>NC_088388.1:4875000-6125000 GCF_037993035.2 Macaca fascicularis | reverse complement strand
CATTTGTGGGAGGACTGGGCTTCTTGTTTTGTGGTATTCCCTACAGTGTTGTGTAGCTTCTGTTTTCTGTGCACTGGTAGTTGGATCTTGAGGAAGTTTCTCTTGGAGAATAAACTTTGTTGGACTCTCACTTTAAACCGTTTTTTTTTTTTTTTTTTTTTTTTGAGACGAAGTCTCAACTCTGTTGCCCAAGCTGGAGTGCAGTGGCACGATCTCAGCTCACTGCAACCTCCACCACCTGGGTTCAAGCGATTCTCCTACCTCACCCTCCCAAGTAGCTGGGACTACAGGCATGTGCCACCACGCCAGGCTAATTTTTGTATTTTTAGTAGAGACGAGGTTTCACCATCTTGGCCAGGCTGGTCTCAAACTCCGGGCCTCAAGTGATCTGCTCGCCTTGGCCTCCCAAAGTGCTGGGATTACAGGCGTGAGCCACTGTGCCCGGCCTTCAAATTATTTCTTAAAATGCATGTGTATCCAAAGTTTAAACTGAAAGAGTTGTTTTCTTAATTCCAACTGTATTTTTAAAGTATCATTCAACTTCAAGTAATAATTAAATTTTTCATGTTTTGTTTATAAGTGAATGTATGTAAATGATACCAATTTTTTGGCCACTAATTAATTCAGCAGATACCTTGGGTGCCTGCCCTGGGCCAATCCTAGCGCTTTTTGTGCTTTGGTCATACGGTAAGTCCTCACTTAACACCATTAACAGGTTCTTGGAAACTGCAAACTTAAGCAAAATGACATAGAACTAAAACAGTTTTATCTACCTCATCAGTGTTATAATGGGATGGCATTATCCAAGAAGCTGCCATATGTCATTTTGCTTAAAGTCACAGTTTGAAAAAACCTGTTGACACTATTAAGTGAGTACTTACTGTGTACATGGTTAAAGATGATGGACATGGGGCTGGTACCCTCATGAAATGCTCAGGACAGTGTTTCTACGAAAGACAATACAGGCTATGTATGTCATCTTACATTTTCTAGTAGCCACATGAAGAAAGTAAAAACCACGTAAAACTAATTTTAATGTTTTATACAACCCAATATATCCAAAATATTATTTCAACATATAATCAGTAGGAAAATGAGATATTTTCACTTTTTTTTGTACTGAATCTTTGATTCCATTGCATATTTTATGCTCTTAGTACCTCGTAGATCAAACTAGTCACATTTCAAGTGCTCAAAAGCCTTATATGGCTACCATAGTAGGCATTATATATCAGAATTATTATTATTGTTCATGCTCACATGGGAGTTGCAGGAGGCGCTGACCAAGAACCCAAGTAAACAATGGGTTGGAGGGGCCAGAGGAGACTGGGAGATGAATTAGGAAGCTGTGTCCAAAGGGTATCTTACAAGATCTTTATGGATGAATGCACACTCCAGTTTACCTTATTCCAGGCCATGGCAAAAAATGCAGAGAAGGGAAAGTGTAAGGCGGAACTGACAATGTTTTGGTGAATTGGATTGAAAGGGAAAAGAGGCTATTTTCCGGGCTGCCTTTCACAACTGGGGTGTGCCTTTTACTGAGATGGGGAGAGCATGGTGAAGAGGAGGTTGGGTT
Organism: Macaca fascicularis; assembly: GCF_037993035.2. NCBI lineage: Eukaryota > Metazoa > Chordata > Mammalia > Primates > Cercopithecidae > Macaca > Macaca fascicularis. The sequence continues at coordinate 6,123,424 of NC_088388.1, read as the reverse complement.
GGGTGGGCAGTGTGTGATGGAGAGCAAAAGCTCCATTTTGGAGATATACCATGTGCTTGTGAGATATCCGAAGGGAAATGTCTGCTAGTCATCGGGTTACCTGTGTTTGAAATGCCATGATGGTGGTTTTGGTTTTATAAATTTGGACCTTAGTTGTGTTTATGGGGAGGAATTTTTCTTTTTTTTTTTGAGATGGAGTCTCACTCTGTTGCCCAGGCTGGAGTGCAGTGATGTGATCTTGGCTCACTGCAACCTCCGCCTCCCAGGTTCAAATGATTCTCCTGCCTCAGCCTCACGACTACCTGGGACTACAGGCATGCACCACCACGCCTAGCTAATTTTTGTATTTTTTAGTAGAGACAGGTTTCACCATATTGGACAGGCTGGTCTCAAACTCATGACCTTGTGATACGCCTGCCTCAGCCTCCCAAAGTGCTGGGATTACAGACGTGAGCCACCGCGCCCGGCCTGGAGAGGAATATTTTAAAAACTCACGGAAATGGCTTTGTTTATTCAACAGAACTTGTCTTGAATCTCTCAGCGCTTTGTTTTAGTTGCTGGGGAAACAGCACAAATAAAACAAATGTGAATTTACTTCGAGCAAATGTGGTGCACTCAGGAAAGTGTGCTAGGTCCGCAGCCTGACCTCTGTGGGAGCCTCTGTGTTATCAGTGGGACAGAAGAAGGAAGGAAGGAAGGAGAGGAGCAGCCCTCCAACTAGGGAGACTGAGAAATGGCCAGTGAGAAAACGAGTGTGTGACATCAGAGAAGCCACGCGAGGAGAACGTTCTAATGAGGAGAGTCTTCTGGGGGACTGCCTTGCATGCTGCTGAGAGTGAGGTGTAAGTGAGGACAGAAGAGTTTCATTTGGATTTAGCCCCATCTGGAGGTTGTCAGTGACTTGAAAGAGCAGTTTGAACTGAGTGGTAGAGAGATTGCAGATTGGAATGAGGTGAAGAGGGAATGGTATCAAAGGACTCTTTTTCTTTTTTTTAAATAACCCCTACAAATCATTGAGAAGACCAACCCAGTAGAAAAGTAGACAAAGTATATAAACAGACAGTTGGCAGAAAAGTAAAGTATAAATGGTTCTTAAATATATGAACAGTGCTGAACCTCACTCAAGAGAAAAGCAAATGCATTGTTGACCAGGTGTGTGGAAACAGGCTTTCACACATCACTGGGGGAATATGGATATACCTGACCTCCGTGGAGAGCCACTTGGCCATGTACTAATTAGAAGCGCACATTCTTTCATCCAGCAGATCCACTTCTGGAAATGCTGGCATATTTTTGTAATAGCAGAAAGTGAAAACTAAATGGTCATTAGTGGTGGCCTGGTTAAATCAGCAGTAAAACAAAGGAACGTCTATACCAGGTAAAGCATTATATTCCTGAAGAAAGTATACATTTTTTTTTTCTTACTATGCTATAAGTCAGGTTCTTTGAGAGTTACTTTTTTTTTTGTTAAAATTTGTCAAGATTGAGAAACATACAGGTGGGTCTGGTATAGGCCACACAACGTATATAGAAAGGTGCCTTTGAAAAGAGCTGTGTAGAGCTTGTCCTTCTTCCCTGACCCTCTACTTTTTCACGTTTCACTTAAGTCAGTAGGCTATATTCCCTTCTCCAGATACCTGTTAGGATTCTTTTGAGTGGATTCTTTCCTATTTCATGTATGTACTAGGCTATACACCACAGGAAAGGGTATCTTACAATATCTTTATGGATGAATGCACACTTCAGTTTACCTTATTGCAGCTAAAAGTAATTGTACCTCTTGTCAAGAGAGCATCCCGTTTGGCTCACTGACAAAGGAAGCAAGCTCCTGATGCAATTTGAGAGTCCTGAAAGCAGCAAATGGGGATTCTACTTCAGCTGTCTAGTGTGGGAAGATTTTCTTGGTCAAGTTTTTGTTGGGGGAAAGAACAGTCCAAACCTTTGTGAGCTGTGTGTTCTCACCCCAGCTACATGCACATGGCTATTTAGAACTTTTTGCAGTTTGGCCTTCTTTGGAGATAGCAACGTGTTTTTACATGTGGACTAAAGCAAAAATGAAAAACTAGGCACATGCCAGTAGACCAAATCAGCGTCCTAGCAGAGCACACTGGCATTGTACAGTTTACATCCTCTGTCACTGGGGTCTGGCTTCCATTTACTTCATTTCTTAAGAGTTTACACTGGTATTTATATTTGTTTTTCTTTATTTCTTTGAGTATCTTGGTTTCACTTATTTTATTTGTTCTTTTCTATGTCTTCTTAGATCTAAAGGAATGAAGAATTTTAGGATTTGAAGTGTCTTAAGTAATCATTTAGTCTAAACCTCTCATTTGCAGATAAGAAAACAAGCTCAGAGAGATGTGGTGACTTGCTCAAATAGTGACAGAACTTCCTCGGCCATACGGAGGGGTCATATAATACCCTTGTGTCCTCAGTTTGAGGTACCTCCCATAATTTTAAGGGGTATGTGGCTTTAATTACATTACTATTTGAATGAAGAATATTAATTTATGTGCTGCACTAGTTCATTTAGAATCATGGACACAATCGAGTTGAACTCTTCTACATTTTTTGGTTGAGAAAGTTAAGACCTAGAAGATAGAAATTTATTCATCCAAGATTACAGACCATAAACATTTATTCTGTGTTTAGATTTTTTAAAATTGAATTATTTTTATTTATTTATTTAGAGAGAGAGGATCTTGGTATGTGTGTGCTTAGTTTTAACGTGAGTCAGAGCAGTGCTATCTAGTAGAACGTTGTTATTAGGTTGGTGCAAAAGTAATTGCAGTTTTTGCAATTAAAAAGTAATGGTAAAAACCATGATTACTTTTCACCAACCTAATATAAGTAGTTGAAATTAATTTAAAATTCAACTCCCAGGGGAGTGGGGTGGAACAACAACAGAAAACCAGCTCCTTTGCCTGTACTAGCCACGTTTCAGGTGCTTAGTAACTGTGTGTGGCTGTGGCATTGGACCGCTCAGCTGCAGGTGCTTAGTAACTGTGTGTGGCTGTGGCACTGGACCGCTCAGCTGTAGACTGTTTCCCTTTCTTGTTAATCTTGTTTTTAGAAATGTTAGTGGTGGAGACCAAGGCATGTGAGTATGACTAGAATTGCCAGCTACACATTAGAAGGTTTAGGTTTAAAACTGGGAGTAAAGGGCTGGGCGCGGTGGCTCAAGCCTGTGATCCCAGCACTTTGGGAGGCTGAAATGGGTGGATCACGAGGTCAGGAGATCGAGACCATCCTGGCTAACATGGTGAAACCCCGTCTCTACTAAAAAAAAAATACAAAAAACTAGCTGGGCGAGGTGGCGGGCACCTGTACTCAGGAGGCTGAGGCAGGAGAATGGCGTAAACCCAGGACGCGGAGCGTGCAGTGAGCTGAGATCCGGCTACTGCACTCCAGCCTGGGCAACAGAGTGAGACTCCATCTCAAAAAAACTCTTGGAGCTTGGGATAGTGCTACAACTAGTCCTGGCCTGAGCCTTTTCTTCATTCATGTTTTATCCTTTTTTTTCTTTATTTTTGGACACTGATAAGAACCTGTATGAGATTGTTTCTTTTTTTCCCCCCCGTGTTGTAGGTATCTTGTTTTACCAGTTTATTAGGTTGGTGCAAAAGTAATTGTGGATTTTGCCATTACTTTTAATTGCAAAAACCACAATTACTTTTGCACCAACCTAATAAAAATCCCAACCTTAGGCTCGAGTTCTCCTGGACTCAAGCAGTTTTCTTACCTCTGCCTCCTGAATAGCTGGGACTGTAGGTGTGCACCACCACACCTGGCTAATTTTTATATTTTTGATAGAGACGGAGTCTTGCTATTTTGCACAGGCTGGTCTCTAACTCCTGGCCTCAAGTGATCCTCCTGCTTCAGCCCCCAAGGTAAGGTGTTGGGATTGTGGGCATGAACCACTACACCCAGCCCTTTATGCTAAAAAAAAAAAAATTTCCTAACTGTAAATTGATAAATTATAGCTATTATTGATAGGGTACAAAGTGATGTCATGATTCATGTATATAATGTAGAATAATTAAATCAAGTTAATTAATATTCATCACCACAAATACTTTTTTGTGGGGAGAAAATTGGAAATTCTCTTTTTGATTTTGAAATGCGCAGTGGGATGAGTATTTACTACATTCACTATGCTATGCACTATATCTCAAAGAAAAAACCCTTTTTTCCTCGTAATTAAGGCTTTGTCTCCCCTGACCATCATCTTCCCCATTCCTCTCACCTTCCAGCAGACTTTATACACTTTTCTCAGATAGTAACCACTCGATTGCCAAGATTCCATATAAGAAGTTTTGGTGTTTTTTACCTTTGTACTATGGATTATGGAAGTTTCAGCTTTTACATCAAATAAAGGTTGATTGTGTACCTTGGCTGAGTCCACTAAATACAGCTTGGTGATTGGGATCATGTAGTCATTTGTACCTTTGCTGTGCGTCCTTGCCCACTGTTGTTACAATAGGCAGAGATAGTTCTTTGGGCCCTACTTCAGATGTTGATGTACTAATTTATGACTTGGTTGTATTTTAATAGCAGCTTAGATTGTGTTGGCTTCATGTGTACCTACAGTGATTTGAGTGTCCATTAGGGTGCATAGCCAGACAATAATGTAACCCAATTAGGTGCCAAGGTGTTTACTTCAAGTACTTTACATACATGATTTTGCTTTTAGAAGGTGATAGTATGGATTTACCTTGGGTGTTTTGTACTTTACACAGTAGTCTTTTTGCGTTTTTTTCCTTTTTTTTTGGTATGGTGATTATTGATTAATGGCTTAGAAGCCTTGATACTCCTACCTCGGCCTGCATTAAAATGATTGGTCTTTCTGAAATTGATCGAGTTGCCTATATATAGATTTTTGTTGGAAGATGCCTCTGAAGACATGGGAATTAGGTTATTTATCAATAGTCATGTAAGTTGGTTGTTTCCTGATTATGGACATTTGTGCAGTTATTTTTGATGGTTTTTGTATTTAAAATTTTGTGGATGATTTTTAAATTTACAGTGTGCTATGCATTGAAGGTAAAAATGGTGAACAAATCCTTGTAGAAATGAATTATCTTCCCATCTCATTACCTTCCATCTCTTCAAATTTGGGTGTTTTAGAAAATGTGTGAGGGTACTTGCAGCAATGGGATTGTTGAGATCTGCATTAGGAGGGCATTCTGAGGTGGCCTGTCCTGGGACTTCCTGATGCCGGTTAAAAAGTAGAGTTCTTTGCTTTTGTGTGTCCAAGCTTTGTGATACCACCTGTGTGTCTAATGGAGAGTGCACCTTTTTTTTTTTTTTTTTTTGAGACAGAGTCTCGCTCTGTCGCCCAGGCTGGAGTGCAGTGTCACGATCTCAGCTCACTGCAAGCTCCGCCTCCCGGGTTGGTGCCATTCTCCTGCCTCAGCCTCCCGAGTAGCTGGGACTACAGGTGCCCGCCACCTCGCCCGGCTAGTTTTTTGTATTCTTTTGAGTAGAGACGGGGTTTCACCCTGTTAGCCAGGATGGTCTCGATCTCCTGACCTCGTGATCTGCCCTTCTCAGCCTCCCAAAGTGCTAGGATTACAGGCTTGAGTCACCGCGCCCGGCCGAGAGTGCATCTTTAGTTGTGTATGATATATGCTCTCAGGAGGAAATGCTTTCTTGCATGTTATGCAATAGCTATGGTTTCCTCTTGTGAGTTTACATCAAGAATATCATGGTATTTATATTAGAAATTTATATGAGGCCGAGTGAGGTGGCTCACACCTGTAATCTATCACTTTGGGAGGCTGAGGTGGGAGGATTGCTTGAGCCTAAGTGTTTGAGACCAGCCTGGGCAACATAGCAAGACCTTATGTGTAAAAAAAAAAAATTTTATGTGAGAGGATAGGGAGCAGATTACTGCTGCTCTCCCCCCCAGCCCACCCAAAGTGAGTTTTTTGACTTTTTTTTGTTTGTTTTTTTGAGATGGAGTCTTGCTCTCATTGCCCAGGCTGGAGTGCAATGGCGCTGTCTCGGCTCACTGCAACCTCCGCCTCTGCCACCACGCCAGGCTAATTTTTGTATTTTCAGTAGAGATGGGGTTTCACCACATTGGCCAGGCTGGTCTCGAATTCCTGACCTCGTGATCCCCCCACCTCAGCCTCCCACAGTGCTGGGATTACAGACGTGAGCCACCATGTCTGGCCGGCTTTTTGTTTTTAAATAAATTTAGTGTCCATATAAGAGTGATTTGGGGTAAATTCTTTATTTTCCTCGACTGTAAAACAGGGAAGATGTTGATAATTCCTTTATTTTCCTTGACTGTAAAACAGGGAGGATGATAATAATAGGATGGAAAAGCACTTGTACAATGCCAACACAAAAGGTTTGTAAGGATGGTTTTCATTCCTGCTCTTCTCAAATTTTGTGATTAATTAAGCAAGTTCACTTAGATGCTGTTTAGTTGAGAATTTGTGGTTTTGGTGTTTTAGTCCAAAGCAGTCCTCATTCTGAAATGTTATTTTTATCATTATGTTGCACTTGCATTCTCTTTATTGGTGTTCGTCAGAGTCAGCAGTACTGAAAAGAAGAGAAATCTTGTGACAGGGTTAGGTTGTGTGACAGGGTTAGGTTGTGGGACTGTTGAGAAAAATGCAGTCTGTTGAAGGAATGATTGGCTAAAAATAAAAGTATACTATTTTCTTTTCCTGTCTTGATTTCTTTTTTGGAGAGAAGGGCTTTGGATTCATTCCTCTAAGAGAATAGTCTAATGCTATCAACCACTGAACCACATCTGATATTATTATTGATTAAAACCATAGTCTTCCTCGTTAGCTTCCATGATGCTGTGCAGCAGAGCCCAGTGTTTCGGAATAGCCTTACTCTAAACATGTCCTTTCTCACTCCGTCCTTTAATTATGATGTAAATAGAAATTAAATACTTGGATAATTCCTCCCTTTTCAGCTTTAGTGTTCTTTAGGGAGCACCTTTCATCATCCTCATGGATTCCACCCTCATCTGTTTATGTTTAACTTTCAAAGCATCTCTTTGTGGCTTGGCTTTTTTTAATGGTCTTGTGCCATAGTATGTCTGGATACTGTCAGTTAAATTCTTTCCCTGTGAGAATAGGAAACCTTGGATCTTGATTTTTTCAACCATGCTTGTCTAACTTCTCCTTCACCATCAATACCTTCTCAGTCCCACAGGGCTTAAAGCAGATTTTAGTTTTTTATTTTGCTTCTCTGTTTTTTTTTTTTTTTTTTTTTTTAACCAAGTCCTGCTTAATTTTTTCTGTAGCCACTGGTACCATGTTTAAAGCTTTATTTTTATATTAGGGTCATACATTGTTGAAGCAACAAGAAAATTTAGAGTTAATTTATTCTAACTCTCTTATTTTTATTTTTGAGACAGGGCTTCACTCCCGTCACCCGGACTGGAGTGCTATGGGGCAATCTTGGCTCATTGAAACCTCTGCCGCCTGAGTAGCTGGGACTAGACACAAGCCACTGCATCTGGCTAATTTTTTTTTTTTTTTTTGAGACAGAGTTTTGCTCTTGTTGCCCAGTTTGGAGTGTAATGGCACAATCTCAGCCCACTGCAACCCCTGCCTCCTGGGTTCAAGCGATTCTCCTGCCTCTGCCTCCCGAGTAGCTGGGATTACAGGCACCTGCCACCACACCTGGCTAATTTTTTTTTTTTTTAAGTAGAGACGGGGTTTTACCTTCTTGGCCAGGCTGGTCTCAAACTGTTCACCTTAGGTGAGCCACTTTGCCCTGCCTTTTTTTTTTTTTTCTGATAAGTTTTGTAGGGGTGGGGTCTCACCATGTTGCTCAGGGTGTCCTCTAACTCCTGAGCTCAAGTGATTGGCCCACCTTGGCCTCCCAAAGTGCTGGGATTACAGGCATGAGCCACTACTACACCTGGCCTATTTTATTTTATAGATGAAGAAATGGATACTCAGGTTAAGTGATTTGTCTTAGCTTCTCATTACCTGTGTGAACTGATATTACAGCTCTGTGGTCTCTCAACATTTAATACTTCTTCCCAGTCCAACATTCTTCTTTGGGTTTTTTTTGTTTGTTTGTTTGTTTGTTTGTTTTTTGAGACAGGATTTTGTTAGGTAGCCCAGGCTGGAGTGCTGTGGCGCGACACAGTTCACTGTAGCCTCGACCTCCTGGGCTCAAGTGATCTTTCTGCCTCAGCCTGTCGAGTAGCTGGGACCACAGGTGTGCGCTACCATGCTTGGCTGATTTTTAAAATTTTTGTAGAGAATGGGGTCTTGCCATGTTACCCAGGCTGGTCTCAAACTCCTGGGCTCAGGTGATCCTCCTGCCTTAGTCTCTCAAAGTGTTGTGATTATAGGCATGAGCCCCAGCATTTTTTTCTTAAAAACTTCTAAGTTTTCTTTAAGCTAAAGTTTTATATGTCCATATTTTGGAGTCAACTATTCTAGGAGATTGGGTAAGACAAACAGGAGTCCTTAAGTATCCCACTCTCTTTTTTCCCTTTCCTGAAGATAGTGTAATACTTTGGGCTGTTTTAAACAGTTAAAAATATATATTTACTGCCATATGTCTGAAGATTATATTTGAAGACTTCATACTTGTGTGTATACTTGCGGATTTTTTTTAGTTCTAAGCAGTATCTATTGATTTTCTGACATGGAAGATAAGGATTGGCTCTCACTTCTTTCCTTTATTGCACCTTCATTGCCATTTTCTGTCTTCCCTATCCAGCCAGTAGAGGTTTGTTAACATTTTGGTTAAATCACTTTAGTTTTTTCATTACAACCATGTATATACTACATTATGACCATGTATACTTTTTTTTTTTTTTTTTTTGAGGCGGAGCCTTGCTCTGTCGCCCAGGCTGGAGTGTCATGGTGCGATCTCAGCTCACAGCAACCTCTGCCTCCTGGGTTCAAGCAATTCTCCTGCCTCAGCCTCCTGAGTAGCTGGGATTAAGGCATGCACCACCACGTCCGGCTAATTTTTGTGTTTTTAGTAGAGATGGGGTTTCACCATGTTGGTCAGTCTGGTCTCAAATTCCTGACTTTGTGATCCGCCTGACTTGGTCTCCCAAAGTGCTGGGATTACAGGCATGAGCCACCGCACCCGGCCCATGTATACTATTTACAGCTGTTAAGTGGTAAATTACAAATGCTTTCCTTTCCTAAACAACTTTTGGTTTCCTCTGGAAATGTGTTACTGTGTTACTGTGTGTGTGTGTGTGTGTGTGTGTGTGTGTGTGTGTGTGTGTGTGTGTGTGTGTGTTTTGAGTTGGAGTCTCACTGTGTGTGTGTGTGTGTGTGTGTGTGTGTGTGTGTGTGTGTGTGTGTGTGTGTTTTGAGTTGGAGTCTCACTCTGATGCCCAGGCTGGAGTGCAGTGTCGGCAGTCTCAGCTCTGGCAACCTCTGCCTCCCGGGTTCAAGTGGTTCCCCTGCCTCAGCTTCCTGAGTAGCTGGGATTATAGGCGTGTGCCACCATACCTGGCTACTTTTTGTATTTTTAGTAGAGACGGGGTTTTGCCATGTTTGCCAGGCTGGTCTTGAACTCTTGACTTCAGGTGATCCACCTGCCTCAGCCTCCTAAAGTGCTGGGATTACAGGTGTGAGCCACTGCGCCCAGCCGTGTGTGTGTGTGTGTGTGTGTGTGTGTGTGTGTATGTTTAAATGTACTTATCACTAATTTAGCCTCAGACTTTTAGCCAGTTACATGTTCAGATCTTCCCTGAGCTTTATCCTTTTGAAGGAATCTTTCTAGTTTGGACTGCTGGCCCTCCCATTCTGCGACCTTTGGGGTTCTTTTTACCTCTTTTCTCCCCACTGGATCTCCTATTCCTGTGTTCTGTGTTACCTTGTTGCTCTCACTGGTTTTAGTGGAGCATAGTTGCCAGTAGTTTTCAGTGAGAAAGGTGTGTAGGAGGTAGATCTTTTGAGACTGTGTATCTTTCTGTGTACTCGTGATTGATATAGTTTAACTGGGTATATGCTTTTGGGTTGGGAAAATTTTTCCTTCTATTTTAGTCTGCTCAGGATTGCCATAACAAAATATCATAGGCTGGGTGGCTTAAACAACAGAAATTTATTTTCTCACGTTCTGTAAGCCAGAAGTTCAAAATCAAACTTCTTGCTAATTTAGTTTCTAGTGAGTGGCCTCTTTCTGGTTTATAGACACCATCTCTTCTCACATGTGGTGCCAGTCATCATACCAGATGACACAGTCTGGAGCACCATAATCCCAGATGTTGGAATACCTAAAGATCAGAATCCCTGTAGATCAAAATCCTTAAAGATCATAATCTCTAAAATTCTGAAAATCACAAAAGATTAAAATCCTGGGTGTTGAAACCCTGAAAGCCAATTACTAGGGAAGGGATTAGTATGTATTTTGTTGTACATAGGATAGTTGCATCACGTTAGATGGAACTATTACCTTGTTACTGTCTTTATTCATAAATTAAGTATGGTTTAAGGAGATGCGTGTGGGTGCCAAGTTGACAATAGGTGGACTTGTGGACTCAGTTTTAGATGACACCTTAACTAAGGAATACCTAGAAGCCTGGTGAAACATTAGGTTTTGGCTGTGTCTGTGAGAGTATTTCCAGAGGAGATGGAAAGATTCTCAAAACAGCATCTAAATGCACTTGCTTAATCACAAAACGTCAGGTACGAATGTCTGCCCTTACAAACCTTTTGTGCTGGCATTGTACAAGTGCTTTTCCATTCCTGTTATTAGTCATTATCCCTATTTTATAATTGATAATACCTCATTCACTAATGCGTGAGTCTGAGTGGGCTGCGGGGAAGATCTGCCCTCAGTGTTGGCGGGCACCATCCAATCAACCAGGGCCCAGACAGACTCTTCTGCTGCCTTGGACATGAGAAATCCAGGGTTGCCAGCCTTTGGACTCCAGGATGTACACCAGCAGTCCCTTTGGGTCCTGAGGCTTTTGTGGACTCAGAGCTAGAGATCACTGGTGTCCCTGGTTCTCAGGCTATTTGGATTGAGCCTTGTCACTGGCATCCCGGGGTCTTCAGCTTGCCTGTTGTGGGACTTCACAGCACCATAATCGCATGAGCTCATTCCCCGCATAAATCCCCTCTCATGTATCTGTATACATATCTTATCAGTTCTGTCTTGCTGAAGAAGCTTAATACAAATCTGGTATTGGGGAAGTCAAATATTCCTTCTTACTGTGTTTCTTAAAACACAATGGAACAGATCTGTGAAATTGTTCCCTTGCAAAAAGGCTGTGATAAGTGTATGAGGCTGCTTAATGGTGAAAGGTGAAAATGTTAAAGTTAATTATTATTGGGGCTATGAAAGCAGAAAATTGCTTAATTGCAACAGCTGGACACAACAGACTTTGAAACAGACAGCATGTACTTACAGAGTTTGAAGACCACAACCACTCTTCAAATACAAGTGTAACGAGTATTTTGAAGATCATAGACGTAGATCTGAAAACAGACAAAAACTACAAGAAATCTCTTCTGCCAAATTATTCAGTCCTATAAGACTTCTGCCCATTCACACGTAGCGCCAGTTTGCTATGCTATGTATTTAGTCTTCACATCATACTCAATACTAGGGGTGTAAGTGGTATATATTCTTTTTGTTTTATGCATTTTTTGCACATTTGACTCCATGTTGACTTTGTGTGTAAGCATTGTACATATGTGTAAAACTGTTGAAACTTCCTCAGTAAATGAAGAGATGTCCTTTTTGTGTATCCGCATTTGTGAAAGACAAAATTCAAGATCTCGGCTCTCTGAGCAACTGCATATGTGATGTTGATCCATCGTGGTTTTTTGTAGATCTCATCAAAAGACATAGGTTGTCTATCATGGTATTTTAGATGACTGCAGTTATAAAGCTCAGTGCATACAATTACCAACCGTAGTTATATGCATTTTAATGTATGTACGAATGAATGAGTGAGACAAGATCTTGCTTTGTGACCCAGGCTGGAGTGCAGTGGCGTGATCATAGCTCTCTGAAACCTCAAATTCCTGGGATTTAAGCAACTCTCCTGCCTTAGCCTCCTGAGTAGCTAGGACTATAGGTGCATACTCCAAAGTCCAGCTAATTAAAAAAAAATTTTTTTGTAGGGGTGGGATCTCACTATGTTGCCCAGGCTGGTCTTGAACTGGCCTTAAGCATTCCACCTGTCAGAACCTCCCAAAGCTCTGGAATTTCAAGCTTGAGCCACCATGCTGGCTGTTATATGCATTTATGTATTTCGTTTTTTTTTTTTTTTAACCTATTTCTTTATGAATGTGGTTTGTCTGCTCATAACTGTTAGTCTACCCATGTGACTGTCATTATTAGACATGAATTATACCTTGTATCCTTGCAAAAATATGCATGTGATTATTGCCTTTTTTTTTTTTTTTTTTGAGACGGAGTCTCGTTCTTTCGCCCAGGCTGGAGTGCAGTGGCCGGATCTCAGCTCACTGCAAGCTCCGCCTCCCGGGTTTACGCCATTCTCCTCCCTCAGCCTCCTGAGTAGCTGGGACTACAGGCGCCCGCCACCATGCCCGGCTGGTTTTTTGTATTTTTTTAGTAGAGGCGGGGTTTCACCATGTTAGCCAGGATGGGCTCGATCTCCTGACCTTGTGATCTGCCCGTCTCGGCCTTCCAAAGTGCTGGGATTACAGGCTTGAGCCACCACGCCCAGCCTGATTATTGCCTATTTTATTGTGTAAAGTGACCTATGACGTGTTCTCTCATTTTTTAATGTTTCTCAAATCCCCTTTATTTTTTATTTTTTGAGACGGAGTCTCACTCTGTTGCCCAGACTGGAGTACAGTGGTGTGAGCTCAGCTCACTGCAACTTCTGCCTACCGGGTTCAAGTGATTCACCTGCCCCAGGCTCCCGAGTAGCTGGGATTACAGGCGTGCACCACCATGTCCGGCTAATTTTTGTATTTTTAGTTGAGATGGGGTTTCACTGTGTTGGCCAGGCTGGTATTGAACTCCTGACCTCAGGCGATCCACTTGCCTCAGCCTCCCAAAGTGCTGGGATTACAGGAGTGAGCCACCATGCCTGGCCTGAAATCCCCCTTTAAAAATGTAAATACATGTCTTTGAAGTTTTTTTAAATTATTTTTTCCAGAATTACAGTTTTTGGATTTTGATCTTTTGGAATTGTAATTTTCAGGATTTTAGACTTTAGAGCTTTTGATCTTTCAGGCTCAAAAGGAAAGAACATCTCCCAGGACCAGATGTGGAGTAGTTGGGAATTGGAGGGAAGCTGAAGCCCAGGCCCAGCACCAGGCTCAGGGCCCAGGCGCTGCGGGGGTCCCAGCCATTAACAGAGCTTCATGCAGGTGGGCAGCTGGAGCCAGGGGGGCTCACTCTCTTGTGAAACGAGCAGAAAATAGGCCAGATTCTGCTGAGGGCTGCAGGTTTTACAGAGCAGCTGGTCTCCCGAGGCAAAAAAACACATACTTTGTGGAGGCCAGGAACTGGACCAGCCTGCTGGGGCTTGGTAACTCCATCCATAACATCCTCAGGGTCTCCACAAGGCAGACACAGTGCAGTACCATAGGAGATGGCCGGGACAAAGAACCAGGAGCTGGCGGGGTGAGGCGGTGGGTGGGGGGTGGGCAATCCTGAAACAATAAGAAGAGCATAGAGAAGAGAAAGAAAAGTCATAGCAGCTCAGAAGAGCTTGCAAACTGACTTTCAAAATCACACCCAGAAGTCTTTTTTTTTTTTTTGGTGAGACAGAGTCTCGCTCTGTTGCTGTCGCCCAGGCTGGAGTGCAGTGGCGTGATCTCGGCTCACTGCAAGCTCTGCCTCCCGGGTTCACGCCATTCTCCTGCCTCAGCCTCCCGAGTAGCTGGGACTACAGGCACCCGCCACCACGCCCGGCTAATTTTTTTTGTATTTCAGTAGAGACAGGGTTTCACCATGTTAGCCAGGATGGTCTCGGATCTCCTGACCTCATGATCCGCCTGTCTTAGCCTCCCAGAGTGCTGGGATTACAGACGTGAGCCCCCACGCCCGGCCAACACGCCCAGAATTCTAATGTTCACAAAGTTATCCAGTCAATAATTAGAATCCACTGCAGATGAGCATTCAGCATTTGGGATTGTGGCATTCAAGATTGTGTCTTTCGAGATTATGGCCCAGACTGTCTCAACATGGCCTTTCCTTTGGTTCATGTGCATGTGGTGTCCCATAAGGACACAAATCCTGTCGAATCAGGGCCCCACGCTTATGACCCCATTTAACTGTAATTTCTTTCTTTCTCCAAATATAACAATGCTGGGAGTTAGGACTTCAACATATGAATGGAAGAGAGAGGGAACAGACATTCAGCCAGAACGCATCTCTTCAGAATTCTTTAGACATTGCCTCATCATTTTTTTATTGTAATAAAATACATCTAACAAAATTTCCCATCTTAGCCATTTTAAGTGTATGGTTTAATAGTATACCTTCATAACATTGTGCAATCATCACTATCCTCCATCTCCTATTCTGCTTTCTGGTTCTGATTTTGACTATTCTGAGTACCTCCAATAAGTTGGAATTACATAGTCTTGTGCCTTTATCAAAAGACATTTTTGTCATTCTTGTGACTGGTTTATTTTACTCGGCACGTTTTTATGGTTCATCCACATCGTAGCGTATATCAGAATTTCCTTTTTAAGACTGAGTAATATTCCATTACATGTATATACAGGTTAAGCATCCCTAATTGGAAAATTCGAAATGCTTCCAAGTCTGAAACTTTTTGAGTGCCGACACGATGCCACAAGTGGAAGATTCCACACCTGACCTCATACAGCACATGTGACCTCATGTGACTGGCTGCAGTTAAAATATAGACACACAATACACAGTTTATTTAAAATATCGTGTAAAATTACCTTTAGGATATATGTATAAAGTACACTTTAAACACAACTTAATTATATGTTTAGATTTGGGCCCTATCCCAAGATATCTTGTTATGTATATGCAGATATTTAAAAATGCAAAAAAATGGAAATCTGAAATACTTCTGGTCTCAAGCATTTTGGACGGGGATGCTCCATCTCTGCCATACTTCACTTGCCCATTCGTCTGTTGATGGACACTTGGGTTACTTCCATGTTTTAGCTGTTGTGAGGAATGCTGCCGTGAACACGGTACACAAATATCTTTTCAAGACCCTGCCTTCAGTTCTTTTGAGTGTAGAACCAGAAGTGGACTTGCTGGATCATATAGTAATTCTGTTTTTAGTTTTTTGAGGAATGAACATATGGTTTTTCCATAGCTGCTGTACCATTTTACATTCCCACCAGTGGTGCGCAAGAGTTCCAGTTTCTCCACGTCTTTATGGACAGTTATTTCCTGTTTTTTTTTTTTTTTCTTCTTTCCCTATAGTAGCCATCCTAATGGGTGTGTTGTGTTACTTCACTTTTTTGTTTTCTGTTCTTGAGAAATCTGAAACTATTCATATTTTTGGTTGTAGAAGACCTAGGCTCTTCTTTGTGCCAGGGTCATGCAGTTTAACAGTAATGTTCCTTGGTGTGGGTCTGTTTTCAGGAACATTTTTGGGAATTATTTATCTGATTTCCTCCCTTCTGTTTTTTGTTCTCTCTCTCTCTCTCTTTTTTTTTTTTTTAAAGAACCTACCCTGTGGGTTGGATGTTGGAAAATGTTGCTAAAATGTTCCATTTTAGGCTTTCACTTTTCTTTCGTGTTTTCTGATTGTCTTTTCCTCTAACTTGCATTTTTCTGTTTGTTTTGCTACTTTTTATGGTAGAGGCTTTCTGGAGGTGTCTGGTAATCCTTGATTTTTATTCATATTTAAAAGTCAGGGATACACAACAGAGTTGGAACATATGAAATTGACATTCCTTCCCAGCTTTGTTCACTATAAAAGGACAGAGGAAGTGCCAGCCCCAGTATCTTTGAACGTACTTTGCTCTCAGACCTTCATTTCTAAATTACATCCCCCACTAAAAGGAACCAAGACTCCTTGGAGAAATGGCAGATTTCGAAGTCGAACAGAGAATGCATAAGACAAATCCAGAACATGTTACATGAGGAAATGAGGAAGTGCTTGAGAACTAGGAAAAGCATACAAGAGCATGCTGGAAGGGGCTCCCACTGGCTAAATGTGGAACAATTTGAACATCAGAGTGAATAATGATGTTAATTGGCCAGGCACAGTGGCTCACACCTGTAATCCCAGAACTTTGGGAGGCCAAGGCAGACGGATCACTTGAGGTCAGGAGTTTTGAGACCAGCCTGGCCAACATGGTGAAATCCCGTCTCTACAAAAGATATTAAAATTAAGCAGGCATGGTGGCGATTGCTTGTAATCTCAGCTATTCAGGAGGTTGAGGCAGGAGGATCACTTGAGCCCAGGAGGTGGAGGTTGCAGTGAGCTGAGATCGCACCACTGCACTCCAGCCTGAGCGAGAGAGTAACACCCTGTCTTCAAAAAAAAAATAAATGAAAATTAATAAAATACGAATCTGTGAGTCCATACTGATGACATAAGGAAAGAATAAGTGGGAAAGGGCCGGGCGCGGTGGCTCACGCCTGTAATCCCAGCACTTTGGGAGGCCGAGGCGGGTGGATCACGAGGTCAGGAGATCGAGACCACGGTGAAACCCCGTCTCTACTAAAAATACAAAAACTTAGCCGGGCACAGTGAAACCCCGTCTCTACTAAAAATAAAAAAACTTAGTTGGGCATGGTGGCGGGCACTTGTAGTCCCAGCTACTCGGGAAGCTGAGGCGGGAGAATGGCGTGAACCTGGGAGGCGGAGCTTGCAGTGAGGCGCCTGTAGTTCAGCTACTCGGGAGGCTGAGGCAGGAGAATGGTGTGAACCCGGAAGGCGGAGCTTGCAGTGAGCCGAGATCGTGCCACTGCACTCTAGCCTGGGCGACAGAGCAAGACTCTGTCTCAAAAAAAAAAAAAGAATAAGTGGGAAGAAGGGAGCATCCCTCACTGAAGTTTGAATGCCAGGAGGAACCGTAGACTGCCTCAAAAAACCTCATCATTTTCATAACTGAGTATCAGTTGATTCAGACAAGAGTTGCCAGTTGGCACTAGAATTACTAGATGAACGTTCTAAGAACATAGTCTCTAAGTATTGTTCTACAGATTATGAATTAATTACTAAGGAAAATGCTCACTTTACAGTGAAGAAATCTGGCAAATATAATTTTAACCAAGTGATTGAAATTATCACCAATAATGGGGCAAATTGACATCATCTTGTCTCTTTCTGTGTTGCTCTGGGAGAAACAAAGCTTCATTTATGTAGTACTACTGCCAGAAACACATAACCCATATTCTTCAAAGATGTCAGTGAAATGAATGGAAAAAAATGTTGAACTGTTTCAGATGAGAGGAAATTAAGGAAATAGGACTTTCGATGTGATACACAATCCTAAATTGGAAGGAAGAGGGATTTGCCATAGAGGACCTTTCTGTTTTGTCTAAGGACTCCAGCAGCACAGCCACATGGTCTGTTCTTATTTTAAGCAAAAATTTGGATGATTATACTTTTTGCAGTGTATATTCAAAAACCACGTAACTGGTAAAGTATTTTATTTTTAAAATTAAATATGCTCATTTTAATTTGCACCTAGGCTTGTTACTGTTATTTTTGTTGATTGATTTTAACAAATGTTTAACATAATTTATCTTACTTGAGGAAAAATGTTGATATCACAATGTAGTATGAGTTTTATGGGGGAAAGACATTAGATGAACAGCATTGTTTTGGAGATGCCTTGTAGATTGCATTCTTAGAAGATTTCTGGTTTTTTTTTTCTTTTGGCCCTGTCAGGCTTCACTACTTAGAAGAATTCTAATTAATTCAATGTCCACAGTTTAAGTCTTTTTCCGCAATATTAAGCTATATATGAAGTGCGTGCCTTGGAAGATAATTTCTATCCTTTTCATGTGCAGTGTTTGGTTAATTGACATTAGAGATTTAATTTGAGTATAGCTAGAACTTCAGTGATCTTAATGTCATGCTTCCTGACATTATTATTAAATGTATTAAGTGGACTGCTAGGGGGCATTTAAAGGAAGGAAATTGTAAAATTGTAGTGTTTTAAAGTGTGGTGCCTTTATAGTGGGCCCTATGTTGGATAAGAATAGAATTGATGTTTTCAGAAGACAAAGGTGAGAATATGTATTTTTCTTCTTCACTCATTGATAGTGCTATTATGACATCTGTATTTACTTCTGAGCTACTGTAAAGTAGGATACAAACTGTAATGTAGGATACTGTAATGTAGGATAAAAGCTAAGGTAGAGAGCTGACAGTGCCTTTTTTCTTATGTTCGTATAGAAAAATTTTAATGATTAACTAGAACTTCTCAATTCCCTGTGGTATAGTTCTGTGTGACCCAAGACCCTGACCCAGTATGCTTTAATGGCAGCTATCATTAAATGTGATTATCTGCTTTTTTTTTTTTCTTTTACAGGAGAGCTTGTTTCATATCCATATCCCACTTTATTCCTGCTAATCTGCTAATGTGGTAAATTGGAGGAAAACTGTTACCAGGATAACCTGTAATGGGCAAGGAGCCACCAAGAAGAAAACATTTCTTTTAATTTTTAAACTTGTTTTGAAAGGTAAGAACGTTACGATTAGCAGGAGTTTCCTTCCATTAATGACATCAGGGAAAGCTATGGTTCTGTTGTGAGACCCTGGAGTCGTAGCAAACCAGGTGGAGACCAGTCTCTCTGAGCTAGGTGCAGTATGGTTCTGTGGTACTCTGGTATTTTTAGGAAGTTAAATGACACCCTCTTTAGTCTGCTTTGGTATATCTTAAATCTGCAGAACTCAAGGGATTCTAAGTTTACAGGGGGTTATTGAGAGGGGCGCCAAAGACCAGCCAGGCCTAGTAAGCTGAAGTAGCAGCATGCAGAGAAAGAGTCGCCACCCAGGCCACTGCTTCCAGGGCACTGGGGCTCTCTCTTTGTGTTTGTTTTTGTTTTATACCAGCAAAAGGACATTTGACTTGTGGTCAGTCACTTGTGTCTTTCAGAGTCCTAATCTCCATCACTTTAGAACTTTTCATTGAAGATTAGAGATTGAATTTGCATATTAGACTTTTGGCCCAGTTGACACTTACTAGGAAGTGGCAGAAGTGGCACAGTAGTTCCTTTTGGGGAAAATGCAAGCATAGTTAATCAAATTTCATTTGTTCCCATTGTATCTCTAGAAGGTAGACAAAAATCATTTAATCATCTACCTTCCTGAACTGGTGCTAGCTCTAAGACTTGAAATTTTAGTCACTTTTTACTCGGCTTTGTTTTTATCCTGATGAGCAGTGATTTACCAGGGCCTGTTGGTTCTACTCTTGACTCTTGCAACTGTCTTTTTCTTTTTGTTTCCACGGCTGCAAAGCTAGGTCAGACTTTGTTGCCTGGGGAGATCCTATGGTGGTTTTGCTGTGAGGGGTCTGTGCTTCTGACTGCCAGGTGGATGTTTCATAGGCATGTAAAATACTACTTTGCATATGGTGTCTCCTCAGCCCCAGCCCCTGAAGAACAGTCCTACTCAACCCTTGCAGTTCCCCTTGCACTTAAACAGTGACGTCCTATTCTTGTCCCCGATATTCAGATTCTTGTACACAACTTAGGATTTTCTCAACTTCAACTCCATATTCTTCTGCCTGAATCCCATGTGGAGAATTCTCTGCAAGTATTCATTCCCCTTGTGGCTCCTTGTCTCATAGAGTTTTTTTTGTTTTTTGAGATAGGGTCTTGCTCCGTCGCCCAGGCCAGAGTGCAGTGGCGCGATCTCGACTCACTGCAACCTCCACCTCCTGGGTTCAAGCAATTCTCCTGTCTCGGCCTCCTGAGTAGCTGGGATTATAGGCGCACACCACCATGCCCAGCTAATTTTTGTATTTTTAGTAGAGACGGAGTCTCACTATGTTGGCCAGGCTGGTCTTGAACTCCTGGCCTCAAGTGATCTGCCTGCCTAGGCCTCCCACAGTGCTGGTATTACAGGCGTGAGCCACCGCACCCGGCCTCATAGAGTTTTATTGTTGTTCTTTGTATTTGAATTCACGTCTTCTGGGGCTCAGCTTTCTTCCTGCCTTTTCTGTCAAACCACCTTGGATTATTCCAGTTCCCTTGTGGTCACTCCTTTGTGAACTCTTAGAGCATCTCATGAAATTATTTTAGAATTATTTTTTTCTCTTTAACTACGTTTTAAGTATTTTGTGAGTAAGCAGCTTTAACTTCTTTGTGTCTTTAGTACTTTTCACAAAATATAGGTATCATTAATAGTTTGGTGGTAGGAGCTAAAATGTCAGAGGCATTTCTCAGGATATTTTTGAGACTTTCTGTCTCTCCCTCCTTGTTGTTTATTTTGTTTTCCTTTGCTGATAGAGATTCTTAGCTTTGGCAGCTTGCGGAACCATTTCTAACCTTTAGTTATTCCTCTTCCTCCTCCTTTTACACATCTCTGCTCGTCAGCATGCTGTCCCACACTAGAGTGAACCCTTCACAGTCTGCAGGAGTCCTAGAATCAATGCCAGGTGGTTACAAGGGTTCCTGGAGAGGAACAGCACTGTGGGTGTAGGGCATTTTAGACCAGGGACTGGCAAACAAAGCATTTATTGCAAAGGCCAGATAATAAATATTTTAGGTTTTGTGGGCGAAGAGGCAAAAAAGAGAATTTTATGAAGGTATTTATATACCAAGAGACACAACAAGTTTTCACAGGCTTTGTTATTGATGAGATTCAAATGTAATAATTGAATTCAATTTTCTGTAATACAGCTCTCTCTTACTAGTGAGAAGACTGGAATTCTTTTTTCTAGGGGGATAATATTTCACCTAATTGGTCTTTAAAGTTAGAGTAGCTCTCATCAAAATGTATTGCAAAGGTACATCAAATCTATTAATATTGATCTGCAGCAAGGTTTTAACATTTTTCATCTTTGGAAATGTCTTTTTACACAGGTAAGTACTCCCACATTCTCTATCAGTCCCCAAGCATATTACTTCAGTTGAGTATATTCATTATTTGGAAGGCATATGTAGAATTCTCTTGGATTCTTCTCTTGATACTTACTTTTTAGCATGTCATTACGTAGTAAATTAATCATTTCTAATTATAGTTTAGGTGAAAGCTCCTTAATTGCACCCCTAAATGGATTTTGAAATATGGAGATTTCCTTTGCCTTTGCATCAAGGTCTGCAAAATGCTATGTAACTGTAGTTTCAGCTCAGAAAACAGGTCCACTGCCAATTTTTTATGGGAATGGAGAGCTCATATCCTACAGGAAGTGTATGAAGCAGCTTGACCTTCCTTATCAACCAGAGAAAGTTGTTTAAATGACATTAATTTAGTAGATGATTCACATATCAGCCATTGAGACTTCAGCAAAGGCAGATTTCTACAGCTGTCTAGTGTTCAGTAAGTGTCATTCACAGCTGTTCTTCTTGTTCAGAAAAATTTCAGTCTTTGCCCTGTGCTCAAAAAATCACAATAAAACTTTACCACATCAAGTTGCTGTGTCAGAGGGCAAGCCAGGATAGTTAAGTCCATGAGTGAATGAAGTTTACTGTTGGTGCTACTGGTTCAGTAACAGGTGATGGATTTCAAAAGTCTCCAAATGCCTGCTGGCGAATAATCAAAGAATAACTGTAAGCTTTAAACACCTTAAATTTTTACAAGTTTTCTAAGTTTGTTGAACTACGCCCTTTATTGTTCTATACACAATCACAATCAGTTGTAGCATGTCCTATCAGATTCTACTATAGGTTGTCTTTTCTCAACTTCTTTGGAAATATTCTGCCTGTAGTTCTTTCATGAAGACTCTTCACAGAGGCTAAGAAGTCAGAGGTATATTGCAAGGTTTATAGCAAAAGATAACAATTGTTCCATCTTTCTCATCTTTGAATTACTCATTTGGGACTGCCACCTTCATCTCTTAGCTGTTTTCTCTTATTTCCACATTTCTAAATAATTTGCCTGTATGTAACTGTTTCTAATCTACTTATCTTCTAATTATGAAGAGGAGGTTTTAGTTCTTACATGGGTAACTCCTTCCCTCCTTCACCTTTTGGATAAAGTCAGTATTAAAGGTATGTATATTTTGGTTAATTATTCCCAAAATCCCTCACAAAATTTGCAAAATTCTCTTCAGTGTGGTCAGATACATCTGGCGGTCAGCTGTGTCTCTTTCTTGGACTCACTTTTTCCACACCCTCTGCCTCATGCCTTCCTCTGTACTGGTTGCACTTGACCTTCTCCGTAGTTGCTGGTGTTTCTCCTCACCTTTCTTCTGGGAGTTGTCTGTCTCTTGATGTCTCCTATTTCTGGTTTCATGTGTTGTCATGTTTTGGTGAAGAACATTCTCCAGTAGCTACCTGAGAAAGTGTGAATAGATCCGTCAGATCTTCCATGTCTGAAAATGTTGGTTTCAAGAATTGATACTAAGTTATGGTCCTTTTTTTGTGTTGTTTTTGTGAGTCCCCCTCCTCCGCACCCACCACTAGAAGGTTTAGATTCTTCATTTCTGCTACCATGGAACTACACTCAGTACATTGGGAGGATCTGTCGCACCACTCATTGTGTTGGCCTGTGCAGGCCCTAAGGAGAGCCACATTTGTTAAGCTCTGGGAAAATTGCTTTCTTCTGTTTCCTACCCGTGCCCCCACCCCCACCACCCCCGACCTTTTTTTTTCCCTTGGCCAAGAGGTGGGTGATATATTATAATATGTTATTCTAAAACTTCTTTTATTTGAATATTGGACTTCCTAAATTAAGTTTTTTGTCTTTTCATGAATTTGTTGGCGTTCTTGGCTGTCGTTTCCTTTTTTCTCCTTTGTCTTTTATTTTGTTGTGTTACTAGAGTTTCCAGAGCAGTGAAGAATGCGTGGGGTTCAACCCACTAAGCATCTGGAAGGTTGCATAATCTTTTCTATTTTCTTACTGGAGCTCCATGTCAGCCCAAATGTAGCCATGTATTGTACCTTTTATATCCGATAGATTTTGGGAAGAGATTTATAAAACAGCATGTTAATCATTTAGTACAACCTTCCTGTCCAGAACAGAAACTCCTTTTGTTCTTACAGAAAATCATCCAGGCTTTGCCAGGGCACCTCCAATTGAGGGGCCTCGCATGCAGCCACAGCCCTCATCTTTAGCAAGTTTTGCTTCTACTGCTTGCAGATAATTGGCACTTTTTACTTACTGGTTCTTATTTCATCATTGGGTACAATACAAGACAGGTCTTTTCCTCTAAGCTTTTAAATATATTCAGAGGTAGTTACTTTATGCCTCCAAGTAGTGAGCCTTTCTGCTGCCCTGACCATCTCTTTGGATGCCATGTGGTTGCCAGACTCTTTGTTTTCCTTCAGAACAGAATCTGCTATTTCCTGGTGTGACGTGATATGCTCAGGGCAGGCCACAGTGGGATTAGTTTCTCCTCTGGTCCCAGACATTGTTTATCTATTACTATATTCTGAGATTTCTTTGCTTATTAGTTACTCATTTGGGACAATCATAATATTAGAACTTTCTATTGGACTTATAATCAACTGAAATCTTTGGACTTTTTTGTTTCTTTTCTTCACTTCAGCAGTTTTCTTCTCCCTGGCCGCCTTCCCATCTTGTTTTTCAGTTTTTGTCTGAAAGGACTTTATATTCATTCATGTTAAATAAATTTTTCTTGATTTGTTGTGTCAAGCAGTGTGACTGCTGACTTGCCCAGCGTTAGCTCTTCCTCTTAGCTTTGTGTTTTCTGTGCATTTTGGCAAGCCTGTGGCATCCTGTGAATCCATGTCATCAGAGCCTCTGGCCACAGGAGCTGAACTTGTCCAGAGCCACCACAAGCACTCTTTAGGCTGAATGCCCAACTATCTTGTCTGGGAGGTGATTCTCCACCCTGTGCACAGAGACTCACGGTTCCTCTTCATGAACTTGTCCTGAGAGCCATTGGATTGCAAGACTGACCTGCTGTTGCTGCCTTCTATAAGCTGAGGTCACACACAGCTGGACTGGGCTGGGTCATGCTCTTGATGACTGCTGCTTTGACTAGGAAGAGTGCACACTTTGGAGCTAGTCATACCTGGGTTTGTATTCTGCTAGCATGTTTACTAGCTCTGGTCTTTCGTAGTAAGTCGTTTGACCTCTCAGAATTTTAGTTTTTCCATCTGCAAAATGAGAACAAAACCATGAAGGTATAGAGTATCTTGTATTTAAAAGCATGAAGCCCAGAGTTTGGCAGTATGGTAGGCACCTAATTGGTAGCTGCTGTTAATAATTATGTTTCCACCTTTATATAAAGTTACAATGTCCAGACAGTTAATGTAATTGTGGAATAGCTAGGAGAGATTGAAGATTGTTTTTCATAAGGAGCTGTAAAGACCATTCTCTGTTGAGCTTTTATTCCTGAGCAGTCTCAGTAGTCTACGAATCTACTTTAACTTTTCTTGCACATTAACTTGCATACTGTAAAACATTTACAAAAGAAATAACTTCCTGAAGGTTAACAGTTTATTGCTGCTTTTCTGAGGCTGTTGAGATAGCCCTGAATACTTAAGGATTATATACAGTCTGATCAAAGTTTGCTAGGGAAGGAAGATTGACGATAATAGCTAAAATTTTAAGAAACTGGCTTTTAAAAGATTTTTTTTGTGACCAAGTTGCCAATTCTGTCTTTCATTGTGGAATTGTTTATAACCACAAAATAAATTTGATAGCTCTTTTCTTAGTCTGAAGACTGCTTCCTTTTGACCATTTGCCAAAAGCATCTCAGTGTGCTCCTGAATTTCTACTTGATTAGGAAAGGCCATTTTCTTTGGGTACATTGTTTGTAAGATGTTTAAATAATAAATGACCATTGTCACTTACCTCAGGTTGGGTGAGTCATAAATGGCACATAACTGGGTTTCACTTAATATAAACTTCACTGACTTGGATTTTCCAAGTTTTCCCTTCACCACATTAGTACGGAATTCCCTTTCTAGCCAAGCAGTTCACCATTTTTCATTTGCTGAGGGCCACCTTGTATCTCTTCAGTTTTGGAGACTTAGAAACTTTCTGTGTTGTTTCAAATAGCCATGCCAATCATAACCATGTTTCCTACTCTCCTCCAGTTACGTGTTGCTTCCTTTCTGATGTTTGACTCATTTGTTTGCTCTTGGAATCCTACCCAGTTTCAGAGATTCCAAGAATCTTGGATGCTTCAGATGGGAAACCTTTCTAGGGCCCATGAGAATTTAGTGATTTGCCTTTGACTTAAAATTTTTTTTAAAATTTTGAGACAGGGTCTTACTCTATCAACCAGGCTGGAGTGCAGTGGCGTGATCTCTGCTTCCCAGACTCAAGTGATCCTTCCACCTCAGCCTCCTGAGTAGCTAGGACTATAGGTGTGCACCACCATGCCCGACTAATTTTTTGTACTTTCTGTGGTGGAGACAAGATCTCCCTTTGTTGCCTAGGCTGGTCTTGAACTCCTGGACTAAAGTGATCCACCTACCACCATCCCCCACAAAGTGCTGAGATTACAGATGTGAGCCACTGGGCCTGGCTAACGTTGACTTTTATCATACCGTCTTACCTGGATTCACACACCCTCACCTCCAGCATGCACACGTGCATCTGGATCCAGCTGGGTATTCCTTGCCTCTCCTCGGTTTCCTTGGTCTCTTAAGAAGACTCCTGGCAAAAACTCGACTACCCTTGTGCCATCCTCTTTACTTGCCTTTCCCCACACAACCCCTCAGTCTCACTTCAGCAAAACTTGTTCTTAGTATAAATAACCCATGCTTTGCTTGTACTTGGACTGAAGTTTTCGAAATTGTGGAAAATAGGCTCAGAAATTGCTGTACATTCAAACTTTCATAATGAGAATTTGTAGAGGAACATGTTACTGTAGTTGCTTTAATTTGAACTAGTTGACAAAAGTAAGACTGGATTTTTTGGTTGGTGGTTGACTTTTTAAATATAAAAGAGAAGTGAGTGATAAGGTTGTACATCTTGTCTTGCTGTTAGCATCCTAGCAGTGTATTTGGAGTTAGTACAGGGTATATATAGGCATTTGCCTTCTGAGGGTTGTGTACTTCCCAGACAGCTTAGAATTCTAAAGGCAAGTATAAATTTGTATAATTTGATACCAAAGTACAGCTCCAGAATGAAGAAAAAGTGGAAATTAGACTTGGAGGAGGCAGAATGCTGGTGGCATTAGAGGAATAATGGTCATTTAGTGTGAAATCTCATAGCGGATGCCTTGGCTTTGAGCACAGAAGCCATTGCAAGGCATCATCTTCTGCCCTGGTGGGCCCCTCTTCATTAGGCTCGCCCCTCTCCAATCTGTCTTTCACGTTGTTGACAGTTACGCATTCACACTCTAGATCTGCTCTTGCAGACTCCAGTGTCTGTCTTAGCACAGTGGGCAATCTCTACAGTGCCCCACCTCGTGCGTCTTAATCCCCTTCCTTTCTTGTCCCACATTTAAGTCATATTCACACTTGGCCAGACCCAAAAGAGGTTTGTCCTCTTCCCTCTCTCTTCACCTTTGTAGGAGATATGAACTCTGTTGAGAGTGTACTAACCACAGCATCATTGTCATCTCCACATCACTTCCAATGTCTGCTTCTGTTCAGAATTGTTTTTGTATGTTATTAAAATACTTAGTTTAATCTCTGCTGTAGATATTTCAATGCACACTTCCCTCAGTTAAAACTCATTGGGTCTGTCTGCTTCTGCAGCAAGTCTGCACAGTGCGTTCACACACAGCCCTTTGTGATCTGGCCTTGTGTTGCCAACCTAATCCTACCACCTACCCAAAGGCTCCTTCTTCTTGTCCTTAGGGTCTTCGCCCTGCTGTGACTCCTGAAGCTACTGGGTCTTCCTGTTCACTGCTTTCAAGGAGGTGTCGCCTGGCCTGGAATATGTTGTGCAGCTCCATTCATCACCTGCTAAATGCTCCATACAGTATTTTGAGGCTCAACTTAGGCTTGACATATAATGAGCTCTTTTTTGGCCAGGCTGTCCTCCCTTGAGCTACCTTTCTGTGGAGCAAGGTTGAAATGTATGCCTTCCTTTCTCTGTTTTCTCTGTTCTCAATTTTATTGTATTTTTCAAGGCTTTAGGGACCATCTGTCGTACTACTCCTGTATTCCTTAACATAATTCATATTAATACTTTAATACCTGTTGGTTACTATAGCATATTAAATGGATTTGATTCCTTTATTTATTCCCAAAGAAAAGCTTGAAATATCAAAGCAGTTTCAAGTTAAAACTGGAAAAGATTCTGGAATACCTGGATGGTAGAAAGCTGATTGCTTTTGACACCTTCTTTGGAAGAAGCAGTTGCAGAGATACAATAAAACTGGGTTTGAGTTTGTATTGCCCTCTTCTCTAAAGAAATATATTGACTCTAGTATGCACCTGATATTTGATTTAATTTGTGTGTCTAGGGGGCTGCACCTTTATGAAATTGACACCTTTACTAAGAATGGAGAAACAGCTACTGCGTGAACTTTCTGTGTTTTGTGGTCTTTTTTCTTAGAAGTTAGTGAGAGCTGCTTTCAAAGACCAGTGGCTTTTACTCCTTTGTGTTCCATGTTTCTGCCCCTTCTTGTGAAAATTTCCCTGGGCATTGAGCTTTGCTGTCAGGGGGAAGAGTTTCTCATTAACTTGCAACACTAAGAGATAACCTCAGTTGGAGTGACTCCGTTTTTCCTGTTAATAGACACTTTCCTCCCTGGCCCTTTCTTAGTGGCATGCAGCTTTTAGCATACCTGGAAGCAATCACCAAACCCTCCTGGAGCCCAGCAGTTTTACATTTGGATCTTGTCAGGCACTGTTCAACTAAGCTTCCTGCATGCGTGAATCCAAGCCTAGAAGGAAGTCCTCAGCCTCCAGGTGTCTGGACACTGCATCAGTAGATGAGCCAGTACGAACAGCCTTGCCTCAGCTTGGTTGTTCAGTACATCCTGTTCCCCAGCCTGCTTATAAACTTGGCCAGAGGTTCGGTGTAAACGCGTCTGCTGCTTATGGAATAATCAAGGGATGCCGTGAGGTCTGTTTTCTTGAGGTTGAGTGAGAATTCTAGTTTTTTGTCCACACTAATCAAATATCTTTGTTTCCCAACATTTTTTTAATGGCCTGGGCATTGCTCCTTCTTCTGAAAATATATTTTGAACTAGCTTATAAAATGAAATCAATTCTCAAAGATATGTACCTGTTTGTGTGTGTGTGTGTGTGTGTTTTATTTTTCAGATGGAGTCTCACTCTGTCACCCAGGCTGGAGTGCAATGGCACGATCTCGGCTCACTGCAGCCTCTGCTGACTGGGTTCAAGTGATTCTCCTGCCTCAGCCTCCTGAGTAGCTGGGATTACAAGTGCCTGCCACTGTGCCCGGCTAACTTTTGTATTTTTAGTAGAGACGGAGTTTCACCATCTTGGCCAGGCTGGTTTTGAACTCCTGACCTTGTGATCCACCCACTTCAGCTGCCCAAAGTGCTGGGATTACAGGTGTGAGCCACCATGCCCAGCTGGTGTGCATCTGTTTTTAAATTTGGCTCCTTAAGGTCTAAACCAGCGATGACCCACCTGTGCCTCTCGAGGAAAGATCTAGCTCTTTGCATTATTTCAAGATGAAGGATTTGAAAACTTTCTTGTTATTGGTATAAATGTTTCTAGAAATTAGAGGCTACAAAACAGTTCTCGTTTTCTTGTGATCTGCTTTTTTTGAGTTGAAGAATGTCTGCCTTCATTTCAAGAATATACATGATTTCACCTGTATGTTTCTGTTTTAAAAGAGAGGAAAAACGTGGCCTATCACCTCTTCTTACCTACCCCACTTTGGCCCTTGTGTGGAAAACATTGTTAGTGATAGTAGCTGTGGAAGGAGATGGGGGGCTGTTTCAGTGCTGAGAGAGACTTTGAATTATAATGTCATTAGAGCGGGGCTGTCTAGTACAGAAGCCACTGGCCATGTGTGACTCTTGAGCATCTGAAATGTGGCTGGTTCAAATTGAGAGGTACTGTGAGCATAAAATACACATTGGATTTGGAAGACTTAGTACCAAAAGAAATAATATAACCCTGTTGGATATATTCTGTTAAAGATACTTTTAAATTTAATGTCATCATTTGTTTTTCTCTTTTACTTTTTGATGTGACTACTAGAACATTTAATGTGTGGCTCATAAGTTTATTTATTATTTCTGTTAGATGGGTCTGACTTGGATGACGTAGAGCTTGTGTAGTTCTAGTAGTTTTAATAGTGGTGGGAGAAGGGAGTGCTGACGGGAGACTTGGGGTGTATAGGAATTAGAACTTGGGCAATGTGTGTTTGCATGTCTTTGTATAAGATCGTGTGAAATTTGTGTGTCAAATATTTTCTTTGTAGTGTTGTGTTAAATATATAGTATTAAAAGTCATAACACATTTTGTTGTCTTAAGTCTTTCCCGTGTGTTTTCTTGGGTGGAAGCAGCTGCTTCTATTTTTGTTCTGTTTGTGCTCCATATGTTTAGGTAGCGGCAGCTTCTACTAGAAATATCTTCTGCGTGTTTATTGCCAGTCTGGCATATGATGTCAGATATTCACTTCGGTGTTGCTATCTTGAGGATTCCAGTGGGACCAGTTATTAAAAGGTATAGACAGAGCTGGTTTCATGGGTGTGGGACCTGTGCAGTCTCACAGGGCTCGGAAACACTTGGATTAATGCTCTGCTGTTTGGATTCTGTCTTGAAATGCATCATAATCTTTGAATCTTTTTCGGAATCTCTAAACATTTTGCTCTGGGCCCAGCTAGTTCTGGGTACAGTTATTTCACAGTTGATAGTGTACAGTTTATTGTTCTTGGATACGAAGTTGCCAAATTTAAGCAGAGTAAGTTCATTTTAGTGGGAGATTTTGAGTTTGAAATTCATTGAAGATCTTGTCATCCTCACAGCTGACTGCTCATTTGTGGGTGGGATCACCAGTAGTTCCTCTCTTCAGAGTTCTAATAGTTTATCTTTTGTCGTTTTTATGGTGTTATGTTCTGCCTCTGTCTTGTTGAATGAAAACCCATTAATATCAGCTTTTTCAGAGGGAGTTTCTGAGATAAATAACACAGTACCGTTTGCACTAGTATGCTTTCCTGTGTTTTTCATGACTATATAGTTATTTTGAATATATGGATTTAAATTTGTGAAGATGTAGATTAAAACAGTCCTCCATTTATGAATTGTAAGCTGTCAGCAGTGGTTTAAAATCAGGCATCAGCAGCATCTGGGGACTAGAGATGCAGAATCTCAGGCCTGAGCCCTGTTTTATTGAGTCAGAATCTGAGACTGTGTTTTATTTATTTATTTGTTTGTTTGTTTATTTTTTAAAATTTTAGGACAGGGTTTCACTCTTGTTCAGGGCGGTATGCAGTGGTATGATCATGGCTCACTACAGCCTCAACATCCCAGGCTCAGGTGATTCTCCCACCTCAGCCTCCTGAGTAGCTGGGACTATAGGTGTGTGCCGCCTGTTGCCCAGGCTGGTCTCAAACTCCTGGGCTCAAGCGTTCTGCCCATTTTGGCTTTCCAGAATGCTGAGATTAGAGACGTGAGCCACCATGCCCAGCCAAGACTGCGTTTTGACAAGGCATTAGGCTATTCATTGCTGTGCCTATGAAAGTTTGGGAAACTTTAAAGCTCACTGATTTCATTGTTGGGTATATTCATTGCCCTAGTAGCTTCTGTTTGCCTGAGTGTGCGTATGTTGGTGCCTGTATTTTCTAGCTGCTACTGTGGGTCTTTCTTATTGACTCTCTGCAACCTGTTTATTTGCTAAGGATACTGAGGCTTAGAGATGAAGTAGCTTTCCTGAGGCCTCAGGACTAGCCAATAGTGGAGCTGGTGTTAGAATCCAGGTCTGTTAAGATTCTTAATAGTCCTAAAAGAGGTTGAGGGGATTTGTATATTTGATGAAAACAAAGCGTTGTAGGTGGTTCACATAAATTATCATTGGACCCTTATTGAATATACTAGCATTCTACTAGCAGTGCCTTGGCAAAGTTCACAGATAGACTGATGTTCTTGTTCTACCTCTTGTAAATAATTTAGCCACTGTACCAGTTCCTAGTTCCTGTGTCAGAGACAGGGTGGCACCTTTTTCCAGAGAATGTCACTGCTTGAATACCTTGAATTCAAGGTACTTGGCCTCAGATTTTGAAAGGCTTTGATATCATGAAGGTATTTTAATAATTTTAGAGGGTCATTAAGTAAAGCAGTTGATCTGCGATGAATAGATTTACTCAACAAATGGATCCTTTGATCCTATTTTGTGTATATAAGATGGCAGTTTTCACTTGTCTTACATTACAGGAAGGTGGGGAACAGCAGACATTGTCCTCTGTGGCATAAAGTAACAGATGACTCCCCAGTGACCTGCTTTCTTAATCTTAGCCCTTTTGGAGAAAACTCCGTTTTCAAACTACTTAATCCAACTTACAAAAAAAACTCTAGGATTTTGAAGAAAGATAGAGGGTAGTTTGGCTTTACTAAACTCTTTGCCCCACTGACTTTGGTGGAAGAAATTATCCCTAAATCCTATTTAAGCACGGTCATGTGCTGCATATATGACGGTGCTCCCATAAGGTTATAATGGGGCTGAAAAATTCCTGTCACCTAATTAATGACTGATATCAATGATTAGTTTGGGGGGATTCTTTAAGGTGATTTTGCTACTTCAGCTAAACAACATCTTTTTTTTTTTTTTTTTTGAGACGGAGTCTCGCTCTGTCGCCCAGGCTGGAGTGCAGTGGCGCGATCTCGGCTCACTGCAAGCTCCGCCTCCCGGGTTCACGCCATTCTCCTGCCTCAGCCTCCCGAGTAGCTGGGACTACAGGCGCCCACAACCGCGCCCGGCTAATTTTTTGTATTTTTAGTAGAGACGGGGTTTCACCGTGGTCTCGATCTCCTGACCTTGTGATCCGCCCGCCTCGGCCTCCCGAAGTGCTGGGATTACAGGCGTGAGCCACCGCGCCCGGCCACAACATCTTAACATGGTAGTGTCTGTTCAGATACACAAATACTTAGCATTGTCACGACTACCTCCGTGTTTCAGTACACAGTAACATGCTGTGTACGTTTATAGCCTAGCAGCAATAGGCTATACCAGATAGTCCAGGTGTGTAGTAGGCTAGACTGTGTAGGTTTGTGTAAGTCACTCCATGATATTCACACAACGACCAAGTCACCTGATGAAGCATTTCTCAGTCTGTATCCCTGTCATTATTCGTTGCATGGCTATGTAGTCTAGGTTGTGAATTTTAAAGGATATTTATGTTTACTAAAAACAAGTTGTTGAAGTTCTGACATTTTGGTTTTTCTGCATATTTTAGAGTAGTTATATTTTTTAAAGGACTCCATTTTACCCCAGGGCTCTGGCCAGTTGAACTTTGTAACTGTTATTTCATACCTGGCTTCTTCCTACTTGAAAGAGTACAAATAGGAGTGAAGGCCGAGCAGGGATGACTCACTTACCAGTGCCATTTGTTCCCAGTCAGCTTGCTGTTTGGCTAAAATGTAAAATACGTAATTTTTGCATAAGGAATTAGCTGTGGATATATCTTGGTTTTGAGTTTGTAGTATGTCCAGTACAAAGATGTATATTTCAAAGTGTTCTTATCTGAAAAATGCTATTCTAACTCTGAATAGTGGGGAGCAAAAGGAATTAGTTGGCTGAATGTGGTGGCTCACACCTGTAGTCCCAGCACTTTGAGAGGCTGAGGTGGTCGATTGCTTGAGGCTAGGAGATTGCTTGAGACCAGCCTGAGCAACATAGTGAGACCCTGTCTCTACAGAATTACAAAAAAAATTAGCCAGGTGTGGTGTTACAGGGCTATAGTCTCAGCTACTCTGGAGGCTGAGGTGGGAGGATCACCTGAGTCCGGGAGGCAGAGGTTGTAGTGAGCCAGGATAGTTGCTAAAGAACTCCTTTTCTTGTGTTTAAATCTCAAGTTTAAAATCAGTGTACTAAACCCACAAAGTCATGGCTGGGGAATTGGAGAACCTGATTCATGAGTTAGGCCACGCTGCAGGAGCACACAGGCTCTGCTACAGGAAGGTTGCTTCTGGCTCACTGGAACAGCATTGGCAGGAACTTAGAGCAGTAGGTGACTTTCTTCCATGTGGTGATTTGGGGACCAAGGCATGTTCCATGTTCTGGTTCTACCATCCCTCAGGGTCTTTTGGTCTTTCAGCATTCAGCCAGATACAGGTGAAGGACCATGGGAGGTTTGATGGCTCCTGGCACGATGGAGGAAACTCTGTCATGTGGCCACACCTATATGGTGAGTGCCCCAGGAAGGGGAGAATGGAGATGGGCGACTGTCAGCACCTCACTGGGCAGGGTGCAAGGGCTGTGGGGTAGGTGTTGGGTGGATTCAGGAGACTGCAGAAAGCAAAGTGGGTGTTAGTGGGACTTTTATTTCCTCTGGAACAAAGGACACTACACTTTTCTGTGAAAGACTAGGTAGTAAATATTTTAGACTTTGTGGGCCGCAGATGGCCTCTATCATATATTCTTTTTTTTTTCTTAAAACAACCCTTAAAAAATGTCAAAATCATTCATAGCTGGCAGGCTGTGAGCTGGATTTGGTTTGCCAACACCTCTTCTTACTTCATCACAACTAATTATCTCTCTTCTTTATAAACCCAGTATTAATGAGTTTCCTTTATAGTAAGGTTGAGATTTTGGAAGTCAGTTTTTACTTGAGGCAAATAAGTTGTATCTTGATTCATAATTCAGAAGTGTCATTTTATCTAGTTTTTAGACATAGCTTGTCACCTGATTGGTGAATGTATACCCTGTTTATTATTAGCTAAAAATAAGTGCTTGATATTAGATTCACTTTTTTTCTGATTTATTTCTTAGTATTTTTCATACTTTGCCTTTAATACTAAGTATGGGGAATAGTAGTAAAAATATATTTTAAAAAAAGGTTTTGTGATTTTTAAGAACACAGAGGAGCATGAGCTGTATTACTCCACCGGAAGCATTGGTGGGTGGCGCTGGCGTTGTTATTCCGTGCCCTCAGACAGCGAACGGTGGCGCTGGCGTTGTTATTCCGTGCCCTCAGACAGTGAACCACTTCTCTTCCTCTGTGGGAATGGAAACCCAACTTTTTCCCTCTTCCATTGAAGTTATCTTTTGTCTTTTTTTCTACTTGTTAGTTGTATTAGTATAAAATGGCATAATAAAGTTATTTTGTTTACCATTTCCCACTCGTCTGAAAATCGCAAAAAGCATTTATTGCTAAGGTTTATATCCACTGACCTTTTCCCCAAAGTTCTTTTCCTGTTACTTGTATGTCGTCTTTGCCGTTATTTCTTTAATATTTGTGTTAGAAGTAGCTTGCTCTTATTTCCTTCACTGGCAGATGTGTTACATTGCCCACTGGGTGGCTTCTGTGGATGCCCCTACCCACCCCTCGTCTTGAGCAGAGAAGTCCTGTTAGCTTAGGACCATAGTGGCTGCTGTCAGTGTGAGGAGTTGTGCTTCTCTAGCATGGTCTGTGATGTCATTTGGACATAATTATTAGACTAATCCAATAGAGGAACGAGACAGCCCTGCCGCTGACTGTGGGCCACTGCTTTGTGTCATCCCACAGAGCTTTGTGCTGAACGTCAGTCCTCCACATCGACTCCTCTTGTAAGATGGTGTGTCCAGCCATCACAATGGCTGCCATCCTTAAATATGTCTTGGTCCTGTTGCTGCTAATTGATATGAGCTTGTCGCCATGTGTCCTTTAAAGAATTTAAAGGTTTTTTTTTTTTTAAAAAAACAAGGAAGACTTTTGTAACACCCTTCACTTTTTATAATATTCCTATTTAAAACTTGTTCTTTTAAGGAGCTTTTGAAAGCTTCATTAAAACTGTGCTTGGCTGGGCACGGTAACTCATGCCTGTAATCCCAGCACTTGGGGAGGCTGAGACAGGTGGATCACTTGAGGTTAGGAGTTTGAGACCAGCTTGGCCAACGTTATGAAACCCTGTCTCTACTAAAGATACAAAAAAAAAAAAAAAAAAAAAATCAGCCGGGTGTGATGGCATGCTGTAATCCTAGCTACTTGGGAGGCTGAGGTAGGGATTACTTGAACCCGGGAGGCAGAGGTTGCAGTGAGCTGAGATCATGCCACTGTACTCCAGCCTGGGTGACAGAACAAGACCCTGTCTCACAAAAAAACTCTACCTATGTTTTAAATAATATGCTCATATACTTAAGAATAAAATGTTCAGTGATCTCACTGCCTATCCTGTGAAGTGGATCTACTTTTTACAGAGCCTTGAGTAACCTGCCATGGTACAGAGTTTGTTTTCCTTCTTTTATTCCTGGATTGATCAGTGTTTATACTAGCAGTGTCAGTGATTTTGCCCTCTATGATCTCTATTTAAAAAAATTTTTTCTTTTTTTTGAGGCAGATGTTCATAAAAGCATAAAATCAGGATATATTCCTGCCTGATCTCCTAATGTAGGTGGGTATTTTTTGTTGTGTTTTTTTGTTTTTTGTTTTTTTATGGAAATAGGGTCCTCACCCTGTTGCCCTGCTGGAGTATAGTAGCACAATCATGGTTTACTACAGCCTCAGCCTCCTTAGTAGCTGGTACTACAGGAGTGTGCCACAATGCCTGGCTAATTTTTTGAAATTTTTTTTTTCTTACAGACATGAGGTCTCACTATGTTGCATAGGCCGATCTTGAACTCCTAACCTCAAGTGATCCTCCCGCCTTGGTGCCTGCCAAAGTGCCGGGATTACAGGTGTGAGCCACTGTGCCCGGCCCAAATACATACTTCTAAAAATATGTGCTATGCATGGACTACCATCCTTTGCGGCCTCCTTCCTTTTACCTAGGCTCTTGTAAATAGCATGTGGATAGTCATGCTTTTTTGGAGATAATGATAATGGGACACCTCACTAAGTGGGTAGTGAAGCTCCAGCTTATACATAGGTTTCGTTTAGGGGTTACAGAGAGTCAGTATGTATTACCAAACTCCGGTTTAGGAATTCTGCAGTGAGCATATAGACAGACTTTGAATGGTCTACTGAGGTCTTTACTGTGATGCCATCATCCCGTCATGTATCTCAAAAGTGGCTTTTGAGATCATTCCATCATGAATGGCAGCCTTTAGATCATGTAGTGAGCCCTCTGTTTTATGTTTCCGTTTGTAACAAATAAGTACCTTTTTTAGCTCTATAATTTGAAGTAACAAACTCTGTTTTCCTTGTTGAGGAAGGATGGGCATGAAGCTGAGGAACGAATATGTATGTGGCGTAGTGATTGGGTTTCATTGTCATGTTTTGCTAGTAACCAGAGGAGAAGCAGTTTCTCTAACTCCTCGAGAATTAGTTTTCAGTTTTTAGTAGTATATTAAAAATGGCACAGATTTTACCAGTTTATTTCTTCAGGCTTTTGACTATGAAAGTACTGATTTGCAGTGATTATTTAGTTCTTAGTCTTCTGAAGCCTTCTAGATATTTAGGCCTCACTGCTTATCACTTGTTGCTGAAGATATTCTGTCCTTCACCGTTAAGAAAAGAGTGACTTTTCTCTTTTCCCAGCATCACTTCTTAACAAAGTATGGATGAATTACTTTTGCAGGTTAAAATCGTCCCAAGTGTTAGCTTTGAGCATTTTCAAGTCAAAATTTTTTATCAATTAAAATATTTTCTTTTTTGAGAAGGAAAAAATTCTGCCAGTTATGCTTTAGAAAGTATTTTATAGGTTCAGTGTGAAGCTTATTTAACTTATGTGAGCGAAGTTGGCATTTTAGACTATAAAACTGAACTGAAATATGAATTATGGAAAATTAATTTGTAAAGTTGAAATTTTATGAAATACTTTCTGCATTTTGTTTAGACCAGCATGTTTTGGAAATTTGATCTTCATTCATCATCCCACATAGACACACTTCTAGAAAGAGAAGATGTAACACTGAAGGAGTTAATGGATGAGGAAGATGTTTTACAGGAATGTAAAGCCCAGAACCGCAAACTTATAGAGTTTCTGTTAAAAGCAGAATGTCTCGAAGATTTAGTCTCATTCATTATAGAAGAACCACCTCAAGACATGGATGAAAAGATCAGATACAAGTAAGACAATTCAATCTTTTCTCTAGAGTGGGACTAAAGTGAATTGGGGGTAGAATATACAGCTCTTGTTCAAGGATTCTCCAGTGTGACTGTCGCCATTTACAGAAGGGTAAGATAGTCAAGAATGACAGGCTCAGTGGAGCACAAAATCCATTCTAGCAGTAAGTCCAGGGAATCACAAGAGTTTAAAATGAGTGTTCTGAATTTCATTCAAAGGTTTTCTGGAAAGGCAGCGTGCTTTGTAAACAATGATGACAAATGTCTCAAAAATAGTAAGATGATTAAAATATTTACTTTACAAATAGGAAGATGGACATTATGTGACTACGCAAAATCGCACAGCAAATCTAAGTCAGAACTTGGGGTTACTGAGAGCATTGCTTATACAATAAATTCTGACCTTTTATCAGCTGAAAATAAAGGAATGGGTATTAGTGAACATCAGTGTAGCTGGTCACACCATGGGTAACTACAGTGGATTTTGTCTGCTAGTTTAATCTGCTTACAAAGAGAACGACAGTACAGTGAGAATCCATTATTACCATCACTATAACACTTTTTATACAAACCCCTGGAAACTCCATAGGTATGTAAAGTATTGGGGCTTCAGTTAATTATTTCTCCATATCCAACTCTATTGAAATATTTGGCTCTTTTCCCTCCAGAAGATAGAGCAACTTCAGAAACAAAAATTGATGCATTACATAAACTTAATGGAATAGGAAGAATTAGGCTTTTAGTAGTGTCTCTCTTGCCATTTCTCCCTCAGTTTCCCTTTCTTTTCAGACATCTTTTCCTTTCTTCTTGGGGAGAAATGTGTTGTTGGGGAAATACTTGTTAACGCTTTCAAGTTGCTAGTGGCTTAGGTCTTCAAAGATGCCATGTTCTCTGCCAACCATTAACATTGACACCTAGCATTTAGTGAAAGCCTTCACTCAGAGATTAGTGTCTTAAAAAAGAGGAGGAAAGGCCGGACGCGGTGGTTCATGCCTGTAATCCCAGCACTGTGGGAGGCTGAGGCGGGTAGATCACGTGAGGTCAGTAGTTTGAGACCAACCTGGCCAACATGGTGAAACCCTGAGTCTACTAAAACTACAAAAATTAGCTGGGCCTGTTGGCAGGCGCCTGTAATCCCAGCTACTCAGGAGACTGAGGCAGGAGAATCACTTGAACCCGGGAGGCCGTGGCAGACATGCTAGTGTGCTCTCATCCCCCAAACGATAGACACTTTGCTACTTGGAATTCCCTTCACAGTGAACTAGTGTATGGGTGGTGCTACTTGAATTGGGGCTCATCCGTGTAGGAGGGGTGTGATATGCATCAGAGAGCACAGGTTTTGGATCCGCCCCTTCAGAGGAGTATGACCCTCTTCTCTTCCAATCTCTGAGAGCTTGGGCAGGGATCTTACCCTTCTTGGGTCTGTTTCCTCACATGCTGAGTGAGGCTAGTGATGTTTTAATCATTGAAGAGTAGGCATGCCTTCCATGAAGGGCTTACTTTCTCCAAAAGAAGTAGTGGCCCCTCCCACCCATTATAACTGTGTGGCACTTGTATTGTGTTGCTTTGCCAGTGTTTTTGCCTTTGAGGTGGCAAGAGCAAATGCGCCTCCTCTGGACACAGCCTTCTGCATGGTACCATTTTGAAGGAGCACCATTTGAGTTGGATAGGGCAGTACTCTGCCATGCTTCTGGCCTGAGCAGAGTCACCACCTGTGTGTAATGTACCTTGGATGATGCCACAGCTAGATGAGCATAGAGGGGTTTTTCAGCTGGGATCTGAAAGTGTTTTAGGGTTATGGTTGACTACAGTCATTTAAGGAAGTTTAGACTGGGATTGTGTAGTTTTGGGATGAAAGAGTAATTGCTGTATTGGGGTAAACCAGACTAAAAAGCCCACCAATAGTTTGTCAGGTAAGACCTCTGGAGAAAAATGGAGCATGACGAGACAGGGAATGCTAAAGGTGGTGGAGTGGGCAGAGGAGCTCAGGGAAGGCCTAATTAAGATGGTGCCATCTCGTCAGAGCCATGCAGGAATTAAGGGGGTTGCCAAGTGGGTACTTAAAACAAGGAACATCCAGGCAGAGGGAACAGCAAGTATGGAAGCCCTAATGTGCTCGTGTGCGTGGTGTACCCCAAGAACATGTGGGCAGCCAGAGAAGCGGCAGCATTGTGAATGAGGGAAAATGGAAGGTGGGAGAGTTGGGGTGAAGTTGGAGCACCTCTAGAGACAGGCCATACAGGGCCTGGTAGGCTCAGCCAGGATGCTTGCTATGCTTGGGACAAGATGGGAAGCCACCAGAGGGTTTTGAGCAAGTATGTGCCATAGTCTGACTTTGTTCCCGGGAGTGCTGTGCCTGCTCTGTGGTTAGGGACTGTAGGAGGACAGAAGTGGAAGTACAGTTGGCTGCAGTGATCAGCAGAGAATAATAAGATCTTAGTGGACGTGATTGGTGAGAAGCAGTCAGATTCCCGGAGGCACTAGATGAAGTTAGAACTCAAGGGGTTTCCTCTAGGTATGGAATGGGAGATAAAGTGTCAAGAGTGACTATGAGGATTTTGGCCTGGGCAGTTGAGAGGATGGAGTGGCTTTATGGCAGTGAAGAAAGATTGCAGAGGGAAAGGGCAGGAGTTTGGGTCTGGCCCTGTCACATTTGAAATGCCTGTTAGACGTGAGGCAGAGATGAGGCCTAGCAGCAGGTAGACGGAGGACATGTAAAGCCATGAGGCTGAATGAGATTGCCGGCGGAGCTGGAAGAAAGCTTCCGAAACTGGAGATGGGTAGTATGGGCTGGCCAGGGTTCCACTGAGGGATGGATGAGTGACTGGATGCAAGAGGAGAACCTGGGGGCTGCTACCCCGGAAACCAGGGGAAAGTCTGGCTTCAGGAAGGAGAGGGGGACAGTGGGTTAGGGGTACTGCTCATAAAAAACCACTCGGTTTGTAACGTGGAGATCATGGGCCCCATCAGTGCAGGTTCTTTAGAGGGGCCCGGGTGAAAGCCTGGAGACAAGCAGAGACAATTCTTTTTAAGTGATTTCCTGTAACAGGAGCAGAAAGGAAGTGGTAGGTCGAGGCAGATGTGGAGTCAGGGGCGGTGTGCGGTTTTGTTTTTTCCTAAATGGAAGTGATGACCTGTGAGAATGTTGCAGCACAGAGGAAGCACAGCCAGTGTGAGGGAGCAGGCCACTGAGCGATGCGTTGTGCTGGATGGGCGGGGGTGGGGGCATGTGGTCCAGAGCACACATGCAGGATGACCTCAGGAGCACGGGCTGCTCCCCTGGAGCAGGGAGGAAGCACCTAGGTGTAGGTCGGGATGTGGTAGGGCTGGGACCTCTTCTGATTGCCTCCTCTGTGTTCTCAGGCAAAGGAAGTGAGGTCAGAGCCTGTGGAGGAGGAGGGGCCTTGCTGAGGGTGGAGTGGAGGCATCTTCGGGTGCTTGGGAAGCTGCTGCCCCCCCCCCTTTTTTTTTTTTTTAAAGCCAGAGTCTTGCTCTGTCGCCCAGGCTGGAGTGCAGTGGCACAGTCATAGCTGGCTGCAACCTCCGCCTCTCAGGTTCAAGTGTTTCCTGTGCCTCAGCCTCCTGAATAGCTGAGACTACAGGCATGTACCACCATACCTGGTAAATGTTTGTGTTTTTAGTAGAGATGGGGTTTTGCCATATTGGCCAGGCTGGTCTTGAACTCCTGACCTCAGGTGATCCACCTGTCTTGGCCTCCCAAAGTACTGGGACTGTTGGTGTGAGCCACTGCGCTCGGCCTTGAGAAGCTTCTTGAATGTTAAGGAGGGAGGGAAGGAGAATAGCCCCAGCCTGTGTGGAGCCAGAACTCTGAGCTTTTTGTGTAATGGCTAACATTATGCATGCTTCTTGAGTTGGGTCATACCACCCAGTCACCTAGAAAAAGTGAACAAATTTTAAAGTTGCTCATCTGGACTTTGTCAGAGTTTGGAGAAAACACTCATGCATTTGATTCACAGCCAGGAGTCCGCTGCCTTTCACTGAGTCCTCTATTTGTCAGCAGTTTCCACATTAAGACAGTTGAGTGAGTGCAACTCCCCAACCCACCCTAGCAGCATTCTGCCATTTTATAGTGAAAATAAAGAGGAATGAAAACAGCTGTCATTTTTTAAGCACTTATTTACTTTATGCCAGGCCCTCTTCCCAGCCTTTTTTACTCCTCTCCTCCATAAGATAAGGACAATAGTCCTTAATCTTACTAACTTGGAAACTGAGGCCCAGAGAGGTTAAGTAACTTGCCCAAGGTTATACAGCATGTAAGTGGTAGAGGCTGGTTTTGAACTTAGCTAGTGTGACTCTAGTTGCTGCACCTATAACCACTGTATCAGCCCACTCCTGGGATAATGGGTACTTTACAGGGGTTTATATTCTGGCATGTTGAAGCCCATGTTATGTAAATTGAGAGAGACTTTACTTCCCAAAGACCCATACATCTGCCAGGTCTGTTTTTTTTCCTTTTCTGTTTTCTTTATACAAAGGCTTATTTCGGGACCTTCTCATACTCTTCTGTCTTCAGGCCTCACATCAGAGCCTGTCAAGTGCTGCAGCGTTCTGGTTCATCACCAGTGGTCTTTTTGTGCCAGGGTCTTGCTGCAGGCAGCACTTGCTTGCCTTGGATGCCCCAGGTGTGTCCTATATGTGTCTCTCCCGCCCCAGTCTTCCCTGGTTTCTTTTGTCGTACAGCCACGTTTGGCTATTTTGCCATCTCCCTGTCTTGCTCGGCCTTTGAGCTTGCCACTCCTGATGACTGGTTGGGGCACTGGGTCCTGGCTATTTAGCAGGGAGGAGTGTAAGAGCAGAGTAATCCTGGGTCAGCTAGAGTATCGTCTGGATAGGCTCAACGTCTCTGTTGTTACTAGTGAAAACAGACACGAGATTGTGGTAGAAGGAGTAAGTGGAGAAAATGGACCTGCTGCCTGTTTGCGGAGGGTCAGTGGTCTGGTCGTCAGAGGCAAGCATGCTTTAGGGGGTGCAGGCATTTCTAAAGCCGTGGGATCTGTAGAAGAGCCTGTGTGGTTCCATCCAGAGCAGGTGTCATGTTCTTAGCTGTGGGCCTGTATCCTACAGGAGAGAGAGCACGGTGAAGACTGACAGTGGACTGATTTTGTGTCTGTGCTAATCTCCAGATACTGGAAGGCTGATGTGGAGAGCACTAGTTTTGTTTTGTTTTGGTTTTGACACAAGGTCTCACTCTTGTCCAGGCTGGAGTGCAACAGTTATAGCACACTGTAGCCTCAAACTTGTGGGCTCAAGTGATCCTCTAATCTCAGCCTCCTAAATAGCTAGGACTACATTATTTTGGTATACTGCTTCCTGCCTTGGTAGCCTAGGCTGATGTCCTCTTCCCTGCTTCATTATAGTAGGATGCTTACTCTCTTAAGATGTAATATAGACTGAAAACAACTTCGTAGTACCATTTGCAACCCATCTAAAGATAAAGGCTGGTCCAGGTCCCTACAGAGTGTCTTAAGTCATTACCAGGTGCTGTGTGCAGTGCAATTTCCTGGAAACCAGTGTGCTCCACAGTTGTCCGCAAGCTATGCTGCTTCCCATGCCAGAGGAGGCTGTAGCCCGACGGCTCGCACCTCCAGCCGCTTTTCTCGCTGATCATGGAGAAGGCCCGGGCCCTGCAGCATGACCTCCCTGGGCTCCAGAGTACTAGGTGTGCTCTAGTTTTTTCAGGGAAAATGTATTCTTATTAAAGCTTGGTTTAAAAACAATTTTTTAGATAGTAGAAAATTTATTTTAGTCTGGAGGTTGGTTGAACAGAATGAATTGAAATGATTTCCTGATTCCCAGTAAATGATTTTATTGTTCTCACAAAATCTCGGGAAGCCTTTCTGATTTGTGTTTATCTTTATATAATTAAACTGTTAATAAAGATGATGATGTAAGTATCCTGTTCTTCTAGGTATCCAAATATATCTTGTGAGTTGCTCACTTCTGATGTCTCCCAGATGAATGATAGACTGGGAGAAGATGAATCCTTGCTAATGAAATTATATAGCTTCCTCCTAAACGATTCCCCTTTGAACCCACTACTTGCCAGTTTCTTCAGCAAGGTGCTAAGTATTCTTATCAGCAGAAAACCAGAACAGGTAAATATGATTTTCCGAAAGGTAAGTATTAGGCTGATCATCCCCTTGAGGTGATCCCCCAGTCGCTGTTGCTTTAGAGTTCTAAGAGAATGTATTTTAAACCTTAAACATTCTAAGCACTCACATACTATTTATACATTGACGAATATTTCTAATATGGTATAATCTCAAATTTCACGTAATTTGTTAGCATACTTTGGTTTCCTCTTTTGACAAGTGGGTAGAAGATGAGAATATTGGGTACCCATTTGTGAAGACAGGGCTTAACTAAGATGGCAAGTGTAATAACTAAGCCATTGAATATGTCAACAAACGCTTTGTTTTGTTTTTCCCCTATTGATGATCACAGATGAAGCTTAAACCAAAAACCTTTCCCACAAATGTAATTGGTGATTGGTTTGTACTAATGGTGATTCTGTTTTGATTCTACTCAAAACTGCTCCAGTGTCAGGCTTGAGACATCTGAGTGTATAGACTGCTGTATACATTTGTAGCTCTGCTGTTCATATCCAGTGTGGTTTGACAAAAACTTCACTTGGTTCTTTAAGTGTGGTCCCTGAAGCAGCAGCACCTCAGTAGAGAATTTTGTTAGAAATGTAAGTTCTTTTTTTTTGGAGTCTTACTCTGTCGCCCAGGCTGGAGTGCAGTGGCCGGATCTCAGCTCACTGCAAGTTCCGCCTCCTGGGTTTACACCATTCTCCTACCTCAGCCTCCCGAGTAGCTGGGACTACAGGCGCCCGCCAACCCGCCCAGCTAGTTTTTTTGCATTTTTTAGTAGAGATGGGGTTTCACTGTGTTAGCCAGGATGGTCTCGATCTCCTGACCTTGTGATCCGCCCGTCTCGGCCTCCCAAAGTACTGGGATTACAGGCTTGAGCCACCGCGCCCGGCCAGAAATGTAAGTTCTTGAGCCCTATTCCACACCTGCTGAATCAGAAACTCTGAGGGGTGGGCCCTACAATCTGGGTTTTAGCAAGCCTTCAGCTAACTCTGATGCATGCTGACATTTGAGAACCTCTGCTTTAGTGGATATTGTTGTGAAAAAGGATCTGCTTATCTGGAGATTTTAGTCATTTTATGGAAATAGGCACCCAGGGAACAACTAGAGCCTCAGATATTCAAGTATAAACTATAGCAGATTTGCCAGAATTGCAACAAGTATGGGTGTGATGATACGGGGTAAAAGTGGTCAAACCAGTTGGTCCTGCCATCCTTCATGATAGAAAATGGCTCTGGGTGACCCATTCTTGCTCTCAGCACTTGTGGAAGGAGTGGAGCTATTTTGGGCCCAGTGTGTCCTGTCCTATGCCAAGGTAAAGTGGATACATGTTTTATTTTAGAAAGAGATACCATTCTTTCTTTCTTTCACTTAATGGAGTAGGATAAGCTTCCTAAGTTGATTGGAAATAAGATTCTTTTCACTTTGGTAGTAATCCCCAAATCATGATTACTCTAATGTAGATTGTCTGTTTTTTTCTGCCTTCTAGTTAGAAATACAAGAACTGCTGGCTGTTTTAGGAGAGTGGAAGCCAACCTATCACCCTGATATTACCAGGCAGTTCTCAGGGCTGGTTGTTACAGCCATTATCCAGACATTATGCTTCATTGTGCTTTTTCTCCTCACTTCTGTGCTGTTGGGACCCAAGTTTGCAAGCCCCGATTTTCAGTGTACACATAGAGAGAATACACTTAAAACTTTATGGGGCCTTGAGTAT
The DNA here is from genome assembly GCF_037993035.2 of Macaca fascicularis. NCBI lineage: Eukaryota > Metazoa > Chordata > Mammalia > Primates > Cercopithecidae > Macaca > Macaca fascicularis. The sequence goes on along the minus strand of NC_088388.1, from coordinate 6,078,536 downwards.
TTTGTATTAGACGTCAGAGTCCAACCCGACATTCTATCTGTGTAGAGATGATGGCACTTGCCAGTTACATTCTGAGACAAGAGCCCCTCGGCCTTTTGCTTGTTACACTTCCCTGTCACAACTGTATGAATGATAGCAAGAGGATTCAGTGGCTGTGGGTTAAGATCAAACCTGGCATTTCTCTATCCTTTGCAAGTAGGAGTGTAAATAAAGGTTTTCTGTTATGTGATAGTATTAGTAGGGATCTATGCAACTGTAAGGAAGGACAAAAATTGAGACTCAACTGGCTTAACCAGTAAAGGCATTTGTTAGCTCATGGAACAGAAAGTTGCGTAGTGGGGCATCTTCAGTGCTGCATGAGTCAGCACCCCAGTGGGGTCATCTGGGCCACAGGTCCCTGTTGTTAGTGCTGTACTGTCCACCACACTAGCTCGGGTTTGTTCCTTTGGGCTTCAGGTCTGCTGTTTCTGGCACTGAATTATGGAATACTTGGTCACATGTGACTTTTTTCATCCTTTCTCCTCTACTGTCCTTTTAAAAACTATTGTGGGACCCAATTGTGAGTGAATTATTTATGTGTCATGTCATTTCTTGAAGTTTTATATCATAATGCTTGACCTCATTGTCTAGAGAAGCAACGTGTGTTGGTTAATCCTGTATTTATACTTAATTGTATGAAGCAGTTTTAGTTGTCATCTCTGGCTATTAGACTTCATATGACCTAATGGAAAGATTGTGGCTTTTGTGGCATACAAATCCAAGTTTAAATCCCAGGCAGCCACCTTTTAGCTCTGGAAGATACTTTCTGAGCCTTGGTTTCCTCATCTCTAATGGGGTGTGGGGGTGGGAGTGAGTTATTCAACCCCCCCATGTCCCAGGGCTTTTGAGAAATTTCAGTAAGATCCTGTTATAGCAGCTGCCACACTCCCCCTGGGACTCACAGAGGGTTTGGGAATAGATGACATGTGCACATGAACAGAGGCAGAGGCAACGAGGCTGCATGGGACACGGGGATGCGTGGGACAGAGTCATCTCCCTGATCTCCCAGTGCAGAAGAGGCCAGCAACAGGGGCCTGATTTCCGTGGCTATTCTCACGTTCCTTCAGGGTAGCTCTCTGCCTCTCCACCAGCTGCCCTTCTTGTGCTAAGCTATTGGAGTGAATTGGTGAAGTCAAAATCCAAGGCGATGTTTGTGTAGCCAGGTGAGTTAGTTACTTTGACTGGAGTAGAAATGTTTGTTTTGAAATTTTTTTCTCATACTTGTTAGGGTCCAATTAGGATTTTGAATGTTACTCATTTTGGTGCAGAATCTTAACAGACTTGCTTTATGTTCATAAACTGTAAAATGGTATATTCTCTTGCTCTTTATAGGGATATTAAATTTTTGATCCCCATTCTTTGAGAATGAATAATGGAAGTGAATAGAAATAAAAGATTCTGTTAAGTTGTATTTGTATTAATGGACATGTGCTAATTTAGGGTTTTTTTTCCCAAGGGGTTTTTGAGTGTTGTAACTATCAGCCAGGCTTTCCAATTTGATATCTTGTTGGTAATTCAGGATTTGCCATTTCTCAACCTAAAGTAGTGATAAAATTGGGAGGAGTGGGGGTTGGGACTTAAAAGGTAAAGTTTATAGTTTCCAAGTTACATGTCTTTCAGTTTCTGATCTGTTTTTCTCTAGATTGTGGATTTCTTAAAGAAGAAGCATGATTTTGTAGACCTTATTATAAAGCACATAGGAACTTCTGCTATCATGGATTTGTTGCTCAGGCTCCTGACATGTATTGAACCTCCACAGCCCAGGCAAGATGTACTGAATGTGAGTAGAATTCTGACCTGCTGTTGACTGGGGTTAGGGTGCTGGCATGTGAGCCCACCAGGCTGCTGTGTGCTGGGAGGGATTGCATGGGATTAGGGTACTTGGTAGCAGAGAGTTGTCTGGGGAGCAGGTAACAGGGTGGGGGAGAAAGGTTGTTCCAAGATAGGAAGAGATCCAGATTTTGCAGAGCTAGAATTTCAGATGGGCATATCCGTAGGTGTGTGGAATGTTTTGTTGTGAGTGTTTTTTCCTTTTTGCTGGTTTGCTTTTTATGGGGGTGGCGAGACATTATGGGTTGAGCATTTGTCTTAAATCTGGGCCTGATGGTAAAAGCAGAAATGAGAGGGTTGGGAGCTCGAAGTCCCATATGAGTATGTTGTGAGGCCACACTCTTCAGGGCCACCTCTGAAGGTCAAAACGGAGAGGTGTTGATAACATCCAGTGATTCAGACTTCAGAAGTAATTCTCTTCTCATGGGTACCTAGGAACAAAGGATAAGGAGAGCAGAGTTTACTTTGAGAAGGACATATTTTAAAATGTAGACAAATGGTGATTTTTAGGATGTATGCCTCCTGAATAGATGTCTTAGGTGGAATTTGGGTGGGAAGAAGGGGAGGGTGTGAGTAACTTGAAAATAAGGTTTCTCCCAGGCTCCCATCTCTGCCTTCTCTTCTTGTCTTTTGTGTCTTCTCCTCTTCCTTTCTTTTTTGAGTTGGAGTCTCACTCTGTCACCCAGGCTGGAGTGCAGTGGCATGATCTCGGCTCACTGCAACCTCCGCCTCCCAGGTTCAAGCAGTTCTCCTGTTTCAGTCTCCTGAGTAGCTGGGATTACAGATGTCTGCCACCACACCTGGCTAATTTTTGTATTTTTAGTAGAGACAGGGTTTCACCATGTTGGCCAGGCTGGTCTCCAACTCCTGATCTCAGGTGATCCGCCCTCCTCGGCCTCCCAAAGTGCTGGGATTACAGGTGTGAGCCACCGCGCCTGGTCCCTCTCCCTTTCTTTCCTTTCTCGGAAGCTTTGTGAACCATGCTTCAGTCTATCTGTCTTTAATACTAACCTGCAACCTTAGAACTTACTCATTTCTTTGGAAATGAGTTTTGTTGAAAATGCTAGTTATTATTTAAGATCTCAAGGACTAGAAGGAGGGCCTATGAGGAGGAAGGTCTTTCAGGTGGTGCCCAGGGCAGGGCATGTTCCACTGAGGTAGGGAGGTGTGCCAGGTGTGCATTTATGTGATGGGGTCAGAGCTGGGTTTGTTGGTGACCCAGGCACTGTGATCACTGTGAGTAAACAGCTGGGTGTATCTAGTGGATGTCCTGGGACTTGTCTCTTGGCAGGGACCTTAAATTGGGACACCTGTCCTTTTGGGTGTGTCTTTGTAGATGTATCTTTTCTCAAAAGAGGTTGAGGATTCTGGGAAAGACTTAAGGATAGGGAGGAGGGTGTCACCTTTATATTGGGATTATCATAGGGAGAGATTTATTCAGGATGGTTTGTAGGAACCAGTTTATTCCTTTGGTTGCTTCTGGGTTGAAGTTTAGGACCTGTCTGGTTTCCAAAGGAATCAGTGTGTTTGTGGAGAGAGCGAGTGACAGGAGGTTGATAAAGGTGTAGGTCGGGGAAAGGTTACTTAGAAACCCCTGAATGTCTTATTTTGATTTTGTGGATCCATGGTTGAGGAAGACTACAGAAGTGGGCTTGGAATGTAGGTTCCTATGAATAGCTGTGGAAACAGTAGGGTTCTGGGACTGATGAGTTCACTGCCTGGAAGGTTTCCTGGTTTCTCCTGTAGTGGTCAGGAATGCCCCGCACCTCACACAGATGTTTACTCTCCTCTGTTTCAGGACGTTATTGCTCAAAGAGTGGTCCCAGACATCATTTGTGAGCTTGTTAGAAATCTGTAGTCTCAGGTCTCTTCCTTGGCCTTCTGAATCAGAATATGCATTTTAACAAGATTCTTGGAGAATTTGTGTGCACATTTTAAAACAGATCTTAAAATATAAAGTTGGACCTCTACCTCTGTGGTGCCTGCCTAATAGCTTCACATTTTCCTTTAATTGGTGTTTTCATTGAGCAGCCAGAGACAGTGTCAGGGTTTCTTCTGTGTTCCTTAAGCAAACTGTGTTTGATTTCTGCCCCTGCTGCCCGCCCTAGTCTCCTTTAGCCGTATTTTCTAGGTAGTGAGCTGCCTTGTTGATGATGGTTTTCGGCTTCTTATGGCATTAATGTTAAGCCAGATGATTTTTCCTTTATTTTTTTCTGAATTTGGATCCCTTTCATGTTTTCATTCACTGTAGCATTTCATACATGGATTAAAAGGAGATGGCCATAGCTCTTTGCCAGCACATGACAGGGCGGATAAACTCTGCCTCTGTGCTTCCTCAGGCCCCCACGTTTCCTGCAGTGGGTTTGGTTTTGTAATCTAAAAGTCCCTTTTGTTCATCCTGTGTTTTTCTTAACCCAGAGACTTGGTGCTAAATACTGCTCTTCTCAATCTTTCTGAAGCTTGGAGTGAACATGCTCTTAAAGAAAATGTATAAATTCCATCCTTCTTAATCTCCCAGTCCTCTCTTAAGAACCAACCTACAAACCCTTTTAGTCCTAAATGTCTGGGAGTGACCTTATGGCTAAGAAGCTGATGTATAGAATTTTAGTGTGTGGGTATTGTAATTTGGGGAGTTTTTGGTACTGTTGGCCATTGTTAAAACAATATATTCACTGGCATTTTCCTTGGGGGACTTTTAATTTTCTGTAGTGTTCAAAGTCCAGAGAAACCTGTAACATTCTGCTTAAAATGTGATGGATATTTCCAAGTATGTTAATCTACATTGGGGCTTGAACAAGAGCCACTCATTGCTATGATTACTTCTACAATGTGTTTTACAGTGGTTAAATGAGGAGAAAATTATCCAGAGGCTTGTGGAAATAGTTCATCCATCGCAAGAAGAAGATGTAAGTTCACTTGTGTGACTGTAAACTTGATCAAATAGAAAAAAAAGAACTGTTTATTGAGCACAGAGCATACTTACATTAAATGTGAACATGATCAGAGAGTAGAGGGAAAATAGCAATCTATTGTTCTTAAAGTTGATACTTTTCTAAACTGTATTACATTTTGCCAATACCCAGAAAATTTCCAGAAATGTACAACAGCAGGCCCTTGTTACAGCACCATCTCCTTTCTAGAGCCGGGATTTCATGCCGAACCAGCTGGCTTTTGTTACAAACCTCCTTTGTTCATGCTCCTTTTTACTTTTTTTTTTTCCCACTTTGAGATGGAGTCTCACTCTGTCACCCAGGCTGGAATGTGGTGGCGCGATCTCGGCTCACTGCAACCTCCACCTCCCAGGTTCAAGCAGTTCTCTGCCTCAGCTTCCCGAGTAGCTGGGATTACAAGTGCCTGCCACCACGCCCGGCTAATTTTTGTATTTTTCGTAGAGACCGGGGTTTCATCATCTTGTCCAGGCTGGTCTTGAACTCCTGACCTTGTGATCCACCAGCCTCGGCCTCCCAAAGTGCTGGGATTACAGCCATGAGCCACCGCACCCGGCCTCCTTTTTATTTTTATACCCATCTGTAGCAGTTGATGTGACCACATTTGCATTTGTTTTATCCAGTCTGGTTACAGCTTTGCAGGCAGTGAAGTGGGATGTTGGTCACCATTGAACCCCTACAGTAACTTTGTTGTTATACGTCCTGGCCCTGGCTGTTAAGTTTGACAGGTTTGGCTTTTGTCCTAGGTACTGTAGGTTGACTTGGCTATAGGATTGAAGCTAGATTTGGAGCTTGCAGATTGAACTCTGTGCTGAGGGAATGCCCGTTGGGACCAGTGGGTGCATGTGTCTCTAGAAGAGATCTGTAAGGTTACCACCTGAAGTATCAGGCCAAGCCATATAAAATTGGCAGTAATCATCCATTTTTACCTACAGACATGACAGTTATCTATGATTCAACCTAATATCTACAAAGGAGTTGGTTTAAGGACAATTAAAGGTTTGTCCTGAAGCTGGGGGAGCCTCCTTGTGTGCCTCTAGGTTGCAGGTTAGATGGGGGAGCGAGTACCGCAGAGGAACATTGGAGGAAGAGGCACGCAGTGGAGGCTCCTCTCTCACAAAGATACATTTTGTGTGATAGTAGATCGAAACCCTTTCACTCTGATCCATTCAGAAACTTTTGATACCTGGACTTTATTAAAGGGGCTGTCACTTCCCCATTATCCCTCTTTGGGAGAATGCAAGGTATGCTCCCTTGCAGTAGTTGTTACTGTTAGCAGAGTTGACATTTGTGGACACATCCAGTGTAGACATGGATTGGGAATATGGGAGCCCCTGCTTAGAAGGTGCTCTCAACCTAGCTGGGGTGATAAGCCCTCCTCCTGTGGGCAGGGGAGTGTGGTTCTAGGAGCGGGTTTCCCTGTGATGACATGTGGCCTGTGCAGGCCGTGGAGAGCCATGACAGGAGTGTGGCCTGCCCTGTTGGCAGGGAGGAGTTTCTTACTCCTTACTAGGTTCATGTTCTTGAGCAGAGGAACTTGATTGCTCAATGGGCTAAGAAGAAGATTGCTCAGTAGGGCCTGTCCAAAGGGCCCAGGAGAAATTGATAATGGAGAAGTCCAATTCTGCAACAAATTTTTTGAGAAGGACACCGCATTGTGGACATCAGCACCTTATCTGCATGACTTACAAGAAAGTTAATTTTGGCTTTTGGACAGTCCTGTTAATACTTCTGTTTTGTATTAAGTGATGAATTCCATGTTAAAATTATACTGGCCAGTTGATACTTACCAAGGAAATGCTAGGCTCCTGATTCCAGTCAGTGGGTTTGGATACCCTAATCTGTGCTCTCCTCTCTTCTAGAATATGAGTGTTCTGCCCGTATTGGGAGCACATTGCTCAGTCTTTGAGTTATGCTCAGTTTCTTATTCCCGAGAATAAAATGTGTTTGGGTGCTGAGATTTTAGAGCTTTTCTGTAAGGTCAATACACTGAGAGAAGGCTTAATATTTCTTACCCATTGGTATTCTACAGAAAGCTGTATTTGCTTTTACTTTTTTTTTTGAGACGGAGTTTCACTCTTGTTGCCCAGGCTGGAGTGCAATGGCGGCATCTCGGCTCACCGCCATCTCTGCCTCCCGGGTTCAAGTGATTCAATCTCCTGCCTCAACCTCCCGAGTAGCTGGGATTACAGGTATGCGCCACCATGCCCAGCTAATTTTGTATTTTTAGTAGAGACGGGCTTTCTCCATGTTGGTCAGGCTGGTCTTGAACTCCTGACCTCAGATGATCTGCCTACCTCAGCCTCCCAAAGTGCTGGGATTACAGGCGTGAGCCATCGTGCCCAGATGTACTTTTACTTTTTTTTTTAATCCAAAAAAAGTATGTGCATCCTTCTATGCTGATAAGAGTGTATTTTGGGGATACACGTTGAGTATCCCTTATCTGAAATGCTTGGAACTGGAGGTATTTTGGATTTCAGTTTTTTTTCAGATTTTGGAATACCTTTATTTGCATTATACTGGTTGGACATCCTGGACCTAGAAATCTGAAATGTTCCAATGAGTATTTCCTTTGTCAGTTTTCAAATTTTGGAGCATTTTGGATTTGGGATGCTCAATCTGTGTATTTTTTCCCAACTATTTTAGAAATTTTTACTCATCAGAACCTTGATGACATCTCCCTGCACATAGTAATAATGTACTGTGCACTATTATAAAGCTCATTTGAATGCCTGACAAAATACATTACTTGTGATGTGATCTCTCTTGGCCTTGACCTTTTGCTCACTGAAGCTTATGGCCAGTGTTAATCTGTGTTATTTCTTAAATAACTTTCCCTTTCATTTTTAAATGATAAATTTAACTTCTAACATGTTTTATGGTTAAAATTGTACTTTTTTCCTTTAGCGACATTCAAATGCATCACAATCACTTTGTGAAATTGTTCGCCTGAGCAGAGACCAGATGTTACAAATTCAGAACAGTACAGAGCCCGACCCCCTGCTTGCCACTCTAGAAAAGTATGTGTAAAACTCTGTTCTTGTTCTTCTTTCATATTGATGCTGTTCCATGTGTTACCATTGTGAGTGATTGGTAAGTGTTCCTTATGTGGGAATCATGTCCCTTGAAAATAACCTTGGGTGGGTGAGAAGGTAGGGAATTCTGCTTCTTTTATCTCAGTAGAAGTTTGGCAGGATAAGAAGATAAATGACATTTGTATCTAGACTTTGAGTTTTCTAATTATTTGTAAAATGGAATTCTGTAGAGCGATCCTAAGATGTGGTAGTCATTTAGAAATAACTGTCATCACAACTTCCAAGGGTCTTTTGATGAAGAATAGTCTTGTGTAAGTACGAATGTTGCATGTTTTAGTCAGCGGCTTTTATCAGATGATCTTTAAGGCTTTATTGTATCTTTGCAGCTGATTAGGGACAGTTATTTCATGTTTAGGTAGAAGACAGCTTGGGGATGGGATGCTATTTTTTCTAGATTCACATGTTTTCAGAAAGAATGTTTACTGTCGACTTCGCATGTATTTGACCTGCATTCAGACAGCTGAAAGTTATTTTAATAATCAGGCCATTCCTCACTATGGAAGAATAATTGGAAAGTATGCATACAGCTAGCAATGTTAAGTACTAATGGCAATCTTGCTTCAGTTTACTTCTATTATTGTTTTTAATGCTTTTGTCAGTCCTTTTTATTCCTGCTATATATTGAAACTTTTGCATCTTTGGCTTAACTACCTATAATGCCCTTTTATTAAAATAAAATGTTGTATTATTTCCTTGACACATGTAAGACAGGCAAGGAATACATTACAGACAAGTTAACGTGTCTTCAACTCTGTCTTTGCGAAGTGGAGTTGTGTTTTCCTAGCATGTAGAATACGAAGGAGTTGAGTTCTCTGAAGTAGCAAAACTACAAAAGATTGCCGGCTTCCGAGTAAAATGGTATCTTACCTGTCCTATTTTAGTAATTCTTGCACTGTGGCATATATAGTCCTTTAAAACTTTTAAGACATCCCACATTCAAATACAAATTGTGGTATTAATTAGATTGAACCTTGTAAAATTGCCATTTCAGTAGGTTAGAAATGTTGAATATCAGCAGTGTCATATGGCTCACTGCAGTGCTGCCCAGTAGAAATAGAATCAAAGCCACATGTAATTTAAAATGTTTTTGTCCAAAGTCTTGGAAATCCAGTGTGTATTTTATACTTAGAACATGCTGGTCAGACGAGTTAAATTTTGGGTGCTTGATAGCCACATGTAGTGAATGACTCCCATAGTAGACAGTGCAGGTTCTGCCCGAATATCAGACTGCTTAGTAGTGATTGCTAAGTTCTTCAGTGCCGCTCCAAGCCCTCCGTCCACACAACTTTATTTGGACCCAATATGTAACCTAGCCACCAGAGCCCATGGGCACACTAGCTTTTATATTTCAAGCTGTGTTTTAGTCCTAGATCAGGTAACTAATTTCTGGGATGAAGATAGGTAAATACCTAGAGTTTACATCATTAAATTAGTTGGAGTAACTGTGTTCAAATACATGGACCTGATGAATCAGTGGCCCTGTTGCCAAGTGAAACCTCCATTGCATTTAACGGTGGCAAGAAAATCTGTCATAGTGCTTCCCACAGTCTGTTTGAGAATGAGAACCCACCGCTTCTAATATTTGACACACTGCACATCTTTTAGTGTCTGTTGATTCAGACAATACACACTGAGAAAAGATTTCTATTTTAGTAAACTTATTAATCATAATAGCATCTGTGTATATTTAATCTATTATGTGATAATATGTAATATCTTTTTGATAAATTATAATTATTTAACAATGATATTACATTATTAAATCACTGTACTGGCAATACATAATGTACACATAGCTTGCTGAGCTCTGTATTATGATGCTAAGTAACCCACAGTGTGAACACCACTGTATATAGGAATGTCACATGTGTAAATGTTAAGCGCAGATTAGCACATCTGGAAAAATTTGAAATGAGGTAAGATTAAAGAAGATACTAAAGAGTGGTAGTGGTACCAAGAAATCTCAGAAAGCGGACTGAAGTGTTAAATAAACAATGTTTGGCTTGGGAAGCAATCTGGGCCTAAATTGAATGCATTTTATTTAGTGACTCTGGAAATTTTTGAAGTTCAAAAATTTTTAAAAAACAGTTTTATTAGAATAGACTCTGTCTGAATTCTTGATACTAATGACCTTAGAACAAGTTGGGTTTGACCCCATTCATTTGAGCCAATTGGTTTTTTATAAGTGATTTTTCCTGTGGCCATTCACATAAAAAAAAAAAAAAAATGAGCCATTGTCCCAAAGGCATGGATAAAGAACCTGGATGGCTTCATGCAGGAAACAGCTCATATCATAAGTTTTAGTGATGTCTATCCAGAAACTGCTTTTTTTTAAAACGTGGAAGTGAATATATTTTCTCGCATGTAATTAAATACCTTTTTATTGAAAGAATGTGAAGGCATTCCTTTTATTTTGTTTGATAAGCTTCAGTCCTTCGGTTTACTGTTTCTTCGGGGTTTGGTGATATTTGTGTGTTCGGGTAAAACTCAGAATGTGGCGCAGCTATTGTGGTATTGTATTTTGACTGTCAAGTTTTCGCTGGTTATTATGTTTTTCTTGTCCATTAGTAGAATTCTTTCATGGATACAATAGACTTCCAATTTGATACGACAGTGAAATGGCTAGGGCCCCTGTTAGCTATTCCCTTCAGGCATCTGTACTGACAAAAGTGACAGTGCCTGCTGATGAGTAAGAGTGCTATGACTGAATGAAGAGAGTGTGGACTTCCACAATCGCATGCTGTCAGTACCCCTCCACCTGTGGTGAGGCTGCTGTTGAAGAAAAACATATTTATTGTTAAAGTTTGTTTTCCAGAGCTCAGTTCCATACCGAACAGTTAGTGTATAGGCTGCTGTGTGTGATGTGACTTTTATAGTACTGTACTGTTCTGGTGAGAGGTCTCACAAGCAATTTAATGCTGGTTTGGGAGTACTTGAAAAACCTCCTCCTGCAAGGGGACCCTCTCAAGTTAGGTTAGATACTAGTTTTGTTTCCCCAAAATAGAGATTCTCTCCTACTTGCTGCCCTATGTCGGCAAGAGGCGGTCAAGGAACTGGTGTACAGTACACTGAACACAACTATACCTTGGGATAAGGTGTCAGGTGAGCAACCAAGGACAACCCAGCTGCCTGTCACACTGTAAGGGAGATTCGAGACTCCATTTCTTTTTCTTTTTTTGCAATGGAGTCTGGCTTTGTCACCAGAGTGCAGTGGTGTGATCTCGGCTCACCGCAAACTCTGCCTCCTGGGTTCAAGCGATTCTCCTGCCTCAGCCTCCTGAGTAGCTGGGATGACAGGCGTGCACCACCACACCCGGCTGATTTTTGTATTTTTAGTAGAAAAAGGGTTTCACCATGTTGGTCAGGGTGGTCTTGAACTCCTGACCTTGTGATCCGCCTGCCTCGGCCTCCCAAAGTGCTGGGATTACAGGCGTGCGCCACTGCACCTGGCCTCCATTTTTTTTTTTTTTTTGAGACGGAGTCTCGCTCTGTCGCCCAGGCTGAAGTGCAGTGGCCGGATCTCAGCTCACTGCAAGCTCCGCCTCCCGGGTTCACGCCATTCTCCTGCCTCAGCGTCCTGAGTAGCTGGGACTACAGGCGCCCGCCACCGTGCCCGGCAAGTTTTTTTTTTTTTGTATTTTTAGTAGAGACGGGGTTTCACCGTGTTAGCCAGGATGGTCTCGATCTCCTGACCTCGTGATCCACCCGTCTCGGCCTCCCAAAGTGCTGGGATTACAGGCTTGAGCCACCGCGCCCGGCCCCATTTCTTAATTCACGTGAATTTTGAAAATTACTGAGCGGCTAACAGACTAAGGTTTTCCTTGAGAATATAAATTCAGTGAACTGGTTTATGTTAATTGTGATCTTATGATGTGTATGAGAGAAGTGTAATGGAAAGAGCCTGCAGATAATGCTTTTTGGACATTTAATTTAGTCACATTTATTTCGTTGCTGCCATTTTATTTTGCTTTTTCAAATTTTATTTGTAGAGTAAAATGCAGCAACTGATGTTTTCTTTTTTCTGTTTCAGATCTTTGCTAATTACACATTCATGCCTTTGTGGGAAAACGTTCATGAACATTCATGGGTTCTAATAGCCTTTCTGAATGTTTTCCCTTCTTTAGTGAGGGTGAAAGTTTCTATGTCTTCTTGCCACCCCCAGCCCCAGTCATCATCATCATCATCATCATCATCATTCATCATCAGAGTCTTGGTTTGAGTAGGAGGTGACTTTGTCTTGAAATTCTGTTGGCTCTCAACAAAATTGGCAAAGACAAGCATGGCCCAGGTTATTTTGCTGAGGGAAAGAGATAGGAGGGTGAGTGAGTGTGTTTGTGTGCGCGTGCATATGTGTAAATTATAAATAGGATCAATTGCCTACTTTAATAAGTATATAGAAATAAAATAGTAAAACAAATATGCCCAAGTGTGATTGAACTCTTCAGTGACGCTTGTCTTGTGCCGTCGTCTTTTTTTCTGAAGTTGTTGGTGATAAGTGATACTGCAGTTAGTGATTATTGATTTGTTTCCCTAGGCAAGAAATTATAGAGCAGCTTCTATCAAATATTTTCCACAAGGAGAAAAATGAATCAGCCATAGTCAGTGCAATCCAGATATTGCTGACTTTGCTTGAGACACGGCGACCAACGTAAGCTTTTCTTATGTCTTACAAAATGAACCATATTGTTTTGCTTTCAGATTTTTTTAAAGTTAAGAGTTCAATTCTTGGTGGATAAGCTGTCATAGAGTACCTTTGAATTGCAGTTGCTGATTCTCCTTCTACTATATGAACCATAGCCAAGTTTTATATGAATACCACATATAGGGATGCAGTTGAAAACTGTGGTTTGGTGACACTATTTATTGGCAGTATTTAGACTAGTCATTTTTTTTTTTTTTTGTAGTAGTAGTTAGGAAAATGCTACTATAATAAATGCTATAATCGAAAATGTATGATGGCTCAGAAATAGAGAAGCTTATTTCTTGCTCATGATAATTGAAAATAGGTGTCCCTGGTCAGTGGGTAGCTCTCCTGGTCATTGAGAAAGTCTTTCTATCTTGTGATTCCTTTCATTCCTTTTTACAGATACTTAGGCCTTCAGGTGGTGTTTTCCTGGGTTTCACATTTGAGGGCACTGCAGTTGAGGCTGTCTTAAAATGCATGGGCAAGTGGCTTGAGCCTTTAAGGACGAATTTCTGCTACGTGTTTTATAATCAGAAATAAAGCCTACTTTTCCCACGTGTGGCCTTCCGCCCCTAGACCAGCCATTTAATGTGTGTCGTGTTATTCTTTATAGTTTATGTCCAGTGCAGATTTACTTATTATCAGAGTTTTCTAACTGCTCTTAGAGCATGAGAATCGTAAGTTTTCCAGGATTGTGTGATATAGAGATTGGAATTTGTATTTTTTACCCCAGTATTCATTCATTAAACAAGGGACAGAGTCCATCCTTAGCATATGAAACTTCAGCCATTCACGGTTTCTGTATTTACTTTTGATGGTGTAATTTAGGTTTCTAGCAAAATAGTGAAGACAACCTTACCAACCAATCCCTGCTTCCCCAATTCCTGATCTCTGTTGCTGCTTTGCCTAATCTTTGGTCAATACTAATGGAAGGGCAGTGTGGTGGCACTGCTTCAAGTATGTTGTAGTTTGGGGGTTGTTTGCCTACCTGTGTCTTTCTAGGAAAATCAGTGCCCTCTTCCTGCCCCAGCGGTACAGTGCCCTCTTCCTGCCCCAGCGGTACAGTGCCCTCTTCCTGCCCCAGCGGTACAGTGCCCTCTTCCTGCCCCAGCGGTACAGTGCCCTCTTCCTGCCCCAGCGGTACAGTGCCCTCTTCCACCCCAGCGGTACAGTGCTCTCTTCCTACCCCAGGGGTTCAGTGCCCTCTTCCTACCCCAGCGGTACAGTGCCCTCTTCCTGCCCCAGCGGTACAGTGCCCTCTTCCTGCCCCAGCGGTACAGTGCCCTCTTCCTACCCCAGCGGTACAGTACTGTCTTCCTACCCCAGGGGTTCAGTGCCCTCTTCCTACCCCAGGGGTATAGTACTCTCTTGCTACTCAGGCTACAGGGCCATCACATCATCTCTTAAAAGTGGTTTAAAAACACATTTGGTGGTCCTGTGAGGTTCATACTACTTGAGAAATAAATGAGGGAAAAACAGCATAAATTTTTGTGTGTGGAAGTGAAAAACACATAAATGTACAACTTAAAGAGCAAACAAAGTTAACAGTAATATAAGAAACAATAAAGGGAAATTTCTGACCAGAAGGAACTTATCCTAAAACCAGAAAAGGTTTACCAAATACCACGCAACGCAAGATTGAAGTTTTAAAATAGGACTCAGGGCCAGGCGTGGTGGCTCACACCTATAATCCGGGCATTTTGGGAGGCTAAGGCGGGCAGATCACTTAAGGCCAGGAGTTCGAGACCAGCCTGGCCAATATGGTGAAACCCTGTCTCTATTAAAAATACAAAAATTAGCTGGGCATGGTGGCGTGTGCCTGTAATTCCAGCTGCTCGGGAGGCTGAGGCAGGAAAATCACTTGAACCTGGAAAGCGGAGGTTGCAGTGAGCCGAGATCATGCTATTGCACTCCAGCCTGGGCAACAGAGTGAGACTCTTGTCACATATAAAATAAATAAAATAGGACTCAGATCTTAGCTTTATACTGATAAGATTTCTGAATTCCGAGGATAAAGAATAAATCTTAGAAGTATCTGTATAAGAAAAAATGGGCTACCTGTGAAGCCAGTCAGATTGCCAGATGTCTCCTTTATGAAGCTAAATAAATACTGAACAACATAGTGCAGGATTCTGAGGCTGAAACATTTCTGTTGATATGTGAGGGCAAACACTCAGTGTTTCATCTGTGTACTGTTGATGAGATGAAATTACTTGAAGATAGACTTTATTAAAGCCAACCAGAAAAATAAGAATGAAGAACTAAGGGAACATATTGGTAAATTATGATCAAGAAATGGGTAGGGATGTGACAATATTATTATGAAGTTTAAATGTTAAGAATAAATAATCGAAATAAGTCAAATATTGAAAAATGGAAGGAGTTCCAGATTATTTTAACAAAACTCAAGAAATAAGGAGAAAAGTGTCAATTAGTACATATTGGAGTTCTTATACTGGGGCAGTTGAGGTACATTCTCATACATGGTATCTTCATCTCAGTAAAATTATAGTTCAGGTGTGGTTTTAAATAAATGTAGTAGAATAACAATAGGTCATGTAACTTCCAAAGCATCTTAAAGGTCAAAGAGTAAGGAAACTCTGACAGTCCCAGACACAAGGGACCCTGGCAGTCCAAGACACACACTTGCAAGCCCTTCCGGACAAGAAATACTAACAGCAGGGCAGAGACCAGAGAAAGCTTTCATTGTAGTTTAGGCCTGAGGAATGGAGGAGCAGCCCTTGGGAGAAATACACACGACGCCTCCAGGATCCTTCTCTATTCTTGCCCCTACTGAACAAAACTCTTAAGCCACTGGGAACAGGTTAGCAATAAAAGCCCTCTGTCCCCTGGTAGAAGTGGGAATACGTTCTGGATCCAGACCATTAGAGAATCCCCTACCACGAGGGTAAGGGCAGGATCACTGAGAAGGCCTCAACCCTAGACCTGGGTACACTTCAACTGCCTAAGACTGAGGTTGAACAAAGCAGAGCATTCCTGCATCCTTTCCTTCTCCACCAGGCCTCTCGTGATCCAGTAACAACACTGCTGTGGAGGAAAGGCTAGCGTCGGGGAGGAGCCTCCTGTAAGTCACAGGAGCAAGTTTAAAGAGAGGACCTCAGCTGATGGGCAGAGCAGACAGTGAGAGACACCTGGCAAACTGGCCTTAGCCATAAACACCATGTAACTTGAGACAGACTTGAAGTTCTTAGTGCACCTTGAGAAATCATAGTAACAACAAAGCCCAAATCTAGCTCTGCAGATGACTAGATTGATTCAAATCCCCACACTTAAGACCTAGAAAAGAGACATGTTCATTCTTATATAAATGCTATTTACATCAGTTTTTATGTAAGATGTCCGTCTATCAACCAAAAATTACAAGAAACAAGATAAAAACGCCAACAAACTGTCAAGGGAAAAAGCAATCAGTAGAACTAGATTCAAAAATGTTGGAACTGTCAGATAATTTAAATGTAAATATGATTATGTTAAAGACTTGTGGGAAAAGTGGAAAATATATGAATAGATGAAGAATATTAGCAGAGAGATGTAAGAGCCTATGGAAATGCTAGAAATGAAAAACAGCAGAAATGAAGAATGCCTTTGGGCTTAGTTGACATAGTTGAGAAGAGAATCATCATAGGACCTTAGAAAGTATCCATACTGAAGTATGAAGAGTTAAACAAAAAAGATACTTGTGAGCCGAGAAGTCCCAGCAATAATGACGTGCCTCCAGGAGCAAATGCAAGTGCCCAGAATCTTGGTTTCTATTACTGTTCTCCAATAAAAGGAACCAGAGCTCCTCAGAGAATTGGCTGGTTCTGTGACCAGGGCAAGAAACATGTAAGTCTGAAACAACTTACAGTACCAGAAAATAAGGAAATCCTCAAAATTAAAAAAAAAAAAAAAAAAATTAAAACCCCCAAATGATGGCAGCTGTCATTGGGACATTGGAGCCAACTAAATAGAGTTCGCAATGGTCAAAGCCAGAATAAGTTGTGTAATAAACTCATTTTGTGTTAAAGCCCAAATTATAAAATACATATATAAATGGGTAAAAGGAGACAGATCTCCCATGTAGAAGAATTCCAAATAGGTTATGTAGGTACTTCATCTTCAAGGAGGTAGAATAGCACTCTCTACTCCTAAGTGTGGACTGTGCATAATTCCTTCTAAAGAGTACAGTATGGGAAAAAGAGAATTAAAAATGTAACTTCACAGTGGAAAAACCTGGCAAACACTACCTCAGCCAGATATTCAGTTAATTGCTAGAGCCAAGCTCATTGGTTCACGCCTGAAACTCCAGCAGTTTGGGTAACTGAGGTGAGAGGATCGCTTAATCCTGGAAAAGCTGCAGTGAGCTGTGGTTACTACACTGCATGCAGCCTGGATGACAGAGGGAAACCCTGTCCCAGAAGAAAAGCCAGTAGCCAGTGTTTTGTTGACAGCATATACTCTTGATATGATGTATTAAAGATCACACTTTACCCATGTAATCTTTCTCTCAAAAAACCATAACCATAAGAAAAACTCCAGAATGTTCCAGTCAAGGGACATTCTGCAAAATACCTGACCATTACTCAAAACTGTGAAGGTAGGTAAAAACAAAGTCTGTTACAGCCAAGAAGAGGCTTAGGAGACTTGACAACTAAATATAAACTAAATATAATGGGTATCGTGGATGGGAATCTGGAACAGAGAAAAGACATTAGGTTAAAAACTAAGGATAGCTACATAAAGTATGTATTTCATGTATCGATACTGGTTCATTAATTGTGACGTACAATACTAATATGTTAATAGGGGAAAGAAACTGTGTGGCTTCTATGGGAACTCTGTACCATCGTTTTTTGTGTATTTATAAAATTATTCTGTAGAAGTCGAGAGAACATTTAGACAGAAGGTCATTAAGAATGCAGAAGACTTAACGCTGGCAATCAGCTTGACCTAATTGAGACTTGTAGAACACTCCCCTAGCAGCAGCAGAATGCACATTCTTTTCAGGTGTACATGAAGCTTACCAAGTGTCTTAGCTCAGGCTGCTATAAAAAACTGCCATAGACTAGGTGGCTTTAAACATCATTTATTTCTTACAGTTCTGGAGACTGAGAAGTCCAACATCAAGGCACTGGCAGATCCAGTGTCTGGTGAAGGCTTCCCTCCTGGTTTTCAGACAGCTACTACCTTAATATGGCTTCACGTGGCAGAGAGATTGGAAGCAAACTCTGTTTCTTCTGATAAGGATACTTACTCCATTTAGAGGGCTCTACCCTCATGACCTAATTACCTCCTGAGGGCCCCATTTCCTAATACCATCTTATTGGGAGTTAGAATTTCAACATAGGAATTTGCTGATAACGAGACCAGTTTCTCATAATAAAACAAATTTAATAAATTTAAAATAATAAGAATCATGTAACATTTGTATTTAGACTATACTTTGTTTAAAGTAGAAATCAATAAAAAAGATTTCTGAAATAGCCTCAAATACTTGAAAATTAACACACTGCTAAATAATCCAAGTGTCATAGAGGAAATGACAAAGAAAATGAGAGAAAGTATTTTGAGCTAATTGATAATGGAAATAGGACTTGTCAGAATTTGTGGAATGCAGTTAAAGCAGTAGAAGGAAATTTATAACATTAAGTGGTTATGTTAGAAAAGAAGAAAGAATGTGTATCAATGATCTAAGCTCCTGCCTTACAAATTAAAGGTAAAGGCAGGGCAAACCCAAGGCAAGCAGAAGGAAAGAAATAATAAAATTCAGAGCAGAAGTCAGTGGACTTGAGATGAGAAAAATAATACAGAAAATCAGTGAAACCGAAAGCTGGTTCTTTGAAAAGATCAATAAAATTGATAAACTTCCATCCAGATTAGGAAAAGAATAGAAAAGAGACAAATTACAAATAATAGGAATGACTGTGTCCTTTGAACTTTAACACTGTTTCCTGTGGACTTTAGATGAATAATAAGAGAATACTACAAACAATGCATTAAACAGATTCAGCAGTTTATATGCGATGGAAATAATTGCCAAAGATGACTGAAGAAGAAGCAGGTAGCCTGAGCAGCCCCATATCAGTTGAAGAAATTGAACTTACATTTAAAACCTTCAACGAAGAAAACTCCTGGCCTTGATGGGCTCCATTAGTGAAGTCTACCAAAGATGGAAGAACTCTGTCAGAATATAGAAGAGAGAACTCTTTCCAACTCATTTTATGTAGCCAGCATCACTTTGAAACTAGACTAAACTACACAAAATCATGGGAACAAAAACTAGATTTGTTCCTCTGTATCTGCTAAGGATTGGTTCTAGTACTCCCATGCATACCAAAATCTGCGGTTGCTCAAGTCTCATAAACGGCATAGTATTTGCATATAACCTACACATATCCTCCCGTATACTTTAAATCATCTCTAGATTACTTATGCGTAATACAATGTAAATGATATATGTTATGCTCTTTTATTATTTTAAATAGTATTTTTTGTTTGGCATTTTTTTTTTCACCTTTTTTTAGAGATGCAGTCTCACTATGTTGCCCAGACTGGCCTTGAACTTCTGGCCTCTAGTGATCCTTCCGCCCCAGCCTCTTAAGTCGCTGGGACTAGGTGAACCACCTCGCCCAGCTTTCTTTGAATATTTTTCATTTACAGTTGATTGAGTCAGTGGATGTAGTACCTGTGAATACAGAGGGCCGACTGCAAGTAGCAAGATGCCACAAGAGCTGAAATGTAAAATTCCTCAAGAAAATATGAGTGAATCAAGTCTAACAGTATATTGTAAGGATAATACATATCATGACAAAGTGTGGTTTGTCTTGGGAATGCAAGGCTCATTCATCCTTCAAAAATCTTCACATCAACAGACAACAGATCTGATCACATCAGATCAATGAAGAAAAACCATATTTTTTTTTTTTTTTTTTTGGAGACGGAGTCTCGCTCTGTCGCCCAGCCCAGGCTGGAGTGCAGTGGCGCGATCTCGGCTCACTGCAAGCTCCGCCTCCCGGGTTCACGCCATTCTCCTGCCTCAGCCTCCCGAGTAGCTGGGACTACAGGCGCCCACAACCGCGCCCGGCTAATTTTTTGTATTTTTAGTAGAGACGAGGTTTCACTGTGGTCTCGATCTCCTGACCTTGTGATCCGCCCGCCTCGGCCTCCCAAAGTGCTGGGATTACAGGCGTGAGCCACCGCGCCCGGCAATTTTGTTAAATTCCTTTATGATAAAACATCTCAGCAAATTAGTAATAGAAGGGAACTTGGATGAAAACTGATAAAGCCCTCTTTCATTTTATTTACATTTTTTGAGATAAGATCTGCCATTCAGACTGGAGTGCAGTGGCACAATCGTAGCTTACTACTGACTTGATCTCCTGGACCTAAGTGATCCTCCCACTTTAGCCTCCTGAAGTAGCTAGGACTATAGGCACAAGCTATCATGTCCAGCCAAATTTTTTTAATGTTTTGTGGCGATGGAGTCTATATTGCCCAGGCTAGTGTTGAACTCCTGGCCCTAGGTGGTTCTCCCATCTTGGCCTCCTAAAATGTTAGAATTACAGCCGTGAGTCACAGTGCCTGGCCAAGCCCTCTTTTAAAAATCCCATAACTAACATAGTTATTAATAGTTAAAGACCGAAGTGATTTTCTCTGAAACTGGGGAACCTAACAAGCATATTCACCATCACTACTCTTAATTCAAGCCATGCTGGTGGTCCAGGCAAGAATAGTAAGGCAGGAAAGAAAGAAAAGACATTCAGAGTGGAAGGGGTGGTGTGAGACTGCTTCTGTTCACAGATGTCAGGATTGTCTTTGTAGAATATCCTAAAGAACATTAAAGAAAAAAAAACCATACTCCTAGAACTAACAAATACATTTAGCAAGATTGCAAGTATGAAGTCAACACTCAAAAATTAATTGCATTTCTATGTACTAAGAATGAACAATTGGAATTTGAAATTTTTTCAAAGTATTATTTTTTATAGCATAGAGAAAAGGAAATACTAAGATACAAACCTAACAAAATGTGTGCAAGGTTTAATGCCCCAAAACTATAGAATATTGATGAAATCAAAGATGACCTACATAAATGGAGAGAAATACTCTGTTCATGGAGTAGGACACTCAATATTGTTAAGATGTCACTTCTCCCCAAAGGGACCTGTAGATCCAATGTGATTCCAAACAAATTATAAGCAGGATTTTTTAGAAATCAACAAGTGAATTCTAAAACTTGCACGAGAATCTAAGTAAGTACAGTCGCCAAAACAATTTTGCAAGAGAAAACAAAATTAGAGGACTCACACTCTGATTTTGAGACTGAATACAAAGTGACAGTAATCAGGACGGTGTAGTGAAAGAATAGATGTACAGATCACTGGGACAGAGCAGAGTCCAGAGGTAGACCCACCCCTGTGATCAGGAGGTTTTGGACAGAGGCATGGGGGCATTTTAGTGGAGAAAGGACAGTGTTTTCAATAAATGGTCCTGAACAGTTAGGTATTTTATGCAAAAAGTTGGACATTGATATGTATTTTGCAGATTATGCAAAAATTAACTCAAAATGGATGATGGAACTAGACATAAAACTCGTAGTTCTAGAAGAAAATAGAAGAAAATCTTTGTCTCAGAGTTATGTAGAGATTGTTCAGATATATTGCCAAAACCCAATTCATAAAACAGAAATTGACAACTCAAGACTACACTAAAATTTTAAAATTGTGCTCTGAGACTCTGTTAAGAAAATTAAAAGACAGGCCACAGACTGCCAGAAAATATTGATAATGTGTGAGAAGAGACTTATATCCAGGTATATGAAGAATACCTAGGCTGGATGTGTTGGCTCATGCTGAGCACTTTGGGAGTCTGAGGCGGGAGGATCACTTGAGAAGGCCCCATCTCTACCAAAACAAAACAAAACAAAAAGCCAGGCATGGTGGCATGTGCCTGTACACCTACTTAGGAGGCTGAGGAAGGAGGATCACTTGAGCCCAGGAAACAACAACAAAACAGAAATCTATCCTCTCACAGTTCTGAGTCCTAGAAGTCTAAGATCAAGGTGTTGATGGTGCTGAATTCCTTTCAGAGATGCTTAGGCATTCCTCTTCTAGCTTCTAGTAGTTCTTGGCATTCCATGGCTTGTGATCTCTCTGCATCCTCTTTACATTGCTTTCCCCTCTGTGTCTGTCTTGCCTCTTCTCTCTTCCAAGGTAGTTATGATGGCATTTAAGGCCCACCTGGATAATCTAGGATATTCTTTCATCTCAAGATCTTTAATTAATTTCATCTTCAAAGATCTTTTTTTCCAAACGAGGTGATATTTGCAGGCTGTGCATATTAGGATGTGAACATATGTTTTGGGTAGGAGAGCATCATTCAGCCCACTACTTAGCTAAAGCAGACAAACAGAATAGACAGTACTCAGTGCAGTATGCAGGGCAGCTGGAAGTCACACACATTACTGTTGGGAATGTAAAGTGGGAATACAGCCACTTCGTAGAAATATTTGTCAGTTCTTAGAAAGTTAAACATTTTTAATGTCACCTAGCATTCCTATCCTTGAGTATTTACCCAACTCTCATTCCACCTATAATTATTTTCCTGTAAGAAGTAGGTTATAGTGAGCATAGATGAGCTTTGTGTAGAATAATTTAAACCTTTTAAATAGGAAATAATGTTGATTATCTAAGAAAAACTGTATGGAACAAGTATAGGCCTGTTCATTAATAACAAACCAAACTGGCAGGCAGTGTGGGGTGCCCTATAATCCAGAGACTGGATTCCTTTTGCTCTAAATTTCCTGGTCAGTTAGAGGAACTTACAACGTTTAGAATGGGAAGAAATAACATGTAATTTCTTACCTGATACTGTAGCTGTTTGGGTTGCAGGTTATAGAGGCTGAGGTTTTATTAACCCTCTTCTGCCTCATTATGCTTTCTTCCTAGCCTTTCTTCCCACAGCCAGAAATGTTGATATAGCCATTATTATATAATCACTAAGTAAAGACATACATGGTTGGTAACCTTGAATGATTTGTTCTGAAATTATAATAACTAAAATTACCTTGCTTTGTTTCAAGATTCGAAGGCCATATAGAAATCTGCCCACCAGGCATGAGCCATTCAGCTTGTTCGGTAAACAAGAGTGT
The DNA here is from genome assembly GCF_037993035.2 of Macaca fascicularis. Lineage (NCBI taxonomy): Eukaryota > Metazoa > Chordata > Mammalia > Primates > Cercopithecidae > Macaca > Macaca fascicularis. Next base: position 6,055,790 of record NC_088388.1, on the reverse strand, counting down.
TCTAGAAGCCATCAGAGGAAGACTTGGATCTTTTCATGAACTCCTGCTGGAGCCACCCAAGGTAGGGGAGCTATCTTAAGCATGGCTGCCCAGCCAGTAATTGGGTTGACACAGTCATTCGAATGTATATGGGCCTTAGGAGTGGCAGAACTGGCTGCGGCCTGCATGTACCAAATGTGTGAAAAGGTAACACCGTCAGTGATTTTTACTGCTTTTGAGTGGAGAATGGAGAATTAAACAAAATATTCATCTGCTTAGGAAGTTTACCTTTTCATTCTTCTGTGAATTCTTGGGTACTTACATGCCAATAAAGAAAAAAGAATTTTCTTCTTGTAGCATAACATATTATTTTTGAATGTTTCAGGAAAAGCTAATCTTTCAGAAACTGATCTTTGAAATTGTGTTTTCTTATTCAGAGTTGGAGCAGTATATGTCTGATGTACAGTCGACCTTATTTAAGAAAGAGTAGGTTGAAGTTAGTGTACAATTTGGAGAGAATATGACTTGGAGGTTTTTCAGTACAGAGCCTCCCATGTGCTAATTTTAAAATGACTGTTTCCTCAGTGAAGACCCACAAGAGTTTTGTCAGCAGTCTATAAACGATGTTCTTTCGCCCCTTGGATTGGTACAGATTTAGATAAGGGGAAGAATCACTTGCGTTTGGAGTCTAGGGTGGAAGATTCAGTTCCGTGCGATTTCTGTTCCCAGCAACAGTTCTTAAGTTTCCTTTTTTTTCTGCCCTATGTCATTGAATCTGGTGTCCCATATAGTGTGTATCTCTGTGGTTATCTACTGTGTGAGTTATTGAGAATTCAGAATACTAGTTTCTCACTTCTAAATTAGATGTTTTCTGTTTATTTAACTATTTGGAGTTGTGGGAGTACAGGATAACTTACATAACCAAGGGAGTCTAGTTGAGCTTCAGATCATCTTTTCAGATACCCGATGCCATTGGTTAGCAGGTCGTGGTTCCATCGCTGTGCTCAAGAGTTTGCGTTGTTCTGCTGGTTCCATTCCAGCCACATCTTCTTATCTGCATTCAGCCTGTGTTGAATGTGGACCATAGTGTTGGTGCTCGCCCTTAGGGAAGGTGCCTCTGTTGGTGTTTGACAGTGATCATCCTTCGTGCCAGTCCTGGGAAGAAAAACAGTAAGGAAAGAAAAAGAAAAGATTTAGAAGAGGATAGAACATCACAAATGGAAGACAGAGGTGGGAGAAGGATCTGACAGGGAAGAAGGTATGTGAGGAAGGGCCCAACCTGTGTCTTAGGTGGCCTGCCCATCTTCTTTCTGGGTGGACCAACAGGTGGCATCTGGTTCTTGGCCCCGATTCAAAAGTATTAGGCAGGGTCTTGTTTGGGCTTCCCTGTTACTCCGAGGACTGAGTGAGTTCTCTTTGCACCTGGTTTTACTATGTGATGTGTCTGTAAGTAGATCCATGAAGTTTTTTACAAAGCCTGCCAATTAGAGCTGTTTTCCATAGAGAGCAGAACCGTGGGCCTTACAGCTCTGTCAGTCCTCGGGAGGGTGGGAGCCAGAGGGAGCGAGGCTGTTGATGTGGATGGGGAAGGGCAGAAAGGGCAGCCTGACCTAGGGTGTGACATGCCACCCTTGCTCTCAGACTTCTAAAGTTAGGAAATGTTCTGCTTCTGTCTTTTGTGATTTCGGACTATAGAAACTCCTGTTGATGGACAAGAACAGGTTTAGAATGATCACATTTCAGGTTTGTGATCCAGAGGCAATGTCTGAATTTGCATTTTTATCACAGATTTGGCTCAGACTGAGGATTGTATTCCAAAACCACTTGTAGCAACTACTACCACTACCACCACCACCACTACCACTACTACTACTTTTTTCTTCTTCCTCTTTTTTCTTCTTCCTTTCTTCCTCTTCCTCCTTCTCTTTCTTCCTCCTCCTTCTTCTCCTCCTCCTCCTTCTTTCTTCCGTCTTCCTTTTTTTTTTTTTTTTTTTGGAGACAGTGTCTCACTCTGTTCCTCAGGTTAGAGTGCAGTGGCACAGTCACAGCTCACTGCAGCCTCAACTTCCCCAGGCCCAGGTGATTCTCCCACCTCATCTTCCTGAGTAGCTGGTACTACAGGTGTGCATCACCATGGCTGGCTAATTTTTGTATTTTTTGTAGAGACAGGGTCTCACCATGTTGCTCAGGCTGGTCTCAAACTCCTGGGTTCAAGTGATCCACCTGCCTCGGCCTCCCAGAGTGCTGGGATTATAGGAATGAGCTACTGTGCCCGGCCATAACTTCTTTTAGTTTAGATTTCTGGTCAGATTTTGAAATATTGTGCTTTTTCCTAGGGTATTCTGCAGCCTTCTGCTTTCTTCTCATGACAGCTTGGAATGTTGAGGCAGGGAGATACTTGATTTCTTATAAAATTTATGGTCCAGGGAAATTACTTGCTTTTTTTTCCTTTTTCCTGCTTGGTTATTTCATTGTATCTGAAAGATATCAAGAGCAACTTTAGATTTTGTTTCAGGTGTAAAATTAAGGCCATGTTGTTTGCAGGATTTGAACTAGAGTCATGTCTTAGCAAATACACCATTTGCTTTGTTCATTTAACTGAATTTAATTGGAAAGCTTTTTCTTCTTCAGAAAAGTGTGATGAAGACCACATGGGGTGTGCTGGATCCTCCTGTGGGGAATACCCGGTTGAATGTCATTAGATTGATATCCAGCCTGCTTCAAACCAATACCAGCAGTATAAATGGGGACCTTATGGAGCTGAATAGCATTGGAGTCATATTGGTGAGATTTTCCCTGCTCACAGACATTTTAATTTGCCATTGATACTTCATGGAAATTTAACCAAGTTACAACCTTACAGATTTACAATATGTCAGTGACTTTTCTTGGTCTGAGCATAAATGGTGTTTTATGTAGTTTTTGCCTTGAGTTTATCATAAATTTTGAATGCTTATAATTGTTCACTAGGCATCTACTGTTGCTTTGTATAAAGAATTGTAACACAGGATTTTGAAGATGATTAAGAGACATCGGCCTTTCCCTTGTGCTCCGTCTCGTGGACGATGACTGCTGGGTGCAGCATTGTTTTCTGTTCGTATTTAGTGAGGGGACAAACCTTTATCTTCTTGCCACTGGGAGGTATCTGTATAATGTACCTGATGCCATATGGTCTTAATTGATTTGAGTCTGGATTGACTCTTCCTTGAGACAGTTATTAGCGTGCTTATTGATGGAAGGAGAAGGGAAAGCCCAGGGGTGATTTAGGTCTCCCTGACCCCTGAATTCCCCAGTTTCAGAGTTTGTGCTTAGAATCCACAGGCCCAGCTCTGAAGCCCATGCTTCTCTCTGTGCTGCCACCCACAGCACAGAAAGCATGAGGGTTAACCCTTTAGCAGGTTTCACAAGACATCTGGGCACATCATATATTTGGGGGAGATTTGGGGGTGTTTCAAAGGAGATGTTTGTTCACTTTATGACGGGCATTGTAATGTTCATCTTCTGTACACTATTCATGTGATCCTGGGTGATCTCCAGGACAGCCAGGTGAACATTACAGTGAGAGGGAGGATATGTTTTTCAGATCATGCCCAGAGAGAGGATACGTTCCATCGGCTAGTGAGTGGTGAAGCCAAGATTTGAATTCACCCAATTTCAAACTCATACGTGCTTTATCAGCCACATCATTATGATTCCTAGCATCAGTGAGATATTTTTGTTAGATTTCAGCTTTGGGTTAAATCAGTATAGAGCATAGAAAACAGGAGCAATTTGGAAAAAGAGATGAAGATTTAAAGAATCACCATTTTTTTGATAGCTAGCATGGTCATTGCCCTCTGGGGACGTAGTTTTTGTCTTACCTTCTAGTGTATAAAACTCTGGGAATATAACTGCGAAGTCATTAATCACTAGTCTTTAATTTTACTAATAAAAGTGTACAGTTATTGTTAATTTATTCTGTTAATCTTAAGGACTCCTTTTGATGAGACTTAATTTGATGAGACTACTGGAGGAGTCATTCATTACTTTTTCATTCTGAGATTAGATTACCAGATCCAACCATTTCCTAAATACATACTTGATGCATTTTGTGCTTTTAGAAATTCTTTACCTTTTGAATTGCTATTACCTTTTCAAGTAATTTGAAAACCCTTGTACTTCCAGGAAATTCACGTTGCTGCCTCTCGTACCATTTGTTTTTGCTGATAGTTCTAGTTTTTGTATGCCAGAGTTGAGTCATGAGCACCTCAAGATTGTGGACCATATTTTTGTGTACCTCAGTCTGCCATATTGCATCTCGTACAATACCGTGCACAAAGCAGTAAATATTTGTTGCATCAAAATGAAATTCTTATAAATTTTCTTGAAAATTATAGAAAATTTACCACACTTAGTATTTATGTTAGTTGCTTTGAAAACAAAAATGATACTCCCTTTCTCTTGGAGAAACGTTCTCTTGTCTTTGTATGTTTGTCGTTGGTTTTTTACTAGATTCCATGCCAGTTTTGGCATGTCACATAAGCAGATAGCATGCCATTTAGGCTCTAAAGCAGTATTTCACATCCCCATGTAGTCCCCGTTATTTATGAGGGATACCTTCCAAGACCCCGTTTGGATGCCCAAAACCACAGATACCTAACCCTATATATATATACTATGTGTTTTTCCTATACATACCTGTGACAAAGTTTAATTTATAAATTAAGCACAGGAAGAGATTAATAATAACTAATAATAAAGTAGAGCAATTATAATACTATACTGTAATGAATGTTATGTGAGTGTCATCTCTTGCATTAGCCTGTCTTACTGTATTATACTCACCTATTTTCAGATCATGGTTGACTATGGGTAACTGAAACCACAGAAAATGAAACTCTGGTTATGCAAGTACTAATGATGTGAACTCGTGTTCCTTTTAATTGGTCCTTTTGGACTGAGAGCACATCATTTTTACTTTATTAAATCACTCTTCTATAAATGTATTAAAGTATTGGCTTAAACATTGAGGTAACCAAATAAAACATGGTTTTTCTTTCTTGTAGAACATGTTCTTCAAATATACATGGAATAACTTTTTGCATACACAAGTGGAAATTTGTATTGCACTGATTCTTGCAAGTCCATTTGAAAACACAGAAAATGCCACAATTACTGATCAAGACTCCACTGGTGATAATTTGTTATTAAAACATGTAAGCTTATTTGGTCTCATTTTTCTCCCACTCTCTCCTGGTTAGAGCAGTTTTCCACTTGACTGTGGTATGAATTGAGGTTTAAGGGCTTGAGGTTAGATTTCAGAGTCTAAATATTTAACTATCATGTTTGTTTCATGTTTAACCAATCGTTATATAAATCAAGTACTGGAAAAATAACTATTAAATGAACTGTCTTGTGAGAAAAAAGCTAAGTGGCCTCTTTATTTGATAAAATTAATAGGTTTGAAGATATACAAATATTTTGATGATTTGAAGAATCATAGATATTTAAATACTATAGAAAACATTCGCACTATTATTTGGCAGACCAGAGTATACTTTCTTTGCTGAATACGTTGACTGAAAGTCAGGAGAATTGAGTTCTTTGTGATGTTGAGAGTCTCTTCCTGGGGTCTCTTTTTCTCTTCTGTCAAATATGAGATAATTTTACTAAGTCAGTCTTCAGATTTTTTCTTGCTTGTTAGTTCTATGGTACTTTAAAAATTTCTAGCCCACGCTTAGTTTACTTGCAAACCTAAAATGTAGAAAAGGCTAGCTTGGAACAGTGAAGTTGATGGGAAAGACAAATGACACCTGAGAAGAATTAGCACTGCACATTCCATTATTGCAGCCCGCAGCAGTTGTCTCTGACTTGCAGAATTTGGGCAAAATCCACCTGTGTTTAATATTAATGCAGTCATGTTCATCTGGAAGTAAGACTTGCTCACATTTTAAAAGTACTAGTATTACTTTGGATTCTAAGTTAAATTTTTGCCAAGGCATAGTTTTCTTTATTCCGTTTTAATTTAGTTCAGGTTTTATATTTCTGGTCTGAATTTTCACAGCTAATAAAACCTGGTTTTGCTTCAGGTTAACTGCACTACCTGTAATACTGAGTTTCCCGTAGATGTTCTGTGGAGGGTGTGGATCCTGATTTGAATCCCTGTGGTGTTCTGAGGGTCTGCAGTAGATTATCACATTGCATTTGGTTTAGCAACATTTAGCTTGCTAGATTATGCATACTACTATTCTCTTTAACCTAGAGTTCTGAGGGCTAATATCCAGAACCTATAAAGAACTCAATCAAATTTACAAGAAAAAAAACAAACAACCCCATCCAAAAGTGGGCAAAGGATATGAAGAGACACTTCTCAAAAGAAGACATTCATACAGCCAACAGACACATGAAAAAATGCTCATCATCACTCGCCATCAGAGAAATGCAAATCAAAACCACAATGAGATACCATCTCACACCAGTTAGAATGGCAATCATTAAAAAATCAGGAAAGAACAGGTGCTGGAGAGGATGTGGAGAAATAGAAGATGTGGAGAAACACTTCTACACTGTTGGTGGGACTGTAAGCTAGTTCAACCATTGTGGAAAACAGTGTGGTGATTCCTCAATGATCTAGAACTAGAAATACCATTTGACCCAGCCATCCCATTACTGGGGATATACCCAAAGGATTATAAGTCATGCTGCTATAAAGACACATGCACATGTATGTTTATTGTGGCACTATTCACAATAGCAAAGACTTGGAATCAACCCAAATGTCCATCAGTGACAGACTGGATTAAGAAAATGTGGCACATACACACCATGGAATACTATGCAGCCATAAAAAAGGATGAGTTTGTGTCCTTTGTAGGGACATGGATGCAGCTGGAAAACCATCATTCTGAGCAAACTATCGCAAGAACAGAAAATCAAATACCACATGTTCTCACTCATAGGTGGGAATTGAACAATGAGATCACTTGGACACAGGAGGGGGAACATCACACACCGGGTCCTATTGTGGGGGGGGGGAGGGATAGCATTAGGAGGAGATATACCTAATGTAAATGATGAGTTAATGGGTGCAGCACACCAACATGGCACATGTATGCATATGTAACAAACCTGCACGTTGTGCACTTGTACCCTAGAACTTAAAGTATAATTAAAAAAAAAAAAAGTTTCAATGCTTTGAAGTGTTAACTGGAATATTCTTTTTTATTCAGCTTTTCCAAAAATGTCAATTAATAGAACGAATACTTGAAGCCTGGGAAATGAATGAGAAGAAACAGTAAGTAAATTGTTTTTTGAAAGGAATTCAGTTTGGTAATATGAAGAAAATAATACCTCCTTGCCCTAGTCAGAAAAAAAATGGAAATAATTACATGATACTGGCCATTTTACAATTTAAACTTTTCCCCAGCTTATTTCATTGTAACAGTTATTTTTATAATATTAATAACTTCTTGTTAGGTCCTCTCGTTTTGGGGGCAAAACCAGTGAGTTTGGAGTGTTCCCCACCTCTGTGCTGCCTTTGAAACTTCCTGGTCCTTTTTGAATGGCTATTGTTCTAAGAGTTAGAAGGTTTAAGTGAAGTCCTTGATGATTCAACTTAGTGTATTTGTCCTGGTCACCTTATACTTAGAACAGATCGTACTACATACGTATTTTCATTGTAGAGAAGAGTTGCTTAGTACAGGGACCTAGAGGAAAAAATTGCTGAGTATTCTCTTTTTAGAAAATGTTTGTTAGCTGATTGGCAAGATTATATGAAGTGTTAGTTGATACATGTAAGTAGCTTCGTTACACAAAACTTTTTCTTACAGGTGTTGTCTGTAACAGCGTTCCTCTTTAGTGCTCTGGGAGCCTGTATGTCCTCCTGTAGATTCTGAAGCATGGCGGCATAAGGGCCTGTTTGGGAAACACTCTCAAGGCATGCTTCTGTGTTTGTTTTTAAGACAGGTTTATTGAGATATGATTCTTACATGGTAAAGCTCATTGTGGGTGTGCATTCCTAGGAATTCTGACTGATGCCTGAAGTCACCACCACCACCACCACCACAATCAAGATATTTCTGTCACCCCCAAAATTTCTCTCATGGTCCTTTGTAGTTGATCATTTCCTAGCATTCTTGTTATGTGTCTCTGTGTCTCCAGGAAAGCTAGATGACTCTTGGGAGTCAGCCTTACTTTTTGAGGTGTGATTTTTTTTTAATTGTTTAATAAGCACTGCTGGGGTTTTGATTTGGCTTCATGTGGGAAATTGGTATTTTGTTTGTTTGTGACAAGGGGCTAGTACTGGTAGACCTTAGTTACATTCTTCCAAATGGAGCTCTTTGAAGGTGCTGTTTGTGGCCTAGTCGACATCTCTGGTTATATGTCTGACTCTGTCTTGGCTTCTGTGTGCCCTTCCCAACCTCCAGTTTTCTTGCTGGCTCCTCATCTGGCCAGGGCTGAAATATCCTTTGTGCCCTGCTCTCCTGGTGAGCCCCGTTTTCTGGAGGCCTGGTGAATACCATTCCCTCCATCTGGAGGGATCCTGAAAGAACTTTCCTTGTCTCCTTGCACAGCAGCCTGAAGCAATTTGAAGCCGTTCACCACCTTGGAGGTGGGCCTTTGTTTTTTTTTCACTTGTGTACTTGAGGGAGTGCAGGAGAGTGACTAAGTTGCCTCTAGGTAACACCTGGCTCTCTGGATCTTACTGAAGAACTAAAAGAGATTCTGAGCAACTCAGTGCAGATTGACCCTGGCCAGGCACGGTGGTAGACGCCTGTAATCCCACTGCTTTGGGAGGCTAAGATGGGAGGATTCGTTGAAGCCAGGAGTTAGAGACCAGTCTGGACAACATAGGGAGATCCTGGCTCTACAAAAAATTAGCCGGTGTGGTGGTACTTGCCTGTAGTCCCAGCTACTCAAGAGGCTGAAGTGAGAGAATTGCTTGAGCCCAGGAGTTTGAAGCTGCCATGAGCTGTGATTGCACCACTGCACTGCAACCTGGATGACAAGCAAGGTCTTGTCTCTAAATAAATAATCAACCCTGTACTTTCTTACCCTTAGGCACCCCTAAGCCCTCTAAGATTCTCTGGCAGATACTTTATTTTCCAAGCAAGCCTTCAAGCATAGGATGGTTTTTTTTTTTCTTATTGCTCCTGAAAGGCTTTTCTCTCTCTAAGCAAAAATCTCTGCAGTGTTTGTTCCCTGCTATCTGCAGCCCAAAATCTTTTATTTCATAGCGCTTAAAGTCTTGGCACTTTGTAAATATGCAGATAACTCAGATTGATATGAATTTATTTATTTTATATATATGTGTGTGTGTGTGTGTGTGTGTATATATATATATGTAGAGAGAGAGAGAGAGACACGGAGTCTCGCTTTGTCACCCAGGCTGGAGTGCAGTAGCACAATACTGGCTCACTGCAACCTCTGCCTCCTGGGTTCTTGCAATTCTCCTGCCTCAGCCTCCTGAGTAGCTGGGATATCAGGTGTGCACCACCACGCCTGGCTAATTTTTGTATTTTTAGTAGAGATGGGATTTCGCCATGTTGCCCAGGATGGTCTTGAACTCCTGACCTCAAGTGATCCACCCACCTCGGCCTCCCAAAGTGTTGGGATTACAGGCGTGAACCACTGTGCCTGGCCTGATGCGAATTTATTTAAGTGTAAAGATTGATCGTGGTTGGGAAGATGAGACCCTAAATTGGAAAAGGACAAGGACTAAGTTTATTTGCACATGTTCAAAATGGTGTATGGTCAAGTACCAGTTGACTGTCTCCTATCTTGGCTAAGTCCTCAAATCAGCTAATATCTTGAGACATGTCCTTGGTAGATAATTATTTCTATTCATTGACATAATAAAAATTTGCTATATTTTAAGAAAATGAACTAGCAGAAATCTCACTTCAGTTCCTTATAATCTGATTAAGGTTTGAAAACGTTTCATAAAAAAGATATTTTTTAACAGTAACATTAGGTATCACTGAATGTTTATTTGATCTTTTAAAAGATAATGTGTTATTGACAGTGAGTGATGATTTTTGAGATTTGAATAAATTGTGGCCCCTTGACTGAGGCTGCCATATAATCTTTGACAGTTTCAGACCCCTCCCCGACCATGCTGCATGGTCATATTCTGGCACCTTCCATTCCTTTTTCTTTTCTTTTCTGTCCATTGTCATCTTCTTCAGTGCCTTCAGTGTTTAAAATGATTGCTTAAAAGTCTGCAGCACTTACTGAGTGTTTCATCACTTCATCCTATCAGGAATCTGAGTATTTATCCTTTACCTCTTATCAGGGCTGAGGGAGGAAGAAGGCATGGTTACATGGGACACCTGACGAGGATAGCTAACTGTATCGTGCATAGCACTGATAAGGGCCCCAACAGTGCATTAGTGCAGCAGCTTATCAAAGGTAAGTTATTGGTGAAATTTGAATTACGTTTTTGTTGGGTTGCAGAAAGGATTTAAGGGTCAAGTAGAAATGCATGTAGCATTTTTTATAGTGATTTGTGGAACTTCTTTATATTTGGCAAATTATCTATTTGAATGAGGTTCTTGAGAATGTATTTGAACAGTGTCAGTTTTTGGCTCTATTGCTGTTCACATAGTTACAGACCATTCCTTAAGCATTCGCAGGCTTGGCTGGATTCAGCATACAAGAGTCACCTATTGTCATTCTTAAGAGCGTTGCTCGGTGAATCATTCTTTTGAATATTGTGAGTGTGAAGTACTCATATGCTAGCAGTTGAGCCACTTCAGCTATAATTTTGCCTTTTATTTTCTGAAGGCCTCTATATAGCCTCTGAATTAAGTTTCTTTAACTGGAATATTAGGGCATTTATCAGCATTTCTTGCTATCACTGAAATGAGCGGTATTGGCTTCTAAAGGACTCTTTCTGTATAGCATTTCAGTTTAATCAGCCCCAGCTTATTTGGAAGAGATTGTATGGATGCTTTTTACACTGGCCCCAAGCCATGAGTCTTCTTCTAAAATGAGAGCATGAGGAGCTCTGTGTACTCTGGGTGTTTGTACCCAACAGGATTACTAATCCTGAGACCTATTCTGAATGTGAACAGTCTTTAACATCCATGGTACAGAAGAGTTAAAATCATTTCCCAGTCCTTCCGTTTTTTTCTTAAAATGTTTGTTTGTTCAAGAGGCTATTCCCTGTTGAATGTGCACTAAAAGCACAGTTGTCACCCAGGGATGGAAAAAGTGCTGTGTGCCCACTTGTAATTTTACTTCTTGAGAGAGGTATAAGAGGTATAAAACTCTTCCTTGGGCCATTTCACTACACAGTTTATCTTTATGTCCTAACTAAGAAGAAATGGCCATGTGATATCATTAAGTTTTTAGATCAGTCTTTCCTTTATGGAAGCTGCTTGCCAGGTGGTACGTGTGTACACTTGTGTGAGTGTGCACATATGCATGGCTGTTTTAAATCAGAATTATCAGATGACAACTTTAGTTAGGCGTCTAAAATTACATCACGGTTTTACTTTCTCAGGAAAGCAGTTGTTTATCCTTTTCTTTAACATTTCTCTAGAAGGTAGAATTTCACTATTTACATGTGTATCCGTGTTGGCCCATGACACAAAATATTTAGGAAACATGATCTTAGAGCAATTTGAGAAGCCATACTAGGTTCTGTGGAACATTCATTGGCCAGGTGCCAATGAGAGCATTTCAATAAAGTGCACAGGAGCTGTCATTTGCAGTATTTTCTAAATTTCACCGTGGAAAAAGATCCCCTCACCCCTACACCTTCTCAAACACCTACCACCTTTCTCAGAAAAGCTTGTTAGAAACACACTTTCCAGGTAAAGTTTCTACCAGAACATTGTTAGAAACTTGTTAAGTTCACAGAGCTACCTTAGGGCTCTTGGCCTAATCAAGCCTATACCATTGGGTACGGGGATTCTGGTTCCTGAAAGTCTGTGGGATTTGGGCCTATGGAAGGTGTAATAATTCCATTTCTCTAAGAGCACTGGGCTGGCTGTCACCCAGTTTCTCAGCTGATAGGGCCTGCTCACCATTGATGAACCAGGTGAGTAGGCCCACTTTTATATTACCTGTTTACTTTATTTGTCTGTGTGGAGGTCATTGTGGTGCTAATACTGTTTTGGTTTTCTCTCTCTGAAGATCTTCCCGACGAAGTCAGGGAACGATGGGAGACATTCTGCACAAGCTCCTTAGGAGAAACTAACAAGAGGAACACGGTAGATCTAGTAGGTTTTACAAGGTTACATTTTTATTTTTTCAGTGCTCTTAGCCTTTGCCCATTTATTCAGAAAGATGTAAAAGATCTTCCATTTGCCTTAGTAACTGTGAGCCAAAGATAAGTTCTTATCTCTTTACCAGGAAGAGAGGTCAGTAGTCACAATATTCTTGCCCATTTGTCTAGTCTACTCCTAATTACCTGCCTGGGATGACAGAAGGATATTGAGAAGCCACTGATTTCTGCTCCACATCCTACTTGTGTCCATTTCCCTCCATGCCCTGCTGCCTAAGCACCTCAATAGAACAACCCTCTTGCCTTCCTTTCATTCTGCTGGGTTTGTGGCCATATGCCGCTGATAACCCTAGGTGCTTAGGAACCGAAAGATTTCATTTGGATATTTTTCTGATATTATTGAGTTGAGTATACCCTTGTTTTAGATCATTCCCAATGGGGGAGTATTTTGTAGATGACTTTGAAACCCCAGCTTTAAAATTTTTTACCAGAATTGGTACTTTGAGCTAGGGAATAATGGCATTGATAATTTTTTAAAAAATATATTGGACTTTGGAATGTATTTTTTGTTTTTTTAACAGATTAAGTTTTAAGGTAAGTATTGCTTTGTTTCTGCTTTTAAAGATGGGGAAAGCATTTCCTTTTACAAGTACATGCCAGCTGATAGTCGAGGAGGGGTGGCCTTGGCTTAGACAGAAGCAGCACGTGACTCGACATTGAAGTGTTTGTGTTTGGCATTTAATTCTATATTTCAAATTTAGCAGTGGCAGTCTTGAATTCCTAGTACGCAGTTACACCTTGACTGTTAGGAATTCAATGATCTGGCAGCCTGAAACAAGAGGGAAGCAGGTTCTGAAAGCCAGAGAGCAGCCACTTGGTCCTCCTGTGTCACTCCCTGGAGGGCTGTGCCTCCTACTTTGTGGATTACCTAAAAATATGGCCGTCTTTTTCCAGACTCTCGACAGAGCCACACTTTTTAAGCTGGGTATAATGATAGAATTAGGAAGTATTAAGAGTTGGAAGAATTATGAAGTTGAGATAACTATTAAAAGGCCATTTAATTAAAATAGACATAAGGCCTAATAGCCTGAGTGTCTCTGTGTAGTACAGCCCAGCAGAGAAAATGACATTAGTATTGACAGCCCTGGGTCATCAAGGAAGGGTTAAGTCATTTTTAATGAATGTTTTACCCATTGTAGATAGATGCTTGGAATATTCGCTTAACTTGAGTGTTCTGGATAATCAGGGGTTTTTTTTGTAGAGTGAAATTGTCCTCTCCCATGTTGTTAAACCGCTTAATTTTAGAGGTTCCCATGTTGATTCCTTTGCAGTCAATATAGTCTTTTTTAAGGGGATTTTTGTCTTGTTTCTTACTTATAAAGGAATATTTAGTAATATTCTGATTTTGTTTGGGAAACTTTTTAAAAAATTATCCTTTGATTGGCTTAAAAGGTAGAAGTCAAAAATGTCCAATTAAGCTTGTTACCAGACTTTTAAATAAACGTTTTTATCTTAGGTAGCTCAAGCGTATTTCTCTTGTGAGCAGTTCTGTAATAAAGAAGGACTTCATTACAATTCAGATAATGCTCACTTACTGTACAGTATGCTGTCAGCAGATCTGCTCTGGGATTGTGTGTGAATGTTATTACATATATCCCCATGGAGGGTGTGGTCATCCAGCAACAAATAAAACGTTCAGCCCCTGGTAGACTGTGTTGGAAAAAATTGTTTTGGGCCCCATCCATCTGTCACTCAGGTTGTGTCTCAGTTCTTCTTTGCTTGCTCTACTTCTCTGCCATCATACTCGGACTACATAATCTAAAGTCAAACAGAAGGATAAGTTGGCTTATATAGCAAAAGTGGTTAGATTTATAGAGCCCTTTAACATTGCCTATATCCCCTGATGAGTTAGCCCCACTCCGTAATTTTGCTGTCTGTTGAGACTTCAGGTGAATCTCAAGACTTCTTCAATTCTTTGTTCCCGAGCCCTTTCTTAAATACCACTTGCATTTAGTCTGAAGTCCTTCTAATAGGGAGTTTTGCTTTGTAGTATTGTGAGGGCTACAGCGATTCCAAGTGTTTAATATGCTTATAGAGTAGGTCTAGGCACCAAGGAGATTTTAACCATATCCTCCAGGCCGTTCATTTTCCTGTCCAGAATGTTTTCGAGCTGTATCTCAGTGGGGTTGGGTACCATGTTTCAGGAAAAATATGCAATTGTAAATATCATTATGAACACAACTTGGTAAATACAGTGGGCCTTACCCTTGCAAAAGTGACATAGAAAAAGAGTGCCCATGTTTGAAATGTGGTAGTTACACTTGCCTTCTTAACACACTCATCACTGGAATTGGTAGTTAAGTAATAGCTTACTTATTCCCTGCTCCCTTTCCCAAATAGATAAGATTAGATACAGTGCCTTGACTTAGTTGATTTTGGAATAGCTTGGCTACCTCTCTGGAAGTCATTTCAGGTATATTCATAGAAGTGGAATCAGCCAAGTTCAGCACCACATGCTTAAGTTAGTACATTGTTAACCTGACCTGTTATTTTTCTGTTTACAGCAAGGATACATTCATTTATACACCAAACACCTGTCCTGTGGGCTGTGTGCCTGAGGACTTGCTCACTTCTTTTGGATAAGCTGTGCCCAGCTCCAGGCTCCTTTCACTTCTATAACATTTTAGTTAAATTCTCTCTGAGATATTTGAAGTGTTTTAATCATTTGGCTCCATCATACCCAAATATGTGCACAGCAGATTCATATACTCCCTATGTTTTTATGTTTGGAGTTCGTGATGAGCAAAAGTTGGTGTTTTAATTATATCCAAAGACCTCTATGTTTTGACCAAGTCCCCAAACTAAAAATTGGCAAGGATTTAGGTAGAGTGAATTTAGAGAACATAGGACATGTTTTTGTACTGACTTTGAAAAATTTGACTTTGTTTCATTTTTTGCCCACTTCTCCAAGGGGGAGAATGTATTTAAAAGTGTTGATGCTTCTTTCCCATCATTGACAAGATAGTTTATAGAAGAGGAGATGTAGAATGATCTGAATGTGTGCCTGTATTAATCACCAGGAGTTTCTGCAGGTCGGGGTGAAAGCTGAGAGTGGGTGTTTCTAACTAACCCTAGGTTTTGTTGATGCTGGGGGTCCTCAGTGGGACCATACTTTGAGGATCAAGGAGTAAGTCTCTACCTTTCACTCATCACTAATATGGGCCTCAGAGTTTAACACTCATTTCACACTTCTGATTTCCCTTGGTAACCTAATCAGCCAAAGTAAACACCAATTTGCTTTTTCCTGTAACAACAGTTAACAAAACAAAAATTTTATTATGAAAGAAGATAATATCTCAGAAACTGTTTGTACCAAAACAAGAGTGTACTTTACTTACAGTGTATCTAGCTTGGCAAGAGTGTTATATACTTGTTGCTTTTTGCTGTATTTGTTTATATTCAGTGATTATTAGTATTCATTAATTCAGTAAATATTTGAGTGCCTACAATGTGCCAGACACTGAAGGTATAGTACTAGACAAGATTGGCAAAAATTTCTGCTTCAATGGAGATGGATAAACAAATGAGTAAGGTCTCAATATGTGTCATACACAGTCATGGACTGCATAATGTTTCGATCAGCAGTAGACCACATATATGACAGTGGTCTCGTAAGATTAGAGTACTCGATTTTACTGCACATTTTTTATGGTGTAGATAACACACATACCACCGTGCTCCCGTTGCCTCAGTATTCAGTGCAGTACTGTGCTGTGCAGGTGTGTAGCCTAGGAGCAGTTGGCTCTACTGGATAGCCTAGGTCTGCAGTAGGCTCACCACGTGAACTCTATGATGTTTGCATGATGACAGAATTGCCCTTGTCAGAATGTATCCTTGTCGTGAAACAATGCATGACTCTGCATGTTTCAGATGATAAGTGCTAAGGAGCCAACACATGGGAGGGAGTTAGGGAGTCTTTGGGGCAGGTGTACAATTTAAAATCTGGTGTCAAGAAAAATCTCACTGGGAAGGTGCATTTGTGGAGTGGGGAGGGAAGGGCGAAATGCAGAGGACCAGAATGTGGGTTGTTCCCAGTGTGTGCAGGGACTGGCATGTTGTCCTGTGTGGATGTAGCAGTAAGCAAAGGAGAGAACAAAAAGACTGGAGGCCAGAGGTGCTGAACAGCCAAATTTTCTACAGCTTTTTAGTCTATGGTGAGCAGCTTATTTTTTGATCTAATGAGAATTTGTTAGGTTTTGAACTAAACAGTGCCATACCTTGATGTATGTTTTTAAAAGATGGCTATGGCTGTTGGGTTGAGAACAGACTGCTCAGTGGGGCAAGAGCTAGGAGGAGGGAGACTGGGGAACTGCCAGCTGTGACATTAGTGTAGGCGAGGAGAGTGCTGACTTGCACTGGGAAGCTGATAACAAACTTGATGAGGGGCAATGGGTCTGGAGAGGGATTTTAGGCTCCATTTTGAAGCTAGAGGGGACATGGTGGGTGGGCTGGAGGAAACAAGATGACCAAGGTTTTTAGCTGAAGAAGAGTGAAGGTGGCAATTACTGAGCTGGAGATGCCTCAAAAGGAGCGTGTTTGGAAGTGTAGGTCAGGAACTCAGTTTTGTGTACGTCTGAGTAATGAACTTGATGGGATTCCGATTAGCATGTTTCCCCCATGGGTAAATAATCTTTTTAGCTCATTTTGTTAATAATGATTTTTCAGACACAGATGGTATAGGTAGAATCAGGCTCACATCTTCCATTAATGCAATTGCGAAGATGTGTGTGCATTGTGTTGTTATTAGTAAGTTGCTAAAACTAGTTTCATTTTGGAGAAAAAGCATTTTTAAATATCTTCTAGTATTGCTTTGAGGATCCAGTTTAAGTAGAACATGTGAAGGGGAGGTCACAATGTCTGGCACATAGTAGTTCAATAAAAGTTAGTTTCTTTCTCATCTTTAATTAAAGAGTGTTAAAATCTTATTTTGTAGGAAAAAGCAAAAGTATGAATGAGGATACATTGAATCCTATTTTAACTTAGACAGCAAGACCTGGCTAAGAGTCACCAACTCTGTTTTGTCCTATTTTGTTCAGTTCTTTGCGTGGCTTTCTATTTCTGTGCTCTACCATGAGGTTGCACCCCTAAAACACACTGGCCTAGCATGATGTGTGTGCTGGCTTGCCAGCCAAGTGGCCCAAAGCTCCTGAGTGCACTGCAGTACAACCACTTGACCTGCACTTGAACATAGTCCTGTGAGATGCCAGCTGCCATGACCAAGCAGTATTCCCACTCCTCTTCTGCATTCTGGCAAGGCTTTCCTGGAACATCCCCATGCCCACATCTTTACCCGGTAACTCACTAAAGCCATTCTTGACTCAAGCAGGTGCCCTTCATTGATCACAGAATCTACCTTTGATTTCATCAGGCCAGATTCACAAATGGAATGGGAGTGCTTTGTCTATACCTTCGAGAGAATGGAGAGTGAAATAACTGGAAACACTGGGTTATTACAGCTTAATTTCATCCAGGCTTGGTGTCTTTACCAAAGATGGTTGGGGAAAGAGAAGGGAGATTCATCTTACTCAGGCAGTGATTTGCTCAGAATTTTACAAGCCATACCCTGTACAGACCTATTTGAATTCTACTGTGGGTTTATTGAACCAATGTTGGAACAACTTTGCAAAACAGACCAGGCCAGTTAGGTACAGCTTCATGAGTTGGCAGGTAGCAGCAGCCCGTGTCTTCCCTAAGATGACATTCCCTGCCCAAAACACTTCTGTGAAAAGTACAGGATAAACAACTCAGAGAATACAGTACTTCTTTCTAGAATTTTACACTGTCCATGTTTGTCCCTTGCCGTATAGCAATCACTATTATTAGTGCTGTACTTATTTATCTTGATTTCTAATTGTTAATGCTTCCCCCCCATATTGTGTGACATTTGTAATTAATAAAAATCACTTAACGATGAATTGGTGAGCAGTTCATGTTTGTGTTTTTACTTAATACTTACTTAAAAGGGGGCACATTTTTAGGGGTAGATGATTTGGGGTCTTTTGTGAGTGGGACACTATCGACTCAAGTCACATTTAGTACTATTGGACAGTGGTTTTCTTAATGTGGGCAGGAAGTCCAAGAATTTGAAATGGTTATATTTAAAGCTGACCTTTTGAGTGGCGCACTGGTAATCCCTGGGGATTGCAGTTTGACCCTGCAGGCCCTGTACACAGAAAGGGTTTCTATGTTTCATCTGGGCCATTACTTCTGTCTTGTCTTTTGTAAACATTTAATTGGAGGTGATTATCAAAATCACTAAAATGGAGTAACTCACCTCTCTTCTTGTCTGTTTTCTGGCGATGTCAGTAGTGAGGAGTGGAATAACTAGAAGGGAGCGGCAGGGCAGCAGCCTGGCCCGAGGGAAGGAAGGGTGCCCTTGACACATTGGGCGGGTTTGGCAGTTTAACTGTGACTGACTTTGTTTTTTCTGTTACACATTGAGAGAAAAACTAAATGTGATTTTTCCATAAAAATGCTGATACAAATGTCCAAAACGTTTCTATGTTAAATAGTCTTTTACATTTTTATGCATATAGGTTACAACCTGCCATATTCATTCATCCAGTGATGATGAAATTGACTTTAAAGAAACGGGTTTCTCACAGGATTCTTCTTTGCAGCAAGTGAGTCACGCCTAAAGCTTTGCTTTTTGTTTTTATTTTAAATGCTTAGTTTAGTTGCCTTTTATGAATCAGCTTCAGAGTCAGATTATGTATTAGAATGTGATTTGGGGTTACTTATTAGTTAGGCCAAAGCATTTAAAATAGGAAGTGCTGGGTACATGAAAGATAGATTTATATTGATTATGTTTCAAGGGATTGTTCCACCTGATAACAGTGATGAGTCAAGTACATTTTCAGAAAATTTGAATGAACTGAATAGTTAAGGCATCTCACACATGCTTGTTACGCAGACCTTTACAGTAGTTGAGTTGTTGCTTAAAGATTTGTGTAGTAGAGATCTGCCGGTAAAAATAATAGAAATAAGACGTTTAAAATGTAAGTAAAAGTAAACTGTCACCATTACCCCTGATGTAAGTTCTATTATAGTTACATCTAAAGTAAATTTTTAGTTGAAGTAATTCATTGCAACTCCTCTCTGCCTGTCCCTGAATTTTTCATCTCCCTTTATCACCTACTTATAATCTTTGTGGGGGAAAGCCTCAATATAAATAATAAATGTACTCATTTATCATCCATTGTTAGTTCTTGGAGAAGTGACAAATGATTTTACTTCTCTACTAGGTGTGGGAGTTAAAAACAGAAGCCCTTTTGCAGGCTATCAGCTTTTCATATGGAGAAGTTGTCCTTAGCCAGGACCAGAATGCCTTGGCTTACATGTTGCTTTGGTGCAGCGATAGAATTGACGGGGATACCTTCCCACCCAGCACGGAATGTTGTTGCTTGGCTTCTTTTTTTTAGTCTCTAAGCTTCGTCTTAGATGAAGCTTCATGCCTATGCTGGCCCTGTCTTTTGACTTCCAAGTCTTACACCTGTCATACTCCAGTATTGGTTGAGCTAAAGCAATTGTTTGATTTTAATACTAAGGCAGTTTAGCATTCATCTTTCCCAGATAGGTCTGAAGTGTAGCATTTCAGCATTTGGCTGGCTTCTCTGTTGATTCTTGACACTTCTGCCCTTTGACAGCGGATTTCCAGAGGTTAGGGTCAGGAAGTAGCCAGTCCATAGGGGGCACTGTTGAGCAACAGTGCCTTCTCAAAGAGTGCAGCTCTCATTGCTTCCTGCCTTGGCTTGCTATTAGGCTGCATGGGCCATGGCGGTGGCCTACCATGGCTCATTGTGAGCCCTCGTGCCTACAAGCATCCCTTTTCCCAGAGCGCTCTGGGATTGTCCCAGGAAGCACCTTGACAATGGGCTCTCCCTCCACTGAAGCACCTGTAGAGTACTGAAATAGTCCACCCAGTTGGCCGTGAACCTGAGTGCTATACATTGGTCCACCCCTAGAATGAAGCTTGATGATATCAAATGTATATTATCAAGGTAATTTTGTACCTGTTGAAATAGGTACAAAGAAAAAGAACACCTTACTAGTAATAATAATAAACTTGGAACTTTGGGCTGTCAATTTAGTCTAGATTTGGTTAAATTTAGGCATTTGGAAAGTGGATTCCTTTATTTCTCGTGATATCTGGTACCAGGGTCATACCTATTCTGGGGAGAGTTTCCTTACATTATTTTGTTTGTTTGACCGACAGCTCATGTGCATACGAAGCAATTTCATTCACAAAACTAACTTACAACAGCCCTTGCCAAGCTCTTAGTCTTGCGAAATTTACCCACTTCATATGAACCTTTCAGAGTGGAAGAATAATTACTCTTCTCTGATTGACAAGCTTCTAGTACATTTTTCTTTGCATGTTTAAACCAATCTGTATCATTTTGAAAATAAATGTGCTCCAAAGCACTTCTTAAAATTTTGAGAATGCAAAAAAGTCTTGGTTAGTTTATTAGAGTTTCGTCATAGTCTCCATTAAGATCGGAATATTAGTTTGTAGACTTGAACTTCAAGTTCTTGTTCACGTTTGAGGTTGGGCATCGTGTTGATAAAGTCTCCAAATGTAGAGAGCTCAGGGCAGATCATTTAACCAGGTAACCCAGCCATGTCACCAGTGGGGAGTGCCTCCAGGCGTTTGTGCCCTGCCCATTTGTTTCTCCCTTTAGCCTCGTCTGGTCTCCTCAAGTCTAGTGTTTGACTCCCCACCTCCCTGATTCTGCCTTATAGAAGTTTGGAGGGTGAGGCCCCCATGGAATGTCTGGAGAATTCAGACTGACTGCCGCATATGGGCTCTGAAGCACTGATCTCCTCATTTCCCTCTACCTCACATCACATACGGGCGTGCTGGTCGGCAGTCAGGCCTCATTTAGTTGACCAGTAGTTTCTGTTGCCTGGGTGGCATTACTGTTAAGAGATTTGCTTAATAAAGTGGTTGGCTCACTTCTCAGTGACTTGAACAGTTTCTGACTTTGGCCAGGATGACAGTACTAGGAAAGTGTGCTTTTTAAAAGTAATTATACAGCCATGTTGTGCTTTCCAGATACAAGTTTCTCAGAGTTCAAAGCACTTTTTATATACCTTTAAATATAATACAGTAACAGTCTTCACTTACGTATATTTGTAAGCTGTGGTAGCTTTATTAGTAAAAATGAGATTTGATATGTGAAGTTCTTTGCTAGAAGCTGTAATAGACTTAGAACTAATGAGGATTACATTTGATCATTTTTCTTTTTTCTGTGCATTATTGCATGGAAGTTACTAGTGTCTGTGTCAGTTGCTATGTATCTCTCCAGATGGATTAATAGATAAATACATATTTGTATATGTATTCTGTATGTACATGTATGTATGTATACATTTGTATTTAGTATTTGTTTTCTATTTTTGAATCATTTAAAATATAACAACATTTTGGGGAGTATTGCTTCCCCTTTACACCCAGGAGAATCACATTAGGATCACTGGAGGTATAAAAATTTTGAGAGAGTTAGCTGCGATGGCTTGCACCTGGAGTCTGGCTACTCTGGAGGCTGAGGTAGGAGGATTGCTAGGTGGTAGGAGTCTAGGAGTTTGAGTCCAGCCTGGGCAACGTAGCAGACCCTGTCTCTTAAAAAAAATTTTTTTTTTTGAGAGGAAAAATAAAACAATTGGGAGGGACCTTTTCCCTTGCATGACCAAATTTCTGATCTGTAGATAAACTCAGAGCATGGTTCATGCTGCTTATTCAACAGAATCACTTCATGGTTCTTTACCAGATCTTTGAAGTACTGAGCATCTGTTTTGCCTCATAAAAGATA
Organism: Macaca fascicularis; assembly: GCF_037993035.2. NCBI lineage: Eukaryota > Metazoa > Chordata > Mammalia > Primates > Cercopithecidae > Macaca > Macaca fascicularis. The sequence continues at coordinate 6,033,728 of NC_088388.1, read as the reverse complement.
AAGCTGCAATTCAGAGGACCTGATTTCTTTTTGATGTAATTAATATTAATGCTGGCTGTCATATTGTCCATTCATAGGCCCAGAACTCAGCCCAGCAGCCCAGGACTTGTCCCTACCCTTCTGCTTTCAGCCAGACCCCCATGCTCAGCCTTGGTTTGCACTCCATGCCTTACCAAGTGGCCATTCCACAGCCAGTCGCTCGCTGCCCCCTGCTCCCTGCCCCCCTGTGCTCATCTAATATCACCTCTGGGGGCAGGAAAGGGGACAGCACGGAAGTGGGAGTGAGCAGAGGGCCAGTGGGTGTGCCGTTGTCTTGCATGAGCAACAAGGGAGGTTTTGGGTTCTCTCTGTCTAGTCAAACTAGACATACAGAGCTTTTTTTCAGACCTAAGCAGTATAGCTACCTTCCAAAGCCTAATATAAGGTTTATTTTTAAAGTATCTACAATAATTATCCATGCCATAATTCCCTGCCACCAGAATAAGTAGTCAGGAATTAATGGTAGAGGCATTTCTGCAGTGTACATCTGCAAAGTGGAATCTGTAGGCTCTGCCCATCTGTGGAACCAAGGAGAAGGTGGTTTAATTGAGTTACAGCTGCCTCCTTCCCAGCAAGTGCCAGTGGGAGTGATGCCTTCAGTTGAGCCAACAGCCGCCTCTCTGCCCTCCATGGGCTCACCCGTAGAAAACGGCAGTCTCATCTGTATGCAGCTCTAGTCACCGTATTTATTGTTTGGGTTAGAATGAGGAGGTGGCACTAGTTCGTCTTCATATGTTCTTTACTCCTGATTAATACGTAAGAACATACTTGCTGATTTCACTTGCTTCTTTGGGCCTGCTTGTTTTAAATTAGAATATCAGCATTTTCCTGGGGTCCTTTATAACACCGCCCCCCCCTCCATTTTTCAACTAAAAACCCAAGCAAGTCTGGTACTCTCTAGATTTGACGTAAGGAAACAGAACTGGCTCCTCTGTGGGTCTTCTAGTGTTAGAGACTTTTCAGAGTGATTTTGGATAAGTAGTCAAACATTTACCCTCTTCTTAAGGTAGGTAGGATAGAAATTATTTTCGTTTTATATTCTTCCCAGCCTCTGAGACTTAATTTTTTTTAAAAGAAATGAAATGTCCCTGAACACTTTGTTTCTAGGATTATGCTTGTGTTGATCAGTTGGTTTTCCTCTGGTTTGCTGTAGTAGACTGGGGTGGAGGAGGTGGCAAGGAGGGAGGGGGTGGTCACCACTTGTTGGATCTTAGGATAAAGTTGGTTGTGTCCAGAGGTGACTGATACACCTTATAATTTCAGACTGTTCCATGTAATGTGATCACTTCAAGCTAGGCTTAATCCAAACCTCTCTCTAAAGATAATTCACAGTAGAGGACAGAGTGGTCACATAATGTTTCTTACAGTGACATGTGCATTAGAATGATTTGTAGACCAAATTTCAAACGTTTCCTTTTTTGGCAAATTGTGTCTGAAATTATTTGATTTTTCTTTTAGAAAAACACACCAACTTTTAAAGCCCTATGGCTATGTAAATAAGATGATTTCTGGAACACAAATGGGCAAATAGTATGTAGAATATCATTAGAATCATTATATCACTGTCACTGGTCCTGGGGTTGCCAGGCCTTTTCTGATTATCAGATGCAACAAATGACGTCCAATTTTATTGACCAGTTCGGCTTCAACGATGAGAAGTTTGCAGATCAAGATGACATTGGCAAGTGAGTATATTTTTCTGTTTTCACTCTTGCTCTTGCACAACCTTGATCTTGGCAGATGTATATGTGATTCTGCGGGATTATTAGTCTTGAGCATTCATTCGTGAGTGGGAGGAACCTGCTGTCTCCACAGTGTTCCTCTAGTTCTAGCAGATTGACCCTGAGACTGGATAATTAGGACTTGAAATAACACTCCAGTGGCCTTGTGCAGTGGCTCACACCTGTAATCCCAGCACTTTGGGAGACTGATGCAGGCGGATCACTTGAGGTCAGGAGTTCAAGACCAGCCTGGCCAACATGGCAAAACCCCATCTTTACCAAAAATATAAAAAATTAGCCAGTTATGGTGGCGGGCACCTGTAGTCCCAGCTACTCGGTAAGCTGAGGCAGGAGAATCACTTGAACCCAGGAGGCAGAGGTTGTAGTAAGCTGAGATGTTGTGCCATTGCGTTCCAGCCTGGGCGACAGAGCCAAACAAACAAACAAACAAAAAAAAACAATATCCCTGCAAAGAAAGCAGCATTCACCTGTAGGGTTTCTCCTCTTTCTCAGAAGCCTGTTTTTATTAGATTACACTTTTAGGAATTCAAGTCACCGTTCTTAATTTTAGCTTTTAATGTTAAATAGTATTATCTAAAGTCCTTAATCCTGGCCAGGCGCAGTGGCTCACACCTGTAATCCCAGCACTTTGGGAGGCCGAGGCAGGCAGATCACTTGAGGTCAGGAGTTCAAGACCAGCCCAGCCAATGTGGCAAAACCCCGTCTCTACTAAAAATACAAAAAGAATAGCCAGACTGGGTGTGTGTGCCTGTAGTCCAAGCTTCTGAGGAGGCTGAGGTGGGAGAATCACTTGAACTTGGGAGGCAGAGGTTGAACTGAGCCAGGATTGCACCACTGCACTCCACTCTGGGCAACACAGGAAGACACTGTCTCAATAATAACAATAACCATAATAATAAAGTTATTAATCCCTGTGTTTTTAACTGGGGCATCACGTTGCAGTAGATGACCAGGTTGGCAGGAACAGCTCTGCCCTGTGTGTATTCTCTTCTCTAGGTGACTCATCATAAGGTAGATTTGGGTGTTTTCAAGAGCCAGACACTCTAACCACTCATTCTGCAGTCAGGGTAAGAAGCAGAGAAATGAGAATTATTGATACTGTACAGAATTAACAAGTAGAAAATGTGTAGGTGGTTAACAGAAATGAAAACAGGTGGTCTAGCATCTGACATTGGGATGGAAGATTTATAAACAAAATATTTTGAGATAGATATTATAGCTTATTGACACAGTTTAAGAAAAAATAGGAAGGCAGCTGGTATTTGAATATTGGATGATGACTGTCACAGGAGACACGATTATGCCATAGACACCCAGTATCTGCTGTGGTCTTTGGAAGCAGTAAATCCTCAATAATTTTTTGAACCACAGCCAGTGGAGGCTGTTGTTTGTCACAAATTGCAGTTTGCAGTATGTGAGAAGCCAAAATATTTTTACAGCACACTCTTAATTGTGCTATAAACATGCCGTATGGGCACAGTGGAATGGAGGTGCCCCTGTAAACAGCAGCAGTTGAAGGCTGTTACCTGCCTTGAGAATTGGTTCATTTTAACCAAAAAAGAGCAAGAACACAAGATGTTCTGTCCATACCCCAGGAACATTCTACTGAGGCCAGGATCCACCGCCTTCACACCATACGCTGCAGGTCCCTGTTTGGTGTCTTGATGTTCACGTGCCTGGACTCTTGCTTCATCTTCCTAGTTAGGATCTATAATCTCTTTACAGTCTGTATTGCATGCTTGGACTAGTGATTTAGTAGAACAGATCTTTTAAGAATCATAAGATAGCACCTCCTCCTCAAACTTACGTTTAATAAGCAATGAATTCTTTTACTCCCTGCTTGCTTTTCTAGATGATACCTTGTTATAGCATAAGATTTCATGGGTGTCTATATTTTGTGTATGAGTTTGACTATCCCTGGAGAAAACTCAGTGTCTGACAGCTTTTGTATACTTCATGTTTTGACTTGGTTCTTTGCAAATAACCTTTTTCTTGGTTATATTAGTATGGCCCATGGAGCCATGGTTGTTACCATAGATGTTAAAAATCTTTTATAGGAAGGATTTGAGGGTGTCCCAAAGGCTTTATGTCTCAGAAGGCTTCCATTGCAGCCCTCCTATCCTACATAAATTCATTAATACCAAGGGAGCTGGCATCATTTAATATAAGAAGGCTGTTTCTGTTTGTTTTTTATTTAGAGAGATTTTGATAATAGTGTAAATATTTTAAATTTGGAAACTTTCATAAATACGGTTTCTGTGAGCCGATAGTAATTAATGCTTCCTACACTTCTATTTTTTTTTTTTTCACAGTGTTTCTTTTGATCGAGTATCAGACATCAACTTTACTCTCAATACAAATGAAAGTGTAAGTATAAACCCTCTGTTGTGAGTGGTGTGGTGCATGAGAGGTTAAAAATTGGGTTAGTCTGTGTGTGGATGCCACATGCTGGGACCCCTGTACTCTAGAGCCCTAATCCTAAATTGGTGTTACATACTTCACTCTGTCCCACGACCTGCCTGGCACCTGTGGGTGTGTGATTTTTGCAGCCCTAGTTTATGACTTGATGCAGCTAATAAAACCAGGGTCACTTGTGACTGCAGCATAGACAGTTGACTTCAAAGAGAAGGCTGCAGTTTGACGCCAACTCACTGCCTTTGACTCCTTTGTATTGCCAGGAGAGAAATGTGGACTGGGTCAGGGCAAGCCCCTCATTACTAGGCATTTCTGTGGAAGCACCGAGACAGTCATGTCATCTGAATGGGGACAGTTTATTGATTTTATGTTGACTAGCATGAGAGACCACTGGCTTATTTGCTGATGGAGTAAGGTAGGAACTGCTGATTTGAGCCATTGAAGGTCATCACTGCTCAGCTGGACTAGTAAAAGCAAACAAGTACGATTGCTTTTCCTTGCTAGGACAGACCTGGGACCGCATCTCCAGGACAGGGGAGGCTCCTGGGATTACAATGATGCTTTGACGAGATGAAAGAGGATATGGTTTATGCTTCTTTTTGCTAGTCTTTTTAGGGAAACCCAGTCTTTTTTAGGGGAATTCTTGCTGTGGACACAGAAACTAACGTTAGGTGTTTATATTTTATTTTGGTATATGTGACAGGCACCATTTTGTAAAGCAGTGAAAAAATGCAGTTTACATTGGTAATGCTTAAGAGAAGATAACTTGATTTTAAATTTGTTTTGTTGGTTTTTTTCTCTCATTTTTATTTAGGGAAATATTGCCTTGTTTGAAGCATGTTGTAAGGAAAGAATACAACAGTTTGATGATGGTGGCTCTGATGAGGAAGATATATGGGAGGAAAAGCACATTGCATTCACACCAGAATCCCAAAGACGATCCAGGTGAAAGATAGTTGGTTATAGTTGTAATTATAGCCAACCTATAAAGAAAATGATTATCATGAGATGTACATTGTGTAATCACCAAACGTACATGTTTACCCCAGAAACCAGTGTTTTTTTGTCAAGGCCAGAAATGCGCTTGGTGGGAGTTGGTGCTTCCAGTGTGACAGTGATCGGCTTGAAAGTACTGCAGGTGTTTAGACACAGTTCATGAGATGCTGTGACCCAGCGTCTTCCGAAGGGGAAATGTGTCAGACAACCATGGTCACGTAGTGCCTTTTACTAAATAAATGTTCCCTCACCAGTAATTACAACACCAGTTATGTGGTGTTTCTTGTAAAAGATGGAAAACTTCCCAAAGGAAGGGGAAATTGTTTTTAAAAGTTAATCTATTTGGGGAAGATAGGGTCATGTCAGTTGATACATCTGGGTCAGTCCCGTCCTTTTTTTAATCACCCTTATCACAGGAACCTAAATAAATGTTGCTTCTGTACACAGACAGATCTTGTTATATGAGTATTCATTATCAGAATCTTCATATTTAAGAGAGAGGAGTATTTGATCAGTGGCTGAACTTTCAATTTTATTTCATTTATTGTTACTCATTTTATTCATTTACTTAAAATAAGTAATGTTTTCACATGGCCTAAAATTCAAAGGGAATCAAAGAGTATGCATTGAAAAGTAAAACTGCCTCATCCCTTCTCCCAGCCATCCAGTCCTCTTGCCGGGGAGTCCTTCAGCATCACCTCTCGCTGCCAGTTACGTTGCCTCTTGTAGGAATGCTTGTTGCCACAGGTTATAGCAGACTCAGCAGTGGCTTGAGCAAGTGAAGCTGTGTTTGTCTCAGCAGTCCAGACTTGATAAGGGAGTTGAATAAGGCTGTTAGACCAGGCATCTTTTATTTATTCCTGCTCTCGTCTTGTTGATGTATCTCCTATGATCACAAGATAGCTGCTATAGCTCCAGAGCCAGACAGCAAAAGAAAAATACCTTCATGGCATTTTTGTTTGTTCGTTTGGATAAAGTCCCACTCAGACTTGTTTGGCATCATTTACTGAGATTTTGGTTCTTAGGTTCAGTGGATTCACCAATGGATTCCTTGCCCACAGCATGACTAATATGTGTGAGGACAGTAATACAGTATGGCCTCACAGAGCACCATGTGTGGAAGGCACAGAGAATTTAGTGTGTCGGGGAAGACAGTGTCCTGGGGGAGATGGCACCTGATACCCAGAGGGAACACTGATGACAGAAGGCAGCTTTTATTATTTAACAACTCTGTTGAGGCATACTTGACATAAACTGCATTTATTTCAGTTGTACAATGTGGAAATTTCAACATGTGTATACATCCATGAAACCAACATCATGAACTTAACCATCACCCCAAAAAGTCTTCTCATGATCTTTTGTATACCTTCCTCCTTCCTGTCCCCCACAACCATCTGTTTTTTGTTCCATTAGTTTGCTTTTTCTAGAGTTTTATATAAATGAAATCAATACATTATACTTTTTTTGTCTAGCTTCTTTCACTCAACATAATTAATATGAGAGCTATCCATGTTGTCTAATGTTTTAGTCCATTTCTATTTTTGGGGGGGCGGGGGCTGGGTAATATTCCATTAAGAGGATACACTACAATGTGTTTATTCATTTTCCTATTGATGGATGTTTTGGTTGTTTTTGGTTTGAGGCGTATAATGTCACTTGAAGATAGATAGTGATGTTAGTATATGTGCTGCCGAAGCGAGCACGATAGATAGTGATGTTAAAGGTGCATACTGTAAATCCTAAAGTAGTCACTAAAATAACAAAGAGTTATTGTTAATAAGCCAACAAAGGAGATAAAATCAAATCATAAAATACAAAAGAAAACAGAAAAAGAACAAAGGGCAGCCTGGACAAACAAAACTACTGAGCAGCAGGATGATAGAGTTAGTCCTAAAAAACCATGTGAAACAAACGATGCAGACACCCTCATTTAAAAGACAGAGATTGGCTGGGCACAGTGGCTCACACCTAGAATCCCAGCACTTTGGGCGGCCGAGGCAGGTGGCCTGCTTGAGCCCAGGAGTTTGAGACCAGTGTAGGCAACATGGCAAAACCCTGTCTCTACAAAAAATACAAAAATTAGCTGGGCATGGTGGCATGTGCCTGCTGTGAGGTGAAGCAGGAGGATTACTGGGAAGTCGAGGCTATAGTGAGCCAAGATAAAAAACAAAAAAAGATGGTTAGATTGGATAAAAAATGAGGCCTAATTAATGCTGCCTATGGGAAATGATTTAAATACAAAGAAACAAGTACTATATAAAAACACAAAAAAGAAAAAGATATGTCAACACTAAGAAAAGCCAGGTCTGTATTAATCTCAAAATAGATTTCAAAGGGAAGGGATAAAGAAAGTGATAGATATAATGATAAACGGATCCATTCATTCTAAGAGGACATCGCAATTTTAAATGTCTACACAAGCTAATGACAGAGCTTCAGGATACACAGAGGAAAAACTGGTAGAGCTGTAAAGAGAAGTAGAGCAGTCCACAATGATAGCCAATATTTTAACACCCCTCTCTCAGTAACTGATAAAATGGTAGGTACAAATCAGTAAGGCTGTGGAGCACTTGAACACCACCATCAACTAACTTGTCCTCCTTGCCTGTTTATAAAGAATCCTGCCCAACAACCACAGAATGTACATTCAAGTGTGTGAAATATTTACCAAGATAGACCATAAAGCAAGTCTCAGATTTCAAAGGGTTCAAGTCATTTTCTGACCAAAATGGAATGAAATTAGTAATCAGTAACATAAAGACTTTTGGTAAATCCCCCAGCATTTTTTTTTTTTTTTTTTTTGAGACGGGGTCTCGCTCTGTCACCCAGGCTGGAGTGCAGTGGTGTGATCTTGGCACGCTGCAACCTCCACCTCCCGGGTTCCAGTGATTCTCCTGCCTCAGCCTCCCAAGTAGCTGGGATTACAGGCGCCCACCACCAGACCTGGCTAATTTTTGTATTTTTAGTAGAGACAGGGTTTTACCACGTTGGCCAGACTGGTCTCAAACTCCTGACCTCAGGTGATCCGGCTGGGCGACAGAGCAAGACTCTGTCTGGGGGAAAAAAAAAAAAAAAGATGCTGGAATCTACAGAAAGACTACTAGAACAATTAAAATGACTGTAGCAAAGCTGCATGATACAAGAGCAATATAATTTTCCATCTTCATACTGCAACGAACAGTTGAAATTGATAAAACAAGCCAAGCATAGTGGTGCATGTCAGTAGTCCCAGCTGCTCGGGAGGCTGAGGCAGGAGGATCCCTTGAACCCAGGAGTTTGAGACTGCAGCACGCTATGATCACACCTGTAAATAGTCACTGCATTCTAGCCTGAGCAATATAGACACCCATCTCTTAAAAAAGGGAGAGAGAGAGATAGAGAAAGAAACTACTAAATAATACTATTCATAGTAGCACCAACACTATTAACTGTATTAAACATTACTGGGCAGGTGGCTCCTGCCTACAATCCCAGCACTTTTGGAGGCCGAGGCAGGAGGATCTCTTGAGCCCAGGAGTTCGAGACCAGCTCAAGGAACATAGGGAGACCCTATCTCTATTTTTTTAAAAAGGGAAAAAATTTAAATATGTAGGGACAGATCTGACAAAGGATGTCCAAGACTTGTATGCTGAAAAGCCTAAAGCATAGCTCTGAGATAAAGACAACTTGGTAAATGTTTATAAGTAGGAAGACACAATATTGTAATACTAAGCTGCCAGCTCTCCCCAGGTTGAATCTATAGATTCAACACAAACAAAATCCTTCCAGCCTTTTTTGTAGCTATTAACAAGCTGCTTCTTAAATTCATATGGAAATGAAAAGGATCTAGAATAGCCAAAACGACTCTTATAGAGAACAACAAAATTGGAGGAGAAACACTACCTTATTTTAAAATTCAATAGTTAAAACAGTATGGTATGGGCAAGAAGGTAGGGCATAGATCAGTGGAACAGAATAGAGAGCCCATAAATACAGGCTTATACATATGTGGACAACTGACTCTTGATAGAGGCGAAAGGCGATTCAGTGGAGAAAGGATAGTCTTTTCAACAAATGGTGTGGAACAATCAGGCATCCATATTAAAAAAAGTGAACTGATCCATACCTCTTACTATAATACATTAACTCAGAATGGATCTTAGACCCAAATGTGAAACATTAAACTATAAAACTTCTACAAGAAAACTTAGAAAATCATTGTGACCTTGAGTTAGGCAAAGATTTCTTAGATGTATCACCAAAAGCACAATACATAAAAATAATTTTTTTTTTTTTTTTGAGACGGAGTTTCGCTCTTATTGTCCAGGCTGGAGTGCAGTGGCATAATCTCAGCTTACTGCAACCTCTGCCTCCCGGGTTCAAGTGATTCTCTTGCCTCAGCCTCTGGAGTAGCTGGGATTATAGGTACCCGCCACCACACCCAGCTAATTTTTGTATTTTTAGTAGAGATGGGGTTTCGCCATGTTGGCCAGGCTAATCTCGAACTCTTGACCTCAGGTGGTCTGCCCGCGTCAGCTTCCCAAAGTGCTGAGATTACAGGCCTGAGCCACCACGCCCATCCATAAAAGAATAATTTTAGTAAGCTGAACGTCATCAAAATTTAACATTTTCACTCTTCAAATGACACTTATAATAGAATGAAACGATAAACCACACACTGGGAGAAAACATTTGCAAATGACACGTTAGGTAAAAGACTTGTGTGTAGAGTTAAGAAATCTCTTTACTCAAGAAAAAGACAATCCAGTTTTTTAAAAGCACAAAAGTGTGAAAAGACAAGAAGATATAGGATGGCAAATAAGCATTTAAAAAGATGCTCAACCTCGTTGGTCATTAGGAAAGTACAAATGAACACCACAGTGAAATGGACATCTCCACCCCTGCGAGAAGGTGGTTCTTAGATTGTGGCCTCCACTTTAAGCAGAGCCCACGTGCTCCTGCGGTGGAGGCTTAGTGTGAGGTTGGGCAGCACGTACACAAAGCTGAGTCTTCCCGGGCATCCTGACCACGTGGTGCTCAGGCAGATGTGATCCTGCTGAAGCACCACAGGATCTTTTGTTGCTAGGTGACTTAGAATTTTCTGGATTTAGCTGGTGGCTGATAAGCAACGTTAAATACTTTGGTCTTTTTTTTTTCTTAGCTCGGGGAGTACAGACAGTGAGGAAAGTACAGACTCTGAAGAAGAAGATGGAGCAAAGCAAGACTTGTTTGAATCCAGCAGTGCTAACATGGAGGATAAAATGGAGGTGGATCTGAGTGAACGTAAGTGGTTTCATTCTTCACATCAGCTGCCCTGTCTTGGAATTAGGTACTGTGAACATTGGCAAAGGAGCAGTTCATAGCATCTGAGATGATTTCTGAAGGAGTGGTTGGGTTGAAGCGTGTTGTCAAGTGAATTCCTCTTGGAGGTTTTAAGTTTCAGAGACAGCTTCAGGGAAGGAGCACAGCATGCATTTGTGGCTAAGGTACCTCCTCTTCCTGGTAGGCAGTGAACGTCAGCTGTGTGGGTCTGGCTGGAGGACAGAGCCCGCTGCTAGGTCAGCCTCCTGGCTGTGTTGTCCGTGTGCTCTTGCAGAAGGAAAAGACCCTGCGTTGGTGGGAAGAGGAGGACGTGGTTGTGTTGTGTGGGTTCGTGAGTGGAATCAGCCAGGGGACGCAGCCTTAGCTTAACCAGCATTTCAGTGCATTCTTCGTAGTTGATTTCAGAAGCTCACAGCCTTGAAACTTGTCCAGCTGAGTGCTTGCTTATGCCCTGCTCCTTGCTAGGAAGACTTGAGTTAGCTGGCCTTTTAAAAATACTTTAAAAACTTCTAAAGGTTTGGGAAACAAACGTTCACATGAAGGAGCCTTATGGGCCGATAGCGAGGCTTGCCCCAAGCCTGGGCAGTCTCTGATTGCCCCGCAAGGCCTTTTTTGTGTTCAGTCCGAGAGGCTGAAGCCCAGCTAGGGTGGACCTTGTGGTGGCTTCAGGGCTAGATGGGACCATATCAGTCATCCAGCAAACTGCCACATATTGCAGATTAGGAAACTGGGGATGGGAGAAGAGAGAGCTTCTTTCTGCTGCCCCTTTTCCAGCCCACCCTCAGGAGGAGGAAGTGGACTTTTCTCCTTTTTTTGGTCTGTTTATAACCCGAAGATAAAAGCCTTTGGTTACTTGAGGGTGTGATTGAAGCAGCTTGCTTCTCTTTACCCTCTGTGTGCACGTCTCTGAGTTTGTGGGAGTGAGGGATAAAATTCAATTTCAGTCAACATGCCTTTGTCAAGTTCCTACTGTATGCCAGGTGCTAGGCCTGTAACTGCGAATGGGCCACAGACTCTGCCTCCAGGGGCTTAGGGTCGGCTGGGGAAGCAGATGGGCAGCGCAGGGGAATGGTGACAGGGTACTAGAAGAGGGGAGCCTTCCATTAGGCATCTTCGTAGAGGCAGGTGGGTGTGAGGCCGAAGGACTCGTAGGGATTTGTCCTTGCGAGAGAGAAAACAACTAATCGGAATGCCCAGAACGTGCTGTTTCACATGGCTCGGGGATGAGGTGGCAGGAGCTAAGGCCAGAGACCAGATCAAGAGTTGTATTCTGAAGGTTGTAGGGAGCCCCTGAGGATTTGACTAAGAAGATCATTATTGGATCTGTTTCAAGACACTCACGGCAACAGTAAAAAAATGGACAAGAAAGCGCATAGTAGAGACAGGAGAACCATGAAGACATTGGATTGTTGTTACACATGAGAAATAACGAGAACTGCGAGATGGGCTCCAGGCAGCAGGGAGGTGTGAGGAGGAGACAGGGTAGATGCCCTGATCTGTTGGCTCTGGCATCTGTAGGGTGTTTTGTTGTTGTTGTTTAATGTACAGTTCAAGGCTGGGTGCAGTGGCTCAGGCCTGTAATCCCAGTGCTTTCTGGAGGCCAAGTTCGGCGGATCACTTAAGGCCAGGAATTTGAGACCACCCTGGCCAACAGGGTGAAACCCTGTCTCTACTAAAAATAAAAATTAAATTAAAAAAAAGTTGGACATGGTGGCAAACACCCATAGTCCCAGCTACTCGGGAGGCTGAAGCAGGAGAATCGCTTGAACTCAGGAGGTGGAGGTTGCAGTGAGCCAAGATCGTGCTGTGCACTCCAGCCTGGGCGACAGCAAGACACCGTCTGGGGAAAAAAAAAAAAAAAGTACAGTTCAGTAGTATAGTCACACTGTTGTGTGACAGATCTTTAAAACTTTTTCGTCTTGAACTAAAACTCTGTACCCATTAAACAATTCCTCATTTCTACTTCCCCAGTCCCTAGCAGCCTCCATTCTACTTTCTGTTTCTCTGGGGTTGTCTAGTCTAGGGCTCTCATATAAATGGAATCATACAGTATTTGTCTTTGTGACTGGTTTGTTTTATTTTGCATAATGTCTTCAGAGTTCATCCCTGCTGTGGTGTATACAGGATTTCCTTCTGTTTGAAGGCTGAATGACGTTCTGGAATATTTGGTTCTTTTAGCAGGCTGGGTATGGTTAAGTGACAGGGAGGTAAACAAACACGTGGCTGGATTGTGTGCCGCTGCTGCTGTGATTGTGGGCCTGGGTGTAGGAATAAGGAGGGAGGAAGTGAGCACCCTGGATGAGGTTCGAGTTTGCCTACCTCCTGGGGTTAAATTGGCCGGGAACCAGGCCTCTTGCTTCTCTGCTCCTTGGGAAAGACGGCTTTTGCATCTTCAGATCTCTGGAGGCACAAGTGGGTAGGGTTGGGGAAGATTCTCTCTCAGGGCTTCAGGGCTACAGGGCTGCCCCAGAGAGCCTCTGCCATTTCACCAGTCTCTGTGGCTTCTTTTGGAGGTTTTGTGGACGTTCAGAATGGTTTAAAATGTTAACATGGACTCTGAGGAGCTAATCTCCTCAAAGAGATTATCAAAGAGATAACAGAAAAGTCATTTGTACGTAATATAATTTAGTTGTAGAGTGGAACTCAGGTGGAATGGTTCCAGAGCTTTGCACACGGTGGGCAGGCACAAATATCTGTCAAGTTGACTTTTCGGAGGTTTCAGGTGAGATTTTCAAACGTTCAAGCATTTATTCCTTCTTAGTGTCAGTGGAGCCCTACGACACTCATACAGGTAAGTGGGCAAGAAGCATGGAGTGCACCCTAATTAAATATCTACTCTCTGCAGGCCTTCCTTTGATTTTTGCTAAGTGAATAGTCATTATGAAATCAAACAGATGAAGTCAAATACCTTGCTCAAAGTCACAGTCGAGCCTGTCTTTAAAATCAGAACATTTCTATTCTACACAGGTACTTCTTAGTCAGTTGTGTCTGGGATAAGCCCTTACATAACTTATACCAGGTTCCCTAGCATTCCTTCTTGCAACCTGGAGATTCCTAATTATGATAATATCCCTGATGGAATGCAGTGGTTCCCATATCCGGCTTGTTCCCAGCAAGGAATTGAGGATTCAGCACTCTGAAGGAAAAGCATGGTGTGCAGTTAGAGCAGATCCACAGAGACCTGACTTCATCAGAAGAGACACATGTCTGAGGAGGTGACATTTAAAGAGAGACCTGCAGATTAGACCCAAACTTGTCCAGCAGGCAGCATAACACGGAGAGCCCCACAGACTGCAAGTGTGCCCAAGCAAGTCCTGCCGCTTCAGCGTGAGGCCAGACCTGGTTCTGTAGGACTTAGGAAGCCTAACTGCAACGCACTGCAGTGAGCCCGCAGAGTGCGCCAAGGGCGGCCAGACCTGGACTAGGAAGCAGTAAGGTTGTTTCTAGCTTATTGGAGTTGAATAACCAACATGTTCTTTTTTTTAGAAAAATAACCTTTTTACTTTTGAATAATTTAGATTTATAGAAACATTGCCAAGATAGTAAGTCCCCATATATCCTTCACTTAGCTTCCCCCAGTTTGAATATAGCCGTGGTACATTTGTCAAAACTAAGAAATTAACGTTAATCCCTCTTTGTGTACGTAGCTTTGAATCTCTGTGTAGTATTTCTTTTGGAACAGTTAGAAATGGGAGGTTTGGGCCGGGCGCGGTGGCTCACGCCTGTAATCCCAGCACTTTGGAAGGCCGAGGCGGGCGGATCACAAGGTCAGGAGATCGAGACCACGGTGAAACCCCGTCTCTACTAAAAATACAAAAAATTAGCCGGGCGCGGTTGTGGGCGCCTGTAGTCCCAGCTACTCGGGAGGCTGAGGCAGGAGAATGGCGTGAACCCGGGAGGCGGAGCTTGCAGTGAGCCGAGATGGCGCCACTGCACTCCAGCCTGGGCGACAGAGCGAGACTCCGTCTCAAAAAAAAAAAAAAAAAAAAAAAAAAAAAAAAGAAATGGGAGGTTTGAGGCCGGGCGTGGTGGCTCACGCCTATAATCCCAGCACTTTGGGAGGCCAAGGTGGGCGGATCACGAGGTCAGGAGATCAAGACCATCCCGGCTCACACAGTGAAACCCTGTCTCTACTAAAAATACAAAAAAATTAGCCGGACGTGGTAGCAGGCACCTATAGTCCCAGCTACTCAGGAGGCTGAGGCAGGAGAATGGTGCGAACCTGGGAGGTGGAGCTTGCGCTGAGCAGAGATTGCGCCACTGCACTCCAGCCTGGGCGATAGAAAGAGACTTGGTCTCAAAAAAAAAAAAAAAGAAAGAAAGAAATGGGAGGTTTGAGAATGTGGGGGCATTGTTAGAGTGCCCTCCAGGTGGCTGTGCCCTGCCCACCCCTGCCCTCATTGGTGAGAGTGTCTTTCTCCCACAGCTCCAGTCTCTTTTGCTAATGTGTTTTTGATAAATACCTTGTGGGACATGAAACAACTAAAGCGTTTTCCAAATAAAATTTCTCCCCTCTTTTTAGCACCCAACTGGTCAGCTAACTTTGATGTCCCAATGGAAACTACCCACGGTGCTCCACTGGACTCTGTGGGATCTGACGTCTGGAGCACAGAGGAGCCAATGCCAACGAAAGAGACAGGCTGGGCTTCTTTTTCAGAGTTCACGTCTTCCCTGAGGTGAGTGAACATATGCTGTCTCTACACCCTTCCACGGGCGACCTGGGAATGGTCAGGTGTTTGCTATTAATGTGTGTTCTTCACCTTGACTGACTTCCAGGTTGAATATACTGTCCTCAAAAAGATTAAACATCAGCATACTGACACAGCTCTGTGTTGTAAGAAACACAATCACCATCTTTCTTTCCTTTCCTCCTGATTAATTGGAAATGGGAGTAGTTCTTGAACAAAGTAGCTTGGGAGGATGCAGTCCCAGGAAATTAGCAGGATACAGCAGAAGATGCATTTCCATGGGCTTTTCTGGCTTCACAGAGCTGTCAGGGCAGAATTGAGAACAGGAATGAGGTGAAGCCAAGAAATCCTGACAGGCACAGCACTTCTGTGTGGGGTGTGGCAAGAAAATGCAAAGTGGATCTTGAATTCAGTAGATAATATGAACTTATAGTTCACTTGCAGCTAGTCCAGCGCTGTAAATTAAGGGCTCCCAATCGTTGGTAACTCAGAAGATAGGAAGAAAAACTGTTTTGGGCTGACAGTTACTGTCTTAGACAAACCAAAAAATAGGCTGAAACACATGTTGCTTTGTAGTAACCGTAGTAATAGCATTAAGTTACTGCTCAGAGGTACAAGTGAGATTTGTGAAAAATGTCTCCAAAATAATGAGTTATTTCATCTACCCTGCTTTTCAGTACAGGACATACATTTCACCTCCTCCTTTTTTTGGTCTGTTTATAACCCGAGGATAAGAGCCTTTGGTTACTTGAGGGTGTGATTGAAGCAGCTTGCTTCTCTTTACCCTCTGTGTGCACGTCTCTGAGTTTGTGGGAGTGAGGATAAAAGAGGAAGTGTAATGATCTCCCTTGCCCCCACCCCTTACTGCTCAGGCGTTTGATGTTTTTTACTATGTTTCCACAATTCCAACAACAAATATCATTAAGAGGGCCAGTCTCTCCCAGGCAGTGTGGCTCAAAATAAGTAAAGGTTTTTGTAAAACCAGTCAACGCAATAAATACAGTTGCCATTGTACGATGTATGTCTTTGCTGTTCAAGCTCTGGGAGACTCCTAGTGATTATGGTGGGATGAGAGGTTGGGACATGATGAGCCTGTCTAGAATGCTCTACAAAGTCCGTGTCTTACAGCCCTGCTGGCTTAACAGAACATTTCCCTGCCCATACTCATCTGCTCTTTCAAACAGCTACTGACACTTAGATCCATGTGTCGTTGGAGTTGGTAACCCAGTGACTCTCACACAGATGCTAATGTCTCCTAACAGAAACTTATTTGTAAAGGCTTATTGTGAATCATGGTGTAACTGAGGGTCACTCCCTGCTGCTAATACCTGAATTGTCTCTCTTTTTTGAAAGCACAAAAGATTCTTTAAGGAGTAATTCTCCAGTGGAAATGGAAACCAGCACTGAACCTATGGACCCTCTGACTCCCAGTGTGGCTGCTCTGGCAGCGCAGCCAGAAGGTGCGTGCAGAGAGGCCTGGGCACACGGCAGGGTCACATGGCTGCTTTGCCAAACCAGACCTGACTCTCAGGCTCAGGGGCCAGTGGAGCCAAGGAAGTGAGATGGTAGGTCTGATGTCCACAGGGCAGCTGATGAAAGAAATTGTGCCTGCCCTTCTAGACGCACAGCATGCTGACTCTGGAAAGAGTAAGGGCTCTAAGTTACCAGGCATGCAGCATGCAGATTAGGAAACTGGGGTCTAGAGGGAAGAAGGCCTGAGCCCATAGTACCCAGGGTGAATAAAACTGGAATTAGACGTGTGCAGCCAAGCCTGTGTGTAGTTGTTCCTTGGAGTTTGCTTTGCTCGAACACGTGGGTGTATCTGGGTTTGTTTAGAGCTATGGGACTGTTTATTTTCACTTCACCACTGTAAGCAGATTGAATAGTCCTGGGAATCTCTAAAGTTCCAGTGGGTTTTCCTGTTACTCTACCTAGTCACATGTGTTCCTTGCACTGGCTCTGAACTGTTTTCACCTTGATGGACAGGGCTTTGGGAGGAGGGGGATGCTAGCAAAGGGAGTGTGATGGGAACTGAAAGGATGTGGAGGGCACGAATCTTGAGGTGGGCGCAAGGAGTGAGTTCTTAGAAAAAGAAATGAGGTGCAGGTAGAGGGTGTGAGAACCCTCCTTCCCTGGGGCCAGGGAAAGGAATAAAACCATTAACTAATGCCGGTTTCGTCATTCTCCTGGACATTTGATACAGATTCCCACATTTTATTCCTCAGTGGTTCTGTAAGTGGGTGCACTGATCCCCCTTTTCTGGATAAGGAAACTCAGGTTATATAGACGAGGTTCCTCGTCCAAGTAGTCTACAGCTAGGAAGTGGTGATGTTGATGTTTGAATCCAGGAAGCCTCACCTCGGCCAGGCTTATCACCTATGTGGCTTCCTATTAGAGAACAAGGAAATGAGCCACCAGCAACACCACAAGAAAGTAATTTTTAAAACAAAGAAAAGCAAATAGAGCCCAACTGAGGAGAACAAGCGAGTAGAGGGTAGAATGTGTAACTGCCTGCTGTGCCCCAGACTGGAACAGTTAGGGGCACAAGTGTCTGCTGGGAGAAGCTGTGTATGGAGGTGGACGCTGAGCTGGGAGGGATGTAGGGGACTTGCTAGTCTCTAGTAAAGAAAACCCATGAAACCCCTCTTTAGTGGGCACCTTTAAGAAGTCCATGCCCATCAAGAATGGCCCAGGCACAGCAGGCAGAAGCCATCCCCTCTTGTTTTCTTTGAGCAGTAGATGTCACGTTGGGTAGATGGGTTTGTACAGTGGTGGGGTGCCAGTTCCTTTTCGGACTTACTGTGTGTGACCATCAGCTGTGTTCTTTTCAGTGCCAGGCAGTGTGGCCATGGAAGCCAGCTCTGACGGAGAGGAGGATGCAGAAAGTACAGACAAGGTAACTGAGACAGTGATGAATGGCGGCATGAAGGAAACGCTCAGCCTCACTGTAGATGCCAAGACAGAGACTGCGGTCTTCAAAAGGTAACCAGGGGTGAGATCCTGCTGGCAGCTTCAGGTTACTGGGAGGATGGTGGGGCAGAAACCTCAAACATTACAATTTTTAATTTGATTCAAATGAATGTTCAGATACTAGCTTGATGTCTTTCTACTGTCTCCATTAAACACAATAAATCTTAATGAAAAGATGGCGAGTTTAGGCCCCAAGTGTCTTTTCCCCCATAAATGTGTTCAGAAGACTGTATTTTACATCTAGCAGTTTGATAGAACTATGAGAATTGATAAATCTTTAATCACAGTAGAAATCGGGTTGTGTAGCAACTACAGAGCATGGCCCATGAAAACTGGTTTCAGTAACATATAGATGATTATCTCTGGACATAATGTAGTCATGAAAATTCAGTAGCAAAATGATAGCTTTAAAAAAAAAGTGACACTTAGAAATTAGCCTCCCTTCTAAACTCAAAAAAAGGAATTGTAATGGAAATTAAAAACCTAAAACTGAGAGAATAATGGGGAAAATGTCTGTCAAAACTTCAGGACTGCAGCTAAGCCTGCGCTTAGAGCTTTAGTCCGCATCTTAGAGACCCTTTCAGTCATTACAAGAAGAAATGCCTCCCAGCTTTTTACGAAGTCACTACACAACAAGGAGCGAAAGAAGAAAACTGATTGTAGAGACTGATTTCATACATGACTGTGGATTCTCTAAACTTCTAAGTTAAAAGCTTGCAAACCATATATAGCAATGTATTTTAAAGTCATGACCAAGGATATGTGCTCCAGTGTGACAATGTAAACACCAATGTGTACATGGTAAAAATTATTCAGAGTGATTCACAGACAGAATGAGAAAAGCATTTGATTACAAATTAAAGCTGTTCATGATTTTCTTTGCAGCCTAGGACTAGAAGGCAAGCAGGTGAAACTGATAAGTATCTCTAGAAAATCTAGAGTAGACTTGATTCTTCACAGTGAGGCATTAGAAGTATTCCCTTTAAAGACAAGAACCAGAAAGTGGGACCTACAGTTGCTATTTGTCTTCAGCACTGTGCTGGCGGCCTTAGCAAATGCAGCATACCAAATAAATAGATAAATGTCGTTGTTTATAGACTATGATTTATACATAAAAATTCCAATTGAATCTGTAGAAAAAGAGTAATAGAAAAGTTTAGCAAGTTTACTGGAGATCTACAAAAATCACTTGCATCCTACAAATCACTACAAGATATTCCATATGTGCCTGTTTGTTTTTAATAAAAATGTAAAACCTTATCTATAACTAGGAATATGACCTTCATGGGAAAACAGTTTAAAACCTCATTGAATATATTGAAGACCTGAATATAAATATCAAGATTTACCATGTTTATCAATGTGAGGATATCTTTAGAATTTCTGAACAAGTTAGTCTGTGCAATTAATGAAATTGCCATCAAAATCCCAATAGAGATTTTCATGGAAATTGAGAAACTGATTGTAATAGTCATAAAGAAGACCAAAGAGAGCCACGAATAGCCAAAAACATTTTAAAGAAAAAAAGTGAGGGGCTTCACCATATTAGATATCAAGACTTAGTAAAGCTGGCTGAGTGTGGTGGCTTGCACCTGTAATCCCAGCACTTTAGGAGGATTAGGCAGGCAGATTGCTTGAGCCCAGGAATTCGAGACCAGCCTAGGCAACATGGCAAAACCCTGACTCTACAAAAAATACAAAAATTAGCTGAGTGTGGTGGTGTGTGCCTGTGGTCCCAGCTACTTGGGGCTGCTGAGGTTGAGGCTGCAGTGAGTCGTGTCCTACACTGCACTCCAGCCTGGGAGACAAAGTGAGACCCTGTCTCACACAAAAACAAAAACAAAAACAAAACTTGGTAAAGGTACTGAGATGGTGTGGCTTTGGCAAAGAATTCTACAAAGAGACCCCCTCCACTACATGAGCTTGTTACATGTTAGAATGCCATTATAATTCAGTGAGGAAAGAGTAGACTAGTAAATAGTGATTATCCACAAAATAGAAAAATAAAATTAGATGTTTTGTCTCAACATAAATATGAAAAGCATGAACTGTACAGCTTTTAGAAGACAACAAAACAGAATATCTTTACAGTTTGGGTGTAAGGCATTTTTTAACCATAAAAAGCCAAACTATAAAGGAAAATATTGGTAAGTTTGACTTTAATTTCTTTCTTTCTTTTTTTTTTTTTTTTTTTTTTTTTTTGAGACAGAGTCTTGCTATGTCACCCAGGCTGGAGTGCAGTGGCCGGATCTCAGCTCACTGCAAGCTCCGCCTCCCGGGTTTACGCCATTCTCCTGCCTCAGCCTCCCGAGTAGCTGGGACTACAGGCGCCCGCCACCTCGCCCGGCTAGTTTTTTTGTATTTTTTAGTAGAGACGGGGTTTCACCGTGTTAGCCGGGATGGTCTCTCGATCTCCTGACCTCGTGATCCGCCCGTCTCGGCCTCCCAAAGTGCTGGGATTACAGGCTTGAGCCACCGCGCCCGGCCAGTTTGACTTTAATTTCTAAAAACCCAGAAGACATAAAATGAAAAGACAAGCCACAACCAGTAAAGAACCAGTAGCCAGGATATGAGAAAGAACATAGTATCAATAAGAGATAGTCTAATTTTTTTAAATGAACAAAGGATTCAAACAAGCAGCTGTCTGTGGAGGAAAACAAGGAGCAAACCAAATCCGGAGTAAATGGGACCTGTCAGTTACAGTAGTAAGTGGATGCTGTTTCATGCTCACCAGTCTGCTAATTCCTGTCTTAAGTTGTTAGAGAAAATAGAAAAAGTACAAAACCTGCCTGGCTCATTTTATGAGGGCAGTGAAATCTGAATTCCAAAACCAGATGAAGATAATTACAGAAAATGATCAGTTCATGCCACTTACGGGCTACTGAATGCAAAAATCCTGTGTAAGGTATTTGCTGACTGGATCCAACAGTGTATTAAAAATAATTTATAATGATTAGTTAGGGTTTTATCCTGGAAGGCAAGGATGGCTCAAAGTCAGAGAAATCTGTCAGTTTAATCTCCATATATGGTATTAAACAAAGTCATTTGATTTTTTTTTTATAAGGTTCCATAGCTATATATGATTAAAACTCTGAGAAAACCAGTAACAGAAGTGAATTTATTCTCTGCCTCTTGGTCTCAAGCCATCCTCCCACCTCAGCCTCCCAAGTAGCTAGGACTAGGACTACAGGCACACGCCACCATGCCCAGCAAATTTTTGTAGGTTTTTTTTGTAGTGACGGGGTTTCACCATGTTGCCCAGGCTGGTCTCAAACTCCTGAGCTCAAGCAATCCACCTGCCTCCACCTCCCAAAGTGCTGGGATTATAGACGTGAGCCACCGCACCCAGCCATGAATTTCATTAACTTGGTATAAGTTAAATACCAATATCAAAGTGCTACAGCAAAACTTATCCCTAATGAGGAAATTTTAGATGCATTCACTTTAAGACAAAGACCAAATAAGGATGTCCATTTTCACTGCCAGTGTTAGGCAGTCCTGGAAGGAAAAGGAAATAGAGTTATAGGTAAAGATCAGGAGGAAGTGATAAAACTGTTGTTCTTTGCAGGTGGTAATGATTACCTACAACCAAGTCAGTAGCAAACTTGTAACTAATAAGAATTCAGTAAAGCTATTGAGTAAGAAATCAGTTTTAAAAATTAGTAGTCTTTTTCTTCATCAATAGTAAGCAACCAGAACCTACAATAAAAAGCAAGGTATTATTCCAAAACACATCAAAATATAAATTATTCAGGAATGATCTTAGCCCAAGTCTCTATAGAGAAAACTTGAAGAAATCTGGACAAGTGGAGACCATGGCATAGCTTAGTGCTGCAAAGACATTTGCCATCTTGAAGTTAGTGTTTAACACAGTCTCAATCCAAATTTCAGTTGGATTTTTAGAAGGAACGTAATACTCTAAAACTTATATGGAAAAATAAAGGTTCCCAAATTGCTTAGAGGTAACCAAAAGGGAAGACTGAAAAAGAGACTTGCCCTGCCAGGTACTCAGTCACACTGCAAAGTCACAGTGATTGGAACAGTTTTGATACTAGCGTCCAAACAGGTCCAGGTGTCAGTGTGATGAAATAGAGGGATTAATAATGGGGAGGAGAGAGGAAGAGCTGGCTCACCAAAAGGAAAAGTCAGGGGAGATCCTCCCTAATCTACATCCTAAAACAGCTCCAGCTGGATTAAAAGACAATAAGAAAAACATATGCAGTGCTTTCTGTGCACCAGGCCCTGCTCTCTACACACTTCATGTGTGGTAACTCATGGTTTATTCTTAGGCACCCTATAAGACAGGTACTGGGATTATTATCCCTGCTTTCCAGGTGAGGAAACTTAGGCACTAGAGTTAAGTGATGTGGCCGGAGGCCAGAGTCTCATAATGGTTAATAAAAGAAATAGAGAATGTCTTCTTAATCTGTGGGCAGAAAGGGATTTCTGTATCTATCTATTTCATCTGTCTGTCATCTATCTGTCTGTCTGTCTGTCTATCTAATCTATCATCTGTCAGTCTGTATCTAATCTAGATTTTTTTTTTTGAAGACGAGGTCTCGCTCTGTTGCCCAGGCTGGAATGCAGTGGTGTAATCATAGTTCACTGTAACCTCCAACTCCTGAGCTCAAGCAGTCCTCCCACCTCAGCCTCCCAAGTAGCTGGAACTACAGGTGTGTGCCACCACTCCTGGCTTAATTTTTTTGTTTGTTTACTTTTTTATTTTTGTGGCCCAGACTGGTCTCAAACTCCTGGCTTCAAGTGAGCCTCCTTCCTCGGCAGGACTTCTTTAAAAAAACAGAAAGCCTTCAAAAACAGAAACTATAATGCAAAGAGTTTAGTTAGATTATATTAAAGTTAAGAATTTCTGGCTGATAAAATGCTGCAGACAAAATTAAGAGGCTGATGGCAAACTAAAAAAAAAAAAAATCTGTAGTAGCTAAATCAACAAGAGACATTAAATATTCAAGGACTTCCTATAAACTAGTAAGAAGAAGAAAACCCAAATCAGAAAATTGGCAAAAGATAACAGTTTATAGACAAACCTTAAAAGCTTAAAAAAAAAATTGCTCAAAACTCAGAGAATTATAAATAACAATATAGCACTTGATACTCTTCTTACGTGAGCAGCAGTTAAAGGTGGATGATACTGAGTGGCGGTGGGCTGCAGCCTGCGGGGCCCTGGTGGCCTGCTGGTGAGGAATACAGACCGGGACAGTCATTCTGGGTAGTAGCCCGGGGTTCTTTGTAGGTAGAAAAATGGCCTACAACTCTCCACTCCTGGGTGTCAAGTACTGAGAAATGCCCAGACAGGTCTGCCGGGGCCATGGACAGTGATGGTCATCACAACACCCTGCATGGAAGTGTGGAGGTGGAGGGCAGCTTTGGTTGGGAGAAGCCACACAGTGTGGTAGGTGCATGCCACGGGTGCTGTGCCACAGTCAGCAGGGACAGTGGGTCTCCCCAACTGGCTGAGTTAAGAGGTAAATACGATGAGATGTAGGGTTGAATCCATCCCAGTTAGTGACTCAGAATACACATATGTTATGACTATATATTTTTTAAAGAATTAGAATTAGAAACACATTAGTTGCTTTGAAGGGAAAGGAGTGGAGAGTGGGGATGAAGAAGAGTAACTTAAGAATGGACCAGCTAATTCAGTTGTTCACTGGATCATATGATTTTCACTCATTTTCCTACTTATGAATTGCTTGGAACTATCTGGAAATGACCCAAGAAAACATCCTAATGAGGTTTTTCATAAGCAAAATCCAGGACAGAATCAGCTCTGAGTGATGGACCTTTCCACAAGGAACCTCTAACTGACCTTTCACTCTTATTAGTGCCATTTCAGTGATGTAAAAAGGAGACTCACAGACTGAATAGGCAGAGTCTAAATTTCTAGCCCACAGAGCTGAGGCAAGTGTCTCTTGTGTCTTTCTCCACCAAGAACCATCTCGGGGGGAAAACAATCCTTCTGGGTCTCGTTTTCCCCAAATCCTCTGTGCCCTTAGGGTCAGCTCTTGGCCCCCACTTCTCCCTCGTGGCATTTGTGCTTCTTACACATTGTTCGAGGGCAACTCGAGGAGCCGTGAAATCTGATGCAGTCATCACGGTGACCTCCTCATGTGACTGAGACTTCCAGCCAGCAAGCTGATGGGGTCTGTCTTGCTGCTTTAATGGTGGGCTTCGCCCCAAAAGCAAAGTGCTTTAACTAAA
Organism: Macaca fascicularis; assembly: GCF_037993035.2. Lineage (NCBI taxonomy): Eukaryota > Metazoa > Chordata > Mammalia > Primates > Cercopithecidae > Macaca > Macaca fascicularis. The sequence continues at coordinate 6,009,355 of NC_088388.1, read as the reverse complement.
GACTCATTCCTTCAAACAGGTTCTTTGACACCTTCACCGAGTCTGCAGTTTTGCTTACGTGCAGTCGTGGACATATTATTCCCCCAAATTCCTCATTTCTAGGAGTATTCTGAAACTCTTGTACATTTCTTTTTCTGTTTTGCACACTGGGCTTCAGAGTGTTGAAATCCTATCGGTATGTACAGTGTTATGGGACCATTCTTTATCAGACGCCAGCCACATTACATTGTCCCTCTTTTGGTTCCCACCTGTGTGCAACCCTTTCCTTTTGTGATTCCCCAGTCACTGTCTGTGGTCCCTGTGATCATGCACCCTGCGCATGCTCGGTCCCAGGACGCTTTGCCTCTGTGGCAGTCATGACTCCAGAGCCATCTGCATGTGACCTCATCCTCTGGTGCCTAGGTGCTGGTCCCTAGGGTGTTTGATGTGCCTGTCATCCTCTTTACTGCAGTGAGGAAGGGAAACTGTCTACCTCTCAAGATGCTGCTTGTAAAGACGCGGAGGAGAGCCCCGAGACTGCAGAGGCAAAGTGTGCCGCGCCCCGACCTCCCAGCAGTAGTCCCGAGCAGAGGTAACCACCTGCCTCCTCACACCCACCCTGGCCCTGCCCCGACCTTGCCTGTTACTTCCTGGGAGTTGGAAGGGGACTAGAGGGGTAGTTTACAGCTGTGCTCAAGTCTTCGGCCACTGACCTGGCAGGACAGGGTTTTCTCAGTCCTTACTGAGCTGATTCCGACTGAACTGAGAACTTAGAAACAGCAGTTCCTCTCCTTAGCACAGAAGCTGAAAACCAGTTTTTAGAGACTCTTTAACATCACTTGCTCTTTCAGAAGTGGGTCTGAACAGAGGGGTCTCCTCGCCCTTGTTGGTGAGGTAATGAGCTCAGGGTGGCATTGAGCCCCTTCAGGACTTGAGTTCTCAGTGGCCCCACTAAAGTCATGCAGCTGCCAGGCACAAGCAGATCGTAGTGCCTGTTTGCCCACAGTCCTGCCTGTGTGACACAAGGAGAACTTGCTGGAGGCCCTTTCATACATGTAGCTAAATAATTCTTAGTGCTTAAGTGACTCCCTGTAATCTTAAGTATGAAATGCCCACTCTCAGAGCTGTGTCACTTGGAATGTGATGTTTTGTTTCTAGTCACTCTTTGCTTAGCCTGAGCCAGTGGTCTGAAGGGATGGGCCAGTCTAAGCCTCAGCCGCCTGGAGCCCATGCCAGGCCCTTAGCAAGACTGAGCATGGCCCAAAGATGAGGCTACGCCCCTGGTCCACAGGAAGCTTTGTTCAGCACCTCCCACAATTAACTTCTGTGAGCACATGTAGCTCAGATTGTATATTCCTTCCCTAAGGAATAAAGTGACCTTTAAAGCTATTTCAGAGAAGTTTTAACCCCCCACCCCCACCCCATCCTCCCCAAAATCTTGCCAGCATTGTGTGAGAGCATAACAGTGGGAACCAGCAGGGAGCACTCTTTGTTGGTCCAGAATCCTGTATTCACAGTGTAGTAAACTGTGTTTTTCCTGTGGAAATCGTAGCCAAAATAAAGCATTTGTTTTTGTGATTAAAAATATCTTTTTGCATATAAAACAAATTGAGAACTGTTTGAGCATGTTGGCTCTAGCGAAGGCTTTGAGGGGAAGAGGCAGGGTGGCCTCTAGCACTGGGAAGTCACCTCAATTCTGCTTCTAAGGATTGGGCAAGTCACTCTTTTTCTTGGGGTTTTCAATGTATTTTTCTAATGGTCCTTTATAGGTCTAATTCCCAATCAATTGTGTCAGCTCTGATTTCTACCTATAAATTTCCTTTATATTGAGGGCTGCCTAGGAGGCAAGATCGTCCAGGTCCATCCCAGTTTGGGGAGTTGCTTCAGGGGAATATTCTTGGTTTTTCTGTCATAAGGATGCACAAAGCTCTGGAGTCATTTCCTTGGCTTTCCAGAGCACAGAAGCATCGTTTGCGTAAGGGGAAACCACTTGCTCTCCTGTGGCTGGGAATGCCTGCTCTGAAGAGCCCTGCCCTAACCTGCAGGGCCAAGGGATGGAGGAAAAGCTGGGGTGAGCCAGTGGAAGAAGAGGGGCATCACTCGGGTTCATGCCTTTGTCCATCTGTCCTTCTTCCATCTGACACACATTTGTGTGTGGTGGCCACTGGTCTAGGCCAGTGCAGCACACGGACACCCAGTAATCTCGGGGCATACTGGAGGCACGTTCATGAAGAAGCCACGAAGCCACGAAGAAGGGACAGGGGTCCGTGTGAGCTGGGGTGCGGGGGAGAGGATCTCTGAGAAGGTGACACTGGAGCAGGCATTAGGGCAGACCTAGAGTGCGTCCTAGATTGCACGTGTTCTAAAGCGACGTATGACAACATGGGAGATAGAAGCTCACCCGTCTTCCCTGTGTGGTTCCCGTCCCAGCCAGATAATGCACTGCAGTTCCTTGGATTGGCAGGCGCACCGTTTACTGTCACACTTAGGAAAGATCTGCAGTGCCACATGATCTCACTTTTCACAACTGTTTTATCAAGCATGTTCTTTGTGCTTCCGGTGTGCTAAGCACGCTGCGCACATTTATGTCCTTATTCCATGTGTACACTAGTGAAGCCTTGTTGGCTGTGAGAGGGTTATTTTCCCTTTTTACAGAGGAGAAAACAGAACTGAGAGGGGCTAAAAAATCTACTTATAAGATCATTCAGTTTGTTCAGTGAAGGCAGGTTATATACCGGCTATGTCTGGTTCCAGAAGTCTCAGTTCCTATGTCTCTCATACATGGAGCCACCATCAGATGTAAGTGAGCAGAGTGGACTGTGTGTGCAGAGCTGACTTCTTGGCTCACTGTATAACCAGCAGGTGTAAGGCATGGAAAGCATTCTAGCTGTAAACGGTGAATGGTAATGGAAAAGTGCTTGTGGGCATCCCAGTTACAGCCCTAAGCACCCTTTCCCAAGTCTGCTTGATACAATTTTGGTTAAGCCCTCCAGAATATATTGTATATTCAAGTTGTAATTTTGGCAGGAAGGTGAAACCTGGACATTTTGTTATATACTGTCCCACCTCTTACTCCTTCCCAGTTTTGAGCCTAACATTTGCTTTGCGGGAACATGTTCTTCAAGCGGAGACCTTTTTTTCCCCAGTAGTTTGTTTTATTTGCAAACCTTTTCTTTCATTTCTCCCCCTCCCTCCCCCCCACCTTTCCTAGTAGCAGAATCCTGTTTCCAAGTGAAATAGTATGTGGATTCCAGTGTGTGGGTCACATAAAAGCGTCCTTGAAGGAGGGGTGAGCACATAGCTCCTGAAGGCTCTGGAAGCCACACTTTATACCCCACTGACCTAGTCTCTCCCTGTGCTTCTCAAGGCCGCGGTGGGGCGGTTTTCCCAGAGCATTTGCTCTGCTGCAGCCCTTGCCAAATGCCTGCTCACCTGGTGATGAAGCTTAGATGCCACTCAGATTTTTCTAGAGCTTTATCTCCATTCATTTACATGTCATTTTATTAAAAACTATTGAGTTCAAAACAATATTAAAATAAGCGGTCCCTGCCCTTGGGGAGCTCAGCAAAGTGGGTTTTGGTTTTCGTGTTTCTGCCGCAAGTACCTCTGATGCCTGTCTGTTGCTCCCTAGGACTGGCCAGCCAAGCGCACTGGGTGACACTTCAGTGAATGGCCCCGTATGACGGGTGACGTCTGCTGCTGCTGACTGAGGACTGCAGACCGCCACCACTCAGGGGCTCTGGAGGGGTCAGCTGGAGCCCACCAAGCTGTCACTGCTGCACTCACTCTGCAAGGGATCAGGACCAGCAACCTTTATATTCTAGATTCTAAGACATTGTACAGAGAAATTCAGAAGTGTAAAAATATTGCACATTGACAAATACCAAGAATTTTTGCGTATGTTTATATTGTATTGTTCTAAATAATGGGTAGCCTGTGAAATAAGATCTTGCCACCCATGTAATAATAGTAGTAATACTATAGTTAAAATGGCTGTAAGAATAGTTTTATAAAAGTGAATACACAGATCTATTGTATTTGAAACATAACTATTTGACAATTATTAGTGTGACCAAAGTATTAGGCGGTTTTCATACATTTTTCACCTTGTACAAAATTATGAATTCATTTTTCTTCCAGGCTGGCAAGGAGTTGTAGAATGAAAATGCCCTCTAAGTGTTATTTTGGTTGTTCTAACTTACAAAAGTGATTTTGAATAAGAAATATTTGGTGTTCTTTTTATAACCAGTTTTCGATTGGTAATTGTTTTCTGTATTGTTTAAAATGGATCAAAAATGTAAGTCTATTGGTAGAGATTAAGTATTTATTGCTACATCATAGTTGATAAATTGATGTTATTGTAAAGCCATATGTTCTGTTCAAGTCTTGTTTGCTTGAAATGATTATTCCTACAAGTGAAACACTAGACTATTTGGAGTGTATATGGCTTGTGTTTGGGGTTGTTTTTTTTTTTTTTTCTTTTTTTTTTGGCTTTTGTTTTTGTTTTTTGTTTCGTTTGGTAGTTCATCTGCCTTTTAACCCATTCACCAAAATTTACCTTGTTAACAAGCATCACCAATGAACATTTCAGAGCAATCTGCATATTTAACAGACCTAAATCCTATTAGGCAAGTCAGTTGAAAATGCTCGTGCTGCTAATGGAATTAGAGTGCGTTCATTTTACAGGCTAGTATTTTAAAAGTAGAAATGAAAATCTGGCACCGAAGCATGCTAATTGTTTACTGTACCTTGTGAGGTTTTCACTCATAAATTTAAACCAGTGTATTTTTTTAGAGCTGGTTTGTGTATATATATAGTGATTATGGATACTAATTCAATGTAATTTATAATTTTCTATGTCAATATAAAAATACATCATAGCCTTCTCAAACAGCTGAAGCAATATATTGTATATTGCCATATCGTCTGGTGAAAGGGTTAAATTACTTCACCTCTTGCACTTTTAGATGCAAATCAGTTTTTCATTTCTGTAATAGAAAATTATTCACGTATTTTTACATCATTTGTTTTTCCTGACCAGTATTTAAAACCAAAAGGATATTCTGAAAAATGGCCAACAATTTTTTTAGAAATAGCATCCCAAGCAGCGTGCCTAAACATTACATTGCATATGGAAATAAAAGAATCAAACGTCTAATGCCTTATTTCTGATTTCCTTTTTCATTTGAAGTGGTGTAGAGACTCCAGCACTCACAGGACAGTGGAGTCAGCAGTAAGCCCTGGGACAGGTGGCAAGAGTGGCTCCCTTGACCTTTGCACGCCTCCTGAGGAACCCACTTTCCCGGGTGAGCTCCTCTCTGAAGAGACTGTCCTCGGGCCTCCTCTGGAATCGGCACTGCCAGAGGACAGGGCTCCTCCTGCTTGCCTCAGGACTGCCTGGCTTGTGTGGCATTGGACTTCGGGAATTGCTGGTAGATAACATGCTCTGGTCTCACCTGGTGGCAAGCTTTGCCAGCCCTGGCCAGGGTTTGGCTCCAGTGGTGGCACATATGGCCTCCGTGGTATGGACCTGGTGGCTTCTGCATCCCACCGTGGCCTCCGTGGTATGGACCAGGTGGCTTCTCCATCCCACCGTGGCCTCCGTGGTATGGACCAGGTGGCTTCTCCATCCCACCGTGGCCTCCGTGGTATGGACCAGGTGGCTTCTCCATCCCACCGTGGCCTCCGCGGTATGGACCAGGTGGCTTCTCCATCCCACCCAAGGTAACAGTGTCTCGCTTCACCCACGGGCTGCTAGTGAGGGAGCCGCTGGGACTTTTCTTTGGGGCAGCATTTTGTTTTGTCTTTCGTGGCAGGGAAAGGATGTGATGATGGGGAGGACAGTTCTTTTGGAGGTTGGAGGGGCCAAGCCAAGGACAGGAGCGAGCGTGCCCTCATTTTGTTTCTACTTTAATTTCTGTGTGTCGGCCATACTGAATTATGAGACTAACAGATGTCTACAATACAGTACCTGTATTCAAAATAACAAAAATAAAGCCTGATTCTTTGTTTCTAGAAATCTCTTGTACCTTGCTTGGGCTTTTAATGGGTTGATGTGTCCTGCCATTAGGTCCCGTGTTACACTAGGTCCTGTGTGAGAAAGACCGCACTGCACTGGGCAAGAGTGGCCTCTGGGATCAGGGGCTCATCCTCCCCACTGCAGTAGCCCAGGTGCCCAGAAGAGGCAGTGCCTGACACTGGTGCTCAGTCTTGGGACGGTTCCAAGGGTTCTTCTGGACCTCCAGGTGGTTAACTTTATGTGCAGCGTGCCCCACCTATGTTGTTTGGCTTCTAGCCCAGGTCACACTCAGGTGCTCCATAATGATTCTTCAGATGTGATGCTTATTACATCTCCTTATTTTTCATTTTCCCTTCACCTATTTGCTTAAAAACATGTTCTCTAGCCATTACCTCCTAGCAGGTCCTCTGCACAGCCTTTTGCTTTCTGGGCACGCACTCATTCCTGCGTGCCTGGGCCCACAGGCATCTCACACGGCACTGAGTATACACCTCTGCATGCCTGGGCCCACAGGCGTCTGTCTCTGAGCTGTCTGGGCACACACCTCTACATGCGTGAGCCCATAGGCATCTCACTGGCAATCGTGTAACCAGGCCATGAGCTCTCCAGCCGGGTGGCTCATCACAGCCCAACTCAGCCACTCATGATGGTGTAACTTTAGGCAGGTCTTTGTCTCAGCTTTTTCTGTCAGGTGGGGAAACAGTAGGAACAAGTTCAAAGACTAGAATAGCTTTTTACTTACGGTAAATGTTTAGTAAACGTTAGCTAACTTGTACTCACTTAACCCCATAATGTCACCTGCTAGCTTTTCTAAATTTCCACTTCAATCCCACCTATTATTTAAAACCTTTACCTTCAGAAAAGCTGAGCATCTTAATCAGATGGGTTTCGTTGTCCTTTAGCTTCCAGGGTCAGCTGCATCTCACGTGCCAATCTGGCCACCACCTGTGTCTGTGAATAAAACTGTCTATTCGTATGGAAAGAAATGAAACTTTATTCCTACTGCACGTCATACACAAAAATTCATCCAAAATAGATTTACAGATTCAAACATGAGCGCTTAGACAATGAAGTTTTTAGAAGAAAAAATTATCTAAAATGTAGGATGGGCAAAGGCTGCTTCGGATACAGAGCACATACCATAGAAGAAAGAAATTGGGCTTCCATCAACATGAAAATCTTCTGCCCTTGAAAATCGACAAGCAAGCAGTGGAATGCCACGCAAGAAATCACACTTGTCCTGACAGAGGACTCAGACCTCAGATCTATATAGGGGAGAAAACGGCAAATCAAAATTAAGATGAAAAGCCCAATTTAACAAATGAGCAAGAGACTTGAACACAGATAATCACGAAGAAGGCACAGATGTTCCCTGACTTACGATCCATGCCGGCCGCTTTCCCTCGCAATGGCACAGCTGGCTATGACTGCCACTCCCTGCCACCGCTCAGTACTGCAGGAGGGCACCGTGCCATCAATCAGCAGCCCAGGAAAAGATCGGAATTCAGAAAGTGGCTTCTACTGAGTGCTTAATGCTTTCACACCATCGTAAAGTCCAAAAACCTGAAATCGAACCATCTTAAGTCAGAGACCTGTGTATACATGAGTGTCCAATAAGAACATGGAAAGTTGTTCAACATCATCGTTGCCTAGGGAGGGCAAGTTAGAATCACAAAAAAGGTCCCATTTTCCATGTATTAGTGTTCACGTGAAAAAGACATCACCAAATAGTAATGAGAAGGTGCAGCTGCTAGAACTCAGCTACTGCTGTCTGAAATAATACATCCAGTTTAGAAAACTAGCGGGCAAATTCATTTTTTTGGTTTGGGGGTTTTAAAAAATTAGACATAATCCTGCAGACTCTCCTAGATACTCAGTGCAAATATATGTCCACAGATGATTTGTACAAGGATGTTTACTGTCACTTTATTCATAATATGTCTAACAAGAAGGTGGATAAGCAGATTCTGGTGTACTCATACGATGGACTTCTACTCAGTAACCAGTGGGGGTGAACCGTGATGAATGCAGCCATGTGTATACATCTCAAAAACATGTTAAAGGCTGGGCATGGTGGCTCACACCTGTAGTCCCAGCACTTTGGGAAGTCAAGGCAGGCAGATCACTTGAGGCCAGGAGTTCAAGACTAACCTGGCCAACATGGCGAAAACCCGTCCCTAATAAAATTTTAACAAAAATTAGCCCAGCGTGGTGGTGCATGCCTGTAATCCCAGCTACTCAGAAGGATGAGGCACAAGAATCGCTTGAACCCAGGAGGCGGAGGTTACCGTAAACTGAGATCTTGCCACTGCACTGCAGCCTGGGTGACAGAGTGAGAGTCTGTCTCAAAAGTAAAGTAAGTAAATGAATAAAATGTGTTAAGCGAAAGAAGTGAGATATGTAAGCGTCTATACGAAGCTCTAAAACTGACCAAACTGATTGATGACAGAAATTTGAGTAGTGTGTTCGCCTGGTAGGGAAGGGGGAAGGACGGGCTGTAGAGAGCACATGGCACCTGGGGTGAGGGAAGTCTTCGCAGCTTGTTGGCGATGGTGGTTGCGTGAGTGTATACATGTGTCCAAACTCATCGAAACCTACGCTGAAGCCCTATGCATTTGATTGTACGTGATTTGCCCCTTAATCTTTTAGAAGACCTATGGAAAAGGGAAAATAAAAGTAAAGCATAGATAGCATTGTGAGGGAGAACACACCCCCCGTGGCACGCACTGTGGCCCCGGAACTGCCTTTCCTACCCCGCCGAGGAGAGACTGAGGAGCAGGGCACGCTCTGGGCTCCAGCCTGGATTTGCCCATCCATGGAGAGGACACATTCCGGATTGTTCTCTTCCACACAGTAGACTTTCTGTCCCGCTGAAGGGAGAGGTCTGCATCCCTGGGTTAGACACATCTCATGGAGGCCTCTGCCCGCGACCGGGGAGGGGGACATTTTTCTAATCCAGGGATGAAGTCAGAGAACTAATCCAAACCATGCCCCTCAAGCAACGTTTAGTTTTAAAAAGAAAAATAAAAGGATGTTGAATCCATTTGTCCGTCGTGTCTTATTTCCCAGAGGGCACTTCAGGAAGGCTGAAGGGGGCACGATTATCTCCACTAAAACTCCAGCTAGGCGCTTGTCACAGGAGGAGGTGGAAAGCCGTGGTTTGTATGAAGGGAGTGGTGTGAAGATGGGAGAACAGGCCACGCCAGCTGCTGCTTCCCTTCTCGGGGACAGCCACGCTCTGACTGCGGCTCCAGGACTGCGGCTAATGGTTCAAAGGCCCAGTCACGGGGTCCTGTTGGGAGGAGGTGCTTGTGCCCTGGCCTCATGTTTCTCTGTGGGATCTTGGCACTAGAGGAGTGCCCTTGGCCTCTCCACACTTGCACTCTAATGGGAGCTTAGTGACGTCGCTGAGAGATTTTGGCGACTTGCATTTTTGGTTCAGTCAAAAATGCTTTCTAGGCTGGGCAGGGTGGCTCACGCCTGTAATCCCAGTGCTTTGGAAGGCCAAGACGGGTGGATTGCTTGAGCCCAGGAGTTCGAGACCAGCTGGGCAACACAGTGAGACCTCATCTCTATAAAAAAGTAATACAAATTTAAAAGCCAAACTACGAAGTTTTTTTTCCCCCATTTGTCTTTCAAGCCCTAATTCTCACTTGTTTCTGAACTTTGGTGTCAGGAGTAGGAGGAAGTTCCCCTAAACCCCCTCTTTCCTAAACAAACCAAGAAATACGTTGTTACACTAAATCTGTTTTTTCTCTTTAGAAGACAGGTGGTCAGATTGGGGTTGAAACTAGAACCCAGGAATATGCTGTTGATGTAGTAATCATAAAAGTGACAGGCTGAAAATAAGTGGATAGAAAAATAGGGTACGAGCAGAAAATAAGAGTATTCATATCAGGCAAAGCAGAGTTTAAAAGCACTGTGCAGGAGTAAGATGCTCTTCATCAAACTATAAATACAGTAGTGGAACAAAACAATTAGAAATGTAAGGAAAGGGTCTTCTGTTTCTAGCTATAAGAGTAATTTTATCGGAACGCACATCCTGCCAACAATGATAAAAGTTGGGCTTTTTAAAAACTGGCTTTAAACATTTTACAACTAGAGTACTTGAGCCCGGGAGTTCAAGACCATCCTGGGGAATGTGGCAAGACCCTGTCTCTACAAAAAAAAAATTTTTTAAATTAGGCATGGTTGTGCGTGCCTGTGGTCCCAGCTACTCGGGAGGCTGAAGTGGGAGGATTGCTTGAGCCAGGGAGGTCAAGGCAGCAGTGAGCTGTGATCACGCCACTGCACTCCAGCCTGCATGACAGAGAAAGACCCTGTCACAAAACAAAACAAAAAAAAATCAACACAAACTAGGAACAGAAGGAAACTATGTCAACGTAAAAGCCATACGTAAAAACCCACAGCAAACATTTTACTCATTAGTGAAAGACAAAGATTTTCCTCTAAGAACAAGAACAAGGCAGGGATGCCCTCTTTCACCACTCCTATTCAACAGAGCACTAAGTTCTAGCCAGAGAAATTAAGAAGAAAAAGAAATACAAGGCATTCGATTTGGAAATGAAGTAAAATTATCTCCATTTGCAGGTAATATGATTTGAAAATGTAGAAAGCCCTAAAGTGTCCACACACACACACACACACAAACACTATTAGAACTAATAAATGAATTCAGCAAAGTAGCAGGATATAAAGTCAACACACAAAAATCAGCTGAGTGTGGTGGCCCACACCTCTAATCCCAGCACTTTGGGAAGCTGAGGAAGGAGGATTGCTTGAGCTTGGGAGGTTGAGGCTACAGTCAGCTATGGTTACGTCACTGCACTCCAGCCTGGGCAATGTTGCAAGACCCTGCTCAAAACACACATGCACACACATCAGTGGTGTTTCTATATGATACCAACGAAGAATCTAAAAAAGGAAATTATAAAAATAATTCCTTTTACAATAGCATAAAAAGGATGAAATATTTAGGAATTAACCAAAGAAGTGAAAGGTGTGTACAAAAGAAACTACAAGACACTGCTGAAAGAAAGAAAATATTAAAATATGGAAACACATTCCATGTATAGGAATTGGGAGACATAATATTGCTAAAATGTTAATACTACCCAAAGCAATCTACAGATTCAATGTAATCCCTATCCAAATCCCAATGATGTTTTCTTGCAGAAATAGAAAAATCCATTCTAAAATTAATAGGGAATCTCAAGGGACTGTAAACAGCCAAACAATCTTGAAAAAGAACAAAGCTAGAGAATGCCTACTTCCTTATTTCAAAACTTACTACAAAGCTACAGTAGTCAAAACACTACAGTACTGGCATAAAGAGAGACACAGAAACTAATGGAATAGAATAGAAGCCCAGAAACAAACCCTGGCATGGTCAAATGATTTTTTTTTTTTTTTGAGACATATCACTCTGTTGCCCAGGCTGGAGTGCAGTGGGGCGATCTCAGCTCACTGCAACCTCCGCTTCCTGGATTCAAGTGATTCTCCTGCCTCAGCCTCCTGAGTAGCTGGGACTACAGGCGTGCACCAGGACACCTGGCTAATTCTTTCTGTATTTTTAGTAGAGATGGGGTTTTGCCACGTTGACCAGGCTGGTCTCGAACGCCTGACCTCAAGTGATCCACTTGCCTCGGCCTCCCAAAGTGCTGGGATTACAGGCATGAACCACCATGCCCGGCCTATGGTCAAATGATTTTTGACAAGGGTGCCAAGACCATTCAGTGGGGAAAGGACAGTGTTTTCAACAAATAGTACTGGGAAAACTGGATATCCACATGCAAAAGAACAGAATTTGACCCTTATCTAACACTATATACAAAAATCAAAATGGATCTAAGACCTAAAATAAATTCCTAGAAGAAAACATAGGGCAAGAGCTTCACAGCACTGGATGTGGCAGTGATTTCTTGGATACGACACCAAGGGCACAAGTAACACAGGAAATAAACAAATTGGACTTCACGAAAAGTTTTAAATATGGTTCATCAAAAGATACTGTCAATAGGCCAGGTACAGTGGTGTATGCCTGTAACCCCAGCACTTGGGGGGGCCAAAGTGGGAAGATCCCTTGAGTCCAGGAAATGGAGACCAGCCTGTGCAACACCAGGAGACCCGTCTCTACAAATAATGATTTAAAAAAAAAATACTGTCAACAGAGTAAGAAGGCAATTCGCAGAGCAGAAAATATTTACAGACCACATGTCTGATAAGTGATTAATATCCAGAATATTTAGAACTCCTAAAACTCAAGAACAAAGAAACAACCTGATTCAAAAATGGGCAAAGAATGTGAATAGACATTTCTCCAAAGATGTTATGCAAATGACAAACACATATAAAGCTGCTCATCACTAATCATTAGAGAAATGCAAATCCAAACTACCACCTCACATCCATTAGGATGGCTACTATAAGCACATGTACACTCACACACATAACTGTTGGCAAGGATGTGGAGAAGTCAGAATCCTTGTGCACTTTGGGAACATAAACGGTATAGTCGCTGTGGAAAACAATATGGGGGTTCTTCAAAAAGTTAAAAATAGAATTTCCATATAATGCAACAATTTCACTTCTGCGTATATACACGAAAGAATTAAAAGCAGGGTCTTGAAGGGATATTGGACACTCATGTTCATGCCAGCATTATCCTCAATACCTACAAAGTGGAAATAACTCAAGTACCCATTGACAGAAGAATGATTAAGCAAAATGCCGTGTGCACAGAAAGTGGAATATTACTTAGCCTTAAAAAAGAAGGAAATGGTACAATACGCTACAACATGGATGAAACTTGAGGACATTAGGCTCAGTGAAATAAGCCAGTCACAGAAAGGCAAATACCGCAGGATTCCACTTATTTGAGGTGCCTAGAGTTGTCAAATCCATAGAGACAGAAAATAGAGTGGTGGGTGCCAGGGGCTGGGGGGCTAGTGGATGAGGAGGTAGTGTTTAATGCTTAATGGATATAGAGATGAAGTTTTACTGGTGAAAAGAGTGCTGGAGATGGATGATTGTTGTGGTTATATAACATTATTAGGGGAATTTAATACCATTAAACGGTAACTTTTTTTTTTTTTTTTTTTTTTTTTTTTGCGATGGAGTTTTGCTCTTTTCACCCAGGCTGGAGTGCAGTGGAGCAATCTCGGCTCACTGTAACTTCCGCCTCCCAGGTTCAAGCAATTCTCTTGCCTCAGCCTCCCGAGTAGCTGAAATTACAGGCACAAGCCACTACGTTCAGCTAATTGTTGTATTTTTAGTAGAAACGAGGTTTCACCATGTTGTCCAGGCTAGTCTCAAACTCCTGACCTCAAGTGATCTGCCTGCCTTGGCCCCCCAAAGTGTTGAGATTACAGGTGTGAGCCACAGCAACCGAGTGAACTGAAACTTTAAAAAATGGTTAAGATGGTATATTTTATGTTATGTGTATTTTACCACATTTGGAAAACATATTGTACTACAGAGGAGTGAGTGGGTGGCTGAAAGGAGGGCAGAAATAACGGCCACACTTAAAGATCTAAAGGATAGGTGGTTCCATTTAATTCTCCAGTCTGGCCCTGTAGAAGCCAGATGACCCTGAATTTAACTAGAGTTTACAGCTGACTGAACCAGATCATGGCCCTGGTGGCGCTGTTGCACCAGACATGGTAACTTTGCTAGAGCAGAAAAATATGGCCTCAAATACACAGTATGTAAACCTTTGATTAGGCAAAGTTCTCTTCTAGTCCAAATCTTAATGTAATCATGAGCATGGTATCTCATCACATTTGCTGTATTCTACTAGTTAGAAGCAATATTGTGTCCATTCAGGCTGCTAACGAAATACCTTAGCCTGAGTACTTTATACGCAATAGAAATTTCTTTCTTGCAGTTCTGGGGCTTGCAGTGAGGTCTAAGATCAAGCTGCCAGCAGATCTGGTGTCTGGTGAGGGCTGGCCCTCTGCTTCCACGATGGAGCCTCGTTCCTGTGTGTTCACGGGGCAGAAGCGGCAGGAGTGCCTTTTGACCTCTTTTATATGGGCACCAATTCCATTTGTGAGGGTGGAGTCCTCATGCCCTAAACACCTTCCAAAGGCCCCCACCTCTTCGTGCTATGGTATTGGCCCACAAGTTTCAACATTTGAATTTTGGAGGATACCAAACATTTAGACCATAGCACACGAGTCCCACCCACAACCAAGAGTGGAGGTTATACAAGGACATGAACACCTGGAAGCAGGGATCAGGGGGTTCCCTTAACGTCTGTCTACTACACCTTCTAAAATAAAAGACAGGCTGAGCACTGGGGCTCACACCTGTAATCCCAACACTTTGGGAGGCTGAGGCAGGAGGATTGCTTGAGCCCAGGAATTCGAGACCCCATGCCTACAAAAAATTTAAAAAATCAGCCAGGTGTGGTGATGCACACCTGTCATCCCAGCTACTTGGGGGGCTGAAGCTGGATCGCTTGAGCCCAGGGATTCCAGGCTGCACTGAGCTGTGATTGCACAACTGCACTCCAGCCTCGGCAACAGAGCAAGACCCTGTCTCTAAAAAAATAGAATAAAGTTCGGGCGTGGTGGCTCACGCCTGTAATCCTAGCACGTTGGGAGGCTGAGACAGGTGGATCACGAGGTCAGGAGATCGAGACCATCCTGGCTACCATGGTGAAACCCCGTCTCTATCAAAAATACAAAAAATTAGCTGGGCATGGTGGCGGGTGCCTGTAGTCCCAGCTACTCGGGAGGCTGAGGCAGGAGAATGGCATGAACCTGGGAGGCGGAGCTTGCAGTGAGCCAAGATGGCGCCACTGCACTCCAGCCTGGGCAACAGAGCGAAACTCCGTCTCAAAAAAAAAAAAAAGAAAAGAATAAAAAGGCAAATTGCTAGGCCGGGTGTGGTGGCTCACGCCTATAATCCCACTACTTTGGGAGGCCAAGGCAGATGGATCACCTGAGGCCAGGAGTTCAAGACCAGCTTGGCCAACATGGCAAAACCCCATCTCTACTAAAAATAAAAAAATAATAAGAAGAAGAAAAAAGGAGGTTGGCATGGTGGCATGTGCCTGTAATCCCAGATTCTCAGGAGGCTGAGGCAGGAAAATTGCTTGAACCTGGGAAGTGGAGTTTGCAGTGAGCCAACATTGCACCATTGCACTCCAGCCTGGGTGACAGAGCAAGACTGTCTCAATTGCTGCATCTTGAGTCTCCTATTGTTGACGCTGTTGTGAGACCTCGGTTCTCATCTTCTTAGTTTAAAATAATTTAAACAAGAGACACACAGCAGAGGAGAGGTAACATAGAATAATTTATTACAAAAGAAAAAGAATACTCTGAAAGCTAGATGCAGAATAGAGAGTACACCCTGAGAGAGAGAATTCAGGGTGGGCTGCTTGTGAGGATGAGACAGCACAGACTGGGACTAGGTGTGAGAAACAAACTTGCCTGTTTAAACCCAAAGAACAGGACTCAGAGATCCAGAGGGCAGTGAAAGTGAGACTCTTAATGATGGTCTTACAGTGTCGGGTGTCTGATGGGCAGGCACACCCAGCACAGTTTCAACAAGCCATTTGTCCCCTAGTGCTCAGGTCTCTCCCCCGTTTCCTCATAGGCTGAGTACTATGGGGTCACAGTCTTCCCAGACGCCGCCTATCAGTTGTTGGGTTGGGGCTGTAGGTGTTTTATTTTTGGGGGTTATCCTGCTGCATCTTGTTGTAGCCCACAATGCATTGCAATCCTAGTTAGCTCAGGGGCTTTTCAAGTATTTGACTTACGACCTAAGTAGCTGGGCAGGCTGATAAGATGAGACAAAGCAAGCTATTTTGCAGGCTAGTAAACTTTTTATCTTAGACTAAACTTCTTTGGTTTGGGTGAGGGCAACTAAGAGTGGGGTGGTAGAGGGAGGAAGGGGGAGGCCGACAAGCGGGCATCGGCTATCCAAGCAGGGGCTAATATATCCTGTTTCTTCTGTAGTTTGCGGACCAAAGCCAATTTAAGGTGCTTTGCCTTTGAAATGAACCACCGTAGACATTGTTTCCTTCACTAGAGAGACTCCCTTTATGGCCGCCTTATGTGATTATTCATAAGCGGGTGAGAAGAGGTGTTATGAGGCAGCGTGTTCTGGCTGGTCCCCCAGCGTGCATGCACAGTAGCTGTACACAATTGTTCCTACATCACGTCTCATTAACATCTTAAATCTCCACCCAAGGTTGTGTTTGTTGTCGTTGTTGTTGTTTTTTCGGTGTTTTTTTAAGACAGAGTCTTTCTCTGTTGCCCAGGCTGGAGTACAGTGGCGCCATCTCAGCTCACTGCAACCACTGTCTCCCAGGTTCAGGTGATTCTCCTGCCTCAGCCTCCCGAGTAGCTGAGATTACAGGCACCTGCCGCCACACCTGGCTAATTTTCGTATGTTTAGTAGAGAAAGGGTTTCACCATGTTGGGCAGGCTGATCATGAATTCCTGCCCTCAGGTGATCCGCCCACCTTGGCCTCCCAAAGTACTGGGATTACAGGCGTGAGCCACTGTGCCCGGCCTGTTTTTTGTTTTTTTTTTTTTTTTTTTTACCATTTTAAGGAGCAAAGGGTCAGTTTGAGGACAGGTCAAATCAAAGTGCACATGTTCTCTACAAGGGAAATTTTCTACTGCAGATAGTTTTGCTTGGATGAGCTCAATTACAAGGCGAATGATGAGGCTTGTTGTGTTGATTATACGGTCACCATGGTGGCTGTGTCCCGAGAACACGGTCACTTCCTTGACGACCTATCCTGCCTCACAATCACAAAGAAGGAAGCACCCGGTGTGCCTCTCTGGGTGTTGGAGGCAGCGCATTCCACGCCCAGACATACTGTGCCTGCTCGTGGGGTGACATGGAGGGCTGGCAGCTCTAAGTGGAGCCCCGAGCAGGAAACGGCTCTGCAGCCTGGGGCGCAGACAGCCCTGCTGCTCGAGCCATGTGATTTCACAGACAACGCCATGTTGGAGGAGCCCATGGTGGAAAAGGTGCCGTGTGAATTTTATGGCAAGCCCAGTGGATGAAGCACCAGGCAGTCCCTTGAGGTTCTGGAGCAAAGCCATGGCATCAGTATTGGAGAACTACACGGCCTTTGACAGACAGCTCTTGGAGTGCTACTTGGGCCCTGGTAGAGACCGAATGCTGGACCAGGGCACATCGAGTGCTACCATGTCCAGAACCTGTGATGAGCTGAGTTCTGTTGCATCCACCAAGTCATCAAGTTGTGTGGGAGCAGCCACACAGAAATGGCACATCCAGGACCAGGCTCAAGAAGGACTGAAGGCCCAGACGGGCTGCACAGGAAGGTTGCCTGGACCCTGCATCTGCCATCATGGTCACACAGGTGCCACTGTCTCAGCTCACACCTAGGCCCTTAAGGGGGGTCCCACCAACCAGCTAAAGCTTGCTTTGACAGATGGGTTAGGCTGGTATATAGGGTCCCACCAAAATGACTGGCAACTGCATGACAGCTTCATTAAGGATGGCCTTCAAAGGTGTGGAAAGTAAAAAAGTTCCTCTTCCAAGTTTCCCTTCTTATTTATTTATTTATTTATTATTTATTTATTTATTTAGAGACAGAGTCTCACTCTGTCACCCAGGCTGGAGTGCAGTGGCATGATCTCAGCTCACTGCAAGCTCCACCTCCTGGGTTCACGCCATTCTCCTGCCTCAGCCTCCTGAGTAGCTGGGACTACAGGCACCTGCCACCACGGTTGGCTAATTTTTTGTACTTTCAGTAGAGACGGAATTTTGCCATGTTAGCCAGGATGGTCTCGATCTCTCGACCTTGTGATCCACCTGCCTTGGCCTCCCAAAGTGCTGGGATTACAGGTGTGAGCCACTGCACCCGACCAGTTTCCCTTCTTATTAAGGAATAAATCATAAATGTTAGAAATAGTAGTTTCTTTTAAAAACTAACTTCCTTCAAGCCTCCTTGCTTTTATACTAATAACTCTTTGTTAAGCCCTATCCTATGTAGCTGTGAGATACAAAGGAATGATACATTCTAGGTCCTTGTACTTTAACCAAGATATTTGTTCTAGACAAGCTCAAGCATGTCCCAGCTTGCAGCCTATGCCCCTTCCTTATTTGGAAATGTTATTACTTTTCTAAGTTCTTTCGCAAGCAACTTCCTCTTTTCCTTTTGATCTCCATTGCCTTTACCTATTAGGAAAGTTTTAAGTTGTTAGCCAGTCGGGTTTAGCTTAGAATGTGAGGTCCAGCTCTAACCAATGGAGACAGGACACAGCAGTAAGGGCCTAATGCGTAAGGGATAAATATTCTTGCCTTTCTTTATTCGGTGTGCTCTCATGGCAAGATTGCTGATGAGCAGCACCCTTTCTGCAGAAAGTATAATTGCCTTGCTGAGAAAACTTTTTGTCTGAATGCTGATTTTTCCTTGCAGTACCAAGGAACAAGCATTTTGTTTACAACAAAAGGCAATGGCAGGGAAGTCCTGGCAGAGAAGTCCTCCCGTGGCTGGAGCTCACAGGGTGCACCTGGGAAGTAAATACTTTGCAGGAGAAGCAGCCTGAGGTTAGAATAGGTAGACTCATGGAAGGTGCTGAGTGGCCTGGCTGGCTGGTCTGGGACCTAGAGGGAAAAAGATGGAATTGATCAGGGAGAGGAATGTTTCGGGTGGACGAGTGTAATGGGCACGTGGGAGTGAACACATGTGAAGGTCTTTGGACCACACAGTGCTGCCCAAGCATCTTTCATGGAAGAAGCACTGAACCTCAAGATCACTCAACCCGCTGATGGGAGCCAGCCTTAGTGGCCACACAAACCCAACAAAGACAGGCACATGGACAGAGCAGCCACAGCCGAGCCAGAGGACAGGCATGAGGTCAACAGTGTGGACTGCAACCTCCCGAAGCCATCTAGCTCCTTCTCTATCTGAACGTCCAACCTGCCAGCAAAGGAGACCAGCATCCCACTGCCAATGTGGCCCAGGTCCTCAGGAGACAAACCAGCCACTTGACAGCAAGTGGACCCACTGGGACTCTTTCATTCTGGAAAGGTCAGTGGTTTGCACAAAAATAGACACCTCTTCTAGGTAGGAGTTTGACTTTCCTGCCTCCAAGGCCTCAGTTGGCATCACTGTCCAAGCGCTTAAGGAATGCCCAATTCACTGGTGTAGAAGGGCTCACAACATCACTTCTGATCAGGCAGGCCACTTTGCAGTGAAGGAGATGTGGGAAAGGGTCTGTGTCCCTAGGATCTACTCATTGCCTCTCATCGTTCAGAAGCTGCTGGACTGGCTGGGCATTGGCATTGGCCTCCCACATGGACAACCGAAGCAAAGCTCTGTAACGACAGGCCCCGTCTTCCCGGATGCTGCAGGCACATTGAATCAGAGGCCTTCATATTGTACTGTGTACTCAGCAGAAAGTGCACGTGGGTCTGGGAGCTGAGGGGTGGGAGCAGGGGTGGCCCACTCAGCATCATTTCTGGTCACCCCTGTTTCTGTTTTCCAACCCCACACTCTTGGCTCTGCAGGGTTAGGGGTTCTGGTTCCAAAGGGAGTGTTTGCTGGCCAGGGGACAGAACTACAAGCCGTAGCTTCCACTGGGGCACTGTGGGCTCCTTTTGGCCCAGCCAGGAAGTTGTAAGAGGAGCCACTGTCTTAGTGGGGATGCTTGGCCCTGAGCAGCAGGGGGACGTGGGGGCTGCTGTCACCTGAGAGCAGGTGGCAGAGAGGAATATACGTGGGACTCAGATACCCGATGTGGGCAGGCGCTTCTTGGTACCCCCTCTTCCCATTATGACCAGAAATGGATCTGAATAGCATCTCTGACCCCAAAAGGGCATGGTTAGCAGAGGCTCACAGTCCTCAGGAACGAGGGCTTGGGTCCAGCCACCAGATGTACCTGATGCCAACAGGAGACAGCTGAGCGCCAGGGCAATGTAGAACAGAAAGCAGAGGAGGGGATGAGAGGGACCGCCGTGTTCCCAGATGACCTCAGTTGGCGATGGGGCTGTCATTTTTCCCATTAATTTCCCTCTTCTAAGTACACAGAGGCAGGGGCCCTGGAGGGGAGGCTTCCCACGCGTGTGGGAAAGTGGATCCAGCCAGTGCAAGGGTGGACAGTGGCAGGCCCAGGGCAGAATCAGAGCTCCTTAGAGAGAGATGCTCTGCCCAGCAGCTGCCCGGCATGTGGTCAGGGGCAGCCTCCAGCTGCCAGCTCCCCTGCAGTTTGCCTTCCCAGCTCAGCGTGGCCAAGGATTGAGCAACGCAGCAGGACCAAGGTCACTGTCTTATGGGGTGCTGCCCCCAAGTGCTAAGCCCAGCCATCTCAGGCCAGCATGGGGCTGTTCTGCCGGCCAGCCTTTGTCCTGCGCTCCTGGCTGGGCAGGGAGCCTTTCTTGGATCTGAGTTGTGGAGTGCAGCTCCCCTGTGTGACTCTTCTCCCCAGTGAAGCTTTGCACTGCTGACACCATCTGCGAATTTCCACGGCACATCAAAGACGGCAAAAAATGAGGGGAAGGGGGACAAAGAACACAGAGACAGTGGGCGGCAGGTCCAGATCCACATCTGTGTAACTGAATTCACTTCATTAGATGTAAATGGAGGCCGGGCATGGTGGCTCACACCTGTCATCCCGGCACTTTGGGAGGCTGAGGCAGGCAGATCACCTGAGGTCAGGAGTTCAAGACCAGCCTGGCCAACGTGGCAAAACCCTGTCTCTACTAAAAACACAAAATTAGCCAGGCATGGTGGCAGGGGCACCTGTAATCCCAGATACTCAGGAGGCTAAGACAGGAGAATCGCTTGAACCCAGGAGGCAGAGGTTGCAGTGAGCCCATATTGCACCACTGCACTTCAGCCTGGGTGACAGAGTGAGACTCCATCTCAAAATATATACATGGACAAAATGCTCCAATTAAAAACAAATATTGTAACATTGACTAAAATATTATATTTGATCGTATGCTACTTATAAGAGGCATGCACGTATAAAGTCATAGAAGGGCTGAAGGGGACTAAAATGAGAGGCCATGACAATGCTGAATGAGGAGAGCTGATGTGGTGTTATTAGCTGTTCACACCAAAGGCGGCTGCAAGGGAAGAAGAACTAATGGAGTGAAATATACACATTTCATCACTATGAGAGGGCCAGTCCACCCGGACCATGTAACAGTTCTAAGTCTGTACACACCCAATAAACCTGGTCTTAAAACACAAAGCAAAATCTTACAGATTTAAAAGGAGTGGGAAATTAGGATGTGGACATCTGGGTGAGGGCCATTATCCTGCCCACGACCTATGGGTTAGTTTTATCGGATGTAAATCATACCACAGCCAGGCACGGTGGCTCATGCCTGTAGTCCCAGCTACTTGGGAGGCTGAGGTGGGAGGATCACTTGTGCCCAGGAGTCGGAGGCTGCAGTGAGCCGTGATCACACTGCTGCACTCCAGCCTGGGCAACAGAGCAAGACCCTGACACTAAAAATAAATAAATGATAAATAAATAAAATCATCCCACAGTCAAATCGATCTTTTGTTTTTCAAAGTGACCGAAATCATCTTGGAAATGTAAAAACACTCCTTGATAATCTTTGCCATGAAATGAAAGCTACCAACGTTCTCGGGAGCATTGAGAAAGAGGCACACTCCTTCCCAAAGTATACAGCACACGGCAGAGGGGGGCCCAGAGGACGTGGCTCACCTCGGTGCCTGTCTTGTCCTAGAACGTTGTTTGTTGCTGTTTTTAAAGTAACTGGTCTTCATTTTACGAAATTGGAAAAAGAACCACAAACTATACCAAAAGAAACTCAGAAAAAAAGATAAAAAGGTACAAAGATAAAAAGCTGGAAATGCGGAAAGGATAAAGCAAGACATTGTAGAATGGCTTTAAAAGCTGCAGGCCAGTGTTTGAGGCCGTATGCGCCCCAGTGCACGGCAGCATTGTTGATCGGGTGAAAAACCCAACAAACCATGAAACAAGAATACCCACGGCCGGGGGCGCTGGATGCCATGGAGTTTTATGCAGCTTTTAAAAAGAATGATTTGAACGTCTGGTTAAGGTGGCGCTGTGCATTCACACTTCGGCTTGTCGTCTCCGCAGACAAGATAAACTCAGCACATTCGACGCGGGCCAGAGGAATGATCCATGGCCTTGACAAAGAGAAAACTAAGAATACATTGCTGGGCTTAAACGGAAGGAAAATATCTCCCAGGACCAGATGTGGAGTAGACGGGAAGTGGAGAGAAGCTGAAACCCAGGCCCAGCACCAGGCTCAGGGCCCAGGCGCTGCGGGGGTCCCAGCCATTAACAGAGCTTCATGCAGGTGGGCAGCTGGAGCCAGGGGGGCTCACTCTCTTGTGAAACGAGCAGAAAATAGGCCAGATTCTGCTGGGGGCTGCAGGTTTTACAGAGCAGCTGGTCTCCCGAGGCAAAAGAACACATACTTTGTGGAGGCCAGGAACTGGACCAGCCTGCTGGGGCTTGGTAACTCCATCCATAACATCCTCAGGGTCTCCACAAGGCAGACACAGTGCAGTACCATAGGAGATGGCCAGGACAAAGAACCAGGAGCTGGCGGGGTGAGGCGGTGGGTGGGGGGTGGGCAATCCTGAAACAATAAGAAGAGCATAGAGAAGAGAAAGAAAAGTCATACCAGCTCAGAAGAGCTTGCAAACTGACGTTCAAAACCACACCCAGAATTCTAATGTTCACAAAGTCATCCAGTTAATATAGAATCCACTGCAGATGAAATTAATTTTGTAGAATAGTCTGATAAAGACTAAAATAAATGTGCTTGGGAGGCTCAAGGAGAGAAATGAAGAAACCTAGAACTGAGGATACCATTCCCGAAGAAGGAAGGAAGGAAGGAAGGAAGGAAGGAAGGAAGGAAGGAAGGAAGGAAGGAAGGAAGGAAGGAAGGAAGGAAGGAAGGAAGGAAGGAAGGCAGGCAGGAAGGAAGGGAGGGAGGGAGGGAGGGAGGGAGGGAGGGAGGGAGGGAAGGAGCGGGAGGAAGGAAGGAAGGGAGGGAGAAGGAAGGAAGGAAGGAACGTAGGGAGGGAGGGAGAAGGAGGGAAGGGAGGGAGAAGGGAAGAAAGGAAGGAGGTCAGAAAGGAAGATAGGAAGGAGGAAGAGAGGGAAGGACAGGAGGGGGGAAGAGAGGAAGAAAGGAAGGAGGGAGGAAGGAAGGAAGGAAGGGAGGAAGGGAGGGAGGGAGGAAAGAAGGAAAACAAAAAGCTTAAAAAGAACCAATTAGAAATCTTGACAATAAAAAAAATGGTCATTGAAATAAAAAACGCGCCTCAATAGACAGGCTAAACTCTACGCTAGACATAGGTAGAGAGCCGATGGATTGGAAGCCAGTGTTGAGAAATTCAGCCAGAACCTTGCATAAAGAGAAAAAAGTTCTGAGAGGAGGGAAGGGCTGCTACGCAGTCTGAGGAGAGATCCAGAAGATCATGGAGAAGCCATATTTGAAAACATATTAGCCCTGAATTTTGCAGAATTAGGGAAAGCCATGACTCCTCAGCTTGAAGCTGAGGTTTGAATACAAAGTAGGATAAAGGATAGTCTCTTAACCCTTGCCCAGTTGTCACTGGATATCAGAGACAAAAATGCCATTTTCCAGAAAGTGTGTAAAACGTGGTCTCAAAGAAAGAACAAGTGAGCAAAGGGCACGTCCCCCGGAAGATTCTATGATGGTGTGAGCCTGGGGTGAGCACAGAACACAGGGCAGGTTGTTCGTTTGGGTTCCTAGGGAAGGATGGCGGGGCTGGAGGGGACCCAAAACAAAGCCCAGAACCCGCCCAACCACGTGAAATCATGAAATGCGGGCTGGCCGCGGCGGCTCACACCTGGAATCCCAGCACTTTGGACGGCCAGGGCGGGCAGATCATGAGGTCAGGAGTTCGAGACCAGCCTGACCAACATGGTGAAACACGATCTCTACTAAAAACACAAAAATTTGCCAGGTGTGGCGGCGGGCGCCTGTAATCTCAGCTACTTGAGAGGCTGAGGCAGCAGAATCGCTTGAATCCGGGAGGCAGAGGTTGCAGTGAGCCGAGATCGCGCCACTGCACTCCAGCCTGGGTGACAGAGTGAGACTCTGTCTCAAAAAAAAAAAAAAGAAAAAAGTATAGTTATGACTGGGCATAGGTGGCTCATGCCTGTAATCTCAGCACTTTGGGAAGCTGAGGCGGGCGGATCACTTGAGGTCAGGAGTTCAAGACCAGCCTGGCCAACATGGCAAAACCCCATCTCTACTAAAAATACAAAAAATTAGCCTGTAGTCCCAGCTACTCAGGAGGCTGAAGCAGGAGAATTGCTTGAACTCTAGGAGGTGAAGGTTGCAGTGAGCTGAGATTGGACCACTGCATTCCAGCCTGGGACACAGAGCAAGACTCTGTCAAAAAAAAAAAAAAAAAAAAGTGTAGTTACTGAAACATCAAGTATCAGCACACTTTCTTTAGCAGCTGGCAAAGAATTCTCCCAGCTTTTGCTTATCCGAAAAGGTCTTTCTTTGGCTTTCATTTTTGTAGAACAGTTTCACTGGAAATAATCATGATGACAGCTTTCATTTTTTTCCAGCACTTTGCACATGCTGTTCATCTTCCTCCAGGCACATATTGTTGTTCCCGTGTATATAATGTATTGTTTTTCGGCCAGGCGCGGTGGCTCACACCTGTAATCCCAGCACTTTGGGAGGCTGAGACAGGCGGATCACGAGGTCAGGAGATCGAGACCATCCTGGCTAACACGGTGAAACCCCGTCTCTACTAAAAAATACAAAAAAACTAGCCGGGGGTGGTGGCAGGTGCCTGTAGTCCCAACTACTCGAGAGGCTGAGGCAGGAGAATGGCATAAACCTGGGAGGCGAAGCTTGCACTGCACTCCAGCCTGGGCAACAGAGCGAGACTCAGTCTCAAGGAAAAAATAAAAAATACATATATTTTATATATATATAAACAATATATATATATATTGTTTTTATTCTTTTGCAGTTTTCAAACTTTTCTGTTTGGTGTTGGGTTTTAGTAGCTTGTCTACAACATGTCAAGGTTTTTGTCTGCTTACTTTATCTGACTTGCGGTTCATTGAGCTTCCTGAGTCTTCATGTTAATGTTTTAAATCAAATCTGGGAAACTTTCAGCCATTATTTCCTCAAATATATAATTTTTTCCTCTCTTTTCTTCTCTCCTCTCCCTCTGTGATTCCAATTACATGCATTTTGGACTGCTTGATAGAGTCTTGTGGGTCTCTCAGGATATATTTCTTTTTCTTAGTGAAAAATGAAGTCTTTTTTCTCTATGTTCTTTACATTAAACAAATTTTATTGACCTATCTTCAAGGTCATGGATTTTCCCTCCTACTGTCTCCAATAAGCTATTGAGTCTATCCAGTGAAATTTTCATCTATGTTGTTTGAATTTTCAGCTTGAAGAATTTCCATTTGATTCTTTTTTGTAGCTTCCATTTCTCTGTTGAGATTCTACTCTGTTTACTCATTAAGACTATATTTTACTTTAATTATCTGATCATATTTATAATAGCAGCTTTAAAGTCTTTGTCTATGAAATCTAACCTTTGGGTCCATTCAGAGTCCATTTCTATTCACTGCCTTTTTCCTAAATATGGATTATACATTCTTGTTTCTTTGTATGTCTAGTTATTTTTTGTTGGTAACTGGACATTGTAGATAGTATTTTGTAGCAACTTTGGATTCTGTCATGTTCTTCTGAAGATTGTTGGGGTTTGTTCCAGTAGGTTTTGTTCCAGTAGGTTTTGTTCCAGTTAACTTGCCTGATTTGAAACTGTAGAGTCTGCCTCCTCCGTAGTATATAGTGACTGATGTCTCTGCTCAGCTTTTCAACTTCCAGCTGTAGTCTTTGTAGCCAGACTTTGCGCCCGTATGCTCAACATTTAGCCAAGGATTTGAGCAGAGTTCATGTTCAGATTTGGCAGCTCATCCTCTCTGTAGTTCCCTTGCTTTGGGGGTTCACCCTTAATTTTCCAGCTGCTCAGCCAGCCCTACACTTTGTCTTCTGACACCTCAAACCAATAAGGATTCAACTTTCTGCCAACCATGCTGTGCATGATTTGGGGAATAATGCACTCAAAGGAGCAGAAAACTCACGAACATCACCTAGTCCTCTTACATCTTTCAGGGTAGACTCCTGTCTCATATCTGCCTCGTTTTTCACCAAGCTTCCTCAAGTCTCTGATACGTGTTTGTAGTTTAATGGTCATCCAAGAATTGGGGCAGAGTTTAGACTCAGATTTTAGGTCTCATCCCTTCTACAGCTCTCTTGTTTCAGGATTTCTTCCCTACATTTCCAGCTCCTCTGCCAGCCTTGTCCTGTGTACTCTCCCACCTTGAGCTTGGAAGACTGTGGCTTGCCATGGCCATGGCTGTGGGGTTAGAAGCATGCTGAGGCAAAGGGCTGGCCTTTAATCGCCTATATTAGTCCATCACTGGCTGTAATTTCCATCGGCTGAGGGCACTTCTCTATTGAGGGGGAAGCAGCGAGAGGTTAACAGCCAATGTTCACAGCAGCTGGGGGCTAGGGTATACTAACCTGGTACAGGAGATTTGGGCAGGTACCGACAGTAGTGAGAGAGTCCATTCCAACTCTGCCTTGGGGATAAGTTGGGGCCAATTGCCCTGAAACTATATTCCTCCAAAGAATCTCTGCTATGTGCCCCGCCCCTGTGACCCTCCTTTCTGCTTGCCTCCTGACATATTCTTTTTTTTTTTTTTTGGAGACAGTGTCTTGCTCTGTCACCCAGGCTGGAGTGCAGTGGCCCCATCTTGGCTCACTTCAGCCCCCGCCTCCTGAGTTCAAGTGATTCTCATGCCTCAGCCTCCCAGGTAGCCGGGATTACAGGTGTGCACCACCATGCCTGGCTAATTTTGTGTATTCAGTACAGATGGGATTTCGCCATGTTGGCCAGGCTGGTCTCGAACTCCTGATCTCAAGTGATCCCCCCCACCTTAGCCTCCCAAAGTGCTGGGATGACAGGTGTGAGCCACTGCACTCAGCTTTTGCTTCCTTTTAAAAAGTATTTTGGATTTTAGGGTATTTCTTTTTCTATCGTGGTATTTCTCCAGTGGATCCCCCCTCTGAATTCTGACCCCAGTTCTTCCATGACATTAGCGTTTATCCCTGTTGATAAACTGCCAAATCTTTTAAAACTCAGCCCACCTGAAATGTTCTACACCCACACTGTGTTCTCACCTTTGAAAAGAGCACCTGACTACTGAATGCCAGGAAAAAGCATATCCTTTTGAGAGAAATGCATATAGCCAAGGATGGAAATCCTGAAAGCAGATGTAAAATCTCCTCCATGTAGAAAATCATAGGCACCAGCGATGCTATTAGATGTGTATGACTAATTGAGGTTAATGCTTGCTGCTGTCAATTAGCCTCATTAGCACAAGCAATCTGAGCACAGGACATTACTTTAATTACCACAATCAGTTTGTTCACTTGTGGAGAGGGTGCATTTGCAAAAACGTTGCGCTATTTGGAAATTAATCCTAACCTCCTGCATTGTTAAAAATTCAGGCATAGAGGGGAGGAAAAAAACTATAAGCAAGCAGATACAAAAATAAAGGTGATGAACGGTACACAGTCATTTTTACTATTATTTTTCTACTATTTTATTTTCTCTGCTAAAGCGGACTAGGGCCATTGTAAGCTTTCTTTTCTGAAATCTATGCGTGGGAGGCAAAATGACTGGCATTAGAGTTCAGCCGCGACATTAAGCCCATTAAGGGAGGCAATGCAGAAAAACCTTCAAATCTGAGCTGTTATTCAACTCACCCCGGGCCGGGGAGGGGCCAGTGAGGACAGCCCCACCCCACCGGACCCTTCAAGCTTCTCGCTGTGTCCCTGCGAGGACAGTTTCACTCCCACCGGACCCTCCAAGCCTCTTGCCCACGGCTGTGTCCTGGCCGCTGCTTCCTGCCTGGGCCCTGGAGTGCTCTGAGTTCCCCTCCCAAAATCCCAGCCACCGGCGCCCTATTTGGGGTCTCTGACGGAGACCTGAGCTTGCTGCGTCCTCCCAGCCTGCAGGGAGCAGCACCCCTCACGGTAGCTCCCCTTTCCCACCTGCTCTGTTGGATGCTGGGTTTCCGTCCGGGTCCTTCAGGCGCCCTGGGACCCCCTTCCCCTCCCCGACCTGGGCGTGTCATGGCCTCCTTAGGGCCCTGGATGGCAGCTCTGCTCCCTTGCGCCATATCGGCCATCCGCGGCGGGCTCCTGCCATCCGGATTCTCCCTTTCCTGCCGGAACCTCTCTTCTTGGAAGTGGCCTAGAAGCAGGGGTGGTCGTTCCACTGGCTCCTACTGCACACCGGGTCCTGGGGACATCGTGGCCCTGGGGACATCATGGTCCCTGCCGCCACGGAGCTGATGCTCTAGAGGAGCCGGACACAAAAGGCAAAATGAAAGCACGCGAGCTTCATCAGCCAGACCACAGGCTTAAAAGAGCGTTGGTGCCACAACTAAAATTCAATGGAGGGCGGGCGTGGTGGCTCACGCCTGTAATCCCAGCACTTTGGGAGTCCGAGGTGGGTGGATCACCTGAGGTCAGGAGTTCGAGACCAGCCTGGCCAATGATGAAACACCATCTCTACTAAAAATACAAAAAAAAAAAAAAAAAAAAAAATTAGCTGTATGTGGTGGCACACGCCTGTAATCCCAGCTACTGGGGAGGCTGAGGCAGGAAGAATTGCTTGAACCCGGGAGGTGGAGGTTGCAGTGAGCCAAGATTGTGCCACTGCACTCCAGCCTGGGCGACAAAGCGAGACTCCATCTAAAAAAACAAATCAATGGAGCTGTAGTTCACAGGGACCCACTCGATGAATTTCTTGGCATGTGCATCCCTGCAGAGCCACTCCCAGAGCATCAAGTGTCTTGAAGTCCCCACTCTGCTCCTTCCCTGTCCCCTCCCGAAGGCAGCCCAGCCAAGGGCAAGGCTTGGTGGCTCCCGGGCTCCCCGTGCTCTGAGCTGGTGCAATCTGCGTGGGGTGGTGGGTGGTGGGTGGTGGGTGGTTGGAGCGCCGCCGTCTTTGTTGCTCTGCAGTGTTCCATCCACCAAGTGAGCACAGTGTATTTTTCCATTCTGGTGTGAACAGTGACCTGAGTTTCAGAAACAAAAAATGTTCATCTAAACAGTACTTTTAGGTGGCCACTGGACTCTCCGGACCCCAGGTCACAGCCAGCGCCCATCCTTACCCAGTGCCGTCTCCGGCCGGCTCCCTCCCACCTTGGCCCCTGACCTGTCCTGGGCCCCTGAGAGCAGCTCCTGGCCATGCCATCTCCCACGGTGTCCCCAGGCTGGCACTGGCCCCCAGGCCTGTCCGCTGTGGGCTGGCTGCCAGAGCCTCCCCAGGGGTTCTCATGGCAGTGACTTCTGGCTCCCAGCAGCTGCCGGGGCCTGGCCAGCAGGGGAAGTAGAGGTAGGAGCTGCCTCTCCACAGGAAGGGCCTTTGAAAGGGAAATTCCTGACCCACAAAGGGGGCCCCTGGCTTCTTGTAGGACCTACCTGTCCCGGTGGGGCCCCAGTTGAATGGCCACCTCTCCTGGACCAGGGCTTCCACCGGGCCAGCCAAGCCTGGGCCTTATGCTGGGAGGCAAAATGACTCGCATTAGAGTTTAGCTGGACAGGAAGCCGGGAGGACACGAAGCCCCCAGTGTCCCTAGCTTAGCAGGCAGGGACCGCAGAGGGAGGGAGGGAGGCGGGGAGGGCTGTGAGCAACTTCTGTGGGCAGACGCACTCCTCCCTCGCATTTGTCCTGCAAGGTGACATTTTAAGGCCCAGACACAATTCAGTTTTTATCGAGCAAGTTGTCAACATGCTAGACAGGAGTTGTGTAGTCTCCTGCCACTGTTCCTACCCGGGGACACAGAGTCCCAGAACAATATACTGTGTTCTCTCCGCATCCTCGCACCAGGAAACAACCTGTGGGGGAGTCGGCTCTGAAAACCAGGGCTGCACAGCGTGCCCAAGGGCGGGATTCTGGTGGCAGTCGAGTGTTTCTGCAGGTGGACACTCTGCTGCCTGGGGGGGCCGTGCCAGGGCCGGGAGCACCCTCACATTAGACAGGAACTCTGCGGTCAGTGCCCCGCCAGCTGGGCTCCTCGGGACAGCGGCCCGGGACACGGCAGGAGCCCAGGTCAGCAGGGGCCTCTGTCCTGACCTGGCTGTGCCCTCTGACCTGACCTAAGTTGTCTCCCACAATGTGGGGGCGGTTAAAACTGACCCCCTCCAGGGAGATGGTCCCCAGGCCCCCCTCATCTCCCCAAAGGAGGTGGGAGGTGGTTCAAGGCTCGTTGGTCACTGGGAGGATGTAGGAGTTGGGCCGCATTGAGAATCCCTGTGTTAGAGGATGAGAGGCAGGCCAGTGGACGTGCTTTCAAAGGCACAGTGTCCTAGCCTAAAGGGGTGCACAGACGCCCAATGGGTTCTGCCAACCAGGCTGAGCCACACCTCTGAGACCATCAGTAGCTCCCACTGGCCAGCAGCTCAACCGGTAAAGGCCAACACCACAGCTCTTCCTACTCCAACCTGGACCTCTGGGTTCACCTCCACTCAGCAGGAAGCACCCAGAAATGTGCCAGGATCAAGTCAGGTGAGAAGGATCATGTAGTTTTCAGGTTGTTCTCAGGTAAAATCCTGTAAACATGGCCAGAAGCACGTGACTCTGATAACTACGGATACACCATTGAATCTGTAACTGGAGAGAGAGGCCGGAAGAGGAAGCGTCAGGAGGTGATAGGTCCGGATATGCGGCAGGGGAAAGGCAGGAGTGGGAGGAAGAGATGGGAGAGAAAGAGGCATGGTGGGAGGGAAGGCAGCAGACTTGCCAGGAAAGTGGCATAAGTAGAAACTGAGGCAGAGAGGCCCAGAGGAGCAGACAGGGATGCAGGACAGAGAACCCTTCATGGCCAAGCATGGATCCAGAGCAGAGCTCAGAAAGCTACAGCCTGTGGGCTGAACTGGCCCGCTGCTTGTTTTCATAAATAAAGTTTTATCGGCACAGGGCCACACTTGTTCATTTCCGTGTTGTCTGTGGCTACTTTCATGTAGAGTTGAGAAGTTTTGACAGAGGCCATGTGACCAGCTCAGCCTAAAATATTCACTGCCGGCCGGGCGTGGTGGCTCACGCCTATAATCCCAGCACTTTGGGAGGCTGAGGTGGGTGGATCACCTGAGGTCAGGAGTTCGAGACCATCCTGGCCAATATGGTGAAACCCCGTCTCTACTAAAAATACAAAAATCAGCCAGGCGTGGTGGTACTCGCCTGCAGTCCCAGCTACTCAGGAGGCTGAGGCAAGAGAATTGCTTGAACCCAGTTGGCGGAGGTTGCAGGGAGCCGAGATGGTGCCACTGCATTCCAGCCTGGGTAACAGAGTGAGACTCCGCCAAAAAAAAAAAAAAAAAAAAAAAAAATTCACTACCTGGCCCTTTCTGGAAAGCGTTTGCTGACCTTTGGTTTATACCCACGTGCTCTTTGCTTCCAGGACTGCCCACCCTTTAGAGATCACTGGGGAATCGAAGACTTTCCTCTTAGCTAGATCCAGGCCTGGGATGGGGAGGCGGCTGCCTGACGATCACACATCTGCTGGTCCCAGGCAGCCCTGAGACCTCTCGCACCCGGTCCCTTCTGTGTATAAGACATCACAGCTCCGAGGCTCGCTGTCCCGCAGTCTCCTGTGAGCCGGCCTCCACACGGAAGGGTCATTCGCTGGAATGTTCTCCGCTCACGTTCTGAATTCTGACAAATATTCTCCAAATGTGATTTTCATGGCTTCAAGTGAAACCCAAATCTCGTTAGGTGACGCCAAAGCGAATTCAAATATAAAACTCTATTTGCCTTTAACATTTTCAGATATTAAAGTTATCAACAGAAAGGCAAGTAAAGAAATAAAAGTGCAAATGAGATGGGGAGAGAATGGCCTGCAGGCAGTAGATGGCTAGGCCCCTCCTCAGCATTATCTGTTTTGCCCAGGGCTGGGACTTTGCCCACAGGACATCACGTTTGCCAGCACTGCCTGCCAGGTTCCGGACACAATGGAACAGTCTGGGCTCATAGCCAAAGGCAGGGGCTCATAGCTCAGCCACACACATCAAATAACAACAACAAGACCTAACCGCAGCAACCCTGCTCCCAGGGGTTCCTCTTTACCCTGTGTTCAGGGAAAGCAGTCATCAGCCCGTGAGTTTCAAACGGTCCAAATTACCAATAATTTCAACCTAAATTAGGCCATTGTGTGCTTGCCGCCAGGGTTCCTTCTCTTTGATGAAAAGAACGTACTGAGCGGCGGTATCGTCCTCTCCGGGCAGATGGATGGGGCTGGGGGAGGATGGGGTCCCTGGGCTGATCCCCCTCAGCTCTCTTTTTGAAGGGCAGAGGCTGGTGCTCAGCCCACTGTGATTTGGGCAGGGGCGGCAAGCTCTGACCTGCATCGGCCCTCGGGCCCCAGGTGGTGGCTCCAGGGGGACTTCAGAGGACCAGGGCTCAGCGGGAGACAGGCTGAGTGCCCTGACAAGTGGGCACTGCCCTTCTTGAGTTCCCTGGGGTGGGATTACCAACACACAGTCCTGGGCATCTGTGTGCCCAGGAGGGGCCTTGGAGGTGGAGGCAGCAGCACAGGGGCCGGGGAAGCTTGTAGTCGGGTGTTACAGACTGAATGTGTGTCCTCCAAGTTCTTTTTTTTTCTTTTGTTGAGACAGGGTCTTGCTCTGTTGCCCAGGTTGGAGTGCAGTGGTGTGTAATCACAGCTCACTGCAGCCGTGACCTCCCAGGCTCAAGTGATCCTCCCACCTCAGCCTCCCGAGTGGCTGGGGCCACAGGTGCACCACCATGCCCGGCTAATTTATTTTTATTTTTAGTAGAGATGAGGTCTTGCCATGTTGCCCAGACTGATCTCGAACTCCTAGACTCACACGACACATCCACCTTGGCCTCCCAAAGCGCTTCGATGGCAGGTGCGAGCTACCGCGCCTGCTTCCCAAAACTCATGTCACAGCCCTGACCTCCAGTGTGATGAGGACGTGGGGCCTTTTGGGAGGCGATCAGGGTTAGATGGGTCAGCAGGGCAGGGCCTGGTCTGATGGGACTCGTGTCCTTATGAGGTGAGACTCCAGAGGGTGGTCTCTCCCTCATCTCTGTGACCCCTTGAGCTCGCGCAGAGGTCACATGAGCACACAGCCAGATGGCGGCACCCACAAGCCAAGAGAAGAGGCCTCAGAATGAGCCTCACCCAGCCCGCTCCCCAATTCTGACTTCCAGCCTCCAGAGGTGTGAGAAATAGATGTCTGTGGTTTAACTACCCCTGGCTGAGGGAGTTTGGGATAGCAGCTGCCCGCTGGGGAAATGGAGGCGCTGGGACCTCCAGGCCAAAGGCCAGCAACTGGAAGGGCATCACAGAGAGGGAACGGCATCAGCAAAGCTGCAGGTGAGCAGAGGAAGGCAGGGCCAGAGAGAGCACCCCGAGGGATTTTGGGAGACCGTGAAGGCCAAGATAAAGGCTCTGACTTTATTTTGTTCTTTGGGCAGTAGGAAGCCACGGAAAGTCATTTTTCAGAGGGAAAGTGCGGAGGTGGACGGTGCTTTAAGGAAGGGATTCCAGTGCATCGTGGTTTGCTCTGTCACCTGCCCCTCCTGGCGGGCGCCATTTCCCCATCTACTAGTCAGGGTCCTGCATAGGTCGTAGGACTCAGGGCCTCCAGAGCAGTTTCCCAACTGCAGCACCATTGACATTTGGGGCTGATTTGTGGCTGGAAGGGCTGCCCTGTGTAGTGTAGGATGTTCAGCAGCCTCCCTGGTCTCCACCCACTCGATGCAGGTAGCACCTGCCCCAGGTGTGATGACATCAGCAATGTCTGCAGACATGGCCACGTGCCCCAGGGACAGAACCCCCCCACTGAGAATCCCTGTGTTAGAGGATGAGAGGCAGGCCAGTGGACATGCTTTCAAAGGCACAGTGTCCTAGCCTAAAGGGGTGCACAGACTCGGGCGGGGGCCCAGACCCTGCCAGGGTGGTGCTGGGATGCCCATCCTTAAAGCTTCTCTCGGGGTCAAACACCTCCGGCCAAGCTCTCGCTCCAGATTTGCTCCAGGCAGGCGGGGATTTGGTGGGCAGCAGAACCACTTGAGCTGAGCGTGACCGACTGTATTGCTGACGCTGGGGCCGGGGTCGTGACTATGCCTTGGGCTGTCCCGGATGGGGACAAGGTGCCACGGGAGAGTGAGATGAAGGGGTGGAGGCAGAGACTGGCGTCCATGGAGCGCCCTTCATGTCCCTGACTGTTCAGAGTTGGACACAAATCAGCCCGAATTCTCCTTCCACCCTCGGGGTGGGGAGGCTGCGGGTGTCTGTTTGACAAGAGTGGTGGCTGCAGCTTTCGCTGGGTGGACGCGTGAGAGGGCTCCGTGGCCATCGCAGAGCCTACGGCACACGAAGCATCTGAGTGACCGGGGCCACTGTCCTCCGAGGGGCACCCTGAGACCCCACTTGGGTCATCCGTGCCCCCAGGTGGCGCAGTGGCAGCCCCGTCCCAGCTGTGGAGACCAATCACAAGCCCTGGGGGGTGGGCAACACGGTGACTGCCTTCTGGTCCTGATTCTAATGTTAACCCCACCCCACCACGGACCCACCTGGGAAAATCTGGGGTTCGTGTGCAAGCGGCCCCCTTGAGTCTATTGGCTGGGAGGGGAGCTGGGAGTGTGGGCTGCTAGGGGAGTTTTCCAGCTTGCACAAGGACCAAGAGTTGCCCAGAGAAGCTCAGCATTGAGCTGGGACCATGGGGGCTGTTCCAGCTCCCGGAAGCCTCAGCTCTTCCCACACCTCGTGTCCTGGGCCGGAGTGCTCAGGGTTTGCTGTCTGTAAGTCACCCGAGTCTGTAACAGGGGAAGCAGCCCCGTGGTCCCCTGGGCTTTGCCTCTGATGTGTGGGAGGCGATTTTCTCTGTAAAGGAAGGAACTTACCCGTAAGAAACAGAAGGCGGAGGCAAGTCTGTCCTCACTTCATCGTCTCTTCTGGGGATTGACTTTTGGGTTTTGGTTTATGAAAAGTTCATTTGTGATCTATTATTCAATTAGGAAACGCGCCAGGCATGGTGATGCCTTTTTAAAAGGGCAGAGATAACCTAATAAGTCAAATTCAATTTGGGGAACTGGAGTCTGTACGTTTTCCAGAGTAATTGACCTGCCCATGGGCTGAGATCCAGAGGGAGGTGGGGATGGAGGGAGATGTGAGTCGTGATCCAGGTCCAGGGAGGTGGCGAGGCTGTGGGGGAGCAGGACACCCTGCAGGTGTTCCCAAGCCAATGCAGGAATGGGAGAGACAGTGTCCCTGACAGTGTCACCGCCCAGTGGATTTTTTAATCTTGCTCACTACCCAGATGAAGCCGATTGATCAAGATGGGGGAATTGCAATGGAGAAAGTGTTTAATACATGCAGAGCTGGCTAAATGAGAAACCGAGGTTTTAGTATTCTTCAAATCAACCTCCCTGAAAATTCAAAGGATAGGTTTTTTTCAAGGATAGTTTGGCAAGCAGGGGGCTAGGGAATGGGTGCTGCTGATTGGTTGGGGCTGCAATCACCAGAGCATGGACAACAGTTCTCGTGTGCTGTGCCTGCTTCTTGGTGGGGGCCATAGGACTGTTTGAGCCAGGAGTCTCTGGTCTAATGAAGTCATCTGGGCGTCAGAAATGTAAGCCTCAAAAGACATCTCCGGCCGGGCGCGGTGGCTCAAGCCTGTAATCCCAGCACTTTGGGAGGCCGAGACGGGCGGATCACTAGGTCAGGAGATTGAGACCATCCTGGCTAACACGGTGAAACCCCATCTCTACTAAAAAATACAAAAAACTAGCCGGGCGAGGTGGCGGGCGCCTGTAGTCCCAGCTACTCAGGAGGCTGAGACAGGAGAATGGCCCGAACCCGGGAGGCGGAGCTTGCAGTGAGCTGAGATCCGGCCACTGAACTCCAGCCTGGGCAACAGAGCGAGACACCGTCTCAAAAAAAAAAAAAAAAAAAAAAGACATCTCCAAACACCAGTCTTAGATTCTACAGTGGGTATTTACAGGAGTAATTGGGGAAGTTGCAAGTCTTGTGGCCTCCTGAACAATGGCTGGGAATCCTGTAACTCTGCCTACATCTTAGCAGAACTCAGGACCCGCTCATAATCCTA
Source organism: Macaca fascicularis (assembly GCF_037993035.2). Lineage (NCBI taxonomy): Eukaryota > Metazoa > Chordata > Mammalia > Primates > Cercopithecidae > Macaca > Macaca fascicularis. The sequence continues at coordinate 5,973,186 of NC_088388.1, read as the reverse complement.
ACCTTGTGGCCTTTTATTAATTATTAATTAAAGATGGTTTAATTTGTGGGAAGGACTATTATTATTTAAACCATAAACTCTATTTCTCCCAGAGTTAGCTTTGAATGACCAAGGGCAGTTTGGAGGTTAAAGGCAAGATGGGATGGGCTTGGTTAGGTCAGATCTCTTTCACTGTCATGATTTTCGCACTTAAAATTTTTGCAAATGCAGTTTAAATGGGCAGCAGGGCCACCACCTGGGGTGAAGAAGGGTTCCCCCACCCCAAGTCCCTGCTCAGGTTGCCCTCTGACCTGCACCCCCCAAAGTCTACCCCCTCCTCAGGGCCTCAGCCCTGATTTCCTTGACATGGGGCTGGCAGGGCCAAGGATAGGAAGGTTGTTTGCATCAGTTGGAAGCAGAGGGAATTTGGTGACCCAAGGGTCAGGTCACACGCAGAGCTACCCAGGCAGACATGCATACACACACACTACGAAGGCACTGCAGCACACCCTGTGTACACGTGTGACACCAGGTTCTGCACTCTCACACTCACACACACTCAGACACCTGCATTAATTATGTCTGTGCACACTCATGCCATCAAACACACTACTCACGCTCACACATACCCACACACACTAGTACACACACACCTCTGTGCTCTCACGTGCATTCCCACAGGACCATGGCAGGGGGCATGACGTGTGGGAGCACCTGGGGAGCCATGAGCAGCTGGGACCCTGGGCCGGTCCAAGGAAGGGCCTGGGAGGGCCTCGGGTGGGTGATGGGGGAAGGGCAGCCCTGCACCCCTGGGGGCCCCAAAGGGACGCTGGGCTGTGGGGTGCCAGGCTCTTCTGCAGTGAGGGTGTCCCAGGTGTGTGGGGGGTGTGGGGAGCGGCTGGTGCATGATCAGGAGAACGATGTTCCTGTAAAAGTGGGGATGTGAGGAGTCCTGGTGGATGGGGCCTCCTGCCCCCATCATGTCCGGCATGAACCCTCAAACCCTTGCTCTGGCCAAACTGGACTTTCCTGGGTCCTGGAACGTCCTGTGGAGATAAAGGAAGACCACCCAGTGAGAGCCACTGGTGGCATTCAGAGCCTGGTCAAAGGCAGGCGGAGGACGGGGAGGCCTTACAAGGGGGGCAGGAAGGCCCCAGTGTGCCATGGGAGGCTGTTGGCCTAAAGGGTGCTTCCTGGGGCTGGTGCCCCATGTGATTGGGCAGCAGAGCACATTTGGCTTCCTCGGTGGAAACTGGGACAAAAATGAGGGAAGCTGGCAGCTGTCATGGCTGGGGGTCATCCCTGGGGGGGAAGCTGGGGGTCATCCCTGGGGGGGAGGCTGGGGGTCATCCCTGGGGGGGGAGGCTGGGGGTTATCCCTGGGGGGGAGGCTGGGGGTCATCCCTGGGGGGGAGGCTGGGGGTCATCCCCGGGGGGGGAGGCTGGGGGTCATCCCTGGGGGGGAGGCTGGGGGTCATCGAGGCTGGGGGTTATCCCTGGGCGGGGAGGCTGGGGGTCATCCCTGGGGGGGAGGCTGGGGGTCATCCCTGGGGGGGGAGGCTGGGGGTCATCCCCGGGGGGGGAGGCTGGGGGTCATCCCTGGGGGGGAGGCTGGGGGTCATCTCTGGGGGGGGAGGCTGGGGGTCATCCCCGGGGGGGGAGGCTGGGGGTCATCCCCGGGGGGGGAGGCTGGGGGTCATCCCTGGGGGGGAGGCTGGGGGTCATCCCCGGGGGGGGAGGCTGGGGGTCATCCCTGGGGGGGAGGCTGGGGGTCATCTCTGGGGGGGGAGGCTGGGGGTCATCCCTGGGGGGGGAGACTGGGGGTTATCCCTGGGGGGGGAGGCTGGGGGTTATCCCTGGGGGGGGGAGGCTGGGGGTTGTCTCTGGAGTGGAAGTTGGGAGTTACCCCTTGGAGGGAGCCGGGGGTGGGCTATTCCTCGGGGGGAGGCTGGGGGTTGTCGCTTCAGGCTCACAACGCTTGTCTCAGTCTAAAATGACTTGTGATCTGAACAGATGTCTTGTGCCTGCTTCGTTTTTCAATTGTGTGGTGACGCTACCGAGACTTCAGACGCTCCACATTCACTCAGAACCGTGGAAACTTCCTCTCATCCGCTTGGATGGTTCTGGATACAGGAGCTTCGACTGTGGAAGGATCCATCCTGGGGCCTCACGGAGAGCAAGGGAGGAGCTGATCTGGGAGGGAAGGAGCCGGGCCCAGAGTTCTATGCCCCCCATCCAAGGCCTGATTTGAACTCTGCCCCAGGCCAGCCATTGGAGCTGGGTCTCCGTTTCCCCACCTGAAGTGCAGGGCACAGGCAGCCTCCCAGGCCTCTTCAACCTGGGCCAGGCTAGAAGTTGGAGCAGATGTGACCCCCACCAGGGAGCTGCAGCACCCACGTCTGTGAAACCTCTGACGTGGGTTCTGGAACGTCTTATCCGAATGAGCAGAGCTGTTCCCAGATGGAGCTGATGTCTCCGGAGACACCACTTGCTTTGGCAGCCCAGGCTGCCCGGAGCTACAGCAATGACTCACAGCAGTTGCGTGAAGAGCCTGGGTCCACCTGGGCACAGAGTGGATAAGCAGGGTTTGCAGGAACCCTGGTCCTGTGGGAGATGGAATCCAGAGGCTGAGGAGGGAAGGCAGGGAAGGGGAGTGGGGTGGCCCAGGGGTGTTCACTGCAGCCCAGGGATGCCCATGCTTGAGGTCGTGTCTCCAGAGCTCCACTGACCTGGGTTCAAATCCTCGTTCTGCCCCTTTCTTCCTGGGTTACCTTGAGTAAGTTACTTAACTTCCCTGAGCTTCTGTTTCTTCATTATTGAGGAGGTTAATGATTTCAGCTCTGAGTGACTTAGGAATTTGTGGCTGATATAAAAAAAAATTGACTTGAGGTGGTGGGAGCAGTGGCTCACGCCTGTAATCCCAGCATTTTGGGAGGCTGAGGTGGGCGGATCATCCGAGGTCAGGAGTTCAAGACCAGCCTGGCCAACATGGTGAAACCCCGTCTCTATGTCTCTACTAAAATATGAAAATTAGCTGGGCGTGGTGGCATGTGACTGTAATCCCAGCTGCGTGGGAAGCTGAGGCAGGAGACTCGCTTGAACCTGGGAGGGCGCAGGTTGCAGTGAGCCGAGATTGTGCCACTGCACTCCAGCACGGGCTACAGATGGAGACTCTGTCTCAAAAAAAAGAAAAAAAAACGAAAGAAAGAAAAAGAAAAGGACATTGACTTTCAGTAACAAGCTTGAAAAGGAGGACTTCTCCCAGGTGCATTTCTGGAACCTCAAGGACAGGAAGGCAGCCAGGCCTCGGGAGCCCCGGAACCCCGGAAGGAAGCATGCCTGCACCTGCTCAGTCCCAGGCTCTACTTTCTGCCCTATGGCTGTATTTCCTCTCTCTCCGCCCAGCCGCCTGGAGGGCAGGAAGTGACATCTAGCAGTAGGCTTCTCTTCTTCAGACTGGGCTCCCCCAAGAGAGCTCTTTCTTAGTCCCAGTCCCGAATTCTGAAGGGGGAGTTCCTGACTGACCTAGCTGGAGTCAGGTGCCCGGCCTGCTCACTCCTACGATGGTGGGTTGGGTTGGGGATGGGGGACCTCGTGGTCCAGACAGGCTGCCAGGCGCCGGCCCGTGCAGGTGAGGAGAGGTGGTTATGGGAGTGACCGTGAGCTCATGGGTGGTTCACACAGCTGATTCGAGTGAAGACTGGAGCCCAAGTCTTTTGAACTCCTGCCTCGGGCTGGGTTCCCTTCAGTGGCATCTTGGACATGGGCTTTTGTATAAGTGGTTTATGAGGGTGCCCGCTAGGGAGAGTCCTGAAATGAAGGAAGCTGGCAGGATGGAAGCAGCAAGGCCAGCCTCAGCCTGCTCCCTGTGAAGCTCTGGTGTATGAGTGGCCCCATGGGATCGTCCCATTTTGAGGAAGGAAGTTGAGCTTTTCAGCCAGCCATTGTTAGGGGCTCCACAGACAGAAGCTCCGGGCCTCACTGAGCTGGGCAGCTCCCATGGGCTGAGGGCTGTTCTGCAGAAAGGGTGCTGCAGTGAGCCACGAACCCCAGAAACAGCTGGGGACTGGGTGCCCAGAACCATAAAGGGGACCCCGGCAGGGTGCGTGGAAGTCCACGAAAATCCTGGGGGCTGCAGATCAGCTAACGGGGGGGTGATGGACAAGTGACCAGGTGCTGGTCAGCGACGTAGGCTGGCAACGCCCCCAACCACAAAGCGGGAGGAGGTGAGGGAAGAGGGGTCCTAGGCTTGGCATGGGTTTGGGGAGCACGCCCTCCTGTGTGGATGTCTGCCTGTGTCCCCCCCAACTCAACACAGTCCGCCCACAGAGGGACCCTTGAGGGGGGAAACACGGTCTTACCACCCCAAGAAAATAGAGAACCAGACACTGTGCTGTGGATTTGCCGAGAACTACTCCATTTTCAGATCCACTATTAACACGAAGCTAAGTGTGAGAAGTGTTGGCTGGGATTTTCAAATCTAAACAATAATACTCACTTATGAACCTTTCCATCACAATGACCCAGAAATAAGACATGAAGAAGTTGGGATAATGCCATCAAAAGGGTCACGACACCCTCATGATTCTCTTGACAGGCATGAATTTATATAATAATCAAAACGCATTTTCTCCATTAAGCAGCTCCACAGCCCGAGAAGGCCATCACGGGTGACGGTCGCATTACTCACTCACGTTGCCACCCAACCGGCTGGGGCATCGTCGAGCTTCCCATGCTGCTGGGAACACGGAGAATTGAGATGCTAGGTTTCAAAATGGTAAAAACATTTTTCCATATTACTTTTTGGGGGGAATTTGTTAAGAATCACATGACTTCAATGATAATTATTCCCTCCAGTCATTTTATTCACTTGATAAAAAAGTGGTAAAACATAGATAATAGAATATTTACTTTTTTTATATACATTTCTTTCTTCTTCTTCTTTTTTTTTGAAACAGAGTCTTGCACTGCTGCCTGGGCTGGAGTGCAATGGTGCCATCTCGGCCGACTGCAACCTCCACCTCCCAGGTTCAAGTGATCCTCCCGCCTCAGCCTCCTAAGTAGCTGGGATCACAGGCACCCACCACCACTCCCGGCTACTTTTTTTTTTTTTTTTTTGTATTTTTAGTAGAGACGGGGTTTAATTATGTTGGCCAGGCTGGTCTTGAACTCCTGACCTCAGGTGATCCGCTCTCCTTGGCCTCTCAAAGCGCTGGGATTACAGGCATGACCCACCGCGCCTGGCCCAGATCTGCCGTTTGTGTCTGGCTTATTTCAGCGAGCTTGATGAATGTTCTCACGTTTACTCCACGTTGTAGCATCAGAATCTCTTTTAGATTTTAAGGCTGAGCCCTCCTCCACTGTGTGTACAGACCACCGTTTACTTCCACTTCCATTCCGGACATGTGAGTGCTTCTCCCTTCTGGGTCCTGTGAACAATGCTGCTATGAACATGGAGGTTCTCATTCCTAACCAATGGAATTAGGAAGTTCCCCACTAATTGCAAGAGTCCTCAAAATGTTCATATTCTTTGATGAATAATTCCACCATCAGGCATTTATACAGAGGGAATCAGAGATGTGGCTCAGGGCACTTGTCACGAATGTGGGTGATGCTAGGAACATTAGTTAACAGGCAAAATAAAGAAAAAACACTTTCTCTGCACAACCAAGTTGGGGTGTGAATCCAATGTGCTCCCCAGGACACCTGTAAGCACACGCGTGTAGGCGTCTCAGAACAGACATGGGTACACTGGACCCCCCCTCTGGAAACTGCCTAAAAGGCATTAGCTCCAAATGACCATCACAGGGGAGAGGAATCATCAGGGGAGGCGAGGGATGCAGAGGAGATGAGGGGCATGGGGGAGACAAGGGGTGTGGGGGAGACAAGGGGTGTGGGGGAGATGAGGGACACGGGGGAGACAAGGGACACGGGGGAGCTGAGGGGTGCGGGGGAGCTGAGGGGTGTGGGGGAGATTAGGGGCATGGGGAGATGAGGGGTGTAGGGGAGATGAGGGACACGGGGGAGACGAGGGACACGGGGGAGGTGAGGGATGTGGGGGAGATGAGGGGCATGGGGGAGATGAGGGACACGGGGGAAACCAACGGTGGAGGGGAGATGAGGGGTGCGGGGAGATGGGGGGCTTGGCGGAGATGAGGGGTGCAGGGGAGATGTGAGGTGTAGGGAAGACAAGGGGTACAGGGGAGACCAGGGGCGTGGGGGAGGGGCATGCAGAGATGAGAGGTACAGTGGAGAGAAGGGGTGCAGGGAGACAAGGGGTGTGAGGGAGATGAGGATGTGGGGGAGATAAGGGTGAGGGGGAGATGAGGGTGAGGGGGAGATGAGGGTGAGGGGGAGATGAGGATGTTGGGGAGATGAGGGTGAGGGGGAGATGAGGATGTGGGGGAGATGAGGGTGAGGGGGAGATGAGGGTGTGGGGGAGATGAGGGTGAGGGAGAGATGAGGGTGTGGGGGAGATGAGGGTGAGGGGGAGATGAGGATGTGGGGGAGATGAGGGTGAGGGGGAGATGAGGGTGAGGGGGAGATGAGGGTGAGGGGGAGATGAGGGTGAGGGGGAGATGAGGGTGAGGGGGAGATGAGGATGTGGGGGAGATGAGGGTGAGGGGGAGATGAGGGTGAGGAGGAGATGAGGGTGAGGGGGAGATGAGGGTGAGGGGGAGATGAGGATGTGGGGGAGATGAGGATGTGGGGGAGATGAGGGTGAGGGGGAGATGAGGATGTGGGGGAGATGAGGGTGAGGGGGAGATGAGGGTGAGGGGGAGATGAGGGTGAGGGGGAGATGAGGATGTGGGGGAGATGAGGATGTGGGGGAGATGAGGGTGAGGGGGAGATGAGGGTGAGGGGGACATGAGGATGTGGGGGAGATGAGGGTGAGGGGGAGATGAGGGTGTGGGGGAGATGAGGGTGAGGGGGAGATGAGGGTGTGGGGGAGATGAGGGTGAGGGGGAGATGAGGGTGAGGGGGAGATGAGGGTGATGGGGAGATGAGGGTGAGGGGGAGATGAGGGTGAGGGGGAGATGAGGGTGAGGGGGAGATGAGGGTGAGGGGGAGATGAGGGTGAGGGGGAGATGAGGGGTACAGTGGAGATGAGGAATGTGGGAGAGATGGGGGAGCCTCTTCCTGAGCGCTGACCTGTCTTCTCCTGTATTCGTGCTCCTCCACCTGCCCACCCTGGGGTCCACCCACACCTGGGCTGGACTTTCCACATCAGGCTGCATGAGGCTCCACTCCCTCCAGCACCCCACTGGCCACCCAGAGCCCCAAGGCCAGAGCTGTCTTGGATCCAGCTCCCCACCTGCCGTCACCCCCAGGGCCACCTACAATTCACCGTGGGGCTGGGCTGGGTGAGACCGGAGGCCCTGCCCCTGCTCTCTCCACTGGGACCCGCTTTGTCAACTGAAAAGTTTCTCTGAAGAAACTGCACACTGGCAATATGTTTTCTATGGGCCAATAGATTTCCCACATCTGGAGTCTGAATACGTCCTCTGAGACTGGGAACGCCGCCCCCTGTCCCCATGCAAGTCCCCCGGCCAGCATGGTCCCCAAACTACCTCGCCAGCGCAACACGTGCCTGGGCCTCACACCGAAACGCACCACCTGCTACCCCCTTCCCCACCCTGCACCCCCACCCCCCGCCGTGCCCTTGAGGCCTCTGGGCCACCGGGGGCTTAGATTCAGAAAGAAAACGGCAGATGAAAGTCTTGTAATGGACCCCATCATGCCCCATGGCCAGGTACAGAAAGAAAAATCAAACCCAAAAGCGACCAAAGAAGCCAAATGATTTCATTTCAGACACATTGCAAAGAAGTCGGCCTTAATGCCACTCCGGGCAAATCATGCAAACCGGCAAAGTGGGTCAGCCCTTTGGACTTCTGAGAACTGGAAAGCTTTCATCTGTCTCAGAGCTCAACTCTTTGTGCCTGGAATTGCTGGTGTGGGGTGGGAATGAACGGGCGCACTTTCCCTCCCAGCCCCTCCTTTCCCACACAGGTCCTTCTTGGAGGTGACTAAGTCTCACGGTGTGCCCACTGTCACTCATTCTGCTTTTAAGAACTTTTCTTTCTGGACATGTCATTCTTGGTGAAAATATGTCTTTATTACTGTACACTGCTTCCTGGGAACAGAAACATTTTAAGATAACTTTGAAATCTCTTCTTGGTTAACACGCTATAATGCAAACAGTCATTTCCACAGCAGAACTATTTTCTTTCTTTCCTTCTTTCTTTTCTTTCTTTCTTTCCTTCTTTCTTTCTTTTCTTTCTTTCTTTCTTTCTTTTCTTTCTTTCTTTCTCTTTCTTTCTTTTCTTTCTTTCTCTCTCTCTCTTTTTCTTTCTTTCTTTCTTTCTTTCTTTCTTTCTTTCTTTCTTTCTTTCTTCTTTCTTTTGTCTTTCTTCTCTTTCTTTCCTTCCTTCCTTCCTTCCTTCCTTCCTTCCTTCCTTCCTTCCTTCCTTCCTTCCTTCCTTCCTTCCTTCCTTCTTTCTTTCTTTCTTCTTTCTTTTTCTTTCTTTTCATAGTCTTGCTCTGTTGCCCAGGCTGGAGTGCAATAGCATGATCTTAGCTCACTGCAACCTCCACCTCTGGGTTCAAGCGATTCTCTTGCCTCAGCCTCCCGAGTAGCTGGGGTTACAGGCAGGCAGCACCACATCTGGCTACTTTTTGTATTTTTGGTAGAGATGGGGTTTCGCCATGTTGGCCAGGCTGGTCTTGAACTCCTGATCTCATGTGATCCACCCACCTCAGCCTCCCAAACTGTTGGGATTACAGGCGTGAGCCACTGTGCCCACCAGCAGACCTATTTTCCAAAGGAGAAAGTGAATGCTATATTCTTTTCTCCCCTGTCACAGTTATGAGACTAAATTCTCTGGAGGTTACCTGAGATTGTCTTAGTAATAAAAACTGTGTTCTTAGGCAAAGATGTCCTTTCCTTGATCAAAACTGAAATAGCAAAATGAGCATCAATATCGCAAATTACACGTGTCTCACCCCGACTGGAGGATCGTAAGCCAAGACACAAAAGAGACCACTCTTCCCGCAACCTGGGAGGGGACCACAGATCCGAGTGGATTAGGGCCGGCTTTGCAGGCCGACTTCTGAGTCCTTCCTTGAGAGCCACCGTTGCTGATGGCCCGGGCAAGGCTGCCGGCACCCTCCCCCGAGGCTGGCGTGACACCACACACACTTCTGGAGCAGAGAGGGGGATGCGTCCCTGTGGGACAGTGGTTGTTCTGCTTGTGCTGAGGACTCCTGCCCCCAGTGCGCTCCCACATGGGGCAGTGGGTGAACTTGGGGAGAGTCACGGGTCCTTGGATGCCACCTAGAACATTCCCAGCTGCCCGGGGCCCTGCTGGTAGTGTCCACCGGGGCCTGCTCCACACCCACCCGGGTCAGCTGGCCCAGAGTGCGTTCCCTGGCTTGGAACTCAGACCCCTCCAGCTGTGAAGACAGCCCTCGGCTCTCATCCCTTCCAGTTAGAAGCTTACTTTGGAGCCCTTGACTTACCTTGGACCACCTGGGGCTGAGGCTGGGCCAGGCTGGGGAGCAGCCAGGAGCCGGGGCTTTCTCTGGGTCCTCCCCTCCCCTCTTCTGACAGTGGACAGCTTCCTGCCCTCCAGATCCCATTCTGACCCTCTTTTTCCCAGCAGGGCTGAGCCCAGCCCTACCCAGCGTTGTGTCCTCAGGAAGGCGGTCCCCAAGCGGGGTTTCAGTTTCTACATCTGAAACAAGGGTGGGGAGGGAGGCTGATGGGTGACTTCCAAGACGCGTTCCAGAACGAGGTTCGAGCTCTCCTCCTGCAGGGGGTGCTCAGGCCTAGAGGGTGGCCTGATTGCCCCCAAAGGGCCTTCCCACCTGGGGGTTGTGGACAGTGGAGGGCGAGTGTCCTCCTGGAAGGTTTTCAGGCACGCGGGGAGAACTGGAGATGTGTGAACAGCCCTGGGAGTGAGCAAGAACCCCTGAGGCCCCTCCCGGGAAAGGGTTCAGCAGGGGACAGCACAGCCAGACCCTCCCCAGTCTCTGTGAACTGAGGCCAGGCCGCAGATGCTCCACACCAAATGGAGAAGAGGCAGCTGGCGGGAGGCCTTTCTCCGGGGGCCCCGGGCACTTCACAGCTCTGCCCCACGTTAGGGCTGCACGCCTTCCAGTGCCCAGGGGCTGGGCCATGGGCCTCGGGTTTCCTTTCATCTCCACAGAACCAGCTCTCGAGGGGCCCTGGGCATGCTGACCACCCCACTGCCTGTTGCTGGGCAGGCCCCGGGAGATTCGCCTTTGAGCCTGAGGCCTCTGAGCCAGGGCGTTCGGCACCTGTGTCACTGCGGGAGCTGGCGTTGCCATGGCGGCCCTTGAGGCAAGAGTCAGATCCCACTCCGAGGGCCACGGGAGACGCGGCCTCTGGGAACTTGTTTAGAACTTGCCTCCTGTGACGCTGCAGAGCCTTCTCAAGCCCCTTCTCCAGCACTGCTTTTGGGGATGGACAGGTGGAGAAGAGGACAGCAGGCAACTAGGTGCTGCTATGGGAGGCTCTGCAGTCCCCTTGGCCTCTCTGCACAACTCCACTTCCCTTCACGATCACCTTCAGGCTGCAGTGATCACCTGGACCTCCTCCCAGGGGACGTCTGGCATTTCCACACCTTCTTCTAGAAAGAGCATCGTCCTGTGGCTGGGTTAGGATTGGCCCCGCCCCCTGCCCCTCAGAACCAGGTACCGGCACCTGACCTAGCCCTGGCCAATCAGCAGCCTCCTGACTCTTGGTCACAGGGATGGGTTTAGAGAGGGGCATGTGACTTCATTCAACATAATGACATCAATTCTGAGAACGGTTCTGTGTTGGCTGGCCTTGCTGAGCCTGGGGCTCAGGGCATCCCTACTGCTTCCATGAGAGGATGCTACCTGCCAGTGACACCCTTGCAGAAGCAAGCAGAGTTGGGAGTCTGAGTCTGATGTCATTGTCTAAGCCCCTGGATCCAGCCTGACCCGAACTCCTACTACAACCGGACTCTAAGGTACCTGAGTCAATACATTCCCAGTTCTGCTTAGGCTGGTTTGAGTTAGATTTTGTTACAACTGGGAGAAGCCTAATACAACCCTCTCCCCAAATCTTGTCTTTTTGAAAGGAATGGCTCAGGTTCCACCCTTCCCTGGTCATCCCAGCTCATCATAAGGCCTCGCTGCTGACACTTGCTGGGATGGGCCTAGATTTCAAATCCAGAAGCCATAAAATAAAAGATTGATAAATCTGACCACATTGAAAAAAGACAAACCTCTGCAGAGCAAAACAAACAAGCAAATTGCATAAACAAACTCAATGACAAATGTATGCAATTCACGCCAGAGGCCAAAGGTTTACATCTCCCTAATACATTAAAACTTCTAGGCTGTGCATGGTGGCTGATGCCTATAACGCAGGCACTTTGAGAGGTCAGGATGGGAGAATTGCTTGAGGCCAGGAGTTCGAGACCAGCCTAGGCAATATAGGGAGACTCCATCTCCACTAAAAAAAAAAAAAAAAAAGAAAATGAAAATGAAAAAATTTAGCTGAGCATGATGACATACAGCTGTAGTCCTAGCTACCAGGGAGGCTGAGGCAGGAGGATTGCTTGAGCCCAGGAGGTCAAGACGGCTACAGTGAGTTATGATCATGCCACTGCATTCCAGCTTGGGCAACAGAGCAAGACCCTGTCTCAAAAAAAAAAAACCACAAAAATTCCTTGAAATCGGGTTGGTTGGGGGAGAGAAGAAACACATTATAATAGAAAAAGTAGGCAGACAGGTGCGGTGGCTCACACCTATAATCCCAACCCTTTGGGAGGCCAAGGTGGGAGGATCACTTGAGCCTAGGAGTTTGAGACCAGCCTGGGCAACATAGTGAGACTTAATCTCTATTAAAAATAAAAAAAAGCCTTAGCCAGGCATGGTAGTGCACACCTGTGGTCCCAGACACTAGGGAGGCTGAGGAGGAAGGATGGCTTGAGCCTAGGAGTCGAGGCTTCAGTGAGCCATGATTGTGCCACTGTGCTCCAGCCTGGGGGACAGAGCAAGACCCTGTCTCAAAAAAACTGAATAAATAATTGTTGTTTTGTCTTATATATATATATATATACTTTAAGTTCTGGGATACACGTGCAGAATGTGCAGGTTTGTTACTTAGGTATACATGTGCCATGGTGGTTTGCTGCACCCATCAACTCATTATCTAGGTTTTGAAGCCCCACATACATTAGGTATTTCTCCTAATGCTATCCCCCCACTTTCCCACCACCCCCTGACAGGCCCCGGTATGTGATGTTCCCCTCCCTGTGCCCATATGGTCTCATTGTTCAATTCCCTCTTATCAGTGAGAACACATGGTGTTTGGTTTTCTGTTCCTGTGTTAGTTTACTGAGAATGATGGTTTCCAGCTTCATCCATATCCCTGCAAAGGACATGGACTCTTTCTTTTTTATGGCTGCATAGTATTCCATGTTGTATATTTGTCACATTTTCTTTATCCAGTCTATCATTGATGGGCATTTGGGTTGGTTCCGAGTCTTTGCTATCATAAATAGTGCTGCAATAAACATACGTGTGCGTGTGTCTTTATAGTAGAATGATTTATAATCCTTTGGGTATATGTCCAGAAATGGGATTGCTGGGTCAAATGGTATTTCTGATTCTAGATCCTTGAGGAATCGCCACACTGTCTTCCACAATGGTTGAATTAATTTACACTCCCACCAACAGTGTAAAAGCATTCCTATTTCTCCACATCCTCACCACCATCTATTGTTTCCTGACTTTTTAATGATCGCCATTCTAACTGGCGTGAGATGGTATCTCATTGTGGTTTTAGTTTGCATTTGTCTAACGATCAGTGATGATTAGCTTTTTTTCATATGTTTCTTGGATTCATAAATGTCTTCTTTGGAGGAGTGTCTTTTCACATCCTTTGCCCACTTTTTGATGGGATTGTTTGGTTTTTTTTCTTGTAAATTTGTTTAAGTTCTTTCTAGATTCTGGATATTAGACCTTTGTCAGATGGATAGATTGCAAAAATTTTATCCCTTTCTGTAGGTTGCCTGTTCACTCTGATGATAGTTTCTTCTGCTGTGCAGAAGCTCTTTAGTTTAATTAGATTCCATTTGTCAGTTTTGGCTTTTGTTGCCATTCCTTTTGGTGTTTTAGTTATGACTTCTTTGCCCATGCCTATGTCCTGAATGGTATTGCCTAGGTTTTCTTCTAGGGTTTTTATGGTTTTTGGTCTTATGTTTAAGTCTTTAATCCATCTTGAGTTAACTTTTGTATAAGGTGTAAGGAAGGGGTCCAGTTTCAGTTTTCTGCATATGGCTAGTCAGTTTTCCCAACACCATTTATTAAATAGGGAATCCTTTCCCCGTTGCTTGTTTTTGTCAAGTTTGTCAAAGATCAGATGATTGTAGATGTGTGGTGTTATTTCTGACGTCTCTGTTCTGTTCCATTGGTCTATATATCTGTTTTGGTATCAGTACCATGCTATTTTGGTTATTGTAGCCTTGTAGTATAGTTTGAAGTCAGGTAGTGTGATGCCTCCAGCTTTGTTCTTCTTGCTTAGGATTGTCTTGGCTATATGGGCTCTTTTTTGGTTCCATATGAAATTTAAAGTAGTTTTTTCTAACTCTGTGAAGAAAGTCAATGGTAGCTTGATGTAAATAGCATTAAATCTATAAATTACTTTGGGCAGTATGGCCATTTTCATGATATTGATTCTTCCTATCCATGAGCATGGAATGTTTTTCTTATTTCCTTGAGCAGTGGTTTGTAGTTCTCCTTGAAGAGGTCCTTCACATCCCTTGTAAGTTGTATTCCTATTTTATTCTGTTTCTAGCAATTGTGAATGGGAGTTCACTCATGATTTGACTCTCTATTTGTCTATTATTGGTGTATAGAAATGTTTGTGATTTTTGCACATTGATTTTGTATCCTGAGACTTTGGTGAAGTTGCTTATCAGCTTAAGGAGTTTTTGGGCTGAGAAGATGGGGAATGCTTCTAGCTTTTGCCTACTCAGTATGATATTGGCTGTGGGTTTGTCATAAATAGCTCTTATTATTTTGAGATATGTTCTATCAATACCTAGTTTATTGAGTGTTTTTAGCATGAAGGGGTGTTGAATTTTATTGAAGGCCTTTTCTGCATCTATTGAGATAATCATGTGGTTTTTATCTTTGGTTCTGTTTATGTGATGGATTACGTTTATTGATTTGCATATGTTGAACCAGCCTTGCATCCCAGGGATGAAACCAACTTGATCGTGGTGGATATGCTTTTTGATGTGCTGCTGAATTCGGTTTGCCAGTATTTTATTGAGGATTTTCTCCTCGATGTTCATCAGGGATATTGGCCTGAAATTTACTTTTTTTGTTGTGTCTCTGCCAGGTTTTGGTATCAGGATGATGTTGGCCTCATAAAATGAGTTAGGGAGGAGTCCCTCTTTTTCTATTGTTTGGAATAGTTTCAGAAGGAATGGTACCAGCTCCTCTTTGTAACTCTGGTAGAATTCAGCTGTGAATCCGTCTGGTCCTGGGCTTTTTTAGTTGGTAGCCTATTGATTACTACCTCAATTTCAGAACTTGTTATTGGTCTATTCAGGGATTCGACTTCTTCCTGGTTTAGTCTTGGGAGGGGGTATATGTCCAGGAATTTATACATTTCTTCTAGATGTTCTAGTTTATTTGTGTAGATGTGTTTATAATATTCTCTGATGGTGGTTTGTATTTCTGTGGGATCAGTGGTGATATTCCCTTTATCATTTTTTATTGTGTCTATTTGATGGGTTTTTTAATTTTAAAAAAGAGATATTTGACCCATTTATGCCTGAAAATATCCTAGTCTGTTTCTGTTTTCATTATTGAGAAACAAATAATAATAATTAAAAAAAACCCAGAGGGTAAAAAAGTGCTTTGAACCCCAAAATATAATTTTGTTTTCTAAGTGCACATAGAATAATAAAATGTGGCTGAGGTTGGGCCTGTGATTTTTTGCTTTTTTTTTTTTTTTTTTTTTTTTTGAGGTGGAGCCTTGCTCTGTTGCCCAGGCTGGAGTGCAGTGGCGCGATCTCAGCTCATTGCAACCTCCGCCTCCCGGGTTCAAGCGATTCTTCTGCCTCAACCTCCCAAGTAGGTGGGATTACAAGCACGTGCCACCAAGCCTGGCTAATGTTTTGTGTTTTTAGTAGAGATGGGGTTTCACTGCGTTAGCCGGGATGGTCTCGATCTCCTGACCATCTCATGATCCCCCCGCCTCGGTCTCCCAAAGTGCTGAGATTATGGGTGTGAGCCACCACGCCTGGCCGGGAGTGTGATTTTTAATTGTCCTGAAAGCTTCGAGTTCTTCTGACCCAATGTCACTGTCCGTGAGCTCAGCCCAGCAGGGAAGCATCCTGCGTGTATAACACGCGTCCGGAACAAGGAAGTGCCTCCCTGGGAACAGTCTGGCCCAGGTGTGTGGATCAAGTTTTTGAGGTGGAGAAGCTGGGCAGCTGGAGGGTTGCAAAGATGGGCAAGGGTCAGGCATTGGAGGGCCTCGAGTGCCACGATAAAACATTTGAGCTTGATCCTTAGAGAATAACGAAGCTACCAAGGTCTCCTAGCAAGAGGGAGTTATGGTGAGGGCTGCATTTTGCAAAGCTGGAGCTGGCTGCTCCAGAGTGGGGCCTGGACAAGGAAGGGCAGGCAGCACTGGATGGAGTGTACAGCAGAGAGCCAAAATTCTTTGAGATTTTGCCCACTGAGAGGTGGGGTCTGTTTCTCTACCCGCTTGCATCTGGGCTGAGCTTGTGTATTAGTCCATTTTCCTGCTGCTCATAAAGACATAACTGATACTGGGCAATTTACAAAAGAAACAGGTTTAATGGACTCACAGTTCCATGCGGCTGGGGAGGCCTCACATCACGGTGGGAGGTGAAAGGCATGTCTCATACAGTGGCAGACAAAAGAGCATGTGTGTAGGGAAATTCCCCTTTATAAAACCATCCGGTCTCCTAAGACATATTCACTGTCACGAGAATAGCATAGGAAAGACCCGCCCCCCGGGAAAGACCCGGCCCCTGGGAAAGACCCGCCCCCATGATTCAATTACCTCCCACTGGGTCCCCCACAACACGTGGGAGTTGTGGGAGCTGCAATTCAAGAGGAGATTTGGGTGGGGACACAGCCAAACCATGTCAGCCTCTGACTGCTTCGACCTATAGAACATGAGAGAAGTGATGTGCCAATTCCAGGCTTAGCCTTTAAGAGGCTGCCTTTTGCTTCCTCCTGCTTGGAACCCAGCCACCATAGTGGGAGGAAGCCCAAGGAGCTACACGGAGGAGAATGAAGGGCCCTGGCCACTGTCTCCAGCTGAGGCCTGAGCCTCCAGGCAGCACTCATTCACCAGCCATGAGTCTGCTTCCTTGAAAGTGGATCTTCCAGCCCTGGAGTGGCCACCCCAAGTGATTCTGCATGGAGCAGAAACGAGCTATCCCCACCCATACCACAAAATCATGCTGCTTTAGGCCACTAAGTTTTGGGGCAATTTCTTACATGGCAATAAATCCGTGAAACATTGCGTGTGTGAGGCTGGGAAGGAGAACTTTGCCAGGCTCTGTGGACCCTGGGCTGGGGCCTGGGCAGTGGCTGGGAGAAGCCTGTGGTGCAGGTTTGACGCTGTTCCCATGTTTTGTTTCCTGCGAAAATCACAGCAACCTCCTTCCCACCCTCGTCCCCACTGCAAACAGTGTTCAGTCTCCCTGGTGATGCAGCCCCGCTCGGTGGCCAGCTGCTGGGCAGGGGGCTGCCATCCAGACAGCTTGCAAGACAGCTGTGCTCCCGGAAACGGAGGGCCCTGGCGATGGTAATTGGCAATGTCCTTCCTTTGGGAAGTCAGCCTGATTCTTCAAATACAATAACAGGGTTTGAGAATTTAATCTTCCCCCCAGGGATACTATTTATTCTGTTGTTCATGCATCATGGAGAAGAAAGCTCTTACCACTAAGGATCTGTCAACTTGATTTTCTCTTAATTAGTGCTTATGTCCATTTTTCTACCAGATCTATGTCTTCTTTGACAAAAATATGGAGCACAGCCGGCCTTCTCCTCAGAGCAGCGCTAGACCCCAAATACTTTTCGGTGGACATGAGACAGCCCCATGGCCTGTGTTGCTGTTGGATATCTCATCCCTGCACCTCAGTGTCTCAGTCCTGAAGGATACAGGCTCCCCACCTTCCATGGGCCCCGGCACTGAGGGTTGCACAAGAACCCAGGGCGTCAGATAAATTGGAATTTCAGACAAAACAAAGAATGTCTTAGTATGCTACATCCCAAACATCACACGGGACATACTTACACTCGAAAATCATTCACTGTCCATCTGGTATTCACATTTAACTGCGTGTTCTGTGTTTTTATTTACCTCATTGCACCTGAGTCACCTACGGGGAGATTTGGAATAAAAAGGAGCCAACGACAAAAGCAGGAAGGGCTCAGGGAAAACTGGGGTTCAGGTGGCAGGAAGGTCCTGGGGGACGTGTGACGGAAGGTCAGGGAGGACCCTGCAGGGAGGAGGGGTTGGGCAGAGCCTGGGCAGCTGTACTGGATTTTCTTTCTCTTTTCTTTTCTTTTCTTTTTTCTTTCTCCTTCCTTCCTTCCCTCCTTCCTTTTCTTTCTTTCTCTCTCTCTCTTTCTTTCTTTTCTTCTCTTTCTTTCTTTTTCTTTCTTTCTTTTTTTGGAGTCTTGCTCTGTTGCCCAGGCTGGAGTGCAATGGCATGATCTTGCCTCACTTGCAAACCCTGCCTCCTGGATTCAAGTCATTCTCCTACCTCAGCCTCCCAAGTAGCTGGCACTACAGGCACATGCCACCATGCCTGGCTAATTTTTGTATTTTTTTTAGTAGAGACTAGGTTTTGCCATGTTGGCCACGCTGGTCTTGAACTCCTGACCTCAAGTGATCCACCCGCCTTGGCCTCCCAAAGTGCTGGGATTACAGGCGTGAGCCACCATGCCCTGCCACCAGACTCTCTTTCCTTTCCCTTTTTTTTTTTTTTTTTTTTTTGAGTCTTGCTGTGTTGCCCAGGCTAGAGTGCAATGGTAAGATCTCAACTCACTGCAACCTCCACCTCCCAGGTTCAAGCAATTCTCCTGCCTTAGCTTCCCCAGTAGCTGGGACTACAGGTGCCTGCCACCATGCCTGGCTAATTTTTTGTGTGTGTTTTGGTAGAGATGGGGTTTCGCCATGTTGGTCAGGCCGATCTTGAACTCCTGACCTCAGGTGATCTGCCCGCCTCGGCCTCCCAAAGTACTGAGATTACTGAGATTACAGGCATAAGCCACCGTGCCTGGCCACCAGATTTTCAAAGAAGGCAACAGAGCAGCCGGTAGAGATTTGATGGGAATTAGTGACCCACTGTCCCGCTTTGCCTGGGACTTTTTGATTTTCACCTGGAAAATTCTGTGTCCTAGGAAACTCCTCAGGGGTTTCTGGCTGGGGGAACGGGGATGGCTGATCACCCTAAACAGGAAGGATGTTCTAGAGAGAGGAATGTTCTACACAGAGGAAACAGCAAGTGCAGAATCGCCCAGGTGTCTTTGCCTCCTAGAAACAGCTTGACTCTGTCCTCTCTTCCCTTGCAGACGGGCGCTGGGGAGTTTGGTTGGGTTGAGTGAGTGAGGCTCTTGCCTTGGGTACAAAACGTGCAGGGTGCCAAAAAAACTCAGTGATCAGGATAAATAATATTTCAGTGCAATATTTGTAAGTCCAAATTAATGTGAAATATCTACGATGAACAAATTATCAAACATTTAAATAATGTTCCTTAAACATAGAACTACTATATCACCCAGCAACTGACTTCCTAGGTATAGCAATTGAGAACAGATGTCCAAACAGATCCTTGAACACAAATGTTCATAGCAGCAGTCTTCATAAATGCCAAAGGGAGAAGCAACTCAAGTGTTGATCAGCTGATGCATGGAGAAAAAGTGGTCTATCCGGCCCAGCGTGGTGGCTCATGCCTGTAATCCTAGCATTTTAGGAGGCCGAAGTGGGCAGATCACCAGAGGTCGGGTGTTTGAGACCAGCCTGACCAACATGGAGAAACCCCATCTCTACTAAAAACACAAAAATTAGCCGGGCGTGGTGGCGGGTGCCTGTAATCCCAGCTACTCGGGAGGCTGAGGCAGGAGAATCGCTTGAACTCGGAAGGTGGATATTGCAGTGAGCTGAGATTGTGCCATTGCACTCCAGCCTAGGCAAGAAGAGTGAAACTCCATCTCAAAACGAAAAACAAAAAACAAAGTGGTCTATCCATATAACAGAATATTACTTAACTATGAAAAGGAATGAAATATTCAGGCTACAACATGGGTGAACCTCAAAACATGCTGAGTGAAAGAAGCCAGACCTAAAAGGCTATAGATTTCAGGATTGCATTTATACGAAATGTCCAGAACAGGCAAATAGAGCAGATTTCCCCTGATGGCCCTCAGAAGCAACCCACCCTGCTGACACCTTGATCTTGGACTTCCAGCCTCCAGAACTGTGAGATGGTGCATTTCTATTGTTCAAGCTGCCTGGTCTGTGGTACTTTGCTATGGTGGCCCAGGCTGACGACAACAGTCTCGCTCGTCAGACTGGTGAAAATGTTAAAAGTTTGCTAGCATCCAGCTGGGGGTTTGGGGAAAGAAGCACTTAGACTCCAAGAGGCTGTAAATGGGTGCAGGCTTTCCAGAAGGTAATTTGGTAGTTTTTTTTAATTTTCTTTTTTTTTTTTTTTGAGACAGAGTCTTGCTATGTCACCCAGGCTGGAGTGCAGTGGTGCGACCTTAGCTCACTGCAACTTTCGCCTCTCGGGTTCACGCCATTCTCCTGCCTCAGCCTCCTGAGTAGCTGGGATTACAGGTGCCCGCCACCACGCCCGGCTAATTTTTGTATTTTTAGTAGAGATGAGTTTTCGCTATGTTGGCCAGGCTGGTCTCGAACTCTTGACCTCAGGTGATTCGCCCAACTCGGCCTCCCAAAGTGCTGGGATTACAAGTGTGACCCACCACACCCCGCCAAATTTGGTAGTTTCTAATAAAGGTTGAAGTGTGCACACCTTGTGTCCTCTGGTCCCAGGCTAAAATGCCAGCACCTGATTCCGGAAGGCTTCTGCCTGAGGACATCTGTTATATCCCAGGACACCGGGAACCACGTGAATGACTATGGCTGGACGGAGGTAAATTGGGAGTATCATCCACAGAGTGAAGTAATGCCTGGCTCGTGGAAAGAAAACAGCAGTCCTCACCTGGAAAGACACCTGAGATGTATAAAATCAGGGGCAAGTTGTAGAAAAATAAGCACAGCAAAATTTCATTTAGCTTTTTTTTTTTTTAATTGCATGTATAACTGCAGTGAAAACTCAGACACATTTGGAAGAATACACATTTGCTGAAGTTTTTTGTTTGTTTGTTTGAGACAGAGTCTTGCTCTGTTGCCCAGGATGGAGTGCAGAGGGTGGCCCCTTTAAAGCCCTGTGCTGGCTGAGCTGTCCCGGCCTCATTTAGTTTCTACAGAGACCCTGTGGGGTACTTGAAGGCGCGGCAGTGGTGCTTAGCGCAGGCTCAAGGCCGCACAGCTGTGAGTGCTGAGGCCAGGGTTGAGCCCGGGCATCTCAGGCCTCTGCGTGATTTCCTCTGCTGGGTCTGAGGATGAGCAAAGGCTGATTCCATCCAACTTGACTCACCTGGGCTGGGGGATGGTGTGGGGAAGAAATGTCTCCAGTCAGCCCACGTCCAAAATCACCACCAGCTGGTGAGCTTCCTGGGGGTGGGGCTACTGGTCAGCACCAGGGAGCCTGGCAGGTGACCCTCCTCAGGGGGCCCCTCCTTCCAGGAGGACATGGTCGGTACCGCACAGCGAGTGGACTGATCTGGAAGAGCCTTAGCTCTTCCCAACACCTCTTCCCTCCCAGTGACGCCGAGCCACAGCGACCTGTGCGTCTGGTGCCTCCTAACTGATGGGATTCAACCACTGTCCACCAAGCCCGATGAGTTGGAGACAAATGGGGGGATGCTGTCACCCTCTGAGAGATAGGGAGCAGCAGCTCAGAATGGCGGCCGACTCCATCCGTGGGGTCAGCTGCCGAAACGCACCTGGTTCTGGATTTACAGCGACAGGAAGCAACAGAGAGGACGACCCCAGACAAAACGGGGAGAGAAGAAGCAGACACTAACCAGAAACACTGCAAGCCCATCATGAACGTTTAGAAGCAGGCCCAGTGAGTCGCTGCTGCGAGAAGTCTGATGGTGGACGCCCTCGGATGGAGGGGTGAGCAGTGACAGGGATGTGAGGGGCGCACCTGGAGAGCTGGCCAGTCACACCTGGCAGGGGGGCTGGATTGGACTTCACCAAGAGGTTTTTAAATACTCATCACTTTTTAGTCCTTTAAAGCATTTTGGGGCTGGGCACAGTGGCTCACGCCTGTAATCCCAGCACTTTGGAAGGCTGAGGTGGGTGGATCACCTGAGGTCAGGAGTTCAAGACCAGCCTGGCCAACACGGTGAAACTCCGTCTCTACTGAAAACACAAAAATTAGCCGGGCGTGGTGGCGGGCGCCTGTAATCCCAGCTACTCAGGAGGCTGAGGCAGGAGAATTGCTTGAACCAGGGAGGCAGAGGTTGCAGTGAGACGAGGTTGTGCCACTGCACTCCAATCTGGGCAATAGAGTGAGACTGTTTCTCAAAAAAAAAAAAAGTATTCTGGGTCTCTGAGAAGCAGGTCAGAGCATTTCCTGCACAGCTCAGGCCCCCAGGTGGAAGCGCCTCTCTCAATTCCCACTGGCCCTCCTTGTGGCCCCCCAGCCACCTGTCCTCCTGCACACCCACATCCTGGTAGCCAGGCGGGTTCCCATATGGCTCTGGGTGCTGCTGATGAGCCTGACTCAGGGCCAGGAAACAGGGGCAGCTGTCCAGGGCCTGCTGCTGAGTCACCAACTTCCCGTCCGCACCCCTCCCAACTGCAGGTGTCAGCCTCTGGCGAGGCCATTAGCAGCCCCTCTTCCTCCAGGCTGAGCTGCCCAGAAAACCCCCAGCTGGATGAGTCACCCAGGGCACAGGTGGATTCGCATGATCCTGGCTGTGACCCTGCCTCTGACCAGCAAGGAGCTCCCTGAGGAAGCCCGCCTCCCGTGGGATGAGTTCACCAAGGAGCGGGAGGGGAGGCGGCATGGTGGGGGCGGGGCTGGGGGCGGGGCTGGGGGCTGGGAAGGAGAGGCTTCCCTGGCACAGAGCCCAGGGCAGTGAAGGAGTGGGCCGGGGGTGGTCTGTTGGAGAAAGAAGATGCAGGTGGTGGGTTTAGGGAGGTGAGTGTGCCACACTGCAGACAAGGATGGATCCAGCAAAAGAGCCCAGGACTTGTGAGTGAGCAAAGCAAGACATCAAAAGCAACGTCCCCTCCACTCGCCCTGGAATTGGAGGGGAGTGTTGAGCTTTCGCGGAACTGCGTCTGGGGTGGGAGGTTGCAGGGGCTTCCCGAGAGGCCACGGTGGCTCCCAAGATGCTGGTAGAGGGTGTCCACTAACAGAAAGCTAACTGAACACCTTTCAAAGGTGCAGCTCTCCGAATTCTCCTAGTGACCCCAGGCTTGTTTCAAGCCCATCTCCCTGGGAGACGACAGCTTTCCATGAGGGACTGTGCTACCAGCGCTGCAGGCTGCGTGCCACACAGCACACGTTCCAGTGCTGGGGAGTGGGTGCGTGGGCAGTGGGGCACTCCTAGAACTATTCCCACAGCAGACGGGAAGCAGCACCTCAACCGTCTGTGCAAGTGAGATCAATACACCCTATGTATATATAGGTGGCTATAAATACACCCCCCATGATCCAGAACTAAATGCATCCCCAATCTAACCTCCCCTTAAAGAGCCCAGAAGTGCCTGTGGCCTTTCCAACACGACGCGGTATGAGGGGAAACTGAGGAAGTGATGTGCCGAGAGACAGGTCTTAACTGGCTGTGGTTATGGCTTACTTTCACATTTTACCAAAATTTACAACCATGAAAACACACAGACGTAGGACCCTGCCTGTGGCAGAACCTGTACCGGCCTACACCAACATCCCACGTCCCCCTCCTCCTTTAGCTCCAGAACCCCATTGAGCTCAACACCATCCAGAATAAAGGACCCTGTTTCCAAGCCTCCATTGTGGCCGGGCAGGACTCTGGACAGCAAGATGCATGCAGGAGGAATCTTCTGGAAAGCTGCTTTAAAGGTGGAATTCTGTTACTCAGTGTCCTCAAACTTCCAAAACTTGCTCTTCCTCCTTTTCTCCCTTCTCAGCTTGCACTTGAAACTCCAATTTTTACTACCTTAACCCCTTAGTAAAAGCACCCAATTGTTTCTGTGAATGGAACAAATCTTCATCTGTATGATGAACCCATTTAACAAGGTTCTATCGAATAATTGAATACATATACTAAAAACTCATTCATAGAATAGTATAATTCTATCCATTGATAGAACTTTCACTTTAGCCACATCCTTTGCCAGCTACTAATTTTTTTTAGGAGAGTGACTCTCGGGTCTTTTTTCATGACTGCTGTGTTATTGGAGTGGGGCTGGGTGGCGTGGAAATCAGGGAATGGAGGAGTCGAGGACACAGACATTCGCAGGGTCAA
Source organism: Macaca fascicularis (assembly GCF_037993035.2). NCBI lineage: Eukaryota > Metazoa > Chordata > Mammalia > Primates > Cercopithecidae > Macaca > Macaca fascicularis. The sequence goes on along the minus strand of NC_088388.1, from coordinate 5,949,556 downwards.
AGAAAAGCCAATTTTAGGTCATCGAGCCATTTCCTTATTTCTTGAGTAGTAATGAAGTCGTCACGGGACTGGTAGGTGGTTTATCGTTCGTCACATTATCGTGCAAACCCCTCCCTTTTATGAGCCCATCTTGCAGCATGAGCTCCTCAGCAGTGGTGGAGGTGGCGTACCCTCTCACGTGTTTTTATTTGTTCATTCATTCATCGAACATTTGTTGACCAGCGTGAAACTGACTGGAACAATTCCAACCGCACGTGATGGAAAACCCCTACAGGCCATTGGCTTAAATAAGAGAGATGCTTCTTGCCCTCTGTTGTGAAACAAACTTGGAATTGTGTAGCCCAGGGACCAGGCTCAGGGTCACTGGGACCCAGGCTCCCTCGGCCTTGCTGTGTCACCTGAAGCCATCAGCTCATGGTCCAAATTGGTTGCCCACCTCCAGCCTTCATGTCCATACTCCAGGCAGCAGGAAGAAGGAAGTTTTGGAAAAGGACCAGAAAGGGGGTGCACCTGGAGGGTGCTGGGCCTCATTCTGTGCCTGGTCAGTCCTGCTCACCAGTCAGGTTCAGCTCCCTTAATCCATGCATCTCCTTCCCATGACAATGGGTGGTTATTTGTACGATAACCATTTGTTGCATACAGTCGGCCCCCCATGTCCACGAGGGTTGGTTCCAGGAAACCCCTGGCCATGCAAATACCAAAATCTGTGGATGCTCAAGTCCTTTATATAAAATGGCATAGTATTTGCACATAACCTACGCACATCTTCCCATATGCTTTATTTTTTATTTTATTTTATTTTTGGGATGGAGTCTCACTCTGTCACCCAGACGCTGGAGTGCAGTGGTACCATCTCGGCTCACTGCAACCTCTGCCTCCCGGGTTCAGGTTTACAAGTGATTCTCCTGCCTCAGCGTCCTGAGTAGCTGGGATTACAGGCGTCTGCCACCACGTCTGGCTACGTTTTTGTACAGGTAGTAGAGACAGAGTTTTGGCATGTTGGCCAGGCTGGTCTCGAACTCCTGACCTCAAGTGATCTGCCCGCCTCGGCCTCCCAAAGTGTGATTACAGTCATGAGCCACTGCGCCCGCCCCTCCCACATGCTTTAAATCATCTCTAGATTACTTATAATACTGAGTATAATGTAAATGCTACATAAATGGTTGTTGTACTATATTGTTTAGGAAATAATGACGAGGAAAAGTCTGTAGTGTTCAGTACAGACAAACCCGTCCTGGGCCTACCTGCAAGGACCCAGTCCACAGTGGGTTGAACCCGCAGCCAGGGAACCCACAGATCCAGACGGCCAACTGTATTGGGTCTCTGTGAGGGTCTAACTCCGTGAGCACAGGGACCCTGCTGCTGATTTCGCCGCTGCAGCTCCACTGCCAGGGAATGCACGGTTGAGCTCCCATGCAGTGGGCATGGCCCAGGTGACCCTTGACCCTTGCTTGAGTTCTCAGCTTCAGGGCGGTTTTTCCTGGCGGTGGACAGGGCTTCTAAGGAGGATGGGCTGGCTCGAAGGCAGCGGGGGACATTAGGCTTTCGGCTTGATTTCCATTACTCTAATGGTGACCCACTTTGTCTGCCACACACTGGGCTATCTTCAAGATGACAGGTTGACAATGACCGCCATTGGGTCGTTACTGAGCAAAGAGCCATTAACACACTGGCTGTGGTTCCAGCACAGCTTGTGCCGGGAGGCAGGTGTCTGTCATTCCAGGTGCGCTGGCCTCATTTGTCCAAAGGAATCTGCCGACCTCAGGAAACCCCAGCATGCCTTCAGGCCACCGCCTTGCTTGTCTGTAGCCTTCCCGTGGTCACCGCACTTCCGGGCCAGGGCCCCAGCCAGGGTTTATACAGAGACCCACTCACCTAGACGAAGTGGGAAGCAAGACTGTGGGTGTCATCCCAAGTGGCAAAAGAACTTAGGAACCTGGAGGAAGCAGGCATGGGCATATTTATTTTGAATACATGTGTCTAATTATTCAGTGGAACTTTCTTAAATGAATTCCAAATACATGTGAAGATTTGCTTCCAGTTGCTTAATGTGTTTTTAATAAGGAGGCTCTTACCAGATAACCTACCCTGAAATTTCTTTTTCTTCCTTTCCTTTCTCTTTCCTCACTTTCCTTCCTTCTTCTCTTTTCTCCTCCTCCTCCTCTTCCTCCTCCTCCTCTTCCTCTTCTTCCTCCTCTTCCTCCTCCTCCTCTTCCTCCTCCTCCTCTTCTCCTTCTCCTTCTTCCTCTTCCTCTTCTTCTTCTTCCTCTTCCTCTTCTTCTTCTTCCCTCTCTCTCTCTCCCTCCCCTCCCCTCCCCTCCCCTCCCCTCCCCTCCCCTCCCCTCCCCTCCCCTCCCCTCCCCTCTCCTCTCCTCTCCTTTCCCTTCCTTTCCTTCTTTCCAGAGTCTTGCTCTGTTGCCTATGCTGGAGTGCGTGCTTCATTGTGGCTCACTGTAGCCTCAACCTCCTGGGCTCAGGTGATCCTCCGACCTCGCCTCCTGAGCTGAGTAGCTGGGACTACAGGCACGTGCCACTACGCTCGTCTGATTTTTAAAAAATATTTATTTATTTTTAGTAGAGATGAGGTCTTGCTATGTTGCCCCGGCTGGTCTTGAACTCCTGGGCTCAAGTGATCTATCCACTCACCTCAGCTTCCCAAAGTGCTGGGATTATAGGTGTGAGCCACCATGCCCAGCCTGAAGTTTCTTAGAAAGCAAAAAAGGAAGCAAAAAGAGTACCCAGGCCCAAATGAAGACAGCTGAAAGTTTAATGTACCTCAAATTTCAGCCCACAACTAAGGGATGAACTTTGAGTCTCTTTTTGAATCCATCTCAAGGGTTTAGGTTTAGAGTTTCTGCTCTTTTAAACAGACTAAGAACCTCTGTGACAAAGTAAATAGAGAAAATAAGTAGCCAAGCTCTGGCAAGATTCGGAAGGGGGCCTAACATGGAAGAAAGGAGAAGGTTGGAATTGATTAAGACCTGCTATGCACTGGGCTGGATTTGTTCTCAGCAGAAAGCAAGAAAGAGGTCTGGGATGGTAGCAGGGCTCCCACTACCACCGGGGGTCAAAGGTTGCAGTATTTCTCAGGTAGCCAAGAGGCACCCATGAGCCCAGCTCCTGCCCACTCCCTGATGTCATCTAGATACAAGGACATGGGGCATGAGAGGACGTCATCATCACTTCTCTGCAGAGTCACAGGAACCTGCCCTCTGCTCCTCCACCTCTCAGCTGTCTTTCTGCCCACGGCTGGAACAGACTGCCATGGCGACTCACTCTCTCCCACGCCCCCACCCTCGGCAGGAAACCACTTCAGGGCTCTGAAATCAGCCTGTGAGTCCTGGTTACGGCCTCCTGCGCCTGACTCTCCTCTCCCCAGGCTGCAAGAAATAGGGATGACCAGAAGTCAAACTGTGCCCTTGGGAACACCCCACCCCTCACCACTGTCATGCCGGAGTCTGTTCCTAAGACCCCTCCCCAAGCCCTGACTCCTCTTCTTCCTCCCACAAACCACAGCAGACACTCAGCCAGCAGGCTGCAGCCCTGCGCCTTCTCAGCAGCCTTCACCAGAGCCATTGAAAGCCCAGTTGTCCTTCCCCAGCCACGTGCCAAGACTAAAGTGTAGAGGACACGTAAGATGACACTGTCATGATCATTTGTCCTGTGCCCTGTGGATCCCAAGGTCCCGCCTGACATCAACCCATCTGATATTGAGCCCAGTGAGTGGGGAGATCCTAACACAGCCGCTGCTTTTGAGGACTTGGGTGGTGCCTGGCTGGTGGTAGGGGGAGGTCAGGCGAGTTTTCAGCAGATGACCCCCGTACTCTTCGGAAGCCCCGAGGTGCCACACTTGTACCTCCCCTGATGCCTGTGAACGGGGTGAAGGAACAGCCTGGGCCTGGGTTCTTTGCTGGGCTGTTTTTGGACTTGGCCCCAGCTCAGGAAGGGTTCATGGAGGAGCCAAGGAGGGCCTTGTTCCTGTGGGATTTCTTTGCCTTGGGCACAGGGACAGCCTCTTGCTGCTGCTCTGCCCACCGCCCAACCCTTGGCGGCCTCTGGAATTCTGGGCTGATCTCCCTCTGGACCCAACCAGTTGCCCAATGGCTGGACCTGCTCAAAGCTCCCTCTTGCAACTGGACCGGGGAGCCAGGGGAGGCGCTGAGGCTGAGCTTCTGAGCTGGTGCCTGTGGATGTAGGACGGTCCCGCAGCTCCCACACTGGGATGGCCAAGCAGCCCATGAGACCCACATTCCCCTTTTAGCAAAACAGGAGGGAGGTCGCTGGGCACAGGGAGCCGGGAACGCCTGTCCTCCCCACCATCGACGGCTCTCGAGGCCGGAGCCTTCGCTCCAGCCCCAGCACAAGCCAGCCAGGGCGCAGGGCCAGGTGCTGCCCGCCATTCCCCGGGTGCCCCTGGACCTCCCAGCTGGGGCTGGCTCGGACTGATGGATCATCCCTGCCGGTTACCCTCTGGGGTCTCCAGTGCCGCGGAGTTCAGCCAGCTCTTGCAGCGGTGGGGGCTGGGAGGAGAAGCTGCAGGGAGCCCCCAGGCACGGGACGTTGTGGGGGGTCGTCAGGCCTGCTCTGGGGCTAGGACCCCGGGGGGAGCAATGGGGGTTGGCGCTCTCCACCACAGCGGTGACCTGGGCCGCGGGTCTCGGGGCTCTCACGCGGGGCGATGGGGCTCTGTCTTTCGGGGTTGGGGTCTCTTCCGCCGGGTTTGGGGTTCTCTCTGCGGATCTGGGGAGTCTCTCCCGCGGGATGAGGGGGGCTGTCCGCCGCTCCCGCCTGTGATGGCCCAGAGGACCCGAGCTCCGGTCACTCCCGCCCCCCTTGGGGCTCGGGGAGGGCGCGGGAGGCAGGCGCTGAGCCGGTGACGCGGCTCCGGGCGGCTCCGGGCGCGCCGCATAAATAGCAGCGGCGGCTGTAGCGGCGGCCACCCCGGGCGGCGGACACGTGGAGGGACCCGGCCCGCGCCTCCCGCCCCTGCCGCCGGCCGCGCCATGCGGTGAGCGCCCCAGGCAGCCAGAGCACACTCGACCCGGCCCGACGCCCGGACCCGCCGCCCCGAGACCCCGACACCCCGACCCGCCGCCGCCCCGGGACCCCGACGCCCCGGCCCAGGGCGCAGCCGCAGCTCAAGGTACTGGCGCCGGGCCGACCCCGCCCCGCCCGGAGGCCTCCCCTTCCGCTCTTCTCTGCCCCGGGACGATTCCGCCAGGGGCCCCGGCCCGGCCGCCGCCTCTGCTCCTCCCTGCAGCCCCCCGGCACCCCATGCCTCGGGGCGCAGCCCACTCCGGGTTCCGACCCTCCTGCCCTGTCCTTCCCTTCCAGATGGCCCGAGGCAGCGCCCTCCTGCTCGCCTCCCTCCTCCTCGCCGCGGCCCTTTCTGCCTCTGCGGGGCTCTGGTCGCCGGTAAGTGCGGGGCGCGTCTCCTCCTCCGGGCGAAGCGGGCATCAGAGCCGGCCGGGCGTGGAGGGCTTCCTGGAGGAGGCGGCCTCCGCCCTGCCCTCGGGGACAGTGGTAGAAAGGCTAGTGCGGGCGCTGTCCTGGCCACGGGCGTCGCGAGAAGGGTCCGGAGCTTCCTGGGATTCCCCCGCGCGCTTCTCCGAGTTCATCAACAGCACCGGGCTATAACCAGGCCGCCGGGAGAGTGCTGCGCTTCGGGAAAGCGAGAAGCTCCCCGTTCCGCAGGGCTTAGTTAGAACAGAGGGCGAGGAGCCACCGGCGTGGCCTCAGAGTCACTTAAAGCGGGTGCAGTGCGCTGAGAATGCGCGAGCTGCGACCCGCAAGTGAAGTATCTCCCATATGTCAAATACGGCTTACTTAGGGGTAAACCTGGAATTTCGCGAGCTATCCAAAAGCACATGCATTGTTCTAAGTCCTCTGCCGTGCCGGAAAGCCTGGGTGCACCCATTCAGCATCGGCTCCAGGCACAGCCCTGGCATCTGACCCCCTTTTCTCCCCTCAAGGCCAAGGAAAAACGAGGCTGGACCCTGAACAGCGCGGGCTACCTGCTGGGCCCACGTAAGTGACTGACAGCATGGCCTCCCCACTCCTGACCCCACCTGCCCCCTCGCTTTGAACCCTGGCTCCTGCCCCTCCGCCTGCGGCTGGGCAGACCTTCCGGCCTCCCTCTTGACCTCATTGCCCGTCTCCATTGGCCTGCACACTTGATCTGTGCACGGTTCTTTCCAGAAGCTTCTCCTACCCCGGCTCTGCCGCCCTGTCCCGGTGTGAGATTCCTACCCTGGGCTTTGCTCAAGCTCTCCTCGGTTTTCCCGCGTTGCAGTCCTTAGAGGCCCTGTTCTGGGCCTCTCCCCAGGCCCCCGGTCTCCCCAAACACTCAACTCGGCTTGTAGAGCACCCTAGGTCAGCAGACCCCAAGTCTTGCCTCCTTCTTCCCTTTCTCCAAGCTCCACATGGGAATTGCCAGATCGCCTGAAGGCAGCTCAGACAGGCTGTCCTCAAAACGAGGTTCAGGTGACCCTGACTGCCCAAGCCTGTGTCCCCTCCCTCTCCCTCTCCCTGTCCTGTTGTTGTCATCCGTGTCAGCGGTGTCCCGTGCTGCCTGAGGTGAGCCCTAGCCCTAGATAGGACTCTGCAGGCTGACACCTCCCCATGTCCGCCCCCGCCAGTGCCCCAGGCCTCTACTTTCTCCACATCCTTGGTCTGTGCAGCAATGCCTTCAGACCTTCCTTCAAAGGAGGGGACAAGAGGAGGCCTTGGCTCCCTTCTGTAACTCACCTTCCCCTCCACCCCTCCCATCCACCTTAAAAGCCTCCCTGCATTGTCTTCTGCCAGAGGAAGGATGCAAACAGCCTGCAGGGCCTATCTGAGCCCCGCCAGAGCAGCAAATGAGGAGACCCTTTCCGAGGGCCTTGGAAAGCACAGCGCGGCCTCAGGCTCTTCTCCCCATGCCAAGGAAAGCTGCCTTAGTTCTCAGTCCCGGAGTCGAATACAGCTTCCTCTTCCCGCAGACACTTGTTCATCAGGGTCACTCGGAGGACCCCCAGAGTCAGGTTTTAAGAAACAGACACGGGGATGAGAGAGCTGCCTGAGGCCGCGTGCGGGGTGGACCAGGCTGTTCACCGCAGGGCCTCCTGGTCTCTCTGCACGGCCCTCTCCTCTCCCTGCCGGTGGAGCGGCCTGACCTGCCTGAGGCTGATCTCCTCAACCCTTTGCAACCCTGAGCTCTGCCTCTCAGAGGGCACCTCAACTTTGTGTGCTACGGGCCCAAACAAAGGAGGAACTGGTCAACAAGAACATTTATCTGTGTTGCTTTGGAATATTGAAAATCTATGTGTCAAGAAGAGTTTGAACCCTAATTAGAAAACAAACCCATTTTCGCCATCAATTTTATGGCCCGGTTCAGCTGTAGCTAGACCTGTTGTTTGTCAAAGTACTGAACAGTGTGCCTCTGATTTCTAGGGTCAGCTAGAAAATGCAGTAAAATCAATGTTTTTTCACCAGCTGCTGCTGAATGCAGTGTGGCCGTTGCTGAAGGTTCATCAGTGAGATGGGGCGACCTACGGTTCCTCTATAAATTTAACACCAAGAACGACATCTCTGGAAATAGGAGTTAATTTTCCTTTGTCTGGCCTTGTAGATGGCACGGTCCACCCAGGCCGACCAGCCGGAAACGCGGAGGCGTCCTCATCCTCCTCCCCATCTCTCATTCCCATTTCCTTTCCTGCACAGCCCCAAATGCAGCCCTTCTCCTCACCCCACGCCCCGTGGTTTACAGCTGTCATCGTTTCTTCCCTGGACTTCTGGGATCTCTGCTTGCAATCACAGTTCCCCCATTTTCGCACCACAACACACACACACACGAACACACACACACAAACGAACGCACACATGCCCCCGCACCTCCTTTTCTCCCCCCGCCATCCTCTCTCTCTCCCTCTGTGACCCTCTCGCTCCCTCTGTCTCTCCTTCTGTCTCCCTGGCTCCAGTCCGTCTTGCACACAGCTGCCAGAGTGAAAATAAAAATCGGATTCAGTCACAACTTAAACTCTTCAGTGGCCCCCATGCTTTCAGGGACATGAGGATCCAGCCCCTGTTGTCTGCCAGGGAGGCACCCAGTTTGATGCCAGCTCAGTGCCAGCTGAGATGTCAGCTCCTCTGGACCCGGGCACAACCCCTGCAACAGGGCAGATTCCCGGCCTCTCCCGCCCTTCAGGAGACACACCTCCCTTTCTCCCACCCCTCCTGTGCAAACCCTCACATTCCCTTTGGCCTTGGTGCAAGCAGCCAAGTCTTACCTCAGCTTGGTGGAGAATCGCCCCCTCTTCTCTGGGGTCTGTCGCTGGGCTCTATTTCACAGTCAAGTTGTGTGTGTGTGTTGGCTACAGGCAGCCCTGTGTCCTTCTTTGGGTGTGGGGAGGGGGTGCATGACAGTCACACCCAGAGGCTTTCCTCTCTGATCTGCAAACAGATGCTGTTGGCAACCACAGGTCATTCAGCGACAAGAATGGCCTCACCAGCAAGCGGGAGCTGCAGCCCCAAGACGACGTGAAACCAGGTGAGAGGACTCCTATCCCGGGCTCCCGGGCGCCTCACTTCCAGCAGCTCCCAGGTGCATGCAGTGGGGGACAGCTGTGGGTGTCGGGACACCTGCCACCCATCTGTCCACAGCTGCAGCCCAAGCCTGGCCATGACTTAAGAGGATGTGGCCTCGCCACACCTGTCAGCAGCTGCAAACACAATCTGCAAACCCGAGACAGCAAGGAGTCCTTCTAGACTGGGAGGCTGCCTGGGCACCAGGGCCTCCAGAAGAGTGGGGCCGGGCGCGGTGGCTCACACCCGTAATCCCAGCACTTTGGGAGGCCGAGGCGGGTGATCACCTGAGGTCGGGAGTTCAAGATTGGCCTAGCCAACATGGCAAAACCCTGGCTCTACTAAAAATATAAAAATTAGCCGGGTGTGGTGATGGGTGCCTGTAGTCCCAGCTACTTGGGAGGCTGAGGCACGAGAATCACTTGAACATGGGAGGCGGAGGTTGCCGTGAGCTGAGATCGCAATACTGCATTCCAGCCTAGGCAACAGAGTGAAACTCCATCTCAATTAAAAAAAAAAAAAAAAAAGAAGGCCGGGCGCGGTGGCTCACGCTTGTAATCCCAGCACTTTGGGAGGCCGAGGCGGGCGGATCATGAGGTCAGGAGATCAAGACTATCCTGGCTAACACGGTGAAACCCCTTCTTTACTAAAACCACAAAAAATTAGCCAGGCATGGTGGCGGGCGCCTGTAGTCCCAGCTATTCGGGAGGCTGAGGCAGGAGAATGGCATGAACCTGGGAGGCAGAGCTTGCAGTGAGCCGAGATCACGCCACTGCACTCCAGTCTGGGCAATAGAGCGAGACTCCGTCTCAAAAAAAAAAAAAAAAGAAGAGCGAGGCCTTGAACTGGATCTCTCCCCTCTCCCTCACATTGAACAAGGGCCTTGGAAAGCACAGCCGGGCCTCAGGCTGCTGGGATCAGATCATTGACCTCACAGCGCCCAGCTCCTCTGTCGGGGGGGATGACCGGAGACAGAGAAGCACCCTCTGCACAAGTCGTGAATGTTGATCTTTTCTCTTTTCTAGGAAGCTTTGACAGGTCCATGCCTGAGAACAATATCATGCGCACAATCATTGAGTTTCTGTCTTTCTTGCATCTCAAAGGTATGTGAAATATCACCAACTTAACATTCATCTCTTAGCACACTGGAAACATAAAAGGCCCATCGAGAAGAGAACCCGTAGAATCCCCCTGGGAAGTAGCCGGTTATTTATCTAAATACAAAGTCCTGTTTGGCTGTGCATCAGGATGACAGAGCATGTGACACTAGAGCTAGCTCCAGAGGGCTGGGATTGTGGCAGGGGCATTCCACTGTCTGTGGACGGCCATCGGGCCAGCGCTGCTCCCAGGAAGAGGGTGGGCCTTAGGATGCAGCTCACTCTACTGGAACCATATCTATTCATACGGTAACAACTGCTGGACCTTTTAGGGCACAGGTATACTATAGGCCAGGTTCTTTGTGAGCCGTCCTAAACCTTCTTTTCTCTTTTCTTTTTTCTTTCTTTCTCTGTCTTTTCTCTTTTCTTTCTTTCTTCTCTTTCTTTTCCTTTTCCCCTTCCTTCCATCCTTCCTTCTCTTTCTTTCTCTCTTTCTCCCTCCCTCCCTCCCTCCCTCCCTTCCTCCCTCCCTCCCTCCCTGCCTTCCTTCCTCCCTCCCTCCCTTCCTTCCTTCTTTCGTCTCACTCTGTCGCCCAGGCTCGAGTGCAATGGTGCAATCTCAGCTCACTGCAGCCTCTGCCTCCTGGGCTCAAGTGATTCTCATGCCTCAGCCTCCCAAGTAGCTGGGACAACAGGTGCACACCATTATGCCTAATTTTTTAATTTTTAGTAGAGGTGGAGGTTCATCATGTTGGCCAGGCTGGTCTTGAACTCCTGGCCTCAACTGATCTGTCTACCTCAGTCTCCCAAAGTGCTGGGATTACAGGTGTGAGCCACTGCGCCGGCCCTAAACCATACTTTCTAAGCAGGGAAATTAATAGGAGCCTATATCTTAGATTGCAGTGTTTTCCTATGCAGCCCTCCTGCCAGGCAGGCTGCCTTGAAATCTAACTGGAAAGGTTCTGATCCTGGCTTCCAGTGTCTTCTGCAAACACTGGGGATGAGGAGACCTCCCACACACTATGCTTGGCATTCATTCCACGATGGGCATCTGGCCTTGATCACACAGGTCCTACTGCAGCAGTGGAGGGAGCCGGAAAGTGGCCCCGGTGCTCTGAGGGTTAACAGGGAGGATGTGGTGGGGAGGAGGGATGGACCGCTTAGCCTCTACAGTGGAGACCTTTACCTGGTGCTCTGAGGGTTAACAGGGAGGCGGAGGTGGGGAGGAGGGATGGACCGCTTAGCCCCTACAGTGGAGACCTTCACCCGGTGCTCTGAGGGTTAACAGGGAGGCAGAGGTGGGGAGGAGGGATGGACCGCTTAGCCCCTACAGTGGAGACCTTCACCCGGTGCTCTGAGGGTTAACAGGGAGGAGGAGGTGGGGAGGAGGGATGGACCGCTTAGCCTGTCCAGTGGAGACCGTCACCCGGTGCTCTGAGGGTTAACAGGGAGGAGGAGGTGGGGAGGAGGGATGGACCGCTTAGCCTGTCCAGTGGAGACCGTCACCCGGTGCTCTGAGGGTTAACAGGGAGGAGGAGGTGGGGAGGAGGGAGGGACCACTTAGCCTGTCCAGTGGAGACCGTCACCCGGTGCTCTGAGGGTTAACAGGGAGGAGGAGGTGGGGAGGAGGGATGGACCGCTTAGCCTGTCCAGTGGAGACCGTCACCCGGTGCTCTGAGGGTTAACAGGGAGGAGGAGGTGGGGAGGAGGGATGGACCGCTTAGCCTGTCCAGTGGAGACCGTCACCCGGTGCTCTGAGGGTTAACAGGGAGGAGGAGGTGGGGAGGAGGGAGGGACCGCTTAGCCTGTCCAGTGGAGACCGTCACCCGGTGCTCTGAGGGTTAACAGGGAGGAGGAGGTGGGGAGGAGGGATGGACCGCTTAGCCTGTCCAGTGGAGACCGTCACCCGGTGCTCTGAGGGTTAACAGGGAGGAGGAGGTGGGGAGGAGGGATGGACTGCTTAGCCTGTCCAGTGGAGACCTTCAGTTGCGCATCACAGTTTTGTCCAGTTTGGAAAATCAAGGCTGGTCCTTGGGTTCATTTGGGATCAGGATGGTTTTCATTTGCAGTATTATGGGGCTCCTCTTTAGGTGGCAACGGGGAGAGGGAAGAGGAGTGAGGGGAGGGGAGCGGGGGAGGGAGACTGCCGGAGAAGGTCTCGGAAAAGACGGGGTTCATTAGAAATCTCAGAACCGAGTCACCAAGTTCCCTCTGTTGGAGCCCAGTGGAGCCTCTGGGAGAAAAGCTGGGGTGACTTTTCCTACAACGGGCAGATGGACTCTGCCAGATTTTTTCTCATTTGTTTTTAATTTTGTAACATGGAAACTCTTTCCTTAGGAGATACCAACTCTCATTACTCAGATAGGAATTATACCTCTTTAAAGCCTAAATTTAAAAGTCTGACAGTTTTAAATGCTTACTAACTGTGGGAGTTAAATCATTACAAAGCGAGAAATACAGTGTTGGCCCTAATTCTGGGTTTAATCTGGTAAGACTCTTTACAGAGGACGACCACACGCCGCTTCCTGTAGTATGCGTCGTGGTCGTAATTCTCTTGTGTGCGTATTAAGAAGTTGCTGCTCAAATGTGGCTCTTCCCTTTGCAGAGGCTGGGGCCTTCGACCGCCTCCCGGATCTCCCCGCCGGAGCCTCCTCAGAAGACATGGAGCGGTCCTGAGAGCCTCCTGGGCGTCTTTGTCTGTGTGTTGCAATCTAAAGTCAAACCTTAAGATGATGGATAATCTTAGGCCAATTTACACAGAGTCGGCTCTTCCTGTTCTCTTTGCCTTGATGTTGTGTTGTCACAATTTAAGAATTTTTTTGTTTTGGTAATTATTTTATTTTGAGTGACAAAATAAAGAATAGCAATTACTTGCAATTGTCTTTTTCTTCCACACCTCTGTCTCATCACCAGTGCCACCCATGGGTTCTAAAAGATAAAGCTTGATCATAATCATGGATTAGACCTGAATTTTTAAACCCACATTCTACCATCAAGAGCATCTGAGACGCCACCTCTTATTGCATGTCCAGGGGACATAAAGTTATCTCAATATTAAGCTGAGTCAAATGTAATTATGAAGGTAAGTCTGTTTCTGAGATGAACAAAAACACAAAACAGACAAAACCCCTGCCCTCGTGGAGCTGATATTTTAGGGAGATGGGAATGAAAAAGACTACGACAACCTTAAACAGATGGGTGAGGTGCGTGGTGCTCGTGGAGGTGGTCAGGGCTGAGAAGAGAGGTTGGCTGGGTGGGAGGGCCAGGAGTGAGGGCCAGGAGCCAGGTAGGAGAGGAGAGACGGGCGAGCAGGTAGAAAGGCAAGGGCAGGAGGTGTGTGCTGAGATAGTGCTGTGTGAAGGAAGGCAGGTGGGAATGCCTCCTAACATGACAGAGACTGAGTCTTCTGAGCAGAGATAAAAAGATCATCCAGAAGTTTCGAAAAGAAGGCAGGCGGCTGGGCGCGGTGGCTCATGCCTGTAATCCCAGCACTTTGAGAGGCCGAGGTGGGCAGATCACTTGAGGTCAGGAGTTTGTGACCAGCTTGGCCAACACGGTGAAACCCCATCTCTACTAAAAATACAAAAATCAGCCGGGCATGGTGTGCACGCTTGTAATCCCAGCTACTTGGGAGGCGGAGGTTGGAGAATCTTTTGCTCCTGGGAGGCGGAGGTTGCAGTGAGCCGAGATCACACTCCAGCCTGGGCGACAGAGCGAGACTGCACAGTGTGGGCGGCGGGACACAGGCCTTTCTGGATTCACCGGAGCCGGCTGTGCAGTGGGAGTGGGAGGTGGCTTCCCAGTTTCCCCCCATTGGCAGTTCGCTGCCTAATACCTGTTTCAAGGGGCACAGAGCCCCAGCATCCTTCTCCCTGCTTGGTGACCCCCCTACCCAGTCAGCTGTGCCCCGGCTCAGCTCCCTGGCTCGGCTTCCCAGCTCAGGTCCCCAGCTCCACCCCGGCTCCCTCCAGCTCCTGCAGGCTCAACGCTGACACTCGGTGGCCTTGGGTCTTCAGACCACTCCCAGCCCGGAGGTAGTGATGCCACCCACCTGGTGGGCTAAACACCTGGGCCCACCCTTCACTCCCTGTTCACCATCCGCATTTATCCTCTTCCACATTTTTTAAAATCTCTTTAGTTCAACTTGGGCAGGCATCAGAACTCCTCCAGGCCCTGTCATAAGGCAGTGGCCAGGTCCCTCCCCAGGATGTTGGAGCCAGGAGGGCTGGGTGGGCTGGAGCTGGGCCCCCAGCAAGCTTCCTGCCACTGCTGCTGCTCACTAGAGGCCTGTGCCCATGTCCTCCCAAGAACTAGGGAGCTCCTGGCATGGAGGAGGCGGATGAACGGATGTGTCTGGGGACCACACCTCAGCCACTGGGCTCCAGCCCACAGTGTGCAGCCTGTCCTGTCTGGTCTTCCTGTAGCCTTTGTCCCTAAATGCAGTGGCCATGGACACCATCTCTGCCTCAGCCGGCCCCCTAGCCTCCTGCACTCAGTGGTGCAGACCCCACAACTGTGGCCTGGCCTCGCTCACCTAAGGCCTTTGCACACGTCCCTCCCAAGGCTTGGGGAACTCCTAAGCATCCCATGGGATTCCACTCCAGGGTTACCTTGTCCAGAGTGCCCTTCCCGCTCCTCCGCCCCCAGCATGTGCGGTGCCACCCTAATCAGCATGCCTGTCACTCTGTTTGCAGATGTGTCTCTCCTCACTACACCGTGAGAAAGAAGTGCCTGAAGGAATTGAGATTAATGACGCTGTGCTGAGTGCTGGGCTCTCCACACTGCACGTGGCTCACAGGAGCCTTCTGAGAAGTGTTCACGAAGGGCCAAGGAGCCCAGCCTCCGTGCAGGTGTGCAGCCTCCATGCAGGGATGCGGGCCCCAGGGTCGGCAGCACAAAGCTCTCGGACTCTCCCCCTGTGGCATCATCTACCTCCTTCTCTAAACCTTGCCTTCCTTTTAGGTATAAACGGAGCGGCGCAGGTGGCAGCCGGAAGGTGAGGGAAAGGAGGTGAGGGGCCAGGAGTGGCTGTAGTGCCATTTGCTGTGATGGACAAGGCTACAGAAGTGACGTCTTTACCTCCCAGATAGAACGTGGTTGGAGCTGGCTGCAGCCATCCTGGATCAATCTGTTGCTAACAACAGCAGTCTTTTCAAGGGAAGGTGTTCTCCAGCCACCTTGGGAAGTAAAGAATTTATGGACAGGCCTGAGAAACACCAAGATGCCTAATGGAGAGGTGGAGAGTGTTGAGGTTGTGCACCTTGGAGGAGGTGGCTGTCTCCATCATAAAAGCTGATCAACATGAAAGCCTGTCCACCTTCCACTTGCTCTATCTAACCAGGAGCAGAGCAGATGCCAGGGTGATGCTGCCTGAGGACGTCTGGCGTGGTGGAGGCAGGTGAGTGGTGGGCCAGTGTGAGGAAGAGGCTTACATTCAGGAGGTCCCTAGAGGAAGGAGGAAAGCGCTGTTTAATGGAGGAAAGAGAGGCGGGGCACGGTGGCTCACGCCTGTAATCCCATCACTTTGGGAGAACAGCCTGGGCAACATGGTGAGACCCTGTCTGTAAAAAAGAAGTAATTAAAAAAATTTTAATTATTAAAAAACAGGAGGAAAGAGAGAGTCTTATGGGGATAAGGAAATCCTAACGCCAAAGAATTTACAGCTGATCATTTTCTAACATATGGCCCAGGAAACTTTTATTTCAATGCAAAAAAAGGGATTCTTGTACAGTTTGGAGTCAGGATTGTAAGCCTACAATAAAATTCTAAGCTCCCTAACGGACTGAATGGATCCCTCTCTTGGCCAAGGGGACCCCAAAGAAGCCTAAGAAAATTAGGTCATGACGGGAAGGGAAGGGCCAGACATGCTCAATATGCCGCTTCCCCATGGAGTTTAGACACAGCTGACCAGGGACCAGCATTCACATTACAACAGAGATCTTGAGACTGACAAATCAGCCTCTTTTCAGCAATAAGATACCAACTTCCAGCCTGATTCTGGTATAGCACCACATGACAGATAACAAGCCCTGAAGGAAATGAAAGTAATTCAGCCCCACATATATTTCTTTGACATATTCCGAAATGGCCCTGCAAAGCTGACTCTTGTGGGGGAAATTTGCATTCTGTAGAGAATCTCCTTCCTGGTCTGACACCTTTCTGAGGTCTGGTAAGAGACATTCACTTGAATGTCTATTCTCTCCGAAGTCTGCTACCTGGAGGTTTCATCTACATAACAAGAACCTTGCCTTCCACAACCACCTGCTCCCACCTCCATCTACCTTCCCTTAATTCAAGTTGACTTCAACTCTTCAGAAGGGCTTAACTCTTTCAACCAATTCCCAATTATGAAACATTTGAATCCACCCATGACCTACAAGCTCCCTACCCTACCCCACTCATTGAGATGCTCCACCTTTCTGGGTCAAACCAATGTATACCTTATATGTATTGATTTGTGTCTTTGCCTGTAACTTGTCTCCATAGAACGTATAAAACCAAGCTGTAACTCAGCCACCTTGGGCATATATTCTTAGGACCTCCTGAGGCTGTGTCACGAGCCATGGTCCTTAACTTGGCAAAATAAACCTCTAACTTGATTGAGATCTGTCTTGATACTTTTTAGTTTATAGGATTTTATCCTGTGTTATCGTGATAAAAACTAAGATGGCTCTAGAAACCAGAAAGCTTGACGGTCTCTGATATAACTTTAAAAAAAAAAGATCAGTGATGTCTGCTTCCAGGAGATGGAGTAGAAGTAGAATTTTCCTTTGTCCTTTTGCTAAGTACAATTAAAAACCCTGAACATCATATATAAAGCAAACATAAGAGGACTCTGAAAGCCCAAGCAAGAGGCAGACCAGCTAGGAACTTCAGCCCGTGGTGAGTTCCTTGGGTTTTCTTTTTGCCTCACATATCCTAGACCTGGGCTGAAGGTGCCAGCATCTTAGAAATGCCAATGGGCACAGACCACAAAAGCCCCAACAAAAGCTGCCCTCTCTAGATAAAGGACCAGGAAAGGGAAGCCTGGTAAGACAGAGAATTGTAGATAACGACCACTCTACTTCAGACAAACACCCCAGCAAACACTGTGGCTTCATCAGGCCAGCCAAGGTTGGGTGGGGAGCCTGGACTTCCTCTTAAGGCTGTGACAAGGTGGCCCAAACTCCAACCAGGGGAAAGTTGTAGGGTGCCAAGTAAAGAACCAGGACTTCATCCCCCTCAACCACCCCATCCCTGGCAGTAATAAGACCCCCCACTACAGTGTCAGCAGAGACCACCTGGGAGCCTGGATTCCGTGCCCCTCCTCCCCCACAGTAACAGGCATTCTTCTCTCTGTGCATTGGGGTGGCGTCAGAGGAAGGCTAGTGGAGAATCGGCACTTTTGCCACCTCCCAGTGTGACAAGGCCACCCCCTTTTCCTGTGGTGTCAGCAGAGACCATGTGGAGGGATGCAGTAAGAAGGCGCTCCTACGCCTCCCAGCAAGGGAAGTATTAGTGGGGAGCTGGAACTCCTACTCCTGCCCAGCAACAATGAGGAGCAGCCCACCCATGCCCAGGTGTCAATGGAGACTGAGTGGGAAGCCTGGACTTCTGTCCCCACCGGGCAGGAATGAGGTGGCACCCCCAGCCTTTCCCCTGCCAGGGCGATATCAGAACAAGCCAGTGAAAAGAGAAGGTTCAAATAAGATCCGGAGTTTCATACCATAGCACCCAAAAAGTCCAGGTTTCAATCAAAGATCACTTATCATACCAAGAATCCAGAAGATCTCAAACTGACTGATAAAAGACCATCAATAGATGTCAATAGTGACATAGTGAGTATTAGAGTTATCGGACAAAGATTTCAAAGCAGCCATCATAAAAAAGAAGTGCTTCAACGAACTATTTCAAACATACTTTAAACAAATAAAAATACAAAGTTTCAGCAAAGAAACAAAAACTATAAAGAAGAACCAAATGGAACATTTAGAACTAAAAAATACAATAACCAAAATAGAAATTCCAGTGGACAGACTAAATAGCAGAATGTAGGGGGCAGAGGAAGGAACCTGTGAACTTGGTTTTGTTTGTTTGTTTGTTTTTTGTTTTGAGACAGAGTCTCACTCTGCTGCCTAGGCTGGAGTGCACCAGCACGATCTTGGCTCACAGCAGCCTTCACCACCTGGGTTCAAGTGATTCTCCTGCCTCAGCCTACTAAGTAGCTGGGATTACAGATCGCACCATTGTACTCCAGCCTGGGCGACAGAGCAACACTGTTTCAAAAAACAAACAAACAAACAAACAAAATTTATGTGTAAATACGTAAATATAATAAAACATGTTATTATATACTAAAAACTATACAACACTGATGAAAGAAACCAAAGGAGTTTTAAATAAATGTAGAGATATACCATGTTCATGTTCATGGATTGAAAGACTCAACACAGTAAAGATGTCAGTTTTCTCCAAGTTCACATACAGATTTAACACAACTCCTACCAAATCCCAGCAAGATTTTCTGAAGAAATAGGTAAGCTTATTCTAAAATTTATATGGAAAGGCAAAGAAACTAGAACAGCTAAAGCAACCTTTTGAAAAAGAAAAATAAAGTAAGAAGAGTCTACTTGAGTTAAAAGCTATAATAATCGAGACTGTGTGGGCCGGGTGCAGTGGCTCACGCCTGTAATCCCAGCACTTTGGGAGGCCGAGGCGGGTGGATCATGAGGTCAGGAGATCCAGACCATCCTGGCTAACACGGTGAAACCCCGTCTCTACTAAAAACACAAAAAATTAGCTGGGCGTGGCGGCGGGTGCCTGTAGTCCCGGCGGGTGCCTGTAGTCCCAGCTACTCGGGAGGCTGAGGCAGGAGAACGGCGTGAACCTGGGAGGCAGAGCTTGCAGTGAGCTGAGATCGCACCACTGCACTCCAGCCTGGGTGACAGAGCGAGACTCCGTCTCAAAAAAAAAAAAAAAAAAAAGACAAGACTGTGTGTATAGATACATAGATCAACAGAACTGAACATAGAATCCAGAAATAAACCCACCCAAATCCATTTATCGGTTTTTGACAACGGCACAAGAGAAATCGATGATGAAAGGAGAGCCTTTTCAACAAACGGTGCTGAAGCAATTGAGTATCCATAGGCACAAAATAAAATCAAAGTTGAAGAAGAATTGTGACCTAAACCTCATGCATTGTTTTTTTAATTTTAGAGATGGGATCTCACTATGTTGCCCAGGCTGGACTCAAACTCCTAGCTCAAGGAATCCTTCTGCCTCAGCCTCCTGAGTAGCTGGAACTACAGTCATGCAACACTGCACCTGGCTTCACACCTTATTCTTAAAATTAACTCAAAATGAATGATAGATTTAAATGCAAAATGTAAAACTATAAACTTTTAGAAAATCCTTGGATCTATGGCAAGTAAAGAGTTCTCAGACTTGACACCAAAAGCATAATCCATAAAAGTTATACATAAAGATATATTAGACTTCTCCATTAAAAACACAAAAATTAGCCAGGCGTGGTGTTGGGCACCTGTAATCCCAGCTACTCGAGAGGCTGAGAGAGGAGAATTGCTTGAACCCGGGAGGTGGAGGTTGCAGTGAGCCGAGATCGCATCGCATCACTGCACTCCAGCCTGGGCGACAGAGTGAGACTCTGTCTCAAAAAAAAAAAAACTCTGAAAACTCGACTGTAAAGGAAAAAAAAAAAAGAAAAGAAAAAAGTCAAATTAAAAATGGGCAAATGCATAAACAGATATTTCACCGAAGAGGAGATATACATGGAAAATAAGCACATGAAATTATGTTAACATCATTGGTCATCAGGGAAATGCACATTAAATCCACATTGAGGTGTTGCTAACCACTTACGGGAATGACTAAAAGAAAAAACAGTGACAGCATTAAATGCCGGCAAAAATGCAGAGAAAATGTGTTGCTCATGTGTTGTTTGTGGAAAAGGAAAATGGTACAGTACGTTTGGAAAACATTTTGTCAGTTTCTTTAAAAACTAAATATGCAACTTGGTTAATGCGTACCAAAACTAGAAAGAATGAATAAGACCTACTATTTGATAGCACAATAAGGTGACTATAGATGATAATAACCTAATTGTACATTTAAAAATGACTTAACAAGTGGTATTGGATTGTTTGTAACTCAAAGAATGTTTGCGGGATGGATACCCCATTCCCCAGGACGTGCTGATTTCACACGTCATACCTGTATCCAAACATCTCATGGACCCCATAAATATATATACCCACTATGTGCCCACACAAATTTCAAGACAATTGAATTTTAAAAATAAAAATAAATATGCAACTACCATACCACCCACCAATTGCACTCCTGGGTATTTATTACAGAAAATGAAGACTTAGCTTTATACATAAGCCTGTACACAAATGTTCATAGTAACTTTATTCATAAGAGCCTCAAACTGGAAACCACTCATATGTCCTTCAATGGGTAAATGGTTAAACTGTGGTACATCCACACTGTGGACTACTACTCAGCAATAAAAAAGAATAAATTGTGTGGCTTTTTGTTTTGTTGTTGTTGTTGATTTTTTAGAGAGAGGGTCTTACTCTGTTGCCAGGCTCCTGACTTGGCCCCTGGAAGCCCTGGGATTACAGGCGTGAGCGGTCACACCCAGCCAGAAATGAGTTGTTGATACACATAGCAACTTGGATGAGTCTCCAGAGAATTACGCTGAATGGAAAAAAGGGAAAAGAAAAAAACCAAAAAACAGGTTAGGAGTGGTGGTTCATGCCTGTAATCGCAGCACTTTGAGAAGCTGAGGTGGGAGGATTTCTTGAGTTTAGGAGTTCAAGACCAGCCTGGGCAACACAGCAAGACTTTGTCTCTACAAAAAATAAAACATAAAAATAATTAGCCAGGCATGGTGGTGTGTGCCTGTAGTCTTAGCTACTTGGGAGGCTAAGGCGGGGGAGGATCCCTTCAGCCCAGGAGTTCAAGGTTACAGTGAGCTATGATCACACAACTGTACTTCAGCCTGGGCGAGAGGGCAAGACCCTGTCTTTAAAAAAAAGTTCCCCAAAGTTACATACTATATAATTCCATGTATCCAACATCCTTGAAATGACAATATTATAGAAATGGAGAACAGATTAGTGGTTACCAGGGGGTAGGGAGGGGGTGGGGATGGTGGGAAAATGTGTGTGGGTAACTTGAACTTGAGAGACCCTTGAGGTGACAGAAATGTTCTGTCTCTTGACAGTATCAATGTCACTATCTTGGTTGTCATATTGTCCTACAGATTTGTAAGATGTTATTATCATTAGGAAAACTGGATAAAGGGTACATTGCATTTCTCTGTATTATTTCTTTCTTTTTTTTTTTTTTTTTTTGAGGCGGAGTCTCGCTCTGTCACCCAGGCTGGAGTGCAGTGGCGCGATCTCGGCTCACTGCAAGCTCCGCCTCCCGGGTTCCCGCCATTCTCCTGCCTCAGCCTCCCGAGTAGCTGGGACTACAGGCGCCGCCACCACGCCTGGCTAATTTTTTTGTATTTTTAGTGGAGACGGGGTTTCATTGTGTTAGCCAGGATGGTCTCGATCTCCTGACCTCGTGATCCGCCCGTCTCAGCCTCCCAAAGTGCTGGGATTACAGGCTTGA
Source organism: Macaca fascicularis (assembly GCF_037993035.2). Classification (NCBI taxonomy): domain Eukaryota; kingdom Metazoa; phylum Chordata; class Mammalia; order Primates; family Cercopithecidae; genus Macaca; species Macaca fascicularis. The sequence continues at coordinate 5,928,269 of NC_088388.1, read as the reverse complement.
GCCACCGCGCCCGGCCTCTCTGTATTATTTCTTAAAACTGCATGTGAATCTATAGTTATTGCAAAATGAAAACTTTAATTTTTAAAGAAGCAAGTTAAAATATTTTTGGAAGCCCTGATGGGTTCACTGTTGAATTCTAGCAAACATTTAGGAAAGAAATTATTTTAAATTCTCTATAATCTCTTCCAGAAGATAGAACCAGAGGGAATGTTTCCTAACTCATTCTATGAGGCCAGCATAACTCTAAAACCCAAACCAGACAAAGACATTAAAAGAAAACTATAGGCCAATATCTCTCATGAACATACAAGCAAAAATTCTCAACAAAACATTAGCAAATTAAATCCAACAATGTGTAGATAAAATTATACGCCATGACTAAGTGGAATTTATCACAGGTATGCAAAGCTGGTGTAACATTCAAAAATCAATTGATGTAATTCATCAAATCAACAGGCTAAAGAAGAGAGATCCCATAATTACATCAATGCACGCAGAAAAAGCATTTTACAAAATCTAACACCCATTCCTAATAAGAACTAGAAATAGAGGCGAACTTTGTCAACATGTTAAAGAACACCTACCAGAAACCTACACTAATATCATAATTAATAGTGAGAAAAAGAAGCCAAAGATGTCCTCTCTCATCACTTTTTTAAACATTGTACTGGAATGCCTAGTTAATGCAATAAGATAAGAAAAGGATATACAAAGTTTACAGATTGGGAAGGAATAAATAAAACTTTGTTTGCAGACGTCATGATCATCTATGCAGAACTTCTAAAAGTATCATCAACAACAACAAACCTCCTGGAATTAATAAGCAATTATAGCAAAGTTGCAGGATACAAGGTTAATAAACAAAAGTCAATAGCTTTCCTATATACCAGCAATGAACAAGTAAAATTTGAAATTAAAAATGCAATACCGTTTACGTTAGCACTCCCCAAAAATGTAATACTTAGGTATGCATTTACCAAAACCTATATGAGGAAAACTATGTAACTCTGATGAAAGAAATAAATATAGAGCTAAATAAATGGAGAAATATTCCATGCTTGCGGATAAGAAGACTCAATATTGTCAAACATTAGATATTCCCAATCTGATGTATAAATTCAACACAATTCCAATAACAATTGTGGCAAGTTATTTTGTGGATAGCAAAAAACTGATTCCTGGGCCAGGCACAGTGGCTCATGCCTATAATCCCAGCACTTTGTGAGGCCAAGGCAGGAGGATCGCTTGAGCCTAGGAGTTTGAGACCAACCTGGACAACATAGTGAGACCTTGTCTCTACAAATAATAAAAAAAAATTAGCCAGGCATGATGATGTACACCTGTGGTACCAGCTGCTCAAGAGGCTGACAGGAGGATCACTTGAGCCTGGGAGGTCAATGCTGCAGTGAGTCATGATCACACACCACTGCACTCCAGCCTGGGCAACATACTGAGATCTTGTCTTAAACAAACAAACAAACAAACAAACAAAAAACCAAAACACAACCCCTGATTCTAAAGTTTATATGGAGAGGCAAAAGACCCAGAATAACCAAAACAATATTGAAAGAAAAGAACAAAGTTGGAAGGCTGCTATAAAGCTACAGTAATCAAGATGGTGTGGTATTAGTAAAAGAATAGAAAAACAGATCAGTGGAACAGAATAGAGGGCCCAGACTCATACAAACAGAGCCAACTGATCTCTGACAAAGGAACAGAAGCAATACCATGGAGAAAAGACAGCCTTTTTGACAGATGGTGCCAGAACAACTGGACACTCACATGCAAACAAATGACTCTAGATAAAGCCTCTTATCCCTTTCACCAAAATTAACTCAAAATAGATCATAGACCTAAATGTAAACTGTAAACTATAAAATTCCTGAAAGATTGGCCAGGTGCAGTGACTCACACGTGTAATCCTAGCACATTGCGAGGCCAAGGTGGGATGATTGCTTGAGGTCATGAGTTCGAGACCAGCCTGGCCAACATGGTGAAACCCCATCTCTACTAAAAACACAAAACTTAGCCAGGCATGGTAGCAGGTGCCTGTAATCCCAGCCACTCAGGAGGCTGAGGTAGGAGGGTCACTCGAACCCGGGAGGCGGAGGTTGCAGTGAGCCGAGATTGCCCCACTGCACTCTATCCTGGGGGACAGAGAGAGACTCCATCTCAAAAATAAAATAAAATAAAATAAAATAAAATAAAATCCCTAGATGATAACATAGGAGAAAATATGGATGGTCTGCATATGGCAATGATTTTTTTAGACACTATGCCAAAGGCATGATCCACGAAAAAAAAAATTGATGAGCTGGACTTTATTAAAAACTTTCGCTCTGCAAAATACACTGTCAGGAAAGTGAGGAGACACGCCACAGACTGGGAGAAAATATTTGCAAAGGACGTATCTAATAAAAGACTGTTATCGAAAATACACAAAGAATTCGTAAAACCCAACAATAAGAAAGGAAACAACCCAATTAAACAATGAACAAAAGACCTCAACTGACATCTCACCAAAGAAGATGTGCAGATGGAAAGCAGGCATATGGAGATATGCTCAACGTCATATGTCATTGGGGAACTGCAAATTAAAATAGCAGTGAACAAATTAGAATACCAGTACACACCTATTAGAATGGCTAAAATCCCAAACACTGACAACGCTAAGTGCTGGTGAGGAGATGGAGCCACAGGAACTCTCGTTCACTGCTGGTAGGAATACTCAATGATACGGCTACTTTGGAAGACAGCTTGGTGGTTTCATGCAAAACTAAATATATCCTTACTACATGATCCAGAAGTCGTGCGCATTGACGTTGACCCAAAGGGATTAAAAACTTGTGTCCGCACAGAAACCTGCACGCAGATATTTACGGCAGCTTTATTCCAAGTTGCCCAAACTTGGAAGCAACTCAGCTGTTCTTCAGGAGGTGAAGGGATGAACAGTGGTACATCCAGGCAACGGAATATTATTCAGTGCTAAGCTTGATGAGCTATCAAGCCATGAAAAGATATGGAGGACATAAATGCATACTCCCAAGTGCAAGAAGCCAGTCTGAAGAGGCTACCTACCGTATGATCCCACCTAAGTGACATTCTGAGAAAGGTAAAACTGTGGAGAGAGTAAAAATATCAGTGACCGCCAGGAGTTGTGGGGAGGGAAGGATGAACAGGCCGAGCACAGGGGTGGCTTAGGGCAGTGAGACTGTTCTGTGGGCTGTAACCCTGGATATGTGCCATTGTACATTTGTCAGAACCCATAGCATGTGGAACACCAAGCGGGAATCCTAACCTCAGCGTGGGCTTTGGGTGTATGGTGTATCACTTTGGATGATGGTGTATCACTGTGGGTTCATCAGTTGTAACAAAGGCACGGCTCTGGTGAGGAATGTTGGTAGTGGGGAGGCTGCCGTTTTGGGGGGCATGGATTATATGGGAAATCTCTGCACTTTCTGCTCAGTTTTGCTGTGAACCCAAAACTACTCTAAAAAAATACTCTGGTAAAAAAAATAGAGACCCAGTGCGGTGGCTCACACCTGTAATCTCAGTGCTTCAGGAGGCCAGGGAGGGAAGATCATTTGAGGTTAGGAGTTTAAGGCCTGGGCAATATAGCAAGACCCTGTCTCTACAAAAAATAAAAATACAAAAACTTAGCTGAGTATGGTGGTGTGAGCCTGTAGTTCCAGCTACCTGGGAGGACAGCTTGAGGCCAGGAGTTTGAGGCTGCAGTGAGCTATGATCGCACCACAGCATTTTTAATCATTTTTAAATATATGAAGAGAACATCCATGCAATCACAGTCTTCAATTCTAGTTTCATCAGTGGCTGGGGCCGGGCAGTGCTCCCTGCTGCTCTCCAGCCTCTGCTGGCGGCCGGGGTCGGTCGCAGGATGGAGGCAGGGCTGGTGGAAGATGCCGCTCGGGGCTTCCTCCCTGCTCTGAGGCTATCGAAGGACTGCTGGAGAGAGAGCGCACAAAGCTCCGCGCGGCTTCACGGGGCCCCAGCTGTGCCCAGGTGCCTTCCTAAAGAGCGCGCCGCCTGCAGAACGGGAGGCCTCCTCCCTGCTTGTCTTCTGCCCGCTCCTGCTCTCTGGATCCTCTGGCTGCTCTCATCGTCTTTTCCCGGATGAGGGTTCAACCTTTGAATTCCCTAAGACAGCGTATTAACTGACTCCGCACGGTTACTTCTTATGGTTTTAAGCCGCGCCCCCGCTGAAAAGGGACCCGTGCTGGCAGAACTTCAGGTCCTGGTGAGAGGTTTGTAAGGGGATAAGAGCATCCAAGCCGGATGGAAAATACACCAAGCCCTCTGCGGACCTTCCGCCGCCAACAGCATCTTCTCTCCTAAGGATGTTCCCCGGCTGCCGACTTTCTGTGCAATGCGCAGCCCGTGTTCACTGAGAGGAAAGAGCGATTTCAGTGCGTGTCATTCCAAACAACGATTGCTTCTCCGTGTCTATGAAAAAACAAGGTTTTTTTTTCTTTCGGATAAACAAAACAAAAAACCAAAACCAACAGATAATTTAACCTTAATCACAAAGGTGGTCCGAGTTATTTAATAGGTACGGAGTAGAAAGATACGATTAAGGCTGGGTACCGTGGCTCACGCCTGTAATCCCCGCACTTTGGGAGGCCGAGGTGGGCGGATCACCTGAGGTCAGGAGATCCAGACCAGCCTGACCAACATGGTGAAACCCCATCTCTACTAAAAATACAAAATTAGCCGGGCGTGGTGGTGTATGCCTGTAATCCCAGCTACTCAGGAGGCTGAGGCAGGAGAATCACTTGAACCCAGGAGGCGGAGGTTGCAGTGAGCTGAGATTACGCCATCACACTTCAGCCTGGGCAACAGAGTGAGACTCCATCTTAAAAAAAAAAAAGATATGGTTAAATTTGCACAGCTACACTCTCAAATAAGAACATGATACGTTAATTTGTATATTGCTTTAAAATAGCACTGGCTCTCCGCCAGACACATAAAAGATGTGATTTTCCAGCTTTATAGTCATTTTCTGTACAGTCTCTGGTCAGCATAGTGGCTTTATTCACGTCTGTATCTCGGCTTTCACTTCTCAGACGGGATCCCCTGCAAGTGGCACCTACTCAGCAAGTTCTTCTCTGCTGGAAGATCCTGCAGGGCTCATGCCTGCTCAGGTTGGCTCTTCCCTCACCTCCAGGCGTTAGTTCAAGTGCACCTGGCCACAGTCAGTGCATCCTTGGCCAGCGCAGGCTCCTTCTCCATAGGAGCCCGGGATTCAGGGTGAGCTCCCGTGTAATGTGGGGGGACTGTATCCCCAGCCCCCCACTGAGTTCCCTGCTCACACTTCCTCCAGGCTCTGCGGGTGGGCCACACCTGGTTCAGGATCTCCCTAGGCAGCCCTTTGCCTCAGGAGAATGCTGGAGGACACTGTTCCCTTTTCCTCTCTCCACTCGGTGCCTCAGGGCTGTGCTGAGGTGCCTGAACTCTGAAGGTGTGGCTGGTGCCAACTGAGACCTGCTGTGAATACAAGACACCCTGCATTTCAAATATTGGGTACACACAAAGGAATGTGAAATCTCAATCATTTTCATTATGATTACACATTGAAACGATGGGATAAATAAAAGATTATTAAAACCAATTTTATCTGTTCCTTTTCAAATTTTAACATGTAGCTACTAGAAACTTTAACATTACTCATGTGGCTGGCAGATCTTGCTGCTGGCTGTGCTGCCGAGAGGGACAGCAGGATGGAGGCAGCCCCCACAGAGGCAGCTCCCAAAGTCCCCATTTCCAGGTCACCTTCCAGCTCCCAGAGGTGAAGGGGGCCAGGTGGCTCCTCCAGCAGGGCGCCTCCCTGCTCGCCACGATGCTGACGGGACCGAAAGCACACACAGCAAGTGGGGAGTATGGCTGGCTGAGGGTTCCCTGTGTCACAACGCATGTCTTTACCTCTGGTTTTCTGCCACAGACTCTGGATCCCAAGGGTCCAAAGGGAATTGCAGAGGGGAAGAATTCAGTCTTCCTTTTCTCCTCTGTGGCTTCCGGTGGCTGCATTTGCAACTAGACTGTTCCAGACACAGCTCCACAAAAGACCGCTTCCTCCCTGGTTGCTTGCTCACTTATGTGCCCAGTGCCTGGGCCCGGCAGCCACACTTCTGTCTCCACTGCATTTGCACTTGAGTTTCCTAAACACCCTCTAAGTGGCCAACACTATTAATGAATGCACAAACATGAAAGAATATTCTCTCAATACATTTCAGGGTGGGTACTCATCAGATGAACACATTTTCAGTTACTAAGTTAATGACAACAATTGAAGACATTGGAAATTTTTATTCATCTTTGCTTTACAACAGAACCGAAAGCGTCAACTTAAGAATTCATTTTACCTGCTGGTTTCCGCAAGCTAGTTATGTGAACCATATTTTACAAATAATAATAATATTACAACAATAATTATGGAGAAGTTAATTGGATAATAGAGCTTTTCCACAATTCAATTAGAAACACAGAAGAAACTAGATAATTTTAAGTCCGCTAACTCAAGACATGCTGGTGCGAGCCCGGCCTGTGAGGTCCCATTGCCTGTGTCTCTTGGGGGCCTTAGGAAAGACTACAGTTTGCGTGCCTCTGGGGAAATGTCTACACTACAGAAAATCTTTGGGTGTTCAGTAGTTCTCCAGAGATTTTAAGTGGTATCATAACAGCCTATCTGGAGAACTTATTTCTAAATAATTTGAAAAACAAACAAGAAACCATTAGGGTTTTTATGCTCTCCACAGGGCCTGCTCTTCCCTCCCCTACCCTGCTCTGCCCGCCACTGCCCTGCAGACACTCTCCCAGGACTATGGGAACCCAAGCTCTCTCCTCTGCGCCAGACAAACAGTGCTCAGGCCACGCACCTCCTCAGAAAAGGGGGCACGGGTTGGCATGTCTTCAGAGAGCTCTGAGTAAACTCCCCGGGCCCAGGGACGCAGGGGAGCCTGGTGGTTGCTGCAGAGCCGACTTCACGTTCCCCTAAACAACCTTTCTAAACTAGAGATTTCTAGACTAAGACAAAATCAACACGCATTCACACTTTATACTCTACTGTACTCTACTCCATTTTCAACCCCTTGGATTTAAACTCAGTGTGGAGAATCTGTGATAAGCACCTTCCAAATTCCTCCAGGATCATCTGCTCTGCCAGGCACTTGGAGCAGTGTTCTTTCTCGGCTTCTTCTCCCTGAGCCAGCAGGCAGGCGCATGTGGCCTCCACCACCTCCCAGGAGATGCATGAGGAAGGCCGCCTGTCAGAAACAGAGCAGTTAAAGGCCACTCAACAGCACATGGTTTCTACCTATAGTACTATTTATATTCAGCAGAATATTGCTTGTCCACACTATTTTAAAGAACATCATCCACTAAAATCTAATGTTGTCTTCCTCATACTGGAAACTATTAGGCCAGGCACAGTGGCCTGTAATCCTAGCACCTTGGGAGGCCAAGGCAGGAGGATGGTCTGAAGCCAGGAGTTTGAAACCAGCCTGGGCAACAAAGTGAGACACTGTCTCTCTTTTTTTTTTGTTTTTTTTTTTTGTTTTTTTTTAATACTGAGTCTTGTTCTGTCACCAGGCTAGAGTGCAATGGCATAATCTCAGCTCACTGCAACCTCCGACTGCCTGGTTCAAGTGATTCTCCTGCCTCAATCTCCCAAGAAGCTGGGATTATAGGCATGTGCCATGATGCCTGGCTAATTTTTGTATTTTTAGGAGAGATGGGGTTTTGCCATGTTGGCCAGGATGGTCTCAATCTCCTGACCTCTTGATCTGCCCTCCTCAGCCTCCCAAAGTGCTGGGATTATAGGCGTGAGCCACCACGCTCGGCCGACATCTTGTCTCTTAAAAAAAAAAAAAAAAAAGAAAGAAAGAAAAGAAAGAAAGGATTAACTGCTTTTAGAATAACAACACAGAGGACAAGTAAATCTGTCAGTTTTTGACATCCCTCTCATGGCGGGTTTGAAATTTCCTCAAAATTAGATCCACCGACAAACCCAGAGGATCCCGGGCTACAGAGTCAAGTACGTGGGCCAGGTGGGAAATTGTGGAAGCAGGACTCTTAGCTGAGGCGGGGCATGGGGACAAGCCAGGCAGCTTTGCTCTGAGTCCTGTCCATGCTGGGTGTCCACCTTTCCTCCCCACAGGACCATGTGCAGCCAGAGAAGGCCAACTGTTCTGAGGACTCGCCTGTCAAGCCTTGGGGTCCTGCTGTCAGGATGGCCTTCTCCCTCAATGCCGCTTGGAGCTGTGAAAGAGGTTCTGAAGGAGAAGTTGCACCGTATCACACAGGACCAGCTATTCTCCTGGCTGAGCTCAGCGGGCAACTGTGGCTCAGCTAGACAGCGACCCAGGTGGTGCTAAGTTGACAATTTTTCAGGAAAACTTTATAAAAGATTAAAAAGCTTGGATTATAAAAATAGAGCAAAATTTTGGATTAAAGTCTGTCTATAAAGACAATACACAATGACTTTGGTTGAAGAAGAAGACAGGGTTGCCCTTGGGAAAAGAAGGGCCGTTAACACTGTAAGACCAGGCTCTAGTGCACAGGCCCCTGCTGGACTCCACGGAACACACACCCTGCTACAGGCGATGACATTTGCACACATCACTTCAGACAATGCAGCCAACTTTTGGTCAATTTTTACTGATAAAGACCTCTGCAGGTTGGCTGGGTGCGGTGGCTTACGCCTGTAATCTCAGCACTTTGGGAGGCAGAGGTGGGTGAATCACCATTCAGGAGTTTGAGACCAATATGGTGAGCTCCCATCTCTACAAAAAATAGAAAAATCAGCCAGATGTGGTGGCTTGTGCCTGTAGTCCCAGCTACTCAGGAGGCTGAGATGGGAGGATCACCTGAACCTGGGGAGGCTGAGGCTGTATGAGCTGTGATCGCACCACTGCACTCCAGCCTGGCAACTGAGTGAAAACGCTGGTCTCAAAAAAAAAAAAAACAAAAAGCAAACAAACAAACAAAAAACACACCCCTGCAGGTCACAGTCATGAGTATTTCTGATACTCTCTAACCAAATAAGCATGAATTTGGCTTTGCAAAATATTAATTAATGACATCTGGTACTTTATCTTGATTGACCATTACACTGAAGTTTAAAAAGAAGTTTTTTTTAAACAAATGAATGGAATCTAATAGATAGTAAAATTATGACTCAACCTTTGAGAACTACTAGGATTACAATGCGGCGTTAAAACTGATAAATGCAAAATTATCCAACTAATCCAGATCCACAGTCGCTTAGTAAGGAAAACAACTTGGACCAAGCACAGCCCTTTGCTGCCACTTCCCACAATAAAGGACAGGGAGGTACGCGCTGTCTTTGCTGCCCCGGGTCGGTGTGGCTCTGTATTAACGCAAAGGCAGTGTCAGAACTCTGCTGGCCCTGCTGGTGATCCTGGCAGCAGGGCTCTTTCATCCGGTACAAAACAGGAGTAACTCAGAGAGTGAGGATGAAAAGGCCGAGCCGAGAAGACAAAGAGGACAAAACAGGTTTCCGCAGCAGGGCCTCTAAGGAAACACAGTCGCCACCCAGGATTAGCCCATGGAGGGAGGAACGGCTTCCCTCTGCCCCCTGAACACACGCCCGCCCCTGCAGGCTCACACATTCTTTCCAGTGTATAAATTGTCCTTAATTCTCCTCTTAAATTAACCTCTGTTCCCTCTATTAGCAGAGGTTAGTTCAAAGTACCTACCTATCCTGACTGAATTTTGGAAGTCCTGAAAATTTCGTTGGTGGCAGATGGCGACTGCCTTCCAAACCTCCAGCCTGCACATAGTTTGGCATGCTCATTAGTGTCTTTCGTTCTGGGCTTTCTTCATAATTTTTGCAACCAATGCATTTGCAAATAGAAGAACACATAATTTTGGCCTGGTAATACAAAATGCTTCAATAAAATTAGGTTGTCCCACAAGTCATCAAAAACTGACAATTTCTATTTGGACCTTAAATAATTCTTTGCGTATATTTGCCCACGAGAGAGAGAGAGAGAGAGAGAGAGAGAGAGAGAGAGAGTGTGAATGTGTGGGTGAGAGCGTGTTGAACGTGTATGAGTGTGTGGAGTGTGTGTGTGTTGACTGTGAATGTGTGTGTGTTGAGTGTGAATGTGTGGGTGAGAGTGTGTGTTGAGTGTGTGTATGAGTGTGTGAGGTGTGTGTCGAGTATGCGTGTGTGTGCATATGAGTGTATGTGGGGTTTGGGTATGTATGTGTATATGTGTGAGTGAATATGAATGTGTGTGACTGAGTGTTTGCGTTTGAGAATGTGTGTGTGTGTGTGTGATCTGCAGTTTTCATCACACGCTGCTGTTGAGGAGATGCAGTAGTCTTGCTGCTGACGGAGCGGAGGCCGAGTGTGTGGGTTTGAGTCCCAAGCACAGAGAGGGCATTGCTCTCCCTTCTCCACCAGGGAGCCAATAGGCTGCTTCGTTTGACTTGTTTTGAAGAAAGCCTGCCTTAGCTGACTATAAAACTCTAGCTTATGGTTCTCTTTCAGCATGGGAGGCTATTATGCTGTTTCTATGGGTGCAGAGAATGTACAAGAGAGTAGAATTCGAAACCTGCCCAAGAGCAGGTCTGTGGCTGGGAGCTCTCAGGGGAGACCTCTCCTGCTGCCTTGCGGTTGCATTTTGTTTCAAGCTTTTCCTGGCAATGTGATGCTCAGGGGACCGGCGTGTCCCATCTGTACCCAGCAAGCCCCTTCTTGCCCCCTCATGCCAAATCCTTGTTCATGTGGGCCCCAGGGGCTGACCAAGAGCTGGCACTGCCAATCACTATGGTTTTTGGCTTTCTCTTTCCTTCAGGCCCCCAGGGATTTCCCTTTGTTCTTTCCAGCTGAGAGATGCATCTTCAGGGGGATGTGTTCTGTTTCATCTGCACCTCTGGGTGTTTTGAAGCAGGAGGCTTTTCAGAGTTTCTAGTCTACACGAATGCCAGAGACTAAAGGACAGTGCTATTTTCCTGTGAGGCTGCACATTCTGTGGGCTGTGCCCAGCATAGGCTTGGCCTTGGGGAAATGGGCTGAGCCGTAGTATCGTGGCAGCCAGTGAGGGCGTTTTGCAGGACACAGGAGCTACTGTGAGTGCGGTTGGAATTGGTTCCTCGGGGGTGATGTCACTCCGTTTCAACTGTGCATCTCTGTCATGTTTTGACTGTGTTTTCCACCTCTTTGCTGGGGACTGTGGGGTCCACCTTTCCAGGTCTTTCAGTGCATGTCTCCAGAATCAGGAGGACTATTCTCAAGCCTGACCCTCTGTGACGGACAGCCTTTGAAAAGTATAATTCACAGGAACCCCCAAAAGACCTCAAGCAAACCAAAACAGAGGTTTGTAAGGAAGGTTTGCTCAGCTGCTCCCCTGATAGGGCCTAAGGGTTCCCTCACTTTCTCTTTCTTCCTTTCCCTCAACACAAAGGAAAAGGAAAAGAGAAAGAGCAAAGAGAGGTGAAACAGCGACAGCACTGAAGGGGAAAGTGGGTCCCTCTGCTGTCATTATATCTTTGGGAAAAGAAAAAGCTTCCGTCCAGGCTGTGATCTGCAGCTTGCTTTGTTAGCCTCCCTCCATTGGCTTCGGCTGACTGTCCATTCTGGTCTCTGATGGGCCTGTGAGCCAGGGAGGAGCTACCCTTGGTCAAAGCACCAGGTGAATGGATGTCTGGGGACAAGTGCCACAGGGACCAGGAACAGACTGAGTCTTTGAGACCAAACTGTCCCCCACAGCCCCACCTAGAGCACTTGGGCTTTGTTCAGGGAGGAAGAGGCACGGCTGCCCTCTGGGAGCCTCCACCCTGCTGGAGGACCAGCGTGGATCAGTGGCCGCAGAAGGACAAAGCCACGCAGAGGGCACCCTCACTGGGTACTCAGGGCTGGGCTCAGGGGAAGCAACATGCTCCAAAACAGCCCTTGGTGGATTGGCCTGGTTCACAAAGCTCAGCTGGTATTTGGGAAATTAATTCAGATTAATGTAAGTGCCCTTCTAGAAACCCTGGAAGAAAAAAATAATTATATTTATCTTTTTAAATTACAGCGAAGTTTTTTAACCACAAAAGTCACTCAAAATATTTACCTGTGTTTTTTGTTAGTGAGTTAGGGAGCTGGGCACTAACCTCATAGCACTCGCAGTAATTCTTCAGGCAGCCCGACCTCCTGCAGTTGCACCCTTTGTTGTGCCGGGGCTTGACATCGCCCAATTGCCCTTTCCCAATTTTTGGCTGGAAAGCTTCTGGATTTCTACCAAGACATGCCTAGGGTAGAATGGGAAGCTCCATCAGGATGGATATTATCATTCAAAACTCAGCTCAATGAAGGGCATCTCATTTGAATCTGGTTGTTGTAAAAGCTGCCACAGTAAGCAGTGACTCTCTTTACATGGTTCAGAAGGTGCAGCCCCTTCTTGTTTGATTTCAATTTGTTTCCATACACAAAAAGGCATATTGTAGCTAAGGTTTCTTCATGTTTTGTTTCCTGAGTTTCCAAGTCTTACATATTTATTGTAAAAAAAAATAATAGATGGTAAAGATGCAAAGAAAATAATTATTTCCGTGTGGACACGTTTCCATCCAGCATTTCTGGGGCCCTCTTTCCTAAAATGGTTGAGACCGTGGACCATACTAGCAGTTCACACTGCCTCAACACACCGTGTGCCAGGCGTCTTTCCATGGGATTTGTATATACATGCCCTCTCATGTAATCCTCAGCAACCTCGGGAAGTAAAATCATCTACTGTATGATTGTTTTATACATGGAGAAACCCAGGCACCGAGAGGTAAAAAACTGCAGGTAAGTGGCAAGATCTCGATTCAAAGTCCCCGTGCTGACTTCAGAGCAGGTCTCAACCGTTGGGCCATGCCTTTCTCAAGCAATACACACAAGTTGTTATCCAGGTCTATTTGTTGTCCCTTTTTAATCTATCTATACACACAAATACATACATATCTTTACATACAAAATGATTCAATGCTCTTTGTAAAAATTCAAACAATAGAGAGGTCACAGTGGAAGTCCGTGGCCTCCCTTCCCCCTCCTGGGGTTGACATTTGGAATCGGTGCTATCCAGTAGCACAGCCCCCAGCACAAGGCCATCGCTGCACAATGTGCTGCTAGACAGCCCCAGCCTGCGGTGCGTGGCTTTAGGCATTTTCACGGATCACTGAAGTGTGACAGGCAGTGGAGGCACATATCTGCAGCTGTGGCATGATGATCTTGTGCACGTGCGCATACCTCTGTACCTGCGCACACCTGTGTACCTGCTACCAAGGTCAAGTTAGAGGACAGGCGGCCCCACAGGCTGCCTTGTGACTCCTCCCCAGTGGTGCACCCCCGCGGGGAACGCTATTCAGACGTAGAGGGCTTTAGGTTTGCCTATGCTGGTGCCGCAGGAATCCCACAGCTTGTACTCCTGCGTCGGCTGCCTCCCTCAGATAACAACTGGGAGGTCCGTCCGCACTGCTGCGCTTAGCTGCAGCTCCTGCTTTCCATCAATGTGTGGATTCATCCATTCTACCACGGATGGATGTTTGGGCTGTTTCCAGTGTCTGGTTACTCTGAATGAAGCTGCATGAACATTCCTGTATAAGTCTCCTGGTGGACACTGGTGCTCGTTTCTATTGGCTATATTTTTAGGAAGGAAATGGCTGGATCATAGCATACACACAGGTTTAGTTTTTGTAGCTATTGTCAAACAATTTCCCGAAGTGGTTGTGCCCCTTTATATTCCTATCAGCAATGTATGAGAATTCCAACCCTTTTTGGTTTTATAGTTTTAATTGTAGATAGTACTCTTTATCCCTAAACAAAATGTACTCAAGTTTACATGCATGACAATTTTCTTCTGTCCTATGGATCTGGCTATATCAAAATTGGTAAGATATTTCAAGTCCTTTATCCATAATTCAAGAGGAGAATTAAATTATTTTAGAAAACAATGCAGAGAGCAGCCACACCCTTATAATTGTGTCCTATTTGCACAGGACAGTCTCAGGTCTACAGTCGATGGCTCTCAATTTCCCTTCGTGAATGAGTGGGCACTGGAAGTGTCTCCCTGGAGTGGGTTGACAACCCTGAGCCTAACTGTCCCTCCCTTCTCCCTGATTATCTTTTGTGCCTACAGAAAGGGATAAAAGCTGCAAGCTCCTGTGTTTAGCCTTCAGCAGAGTGGTCATCAGGGCCATCGAAGTAACCTTTGCACCCCTGGGAAAACCTAGATTCTTTTCTTCTGGAAGCTGAGGGGTGAAATTTAAATTGTTAAATTTTACAATTGAAAATGTAGGCTGCCTGAGCACTTTCACCCAGCCTTCTCACGCAGTGGACTGTCTACACGTTTGCGACTACACTGCTCCAGCTCATGCTTATCTGCTATGTGAAATGACCCCAAATGTCTAAACTCCAAGACAAAGTGGACATTCGCATGTTCTTGAATCAGGACCTTCCTAGGCTGCTGCATCTCTGAAGACTTCCCACATAATAAAGGGCAAAAGGCCTTTCTCTGCCTACCACTTTTATAACAGCTGCTTGTCATGGTTCAATACTCCCACCAGCAGGAATCAAGTCGTGTTCAATGTAAATTCTTCAAAACTGTGGATTTTTTCCAATGAGGAATCTCTGGAGATCATTTTATGAACATCTCAAACAGTTTGAAATGCTTTTAAAATGCATGCATTTAATGGACATGTATTACCTTAATGGCTTTAAACCGTTCAATTTCATGATGCAAGTTATTGCAACAATTATTACAATTGCAGTTGTTGCAAAAGTCTCCACTGGCGAAGCAGTCGCAGTACCTGTGAAGGAAAGGACAGAGTGAGTGGCAGGCACAGACAGCACAGTCAGTAGTGAAAAGAAGAGCACACACGTATAAGGAAAGAGCAGGCAATGTGCTGCAGTCAGAACACTGAATGCTTTTACAGATGGCTCAGACTCCTTTTTATATGAGAACTAGATCAACTAGGATGATGCTCACCAGTGACTAACACAGAAGGGCGTAAAACTAGTTAAAACCATTTGTTTCATAATATAGGATTTTGCAAAGCAAAACAATTTCCTGGCAAATCCATTGCCATCCATCAATCCTCCCTGGCCCCTAATTGTCCTCTGCCATTTTCCCAGGAGCACGGTAAGTTTGGTGGGCAGAAACATCAAGTAACAAAGAGCTGTCTTCCCACCAACCACCCCAATCCATCCAACATGACTGAAGGTGTGTTCACTTCTTCACGAGACCTTGACTTTGAGTGAAAACTAATGGGACCCAGAGGTGGAACCTGGCCTAGGCCTTATCTCACTTTCATTCTGTGAGGGGGAAGTGAATGGCAGAGGAAATGAACGGATGAGGCGGCTGCAGTCACACCTCTTGGCTGTAATGCGAGGGTTGTTCGGGAATCCTGAGTCTAGTGAAGCCCTTGGAGCGCACACCACCGTGCCCTGTGACTCCTGGGGCCACACAGGTGGGTGGCAGTGCTGTGGACTGGCTCTGAGGGCTTCCTGGGAGAGCCGGCGGTGCTGGCAGCCGGTCCCCCTCCCACAGTCTTCTAAGACGTCTGCTCCTGCGCTGTAAGCAGAGGTGTTCACAGGCATGCGCTTTACCCTTCCTGGGTTGGGCAGGGACGACGCTTTCCTTAATTCATGTGAAAATGTAGCATCAAGGCAAGGACTCCTACTGTGCTGCCTATGACCCGTGCCCCAGAGAGCCTGTGGGGCGTTTGTCAGCCACCCCATGGCTTCCCCCTCTGACCAGAGAAGACCCCTGTCGCTGTCTTCTGTGAGCATGGTTCATCGAAAAGAGCTTCCAACTCGTTTTCCACACAGGCTCTGCCTCCCTCTCCCCATGCGCCAGTCAGCTTTGCAAGCTGTAGAGTGGGAATCGTGGTGCTCAGCCTTCCAGTCCCAAAGCGCGGCTGAGGGAAACCCTGGGCGTGTCAAGCTTCCCACAGTGCTGCAGGAACATGGTGAGGGCTGTGCGGGGGACCAGAGGTCTGCAGAAACCTCTCTGGGGCAGAATTCCCAAACACAATTCTTTTCATAATTATTATTTTCATATTTTAAAATAATATTTTAATGTCAAGTCAACAGGAGAGTAAAGAAGATCATCAGAGGCCAAAAAGACAAGAAATTGTGAACCCAGAGAGGGAGTTCTGCAGCAGCTGAGTGCTGCCCTGGGGCATCTGCCAGTCCCGAAGGACCCGGAGCTTGGTTTCCAATGTGCTGCTCGTGCAGGAGACAGGAGACAAAGTCTGGGCTGTCAAAGGTGAGCATGAGACCAGAGACCCCTCATCAAGTGTGGATCCCTGAAAGGCGAGCTCCCCAAGGAGTGAATTATTAGACACAACTCCACTCCACAACAGGGGAGAGGAGAGACACATCCCCCGCGGGGGGAAAGGGGAACTATAAAGGTCTCTCCCGAGCCTGCAAGCCATGCAGATGGAGAGAAGGGAAAGGGGACAGTGACAGAAGTTTGGACACCAGACAGCAGAGGGGTAAGAGAACTGGTGTGGCAGACTCAAGAATGCTGAACCCGAAGTCAGCAGGAAAGAGCTGGGAAGGAGCTGTGGAAGGCTCTGGAATGGGCAGCACCAGGTTCTTCCATGGGAGAGAAAAGCCAGGTGAGATAAGTAGAGAACCAGGGGGATTCTCTGCAGGAAGGCACGAGTCCCCAGACTCCTCCTCCTTCCTAAGCAGCTGGGACCCCCTGCCACAGTGGTAGAGACTACAAGTGACTCTCTTGGAGCAAAACCACTGGGTGTGGGATATGATAATGAACAAATCCAAGAAAAGTGAATGTTGAGACCCCTAGGTTTCTTCTACTCAGCTTCTAGCATTCTAGCAGGAGACTAGAAAAGCCTCTTCTGAGGACCCTGACCAACCCAGGAGAAAATATCTAGAATCTGACATTGAGTTTTCCCAATAAAATAGCTGAGTGACCACCCTGTGGTGGAGCTACAGTGAGCAAGCCCTCAGCAGTGCACCTGCAGCCCCAGTCAGCCCACCCCTCACCTACAGCCCCCAGGGAGCCCACCCCTCACCTACAGCCCCCAGGGAGCCCACCCCTCACCTACAGCCCCCAGGGAGGCCACCCCTCACCTACAGCCCCCAGGCAGCCCATCCCTCAGCTACAGCCCCCAGGCAGCCCACCCCTCAGCTACAGCCCCCAGGCAGCCCACACCTCATTCTTTTTTTTTTTTTTGAGACAGAGTTTCACTCTTGTTGCCTAGGCTGGAGTGCAATGGTACGATCTCGGCTCACTGCAAACTCCACCTCCCAGATTCAAGCGATTCTCCTGCCTCAGCCTCCCGAGTAGCTGGGATTACAGGCATGCACCACCACACCCAGCTAAATTTTTGTATCTGTTTAGTAGAGATGGGGTTTCACCATGTTGGCCAGGCAGGTCTTGAACTCCTGACCTCGTGATCCACCCACCTCAGCCTCCCAAAGTGCTGGGATTACAGGCATGAGCCACCACGCCCGGCCCACACCTCATTCTTAAGTGTGAACCAAGTGATGCCCAGGGATCCGCAGACACATTAGGAAATCTTCCAGGGTATGAAAGACAGAGGCCCAGAGAAACGGACCATGCATGGAAAAGAAAACTAGGAGAAAAGTGGTATCAACGGCCTTAGAGAGACTAAGAAAAATTATTGATCTATGAAACAGGAAAACGATTCTTATAAAAAATCTCAGGATACGAAAAAAGATGTTTTAGGAAGCAAAAAAGTAATCACAGTGATGAAAGACCTAGAAAGTATGAAAACTAGAACTAATCAGAGGAGAAAGCAACAGTGGGCCAGACTAGAAAATCCAACATTTATGCAGTAAGAGTTCCAGAAATACTGAATATTAAGAATGAAGGGGATACAATAATTCCAGAACATTTCCCAGAACTCAAGGCCATGAGTTTCTGAAGGGAAAGGACCCACCTTGGGCTCTGTACAGTAGCTAGAAAAGAGACTGGAACCAAGACAGCATGAGCACATTCTGCAGCACCGGGAATAAGAGATGATCCTCTATGTTTCTAGAAAGAATAAAACAGTTTTCATACAGAGGATCAAGAAAAACATGATGTCAAAATTCCACCAGCAACATTGGAAGCTAGAAGAAATGCAGCAAGGCCTTCAAACATCCAAAGAAAAACGATTTCCAACCTCAAGTTCTACTCCCAATCTGAATTATCATCTAACCATGAGGATAGACTAAGATATTTTTCAACACATAAGGTCTGAAAAAATTACATCCCATATACTCTTCCTCATGGAAGCTACTAGAGAAGGCACTGTGCCAAAATGAGGCTGTGAATCTCACGAGGAAGATGCGGGCTCCAGGAGTCAGGAGCCCAAACATGAGAAAGAAGCTGGTGAACCCCTCAGCATGATGGCAGAGTGGAGTCCAAGACAGGAGCTGCACACCGGCCTGGAAACGAGCCCCAGCCAGGCAGCTCGGGAAAAGCCTTCACGACAGGACAGACAGTGCCCCCATGTCTGGGCATGTTGAGAAGACCGTTACACAACCAGAGGAGAGGTGAGGGTTACGTTAGTGTTGTGTGCATAGAAGACTAAGTACTGGGTATGAACAGGAAGGGAAAGGTAAAGAAGTTCAGGAAATGATAATTCATACAGGCTCAGCAGGGACCAGAGTTTTCATCGTCATAAAATGTAAAGACTCAATGCTAATCTAACCAAGTCTATCTCACGTCTGGGTGTGGGAAATGTGTGTGTTGGGAGGGGTTGGTATGTGAGTGGGAGAGGAAATAAAGCTAAATCCACATTTCCCATGGTACAAAAACAATAGATCACACCAAACTGAAAAGCCGAGGAGTAATTCAGACCTGTTATTTATACCTATGGAAGCAAATATTAAAAGATTCAGTTAAAAGAGTTGAAAGTTCCTGGAGGGCAGAAGATAAGGAACAATAGTCAGGGTACTACTATTTTTTGTCACAAGCCTGGTACAATTATCTGGCTCTCTAAACTACGTGTGTGTGTGTGTGTGTGATTTGGATAAAAATAATAAACTGAGATTAAGAAAGAATAAAAGATAAACAGATTAGTCTAGATGCAGCACAGAAAGACAGACCACAAATATACAAGAGAAGTTAAGAGAAACCATCAAGAGTTAGAGGGGCTAATGTGTCTGTCTGATGAGCATTACGGAAGGAGAGAGGAGAGAAAATGGGGGAGAGGCATCTTTGGAGTGAGGATATCCATGAGTTTTCCAGAACTGACGATAGCTGTGGATGCTTAGATTTAGGAAACCTAATGAACTCTAAGAAAGACAAACAAAAAGAAAAACCAAAGGCAAAAAGAAAATCTCAAATGCACCAGAGAACAAAGATACGTTACCTAGACTCACAGCTGACTTCTTGTTAGATATAATGGGAAACCGCAGACTATTTTCAAAGCATTGGCAGAAAAAAACCTGACAACCTAGAATTGTATACCCAGTAAAAGTGTGTTTACTCACCAAGGTCCAGGCTAGGCACATTTCTTTTTTTCACTGTATACTCTTTTGCTGAGTGATTTTATCAACTCTTGCTTTTGAAGATTTTAATCTTTTGAAGATTTTAAAATCTGTTTTCACCAAACCTGTTCTCTGTCTCATACTCCAGACCCTAAAATCCTTATTGTCTCCTTTCCCAAATGAAAGGGTGGGCTGTCCACATGTGCTCTTATCATTCCTCATCTCCCATTCATCCTTTAACCTATTGCATTCAGATTTCTTCCTCCTGCCCACAGACTCTCAAAGGCAATCAACCAGCTCCTTATTGGAAAACCCAGGGCTCTCTTCACCCTTCTTGAGAGCTTTGGACCCTACTGTGTTCCAGAACCACATCCCAGCTTCCAGTCAGAAATCTCTACCTTCGATTCAGCATGTCCAGCCCTCCACCCACGGTCTTCACCTGCACCCCTTGCACTGTTCCAGCTGCTCTCTCCTCCTGTGCCTGCTCTCCATCCATGGTGTTACCATCTGCCCAGTAACACAGCCCCTGTGTCAGTTCTGACAATTACCTTGCTCTCTTTCCCCATATCCAAGGGTTGCCAAATCTACTGATTCTGGCTCAGAAATATCTTTTATTAATTTTATTTTTGATAAATATAAATCATATTTATTGTGGAATTTTTAAAAATACAAATAAGTAAAAAGAAACAAATTACATCCAATCTGAATCTCATTCCCTAGAGATGATCATTTGGTGAATATATTTCAGACTTTTTCTATAAAACTATACATACTGAAATAAGTATATGTTGTTTGGTTACAGATTATATGTAAACAAAAATAAGATATTATACAAACTGTTTCAGTGTGCTTTTATTACTTATCAATATAAGTAAGATAGATAACATCTTGCTTTTATTACTCATCAGTATGTTATGAATGTTTCCCGTGTAAATAGATTTATATACCATTTTAATTGCTGTACATACCCCATAATATAGCAGCACCTTGATTTATATAAATATTCACTTTACACTGAACATGTAGATGTTTTATATATCGTGGAAATATAAACAATACTGTAGCAGTGGTGTTGGTCTTCTTTCTTTTCCTGGAACCATCCACCCTCCCTCTCTTGCCGCAGGGCCTTTGCACCTGTGGTTTCCTCTGCCTACAACACTCTTAGCATCCACTTTCAATCCACCTCCACCCAGTGAATTCCCCCTAATCCAAACACACCTCCTCAGGGAAGCCTTCCCTGACTGCCATGCTTGCTCAACACATCCCACCCCCTCAGCCCATTACTGCTCCTTTGCCACATATTCCACGGTTCCGCTCTGACCTTTAATTACGTGATGATTCATACGAGAATAATCACTTTAGACTGTGAGTGCTGGGAGGGAAGGGACCATAACTCTCTTGCTCACTGCCGTCTTTCCTGTTCCTGAGATCATGGGCATTCAAAAATATTTATGGAATGAATGAATAAATGAGTGAAAAAAACGATACAATGCATATGTTGGAAATGTCTCGAATCTGTGTTTTTTTCCTTCATTGTTACCACCCCTGCCTGGGTTCAGGTCTGTGCTCCTACAACAGCCTCCTAATTAACCTCGCTTTCAACTTCTTCCACTTTGCCATTAGCACTAATTTTCCAAAACATAAATCAGACAAAAGTAAGCAGAGAAAAAGCAGTAATCAGAAAACGCAAAATAAGATGGTATTGTACATTCCTAGCGGGGGTGTAAAATGGTATGGCCACTATGGAAAGATACTGTGGTTCCTCAGAAAGTTACTGTATGATCCAGCAATTCCACTTCTGGGTATGTACGCAAAAGAAGTGAAAGCAGGGACTCGACCAGATACTTGCTACATCAATGTCCATTGCAGCATTAGGGTAAACAAAACGTGGTTCATCCGTACAATGGAATATTATGCAGTCGCAAGAAGAGAGGACATTGTGACACATGCTACAACATGGACGGCACTTTAGAAACGCTGTGCTAAGTGAACTAAGCCAGATACAAAGGGACAGAAATTGTATGAGTCCATTTATGTGATGGACTTAGAACAGTCAAAAGAAAGAAAGTAAAATGAGGGTTACCAGAGACTGGGGAAAGGGGATGATGGAGAGTCTGATGGGTACAGAATCTCTGTTTGGGATGATGAAAAAGTTCTGGAAAAATTCAGTGATGGTGGTTGCGTGACACTGTGAATATATCTCATGCCACTGAATTGTATACTTTAAAGGTTTAAAACAGTAAATTTTATGTTATGCATATTTTGCCACAATCTTAAAAGACAAGGCACAGAGCAGAATGTATGGAATGCTGCCATCTGAATGGGGAAAAGGAACCTAAATAAAAGTTAAAATTTCAAAAAACAATAAGTTGCTACAAATAAGTCCCTATGTGTCAATAATCAGACAAAGAATACAAATAGATTAAAGAAACCTACTGAACATGGGTTATTAGATTTGCTTTTCAAAAGATTCAGCTATATTTAGCTTACAGAAGACACACCGAAAACAAAACTGCCACACAGAAAGTGCAAAACTAAAGGAACATTCTAAAGCCTAACTCACTAGTACTGCAGTGGAAAAGAAAACACGATGCAGCAACATTACCGTCAGACAGGAAAGAACTGAAGGCAAAATGCGCCAAGATACAGAGGCATAGTCATTAACAACTGATGGAATAATTCACCAAGAAGATGTAACAATCATGAATTTGTATGACCTTCATGCTATAGATTTGAAATATATAAACCAAAATAGAATTATAAGGAAAAAGGAGACAAATTCATAATCTTAAGTGAGGGATCTCAACACATCTTTATCAAAAACATAAAAATCACACAAAATTGAATAAGCAATTAGCAGATTTAAACAACAAAATAAACCAATGAATGGATAGATAACTGCCCCCAACAAATAGAGAATATACATGTTTTTCAAATTAATATAGAATATTTTCAAAATTGATTGCATTAGGTCATAAAGGAAGTGTTCATTAATTTCAAAGAATTGATACGCAGACTACATTGTCTACAGAGTAATTAAATGAAAAAATTAGCAATTAAAATATCATTTAAAAATATATACACATACATACACATACACGTATATATAATACAAATGTGGACACAATGAAATGTACATCTAAATAACTCATGAGGTAAAGAGAACATTACAATAAAAATGAAAAGCTATTTCAAATGGATGATAGTGAAAGTACTGCCTATCAACTCTTGTAAGATGCATTAAAGTAGTCCATAGGGGTAATTTATAGCTTTAAATGAATTTCCTAAAAAAAAAAAAAAAAAGATTTTAAAGGTTGAAAATAATAAGGTAAGCAGTTAACACAAAAAGCTAGTAAAACAAGAGAAGGAAATAATAAAGACAGCAGTAAAGAGCAGAAATTAATGTACTTCATGAACCACAACCAAGAAAATCAATAAAACCAAAAGGTGGTGCTCTGAGAAGGCTGACAAAATAGACAACCTCTCCTGGAACTGATCGAGAAAGTCTAGAAAAGGTCAAAGACCTAGATACAGAGTTCAACTTTAAATATAGAATATATGAACAGGAATATATGAATAAATTTGAAAGTTTTGAGAATTCAATACTTTTTAAGAAAAACATAAAATATCAAAATTGACTCAAGAAGAAACAAAAAAGAAAATATTAACTACAAAAGAAAGTGAATGAGTAACCTATCACCTTCACCACTCCAACTCTGATAGACGCCAAACCCAGAAAGTTTTTCAGACAAGTTTTTTCAAATGTTCAATGAATAAATAAATCCTACCTTACCCAAACTTTTTTAGAGGCTAGAGAAAAAGAAGCCAGTGGGGTTGGGATGGGGAAGCCTAACTAATGCATTTTATTAGGCAATACAATATTGATACCAAAATGAAAGAATGTATGAGAAAGAAACATTACAGGTGTATCTCACTTGTGAACAAAGATTCAAAAATCCTAAAGAGCTAAATCTTGCTGTGCATACAAAAGATAATATTAGTATCTTTTGATACTAATATTGATATTATTGATATAGATAACATAATGATCAAATTGGGCTTAATCCCTGGAATGCAAAGGCAGATTAACATTGGAAAGTTTGTTGTCATAGATATATTATGAGATTAAAAGAGGAAAACAATCTGATCATTTCAACAAATACATAAAAAGGCACTCAATAAAATTCACCAGTCCTTTATTATAATTCTGATAATTATAATAATAGCAAATTCCTTAGGAAACTAGGAATAGAAGGAAGCATCCTTAACCTTAGAAGGGCACGTAACAGAGAAGGCAGTCAGTCCTGCAACAGCCACTTCCTCTTATCCGACAGTGGCAGCAACTGTAGTGGAGCATGTGGTTGGCTCACCTCAAGAGTGCATTTCCCAGCTTCCTATATAGTTGGCCTGACCACATGACTAGGCTCTGGCCAAAGGGCTATCAGTGGAAGTGATTTTGGCAATTGCTGGTCTTGCCATGAAAGGTTAAGGAATGTGCACTCGCGTTCGTGTTTTCTCTTCCCCAGTGTCTGGAAGATGAATGTAAGGGTAGGGGCTGGTGCAGCCTTCTTAGACCACAAAATACAAGCCCTCCATTGAAGATGTCAGGGCAACTAAGATAGAAATCTGAGACAATAATATTGATTAGCCACCACATTAGTCCTGAAATGGTTGTAGTTTTGAGTCTTGGTTATAGCATCTGAGTATGTATTCTACCTAATAATGGCATCTCTCAAAAACCTACGGCAACTGTCTTATTTAGGGCAAGGCAAGGCAATTTTAGAAGTATTTAGAATTTAGGAGCAATTCAACAGTGCCCCAAACCAGAACTTCCATTCATCACTATGAGGTTCTAGACAGTATAATAAGGCAAGGAAAAAGGAAAAGAGTACAAAGATGGGGAAGGTATCACGGTCCAATATCTGTGACAAGATTATTGTTTAAATAGAAAGTTGAAGGAAATCCACAGACAAATCATTACAAATAAGCAGCAAGATTCACGCCTGGAGTGGGATTGAGAACCCCAGATCAGACCCATATGTAATCAAACCCTGAGAGCTGATGGGGCTGCACTGCAGATATTGTGGACTGTGTCCGTGTTTTGCCATATATGGTGCTAGACAATTAATTGTCCATATGGAAAAAAATAAAATTGAATCCTTACCTAATGCCATTCATGAAAATCAATTCCAAGTGTTTTAAAGCTCAATGACAAAAGCAGAAATGTAAAACTTTTAGTAGAAATTCTAACATTTATCCCACCTTGATCTAGATTACAGTGAGCATCATTCCATTAAAGGCGCTGTCCTGGAGGTGCAGATTGCCTCAGTGCGGGCACACTGGCAACACTGCAACACTTTTTGGGTCATCCTGCCCTGTGGCTTGCTGAGAGGGTAACAATAATGTTCAAGGAAATACTCATGATACCCTCTGTCAAATTCACTTCCCACAGGCATATTGAATCCTGAAATTTTAGAGTCTTGTGGTTGAAAAGACCTAAAATACAGTTTTTTTTTTTTTTGAAATGGGTTCTCACTATGTTGCCCAGGCTGGTCTCGAACTCCTCGGTTCAAATAATCCTCCTGCTTCAGCTTCCCAAAGTGCTGGGACTACAGGTGTAAGCTACCATGCCCAGCTCAATGACATATATTCTAAACTCATTCTTAATTCACTGTCCATCCTGACATATTGCTTACTATAAAACACTTAATAACATTGAATTAAATATTTAAAACCTTTTAGATGGCTATTTGAACTGGTAAAAAATTAAGGAAACCCAAGAAAGGGCAAAATTCAGAGGGCCAAAACTGAAGCCCAAAGTGACCTCTGAAGCCTCTGCTGATCCCAGCAACCAAAGGCGCTAGTTAACTGCTGCGTGGAGGAGAAAGGGGGAACTACGACAACCCTAACAATGTCAAACGCTTACAAGGACAAGTGCAATCTGCTGGGCTGTGCTCTAGGTGCTTTACGTATATTAACCCCAGTCAAAAACACACTCGAGGTAGAAGGTCTGCTGTAGGATCTACACATGGACCAGAACTGCAGAGGGCTCCACCCTGGGAACAAATGCCCTGAAAACAAACAGCAAGGAAATGTGTGTGTGATCCTGGCTGGTGGGAGGGGAGGAGGCTCACTTCAAGTTGAAATCTGAATTCATACTGTGCAGCCTAATAAAAAAAAATTAGCCAAAAATTGTAAGTCGTCGAAGTTGGAAGTGCCACCAAGCTCCAAGTGGAAGCAAACAAACCTTCTCTGAAGAGCACATTCTCAAAACAAGCCTTGAAGAACTCCCACAGGGAAAGGCCCAGTGATTATAATTCACAGTTTAAAAAAATCACAAAATATGTGAGGTCCCAACCATAAAGGGAAAAATTCAAGAGATGAAACAAACACAGAATGAGACAGAGACTTGACTTTAGTTAGGAGCTACAGAGAAGATATTTAATATTTTTAAATATGAAATAAGACATCAAAAGTGTGAGTAAGCAACAAGAGACTACCAAAAAAATGACCATCCAGATTTGACCTTCTGCTCCATCAGAATTCTGATGGCAATAATTAATCTAGTTAATCAGAGACAAAAGGCCACATGAAGAAACAGTATCACAGACTGTACAATCTATGCCTGAAATCTTAGGGTTTGGGCTGGGTGCAGTGGCTTACACCTGTAATACCAGCACTTTGGGATGCCGAGGGGGGAGGATTCCTTGAGCTCAGGAATTTGAGATCAGCCTGGGCAACATAATGAGACCCTATTTCTAAAATAAAAAATTTTTAAAAAGCTGGCCTGTGATCTCAGGAGGTTGAGGCAGGAGGATTGCGGGAGCCCAGGAGGTCAAGGCTGCATTGAGCTATGATCATACCACCTCTCCATATCAATTCATCCAGCCTGGGTGACAGAGTGAGATCCTGTCTCAAAAATAATGAAACTGAGTCTGGATTTTCTTAAAGTCAATCAATATATGAAGGGCTAATTAAAGCTGTCCTAAAAGGCCAAGTGCATTGGCTCACGTCTGTAATTCCAGCACTTTAGGAAGGTGGGCGGATGACTTGAGGCCAGGGGTTCAAGATCAGCCTGGCCAACATGGTGAAAACCCATCTCTACTAAAAATACAAAATTAGCTGGGCATGATGGTGCATGCCTGTAATTCCAGCTACTCGGGGGGCTGAGGCATGAGAATTGCTTGAACCTGGAAGGCAAACGCTGCAGTGAGCCAAGATCACACCACTGCAGTCCAGCCTGGGCAACAGAGCCAGACTTTGTGTCAAAAACAAAAACAAAACAAAAAACAAAAAAAAGTCCTAAAAAATATCTACACTCATGGTATAAAACCAATTCTTGCTTTTCTGAGAGGAAGAAAACTCTCTCCATTCTAGTGGACCGTGCTCCTTCTCACTCTATGAAATAATTGTCCAAAAACGTATAATCTAACACTTACAGGCAAACCTCATTTTACTGTACTTTGTTCTATTGGGCTTCACAGGTAATGCTTTTTTTATAAAACAAATTGAAGGTTTGTGTCAACTCTGCATCAAGCAAGTCTATTGGTGCCATTTTCCAAGAGCATGAGCTCACTTCATGTCTCTTTATCACATTCCTGTAATTCTTGTAATGTTTCAAACCTTTTCATTATTGTTATGTCTGTTATAGTGATCTGCAATCTGTGTTCTTTGATGTCACTAATGTCATTGTTTTGGAGTACCACGAGCCACATCCATATAAGAGCACGAACTTAACCGATGAATGCTGAGTGTGTTCTCACTGCTCCACCAACTGGCGGTTCCCTGTATCTCTCCCTCTTCTCAGGCCTCCCTATTCCCTGACACACAACAGTATTGAAATTACTCTAATTAACAACTCTACAATGACCTCTAAGTGTTCAAGAGAAAAGAAGAGTCCCATGTCTCTCACTTTAAATCAAAAGATTAAGCTTAGTGAGGAAGGCATGTTGAAAGCCAAGATAGGCTGTGAATCAAAGGAAAAGCTTTTGGAGGAAATTAAAAGTGTTACTCCAGTGAACACACAAATTATAAGAAAGCAAAACATTGCTGACATGAAGAAAGCCTGAGAGGTCTGGAGAGAAGATGAAACTGGCCAAAGCCTAATCCAGAGCAAGGCACTAAAGCTTGTCAATTCTATTAAGGCTGAGAGAGGTGAGGAAGCTGCACATCAAAAGTTGGAAGCTAGCAGAGGCTGGTTCATGAGGTTTAAGGAAAGACGCCACCTCCATAACAGAAAAGTACGAGGAGAAGCAGCAAGTGCTGATGGAGAAGCTGCAGCAAGTTCTCCAGAAGATCCAGCTGAGATCATTGATAAAGGTGGCTACACTGAACAACAGGTTTTCAGTGTAGATGAAGCAGCCTTCTATTAGAAGAAGATGCCACCTAGAACTTTTGCAGCTAGAGAAGAGAAGTCAATGTCTGGCTTCAATGCTTCAAAGGACAGGCTGGCCCTCTTACTGGGATATGATGTAGTTGGTGACCTTTAGTTGAAGCTAATGCTCATTTCCCATTCTGAAAATCCTAGGGCTCTTAAGAATGTTGCTAAAACTACTCTGCCTTGTGCTTTACAAATGGAACAACAAAGCCTGAATGACAGCACATCTGTTTACAGCATGATTTACTGAATATTTTCAGCCCACCGTGGAGACCTACTACTCAGAAAAAGATTCCTTTCAAAATATTACTGCTCATTGACCGGGTACCTGGCCCCCCAAGAACTCTGATGGAGCTGTGCAAGGAGATTAATTTTGTTCTCATGCCTTCAAACACAATATCCATCCTGTAGCCCATGGATCAAGGCGTCATTTTGACTTTCAAGTCTTATTATTTAAGAAATACATTTCGGCTGGGCGCGGTGGCTCAAGCCTGTAATCCCAGCACTTTGGGAGGCCGAGATGGGCGGATCACGAGGTCAGGAGATCGAGACCATCCTGGCTAACCCAGTGAAACCCCGTCTCTACTAAAAAAAATACAAAAAACTAGCCGGGCGAGGTGGCGGGCGCCTGTAGTCCCAGCTACTCGGGAGGCTGAGGCAGGAGAATGGCGTAAACTGGGGAGGCGGAGCTTGCAGTGAGCTGAGATCCGGCCACTGCACTCCAGCCTGGGCGACAGAGCAAGACTCCGTCTCAAAAAAAAAAAAAAAAAAAAAAAAAGAAATACATTTCATAAATCTATAGCTGCTATTGATAGTGATTCCTCTGATGGATCTGGGCAAAGTGAATTGAAAACCTTCTGGAAATTATTCCATTTTATGTGCCATTAAAAATATTCATGATTCATGGGAGGAAATAAAAATATCAACATTGAAAGGAGGCTAGAAGTTGATTCCAACCCTCGTGGATGACTTTGTGGGGTTCAAGACTTCAGTGGAGGAAGTCACTGCAGATGTAGAAATAGCAAGATAATTAGAATTAGAAATGGAACCTGAAGATGTGAATGAATTGTTTCATTACCAGGATAAAACTTCAATGAATGAGGAGTTGCCTCTTACAGATGAGCAAAGAAAGTGGTTTCTCAAGGTGAAGATGCTGTGAACACTGCTGAAATGACAATACAGGATCTAGAATATTCCATAAACTGAGTAGATAAAGCAGTGCAGGGCTTGAGAGGATTAACTCCAATTTTGAAAGTTTTACTGTGGGTAAAATGCTATCAAACAGCATCACGTACTACAGAGAAATCTTTCCTGAAAGGAAGAGTCAGTTGATATGCCAAACCGCATTGTCTTATTTTCAGGAACTGCCACTGCAACCCCAGCCTTCAGCCCCCCACCACCCACATCAGTCAATAGCCATGACATTAAGGCAAGACCCTCCATCAGCTAGAAGCTGACAACTCGCTGAAGACTCAGATGATTGTTAGCATTTTCTAGAAATAGTGTTTTTAAATTAGGGTATGTACTGTTTAGATAGAATGCTATTGCACACTGATTCAACTACAGCATGTTTATAGTTATATGAACATAATTTCTACATGCATTAGGGAACCAAAAACCTTGTGTGACTTGCTTTATTGTGATTTGCTCTGTTGTGGTTGTGGAGCTGAAGCTGCAGTACCTCCAACGCATGCCTGTATGTTGCTGCCTACACCAAAAAAGGCCTGTTATAAACGTTTTAATATTTTATATTTTACATTAAAGTATTAAGTTTTATATTTTACAGTTGCTTTAAAAAACTACATAGCAAATCAATGTTTAACATATACAAAAATGGTTAAGAAACACATTTGTAACAGTACTGGAAAGGTAGATGTTAATTACTTTAAAAATCTGGCCAGGCATGGTGGCTTATGACTGTAATCCCAGCACTTTGGGATGCCATGGCGGGTGGATCACCTGAAGTCAGGAGTTCGAGACCAGCCTGGCCAACATGGTGAAACCTCGCCTCTACTAAAAATACAAAACTTAGCTGGGCATGGTGGCAGTTGTCTGTAATCTCAGCTACTCCGGAGGCTGAGGCAGTAGAATTGCTGGAACCCGGGAGGCGGAGGTTGTAGTGAGCCGAGATTGCGCCACTGCACTCCAGCCTGAGCCAACAACAGCAAGACTTCATCTCAAGAAAAAAAAAAAAATTTAAAATCCATCAATACGTTTCCAATAAAATAATCAGAAAACATTTAACTACCTCTTCAGTTTACATCAATACCATTTTAATCATGCAGATAAATTATTCGTTTAAAAATAATTCCCAATTTTTTATGGCTAATGAAACAACAACAAAAAGTTGGGATTCATTGTTTCAAGTTTCAGGGGTAAGGCACTAAGAGAGGGACTAAAAAGGGTAGTTCCAGCTCTATTTGGAGGAGGAAGATGAACGAGTAAAACCCTTGTCTACCACAGCAAGAGGCAGGAGACAATCTTTACAGGTGTGGAGGTTCCCCCAGGAAACCTGAAAGCAGAAGTTGCTAACAGTGGAAGCTTCTTGGAGGGAGACAGACTATGGGGAGAAGTGGAGCAGGATATTATCACTTTCCACTGGAGCCTTGACTGTAGTAATCGATTTTTACCCATGCCATCACTAAAAACAAATACAAAAAATTAGCTGGGCATAAGGGCACATGCCTGTAGTTCCAGCTACTTTGAAGGCTGAGCTGGGAGGATCACCTGAGCCCAGGGGGTTGAGGCTGCAGTAAGCCACGATTGCACCTCTGCACACCAGCCTGGGTGACACAGTGAGACCCTGTCTGAAAAAAATGTTATAAAATAAAATAAGTACTGTCATGTGTTTTTCTCTCTATTGATGGCCAATTATAATAACAATCCCTCGTAGCCTGTATGCAGCAGAGACTCCCATGAGAGTGGGACTAACTCGCACTAAGAAAATTACATTCCATTGCCTTGTGCTTGTGACTTAGTTGTGGGGAGTAAAAAGGTAAAGGAAATGGAAAGTTATTGATGGCGATGATGCCACAAGTGCGAGTGAAGCAAGCAACGGAGGATCCCCTGCTTCTGTTCCTTCACCTGAGCCAAGTGTCTCCACACGAGGACAGGTGGCATGTATGGAGAGACACCAGCACAAGATCAGGGGTCTGCCACCAAGGGACCTCACTGCTTGGGTGAATTTACCTATTCCTTAGCTTTTCCAAAAGCAGAACACACACTTTATTAGTATTTCCAGAGATGACTGGTTTCTCAGTGATGGATTGATTCCAACCAAATCACAATGCATTATCAGAATGTCATGCATCAATTTATGATGGAAATAACATCCTTTTCCAGTGCCCAAAATGTTCACTTTCTTTCTCCAAGGCCTCTCATTTCTCAGTATGGAGCTGCTAGGAAGCTAAGTCAATGGTCAGACAGTTGCATGTTGAGCACAGAATTCGAGGTGTGTAGTCATCGAGTAGATTGGGAGGGCTCTAAGTCTCTTGCCCACCGCACACAGCACTTCCCTGGAGAAGCCAGCTCTGTGCCCTCACAGACGGTGCCTCTGTCACCTGCCAGCACTGGACACACTCTGGGCCTCCTTTCCTCTGTTCCAGTGCTGACCGACCGCCCTTATGATGGTCCATTCTTTCTTACGTGCGTCGGTGGCCAATTAAGCTAGGAAGCTGCTTCTAGACAAGAAGCTGTTTCTTTGGCCTTCCATTCTGACGTAATTCAAGTTAAGCCTTTCTTAGAGTCATCTGGTTTCCAAGTCCTTAGGAGTTACCTCACTTTGCCCCCAGTTACAGTCTACACCCTGCTCTAGGCTTCATGGTCATTTGACATGCCTGGTCCCCCACACCCAGCCAGCAGCTGAGCAGCCCCCATCCCCAGGAGCCCACCACCCTGCACAGCTCTGTCCTCTGGACACCACCACCTGGTCCTCCTCCGCATCCGACATCTCCATCCGGGCAGGCTGCTCTGGCTTGACAGCGTCACAGGGTCCAGGCTTTCTCCCTCTGTCCTTCCTCCTCCTTACCCAGAGCTGCATCTTTAGTTTCCTCATCAGTCATGTTATGGCATTTCCAACGTTCAGAGAAGTATATGGCCTCATAGACTAAACCAATGATAGCTCAAATATTTTCAGACAGTCAACCCTATACTGTCTGCAATTACTTTTTAAAAATCAATTTGTTTTTCCACTTTGGTTGTGTGAACTAAGTTTCATGGACTTCTGGATTTCTACCCACTGGTGCACCCCCACATCACTGTCCCGTCACTGTGGCTCTCAGTGACTTCAGCAGGAGCTCTGCAATGGAAAAATCACGTGGAGACTGTGGTTAGGGTCATCAGACATTGGGACTAGGAAATGTTTTCCCTTTTCAACATGTAACTTAAGGCTAGGCAGACATAAGAGCAGAAAGCGAGCAGCCCACAGCAAGAGCTAAGGGAGGGCAGACAGCACAGACACCAGATGCCAACTTTCGCAGGGCGGCCGAGGAAACTGATGCACCCAGTGCTGTCAAGCATGGCATTGAGATCCGCCTCCTACTTCAGCCACATCGTCTACTTCCAGTCCCCGACTCCACGTGACAATCGGCCCTGTCACCCTTTGACCACACCTCCTGGCTGGGGGAGAACTTTTCTGAGAAAATTTCAATGTAGAGTAAACCAATTCATAAAACTTTTTAAAAATAGGATGTGGAAATATTACAGTTAACGCTCAACAATGACATGGTTAGCACTTGTCTGAGGGGCTAGAGGATGCGAGCCAAAACCCAAGAAAAATTACGCCCCTTGAAGTGTGAGCCACTAGTATCTTGACTAAATTAGTTCGCCCAGATAATACCAAAAATCCATACCAGGTTCATGCAAAAGTGGCTGCTTCTCGCTGGTCTCGCTGTTCTGGACAACGAGCATCAGGACAAGATTGTTGAGAAGTAACTGTAACACGTGCAGTGCTAGCCATTCTGGTTTCTCTAGACTATGCTCCACTTACTGACTTCTAAGCAACCTTATTTCATATTTAATAATGAAGGATTTGTGATTACTTACAATTTCAGACACTGGGATTTGGTACAGTTACATGGCTTTTTAGACTTTGTGTCCCATGAACTAAGAGTTACTCTATAAAGATTAAAAAAGAAAATGTATTCAGATCGTTACTCCTTATATAGAGAATTAGCTAAGCATCTGGTGTTTTTCAACACATTGTGAGAATCTCAACACCA
Source organism: Macaca fascicularis (assembly GCF_037993035.2). NCBI lineage: Eukaryota > Metazoa > Chordata > Mammalia > Primates > Cercopithecidae > Macaca > Macaca fascicularis. The sequence continues at coordinate 5,895,199 of NC_088388.1, read as the reverse complement.
GATAGTTATAGGTATTATTGATAGATGCCTAATCATGAAGTGGGAGTTTCCAATGTGATGCAACTAGCGCCACCAAACGCAGCCACACATGCCCAGGGAGTCAGTGTGTGTGTGTAGCGGTGTCCTAAGGCTGCTCTCCCTTCCCAAGATGTCTTCCAGGAAGTCAGTGGTGTGTGCGGAGCAGGGTCCTAAGGCTGCTCTCCCTTCCCAAGATGTCTTCCAGGAAGTCAGTGGTGTGTGTGGAGCAGGGTCCTAAGGCTGCTCTCCCTTCCCAAGATGTCTTCCAGGGAGTCAGTGTGTGTGCGGAGCGGGGTCCTAAGGCTCTTCACCCTTCCCAAGATGTCTTCCTGGAGTTCTTCTCCCCCTGACCTGTTTAAACCTCTAATTTTTTTTTTGTGCTCCTCTCCCCACTGAACAGCTCTTTCCCCCAAAAAAATCTGAATGCTAATAGGAAGTACAAATTAAAGAACAATAGATAAAGCGTCGTTCGTCTTCAGATATACCAGTGCTAAAGCAGTCCACGCTGTAATATTACTAACAATATCAAAGCATGTTAGTAATCACTTAAGTGTGCCATGTGATCACTGGGGACTTTCCTCATTTTAGGAAGGGATTATTACAACTCCTTCCTAATTACATTTTGTGATTAGCTCAGAAGTCATATTCAGGGGCATTAGAGAAGAAACAAACTCCTCCTCTAATGTGTCTCTGGGTGTTGCTGAACGTGAGGGCAGCTGCACCTTAAACCATCAGGAGAAGTTCCCAAGCATTGCTCAGAAGAGACACTCACCAAGGAGCTCAGAACATTTGCAATGGAAGTGGTTCAATAGGCTGTGGTGACAAGGAGGGGAACGTGTACAAAACACCATGTGACAAAAACCAAACTAGATGAATTCTAAACGAATACAGCATTTAATTTAGAATTCTGTGACAGGGCTGTCCCTGTACCCAGTGTGGGCATGCATCTGTATCAGTGTGCTCTTTGAAGTCATGTACACAGGTCTCATCTCTGCGACGCACTGGCCACTTCTGAGCAAGGCTGCATCTTAGTCTTGGGTTTCCTACCAGAGCTCGAACAGCACCTGGCACACAGTCCGTGCTTGCTGTCAGCCTCATGCCATCTCATGGAGCATAGGGGTTGGTAACTAATACAAACGCCCTAAAGAGAGGCAAAGTCTTTGCCCTGTCCTCTGTGCTCCGATCGCCCACACACTCAGCTCTCGACTGGCTGTCAGAGCTGAGGTCAGCCCCAAATCCCCCTCACTTGGCCTGCCCTCACCTCACTGCTCTGGTGTGCATGACTGACTGGTCTGCTGCCCCTGCGCTCACCACCTGTGCCTCTGTTTAGTGACCCATCCTGCTCCCCATGGGAAACAGCTCATGGCACATGAAACTGGGGCAAGCTGCTAACTTTGACTTCTTCTGGAGAAAGCTACCATTTTAGAGATAAAGACGATGTTGCTGAATTCTGTATTAATTGAGAATTCATCTAGTTTGGTTTTTCCTTTAGAGATAGGAGAGTTACAGCTTTCCGCCCTCATGGGTGCCTAGAGGTGGCAGGTCTAGCCATCCTGCCACCTGGCCTGTTCACCTGTGGGTCAGACCTGGGCCTGTTCAGAGGGGGCTCTGACAGCTACTTCACTGCTCTTGTCCTTGGCCCTCTCAGACCTGCCCTGAGCTGGGGCACAGGGTGGACCGGCCCTCCCTGTCCAGAGGAACAAAAACTGTTCCCTTGAGGAAGTGGCGTGGGGGCTTGTGGAGGCAGTCCAGTGGGGAACCACTGTAACTGTGGAGGGAGGGTGACAGGCCCACGAGTATCTACAGAGGCAGGAGGAGGCCAGCAGGCATTTACTAGAAATCACTGCGTGGCCAGGACCATGGTCAGTGCTTCAGGTGACACCAAGGATAACTATCTATTTAACACATGGTGCCTGTCCTGGAGGAATCCACCAAGTCAGCAGGGATATGAGACATAGGCAATGGAAACATTACAGCACATAAGAGAATAATCCACCAGCACACTGTGAAATACTGACTGTAAACGCCACAGAAACTCAGAATAATCAACCAGCACACTGTGCTATACCGACTGTAAACACTGCAGAAACTCAGAGGCAGCATAGTTCAGCATAGACGGAAGAAGTGAAAACCAAATGCTCTTGAAGGAGGTGGAACTTGACATCAGCTTTTAAGGCGGCAAGGTTTCTTCACTATTGCTCAACAGGACGGCCCAGTTTAAATAACAGCGTCAGCAAAGACACTCATCAGGAATGAGCACGGAGTACAGGGCAGTGAGGGTCTCTGACTGCAGTGGACACTAAGTGGAAAATCACTTCCATGGCTCCAGATAGACTGCTCTGTCAGTGCCCATCTAAAAATTAAAGTGTTAGAAAAGATCTGGACAACTCTGCCTCAGAAAAGCCTTCTAAAAAAACTACACCACAACATGATAACCTCATCTTTAGCAAAAAAATTGCCGGAGAAGCAGACCCTTGAATATTCTCTATTATGATGTTCATTATGTTACTAAAACCAGTAGCATCAACAATGTGTCAGAATTCACATTTATTACCAGATTGATAATGGGATTATTAAAGCTACAGAGTGTCAGGACACGGATTTGTATTAAAGAGTTTTTATTAATATGATAAGCTAGTTAATAAGTTAGCCAGTTCACCCCCCAACTCTAACAAATGACCATCGGGTCAGCTCGCACGCTCAGCCTGCTGGCCTCCAGCCTGAGCTGAACTGCTTCTATGGCCTCTACTAGGTTAGATACATCTGAACCACACTGGGCTGACAGAGTCTTGGTTGGGAACTCACACAGAATGAAACAACCAGCAAAACGTTCTCTGACTGCTTCCTTACCACTAACAATAAATTGGTAGAGATTCCAGCATATCATCAGCATTGTAGATGTCGAGATAAAAATCATCAGACCCAATTAAGTGGAGAGGCATCAGATCAAGTAATTATGTGCATAAAAAATACAAATACACATCTCATGTTGTTCCTGGCACACCACTTACAATAGAGAAATCTTTTGTAACCTTCAAAATAAAGAAAAACATGTGACTGATTGAAAAAAATCTAGTATAGATAGAGGAGGAGGAAAAGGAGAGAGGAAGAAGAGCAGGGGGAGGAGAACAAAGACGAGGATGAGGGGACAAGAAGAGGAAGGAGGAGGAGAATGGGGAGCAGGGGGAGATGAAAAGGGGGAAAAGGAGAAATAGTTGCCCTGAAAACTCTCTCATGACTGCTCCTCTGTGCAAATGCCCATCGGCTGCACCACATGGAAGCCTCAGAGGGCACTGTAACTGGGAGAGTACACAGTTAAAGTATGAGAAATATCAAATGTCCTTGAATGTTCTAGACACAATACAGCTCAGAGTGAGTCAATACTATCGACCAGATGCCCCCAGATTACAAGAAAAATGAGTATCTTCAGAACTGTGTCCTTTTAGATCATCCTGTGTAATGTATCAGCAGAATCTGGAAGTTGCTGAAGTCATTTTTGTTTGGTCCAGAAATGTTAACAGCCGTGATGAGATGACCAATTACAATGGTAGCAACTGCACCCTCACCGATCCATCACACCCAGAGAGTGAAGCAAGCAGCAGGGCCCATGGTCTTATTCCGTCAAACTCAGCAAAAGTTGTCAACAGCCTGGGCACAGAATTACAACAGCTAAAGGAGCCACTGCAGAAGCTGAAGCAGCAGTGCCAGGGAGCAACCAACGCCCTTCAGTGACCATGAGAGCTGATAGTGTTGATCGGTTCCAGTGTGTTTCCGGATTTACAGCCTTTCATTCCAGCCCCAAACCACTCTCCTCACACTTACCAAGGCCATCACGAAGCCATGCCTGATGGCAGAACTCTGCAGGAGCCTAGAAAGCACTAGAGGCCGCGGGCTATATCCTGTAAGGTGTTTGACTGCTGTCTCTCAGGCCCAGGGTATGTGTTTGTCTTAGACTGTGGGCCAAAAGAACTGCTGCAGGCAGGCCAGGCACGCCTGTAATCCCAGCACTTTGGGAGGCTGAGGCAGGCAGATCATCTGAGGTCAGGAGTTCAAGACCAGCCTGGCCAACATGGTGAAATCCAGTCTCTACTAAAAAATACAAAAATTAGCCAGGTGTGGTGGTGGGCGCCTGTGGTCCCAGCTACGCGGGAGGCTGAGGCAGGAGAATTGCTTGAACCCAGGAGGCGGATGTTGCTGTGAGCGGAGATTATGCCACTGAACTCTAGCCTGGGTGACAGAGCAAGAGTCTGTCTCAAAAAAAAAAAACAAAAACAAAAACAAAAACCCACAACCACAACAACAACAAAAAACAAGAGAAAACAAACAAACAAACACATACCTCCTGGAGGTAGGAATATGTTGATCTCCATAATCAACTACAGGGCTCAATGAACGGAGAGGGTTGCCCAAACCACTGTTAATACATAAATGTTAACCTGACAATTTCAACCAGCTGATTAGTTTAATTAGCAACAATTATAAACACAAGACAAGGCAAGAAATGGCAAGATGAGGTCCCAGATAAGCACAGCCTATGTCCACCTGGAGATGTGAAGACAGATCATGCATTAGCACCTGCCATAGAGCTCAAGCCAACTCAGCACAGAAGGCAGCGGGCAGAGGCGGCTGGAGGGCACTCTGCAGCTCCCCGTTCATGCTACGTGGCTGCCACGCCATTATTTACGTGGACGACAGCAAAAAAGAGAGGCCAGCACAGTTTGAATCAACATGGAATGAAGACAGAGCTATAAATGGCAACAAGCCTCAGAAACACTGACATAGGACAGGGGACAGGAGGACAGGGACAGATACAGACTATGGGCCAGACTTTCCAGCAGCGTTTGCAACCCCAACGAAACCAGACACAGACAGCAACACTGTTAGTGGCACTGCTGACAGTAAAAACATTTCTCAGAAGTCATGAAGGTGTGCAGTGAAGCTCATTTTATAGTTTAGAAGAAAATCATAAATGTATCCAAAAGTCTCTTAAATTCTTACATTAGAGTGACAACGTATTGCTTCTAATCCTTACCCAGCCAAAGTTATTTTTGGTGGTCCTGGAAGAGTTGATCCCGAGGGGAAAGCAGACCCATTGACTACCGATGGTAAGGCTCCCTCAAGCTGTTCAAAGTCAAAGGCAAGGATATTTGGAATTAGCAAGGATCTTTAAAGTTCCAGTCAGCCAGCCCCCAGATAAAAATGATTCTTTTTTTCTCTAAAGGTTTACATCACCATCCCTTATAATCATGTCTGGGTCTTATTACCACAAGGAATCCACTTTCACTGGGCAGACTCTAGTGCCGAGGCCTGCCTAGAAGTGTGCAAAAATGTAGGGCTGGCCTCCATGGGCTGGAGGCCGTCCATAGCTGTCACTCAGCTGGCCAGGGGTATTGTCATGGAACTCCTTTTCATTTTTATAGGCTATCAATTGTGAAATACATTTAATGACAAATTTCCGTAAACTAGAAAGTTTCTTACAGAGATCTTGACATTTGAAGTCTTGTTGGCAACCATGATTTTTCATGTATTGAAAAAAAATATTTTGTAACCAGTTTTAACTAATTCAAAAGCAATGTCATAATCTCTGCATCATCCACATTCTTTGCTTTCCCAGGTCCCATCTTTCTTTATGTTACTCATTAGCATGGCCTGTGGAGGCTGTTCACAGGGAAAGTAACAGGCAGCAAAGCCATCACTGGCCTACTTCTCTTCTACTCAGTAGCTTGAAGAAATTAACAGTACTAGATACAATTAGGTTTTCAGATTTTGTGCATATATCACAGTTAAACCTCATATCCTTGTCCCCTCCTCTCTCCAAAAATGGAAACGTATCTTTAAATAAATTTATTTTTAAAACTTTAAAAAGTATAGTCTTAGAAAACAAAATACATGTTGTATTTATCCTCTGCACTTCCTCCATTCTGTGCCCGATTTAAACTGTGTGTCATCACCATTCATTAGGGCTGGAAGACACTGAGAAAGCCCCCTGGGTCCCACTGCCTCATTTACAATCAGTCTTGAGTCCCCAGGCTTCTTCCCAGGAAGCCCCTTCCTGCTCTCCTCTTGCTCGTACACAGAAGGGAGTGCTCACAAGGCCCTGAGACGGGTGTCTCTTTTGCCCTCACCTGGACACCTAATTATGAGGCCCCTGTCTTCAAATGTCAGTCTGAAGAGTTTTGCATTCTTTTGGAGAAAGGATGTCATAGTTCTCAGGATTGAGGCAATTATTTGCGTAAACCAGGTAAAATTACATTTTTCCCCCTTTGCTTATTTAGCCCCAAAGTAAAGCAGAGAATCTCTTATGTACTCCATAGGTTGTAAATCCAGGGCAACTTTATGCTGGAATCCACAGGTTTCTTCAGCAATGTTTGGTCCTCTTGGAGTGAAGGAAGTCAACTTGGAGAAAGGGCTTCTCAGACTCTGCTGTGTGCACAAGTCATCCAGGGTCCTTATGAAAATGCAGATCTGATCCAGGGGGTCTGAATCTCAGGTCTGGGGTGGAACCTGAGGTTCTGCACTTCTTAACAAGCTCCCAGGTGATCCCAACAGTTCTACTCCATGCACCACACTTTGGGTGGTAACGCTCCAAGGAATATATAGAACTGGGGTCTGGCAAGGAAGCAAAGGATTCTCGGGGAGCAGCAAATGCATTGCTAAAAGAATTGTCCTTGAGGTCCATGCTGGATAAGGGGCCAAAATGGGGACGATAACAAACAGTCAAGGAAAGCTGGGGGAAGGTGAAGAGACAGCAAGTTGTGGCCAAACGGATGTTTCTTATGCAAGGTCTTAGAGGTGAAAGAGCAAGTGCAGTGTGTGCCTTCTGGACTGGTGGCTGAAACAGCAGAGAAAGGAAGGCCAGCAGCTTGGAGGGGGCCAGCAGGTAGGAGGGTTCTATGAGGTTCCAACACAGACTCCACCTTGGTGCTCGCCAGATCCCGGCTTACACTCACCCCCTGCACTGATAATACTCTCTTTTCTCTTGGCCAATATATCACTTGAGAAGTATTTACTCACTAACTCAACAAATATCTAACTCAATTTACACTCACTCCCTTTGAGATCTCATCTATGCACATGGCTTTCAGTACTGTCTATATACTAGGACTCCCAATCTCAGCCCTCCTGCCTAGCCCTTCCTCACTCTAAACTCCTATACGACATCTTCTGAGGCATCCCAAATTTAATATATCCAAATGGAACTCCTGGACACCTTTGAAAAACTTGTACCATCTCATCTCTGTTGGTGGAAACTCCATCTCTCCAATCAACCAGGCTGAAAATCTTGGGGGCATCCTTGACTCCTCTCTTTCTCTCACATACTACATCCAATCCATCAGCAAATCCTGTTGGCTCAACCTTCAAAGTATCCCCAGAAGCTATTTCTTGCCACCTCCACTGCCACCACCTGATCTGAGCCATCGTCTCTCCCCGAGATTATTGCCAAAACAGGCTCACCTTTCTCCTTGACCCCTCCTCCCCGCCAGCCCCTCTTTAGAGTGGAAGCCATAATTCTTCCAATGTCTTGACTTCTTCCCTGCCCTACTTCCCTAGCTCACACTATCCCAGGCCCAGTGGCCTCCTTGCTGCGACCACAGCAGGCATGACCCTATCCAAGGCCCGCCTGGGATGTTCCACAGCTTGCTTCACATGGCTCATTGCCTCATCTCTTTAAAGGCTTTGCTCAAATGTCACCTTCACAACGGAGCCATGATCACCCTTTTTAAACCTGCAGCTAGCCTTTTTCCCCATCAAATCCCCATCCCCCCCAACCCCCTTCCTCTGCTCTCCTAACATATGATGTAATTGGCTTCTTTATTAGATTTGCTAATTGTCTATCTCCTGCACTAAAATGTAAGCTGCAGGAGGGTAGAGTTGTGTGTTTTGTTTTCTGGGGTTCAATTAGCTTACAGATCAGTGACCGTCCTTATTGAAGGGTGAGTGGGTGCCCTACATGGGCCAGGCTTTGTGCTGATTCTCAGTTTACAGAGATGAACGAGACACACATGGCCTCTGCCTCCATGGAGCCTGCATTCTCATGGGTGGATGCAGATCAACCAACCAACCACAAAACGCAAGCCAGTGAGAGTGCCGCGCAGAGCAAGAGGCAGCACTGTGACCATGGCTGGAGGTCTATGCTGGGGAGTTAGGAAATGCTCTTCTGGGGAAGTGACACTCCATAGCAAGACTCGAGAAAAAGAGCGTATTTGTCCTCTTATATGTAATATATGCATATCATGGTGTAATGGTAAAAGCAAACTTTAAAAAAGTATTTCCATAACACTGAGGAGGGTGAGGAGTGTTCTGGACCAAGGAGGTGGAATATCCTGCTAGTGGGGCCACAGAGGACAAGTTAGCAAGTGTGGTGGAATGCCGGTCTGGACGCTGCAGGAAAGGGCAAGACGGCTTCATCAAGTTGGTGAAGAATAATCGTGTCCGAGACTGACTCCAGGCTACAGTGTCTGACACAGTGGGGCAGGGACTGAACACTTAGAAAGTATTTCACTGTTGACTTCTAAATGGAAAATAAATTATATTTCCTGAGTAATTCCAACCATAACAATCAAAATTTTAAGAGACAATAATGCACAATTGTATTTTTTAAATTAAAATAATGACTCACTTGTTGTGTAATGAGATTTAATTTTGTTGATGCTGGCAAAAATCTCCCTACTAAAGCAGTCATTGGTTTAGGGACATCTGTAAGGAAGACAATTAAAAATTAATTGTAGCATCTATCATTTCTCTTCCACTTACATATAAAAGAAAGTGCAAAAGTCTATTATGGATGTATCCTGTGCAAAGTTATTTCCACTTTATCTTGATCCTAGTTAACATTTTTTATTCTCTAAAACCTTTCAAGTCAGTATTTTACTTAATGCACCCATTTTTCTTTTCTTTTTTGGGAGAGATGGTCATAAAGCTATTTGATCTGAGCTTCCAGGGATAGTCTACTAGACTAAAACAATATTGTTAGTGCTCTGGTCCCCAAATTGTGTGCCAAGGTGACCTGCGGTGCCACAGCAAACTCACTAGGCAGCACTGGATTAAAACATTTTTTTGAGATAGGGTCTTGCTATGTTGCCCAGGCTGGCTTCATACTCCTGGGCTCAAGCAATCCTCCTGCCTCAGCCTCCCAAGTAGCTGGGCCTATAGATATACCCAGCTTCACTGGATATTTTATCTTTTCTTTTCTTTTTCCTTTTTTTTTTTTTTTTTTTGCTTTTTTCAGATAGGGTCTCGCTCTGTTGCCCAGGGTGGAGTGCAGTGGCACTACCATGGTTCACTGCAGCCTTGACACCCCAGGCTCAAGTGATTCTCCTGCCTCAGCCTCCCAAGTAGCTGAGACCACAGGCCTGTGCCACCATGCCTAGCTAATGTTTTCATTTTTTGTAGAGACAGGGTCTCGCCCCATTGACCAGACTGGTTTTGAACTACTGGGCTCAAGCAGTCCTCCGGCCTGGTCTCACAAAGTGCTGAGATTACAGGCGTGAGCAAGCATTCCAGGCTGGTATTTTATGTTTTAAAGAAAGCCCAGGGACATCTATTGGATACCACAGGAACTACTTTTTTTTTTTGAGACAGGGTCTCACTTTGTCACCCAGGCTAGAGTGCGATCTTGGCTCACTGCAGCCTCAGCCTCAACTTTCTGGGCTCAAGCAATTCTCCCACCTCAGTCCCCCAGTCAGCTGGGACAACAAGTGCACACCACCAAGCCCAGCTCATTTTTTTTGTATTTCTTGTAGAGACAGGGTTTCGCCATGGTACCCAGGCTTGTCTTGAACTCCTGAGCTCAAGTGAGTCACCTGCCTCAGCCTCCCAAAGTGCTGGGATTACAGGTGTGAGCCACCGCAGCTGGCACTACTTTCGATTTATGTGTATTTTTTTCAAGTGGTTACTAAGTGGTTGGATATAAATACTTACTAAGCTATTTAGACTAAACTACTTAGTACTGGAACTGATAGGTATTTATTTGGTTTACAAGTGCCATGAAAAACATTCTTGAGACACTAAGGGTGTGTAAGCCTCTGTGCTCATGAGTTCAAGCAGAAGGAGAAATGTGTCTTACTCTCCTGAAGCACCTGAACACTTTTCCTTCTCCAGGCCTAGGCATCCTTCGAGTGAGGAAACTCAGACGCAGGCAACAGGATGCACATACTTTATGGTGATGTTTAATATGTGCACAGTGTAACAAAGGAGACGCGAGTGGGGGGGGTATGATTATATATATGATAATTGAACTGGAAAACACTATATAAACCCTCTCCTCCTGCAGACCTTAAGGCACTAGAATTTTGTCATGTGCCAGGAGGAAGGGGAGCAGGAAAGACCTTCTCACTGATTGTAGAGATCAGAGATGCAGCATGGACCTATAGGAGATGAGGCCAAAGCCCCAATCTCAGCTTCTTTGCTGTGAAAAACTCAATGTCTTGAGGATATTTCTTCTGTCTCTGGATAGGGAGACAATCAGGATGCAACGGGGAAATAGGGAGTCATGCTTCGTCTTTTTGCCCTGGACTTCAAAGGCCAATGAAACTACATCTGGATTTGCTATTGGTTTCAAGTTATAGGCAAGGTCAGTGAATCATCTGGCAATGAATATTCTCCTTAACTCAAGATCAAGGGTAATGTGATCATATGCAGTCCCCACAGAGAGGCCTAGTTTTTAAGAATTAGCATCTCACTTTTGTTAAACACAATCCTAAAATATGTCATTTATTCTTTCTCTAATCATGCATAAGGCATTTTAGAACAATCAAGTACTTATAGGTCATTTCTTATTATTGTGCCAGGTTAAAGAAAGTTTCTTAGATAAGAATGAATTTCTTAGAATGAATGTCAGACAAATCCTTTATTTCAGAACTCATGGTGATTAAAGCAGAATGACAGTTCTCACTGATTACACTGAAATGTTTACATTAAAATGTAGGTGTTTTATACCACACCTGAAGTCAACCCATCAGGTCAGACTGGGAAAGGCTGATGTTTCAATCTAGGCATATCGAGGCACCTACTTGTGGAATTCATAACAATGCAGTGTCGGTCCGAGTCGTCACCTGTTAGGATCACAAAGCTCTTAGCAGCTAGGTGACATGAAGCACAGCTATCCAAGAATTTGAGAGTCACTACATGGTATAAAAATTAGTCTGTAGATATATATTTTTTTCTATTCTTAGCTTACTAATATGGACTACGAGGTTTGCCAAATTTCCTATTTAATATCCTGGTTGCCAAGGTACAAAGAGGAGCTGGTACCATTCCTTCTGAAACTATTCCAATCAATAAAAAAAGAGGGAATCCTCCCTAACTCATTTTATGAGGCCAGCATCATCCTGATACCAAAGCCTGGCAGAGATACAACAAAAAAAGAGAATTTTAGACCAATATCCCTGATGAACATCGATGCAAAAATCCTCAATAAAATACTGGCGAACCGAATCTAGCAGCACATCTAAAAGCTTATCCACCATGATCAAGTTGGCTTCATCCCTGGGATGCAAGGCTGGCTCAACATATACAAATCAATAAACGCAATCCATCATATAAACAGAACGAAAGACAAAAACCACATGATTATCTCAATAGATGCAGAAAAGGTCTCCGACAAAATTCAACAGCCCTTCCTGCTAAAAACTCTCAATAAATTAGGTATTGATGGGATGTATCTCAAAATAATAAGAGCTATTTATGACACACCCACAGCCAATATCATACTGAATGGGCAAAAACTGGAAGCATTCCCTTTGAAAACTGGCACAAGACAGGGATGCCCTCTCTCACCACTCCTGTTCAACACAGTGTTGGAAGTTCTGGTCAGGGCAATCAGGCAGGAGAAAGAAATAAAGGGTATTTAACTAGGAAAAGAGGAAGTCAAATTGTCTCTTTTTGCCGATGACATGATTGTATATTTAGAAAACCCCATCGTCTCAGCCCAAAATCTCCTTAAGCTGATAAGTAACTTCAGCAAAGTCTCAGGATACAAAATCAATGTGCAAAAATCACAAGCATTTCTATACACCAATAACAGACAAACAGAGAGTCAAATCATGAGTGAACTCCCATTCACAATTGCTTCAAAGAAAATAAAATACCTGGGAATCCAACTTACAAGGGATGTGAAGGACCTCTTTAAGGAGAATTATAAACCACTGCTCAATGAAATAAAAGAGGACCCAAATAAATGTAAGAACATTCCAGGCTCATGGATAGGAAGAATCAATATCGTGAAAATGGCCATACTGCCCAAGGTAATTTATAGATTCAATGCCATCCCCATCAAGCTACCAATGACTTTCTTCACATAATTGAGGCATCACACTACCTGATTTCAAACTATACTACAAGGCTACAGTAACCAAAACAGCATGGTACTGGTACCAAAACAGAGATATAGACCAATGGAACAGAACAGAGGCCTCAGAAAAAATACCACACATCTACAACCATCTGATCTTTGACAAAGCTGACAAAAACAAGAAATGGGGAAAGGATTCCCTATTTAATAAATGGTGCTGGGAAAACTGGCTAGTCATATGTAGAAAGCTGAAACTGGATCCCTTCCTTACACCTTATACAAAAATTAATTCAAGATGGATTAAAGACTTAAATGTCAGACCTAAAACCATAAAAACCCTAGAAGAAAACCTAGGCAATACCATTCAGGACATAGGAATTCACTGCTCACTGTCTAAAACACCAAAAGCAATGGCAATAAAAGCCAAAATTGAGAAACGGGATCTAATTAAGTAAAGAGCTTCTGCACAGCAAAAGAAACTACCATCAGAGTAAACAGGCAACCTACAGAATGGGAGAAAATTTTTGCAATCTACCCATCAGACAAAGGGCTAATATCCAGAATCTACAAAGAATTTAAACAAATTTACAAGAAAAAATCAAACCACCCCATCAAAAAGTGGGTGAAGGATATGAACAGACACTTCTCAAAAGAAGACATTTACATAGCCAACACACACATGAAAAAGTGCTCACCATGGCCAGGCGCAGTGGCTCATGCCTGTAATCCCAGCACTTTGAGAGGCCGAGGTGGGTGGATCACGAGGTCAGGAGATCGAGACTATCCTGGCTAACACAGTGAAACCCCATCTCTACTAAAAATACAAAAAATTAGCTGGGTGTGGTGGCGGGCGCCTGTAGTCCCAGCCATTCGGGAGGCTGAGGCAGGAGAATGGCGTGAACCCGGGAGGCAGAGCTTGCAGTGAGCCGAGATGGCATTCCAGACTGGGAGTTGCATTCCAGACTGGGAGAGAGAGCAAGACTCTGTCTCAAAAAAAAAAAGAAAAAAGAAAAAAAAAGAAAAAGAAAAAGTGTTCATCATCACTGGCCATCAGAGAAATGCAAATCAAAACCACAATGCGATACCATCCCACACCAGTTTGAATGGCGATCATTAAAAAATCAGGAAACAACAGGTGCTGGAGAGGATGTGGAGAAATAGGAACACTTTTACACTGTTGGTGGGACTGTAAACTAGTTCAACCATTGTGGAAGACAGTGTGGCAATTCCTCAAGGATCTAGAACTAGAAATACCATTTGACCCAGCCATCCTATTACTGCGTATATACCCAAAGGATTATAAATCATGCTGCTATAAAGACACATGCATACGTATGTTTATTGTGTCACTATTCACAATAGCAAAGACTTGGAATCAACCCAAATGTCCATCAATGACAGACTGGATTAAGAAAATGTGGCACATATACACCATGGAATACTATGCAGCCATAAAAAAGGATGAGTTCATGTCCTTTGCAGGGACATGGATGAAGCTGGAAACTATCATTCTGAGCAAACTATTGCAAAGACAGAAAACCAAACACCGCATGTTCTTACTCATAGGTGGGAACTGAACAATGAAAACACTTGGACACAGGGTGGGGAACACCACACACTGGGGCCTGTCGTGGGGTGGGGGAGGGGGGAGGAATAGCATTAGGAGATATACCTAATGTAAATGACGAGTTAATGGGTGCAGCACACCAACATGACACATGTATACATATGTAACAAACCTGCATGTTGTGCACATGTACCCTAGAACTTAAAGTATAATAATAAAAAAAAACTATTGATACCCACAGAAAAAATATATCCTGGTTGCCATTTTACTTTATATACAAAGCCAAACATATTCATTTACCAACTTACATATATGACATAGTTTTTTTATTAACTTTGTACCTGACTGTAGATAATTGTTTTGATCTTGATACTGAGGAACCAAATGGAGTGCTTTTAGTTCTCTTGTTCCAGAATTGTCTATACACAGCATTTGTGTGCCCCCTTTCAATTGGCATATCACCTAAAATGAAAAAGAATGATCAAGTTTCATTTTTGAAACATAATTCCAGTAATAATGAACTTAAATAAACTTGAATCTGAAAAAATAGCCTTAATCCAGAAGTTACGTTTTAATGGAAGATAGAAAACTATAGATCTGTTTTTGATTTCTTACTCTACACTAACATGCTCTTTGGAGACACCAAAGGGCAAAAAACCAAAAAAACAAAACAACAACAGAAAAAACAACCCCAGAAATGTTTCCTGAGATGCGTTCAGTGTGCTAACAGAAGTTTCTGTGCATATCTTTCTCCACAGGTGTCTGACCGTCAAGATTTAGTTAGGGAATCAGGTAGCCATGCCCCAGAGCTTCCTTTGCCTTGTCCTCACTTCACCACTGACATGAGCAGAAGAGGGTGCTGCTCTGCTGAGCCCCAGCCCATTCAGACCCAGTGGGCACTGAGGCCCTGGTGGCATGTCCCTGAGTCCCTGGGCATGCACTTAAAATCCTCTCTAATTTTACTCCAGCTGTTCTTTCCTCCCACACACACGTCATTATTTAACACATGGGGTTTTAAAAACACATCTATTTTATTTCCTACAAGTACAGCTTAGAAAGGTTAATCCAAGAACTGTAAAGTTCTAAGAAGTCACATCGATCTGCCTGGGCCTGAGGAGCACTGTCAGACCCCTCTTTGGATACTGACCATAAATAAATGGTCACAAGCCAGGTGGGTCTACCCAGCAAGCAAAAGCACTGAGGAAACTCATTGTGTGCCCTGCTCCAGGCCGTGGCATGTGGGGATAGAAAGGCGAGAGATGCTGCGGCTTCTGCCTGCACACAGCTTCCAATTCTGCTGGTAGAACCACAACTATACAGAGCAGCTGTGCTTTTTATACACTTAAGTTGCTTATAATATAGATAGGAGAACCCAAAGAACCATAAAGGACCAATGTTATCAAAGTAATACACATAGGACCTATTGTGGTCACTGGGTCAAAACTCCACATCATCCTGACATTTGATGAGAGGCCAGCATTCACGTTCAATTGGAGTTGTATTTGTATTTGGAGGATAAAGTTACAGCTACACACACGCGCGCACACACACACACACTCACACACACTGACACACAGGAAAGGCTCAGAGTGAACTCTACAGACCTGCCTCTACTGCACACTCCTGGGCCCTACTCACATCTGCCCTGCCCTCTGGGGAATGTGCTAACATCACTCTGCTGTCTGGGGGAGTCGGAGAGTTCTCATCCTGCTGACCTGCTTTTAGGGTCCTGGAAAAACTGCTATCAGAACCCATAGCCCCAAATAGAACCACCGACGGAGAGGCGAATGCTAGCGTGCACCACAGCTAAGAAAAACTCCTGACGGGCTCATTTTCAAGTATTTGCTTGTTAACGTCTATGCCTTAGGGCAAGGGCCTCATTTCTAGGAATAAAGACTTGCTGGGGGAAAGGCAATGATGGGTTATTTGGACTCTGGGCGCTTTGCTAAAGGAATGCTGTGGGCGACTCCCCCCATACCTAGTCCTTGCTACGTGAGATCTGGAGTCCTAGATGCACCACTTAACTATGAAGACCAATGTAAATGATGTAACATCTCTGTTTCTTACCCATAAAGTGGGGATAAAAATAATGTCTATCCTACAGAGTTGTTAGGATTAAATAAAGGTGCAAAAATATGACATAAACCACAGTTGTTACTGATTACATACCCTATACAAGTGTTACCTGTTATCATGAGAGACTGGGGCATGAAGGAAGCAGGGCGCCCCACACCAATATGTCAAACCACGAGGCTCAGCTGCAGTCCCCGACCCCAGCACTGCACTAACTGATGCGAGTTGTGCTCGCTGTTCTTAATGAATACAGCAATGTCCTCATCTTTGTTTGATTTGCTAAGATGGAGTTGAAATGAGAATCTTGGAGGTGAGATGTGAAAGGCTGTAGCTGATGTCCCTGTTTTGCTAATGAGACAATAAAAAATGCTGGCACAACACATACATGAAATGAAAAATAACGAGTGAAATGATGTTGACTTAGTAATGATGGGGTCCAGCATTTAGTACAATGTTAGTCCTACACATCTTCTTTCGCATAATTACCATTGGGTTGGAATCTTTCTTAAGAGAACAGCAGGAGGCGTCCTCTAGTTCCTCGGATGATGGGAACTTGCAACAGGATTCCTGAGCAAGAAGATTCTGGAAAGTGGCTTCTTCTGGATTGTTACTTGTAATAGTACCACCTGCTTCCTTGATTTCAACCTAAAAAAAGCAATCATTATTTTAAAGACCACATGGTGGACACTGGCTCTTGCAGTTGCATAATCTAGAAAATTGAAATCTCAGTTATAAGTAAAAGTTACATTTTTTTTTTTTTTTTTTTTTTGAGACGGAGTCTCGCTCTGTCGCCCAGGCTGGAGTGCAGTGGCCGGATCTCAGCTCACTGCAAGCTCCGCCTCCTGGGTTCACGCCATTCTCCTGCCTCAGCCTCCCAAGTAGCTGAGACTACAGGCGCCCGCCACCACGCCCGGCTAGTTTTTTGTATTTTTAGTAGAGACGGGGTTTCACCGTGTTAGCCAGGATAGTCTCGATCTCCTGACCTCGTGATCCACCCGCCTCAGCCTCCCAAAGTGCTGGTATTACAGGCTTGAGCCACCGCACCTGGCGTAAAAGTTACATTTTAAAGAAAAGAGCACCCTTACTTAGTGCCTCTTCCTCACTGGTGCTTCTGAAACTATGGATTTCTCCCTGGTAGGGGGGTGGGCAACAAGAAGGGGCAACAAATCATCTGACCCACCTCCCTGGGGACTGAGGACTCCAAGGACCAAAACCACCTGCCCATAAGGTGTGGAGATGTGATTTTCATGTGGTACTTTAAAAATACACCTAAGTAACTGAGAAGAGTCCCCCGCTGGTTGTCTGCCTCTCATGCTGCTTCACAGCCCCCGACTCTGAGCTGAAGGCCTGCTCTTCCTTCAAGTCACCTAAAATGCTGCCCTTTCATCACATTTTTTTTTTTTTTTTTTGAGACGAAGTTTCGCTCTGTCACCAAGGCTGGAATGCAGTGCTGCGATCTCAGCTCACTGCAACCTCCACCTCCTGGGTTCAAGCAATTCTCCTGCCTCAGCCTCCTGAGTAGCTGGGATTACAGGCTCACACCACCATGCCTGGCTAATTCTTGTATTTTCAATAGACATGGGGTTTCACTGCGGTGGCCAGGCTGGTCTTGAACTCCTGACCTCAGGTGATCCACTTGCCTCGGCCTCCCAAAGCGCTGGGATTACAGGTGTGAGCCACTGCGCCCAGCCCCATCACACATTCTTCCAGCATGTTCAGTAGTTTGAATTAGATGTTCTAGTCAATTGTTTTTTTCCTCAAAAAGCCCCAAATCCTTGGTAGCATTTTAGTATGATTTATGATATGTTTATACTAAGATTTGTAATTAGGTAGTAGCCCTTTCCTGCCTTAATAGGACAATAACGAATATGAAACGGTGGAGAGTAGGGGCTGGCTGCCAGCTTTGTTTTCAAGCTATCTTCTGTAACAATTGTCAACCCGATGACAAAATTACCAAAATCATGGAGAAATACAGGGATCATACTGAAAATCAATAGAATTTTTAAAAGTAAGAATCCTCGTGGTTAAAAAAAATTACAATCAGGATTGTTTCAAAATTGGGATGCTGCTTTTTACAATCTGTAGGAATGTGAGAAGGACTGGGAAACCCACACTTTGCATCCTCCCTCCCCTCCCCTCCTCCTCCACCTGCACTTGCCCCAGTTGCCTGGACCAGAGGACAGTGGGGCTCCCCAAAGGCCAGAAGGCAGGCCATAGAGTTCTTCCAAAAAGATGGTGGCTCTAAGGTAACATACTAAAGACCTCAAATAAAAATCACAGAGCGGGTATCTTCCAAAATGCAGATCTTGACTCAAATTGGAGCTTGTGTAGCCCAGTAAAATCAGAGGCCCAAACAAATCATATTTCCCATGTATGGGCAACTTACTCAGCACAGCAGACTAGCATCTAGGTATAAATCTTAAAAGAGATAAAGTTTAGCTATATTTTAAGTAGCTTTATTTAGATATTGCAAATTTCATAGAAATATAGACAATTTAAAATTTTCTTCTACTTGCTGCTTTGGGAGATGAGCTATGCACATCATCCCAGTTTAGATTTAACTTATCTCCCTGTAATCACCAAATACTACTATAATGAATATATCATTTCCTCAGCCCTATGCAACTAATATCTGAACTACTTATACTAAAATTCCATTTCTGACCTTTCAAAACAAAGGTCAACATGTGGCAATGAATTTCTAGAAAAAGGAAATTAGCAACTGATCCTGAATATTTACTGAAAATAATTCTATTCTGTTTAATGATAAACATGTCAGTGCTGTACCTGGTCCATTTTATTAATGAATCAAAAAGCAGTCAATAAAAATTTAAAAAGCAAAGTCTGTCCTTTAGTTTGTCAAACCAGCAATCTCTTAAAATTGGATTACATTAAAGAAATTTTACTATCTTTAACATCAGAGAATCCTCTTTTGTGTGTTTTGTTTTTTAAGACAGGGTCTCACTCTGTCGCTCAGGCTGAAGTGCAGTGGTGCAATCTCCGCTCACTGCAGCCTCCGCCTCCCGGGTTCAGGCAATTCTCCTGCCTCAGCCTCCGGAGTAGCTGGGATTACAGATGTGCGCCACCACGCCCGGTTAATTTTTGTACTATCTTCCTTGTTCTGATTAATGCTTTCTGACTCCACTCTGTGAGGAAATGAGGCAAGCTAGGACCTACCGGCAGGAGGCACTGGACAGGAGTCTGGCTGGGCAGCAAAATGCAGTTCCTAACATTTCAAGCCCTCTGAGAAAGGTTGTGAGGAAGACCTCTGTCCTGGGAGAAGGCTGGGGGGACTGGTGAGCCCTATGGCTCCTCTGAGGACAGAGGTCAGTGGGGGCCCCAGCCTCCGCCCATCCTTTTCCTGCACACTAAGCAGTGGCAATTACCATAACAGAAAACCAGAAGAGCAGAAATCCAAGCTCCTGCTGCTCTGGCTTATGATACAGGGTCAGGCTCCAGCCATCTCAACACTGACTCAAGCATTGTGTCCCACAGACGCTTCATCTACAACTTACTAAAATGACCTAACGGATGAGTGGTCTAGTTTTCTGAGCTGGGTCCTTTTTGAGGGGTCAAGAACACATTTTCCTGGGACCCTTTGTTTCCTTTGAAAACTCATTAGTTTTAGCAAGAACAAAGCGGAAAATTATCAGTGGTCATCTACAGCTAGACAGGGCAGTCGACTGAGAGTTGGCAAGCATTTCTTTAGGCTCTGATTTACATCACATATGCTTGAAGAGCTATTACTTCTTAGCAAAGGGAAGATCTCACATCTTGACTTCAAGGCTTGGAAAATCCAAGTATTAACTCTGAGTCCGTGCTATGGATTCCAAGACTGGTAAAGTTAAAGAAAAAAAAAAAAAGCAAGATGCAAACACGCCAGCCCTCCACCACATTGCGTTTGTTTTCACAGACAACAGTTATCAGCAGAAAGCGAGCCTCTCTCCTTAAGCCAAGGATAGCAACAGGGCCCAAGGGAACACACGTCCTAGCTTTCCCCCTCTTTTTTTGTTGCCCGCTATCTGCATGGTTAGGTCAACTTTGGACGACTGGTGCAGGGCAGAATCCCCTCCAGGGGGAAGGGCTTGGCTGGGTCGATGCATGTTGGATTAGGAAGAGGAAAAAGAGTATACGATCTGCCGAAAATCAGTGATTCCGGTGGGCTGTGTGCGGTGTCACCAGGGAAAATGCTTGGAGAGGGAAATGCTGGGGTAGACCAGCAGCCTCAGATGGGTTGGGGAAGGGATGGAAGGGGAGTTGTGCCCATTCCCCAGGTGGTTCTTACTGGGATCACCCGGACGCCCGGGTGGGCGGCTCCTTCCCGGACCCAGGCGCTCAGGGGCAGCACCGCCGGGCTGCGGTGCGGGGGCAGCAGCGAGGACAGGAAGTGCACGTTGCAGGCGGGCGGCTGCGGGGTCTGCAGGAGCGCAACGTCCTCCAGCGCGCTGAGCTCAGGGATCCCGGGGTACTCCCCGAGGAGGTCCCCGCCGTCGCTGTCGCCCGCTGCGAGCTTCGCCTTGACCTGGGCCTTGCAGTCGGCGCCCAGCGGGGGGTTGAACGCGTGTAGGAGAGGCTCCTTAGGGTCCGCCGGGCCCAGGTACGCATCTTTGAAGACGTGGAACTCGTCCTCCTCGTGCTTCACGGGGACCTTCAGGCCAATGTTCTCCGAAACGAACGGACTCTCGGGGCTAAAGAGCTCCGTCACCATCGCATCCTCGGGGCTGGGCAGCCCACCCGGCAGAGGGCCCTCCTCCATGGCGCAGGGCGGCGGAGCGGGACGGCGGGGGCCGCGCACCTACAACACGCGGCCAGGTGAGAGGCAGCAAGGGGAGGGGGCGAGGGGAGGGGCGGTCAGGAGAGGGGGCGAGGGGAGGGGGCGGCCGAGGGGAGGGGGCGGCCGAGGGGAGGGGGCGAGGGGAGGGGGCGAGGGGAGGGGGCGGCCGAGGGGAGGGGGCGGCCGAGGGGAGGGGGCGAGGGGAGGGGCGGTCAGGAGAGGGGGCGAGGGGAGGGGGCGGCCGAGGGGAGGGGGCGGCCAAGGGAGGGGCGGCCAGGGGAGGGGACCAGGTGAGGGGCGACTAGGGGAGGGGGCGGCCTGGTGAACGGGGGCCAGGTGAGGGGGTCAGGGGAGGGGCGATTGGGGGGAGCAGATGACGAGCGGCCAGGGGAGGGGTGGCCAGGTGAGGGGCGACCAGGTGAGGGGTCAGGTGAGGGCGACCAGGTGAGGGGTCAGGTGAGGGGGTCAGGTGAGGGGCGACCAGATGACGAGCGGCCAGGTGAGGGGCGGCCAGGTGAGGGGCGACCAGGTGAGGGGGTCAGGTGAGGGGTCAGGTGAGGGCGGCCAGGGAGGGGGTCAGGTGAGGGGCGACCAGGTGAGGAGCGGCCAGGGGAGTCAGGTAAGGGGCGGCCAGGTAAGGGGCGACTAGGTGAGGGGCGGCCAGAGGAGGGGCGACGAGGGGAGGGGCGACGAGGGGAGGGGCGACGAGGAGAGGGGCAGCCAGGAGAGGGATGGCCGGGGTGGGGGTCAGGTGAGGGGCGGCCAGGTGAGGGCGTCAAGGTGAGGGGTGAGCAGGTGAGGGGCGGCCAGGAGAGGCGCGGCCAGGGGACGAAGGGCCAGGGGAGGGAGGGCCAGGTGAGGGGCACCCTCGCCCACCGCCCTCCGCCCACCCGCAGGGGCCCGACCAGGCCCGGCAGCCCCCATCCCCGCCTGCAGAGCCGAGGCCCAGCCCGGGGGCCGCCCCGTCAGGCCTCCTCGGAGGGACGCACCTGGGGCCGCCCGGGCTGCCGCGGCGCGGAGAGAGCGGGATAAGGCGCGGGCCGGGCCTCAGGCGCAGGCGGGGCCTCAGGCGCAGGCGGCCGTTGGCGGTTGGAGAAGGGGGCAGGGTGAGGGGGCAGGAACCCTGGGGGAGGGGAAGAGGCGCCCGGGGAGTGGGCGGGGCCTGGGCGTGGGGCGGAGTCGAGGTGGGGGCGGTAAAGGCGGGGCCAGGGAGGATGGTGGGCGTGGTCTGGGTGGGCGGAGAAGGAGTCGCGAGGGGCGGGGCCTGGACTGCAGCGGTTGCCGGAGCGGGTCAGGGGAGGCACTCCCAGGGCTCAGCCAATCCAGGCTCAGGTGGGGAAACTGAGGACCCCATCGACTCGGGCAGCGCTAAGTGGGACTGCCTAGCTTGACTTCTGACCTTGGGCTTCAAATATATTTTTCTGGCCAGGCGTGGTTGCTCACGCCTGTAGTCCCAGCACTTTGGGAGGCCGAGGCAGGAGGATTACTTGAGGTCAGGAGTTCAAGACCAGCCTGGGCAACATGGTGAAACCCCTCTACTAAACCTCTCTACTAAAAATACAAAAATTAGGTGGACGTGGTGGCACGCTCCTATAATCCCAGCTACTTGGAAGACTGAGGCAGAGGAATCACTTGAACCGGGGAGATGGAGGTTGCAGTGAGCCAAGATCCCACCACTGCACTCCAGCCTGTGCCACAGAGCTAGACTCCAACTCAAACAAAACAAAACAAAACAATAAATACAATAAAATTTAAAAAAATAAAATTTTTACTACCCTCGAGCTCTCAGGACAGATCCCGGCCGGGAACGCTGCGGGTGGACAGAGGGCAGGGGCTTGCACTGCATGTTCGCAGCCTCGCTTTCACTCCCGATCCTTGGTGAGGCAGCTTACAGGTGCAACTGATGGAGTTGGTCACGAAATAGAAGTCACAAATACGGCTGGGCGTGGTGGTTCACGTCTGTAATCCCAGCACTTTGGGAGGCTGAGGCGGGTGGATCACCTGAAGTTAGGAGTTCGAGACCAGCCTGGCCAACATATATAGTCTCTACTAAAAAATACAAAAACTAGCTGGGTGTGGTGGCGCACGCCTGTAGTCCCAGCTACGCAGAAGGCTGAGGCTTGAACCTGGGAGATGGGGGTTGCAGTGAGCTGAGATTGTGCCACTGCACTCCAGTCTGGGCAACAGAGCAAGGCTCCCTCTCAAAAAAAAAAGTCACAAATACAATGAAAGTCTCAAATTTTGGGTGGGGAATGAACTATTTCATCTTTAAGGAGTCAATAGATATCACTGTTTAATCAAGAAAAGAGGTGAAAGTTTAGTTCAAGTGATGGCGGAAACTGCAAAGGGCGTAGGACTGGCAGGAGTGGGTGCTGGGGAGACAGCCTCAGGTACTGTCTACTCAGGCACTGTTTCGGTAAAAATAAAGAATGTAAAACAGCTTTCTAATCTCACTTTTAAAAATTAAATACTTTTCTAAGTTTTTAAAGGGTAGTACCCAAGGCACAGCAATACCACGTACTGTTTAGCTGTACATTTAACATTCAAAAATCAAGAAAATTTTGCCCGGGCCTGGGTGTGGTGGCTCATGCCTGTAAAC
Organism: Macaca fascicularis; assembly: GCF_037993035.2. Taxonomy (NCBI): domain Eukaryota; kingdom Metazoa; phylum Chordata; class Mammalia; order Primates; family Cercopithecidae; genus Macaca; species Macaca fascicularis. The sequence goes on along the minus strand of NC_088388.1, from coordinate 5,871,876 downwards.
TCAGCACTGTGGGAGGCTGAGGCGGGCAGATCACCTGAGGTCAGGAGTTTGAGACCAGCCTGGCCAACTTGGTGAAACCCCATCTCTACTAAAAGTACAAAAATTAGCTGGGCATGATGGCGCATACTTGTAATCCCAGCTACTCGGGAGGCTAAGGCAGGAGAATTGCCTGAACCCGCGAGGTGGAGGCTGAAGTGAGCTGAGATCGCACCACTGTACTCCAGCCTGGGCAACAGAGTGAGACTCTGTCTTAAAAAAAAAAAAAAAAAAAAAAGAAAGAAAACTTTGCCTGGTTGAGAATTCTTAAATTTGGGCCACCAGGTTGAAGACATTCAAAAAGAACTTAGCCAGGACTTCCTAATATGAAAAATTATTTTTGGACATTAAATTCTCACTGTTGGAATATTCCTGCCATGTGAATGACCTAAAATATATTCCAGGCAACATACAAACTTGACAAACACACTTGAATTCCACTTTTTGGTCGTGTCACTGCAACGAGGAGTGAGATTCAGCTGCACCACATCCTGTGTGCCCTGGCATTTCATCTGTAGAGCAGGATTCCACAGAAAGCAAGCTCTAGTGGCTTCTTCAGATTAAAGTTCAGTTAGGTTTTTCTTAGCAAACTCTCCCACTAAAATCTTCCGATGTTACAGATCAAGCTGCGGTCCCTTTGAGCACCACACCATTCCCATCACATTTGAGTCTTGTGTATCTCTCCACCCCTCTCTCTGGGTATTTACATACAGATGTGTGTGTGTAGGTCTTACTCTCATTTTATCGCAGGAATAATCACATCATCTTGAGTAGGGTTTAAGGGAAGGACTAAGGATCCAACTTAGTCTTTCCAAATTGCAGGGATCTAGAAGGCAGCTGGTATAAATTGAAGAGCCCTGGCCAGGCCTGTAATCCCAGCACTTTGGGAGGCCAATGCAGGCAGATCACTTGAGGTCAGGAGGTCAAGACCAGCCTGACCAACATGGTGAAACCCTGTCTCTACTAAAAATACAAAATTAGCCAGGTGTGGTGGTGCACACCTGTAATCCCAGCTACTTGTGAGGCTGAGGCAGGAGAATTGCTTGAACCCAGGAGGCGGAGGTTGCAATGAGCCAAGATTGCACCATTGTACTCCAGCCTGGGCAAAAAGAGCGAAAGTCCGTCTCAAAACAAACAACAACAACGAACACTCACAAAAGCAGAAAAAAAATAATAAAAATAATAAATCGAAGAGCCCAAGAATTATGCATAGCTTGAGTAGCCCAAGCAAGAGAGCAACCCACAAGGCTGCACCATTCATTCATTTACTAATCAGAATCAAATATCTACTGAATAGCATCATGCCAGGCATACACAGCCACCTGTGGGGGTCGCCCACGGGTTGCAACGAGCCTGGAGGCTCTGCACCTGCTACTCCTAGACGCTTGCTGCCCTGCTGCACTGGCCAGGCTGGCTCCGTCGAGTCTCTCAGGTCTCAGCTCAACCCCACTGTAAGTGGGTCACCCTCCCTGCCAGCTACCATCCCCTCCCAATGACCCTCTTACTTGCCTCAGAACACTTAAGATCCTTCAACCGGTTGGCTTGTTCTCTTTTTCCTCTGTGATATGGTTTGGCTCTGTGTCCCCACCCAAATCTCACCTTGAATTGTAATCCCTCTGTGTCAGGGGAGGGACCTGGTGGGAGGTGATTGGATTATGGAGGCGGTTTCCCCCATGCTGTTCTTGTAATAAGGAGTGAGTTCTCACAAGATCTGATGGTTTAGAAGTGTTCGGCACTTCCCCCTCACTCTCTCTCCTCTGCTGCTAGGTAAGAGGTTTCTTGCTTCCCCTTCGCCTTCTGCCGTGATTGTAAGTTTCCTGAGGCCTCCCCAGCCATGCTGAACTATGAGTCAATTGACTGTCTTTTCTTTATTGACTGTCTTTTCTTTATACTTACCCAGTCTCAAGAAAGTCTTTACAGCAATGTGAAAATGGACTAATGAGACAGCCAGAACCTGGTGGTGTCACTGCTGTCTCCCCAGTGCCTAGAACAGGTGCTGATATGGTTTGGATGTGTGTCCCCACCCAAATCTCACATGCAGTGGTAATCTCTGATGTTGGAGGTGGGGCCTGGTGGGAAGTGACTGGATCATGGCCACGTGTTTCTCATGAACGGCAACATCCCTCTTGCTACTGACCTCACCATAGAGCGTGTGAGTTCCTGTGAGATCTGGTTGTTTGCAAGTGTTGTAAGAGAGCACCTCCTATCTCTGTCTCCTTTTGCCATGTGGAATGCCTGCTCCCCCTTTGCCTTCCACCATGAGTAAAAAGCTGCCTGAGGCCTCCCCAGAAGCAGATGCCTCCATGCTTCCTGTACAGCCTGCAGAACTGAGAGCCAATTAAACCTCTTATAAATTACCCAGTCTCAGCTATTTCTTTATAGCAATGTGAGAACGGCCTAATCCAAGTGCTCAAGAAAAACAGAACAATGGAATTCTCGCATTCCTTTAACGTATTTATTGAGCATCTACTATGTATCAGGCACCGTTCTCAGCACTGAGGCAAAGGAATGGATGAATAAATGCACAGCAAGTGAAAATCAACAGGCTTTTCTTTCCAGCCCAGCACATGAACTTGGTGACGTCTGTCTGTTCCAAGGCCTTGTTTCCATATGCTCAGACTTTCTACTTTGTCTCAAGTATCTGAACTTGGTCCTTGACTTATAATCCCCTTAATTAATATAACAAAAGAGACAGAAGCAAATCTTGTAGTAGACTGGGGTTAATGTTTTAATGATAACCTACATTCACACTGCATTTCTAAGATTTACATCCAAAGAGCATATTGTATTTACATGCACCGGTCAGTCCAAGATAACAAATTCAAACCATGGCTGTGTTAAGACGATGGTTTGTTCCAAATTAAATTAAATAGATAATACTCTTACCAACCCCCTTGGACATGTACAATAACCACCCTCTTCCTCCCCTCAAGGAATATAAAATTGCATTGATAACTGCACTGATGAGCAACAATGACATTTGAAACATTTAAAACCTGAGAGAGAAACCCAAATATGTTTAAGCACTCACATGTCTACACTCAAATTCCCATGTGAACTGTACGGTAACACAGATTGCTCAGTGGTCAACAGTGCATGATCTAGCTGGCTCTGATAGGGACTGACGCCGGCTGCCAGCTTTTGACGGAAGCACTATTCTTGCCGAGGGCAGAGGGAGTTACATCCCCCAGCCTGCTTGACTCATACACCACAGACAATCAGGGACTTTTGTTATTGTTTTGTTTTTGCTTTTTTTTTTTTTTTTTTGATGGAGTCTCACTCTGCCCAGGCTGGAGTACAGTGGCGTGATCTTGGCTCACTGCAAGCTCCGCCTCCCGGGTTCACGCCATTCTCCTGTCTCAGCCTCCTGAGTAGCTGGGAATACAGGCGCCCGCCACCGCGCCCAGCTAATTTTTTGTATTTTTAGTAGAGACGGGGTTTCACTGTGTTAGCCAGGACGGTCTCGATCTCCTGACCTCGTGATCTGCCCGCCTCGGCCTCCCAAAGTGCTGGGATTACAGGCGTGAGCCACCGTGCCTGGCTGCCTTTTTTTTTTTTTTTGGTCTTTTGTTTTCATTTCTTATTGTTTTTAGGAGAAAAAAAAATCTTTGGCCCACAAAGGTGGTGTTTTTACATCACAAAGTATACATACATGAAATATGCATGTGGGCCAGGCACAGTGGTTCACGCCCGTAATCCCAGCACTTTGGGAGGCTGAGGCGGGCAGATCACCTGATGTCAGGAGTTCAAGACCAGCCTGACCAATATGATGAGACCCCATCTCTACTAAAAATACAAAAATTAGCCAGGCGTGGTGGTGGGGGCCTGTAATCCTGGCTATTCGGGAGGCTGAGACAGGAGAATTGCTTGAACCTTCGAGGTGGAGCCTGCCGTAAGCTGAGATCGCACCATTGCACTCCAGCCTGGGCAACAAGAGCGAAACTCCATCTTAAAAAAAAAAAAAGCATGTGCTCTCCGGCAAGCACCTTCCATCGACTCCAACAGTTGAGCCGTCACTGTTGTACTGTCGGGGTGCAGGACTCTGAAGGAGTCAGGCCCAACTAGAACCAAGTGGTCAAATAAATAAATACACAATTTAAAACAATGGACAGCTAAGCTTGTCATGACAGCCAGTGGGAATTTCATTCCATGAGGCTTCATTTTTGCATTAAATACTCAAGATGACTCAGTGCATAATTGCTTTGTGGTCCATGAGACGCTTTCGTGAAGGCACTCCTATCTGAAGGACAGGCTGGGTGAACCTAGCACCGTCACTCGAGACACCCTGGCTGGTCACCAAGGTGGGCTGGCATACTGTCTCCATCACCCTCCTGCGAGTATTCCCCCTCACCGGGTGGGAGGAGAAGGCCATCCCTTGGGGTCATGGAGCCGCTCTCTCCTCACCACGGTGGGCTGCCCTCCCCTTCCTCACTCGCTGGTCCCCGCTCCGTGGCCAATGCCCTGCCTTCCTTGCTGTCACTCTGGGGAAGAGATCCTCCTGAGGCACGCGTCATGTTTTATTCTTGAGTGAATTATCTGACCATCACGGCCCTTGCTCCCCTTTTATGACAAGTGCCTGTTTCTTCCTTTTGTTGCTTATGATGACAACAAGGCAGTCCCGGGAGGGGAGTGTGGCACAGCTGCCCTTGGGAAGGAACTGGTCTTTCTGAGGGGGAGGAGCTGGTGGGGTGTAGCAAATGCTTATGTAGGGTTATCCATACTCGGTCAATTGTGAAGGGAACAGTACACCCACAATTCCGACCAAAGACTCCACAAAATAAATCTTTCACTCCATCTCCCTTACGTTTAGGGCCTTTCATTTTTAAGGCACTGGGTTGTGAAGACACGAAGACATACAAGCTCAGTAAAACTAAAGACGTTGCATGCTGCTTGCTTCAAATGTGGAGAGGCAAACACAGGCAACTGGACCAGACGGGAACAGTTACCCACGGCGACAAAAGCAGGTCTCCAAAGCACAGCATTTTGGTTAGTGCATTCCAGATGTGTTAGCTATGACTGTGGACACCACCAGCTTGAAAAACACATTTTTCTTTTAACAAAACGAAAGTTTACCCTGCTTGGATGACGCTAAATGCCCTTAAGCACGAGGCCTTCGGTTGCCACTGAGAAAGCGCACCATTTCCATTCCAGTGTGTGTGAAGCCACAACCCTACTAATTCCTTCATTAACTCAACACGATTTGCATCCCTTAATAAACACAAGCCCATCCGGAGACTTCAGGGGAGACTCTGTCAAATGTCCCCCAAGGGAAGGCAAGTCTGGAAGTAGTGGGGTTACGCTTCACAGGGGTAGAGATACTGTTCTAGGAAAACAAAAACACCCAAATTTTCTGGAAGGAAAACTTCTGAGTTTTTTTCAGAGCAATTTTTCATCCCGAACTAAGATCAGGATTAATGCCTATTTTTCATTTGGTTTGCGTCAGAAGAGCTCGTTTTCCTTCCCAGCAGCTCCAGTGGAATTACTTTTTGGAATTAGAACTGAGACCAAACAAAGTGATGATGTCAAACATTGCTTCTTTCAGGTGCTTTCCAAAGCGATGAGAATCCTTTCATGTCAAAACAAAAACCAAAAATATATTAAAACGTGGCCATCCCCATATTTCAAGCTTTTTCATTTGCAATCTGACCCAACGTTTAATTTAAATTCCTTTCTGCCAGTTCTCTAAGATCTGACCAATGTCTTAAAGCTTAACTTAGACATTCCGGAGAAATGCTGAGGGTAAAGAGATGACAGCTGATGTGTTTGTGCGGGTGTGTTGTCGATCCAAGCCTCTGCCTAATGCCAGTGCATTTATCCCACAAAAAACACAATGACCATCCTGAGTGTGGTGGCTCATGCCTGTAATCCCAACACTTTGGAAGGCGGAGGCAGGAGGATCGCTTGAGCCCAGGAGTTCAAGACCAGCCTGGGCAACATGGTGAAACCACATTTCTACAAAAAATACAAAAAAGCAGCCAGGTGTGGTGGCACTCCCCCATAGTCCCAGCTACTCAGGAGGCTGAGGTAGGAGGATCCCCTGAGCCCAAGAGGCTGAAGCTGCAGTGAGCCGAGATCACACCACTGCACTCTAGCCTGGGTGGCAGAGTGAGACCCTGTCTAAAACAAACAACAAAAGAAAACCACGATGAACAAGTGAACCCCAACTTCCTCTGTTAACAGTGACAGTGGCATGGGTTGCCAGGCTATGTACAACAAGGAAAGCAGAATATAAATAAGAGCAATGTGCCATGCTAGGGAGGAGGTCCCTGGATCCATTCACAGAGGAAGCCGGGGGTCCCCTGCTCTGTACGCAGATTTCTTAGTGTGTACCCATTATTCTTAGTTCACCTTCCAAGTGCTAGAGAGTCTGAAAGTTACAGCAGCACCCCAACGTTAAGCTTCAAAACCACTGCTGGCAACAGAGGTAAACATGTTAAACCAAATTAGATATACTTCCTTTTTTTTTTTTTTCTGAGATGGGTCTCACTCCATCGCCCAGGCTGCAGTGCAGTGGCATGATCCTGGCTCACTACAACCTCCACCTCCCAGGTTCAAGTGATTCTCCTACCTCAGCCTCCTGAGTAGCTGGGATTACAGGCGTGTGCCATCACACTGGCTAAGTTTTGTATTTTTAGTAGAGGCGGGGTTTCACGACATTGGCCAGGATGGTTTCAAACTCCTCACTTCAAGTGATTGGCCCGCCTCCGCCTCCCAAAGTGCTGAGATTACAGGTATGAGCCACTGTGCCCGGCCGAGATACATTTCTTTAAAACTAGGTAAAGAGAATTTTGGAATTCACTTATGGCTGGGCACAGTGGCTGAAGCCTATAATCCCAACACTGGGACGCTGAGGTAAGAGGATCGTGTGATCCCAGGAGTTCGAGACTAGCCTGGGAAACATGGGGACACCCTGTCTGTACAAAAAATTTTTTAATTAAAAAAATTTAGGCCAGGAATGGTGGCTCATGCCTGTAACCCCAGCACTTTGGGAGACCAAGGCAGGTGGATCATCTGAGGTCAGGAGTTTGAGACCAGCCTGCCCAACATGGTGAAACCCCGTCTCTACTAAAGATAGAAAAAAATTAGCTGGGCGTGGTGGTGGGCACCTATAGTCCCACCTACTCGGGAGGCTAAGGCAGGAGAATCACTTGAACCCAGGAGACAGAGGTTGCAGTGAGCCAAGATCTCGCCCCTGCACTCCAGCCTGGGTGACAGAGTAAGACTGTGTCTCCAAACAAAAAAACAACATTTAAAAAAGAAGTCCATTTATGTGAAAATGCCCAAACCAAGTAAAAGCAGGCAGTTGAATTGAATTTTTCTGTCAAATTAAAGATGTGTTCCCTTAAAAAGAATAAAGTAAAAATACCCCATCTTCGGGAGAAGGAACTTCTTTTCATACGTACCGTCTCAGGGCAAGAGAACTTGGAAGAAATGTGGAAATTGATGAGGTTCTCTCCCACAAGGATGTATGACACACCATAGCCATCGTCAGCAACCTGGAGGACAAGGGAATTTGAATTTGTTGCTGGGAAATGAGACAGCATGAAAAAAGGACTTTCTAATGTTCTAAACGCAACACTGGCCAGGCTCGGTAGCTTCTCCTTGTAATCTCAGCACTTTGGGAGGCTGAGGCAGGCAGGTCACTCGAGCCCAGGGGTTCAAGACCAGCCTGGACAACATTGCAAAACCCTATCTCTACAAAAAAAAAAAAAAAAAAAAAAAAAAAAAATTAGCTGGGCATAGTGGCATGCATCTGTAGTCCCAGCTACTTGGGAGGCAGAGTGGGAGGATCACCTGACATGGGGAAGGTTCAGGCTGCCGTGAGCCATGATCATGCTTACTGCATTCCAGCCTGGGTGACAGAGCGAGACCTTGTCTCAAAAAAAAATAAATAAATAAGTGCAAGACTGCCAAGGACATCCACAGCAATGATCAGCAGTAATTCCTTCATAGCGGTAGAACTGCAACGTAACAGGGGCACCCAGCACGGAGATGGGCCCATCACATCCCATTACCCATCCCATCACCGCACCCCACTGCACCTCGCCCAGCCCGCAGCACTCACCGGTCCAAAGCCCCCTCCGCTGGACACGTACTCTGGGTTATTCTCCAGGTCAAACAGCTCCACTTGCTGCTGAGGGGTCTGGCTTGTTGATAATCTCCAAGGCTCAGATAAAACCTATTGAGTGAAACACAGAAATGTTCCAATGACACTTTTCCTAATCCCCTCCTCTACCGGCCCTCAGGAGTCGCCTTGGGAATACAAGAAAAGTCTGGCTTGGTCTTTTCATTGTTCCAGACACCACAAGTCTCTGTCTCCGAAGGCCTCACTGGCTTGGGCAGTGTATCTGCAGAGAGGAAGTGGGGTGGGCGGGACCCCTGGACTAGGGCAGGGAGTGTGGGGTTGGGGGTGGGGGGCACACCAGCCAATAGCATCTCAGACAGTGAAGGTAACAGATATATGGAGTATGATTCGGAACGGGGACAGAGGTGTCAGACTTGTACCAACTCCCATGAGCCAGCTGCCAAATTTGCAGAGAATTTTCAAGCTGGCTGTTAAATATAGCCACTATTAAAAATTAAATTTGCCAGGCGCAATGGTTCATGTCTGTAATCCCAGCACTTTGGGAGGCCAAGGTGGGTGGATTGCCTGAGCTCAGGAGTTTGAGACCAGCCTGGGCAACATGGTGAAACCCCGTCTCTACTAAAATACCAAAAAAAAAAAAAAAAAAAATTAGCCAGGTGTGGCAACGTGTGCCTGCAATTCCAGCTACTTGGGAGGCTGAGGCAGGAGAATAGCTTGAACCCAGGAGGCAGAGGTTTCAGTGAGCTAAGATGGTGCCACTGCACTCCAGCCTGGGTGACAGAGCGAGACTCCATCTCCAAAAAATAATAAATAAATAAATAAATAAATAAATAGAAATTAAATTAAATTTGAGCTGGGCGCAGTGGTGCACATCAGCTACTCAGAAGACTAAGGAAGAAGAATTGCTTGTGTCTAGGAGTTTGAGACAACACTGGGCAACACTGTGAGACCCTGTCTCAAAAAATAATAATAATACATTTCATAAACTTACAATAAACGAAAGGATTTTAAAAACAAAGGTGGTACGCACTCACAGCTCATCACTCCCCAGTTACTTCCGTGCATCTTCCTGTGACGTAAGCTCTCGAGGTCTTTGGGTCTATTAAGTCAGGGGCTACCTGTGAGCGGTTACTGAGGAAGCGCAGTACTAAACGCGCTGCTCCCATTTTCCATTTTATGACAGCTACGCCCACAGACCCGTTTTTTTTTTCCAAATGCCCATTCTGACGTTAAAATGAGTTAATGCAAGGCTGCAGTAATTTACTAAGTTTTGGTCTAGCCAACACAACTGATGGAAAAACTGGAAGAGACTTACTTCCTTAAGGAAAGGGGACTCCACAGCGAGATATTTAGACACCACGTAAAGGCAGAAGAGGTGACGATCGATCCCGGAGCCGGTCATGGCGAGGCGATACATATGCTGATGCTTCTCAGACGCCACCTTGAACAATTTCAGCCTCTGTTCCACCTGAGTGACAAAAGGCGGGAAGGACATATGTTGCATGTCTCAAGTTGAGCGGTTATGAATCTAAGTTAGCCACCACACCCGGCTAATATTTTTTGTATTTTTAGTAGAGATGGGGTTTCAACATGTTGCCCAGGGTGGTTTCGAACTCCTGAGCTCAGGCAATCTGACTGCCTCAGCCTCAGCCTCCCAAAGTACTGGGATGACAGGCATGAGTCACCGTGCCTGGCCTGACAGCCTTTCCAGAATGAAGTTTGTCTCGGAAAAAAGAGCCCTGGCCTGTGTCTCCTCCAGGAGTCAGCAGAAAGCACCTGCACGGTGGGGTCAGGTGGACCCAGTGGCCTGAGTCTGACCTCGGCCATTAATGAGCCGAGTGGCCCAGCAGCTGCTGAATTCATCTAGGCCTCCGTTTCTTTATCTATGGAAATGAACTGAGGACACTTCTCAGGACCACCGCTAAGAATTTAAAGGACAGTGTACGGAAACCCCCAGGCCCCAGCCTGGCACTTGGCGCCCAGTGTGGCAATAGCTCTAATAACCAATGGAAGGTCTCCGTGTGACGGTCACAGCTGGCCTACCCTCACACCAGCTACCTGTCCAGTTCCGAAGCAGCCACCCACTATGCCTTTCCTCATTGTGGTGTCCTGGACGAATTTAAAGACTCTCAGGAAGTAGAATATGATTCGGAGAAGTATCATCTGTAACATGCCTCTCTGTACCTGTCCCTACCTTTACCTTTGAGTACCTTCCGTACGCGTGAAAGGGGCAGAGGAAAGAAGCTGAATTGAGCACCCCTGAAGAAGGCAGTACAGGAATGATGAGATCAGAGAAGCTGGAGTGGCAGCCTCCAGAGGCCTTTTAGGGAAGCATGACAAGCACGCTGTGCCCTCAGCCTATGGCACATTACCGTCTGGGCCGGGTCCACCATGGCCTGCACGAAGTCGCACGACTCAGCGGTGCAGGAGCGCACGGTCTCCGTTCTCCCCTCTCGGAAGAGCCGGGTCATGGAGGCCTCGTATGTGAGGCAAAACTTGCCCATATCCTAGGGAAAGAGAAGTACTTTAGTGCACGGCAGGGCATGCTGACATGTCTAAAACACAAAGAAGGATAGGGTAAGGTCGCCAAGGAGAAGTGAATTTTATCATCAACTCTTTTTTGAGATGGGGTCTTGCTGTTGCCCCGGGCTGGCGCACAGTAGCATGATCACAGCTCACTGCAGCCTCAACCTCCTCCAGCTCAGGTGATCCCCCAACCTCGGCCTCCTGAGTAGGTGGGACTACAGATGCATGCCGCCATGCCTGGCTAATTTTTTTATTTTTATTTTTTGTAGAGACAGGGTTTCACCAGGTTGCCCAGGATGGTCTTGAACTCCTGGCTCAAGCGATCCACCCGCCTTGGCTTCCCAAAGTGCTAGGATTACAGGTGTGAGCCACTGTGCCCAGCCTATTGTCGATTTACGCTTTCAGTCTCCGGCCGCTTTTACATGTGGGTAGTTACATGGCAGCGGACAGAGGTGTCACTGGCTTCAGGAAGGGCCTGGTGGAGGTGGGAGGTCAGTTTCTAGGTTAACCAGGTGTCTGTTTCAAGATGCAACTGATACCATGACACCCTCCCCACCCCCGAGTCCAACACACGTCCGCTGCATTCCCTTCCCGCTGAGGTGCAGCCTGCAGCTGTGTACAGGAGGAATGCTGTGCACAGCGGGGGATCGCATTTGAAATTATTTAAAGACACAACGGATTGCCTGGAGCAATTCCACCGTGTCTGGAAGATGGTGAGAATGATCTGGGAGAGGCTGTGCTGGGGTGAGGGCGGGGAGTGGGTGGGGCCGGAGCCTGACGCACAGCCACTGCCCCTGTTAGACAGGAGCCTCTGGCAGATGCAAAGGGAAGGTCTCTCCCGAAAGCTCCTGTTTTCTGGGTGAAACAGAAGAAAGGGTGCCTGCTGAGGGCTGGGCTGGGGAGGAGGTGCTGGCATTTAGGGGAGGGAGGTGTGACGTGGCATTTAGGGGTGTGGAACACGGTGCCCAGGCCCACTGGGGTCAGCGCTCATTCATGGGGAGGGGAGACAAGCCAGCTGTTGAATGCTTTTTTCCAGCTAGGCCGGCTCCTTGGGAACAGAATCACAGCAGCTGGAGAGCTGGGCTGAACCCGGGAGCCTCTGTAGGCTCCCCAGGTGAGTTCAGGGGGACCAGGGAGCCGAGGGAAGGGATGGTCCCAAAGAACCATGGAACCCATGGCCAGGGAAGAGAAAAGGGAGGGCAGGGAGGGACAAGGGGATAGGGTCAAGGAACGTGGGCATCTGGGCCTACAGCGGACAGCACAGCAGGAGGGGCTGGTGGCCCCTGAGGCTGAGCCTTGGTGGAGATGCCGGGATAGTGCAGCACGGGCGCCTGCTGGGAACAGCAGATGGTGGGTAAGGACACAGACCGAGTCCAAGGGAGCACGCGGCAGTGGGAGGAACAGCATCTGCGCGCTGCCCCAAGAGGGGGCCCAGGGCCACCAGGCCAGCTCAAAGAGGGCCAGGTTCCAAGTGAGGACAAGAGGGTGATAAGTAGCAGTTTATGGACCCAAATGATTCCTGACCAGACACATCCCTGGACATTAGGGTGCACCCTGGCACAGGCCCTGGTGGCCCCAGGGTGGCAGACCTGCCAATCTGCAGAGGACACCATGTGGCAGGCTGACACTGTCAAACGAACCCAGAAGAGGGTGCCAGAGGCAAGGCTGGGCTGAACACGGGGCCTGCTTAGCTTGGGAAGGGGGAGCCAGACAGAGCACAGGACCCACTCAGCCTGGGGAAGAGGGAGCCGGACAGAGCGCAGGACCCCCGGAGCCTGGGAAGGGGGAGCCGGACAGAGCGCAGGACCCCCGCAGCCTGGGAAGGGGGAGCCGGACAGAGCACAGGACCCCCGCAGCCTGGGAAGGGGGAGCCGGACAGAGCACAGGACCCCCGCAGCCTGGGAAGGGGGAGCCGGACAGAGCACAGGACCCCCGCAGCCTGGGAAGGGGGAGCCGGACAGAGCATAGGATCCCCGCAGCCTGGGGCTGGGGGAGCTGGACAGAGCACGGGACCCGCTCAGCCGGGGAAGTGGGAGCCGGACAGAGCACAGGACCCGCTCAGCCGGGGAAGTGGGAGCCGGACAGAGCACAGGACCCGCTCAGCCGGGGAAGTGGGAGCCGGACAGAGCACAGAACCCGCTCAGCCGGGGAAGGCCTGGCACCTGCACACAGGCCCAGCTGAAGTCAGGCTCCTCACAGTGCAGCCAAGATCTCTGGAGGAGAGGAGGCCCCCGAAAGGCAGAAGGAAGTGTCCAGGACCAGGGCCCTGTGAAATGAGAGTGCATCAGCCAGAAGGAAAAGGAAATGGAAGGCATCGACAAGAGCAAAGCTTTGCAGAGGGAAACGTCTAGAGGCCGTGAGAGCACCTCGGACGCCAGCGCCGAGCAGCACTTCCAGTGAGGACCTGGCTAAGCCCCCAGGACCCCCCCGGCTGCCTTGGGGAGCTCTCTTCCCCAACCCACAGATGCCACCAACCCTGGTGGCATGACACGACACTCAATATTCCCTTGGGATTGGGGGTCACAGGCCTGGGGCCTGCCATGAGGACACGGGGCCTCCTGCTTCCCAGGTTGATAGCAAACACGCCTTTCAGAGCACTTCCTGCGTCTCCTCACTGCAGGGCACTTCACAGGGGCTCACGATGAAGAAGTGGGGAGTGGGAGAGGGAGAGAAGCAGAAAAAAGGGAAAGCGGAAATGTGGCATTTTAGTTATTTAATAAAGGTAAACTTGAACTATATGATACAATGATTCATTTGAAGTCAACGTTCCAATATCAAACTTTAATTGCGTAAGTTATGAGAACAGTCATGCCTTGTGCCCACAGTTTAAAAGACAGTCATCTAAAAAACTTCTTGGCAAATGCATTGAGTATTAATGTGCAAGCCCCACTTGAGCTCAGACGCCATCAAAGAGCCAAACCACGTTACAACTGCAGCACCCTTGACCCACTGTGACCAGCCGCCATCAGGAGGATGGCCCTTCACTGTCACCAAAACATCTCCAGTTTCTAAGAAGCAGGATTCAAAGACAGTCTATAGATATACTGACATATACGGCATCACACACTAGCACTGCTATTACGGGGCTAATGATTCAGGTTGGTAGGGCCTGGGAATTTTTCACCTCTAGTTTCAAAAAAAAAAAAAAAGATTCCAAAGCAGGAAGCAAATAACTGCAGACTAGAATTAAAACCACTGTCTAGTGTTAGCATTCAATCCATATTCAATATTCAATACTGATTTACTGATGCTCCCGGCACAGGTAGGCTGATCATGAATTCCTGCCCTCAGGTGATCCACCCGCCTTGGCCTCCCAAACTGCTGGCATTACAGGCGTCAACCACGGTGCCCGGCACTCCAGCCTGGGCAACAGAGTGAGACTCTGTCAAGGAGGAAAAAGAAAAGAAAAGAAAAGAAAAAGGAACCTTCACACCACCACCCACTAATACGTTGCATTTATCCTTTCTAGACTTTGCATATAATGAAGCAAGAGTCGAGAAACTTCTGTAAAATGCAGAACAGGCTGTGCGGGCCACGTGTTCTCTGTGGCGACTACTCTGCTTTCCCACTGAAGTGAGACTAGCACAGCAACATGTGAAAGCCAGGCATGGCCGTGCCCAGAATGCTTCACTGATGAACACTGAGACTTCATGTAATTTTCACATGTCACAAAGTATTAGTTGCCTTTTGATTTTTTTTCAACTATTAAATATGTGAAACCATTCTTAGCTTTAAAGCCATAAAAACAAAAACGAAAACAAAAACATGTAAAGGGCCAGGTTTGGCCTGTGAGCCACAGTCTACAGATCATTGTAAGAAACAACTGACTTTCACATACTGTTTTATGACTAAATATTTTTCCGTATAATATGCCACAGATGGCCGGGTGTGGTGGCTCACACCTGTAATCCCAGCACTTTGGGAGGCCAAGGATTGCTGGAGCTCGAGACCAGCCTGGGAAACAAAGTGAAACCCCATCTTTACAAAACATACAAAAATTAGCCAGGCCTGGTGGTGAATGCCTATAGTCTCAGCTACCCGGGAGACTGAGGTGGGAGGATCGCCTGCACCCAGGGAGGTCGAGGATGCAGTGAGCCATGATTGTGTCATTGCACTGCAGCCTGGGCAAGAGTGAGACCCTGCCTCAAAAAAAAAAAAAAGTGTGTGTATATATATATGCTATAGACATCACTTAATAGCTATAAAATATTCCTCTGTATGAAAATACCATATTTTTTTTTTTTTTTTTTGAGACGGAGTCTCGCTCTGCCGCCCAGGCTGGAGTGCAGTGGCCCGATCTCAGCTCACTGCAAGCTCCGCCTCCCGGGTTTATGCCATTCTCCTGCCTCAGCCTCCTGTGTAGCTGGGACTACAGGCGCCTGCCACCTCGCCCGGCTAGTTTTTTGTATTTTTTAGTAGAGACAGGGTTTCACCGTGTTAGCCAGGATGGTCTCGATCTCCTGACCTCATGATCCGCCCGTCTCGGCCTCCCAAAGTGCTGGGATTACAGGCTTGAGCCACCGCGCCCGGCCGAAAATACCATATTTTAATTTAGTCATGAAAGGAAGATTCGCTCTGCTGAAAGGAAAGGATTACACTGAGAGCTGAGCTGTGCAAGAAGCTGCTTTTCCTTTTGTTCCCAAGCAGAGAGTGACAGATAAAAGGCGAAACATCTCCACCCTGTGTTCGCTGGGTTTTGTGTAACGAATACGTAACTGACAATTCCCCTACTGCCCCTTTTCTCTTGCATCATGGGAATTCCGTAATGTGGCCATGCTCTCCCTCCTTCCCCTCCAGCCTGCTTTTCCCTCTAAATACTGAAGCCCTCAAAACCAAAACCACCTTTGGAGGAAGGCACAGGCCTGTCTCCCAGGCACGCATCACTAACCTTGGCAAAATCAACTTCTAAATGGATTGAGACCTATCTCAGACCCTTTCTGGTTTCCAGCATTAACTTTTGTGTGTGTGTGTGTGTGTGAGATGGAATCTCGCTCTGTCGCCCAGGCTGGAGTGCAGTGGCGCGATCTCGGCTCACTGCAAGCTCTGCCTCCCAGGTTCACGCCATTCTCCTGCCTCAGCCTCCCGAGTAGCTGGGACTACAGGTGCCCGCCACTATGCCCGGCTAATTTTTTGTTTTTTTAGTAGAGAGAGGGTTTCACCGTGTTAGCCAGGATGGTCTCCATGTCCTAACCTCGTGATCTGCCCGCCTCGGCCTCCCAAAGTGCTGGGATTATAGGCATGAGCCACTGCACCCAGCCTACCAGTATTAACTTTTAAGATTTCTTCTTCTTTTTTTTTTTTAGATGGAGTTTTGTTCTTATTGCTCAGGTTGGAGTGCAGTGGTGCGGTCTAGGCAGTTCACTGCAACCTCCACCTCCCTGGTTCAAGTGATTCTCCCGCCTCACCCTCTCAAGGAGCTGGGATTACAGGTGTGCGTCACCACATCCAGCTAATCTTGTATTTTTAGCAGAGATGGGATTTTACCATGTTGTTCAGGCTGGTCTCGAACTCCTAACCTCAAGTGATCCACCCACCTAGGCCTCCCAAAGTGTTGGGCTTACAGGCATGAGTCACTGAGCCCGGCCAGATTTCCTCACATTTTTACAGTAAGCTTGCTCACAAGTGTTTTTTTTGTGTACCTGCCCTTTTTCATGGATCATCTGCAGGGTCAAAGTTATTCTTCCCTGATGCATGTTTCCAGCTGTGTGGTCTGTGCTGCTCCTGGGCCTACCATGGGGCCCCTATATTTATTAAAACGATTCCCAGCTGCTGCTATGAACATCCCTGCCTCAGTCCACCCTCACCAACATGAAAAAAAAGCCTTTACCAACCCCAACGGCAACCACTTAGCCAGATTTCCTAACTCCATTTACTCACCAGCTCCCCATCCCCCAATGATGTCAAATACTCCCTTCATTACACGTTATTTCCCGGGCCTGCCTTTGAACGAGGACTGCAGCATTTTATTTTTATTAAAAACATTTTTTAAAAGATAGGGCTTCACTATCATCCAGGCTATAGTGCAGTGGCATGATCAGGACTCACTGCAGCCGCCACCTCTGGGGTCAAGTGATCCTCTCACCTTAGCCTCCTGAGTACCCTGCATCTACAGGCATGCACCACCATGCTAGGCTAATTTTGTTTTGTATTTTTTGGACAGAGTCTCGCCATATTGCCCAGTCTGGTCTCAAACTCCCAGGCTCAAGTGATCCACCTGCCTCAGCCTCCCATAGTGCTGGGATTATAGGAGTGAGACCACTTTAATCGCTACAATCTTCTAACTCCCACACTTTTGAGTTTTAGGATTTGAAAAAGTACATGTCTACCTCCCCCTGTCCCTGTCCCACCTCTGCCTGATTTTCTTTTCAAAAATGTTATGGGTGACTCTCAAATGTTAGGCTTTTCAAGCTTCAAGATCAACTGGGCAAACTCCTCTCCTGAAGCTCCTGCCTAACCTTTTACTGTGTTCATATTAAACGTGTGAACTGGGCCAGGCATGGTGGCTCATGCTTGTAACCCCAGCACTTTTGGAGGCTGAGGCAGGCAGATCACTTGAGGTCAGGAGTTCGAGACCAGCCTGGCCAGCATGGTGAAACTCTGTCTCTACTAAAGATACAAAAATTAGCCAGGTGTGGTGGCAGGCACCTGTAGTTCCAGCTACTCGAGGGGCTGAGGCAGGAGAATCACTTGAACCCAGAAGGCAGAGGCTGCAGTGAGCTGAGATCATGCCGCTGCATTCCAGCCTAGGCAACAGAGTAAGGCTCCGTCTCAAAAAAAAAAAAAAAAAAAGTATGAACTGGGAACATCCCTCCCTCTATGGTTCTTAAGTTTTTTTAATCCAAAATCATGGCTTTTTCTCCCTCTCCCCGGGGAAGAGTTGGGGGGTGGGTGCTCCTTGGCCTTCTTCCCAGAGTCCAGTCTGCTTTATACACGTATGCCTGGAGGGTGGGGCCCCAGATTCTCCTTTCTATTACATTCTCTTATTGTATTTCCCAGTTGGCCATCATCCTTACGCAAGAAAGCTGGTGGTCTTCGTGCGCCTCTGTGCTGGGCCGGCTCACTGAGTGTACCTCTTAATCATCAGAGCCTTTCTGCTGTTCCATCTCCTGAGCAGACACCAATGTTCCTCCTGCCCGATTACCCTGTCAGCTGCTGGAGGCATCCTCATCTTTCTTGTTTTAATGGGACTGCCTCCCACACTTTTACCTTGACGCAGTAGCTAGCTATTAACACACGATGCCATTTATCCTGTTAAGGAAAGAGCCCTGTTACTAAGCCCCTTGACCAAGAGCTGTTATCAGGAATGGATGTTAAATGTGAAATGTCTTCTTAGGATCTGTGAAACTCACTATCTAGGTTCTTCTCTGACCCACCAGTATGGTTTAGTGTATGACTGGATGTACTGACACAAAACCAGCCTCTCACTGCTGGTGGACGCCACTGTCGGTGACTCTTCTTTTCCTACGTGCTGGATTCTACTTGCTAAGATTTTATTGAGGGTCTCTGCACTTCCATTCATGAGGGAAGCTGGTCTGTGTTTCCTTTTTCTGTGTTTAGCTGCAGCACAGTGGTGAAAGCCACAGGGTCTGGAACAAACCTGCCTGGTTCTGATCTCAGTCCTGCTGCGTAGGAGCTGCAGCCCTCAGGCAAGAGGCTTCACCTCCGAGTGTGGAAGGCAGAGATGAAGAGATGCCTTCCTCAGGGCTGTCCTGATGTTTCGCTCGCTCCTGCAAAGTACTTGGCACAGTGGCTGGTGCTCCTTGCACCTCATTCCCACACCTGGGCCACGTGGGTTCTAGGGAGCAGCTGGGGTGGCTTCCTTTCTTTGTGGAGTCTTTGAGCCGCAAGCTCTTTGGAGCCACGAGGTGGCTGCCTGACAACCTCTCACTTTGGTCCATGGACCACAGACCTTTTCAGGCTTTCTACCTTGAGTCAGCATCACTAATTTGTACTGCTTGCAGGAGAGTCATTTCATCAAGTTTTAAAATGTACTAAAATGCAGCGTGGCATTCCCTTACTAAACTCCTCTCTGGGTCCTACACTTACTTGCAGGGACTTCTTTTAAAAAAGAAAAAAATTTGAAAAGATAAAATACCATCCTTTCAGTATGTGAGGTATCAACTGCTTGCACGCCCTCACACTGCACATGTATGGGCAAAATCCGCTCATCAGTTCTCAAAATCCAGCTCACTGATTCTGAGATGCGATGCCTCTATTCCATGTCACCTTTTCATCACATGATCTTTAGTCAATGATCTGTCACAGACAGGAGCTTGTCACTGCACTCCAGTGCTCTGCCCAGCTGCTTTTGGCTCACACCTAGCGAGCATGTTACTTGGGAAAGCAAAGCTTCATAACTGTGACAGTCGTTGCAGAACTGTATTAGCATACATTGTAAATATGATTGTGGCCCATTCATTCCAGTTCATCCGATATTAACACTGCCTATTACTTCTCTGTAACTGTTGCTTTCTTAACTTTAGGTGGAGAGGGCACAGACTCTGGAGCCGCCAGCCAGCTTTATCCCTGCCTAGTGCTACCCTGGCCAAGCACCTGGCCTCTCCGCACCTGTTTCCTCACCTGTAAAATGGGATAACAAGAGTTTCTGGGGCATAATGGAGACTTGTAAATTTTTAAAAATGGGATAACAAGAGTGCTTCCCAGGTGGAGAGACAGTGAAGCATGATGTACGTGATGCACCAAGCAAAACTCAACAATGGCACAATCATTACCAAGGTTGGGGGGGGCAGTGCCACACGCTGCATATGTGTACAATACTCAAGTTTTAAAACAAGGCCGGGCACGGTGGCTCATGCCTATAATCCCAGCACTTTGGGAGGCCAAGGCAGACAGATCATCTGAGGCCAGGAGCTCGAGAACAGCTGGCCAACATGGTGAAACCCATCTCTACTAAAAATACAAAAAATTAGCTGGGCATGGTGGCACACACCTGTAATCCCAGCTGCTCGGGAGGCTGAGGCAGGAGAATCGCTTGAACTCAGGAGATGGAGGTTGCAGTGAACCGAGATCACACCATTGCACTCCAGCCTGGGCAACAAGAGTGAGATTCTATCTCAAAAAAAAAAAAAAAGTTGGGAATATCTCAAGCCAATGCCACGATGACTTCTGTTGCTCCCAGAAACCAGGGGCTCCCTCTCTGGGATGGAATGCTCCCTCCAATGGACAAGAAGACCCATTTACATCCCTGCTAGGGGTGCCAGCTGCTCCTCCAACAGGAGTCGCCAGGTGCAAATCAAAATATGGCCAGTGCTCAGAAAAAACAGATGGAAATGCCATGTGTATACGGAGGATCCAGCCCATGGCACGTCCAAGTGGCTGGAGTTTCTCCTTTTATGGAAGGGGATGTCAAAGGCCAGAGATGTTAAGTAATTTGCCCACAGACATCACTTAATAGCTATATCATATTCCACTGTATGAAAATACCATAATTTAATTTAGTATCATGACAGGAAGATTTACTCTGCCAAAAGGAAAGGATTAAGCCGAAAGCTGAGTCATGCAAGAAGCTGCCTTTTATTTTGTTCCCAAGCAGACAGCGACAGATGAAAGGTAGAACACGTCCACTCTGTATCACTTGACCTGTGTAAAGTGCAGATTTACCGAGCGCCAGACGAATACAACTGACTATTCCCCTACCTGCCCACACTATTTCCACTTTAGCAAATGCTAGGATTCAGGGCTTATTTTGGGGCTTAACTCTCCCACTGTAGAGTGATGAGATCTCACTTTATACCTATCCCCCAGACTCTCCTCCTCCCGTGTCAGCTGGGAATCTACGCCTGCTGGAGGGGGATTTGCGAGCTTCGCCTGCATGCGTGGTGAAACACCCCACGCCACCCGGTCCCCAGAGACCGGGGGTGGGGGCTGTGCTTCTCCTATGCCGGGTTTCGGGCCTTCCCTCCCCACTAGGTGAACAGTCTTGGGCAGGTGTAGGAAACCCCAAAGTGCTCACGAGAAAACCCTAGGCGTTCGGTTCTTACCTTGTAGTGCGCCAGCTGGAGGGCCAGCTGCACAAAGGCGTCTGGGCTCGTGCGACATTTCTTGATGATTCCTTTACCAAAGGCAACGAATGGGAAGGAATGGAAATCCACGTCGTTTGCCAGAAGATTTGCGGTGTTCAGGGAGGTCTCTATAACCTCTTGACACTAGAGAGAAAGAAGAAAAAGGTTTTACGGAACGAGGGGATAAAAGTACTGACGCACACCCAGAAGGAAATCGGAGGCTGGCTTTCAGTGCAGCTACAAACTTGGTACTGGGAAGTACACAAACGTTTTCCTGACCCAGAAGCACTAGTAAGTTAGGGGTATGGTTCCCTGACCCCGGAGGAGAAGCCGGAATGTTAGAGCAGGTAGCTGGTCTGACATGAGCAGGCCAGGAGACAGCTTCCTTCCACACACACTGGGAATGTCAGGCGACCATCAGTGATGGTCAGGTGGTTGTGAACTGCCTCTCTAAAATAATAATTGATCACAGCTGGTGCCAGGGAACGGCAGCCTCCCAGTACATAGAAACGGAGCTGGTGACCAGCAACTTCCGGATAAGATCTCAGGCGCCGGGCGAACGGGCTCAAGCATGCGCACTGAGAGGCAAAATGGCGGCGTCTAACTGGAGTATGATCTTCCTCTAGGAACGCTAGACATGCAAGGGAAGAACACCTCAAGTGAGCATGCGCACAATTCCAGTAAACACACTGCGCATGCTCCCTTCCCAAGCGCTGGCAGCCACAGTGCAAGCGGATAGCCCACCCCAAGGAAGGAATCAGGAGAATGCAAGACCCTGGAAGCATGCCAATGTGTAAAACCTCAAGTCAAGAGGTCAAACCTCGCACTTGATCTCCCAAGTTGGCCGCTTGGCCTTCTTCCAAATGCACTTTCCTAAGTTTTTTAATAAACTTTCTTTCCCGCTCTTGGTCTCTCCTGCCTTCTGCCCCACAGCCAAATTCCTTCTGAGAAAGCAAGAATTGAGGTTGCTGCAGACCGGTACAGTGAGACTCCACAGAGTGTTTTGAATAGTCACGTGTCATCTTATGAAGCCCACGGTCATCAGACAGAGGCGATCAAGAAACACATTTTTTACTTATTATTTATTTTTTATTTGAGACAGGGTCTCGCTCTGTCACCCAGGCTGGAGTGCAGTGGTGCCATCTCTGCTCACTGCAACCTCTGCCTCCCTGGTTCAAGCCATTCTCCCATCTCAAACTCCCGAGTAGCTGGGACCACCGGCGCCTACCACTATGCCCGGCTAATTTTTGTATTTTTAGTAGAGACGGGGTTTCAACCATGATGGCCAGGCTGATTTTGAACGCCTGACCTCAGGTGATCCACCCACCTCCGCCTCTCAAAGTGCTGGGATTACAGGCATGAGTCACTGTGCCCGACTGATAAAACACATTCTTAAAAATAAATCTTAGAAAATAAATGGACAACCATACAATGAAATATTAAGCACTAGAAATAAATGAACCATAAAAATTTAAACTCCTATTACTAAGTGAAAGAAGCCAATCTGAAAACGCTACACACGGATGATTCCAATTACAGCAGCAGCCTTTAACCATGTGGACCCATTCCAAGACTCCCCACAGATGTCTCACACTTCAGATAGTGCCACAGTGCCAAACATTATACCTACGGTATTTTCTCAAGCTCATAACCAAGACAGCCACTAAGTGGGTAGCACCTATAGCACAGACACACTTGACAAAGGGACAAAAGGATGATTCCATCCTGCATGGGACTGCACAGGACAGCAGCTTTCATCACACTACTGTCTCCGGAATTGGTGGGTTCTTGGTCTCACTGACTTCAAGAACGAATCCGCGGACCCTCGCAGTGTTACAGTTCTTAAAAATGGTGTGTCCGGAGTTTGCGCCTTCTTCCCAGTGGCGCTGGCTTCACGAATGAAAGTACAGATCTTCATAGTGAGTATAACACCTCATAAACGCAACGTGGACCCAAAAACCAAGCAGCAACAAGATTTATTACAAATGGCGAAAGACAACGCTTCCGCAGTCTGGAAAAGAACTCTAGCAACTTGCCACTGCCATCTCCGGTAGCCTGCTTTTATTGCCTTATCTGACCCCCACCCACATTCTGCTGATTGGTCCATTTTACAGAGAGCTGATTGGTCTATTTTACAGAGAGCTGATTGGTCCGTTTTGACAGCGCACTGATTGGTGCGTTTACAATCTTTGAGCTAGACACAGAGCTAGACGGAAAAGTTCTCCAAGACCCCATTAGAGTACCAATTCACGTGTATTTACAAACCTTGAGCTAGACACAGAGTACTGATTGGTGTATTTACAAACCCTGAGCTAGACACAGAGTGCTGATTGGTGTATTTACGATCCTCCAGCTAGACATAAAAGTTCTCCAAGTCCCCACCAGATTAGCTAGATACAGAGTGCTGATTGGTGCATATACAATCCTCTGGCTAGGTATAAAAGTCCTCCAAGTCCGCATCCGGCTCGGGAGGCCACCTGGCTTCACCTAGTGGATCCTGCACAGGGGCTGCAGGCGGAGCTCCCCGCCAGTCCTGATTCGCACCTGCACTCCTCAGCCCTTGGGCTATTGATGGGACTGGGCACCACGGAGCAGGGGGCGACGCCGCAGGGGGGCGCGGGGGAGTTCAGACATGGCAGGCTGCAGGTCTGGAGCTCTGCCCGGCGGGGAGGCGGCTTAAGGCCCAGCCAGAATTTGAGCGCAGCGCCGCCGGGCTGGTATGCTGGGGGACCCAGCGCAACCTCCACAGCTGCTGGCCCTGGTGCTAAGCCCTTTACTGCCCTGGGCCGGCAGAGCCGGCCGTCTCCAAGTGCGGGGTCCACTGAGCCCGCGCCCGCCGGCAGTCACACTGGCCCGCGAGCGCCGCACACAGCCCCGGTTCCCGCCCACGCCTCTCGCTCCACACCTCCCCGCAAGCAGAGGGAGGCAGCTCCAGCCTCAGCCAGCCCAGAGAGGGACTCCCACAGTGCCGTGGCGGGCTGAAGGGCTCCTCAAGCGCAGTCAGAGTGAACACCGAAGCTAAGGAGGCTGAGAGCGAGGGCTGCTAGCACGTTGCCACCTCTCACTACTCAGAATAGCATGCAACTTGAAACTGATGAGTTGTTTACTTCTGGAATTTTCTGTTTAATATTTTCGGAACTTGGATTTGAAATCTCAGAAGGCGAAACCTCAGCTAATGGGGGGAGCTACTGTATGTGACATTCTGGAAAAGGTAAAACTATGGGGACAGTGAATATGATTCATGGTTGCCAGGGGCTAGCTAGTAGGAAGGAAGAATACATAGGCGAAGCACCAAAGATGTTTAGGGCAGTGAAACAATTCTGTATGACACTGTAATGGCAGACACAGGGCATTGTCCATGTGTCAAAACCCAGACAACGTACGACACCAACAGTAAATCTACCATGGACCTTGGTTGGTGCAGGTGTGTCAGTTGTAACAAATGCATCACTCTGTTGGGGATGTGGATAGTTGGGGACGCTGTGTAAGTGTGGGGAGAGGGGTGTATGGGAACTCAGTTTTGCTGTGAACCCAAACTGTTCTAAAAAATAGTCTGTTAAAAGAAATTTTTAAAAACGTGGTGACTTGGTGAGATACCAGGACTCTAAGCCCAAGTGCTCCGCAGAGGTTACAGCTCTCTTTTGAACCCACACCAGCCCTGCAGCCACAGGGCAAGCAGAAGCAATGGGGTAAGACCACAGCACTAGATACAGTACTTCACTATGTGGAAAATTATTTCTAACCCAGGTGCCGTGGCTCAGGCCTGTAATCCCAACACTTTGGGAGGCCAGACGGGTAGCTTGCTTGAGCTCAGGAGTCTGAGACCAGCCTGGGCAACATGGTGAAACCCTGTCTCTACCAAAAATATAAAAATTAGCTGGGCGTTGTGGCATGCACCTGTGGTCCCAGGTACTCCGGAGGTTGAGGTGGGAAGATTGCTGGACCTGGGGAACTTGAGGCTGCAGTGAGCTGTGACCACACCACTGCACTCCAGCCTGAATAACAGACCTTGACTCTGTCTCAAATAAATTAATTAATTAATTTAAAAAGAAAATGGTGGGCTGGGTGCAGTGGCTCACGCCTGTAATCCCAGCACTTTGGGAGGCTGAGGCAGGAGGATCAGGTAAGGAGTTCAAGACCAGCCTGGCCAACATGATGAAACCCCGTCTCCATTAAAAATACAAAAATTAGCTGGGCTTGGTGGCGGGTGCCTGTAATCGTAGCTACTTGGGAGGCTGAGGCAGAAGAATCGTTTGAACCTGGGAGGCGGAGGTTGCAGTGAGCTGAGATTGCGCCACTGCACTCCAGCCTGGGTGACAGTGCGAGACTGTATGTCAAAGAAGAAAAAAAAAAATAGAAAATGATATCTTGGACTCCAGGGAATTTTTCTTTGGAGTAAGTGAACTAGGATTTGGTATTTGCAACCCTAAAATTCCTTCCCAAAAGGGCTCCCGTGAGTGGGCTGCCTCTGATTATGTTTAAGAGGTGCCAAAATGAATTAAACATTGAGAATTATAAATTAGCAATTTAGAGGCTTTCAGCTCTAACCTATATGATTTTGGCTTTTAGTTTTTGATTATGAGCATTCTGTAGATGTCTAGTTAAGTTTGACCTGGAAGTCACACTGACAATCTTAGCCAGAAGCTTCAAACAGAAGAAGAAATATTTACCGAGGCTTCCGAGCAACAGGAGCTGTGACAGCCCGGCAGACCTCACGAAACTCCCTGAGCAAACAACTTTCAGCCTCAGTGGTCTTCAACTGAGCTCATGATCAGGCAGGAACTACAGTTGGAAAATTCATCTGTAAGACTTCAAATGTGTTTCCCATCCCAGGTAAGTAACAATGGTTGGATGATGCAGACTTACTTCCCCGGGGATGTCCCACTGCAGCCTGGTGGGGTACGGAATGTTCGGATTGGTGTCGCCTTTGCAGTGCCCATCCTCTGCATAGCCCAACTGGAGGCTGTCAGTGGACATGACGTACTGTCAAAAATAGAACAAAATTATTAAAACTAACAGTGGTACATAAAACATATTAATCTCTAGCATGAACAGAGATGTTACAAAGTTTGAACCACGGCTGTTAACACTTCCAGTATTCTCAGCACCTAATGAGGTGGATCTGATCTCCATGTCAGATGTGACAAAGAGGACAGATGAGGGCTAATGGCTTGCTTAAGTTTGTGACACTCTCCTTTCACTGGCAAGTAAACTTAAGCCAATTTATTCAACAGTATTTACTGGGCACCTACTCTGGGTTGGAACCACTGTAGCACCAGTGGCATCCAAGCACTGGTGACAGTGCAGACAAGAACTGTGTTTTGTGAACAAAACAGACAGGAATTCTTGTCCTTTCTTAAAAAGTGAAATATACCTGTATGACCCAGCAATTCCACTCCTAGGTATATACTCAGTGAAATGAAATGAAAATAGATGTTCACACAAAAATTTGTACAGAATGTTCATAGCAGCATTATTCATAATAGCCGAAGAGTGGCAAGAACACAAATGCCCATCAACTGATGAAGAGATAAACTAAGTGTGGTCAATCCATACAATGGGATATTATCCAGCCCTAGAAAGGAATGAAGCCCAGGTACGTGTTACAATGTGACGAACCTTGAAAACATTATGCTGGGTGAAAAGAAGCAGGCAGGCGAGGTGCCTCACTTATGTAATCCCAGCACTTTGGGAGGCCAAGGTGGGAGGATTGCTGGAGGCCAGGGGTTCCAGACCAGCTGGGAAACATAGTGAGATCTTATCTCTACAAAAAATTTAAAAAATTAGCCAGGTGTGGTGGCACATGGCTGTAGCCCCAGTTACTGAGGAGGCTGAGGTGGGAAGATCACTTGAGCCCAGGAGGTCATGGTTTCAGTGAACCATGACTGTGCCACTGCACTCCAGCCTGGGCGACAGAGCAAGACCCTGTCTCTAAAAAAGAAAGCAAGCAAAAGAAAAGAAAAAAGAAGCCAGACATAGAAGAGCACATATTGCATGGACATCGATATAAGATGTCCAAAATAGGCACATACATACAGACAGAAAGCAGATTAGTAGTTATCGGGGACCTGTGGGAGAAAGGAACGAGGAGTTTCTTTTGGAGGTGATGCAAATATTACAAAATTAGGCTGGGCTCCATGGCTCACGACTGTAATCCCAGCGCTTTGGGAGGCCAACGCAGGCAGATCACTTTAGGTCAGGAGTTCAAGACCAACCTGGCCAAAAAGGGGAAACCCCGCCTCTACCAAAAATACAAAAATTAGGTGGGTATGGTGATGCACGCCTGTAATCCCAGCTACTCAGGAGGCTAAGTAGTGACTGTTGCACAAGCACTTTGTGAATACATTAAAAACCACTGAATTGTACACTTTCAAAGGGTAGATTTTAAGGTATGTGACTCATACCTCAACTAAAAAAATTAGGTTTTTTAAAAAGAGGAATCCCTGTGCTCAGGAAGCTTACATTCTAGTGAGGGAGGTAAAAACACCACCACAAGGTCGGGGTAACTGTCGGCTGGCGAGGGAGCAGGGCGCGTGGAAGGTGCCGCTAATATGTGAGGGTCACAATCCAGGCTGACCTGAGCCAGCGAAGGAACAGACTTGATCAAGTTCCACCTGCTCTGGGTCAGAGCTCCAGGAGAGCCTGACACAGAAACATCAGAAATAAATCAAGAGCAAGACCGGGTGCGGTGGCTCATGTTTGTAATCCCGGCACTTTGGAAGGCCAAGGCAGGCAGATTGTTTGAAGCCAGGAGTTCGAGATCAGCCTGGGCAATGTGGCAAAACTCCGTCTCTACAAAAAATACAAAAATTAGCTGGGTGTGGTGGCGCACACCTGTGGTCCCAGCTACTCGGAAGGCTGAGTTGGGAAAATCACTTGAACCCAGGAGTTGGAGGTTGCAGTGAGCTGAGATTGCACCACTGCTGTCCAGCCTGGGCAGCAAAGCAAGACCCTGTCTCAAAAAATAAAAAACAAAAACAGAACAAGAACAGACAGACTCAAGTTTGACTAGATCTGTCTTTAAGGGATTGCACTGGGCCTACACACAAGACTAGGTCAGTCCCCATCTGTGTCTGGATCACATGAGCCCCCAGCCAGGGGCCCCTGGAGTCAGGCCATCCTGTCTGCTGGACGCTAACAGCTAAACACCACTACTTCTATGTGGCCACCCTGGTCTAAGACAAAATCCCTTTATCCTCATCTGGAGAACTTTAAAAAACAAGCCTGATCTGTAAATATCCAGTAGATTTCTCTACTTGATAAATGTACCCTGTGTGATCCAGCTGCCTATGGTCCCGACTCCAGCCTGGGTGACAGAGCAAGACTCCATCTCAAAAAAAAAAAAAAAAAGTCAAGATTCAAAACATTCACAGAATTTTAAAGAAATAAGAAGGTCATACATTATGATGTCTTCACAAGTTTACTACTAATTTTTTTTTTTTTTTTTTTTGAGACGGAGTCTCGCTCTTTCGCCCAGGCTGGAGCGCAGTGGTGCAATCTCGGCTCACTGCAACCTCTGTCTCCCGGGTTCACACCATTCTCCTGCCTCAGCCTCCTGAGTAGCTGGGACTACAGGCGCCCGCCACCACGCCCAGTAATTTTTGTATTTTTAGTAGAGACGGGGTTTCACCGTGTTAGCCAGGATGGTCTCATTCTCCTGACCTCGTGATCCGCCCGCCTCGGCCTCCCAAAGTGCTGGGATTACAGGCGTGAGCCACCGCGCCTGGCCAGGTTTGGATTTTCAAAAGCAACTTCTACATTCAAGTGAAAAGTGCGAAAACTCACCTCCCAAAGGTGGGCCATGATCGGCGCGTCTGCCCAGGAGTGCTCCGCGTTGATGCCTATCTTCCCGTTTTTGAAGACAACAAACGTGAACGACTTGTCAAACCACCTATGTGAAACACACATATGTGGAACTTAAGTGTTCAACGAGGCAAAAATGAGGAGACACTGCACCTCTCTGCTTCATCCTGGATGGACTAATTTACTTTGCATTTGCCCCTCTAACAGGGAGCGGCTCCTCGATCTCTGGAGTGAGGACGAAAGTACAGATGGGACACTGAATCCCTCATTTCTTCCCTGTCCCAGACACAAAGATGAGCGCTTATATCCTGGGAGCCTGAAGTCAGGACCTGTTATTATCACAAGGCAACTGGGAGAGGTGGGAGGCTCTTCCCGTGGGCACGAGACCCCTTCATTAGCCAATCCTTGGCCCCACCCTGCAGGGGGCTGGTCAACACTTTACAGATAAGGAAAAGAGGACTTGAGATAGCCACGTGCCAACACCCTGGCCTAACCCTGTGCCCAGCCCTGTTTGCCACTATCCCCTGCCTGAGTCCAGGGACCTGGCAGCCCTGCATCTCATGAGCATCTCCAAACAAAGGTAGTCATGCACAGAGGAAGGAATCTCAGATTTGCAGCTTAAGCTGTGTGTGTGTGACAGTTTTGGCGGAGGGAAGAAAACTGAAGGTTGGCCAGGCGCAGTGGCTCATGTCTGTAATCCCAGCACTTTAGAGAGGCTGAGGTGGGTGGATCACTTGAGATCAGGAGTTCATAACCAGCCTGGCCAACATGGTGAAATCCTGTCTCTACTAAAAATACAAAAATTAGCTGGGTGTGGCAGCACACGCCTGTAATCCCAGCTACTTGGGAGGCTGAAGGAGGAGAATCGCTTGAACCCGGGAGGTGGAGGTTGCAGTGAGCTGAGATCAAGCCACTGCACTCCAGCCTGGGTGACAGAGCAAGACTCCATTTCAAAAATAAATAAAACAAAACTGAAGGTTATATTTTTATGCCATCTTCTTCCTTAGCATTATAGATACTTAGGGGTGAGTGTCAGGCACATAGGGTATTTCTTCCAAGCTCACGGGCAAACTCCCATCTCTCAGAAAGTAAGGACGGTACCTGTCATAACATTGGCCATGTAGTAGAGACTTGGCGTAGCTGTCCATCGATGTATCTGGGTCTTCCGTTCTGTATCCTTGTTCAGTTTCATCTAACGTCACGAAGAACGCTGCCTTCTCCACGGCATCAAGAGACTGTTTATTTTTCCCCCGTCCAAAATAGGCCTGGCGACACCTGGCCCAGGGAACTCTGCAGTGAAGATGAAATATGATTAAAGGCAGCCGGACCTGCAGCCATGGAGCGATGTCTCCTGGCACATGATGTTTGAAATGACACAATCAAACCTTTGCAGTGTTTCAGAATTTCTCGAAGGAAAACTCCATTTTGACGATGTTCCCCATCTGAGACTGTTTGTTGGAAAGATTCTCACCTTCTCCTGGTCTCCAGACCACAGCACAGGGAGCAGTGGGTAATTTTTGTTCAATAAATGCTGGCTAAATGAACGGCCAGATTGCAGGCTGGCCCTGTGGGCAAAGCCGCCAGGAAGCAGCAGACCCAGATCACCATGCCCCATGCTCCCCGACACGCCCGTGCTCCCCGACACGCCCTCCCTCCCCTCCACAGGAACCACCCTAGGTAAGTTCCGGCAGCCCAGGTCACGGTAAATGCGTAAGAGTGTGTCCCTCATGCCAGGCTCTGCTCCAAACCTTCTCTGTGTACCAACTCACTGATCTTCTCAATGCTACTGTACCCATTTTTCAGATGAGAAAACTGAAGCACGGAAAGATTAGGTCACAGCTATTTTGAGGCAGAGTTGGAACCTAGGTCATCAGCCCCCAAGTGCATGCCACAGATGCCCATGTGATCCCTCCACAAGGTCTCTGTGCCCGTCTTATTTGGAATACACAGAACTGATGTGATGCCCACTTCCTTCTTGGAAGACCCCACCAGCTGGGCTTCCTTGAATGCTCCTGGGTCCCTCTCACTCCAGCTCCTCCAGGGCCCTCTGCCACTGCCCACCCTTCCAGATCGGGGCCATCTGGCTCTCTCCCCACCGTCTTCTCTCTACGAGTGCTTGGATACGGCGGCCCACAGGGCCAATAAGCCTAGAAACACGTCAGGCCCCAGTGCACACCCTGCCAGGGGGACAAAGGTGACGGTGATGGTGGCTGGCATGTATGGAGCCCTTCTTGTGAAGGACTCCCATGGGTAAGATGCTGGTCTGGTCCTATCCAGAGGGGGCATCAGGATTGAGGCACCTACAGACCCACAGGGAGCCCAGTCCCCACAGCGCCTGCTCAGGCTCCCCACGTCTCCTCCGCCGGGGATTCCAGGCTCTCGGAGGAGCCCACCGGGCGAGCACATCTTCACCTGAGACGCATCTCCTGCTGCCGCTCTTTCCAGCTTGTCAGCACCACAGGGGACAACGAACAACGCCAGCTTCCCTGCACACATCCTCCCCCATCCCTTTCCTGCACTCGGGCCTGGCCCTCTTTCAGGACCTCACTACTTGGGCCACCGAAAAGTATCCCTGTGTCCGAGGCCCCTCCTCCCTGCCCAACCAGAAGAATCTCCTGCATTAACCTACGTATGCCCCCCGGCCCACCCCACCCTACACCACCTGAAGTGGCCCCTAGTCGCAGAATCAAGCTCCAATATGGTTCGGTGCCTGGGACCCTCCCCAGCCTGGCACCGTGGCCCAGCCATCCAGCCCACTCCACAGCTCCTGCTTGCTCTGCTGCCCCAGGGCATGCCGCTCCACCCCCTGGACACCCACCGTCCTGGTCTGCTCCCACCCTCTGCAAGACACAGCCCACCTGCAGCCCCTGCATGCAGCACAGAGCCTCTCCTGATCTTTGCAGAAGGGGCCGCGACACCTGCCCCTCCCGCCTTACTCCCAGGGCAGTTGTCACACTGCTGGAATGCGGCAGCTCTCAGCCGGGGACAACAGTGTCCCCCAGATGCTGGGCAATGTCTGCAACACTTCTGGTTGTCACACAGGTTGCTACTGGCAGCCGGTGGGCAGAGGCCGGGGCTGCTGCTCAGCATCTGACGCTGCACAGGGCAGTGCCCCCTACAAAGAGGTACCCGGCCCTGAGTGTGCGCAGCGCTGAGGTGAGAAACCCTACTATACCTCACACACCACACCCTCGAGAAAACCAAGCTTGGCTGATTCTCTTTCTGTTTTATTTTTTGAGACAAGGTCTCACTCTGTCACCCAGGCTGGAGTGCAGTGCCTCGATCATGGCTTACTGCAGCCTCGACTTCCTGGGCTCAAGCAATCCTCCTGCCTTAGCCTCCTGACTAGCTGGGACTACAGGCACGCACCACCAAGCCTGGCTAATTTTTTGTGAGATGGGGTCTCACTCCGTTGCCCAGGCTGGTCTCAAACCCCAAGGCTCAAGTGACTCTCCTGCCTTGGTATCCTAAAGCACTGGAATTATAGGCATGAGCCACTGTGCCCAGCCTGATTCTATTTCACTGAGGCAAGGAAATGTAACTAACACAGGGGCGTTGGTTTCAATTTGTTCTGTTTCCTAAATTAATAACTATGCCCACAGCACCGTAAGAAAGGCTAATTCTGGCCAGGCATGTGGCTCATGCCTGTAATCCCAGCACTTTGGGAGGCCAAGGTGGATGGATCACTTGAGATCAGGAGTTTGAGACCAGCCTGGCCAACATGGTGAAACCCTGTCTCTACTAAAAATATAAAAATCAGCCGGGCGTGGTGGTGCACTCCCAGCTACTCAGGGGGGCTGAGGCAGGAGAACCGCTTGAACCTGGGAGGCGGAGGTTGCTGGTTGCTGTAAGCTGAGATAGCACCGCTGCACTCCAGCCTAGGCAACAGAGTGAGACTCCCTCTCAAAAAAAAAAAAAAAAAAAAAGAAAACAAGCCTAATTCTAGTCCTCATTTCTCCCCATCCTGGACTCTGGAGTGTTTCCACACACATTTGCCTGACACACACAGGAGTGGTCAGGGACTCCCCACCATGTCCCCACTGCTCTTGAGACCCACCGAGCGGGGAGACCCCAGAGCAAAACAGAGCTGAGGTGGGGAGCCCTGTACCAGTGTTCCCACAGGCCCCGACGGGGATGGGCCCCGGTGAGGAGGAGCGCCTCCACCACCCCTCAAAACAGGACGAGGGACCTGGGCCGCGCACCTGTCTCCTGCGGTGAGGGCTGCCAGCCTGGCCTCCCCAGGCTGAGGCTCCGAGGTGTTGTCCAGGATCCTCTGCATCTGCTGCTCCATCTCCCGGGGCTTCAGCAGCCGCCCGTCGTGGTAGAGCCAGACCTTGAAGTAGCGCCCTCGATGGTACACGACGATGTGCTTGCTGTCTCTCATGTGCTGGATGGTGTCTGAGCCGGCCGCAGGTTGGAGACACAAAACCAAGAGTCCCAAGTTCACCGCGTGCTGAGACGACCGTACCCTGACTCTTTAAAGGCCATGGGAGTCCCTGCTCTGCATCCCTCCAGGCAGCCTCAGGAGCCTATTCCTCAAGACGTTTTAAATGATTAAGGACAGCATGGAGTTAAAGCTCTGGATCGGATAGGCCTGACTTCTGAGCTCAGCTTGGTCACTCATTAGATTATGACCTCAAACAAATTACCTGAGGCCAGGCGCAGTGGGAGGCTGGGAGAGGTGGCTCACGCCTGTAATCCCAGCACTTTGGGTGAGGTGAGAGGATCATATGAGGTCAGGAGTTCGAGACCAGCCTGGTCAACATGGTGAAACCTCGCCTCTACTAAAAATACAAAAATTAGCCAGGTGTGGTGGCATGCGCCTGTAGTCCCAGCTACTCGGGAGGCTGAGGCAGGAGAATCGCTTGAACCCAGGAGGTGGAGGTTGCAGTGAGCCGAGATCACGCCACTGCACTCCAGCCTGGGTAACAGAGTGAGACTCCGTCTCAGGGGGAAAAAAAAGCATGCTTAGCAAAATGGAATATTATCATTAAAAAAAAAGAAATTGCCCAGCCCTCCCTAAGCCTCTCTGTAAAATGGAGATCATATGTTCTCCATGTGCGCTGTGCAAGAATTAAGAGATAATATCCATAAAGCTCATATAAAGTAGGCAGTGGATTAGTGTAGTAACTTTTTATTAATTAATGACAATAGGGCAACTTAGAAACTATTCTGAGAAACATTCTGAGAATTGTTTCTGAGAACCTGAGAAATGTTCTGAGAAAGGAAGTGGAAAATTATGAAACCAAGCCATTCCGTAAAAACTACTAAAACAGAGTAATTTAAGATCCTCAGTAAGCTTCAACATCACAGAAATGTGATGAAGTACATTCACTCCACGAATATGTATCAAGTCCTCTTAAGCACTGCTCAGTGGGGACGCACAGTGACAGCTGATCAAGGCAGATCGTCTAGTGGGTCAGGCTGGTCTTGAACTCCTGACCTCAGGTGATCCACCTACCTCGGCCTCCCAAAGTGCTGGGATTACAGCTGTGAGCCACTGCACCTGGCCAGGATGGGTTTTTAGAGAACCTCTGAAGGCAGGATCAGAGGCAAGGGGAGAATCTGCTTAGGAAAGCCCAGAGACCAGCTTTTGTGCAAGGCTACAGCAAAGGCTCCCCAACGACCACCACAGTGCATAGTACTAACTAGGGCTTGGTCTAGAAGGACTGGGCTGCAACAAGACACTCAAAGCTCCGGGTCAGCTCTGGCCCTTTCCAGCCAGCTTCCCAAGCAGCCCTGAGGCCTGCCCATCATACAGGCCTGCCATGGTGGTCTTGGGCTCTAGCTCATCAAGTGTCTCTGGGTAGTTCCCCATTCACAGGCACCTGGGGAAATGGGGGAAATGGAGGCCATGGACGGCACAGCCTGGGCCCGTGCCTAGCCTGGATGGTCCCCATGGTGCCTGTTCTCCCTTTCCTGTCATTCTCAAGGATATCCTGGTTTGGATGGTGGCTTATGTGGCCACTCTGCCCAGGTCAGGCAGCTGATACAGGAGTGTCTGGAACACAAATCGACCTTCTCGAGCACGACCCAGTATGCGTTCCACCACAAACCCTGCCTGTGAGCCGGAGCAAAATGCCCCTGAGGAATTCAGACTCAGGAAAAAACACTCAGCTGGGCATGAGTCCAGGAGTTTGAGACCAGCCTGGGCAACACGGCAAAACCTCATCTCTATAAAAAATGCAAAAATTAGCCAGGCATGATGCATGTGCCTGTGGTCCCAGCTACTGGGGAGGCTAAGATGGAAGGATTCCTTGAGCTCAGGACGTGGAGGCTGAAGTGAGCCGTGATCATGTCACTGCACTCCAGTCTGGGTGGCAGAGACCGACCTCATCTCAAAATCAATCAATCAATCAATCAATCACTCTATAAGACAGTCGGCAGTCTTCAACCAGAGAGAAATTAAAATCTGGAAATCAGTCAACAACAGTGTCCAGGCCTAAGAAAGACAAAGGAAATTCAGCAGAAGGAATGCTCACCAGCCTACAGTCTCAGGAAGGGTCAGCAAAAATCAATTTGGCCCCTTTGACACTTCCTGATTCTGAGCACAGGGATGGAAAGTGCCGATTCCCCAGGGATCCCCGAAGAAGCTTCACTCACCTGTCTCCTCTCCTGGGATCCGGGAAGTGTTAAACATTCGCTCCCACTGAGCGGAGCAGAGTGGAATCGTGGATCCCAAAAGACGAATCTGTAACAAAAATACATTTCAAACCAACAGAAGAATCCCACAGAAGAAAATCCCACAGAAGAAAAACAGCAAGTTGGCCGGGCGCGGTGGCTCACGCCTGTAATCCCAGCACTTTGGGAGGCTGAGGTGGGCGGATCACCTGAGGTTGGGACTTTGAGACCAGCCTGACTAAGGCAGAGATATCCCGTCTTTACTAAAAATACAAAACTTAGCAAGGCACGGTGGCGCACGCCTGTAGTCCCAGCTACTCCTGAGGCTGAGGCAGGAGAATCGCTTGAGCCCGGGAGGAGGAAGTTGCAGTGAACCGAGATTGAGCTACTGCACTCCATCCTGGGGGACAGAGTGAGACTCCATCTCAAAACAAAACAAAAAAAAGCCGGGCGCGATGGCTCACGCCTGTAATCCCAGCACTTTGGGAGGCCGAGACAGGCAGATCACGAGGTCAGGAGATCGAGACCATCCTGGCTAACACGGTGAAACCCTGTCTCTACTAAAAATACAAAAAATTAGCCGGGCCTGGTGGCAGGTGCCTGTAGTCCCAGCTACCCGGGAGGCTGAGGCAGGAGAATGGCGTGAACCTGGGAGGCGGAGTTTGCAGTGAGCCGAGATCACACCACTGTACTCCAGCCTGGGCAACACAGTGAGACTCCATCTCAAAAAAAAAAAAAAAAAAGAGAGAGAGAGAAAAGCAGCAAGTTAAGACCACGTGGAAATACTAAATGTGTTTTCTGTGTAAATTGCTTGGTTTGACTTCCTCTTTTCCAACGGCTCCTTGGAATGATTCGTTGGGGGACTCATTAAATCATGCCAGGGTGCAACTTCTTGCACAGTAAAATCCTAAATAACACATTCTAATCAATTATTTGTAAGTGACACTTAAAACCAAAGAAATATTTCAGGAAGAAAAGTCTTGTTTCTTACGAGCAACCCACCAGCTAGTATTAGTTCAAAAACAACAAGGGCTTCTTTGAAGGGCAGATTACAGAACTAAAGTACAACAGATGTATATTCATTTAGGAGACACAAGTAGAATTAAATCTCAAAATAATTAGGCTCGGTGAAAGAAACTAGAATTTAGAAAAAAAGAGTGCATACTGTATGATTCCACTTACATAAAGCTTTAAAAATTACAAACTAATCTAGAGTGACAGACAGTAGACCGGCGTCCAGGACCAGGTGGGAGGGAGAGATGACAAAGGGCAGAGGGGTTTTGGGTTGACTGATGTATTCACCATCCTGACTGCAGTGATGATGGTTTCTCAGATGCATCAATATACACACGTCAGAAGTTATCAAACTCTCCACTTTATTTTTTAATTTTTCTTTTTTTTTTTGAGACGGAGTTTCGCTCTTATCACCCAGGCTGGAGTGCAATGGCGTAATCTCAGCTTGCTGCAACCTCTGCTTCCCAGGTTCAAGCGATTCTCCTGCATTGGCCTCCCAAGTAGCTGGAATTACAGGCACGTGCCACCATGCCCAGCTAATTTTTGTATTTTTAGTAGAGATGGGGTTTCACTGTGTTGGCCAGGCTGGTCTTCAACTGCTAACCTCAGATGATCTGCCTGCTTTGGCCTCCCAAAGTGCCAGGATTACAGGCGTGAGACACTGTGCCCGGCCACAAACTGTATACTTTAAACATGTGCAATACGTCAATTATACCTCTGTTAAGCTGTTTGAAAAGAATTTTTTTAAAGCAATTTGTGTGCCTACTGGTTTGATTTCCTCCCGGTCCAGTTTGCGCCTGTAAAGCAGGATGGCGTGGACGGTGTTGCCGGCTCTTGCTGCCTGAATGTGAGTTGGAAGGACATACAGCAGATCCTGAAAAGCGAAAAAGGTGACATGGAGAGAATTTGCATAGGGAAAGATAAGCAAATTTAAATACATCACAGCACATCCTGCACGCTGTCAAAATATTTCCAGAGATGTATTCAGTTACATCTACAATGCTACAAAATAAATGGTAGTTTGATTTTCTACATTCTGTCTTTTACTTTGTAAATGTTTTATGAGAACTTAAGTCCTCCAAAACTCTTGGGCTGTTAAAGATAACTATTCGCACCAAATACCCTCATATAACACAGAGAAAGGAAAGCAAAAATTAGTCGGGGAGCAATTAGACAATCAGGAAGTTTTTTGGATGAGACACAATGAAAGGTTGAAATAATTGTTTATATAGAGCTGTGCCTGCAGCTTTCTAAATTTTGAGACCCTGTTCCAAATGTCTACATTTTCCACAATTGGAAGAAAAGGCCAAGGAACACAGGTCTAACCTACATTTTGGAAGAGTCTATGTCCACACCATGTCCCCAGTGATGTAGAAAGTGCCTCTGTTTGTAGGAAATGAACACAGGTCTCCTGGGGGGAAGGGCTTCAGATAAACAGCTCACTTCCAAATAGAGCAGGAAAAGAAGTTCTACGGACTACACTGACGGTTTTTCTTTCAGTCTGAGATTATTTCAGATGGGGGAAAAAAGTTAAGATAAAAAGAAAGGAAAATTTTGAAATGAAGAAAAACAGAAAGAAAAAGCAAATGATAGGCCGGGTGTGGTGGCTCATGCCTGTATTCCCAGCACTTTGGGAGGCTGAGCCACATGGATCACCTGAGGTCAGGAGTTTGAGATGAGACTGCCCAACATGGCGAAATCCCGTTTCTACTAAAAATACAAAAATTAGCCAGGCGTTGTGGCAGGTGCCTGTAATCCCAGCTACTCGGGAGGCTGAGGCAGGAGAATCGCTGGAACCGGGGAGGGAGAGGCTGCAGTGAGATGAATTGTACCACTGTACTCCCGCCTCGGCGACAGAGCAAGACTCCATCTCAAAAAAAAAAAAAGGGAAAAAAAAAGAAAAAGTAAATGATAAAAAATAAATGAGGGAAAAAAATAAAAGGAAGTGAAGGAATGGAAGGAAAAGGAAAGAGAAGAGTTCTATTTGCCAGTTATTAAAGCAGTGGTCGAGAACCCAAATTGAGGGGCCTTCTAACCATCCATGCTTTGAAAGACAAAGCCCAGGAAACCAGAAACTACCATCGATGCACACCCCTTTGGCGTCTCAGAAAACAGTAGGGTGAAGTGTAGTGCACTGGTGGCAGCACCTTGGCCAACCCACTGTCCCTGAGCTCTAGGGGTTCTGCAGGGATCTTAAGGCTGCTGTGGCACTAACTTCCAGTGCTAAGTCATAAAAACAGCAGGACAGGCTGGGCACGGTGGCTCACACCTGTAATCCCAGCACTTAGGGAGGCTGAAGCTGGCGGATCACGTGAGGTCAGGAGTTCGAGGCCAGCCTGGCTAACATGGTGAAACCCCGTTTCTACTAAAAATACAAAAATTAGCCGGGCATGTTGGTGGGCACCTGTAATCCCAGCTACTTGGGAGGCTGAGGCAGGAGAATCACTTGAACCTGGGAGGCGGAGGCTGCAGTGAGCCAAGATCGTGCCATTGCACTCCAGCCTGGTGGACAAGAGCAAAGCTCCATCTCAAAACAAAACAAAACAAAAAAACAGCAGGACAGGTATAGCACAGTGAGGAATTCCTGTTTGCCAGAAACTTATTTTTGCAGCCCAAATCCCCCTGCAGTAGCAGAGCACCCTGGGCTACTAGGCTAATACTGAAGGGTACTCACAGGGTTCTCCAGCCTGGAAGCAGGACAGAGAGGAGCATGAGCCAGTCCCCAGAGCTTTCCCAGGCCGTCCACAGGCCTGTGAAGACGCCACCTCTGTGGACAGACCCGCCGCCCCACCGTCCTCGTCAGACAGCAGCCCGGGCGGGGGCACTCACCATGGCATAGTAGTTGCTGTTCACCATGAGCGGCCCTCGTCCTCGGAGGTAGATGTACTCCTCCCACCAGTCGCTCACCTAGTGGGCGCAAACACCAGACAAACCCGCAGGCTTAGCAGGGGCTAGGCAGGCTCCCTGGCAGCAGCCCAGAGCCATGGGGAAGGGCAGGCAGTGCTTTTGGCAGACATTTTGTCATCTAACGGGGGCCATTCCAGAACAGGGAACGCAGTCCTAACCAGACGGAATGCGACACCGTGGGAAACGAAAAGTGTTCTTTTTAAGTTGAGATGAGCAGAAAGAAGGTACATCACCTTCAATCTGTAGATGGTTCAAAAGGGAAAAAAAAAGCCGAAGTGGGAGGATTGCTTGAAACGAGGAGTTCGAGACCAGGCTAGATAACATAGCAAGGCTCTAGCTCTACATTAAAAATAAAAATAATAAATAAAATAAAAATTTTAAAAATGTTTAAAAGACCAGATGGAAAGTAAATCATAAATGTTTGACTGCTAACATGATCTAAAAACCAGTACTGTGGGCTGGGCATGGTGGCTCACACCTGTAATCTCAGCACTTTGGGAGGCCAAGACAGGAGGATCGCTTGATGCCAGGAGTTTGAAGCCAGCCTGGGCAACATTGCAAGGTTCCATCTCTCCAAAAAAAATGTAAGAAATTAGCCAGGTGTGGTGGCTCACGCGTGGAGTCTCAGCTACTTGGGAGGCTAAGGCAGGAGGGTCACTTGACCCCAGGGGTTCGAGGCAACAGTGAGCTATGATTGTGCCACTGTATTCCAGCCTGGGCAACAGAGCAAGACCTTTTCTCAAATAAAAGAAAACAGAAACAAAGGCCAGGTGCAGTGGCTCACGCCTGTAATCCCAGCATTTTGGGAGACTGAGGCGGGCTGATCACTTGAGGTGAGGAGTTCCGAACCTGCCTGGCCAACATGATGAAACTCCATCTCTACTAAAAATACAAAAATTAGCTGGGCATGGTGGCGGGCGCCTGTAATCCCAGCTACTCAGGAGGCTGAGGCAGGAGAATCACTTGAACCTGGGAGGCGGAGTTTGCAGTGAGGGGGAATCGCACCACTGCACTCCAGCCTGGGCGACAGGGCGAGGCTCCATCTCAAAAAGAAAACAAAAGAAAACAACAACAACAAAAACCAATGTTATGTAAAATTGCTCCACAGACTGCTTCTCGTCTTCCTGCTTCCCAGGTCTCCCTGAAGAAGCCACGGCCTCAGTCTAGTCCGTGGCACTAACCCGGCGTCCCACAGGTGTGGTCCCTGTTCCCTGGCACATGCATCCTGAAGCTACCCGGGGCAGTGCCCCCCAGCCACCTCACAGCTGCTGTCCCTTCACAGCCTGCTGGACCCAGAGATGGCTTCCTTTTCAGCTTTGTGCTGAAACACACGTAACTACAGAACAGTGGCCATGCAACGGTCTCGTGTGCAGAGAGCTGTGCAGAGGGCTGACGTTTACCAGTCCAGCACACCCGTGCAGCCAGCGAACATGCCCGGCCCCCTGAGGCTCGAGAGACTCCTCCAGGCACTGCCCATCCACCCACGATGTGACTTCTGCACCACCTGCTGGTTCTGTCAGGGTCACTTGGGACACCTCCTCTTCCGTGTTAGTTGTTCCTCAAAGCTACACTCCCTCCCTTGCTTCGTCTGCCAGAGGCCTGCTCTCACCCTCCCAGCACATGGAAGCCCAGCCAGCTCCCCACATACAGGGCGCCAGCTAAGACACTTGGTTGGAGGAGATGCTCCTGGGACCACTGAGCCACACTCAATCCCAGCAAGCATCCCACACCATCCCTGCATCCACCAGCGAGCTCGGGAAGGATGCCTTGGAATAAAAATAAACTAAAGAGGAGGATAGGAGCAGGAGTCCGGGGCAGCATGGCACTGCTGCAGGAGAAACAGCTCACAAGAGGAATCCCCGGGGAAGAGGGAGAGGGAGAGGGCTCCTGTGTGCAAAACACAGCATTGCGATGATGCACCTGCACTCGGGGTAAAACTGTCACTGTAGGCTGGGTGTGGTGGCTCATGCCTGTGATCCCAGCACTTTGGGAGGCCAAGGTGGGAAGATCACTTGAGCCCAGGAGTTTGAGACCAGCCTGGTCAACATAGTGAGACCCTGTCTCTACAAAAAATCCAAAAACCAAGAAACTGTCACTGTAACTACACGTCAGTCCTAATACACACACCCCATGCTGCATGCAGGTAAACCATAGCTGGAACTTCCTAAGGTGTGATTTTGGCTAATCACAGCTGTCGTTTCAGCCCTGTTATCCCTGTCCCTCAGAATTAGCATCTTCATACAGAAAAATTTCATCAAGAAAAACTGTGTATACAGACTTACGTAATTTGTAGCCCACCAGGATTTTAACTTCAAATACCACTGTAGTCTTGGTCCAAGACTGACAGCAAAGTCTTGAGCAAGTGCCGTCATCCGTTTGAAGTCTTCTTCCTTCATAAGAGGCCTCACCGACTCTAGATACTGGGATTATCGGGGAAAAAAAAAATCACCCAAGTTAAAACACATTAATCAAAGCCTATGGTTGCCTCACCTGTGCCTTAGGAAAAGTTCTAACACATTGAAGAGGTTTTAGGCTGGGCATGGTGGCTCATGCTTGTAATCCCAGCATTTTGGGAGGTCAAGGCCAGTGGATTGCTTGAGCTTAGGAGTTCAAGACCAGCCTAGGCAATATGGTGAAACCCCATCTCTACAAAAAACAAGACAAAAATTAGCTGGGCATGGTGGTGCATGTCTGTGGTCCCAGATATGTGAGGGGTTGAGGTGGGAGGATCACTTGAGCCCAGAAGGTCGAGGCTGCAGTGAGCCATGATCACGCCACTGCACCTCAGCCTGGGAAACAGGGTGAGACCCTATCTCAAAAAAAAAAAGTTTAGACTCTTCCCCCAAGTTGGTCTTAGCAGTCCTTAGACAGGTTAACTCCCTTCAATGCTAAATGGTGTCATAGAGTAACA
Source organism: Macaca fascicularis (assembly GCF_037993035.2). Taxonomy (NCBI): domain Eukaryota; kingdom Metazoa; phylum Chordata; class Mammalia; order Primates; family Cercopithecidae; genus Macaca; species Macaca fascicularis. The sequence goes on along the minus strand of NC_088388.1, from coordinate 5,829,950 downwards.
ATAATTTAACAATTAAACTTTTTCTTCCTTTATTAGTTTTAAAAGTGTCCCAAATCCTGCATCACCAGAAAGCCACCATTAAATTTTTAGAATTTAAAATAAATTCTAGAATTGACAAGAAAAGTTAACAAGGAAATTTCAAGAATGTCTCTTATGTATTATTTGGCCCTTAATAAAAGAGCTGTTCTGACTTAAGCTTTGATGACCTGTGATGGTGACTACGAGATGGGGCAGAGTCATGCTGAGAGCTAGGTGCTGGGGCTGAGCAGGTGCTCAGGCAGCAGGATGGGAAGGAGGGGCTGGAATAGGTCTCAGAACCAGGCCAAGGCCAGGGCCTCAGGTTCAGGGTTTTCAGCCCCCACCCCACCTCATCCTTTTACATGTGCTACTTTGGTTGAACAAATGCTCAGAGATGGAAACACAGAGAGCAATTGTTTAAAAAGACGCTCAAAAGCTTCTGCTACACACCTAAGCAAGCTCTTACAGAAAGTGACACTGGTCAGGTGCGGTAGCTTACACCTGTAATCCCAGCACTTTGAGAAGCTGACATGTGAAGAGTGCTTGAGCCCAAGCAATCTTGACCAGTTCAAGACCAGCCTGGGCAACAGAGTGAGACCCCGTCTCTGCAAAAAAAAAAAAAAAAAAAAAACAAAAATTAGCTGGGCGTGGCGGCACATGTCTGTGGTCCCAGCTACTTGGAAGGCTGAGGTGGGAGGATCACTTGGGCCTAGGAGTTCAAAGCTGCAGTGAGCCATGATCACATCACTGCATTCCAGCCTGGGCGAGACGCTGTCTCCCCCAACAACAGCAACAAAAAGTAAAAACTGTTGCTAACCCCACAATTTGCCATGAAATATTTTAATCCAACAAGTTGTCTGCTGTAAAAACCAAAGTCTTGGTGAAACAGTAATCTCTCTAGGGTCCCTCCCTGTACATTGGAAAGTAAGACCACTCCCTTACAAGGGCCAGCTGTGGCCAGGTACGGTGGCTCATGACTGTAACTCCAGCACTTTGGGAGGCTGAATCAGGAGGACTGTTTGAGCCCAGGAGTTCAAGACCAGTCTGGGCAACATGGCAAGACCCCATCTCTACAAAAAAATATTTGCAGGCATAGTGGTGCACACCTGTGGCCCCAACTACTTGGGAGGCTAAGGCAGGAGGATCACTTGGGCCAGGAATTCAAGGCTGCAGTGAGCTAGGACAGTGTCACTGCATTCCAGCCCGGGCAAGAGAGTGAGACTCTGTCTCCCACAGAAAGGGCGTGGAACAGTTGTCAAGCATATTGAGGCTTATTCAAAGTAAAATGCCCATGAATGAGACAGAAAATCATGCCCTGAATGAGCTGAAGTGGAACCCTGAGCTACGCAACACAGACAGAGGTCACTGAAGGTCAAGCATCTCACCCTCACCCCACCCTGCCAGTGGAACAGGGGCTGTTGTCAGCCCTGATTCGCAAGTCTGGGTACAGAAGAGGAGAGATGGGGTAGGTCAGCCACGGTGGCTTGCACCTGTAATTCCAGTACTTTCGGAGGCCGAGGTGGGCGTATCACTTGAGGTCAGGAGTTTTGAGACCAGCCTGGCCAACATAGTGAAATCCTGTCTCTACTAAAAATACAAAAATAAGCGAGGCGTGGTGGCACACACCTGTAATTCCAGCTACTCGGGTGACTGAGGCAGGAGAATTGTTTGAACCTGGGAGATGGAGGCTGCAGTGAGCTGAGATCACACCACTGCACCCTAACCTGGGTGACAGAGCAAAAACAAAAACAACAACAACAAAAAAAAGAGCAGAGATGGGAAGAAACTTACCAAGGCTAACAGGGACTCAATAACCAAGGCTGGATTCAAACCCTCAGGGACTCAGTAACCAATCCTGGATTCAAACCCTTACCCCGAGAAGTTTCTGCTTATTATAGTTTTTAAAATGGGGTCCCAGGATGTGCAAAAACGAAAGCACCCATGCACTGCTGGTTAGAATGCAAAATGGTGGAGCTGCGTGAGGGTCTGGTGGTTCCTCAACGAGTTACCACGGAATTCCCACGACCCAGCAATTCCGCTCCTGGCTATGTCCCCAATGCGGGTGAACAGGTCAATACACTGTGGTCCTTCCATACAACGGAATATTATTCAGTCACAAAAAGGGATGAAGTTCATCCACGCTACAACACAGGTGAACCTTAATGACATGCCAGTCACAAAAGGCCACATGATTCCATTTATGTGAAATGTCCAGAACAGGCAAATCCATAGAGACAAACAGGAGATTAGTGGTTCCGAGGGGCTGGGCGAGGGAAGTAGAAGGACAGGGAGTGACTGCTTAGTGGCTATGAGCTTCTGGGTGATGAAAGGTCCTGGAATGAGACAGCAGTGAGGGCTGCGTGACATTATAAATGTACTTAGTGCCCCTGAACCGTACACTTGAAAATGGTTAAAACAGTACAATTCATGTTGTGCACATTTTACCATAATTTTTTCAAAAAGAAAGAAATGGAACTGCTCCCTCCCCTTTTGTTCAATTAAAGAAAAAAAAAAAAAAAGACCAAAGCAGGTAGATCACTTGAGCCCAGGAGTTCAACGCCAGCCTGGACAAGATAGTGAAACTCCCTCTCCACAAAAAAAAAAAAAAAATAGGGCCAGGCATGGTGGCTCATGCCTGTAATCCCAGCACTTTGGGAGGCCAAGGCAGGGGGATCACAAGGTCAGGAGATCGAGACCATCCTGGCTAACATGGTGAAACCCCGTCTCTACTAAAAATGCAAAAAAATTAGCCCAGTGTGGTGGTGGGCACCTGTAGTCCCAGCTACTCAGGAGGCTGAGGCAGGAGAATGGCGTGAACCCAGGAGGCGGAGCTTGCAGTGAGCCAGGATCACACCACTGCACTCCAGCCTGGGTGACAGAGTAAGACTCTATCTCAAAAAAAAAAAAAAATTGCCATGTGTGGTGGCACGCACTTGTAGTCCCAGCTACTCAGGAGGCTGAAGCAGGAGGATCATCTGAGCCCAGGAGGTCAAGGCTGCAGTGAGCCAAGATTGCACCACTGCACTCTAGCCTGGGCAACAGAGCAAGACCCTGTCTCAAAAAAAAAGAAAAAGAAATGAGTAGTTTTGAGGATGAAATGACAGGCTTTCTAGGTAGTGCCTTGCCCCTAGGGGCCTGGGGTGTCAAGAAGCAACTGTCTTCAGACCAGCTGGAGGCTGATGATCACCCCACCCTCAGCTGGAGGACCCTCACCAATCAGATCAAAAACATTCACCACCCAGCAACAGATGAATGGATAAATAAAATATGGTCTAGCCGTACAATGGAATACTATTCAGCCGTAAGAAAGAAGGAAATTCTGACACAGGCTGCTATGTGGATGAACCTTGAAGACATTATGCTGAGTGAGAGAAGCTAGTCACAGAAGGACAAATATGATATGATGCCACTTATATGAGGTCCCTCAGATTGGCAAATCCACAGAGACAGAAAGTAGAATAGAAGTTACTAGATGGGGGGAGGGAAGAATGGGGAGTGACTGCAATCATTTCATACAATGTTGTATTTAGCAATTATGTAAAATAGCAAAAACTGGCCGGGCGCAGTGGCTCACGCCTGTAATCCCAGAACTTTGGGAGGCCAAGGCGGGTGGATCACTTGAGGTCAGGAGTTCGAGACCAGCCTGGCCAACATGGCAAAACCCCGTCTCTACTAAAAATACAAAAATTAGCCGGGCATGGTGGCGGGTGCCTGTAATTCTAGCTACTTGGGAGGCTGGGGCAGGAGAATCACTTGAACCCAGGAGGTGGAGGTTGCAGTGAGCTGAGATTACACCATTGCATTCCAGCCTGGATGACAGAGGGAGAGTCCATCGCAAAAAAAAAAAATTAAATAAAAATAAAAATAAAATAAAGCTTTAAAAAATGCACCAAGCAGCTTCTCTATGAAACTTAAAACTTTAAAAAAATCACCTAAGATGCAGCAGTGATGCATTGGAAAAAAAAAAAAAAAAGACTTCCTATGAGAACCCTACCAGGCACACCACTGAAGGCTACTTGAGTCAAATGACGGTGACCTAGTTCATCATAATTAAGACCTAAGCCTTAATCCACAGATGGCTGACATTTCAGTGTGAAGCCTAAGCCACACCTACCCTGTTCACAGTGTCTTTGACAGCCGGGACCGGCAGGCGAGGCAGCGATGTCTGGAAGCTGTACAACATGGGTTTTCGGCCTGAAAAGATCTTGACCATACCCTGAAGAGAGAGAATTATATTTTCAGTCTACTGCCATACCACCCTGAACGCACCCGTTCTTGTCTGATCTCAGAAGTTAAGCAGGGTCGCGCCTGGTTAGTACTTGGATGTGAGAATTACAATTTCAAAGACAAGGCTATGTTAAAGATCCAAAGCCACTTTTCCAGTGTGCACAACATGCCAACCACTTACTGATTTTCTGTGTCGATTTATTTTTCATCTGGTCCATCTTTTACCCACCCCATACTTACGGGTTCTAGCAAATAAGCATATAACCCCGCCCTCCATGCCAATAAAAACCTGGGCAATGGCAAAACCCCATCTCTACAAAAAAAACACAAAAAATTAGCCAGGCGTGCTGGCATGTGCTTGTTGTCCCAGCTACTTGGGAGGCTGAGGCGAAAGGATTGATTGAGCCTGGGAGGGTGATGCTGCGGTGAACCGTGATCACCCCACTGCACTCCAGCCTGGGCGACACAGTGAGACAAAACAAAAAACAAAAACAAACAAACAAACAAACCACGTGGAATCAAAGCCAAGCCTGACGGAGGCCGTGAGATGTCGCTGCCAGCATCGTGACTAGCCAGGACCCGAACTGTGCTTCTGCACCTAGGGTGAGTCTCACCCCACCTCCTTCTGCAAGGCCCTTAGTTTAGGGATGGGCTCCAGGCTCTAGGAGCAGTGAGGAGGGTCAACGTGCCTGACCCTGAGCCAAGCTGAGGGGAAGCAGCGTCTTTCCTTCAGTCATTGCCAAGCCTCCCAGAGGGCACATTTGTGGCCCTTGGTTTTAGGCTGGATGATCAAGTCTGTATAATAACCAGTCACCTCAATGCCGACCAAAACAAAGGCAGTCCTCGGGCCCAGGTGGGGAGTCCTGGTACCGCAGGGCGTTGGGACTCAGCTGAACCTCAGCTGCGAACCCACCGGAGGGAGTGCCCTTTAGCCTGCTTTGCCAAGTGTGGGAACCACCCGAATCTCTTCTAGGTGTTAAATTCTGCTTCTCTAGAAATCAGAAACTTTATATCCAAATGGCAGAAACTGATTTGAGAGAAAAAATTGGTTTGACTGGGTGCGGTGGCTCACGCCTGTAATCCCAGTACTTTGGGAGGCCGAGGAGGCTGGATCGTTTGAGCCCAGGAACTCGAGATCACCTGGCCAACATGGCGAAACCCCGTCTCTATTAAAAATACAAAAAATTGGCCGGGCGCGGTGGCTCAAGCCTGTAATCCCAGCACTTTGGGAGGCCGAGACGGGCGGATCACGAGGTCAGGAGATCGAGACCATCCTGGCTAACACGGTGAAACCCCGTCTCTACTAAGAAATACAAAAAAAAAACTAGCCGGGCGAGGTGGCGGGTGCCTGTAGTCCCAGCTACTCGGGAGGCTGAGGCCGGAGAATGGCGTAAACCCGGGAGGCGGAGCTTGCAGTGAGCTGAGATCCGGCCACTGCACTCCAGCCTGGGCTACAGAGTGAGACTCCGTCTCAAAAAAAAAAATACAAAAAATTATCCGGGCGTGGTGGTGTGTGCCTGTGGTCCCAGCTACTGTGGAGGCTGAGGTGAGAGAATCGCTTGAGCCCGGGAGGTGGAGGTTGTAATGAGCCGAGATTGCACCACTGCACTCCAGCCTAGGTGACAGAGCAAGCTGCTGTCTCAAAAAAAAAAAAAAAATTTTTGTTTGGCAAGAGTGGAGTCCCAGTGTGTGGTGGGCACTGCGGTGACTCCCACACTTCTCTTACAAGGCTTCCCCAGAGGTTGGGACAGCAGCCCAGTCCAGGCAGGCACCACTGTGGGGGCTACCCAGAGGCAACCGAGCAGAAGGGCCCCGGGGCCAAGGTCGGGGCAGACAAAAAACCAAAGCAGACCCACGGCTTCATATACACTGGCAGACCCATGGAGCAGCCTCATTCGAGAAAGATTCTGCAGAAAATTTTCTCATGATTACCTGGTCCATTAGAACCATTTAGGCCACTTGGCAAGACAGGGGTGAATAAACCAGATGTTTCTTTACACATGTCCAGCCCCAAAGACCCAGGTTGGGCTTGAGGTGCTGAGCAAAGCCCAAGGCCCAGGGCCATGACTACAATGGGCAGATGGTACATGGGGCACATGCCCGCCTGCAGGGGGTCACAGGGGCCCCAGCCCCCAGAAGGAGGCCTTGAAAGTCCAGAGATGATGCCCATCTTGGAGGGTTTATTTTCAGAAAAACTAAGGCCATAATTTTTTTTTTTTTTTTTTTTTTTGAGACAGGGTCTGGCTCTGTCACCTAGGCTGGACGCAACCACAGCTCACTGCAGCCTTGACCTCCTGGGCTCAAGCAATCCTCCCACCTTGGCCTCTTGAGTAGCTAGGATTACAGGCATGCACCACCACGCCTGGCTAATTTGCCTGGCTAATTTTTGTATTTTTAGTAGAGATGGGGTTTCGCCATGTTCTCCAGGCTGGTCTCAAACTCCTGAGCTCAGGTGGTTCACCAGGCTTGGCCTCCAAAAGTGCTGGGATTACAGCCATGAGTGACCATGCCCAGCTCCCACAAAAACATTTAAATTGAGCCCGGGTTTGATGGCTCATGCCTGTAATCCCAACACTTTGGGAGGTCGAGGTGGGCAGATCACTTGAGCTCAAGAGTTTGAGACCAGCCTGGCCAACGAAACCCCGTCTCTATTAAAAATACAAAAATTAGCCAGCCATGGTGGTGTGCGCCTATAGTCCCAGCTACTCAGGAGGCTGAGGTGGGAAAATCACTTGAGCCTAGGAAGTCGAGGCTGCAGTGAGCTGTGATTGTGCCACTGCACTCCAGGCTGGGCAATGGAGCAAGACCCTGTCTCAAAAAGAAAAAAAAAAAAAGCTGGGTGCGGTGGTTCACACCTGTAATCCCAGCACTTTGAGAGGCCAAGGCAGGATCACCTGATGTCAGGAGTTAAGACCAGCCTGAGCAACATGGTAAAACCCTGTCTCTACTAAAAATACAAAATTAGCCAGGCGTATTGGTGGTGCATGCCCGTAATCCCAGCACCTTGGGAGGCTGAGGCAGAAGAACTGCTTGAACCTGGGAGGCCGAGTTTGCAGTGAGCTGAAATCGCACCATTGCACTCCAGCCTGGGCAACAAGAGTGAAACTCCATCTCAAAAAAATAAAAATGAAATAAAAATAAAAAAGAAAAACATTTAAATCATGAAATTTGGACAAGCATCCACATATATGGCAAAGCCATGACCTTAAATCAAGGACCCTTGGGCTAAGGGCCAAGGCAAGCTGGGGGAACATTCCAGAAGCTAAGTCCGAGTCACGGGAGCCTGTCCGAGGGGTCAGCTAAGGTAACCATTTAATGCCTGACAACAAGTGAGTCAAGAACGCTACAAAGAACTGGATGGACAGCACTTTTATTTGATGAATGACCTGAACTACAAACCCAGCAGACCTCAATAAAACACGCTGCAGATCTCACTAACGTCACGAAAGAGAAGCACTCTTCGGCCCCCGCTTTTGTGTCATGGTGATTCAAACCTCTCCAGCCATTCAAGGTTGAGGCCCAGGTCACCAACCAAGCATCAAGGGAGAAAAGGTCCCAGAGGTGTCCTTCTTTCCAAAGCCCAAACCATCTACCCCCACTCCACTGCCAGAGGGATGCACAATTACCATCCAGATCTTGGTGGCGCGACTCATCTTGCCATGCTCAGTGAACATCCACCCGTGGTAGGACAGCAGCACCTTCAGGGAGTAGCGCATGGTGACGATGAGGGCCACCCACAGCCCGGTGCCAAACAGCACGCCGCTGACCACGTTCTTCGTCTGGCTGGACATGCAGTCACTGCGGAGACAGACCCAGACAAGGGAGGCTGTGTGTGAGGTCGCACGGTGCCACCGAACGCCACCGGTGACGCCACAGACACCACGTGCTTCAGTGTCCAGCAGCCTGCCCCATGTAGAGCCGGGAAAGTCAGAGGGAGAGCACTTGCAGGAACCGAGCTCTTAAAACACTCACGGACTCTCTCCTCCTCATCCCAAAACCAATCACGCCGAAAGTAGCCGGCAGACCCGGGTGTCCGGGGCAGGCCTGTCTGCTCTCTTCCCACAGGTCCCTTCAGCCTGATCTGCTCTGGTGGCCTTGAAACCGACCAGGGCCAATTTGTGTCATCTGGAAAAAGACACAGCTTCCTCCAGGACCTCTGGACCAACAGCAGGGGGGATGCTGTGAGGCCGGGAACTGGCCACCGCGAGAGCCATGCCCTGCAGACTTGTGCCTCCCCGGCAGGTGAGCAAGAGATTCTGGGCCACTTTCTTCAGCTCTTTATGAATTTTTTTCTCCCAAACTTACTTTTAGATATAATCGTAATCTCAAATTATTTTGTTACAACTATTACCTCCAGTATTTATATTAAAAGAGCTTGTTTTTGACTTAGGAGTACTTAACACGAATAAAGAAACAGACTGTGTGAAACGGTCATGTAAATATTTAACTTAAATACAGGAAATGTTTTTGTTTGTGAAGGAAGGTAGTACATATTATGGTAAAGATGGGACTTTAAAAATGAGACAAAATGCGGCTTTTTTTTTTTTTTTTTTTGAGACAGAGTCTCGCTCTGTTGCCCAGGCTGGAGTGCAGTGGTGATCTTGGCTCACTGCAACCTCCACCTCCCAGGTTCAAGCAATTTTCCCACCTCAGCCTCCCGAATAGCTGGGATTACAGGTGTGTACCACCACATCCAACTAATTTTTGTATTTTTGTATTTTTGTAGAGATGGGGTCTTGCCATGTTGCCCAGGCTGGTCTTGAACTCCTGACCTCAGGTGATCCACCTGCCTCGGCCTCCCAAAGTGCTGGGATTATAGGTGTGTGCCACTGTGCCTGGCCAGAAATGCAGCTATTTTGTGGTTTGTTTTAGTTTTGGTAACTGCAAAATATTTTTTAAGTAAAAACTAAGTATGCTTCAAATGATTAAAACACCAATATATATAACCTAAAGGTATCCCCAATATTTGAAAAGCACTAATTTGGCCAGGTGCAGTGGCTCAAGTCTATAATCCCAGCACTTTGGGAGGCCGAGATGGGTGGATCACTTGAGTCCAGGAGTTCAAGACCAGCCTGGGCAACATGGCAAAACCCCATCAATATAAAAATAAAACGTAAAAAAGAAAATAAAATAATTCAAAATAAGAAATAAAAAAAAAGAAAACCACTAATTGAACACTGCATAATATTTAAGTGGACAAAAACAAATTATCTTCAAGGTTACATACTCTTGCTCCAAAATGTATATCTTTCTATAACCCGTGAAGTCTAGCACTGGAGTTTAACTGTAGTCTCTTTTTTAAACCTATACGCTCTTTTCTGGTCATCTAACCTATCAGCAAACCTGGGTTTAGGGATTTCAGAAGCCATCTTTTAGATAATCTACATTTTAGATTACTGAAAGAAAAAGACCTATATACTTACTTACTTGATTTGCAAAAATAAAAATATTTTAGCATAAACAAATAAATGACACATTCAAGATTTTTAAAAATATAGACATATAGGCACTTAGATAAAAAACGTTAGCAAAAAGCTTTCTTTGAAAGGACATGCTCCTTGCAAGGCTGTTGGGGACAGACTCAGAGACAAACCGCACATAACACGTATGACTCCACTTTTTTACTCTGTTTTTTTTTTTTAAAGAAATAGGGTCTCACTATGTTGCTCAGGCTGGTCTTGAACTCCTGGGCTCAAGCAATCCTCCTGCCTCGGCCTCCCAAAGTGCTGGGATTACAGGCCACCGCGCCCAGCCTGACTCCAGTTTTGAAGGCAGCGGCCCAGAGAATCTGCAAGTCCCCTCCAGGACAGCAGCTCTGGAATGGCCCATGAGGCTGGAAGACGCTGGCCCTTAACCCGGCCTTTCTAAATTTAGGCCAGGGATGGCCTAGTTTACCAAAATAGGTTTAAGAGGTACAAAGAAACAAATCTTACAAAGACCCAGATTATTAAGAGCTTTAAACAGTCAACACTTCTAAATATAATCCAGTTTTAAGAGAAGGCCTACACTAGAGAGTAAATTAAAGATCTGGCCCGGGCTCAGTGGCTCACGTCTGTAATCCCAGCACTTTGGGAGGACGACGCGGGTGGATCACTTGAGATCAGGAGTTCAAGACCAGCCTGGCCAACACGGCGAAACCCCATCTCTACCAAAAATACAAAATTTGGTTGGGCATGGTGGCGTGTGCCTGCAGTCCCAGCTACTCAAGAGGCTGAGGCAGGAGAATCACTTAAACCCGGGAGGTGGAGGCTGCAGTGAGCCGAGATCGCACCACTGCACTCCAGCCTGGGGGACAGAGTGGAAATCAATCTCAAAAAGAAAAAGAAAAGATCTTCATTAACCCCACGAGAGAATGAAAAGTATGAAGGAACAGCTCCACACACAAGGCTCAGAGGCAGCTATCCACTGCAGGCCTGCGGGCCCTGGGACCTCAAGGAAGAGAGCAGCCAGGCCTGCCCCGAGTGCCCAGGTCTGCCAACTGCTTTCTGAGTGACAGCAGTGACAGCAGTCCCCAGGCAGACAAGGAACCTGGCAGGTATCCCAGCCAGGCATGCTTCTGTTAAAATGACTGGGAACTTTGATTCTGTCTCTTGCAGACACTTACAGAGGCCTGAGCCAGCGATCCTGAGCTACCTCAAGGTTGCAGGCAACTCAGCTGGACGCTCAGTGGCTCTGGAGGGTCCAGGGCTTCCTGGAGAAGGAACAGGATGTGAAGGGGTCCTCTGCAGACCCTTCGCAAAAAGAGGCAGGAATCAGGGTACCTGCTCAAGCTGTCATCAGGAGATTCAGACCATTAATCTGCTTAATCTTTTCTTTCTAGTCAGCAGAATCAAGGCTGGGCACGGTGGTTCACACCTGTAATCCCAGCACTTCGGGAGGTCGAGGCGGGTGGATCACCTGAGGTCAATAGTTCAGATCAGCCTGGCCAACATGGTGAAACCTCATCTCTACAAAAAATACAAAAATGAGCCAGGCGTGGTCGTGGGCCCCTGTAATCCCAGCTACTCAGGAGGCTGAGGCAGGAGAATTGCTTGAACCCAGGAGGTGGAGGTTGCAGTGAGCCGAGATAGCACCATCACACCCCAGCCTGGGCAATGGAGGAAAAACTCCATCTCAAAAAAAAAAAAAAAAAAAAAAAATCAAATTCAGCCGTTAACTGTGAGTGAGTTTTCGTTTATGTCCCTTTTTCTGCCAGTTTATTTTCTTATTTCTTGCTGATTAAACAATATCTACATGCAAACAACCCGCAAGGCATGACTATGAAGATCCAGAGCTTTGATTTTTAGCTTAGCCTTGACCTGGCATTGTGCCTTCCACCTGCAACTCCTGGCCCCCAAACAAAGCCCAATTATGAGGAGTTGGCGGCTATTATTGACCTCAGGTGATCCACCTGCCTCGGCCTCCCAAAGTCCTGGGATTACAGGTGTGAACCACCGTGCCCCAATGGCAAAAATGCCGTTGGTGTAAACAAGCAGCACAGAAATCGAATCAAACGCCTGGCACGGGCCAGCAGGGACACTTCCAAGGCACCATGGAGCTTTCAGACCAGAAAGGAAAACGTGTGTCCAAGCGCAAGGGTCACAGCTGCACAAGGAAGCCGAGTCGCCCCGCGTTCCACCGTCTCGACGTTCAAATGGCGATAAAGCAGCGGTGTTCACGTGCATTTGTCTCACGGAAGCTTCTGGGGCAGGGGGTGGGGGGACCTCAGTGCTACACTGAAGAAAGCAGATTTGAGCTGGCACAGAGCTGGGTTTGAATTCCAGCTTTCCGCTCCCTCTTCCTGTGACTTGGGCAGACGCCTGCGTCTGTCTGAAAACTTCCTCACTGGTAAAAGGGATCCTAATGAGGGGTTACTGCAGTGCAGGGCCTGACCTTCCTAGACGGGAGTCTGGGCCATCTCCAGAACTGGATGGAATAACAGGCATCACAGACGTGCAATGAACACGTGCCATCAACAGGCGGCAGGTGGTTGGAAAAAAAATAAAATGAACATGTGCTGAATGTTACCTAAGGTGTCTCGGGGCCTTATCTCTTGGTAGCGAGAGATAAGCCCCCGGAAAATCCAAAACCCTAGGGGTGGGAATGACAGGGGGGTCCCCTGGAGATTTCTGAACCACCCTGACAGAAAGCTAAGTGGGGGAGGTCCCTGCAGAGGACCCCAGAGCAGTCAGTTCAAGGGTCACAGAACTCTGGGATGAACGGACTCCAAGTGCAAAGAAATCACTACATGGGGATTCAGCCCCTTGAGCAGAAATTCCGTTTCAGAGCCCTACTGGCTGGGCTACGGGCACTGTCACTATTGGCCAAACCCTCGGGCCCTGACACCTTCCAAGGGGTGCCCCAGGGCCACTACCACCCTTCTCACCCTGGTCTTCGGAGGAAAGGCCGCAGAGGACCGCAAACTCCTAGAGGGACCTTAGCACCACCCAGGAGGCGGGAAGAAAGCCGACGTGAGGACAGAATCAGGAGCTTCACATCGAATCCAGAACAGCGACAATCATCACATTTGAAGAGACATAAAAACAGCAATAAAATTGGTAACTTCCCAGACATTCGGAGATTTCACAGGATTACTTACGTTGTTTCCAGGGTCCGATTGATTTTTGCAATTATTCCTAACGAGGGGTCGATCTTGGCATACATTGTTGTCATCACACCCACCACCACGATAAGCCAACTGGAGGGGCTCGCCGGGTACACGCCAGTGATGATGCCATTCTAAAGACAGACACACGGGCCGTGAGCGGTGTCCTCCCACAACCCACAGGGCAACTTCATGGCCCCCGGCAACAGGACTGCTGGGTCGGCAGGCAGGGAGAAGAGCGTGTCGGCAGCGTGCGTGCACTAAGAAACCATACCCCACTAGCTGGGACTCTCCCCAGAGTTTACAGCCTGAGGCGTTCCAGTTTCCTCCCTTCCACTACTTCTGAGCCAAAACCCACCCTGAAAGCTTCCCCAAGAGTGGACACCCCAGGACATGAGAATCAGCCCAGGCACTAGTTTAGCTGGTGAAGGATGTCACTGAGCCACCATGATGTCCTGTCCCTAGCCTGCTACTGTCTAGAATGCCCTGAGACCCCAGCTCCAAAACTGCCCCTCTTGCCGTCCCTGTGTCAGAAGGCTGCTTAACCTTGAAGATTTCATGGGAGGCCTCACTCCATGTTGAGAATTTGCTGTAAAATACTCCAGCCAAAAAAGAAAAAAAAAAAGGATTATATCAAACGAAATTGGCAAAATTGGTGAACAAGGAAGTGAACGGTGGGGATCTATCTGTAATCAGTCCTCTTCGCTCTTGTGTATGTTTGACAACTCCAATTAAAAAACATTCTTACTAAACCATCCTAATAAGATATTGATTTGACCAAGGTAATGGATTAAAAATGACCAAAGCAGGCCAGGTGAGGTGGCTCATGCCTGTAACCCCAGCACTTTGGGAGGCTGAGGCGGGCAGATCACTTGAGGTGAGGAGTTTGAAACCAGCCTGGCCAACATGGTGAAATACTGTCTCTACTAAAAATACAAAAACTTAGCCAGGTGTGGTGGCGGGCGCCTGTAGTCCCAGCTACTCAGGAGGCTGAAGCAGAAGAATTGCTTGAGCCCGGGAAGCGCAGGTTGTAGTGAGCCAAGGTCGCGCCATTGCACTCCAGCCTGGGCAACAGAGTGAGGCTCTGTCTCAAAAAAAAAAAAAAAAAAAAAAAAAAAAATGGCCAGGCATGGTGGTGTGCACCTATGATCCCAGCTACTCAGAAGGATGAGACAGGAGGATTGCCTGAGCCCAGTGAGGCTACAGGGAGCCGTGATCACACCACTGCACTCCACTCTGGGCAACAGAGCAAGACCTTGTCTCAAAAAAAGAAAAAAAAAAAGAGGAGAGGGGAGGGGAGGGGGAGAACAACATTCCCACTGGGTTGAATATGATGGCCAAGCCTCTGCATCCGAGCTTCTATTTTCCCAGATTCCAAGGTGAAAAAGAGCAGCCCTTGGCGAGCCGAGCTAGTGCCTCAGTGACATCTCGGATGTTGCCTTGGTGGGTTATTTATCTGGGCCCAAGAATCCACAGGCTGAGCCCCAGGGACACCTGTGCAGCTGTGCTGGCTCCCAGGGGCTCGCCCACCTCCCTGCCGTCCCTGCTGCCACCCACTCTTGAGCTCAGGGCTTTCTCAGTGGCCCACTTCAGTGCCGCCCTCAGAGACGGAGCACTGGGAAGTCCACAAACTGAACTGAGCTACTGCTGGAGCTGGCGGGGGTCGGCGGGGGCATCCACTTTCGACTTGATGAACTTTCATCTAGTTTGCGTGTTTTCAAACGTGCACTTATTCCTTCTATGATGTTTAAAATAAATGAAAATACATGGAAAAACAAGATACTTGCTTAAAAAAGAACAGAGTTCCACTTCTTTAGATAAACAGAATTGAGAACATGTCAACTCGACTGTATTTGAACTTATGTGGAGAGTTTCTTTTTTTTTTTTTTTGAGACGGAGTCTCGCTCTGTCACCCAGGCTGGAGTGCAGTGGCGCGAACTCGGTTCACTGCAAGCTCCACCTCCCGGGTTCAGGCCATTCTCCTGCCTCAGCCTCCCAAGTAACTGGGACTACAGGCGTCTGCCACCACGCCCGGCTAATTTTTTGTGTTTTTTAGTAGAGACGGGGTTTCACCGTGTTAGCCAGGATGGTCTCAATCTCCTGACCTTGTGATCCACCCACCTTGGCCTCCCAAAGTGCTGGGATTGCAGGCATGAGCCACCATGCCCGGCCCTTATGTGGAGAGTTTCTAGTATGTGAATGTTTTATCAACGAAGTAATTATTACATCTACTTGCTGAAGTTTGGAAAAAAAAAAAAATTTTTTTTTGAGACAAAGTCTCGCTCTGTTGCCCAGGCTGGAGTGTGGTGGCTCAATCATGGTTCACTGCAGTCTCTGCCTCTCAGGTTTAAGCGATCCTCCCATCTCAGCCTCCTGAGTAGCTGGGACTACAGATGCATGCCAA
This sequence comes from Macaca fascicularis, assembly GCF_037993035.2. Lineage (NCBI taxonomy): Eukaryota > Metazoa > Chordata > Mammalia > Primates > Cercopithecidae > Macaca > Macaca fascicularis. The sequence goes on along the minus strand of NC_088388.1, from coordinate 5,814,717 downwards.
CGCACCTGCCTAATTTTCGTATTTTTTGTAGAGATGGGGTTTTGTCGTGTCACCCAGGCTGGTCTTAAACTCCTGAGCTCAAGCGATCCGCCCACCTCAGCTTCCCAAAGTGCAGGGATTACAGGTGTGAGCCACTGCACCTGGCCCAGAAAAAATCCTTTTTGAACAAGGTGCAAAGGATTCTGACTCAGACAGAAGATGTGAATTCTAGTCTTTACTCTGCCTTCTATTAAGTAGGTCGCTGGCCCTTTGAGCCTTGATTTCCCAGCCTGCTTTAGAGCATGCCAACTCCCTCTACCTGCCTAATGGAGCTGCTCCAAGCATCCAGTGAGCTAAAGTCCGTGTAACGGTGTCCCCAAGCCTTAAGTACCGTGGAAATAGGTAAGTGATATGCAATCGCCAGTCTGAAACACGTAGACCTCAATCGCTGCAAGAGCCCCGTTCTTAGACATTAAAAGGCATACTGTGTAGATTTCAACACATCTCAGCAAACCTTGAATCGGATGAACTTCTTCTTCCAGGAATGAAGTCCAGAGAGATAGATTTGTCTAAGAGCTTCATGGCTCAGCCGCAGGTCGATCCCATCCGGAGTGACCGTGAACTGAAAGGCTACAGCTTGGTGAGCTTCTGCCATCTTCAGGAATTACCTGGAAGGAGAAGGAGAAAATGTAACACACTTTCTGGGACCAGATACTAAAAAACCCCCATACAGAAGTGCCATTCCTTCTGAACTTAAGTTCTTCCTCCCCACTTGACAGCATCCAGGCCCATGGTACCCCAATCCTGGCCCTGGACGTCCCCCAGAACCACGCCTCCAAGCCAGCATCCAGGCCCGTGGTACCCCAACCCCAGCACTGGACGTCCCCCGGAACCACGCCTCCAAGCCAGCATCCAGGCCCGTGGTACCCCAGTCCTGGCCCTGGACATGCCCCGGAACCACGCCTCCAAGCCAGCATCCAGGCTCGTGGTACCCCAGTCCTGGCCCTGGATGTCCCCCGGAACCACGCCTCCAAGCCAGCATCCAAGGCCCGTGGTACCCCAACCCCAGCCCTGGATGTCCCCCGGAACCACGCCTCCAAGCCAGCATCCAGGCCCATGGTACCCCAACCCCAGCCCTGGATGTCCCCCGGAACCACGCCTCCAAGCCAGCATCCAGGTTCGTGCCACCATCCAGGTTCGTGCCAGCATCCAGGTTCGTGGTACCCCAGTCCTGGCCCTGGATGTCCCCCGGAACCACGCCTCCAAGCCAGCATCCAGGACACACCTGCTGATGCAAAGCCCGTGGCGCTTCAGCAACTCGCACAGCACAGACAAATCTCAATCTTACAGCCAGGCCCTTGGAGGCTGGCATTAGAAGAGGCCCAGAGTGTCCACGAAGGAGTCCACGAGGGGGCCCACGACAGCCCTAGACCCTGAACTTCGAGCACAGATCAATCCCAAATGCCTCTGCCTCTGGTGTCTATGTGGCTGCTCTTTCGAGAAACTGTTCTGGGGTTTCAGAGAGACCCACGGAGACCCCATGAGTCACATGTGCAGACGCCTCAAGAATGGGTGCTCGCGGACCGAGCGGGCCTTCTTCCTCGGAGGCAGCAGCTGAAGCAGCACCTGCCTTGGTGGCCCACAGGCTCAGCAGATCCTGGGGCGCTGTATCCCAGACGCAAGCACAGCCCCTGGGGACAGCGTCCCGTCTGGCTACAGAAAACTGCTTCGGGGTCTGCTACATTCTTCCCATCCCTTCATCCTGGCTCCGGCTGCCTTCCTCCAGGCTCCTCGGCACAGCCGCTCAGCACAGCACAGCCCCCATCCCCTCCTGGACCCCCAGGGCGGCGGCTCCTGCCCTTCTCACTGTGCCTCCCCCACCTCCTCCCAAGCTGCCTGCCACAAAGTACTAAATGGATAAAAGAGAAGCTAAGAGGGCCGGGCGCGGTGGCTCACGCCTGTAGTCCCAGCACTTTGGGAGGCCGAGGCGGGCGGATCACAAGGTCAGGAGATCGAGACCACGGTGAAACCCCGTCTCTACTAAAAATATAAAAAATTAGCCGGGCGCGGTGGCGGGCACCTGTAGTCCCAGCTACTCAGGAGGCTGAGGCAGGAGAATGGCGTAAACCCAGGAGGCGGAGCTTGCAGTGAGCCGAGATCGCGCCACTGCACTCCAGCCTGGGCGACAGAGCGAGACTCCGTCTCAAAAAAAAAAAAAAAAAAAAAAGAGAAGCTAAGAGGAAAAAACTATCAAGGACCATAATAAAAATCCAAAAACTCGTGTGTGTGTATGTAGATGTGTGTGTGGTATGTGTATGTGGTGTGTGTGGTGTATGTGTGTGGTGTGTTTGTGTGTGTGGTGTCTGTGTGGTATACGTGTATATGTATGTGTGGTGTGTGTGGGCATATGTGTGTGTGGTATGTGTATGTGTATGTGTATGTGGGGTGTGTGTGGTGTGTGTGTGCATGTGTGGTGTGTGTGTGGTGTATGTGTGTATATGTGTGTGGTGTGTGTGGGGGTATGTGTGTGGTGTGTGTGGTTGTGTGTAGGGGTGAGTGTGTGGTGTATGTGTGGTGTGTGTGTGGGGTGCATGGGCAGGTGTGTGGTTGTGGGTGTGTGTGTGTTGCGTGTGTGTGGTGTGTGTGGTTGTGTGTGGGGTGAGTGTGTGTGGTGTATGTGTGGTGTGTGTGGGGGGTGCGTGGGCGTGTGTGTGGTTGTGTGTGGGGGGTGGGTGTGTGGGTGGTGTGTGTGGGTGCGTGGCCTGTGTGTGGTTGTGTGTGGGGGGTGGGTGTGTGTGGGGTGGGTGTGTGTGGGTGCATGTGTGTGTGGTTGTGTGTGTATGGTGTGTGCGTGTGTGGTCGTGTGTATGGTGTGTGTGTGTGGATGGGTGTGCGTGTTCTCATCACAGGATGATTTTCGCCCACTGATGCCCTCTGAGGGCAAGCTCAAAATCAGTGGCTATCACAGTTTCGAAGATCCCGTTACAGAAATCAGCCTGGCTTAGTCCTCCACCAGCCAAAACACGAACCATCCACTGACAGGCCCTGGAAAGGCACCCGACTTCACACATCTGTCCACATTACAGATATCTGTTGACTGCCTCCAATGTGCCTGCTGAGGAGAGGAGCTCGACACCAGCAGAAAAGGCCCCTCTGCCCTCCCACGGCGTAGACCACGCTAACAAGCAATGCATGAGCAGCACTCTGGTGCAGGAAGGGGAGGTGCCAAGGGGACCTCTCAGGAGACAGTGAAGCCAGGAGAAGGAGCGACCATGGGAAGAGCAGGCAACAGCTGGAGGCAGGAAGGGCAGGAGGCTGGGGTCAAGGGCAGGTGGCTGGGGTCAAGGGCAGGTGTCTGGGGTCAAGGACAGGGTGTCTGGGGTCAAGGACAGGGTATCTGGGGTCAGTGGCAGGACAGCTAAGGTCAAGGGCAGGCCAGCTGGGATCAAGGGCAGGGTATTGGGTCAAAAGCAGGTGTCTGGGGTCAAAGGCAGGGTAGCTGGGGTCAAGGGCAGGGTGTCTGGGTTCAAGGGCAGGTGGCCAAGCTTGGAGAGGAAGGCAGAGGCAGCCGGTGGGAGGTGGCAGGGTTTTGTGCTAGTGATGGAGAAGCATCCCAGGGCCCAGAGGAAAGGGAACCTGCCACTATTTCTGTTCTAAAGACCACCCTGGCTGCTGTATGGAGCATGGATGGGGAAGCAGGACCCGTAAGAAGCTGAGGCTGTCTTCCATTAAGGTGCCCGGGCCTGGCCCAGTCTGTCAGTGACAGGGACAGTGACAGTGTGGACAATGACCCACACAAGACAGTCTGCAGAGGCACCCTGAGCTGCACGTGCTGGTGAAACGGGCTGTCAGGCTCCTGACTTGAGCCACCCACTCAGTGAAGCCAGGTACTGACATGGGACAGTCTCAGGGAGGGAAGGAGGCAGGCTGGGGCGGAAGCTGAGAATTCATGCCTGGACCTGCCACATGTGAAATGTCGCCAGGACATCCGGGTGGAGATGCCACACACTGCCGGAGTGAGGGAGGAGCTGGGCCGGACGACACACCCGAGAGGTACCAGCACAGATCCTGCGAGCTCTGCCTCAATGACTCTGAAAGAGTAATTTGGCAAAACTACATTCCACCAGCTATAACCTTAGCTTAGAGCAATTTGCGAAGCAATCGACAATATGTATGGGCCAGGAATGATGGCTCACACCTGTAATCCCAACACTTCGGGAGGCTGAGGTGGGAGGATCGCTTGAGGCCAGGAACTCAACACCAGCCTTGGCAACACGGCGAAACCCCATCTCTCTAACAAATAAAAAATTAGCCAGGTGTGGTGGCGTGGGCCTGTAGTCCCAGCTACTTGGGAAGCTGAGGTGGGAGGATCCCTTGAGCTCAGGGGGTAGAGTCTGCAGTGAGCCATGATCACACCATTGTACTCCAGCCGGGACAACAGAGTGAGACCCTATCTCAACAACAACAACAACAACAAAACAACAGTATTTACATATTATTTAGTAGGCATGCAGCTGACTCCCATGGCCTGGCCGGTTTTAAAGGAATGGATCCCATTTTTGAAACCAGCAAGATCACTAAGCAGATGTTTGCCACAGGCTGAAAAAGGTATCAAAGCAAGCAGCTCTGAACCATTTCTCAAAAAGCCATCTAAGCAGCTATAAGACTCCCCTGGAGTCTCAAGGTTAACTTTTTTTTTTTTTTTTTTTTTGAGATGGAGTCTCACTCTGTCGCCCAGGCTGCAGTGCAGTGGCACCATCTCAGCTCACTGCAACTTCTGCCTCCTGGGTTCAAGCGATTCTCATGCTTCGGCCTCCTGAGTAGCTGGGCTTACAAGCGCCTGCCCCCATGCCTGGCTAATTTTTTCTATTTTTAGTGGAGATGGGGTTTCCCCATGTTGGCCAAGCTGGTCCCAAACTGCTGAGCTCAAATGATCCGCCCACCTTGGCCTCCCAAAGTGCTGCGATTACCCCCGTAAGCCACCGCGCCCGGCCTCAAGGTTAACTCTTAGCCCCCTTCCCCATCAAAGCCTTGGCAGTAACCATGAGGCAGTCATCCCAAAAGAGGACTCTGCAAAGCATGCACCGTGTCAAATAAAGTGATGTGACTGGCCCCCTCTGCATGACTGATAAGATCTCCTGGGCTTTATACAGAACACAAAGGCATTATTCATGGCAGCGGATTAAATACAGCGTCTGTAGCCAAGTCTCTCCAAAGGTATGTATTCGATGCTTGCTCAGAAATCTAACCTCTGATAGGAAGAGTCAGACTGGAGGTAATTACGGCATCCTTTCCAGGAGGGAAACGCCCTTGCAGAGCGATCTGAGTTTAATGAAGGACTTGTTTATTTTGACTCATTCAGGGTAACCCTAAGAGTCCTAACTGCCCCTAAGGTGCACAATTTGTTTTTCTACTTCTGTAAGAGCTGAGATGGGCTGTCCTGACCCAGCCTCTCCCTCTTTGAGTCATGAGCAGAAAAGAGTGAACTCAACAAGGGCCAGAGGAGCTCCCTGTGCAAATCTAATGAGTGCAAATCCCACGCTGGGTTCTGGCCTGGATCAGTGGCCTTATGTTTAAAAACACTGATATGGCTGCACCTACAGCAGTTCCTGCTCAGCTACAGTTTGCACCTTTGTTTATTTGTTGTTTGTTTGAGACAGGGTCTTGCTGTGTTGCCCAGGCTAGAGTGCAGTGGCATGATCATGGCTCACTGCAGCCTCTACTCCCCGAGCTCAGGTGATCCTCCTACCTCAGCCTCCTGAGGAGCTGGGACTACAGGCATGCACCACCATGCTCAGCTAATTGATGTATTTTTGTGTAGAGACAGGGTTTCACCACCCTGCCCAGACTGGTCTCAAACTCCTGGACTCAAGCGATCCACCCGTCTCAGCCTCCCAAAGTACTGGGCTTATAGGCGTGAGCCACCCTGCCTGGTGATTGTGCTTTTTGAAGTCTCAGTTATCCATGGTCAACCACCATCTGAAAATATTAGATGGAAAACTCCGAGCGCGGTGGCTCATGCCTGTAATTCCAGCACTTTGGGAGGCCCAGGCAGGTGGATTGCTTGAGGTTAGGGGTTCGAGGCCAGCCTGGCCAACATGGCAAAACCGTCTTTATTAAAAATACAAAAATTAGCTGGGCATGGTGGTGCGTGCCTGTAATCCCAGCTACTCGGGAAGCTGAGGCAAGAGAATTGCCTGAACCCGGGAGGCAGAAGTTGCAGTGAGCTGAGATTGCACCACTGCACAGCAGCCTGGGGGACAGAGTGAGACTCCACCTCAAAAAAGAAAAAAAAATCATAGTTTTAGATTGTGCACCATTCTGAGCAGTACGATGAAAGCTCCCACCATTCCTCTCCCTCCTGCCAGGGATGTGAATCACCCCTTTACCCAGGCTATCCATGCTGCCAACACTCCCTGTCTGTTACTACACAGGAAAAACCTCGTATATACATCTGTCTCCTGGAATCTAAGGGGAACTAGTTGCAGGACCCCCATGGATACCAAAATCTATGAGTGTGCAGTCCCTTATAGAAAATAGTGTAGTAGGCCGGGCGCGGTGGCTCAAGCCTGTAATCCCAGCACTTTGGGAGGCCGAGACGGGCGGATCACGAGGTCAGGAGATCGAGACCATCCTGGCTAACACGGTGAAACCCCATCTCTACTAAAAAATACAAAAAACTAGCCGGGCGAGGTGGCGGGCGCCTGTAGTCCCAGCTACTCGGGAGGCTGAGGCAGGAGAATGGTCTAAACCCGGGAGGCGGAGCTTGCAGTGAGCCGAGATTGCGCCACTGCACTCCAGCCTGGGTGACAGAGCCAGACTCCGTCTCAAAAAAAAAAAAAAAAAAAAAAAAAAGAAAATAGTGTAGTATTTGCACATAACCTACACACATCCTCCTGTGTACTTTTTTTTTTTTTTTTTGAGACACTCTCACTCTGTCCCCCAGGCTGGAGTTCAGTGGTGTGATGTTGGCTCACTGCAACCTCCACCTCCCGGGTTCAAGCGATTCTTCTGCCTTAACCTCTGGAGTAGCAGGGACTACAGGCATGTGCTACCATGCCTGGCTAATTTTTGTATTTTTATTTTATTTTATTATTTTTGAGATGGAGTTTTGCTATTGTTGCCCAGGCTGGAGTGCGATGGCATGGTCTCGGCTCACTGCACCCTCTGCCTCCTGGGTTCAAGTGATTCTCCTGCCTCAGCCTCCCGAGTAGCTGGGATTACAGGCCCCCACCACCATGACCAGCTAATTTTTGTATTTTTAGTAGAGACAGGGTTTCACTACATTGGCCAGGCTGGTCTTGAACTCCTGACCTCAGGTGATCCGCCCGCCTGAGCCTCCCAAAGTGCTGGGATTACAGGTGTGAGTCACCGCGCCCGGCCTTAATTTTTGTATTTTGAGTAGAGACCTGGTTTCACCACATTGGCCAGGCTGGTCTCAAACTCCTGACTTCAGGTGATCCACCCACCTCGGCCTCCCAAAGTGCTGGGATTACAGGTGTGAGCCACCACGCCCAACCCTCCTGTACACTTTAAATCATCTCTAGGTTACTTACAATAATGAATACAATGTAAATGCTACGTAAACAGTTGTTATGCTGTATTTTTACATTTTGTATTATTTTTTGCTATTATCTAGCTTTCTTCTTTTTCCACAAATATTTTCAATCCTTAGTTGGCTAAATCCACAGAAGCAGAACCTGAGGATACAAAGTTGATTGTATAGGTTTGGTACTATCCACAGATTAAGGCATCCATGAGGGGTCTTGGAATGTATCCCCCAAGGATAAGGGGAGGCCACTGTAAGTGTAAGACTGCCTCCTGTGGCCAATAGGGAGTACAGATCTAAACCACAGGAAGACACCACTTCACACTCAGGAGGACAGCTAGTATCACAAAGATGGATGATATCAAGTGTTGGTGAGGATGTGGAGAAACCAGAATTCTCATGGATGGCTGGTCAAATGGTGCAGCCATGTTGGCAAACAGTCTGTCCGTTCCTCAAAAGCTTAAATACAGAGTTACTGGTCTGGCACCGTGGCTCACACGTGCAATCCCAGCTCTTTGGGAGGCCAAAGCAGAAAGAGTGCTTTAGGCCAGGAATTCCAGACCAGCCTGCACCATGTGGCAAGACCCCGTCTCTATATAATAAACAAAAATTTTAAAAATTAAAAATTAGGCCAGGTGCAGTGGCTCACGCCTGTAGTCCCAGCACTTCATGAGGCCAAGACAGGAGGACTGCTTTGGCTCAGGAGTTCCAGACCAGCCTGGGGAACAAGGCAAGACCTCATCTCTATTAAAAATCAAAGAAATTATCCAGGCATGGTGGTGCATCCCTGTAACCCTAGCAACTTGGGAAGCTGAGGCAGGAGGATTGCTTGAGCCCAGGAGGTGGAGGCTGCAGTGAGCTGTGATTGCACCACTGCACTCCAGCCTGGGCAACAGAGGAGATCCTGTCTTTAAAAAAAAAAAAATTGCATAACAATAGACTTACCATATGACCCAGCAATTCCATTCCTACATATATACCCGAGAACTGAAAACATGTCCATACAAAAGCCTGCACACGAACACTCACGTTATTCATGATAGCCAAAAAGTGGCAATACGTTCTGCTGATGAATGGATAAACATAATGTCCAATCATACGGTGGAATAGTATTCAGCAATGAAAAGGAATGGGCCTCCGACACCTGCTGCAACATGGATGGGCCCTGAAGACATGATGCTGAGTGAAAGAAGTCACACAGAAGGTCATATGTTGCTCATTCTGTTCATTCTAAATGTCTGGAACAGGCAAATCTACAGAGACAGAAAGTACACTAGTGCTTGCCAGGGGCTTGGAGCAGATGGGAAGATAGGGAGGTAATGGGTAAGGAGTGGGGGGCATCTTCTTAGGGTGATGAAAACATTCCAAAATTGATTGTGGTGATAGTTGCACAACTCTGTGAATATACTAAAAACCACTGAAAGCCCTGGCATCATGGCGAAACCCTGTCTCTGCAAAAACTACAAAAATTAGCTGGGTGCGGTGATGTGTGCCTATAGTCCCAGCTACTAGGGAGGCTGAGGTGGAAGAATCACTTGAGCCTGGGAGGTCAAAGCTGCAGTGAGCCATGACTGCACCACTGCATTTCAGCCTGAGCAACAGAGTAAAACCCTGTCTAAAAAAAAAAAAAAACCCAAACAAACTCACCGAAGTGTACACTTTAGATGGGTGAATTTTATGGTATATGAATATCTCAATAAAGCTGCTACCAAAAAATACTGTCTCAAGAAGTATTGTCTATTTAATGTCTATGCACCTAACCATTCTCTCCTCAGATATATAACAGTGGGGGGTGGATATGTAATTCTTTTCTTCCATATCCCATACACCATAGTGCTCTGGTCACATTAAGGACTCATTCAGCAGCCATAAAAAAGAATGAAATTGGCCAGGCATGGTGGCTCATGCCTGTAATCCCAGCCCTTTGGGAGGCAGAGGTGGGAGGATCATCTGAGGAAGGGAGTTCGAGACCAGCCTGAGCAACATGGAGAAACCCCATCTCTCCTAAAAAATACAAAATTAGCCAGGTGTGGTGGTGCATGCCTGTAATCCCAGCTACTTGGGAGGCTGAGGCAGGAGAATCACTTGAACCCGGGAGGCAGAGGCTGTAGTGAGCCGAGATCACGCCACTGCACTCCAGCCTGGGCAACAAGAGCAAAACTTTGTCTCAAAAAAAAAAAGGAAAGAAAAAAAAGAAATCATGTCCCTTGCAGTAATATGGATGCAACTGGAAGCCTTTATCCTAAGTGAACTCACTCAGAAACAGAAGACCAAATACTGCATGTTCTCACCTATAAGTCGGAGTTAAACAATGGGTACCCATGGACATAAAGACGGAAGTAACAGGCCAGCTACGATGACTCACGCCAGTAATCCCAGCACTTTGGGAGGCCGAGGCAGGTGGATCACCTGAGGTCAGGAGTTTGAGACCAGCCTGGCCAAGATGGTCAAACCCCATCTCTACTAAAAATGCCCAAAATTGGCCAGGCGCAGTGGCTCACGCCTGTAATCCCAGTACTTTGGGAGGCCGAGATGCGCGGGTCAGGAGATCGAGGTCAGGAGATCGAGACCATCCTGGCTAACACGGCGAAACCCCGTCTCTACTAAAAATACAAAAAAATTGTCCGGGCGTGGTGGCGGGTGCCTGTAGTTCGAGCTACTCGGGAGGCTGAGGCAGGAGAATAGCATGAACCCAGGAGGCAGAGCTTGCAGTGAGCCGAGATCGGTCTACTGCACTCCAGCCTGGGGGACAGAGCAAGACTCCATCTCAAAAACAAACAAACAAACAATACCAAAAATTAGCCTGGCGTGGTGGCAGGCATCTGTAATCCCAGCTACTTGGGAAGCTGAGGCAGGAGAATCGCTTGAACCTGGGAGGTGGAGGTTGCATTGAGCTGAGATGGGGCCACTACACTCTAGCCTGGGCGACAGAGCAAGACTCTATTTCAAAAAAAAAGAAAAACAAAGATGGAAATAACGACATTGGGGATTCCAAAACGGAAGGGAGGAAGCGGGGCAAGGGTTGAAAAATTACCTATCAGGTACAATGTTCACTCTCTTCCCTTTCATCGAGGGCACTCTGGGTACACTGGAAGCCCAACACCCACCAGTATGCAAAATACCATGTAACAAACAGGCATATGTACCCCCGAATCTAAAATTAAATTAAATTTTTAAAAAGACTCATTCAAAACAACTGTTACCTCATGGCATTAAGGAATTTCTGTTAATTATCTTTTAGGTATTACAAGATATTGTGGTCATGTTTTTTAAGAGACAGAGTCTCGCTCTGCTGCCCAGGCTAGAGTGCAGTGGCACAGTCACAGCTCACTGCAGCTCTGGGTTCAAGCAATCCTCCTGCCTCAGCCTCCTGAGTAGTCGAGATTGTGGGTGTGAGCCATGGCACTCAGGCAGTGGTTATTTTTAAAAAACTTTCCCATCTTTTATCGATAGGAACTAACATAATGATACATGCAATTTTATCTTTTTTTTTTTTTTTTTGAGACTCTTAGGTCTCGCTCTGTCACCCAGGCTGGAATGCAGTAGCACTATCTAGGCTCACTTTAACCTCTGCCTTCCGGGTTCAAGCAATTCTCCTGCCTCAGCCTCCCTAGTAGCTGAGACTACAGACGCCCAACACTGCACCCAGCTGATTTTTGTATTTTTAATAGAGCCCAGGTTTCACCATGTTGCCAGGCTGGTCTTGAACTCCTGACCTCAGGTGATCTGCCCACCTTGGCCTCCCATAGTACTGCGAGCCACTGTGCCCGGCCTAATTTTATCTTTTATCATGTCTGGGACTTGCTTCAAAATCACTTGGGGTGGGATGAATGGAGGGACGGCTATGAAGGAGCCACGCGTGAGAACCGGTGAAGGGCACGGCCGCCCGAGGCCGGCAGGCAAGCCTCTCTTCTGTGCACGTTCGAGATCTCCTGATGTTTTAGAATGTGTTGAATGAAATGAAACACTTGTCCACTGCAATCGGAGCTCAAAAATCTCACATTTGGAGAGCTCCTCACACACTCCAAATGCCCCAGGTGCCCAGCTCCCAGGAAGGGAGGCACACACTTCTCACCCCATAGCCCACCCAATACAAGAGGGCTGGCAGCAGAGAAATGGCATAACCCATCCAGAGCCAGAGAAGATGAAATCGGGAGGAGCAAAGGTTTCTGGGGCCAGAGTGTGTGGAAAGGTGGCCATGCCCAAGCCCCCTTACTCCATCCCCACTACCCACAACCTGGAAATAGCTGAACAATCACCACCTGCTTGCCCAACCCAACACGGTTTTTATGACCCTGGAATAAAAAGGATGACAAAGGAAAAGCAGGGCCTCCCCGCAGTGCCCCCCTCCCCCAGTGCCCACCTCCCCCAGTGCCCACCTCCCCCCCAATGCCTGCGCCCCTGCCTCACCGAGCCAGTCTTTTCCAGGTGCTTCCTCTTCAGGCAGGAGGCCACGCAGCGCCCCATGCAGGGACTTCACGTCTCCCCAGACAGAGGGCACACCTGTTCCCTGGCTTTCACGCAGCTGGGAGTGGAGGCAGAATGGCAGCTTCTCCCACCTCTGAGTCACCGGAAACAAAGCTGGGGGGCTGCAGACGACACAGCCGCCGTGGCTTCACGGAGGCCAACCGACCCTGGTGAGAGCCACCCAGCTCCCGGGCCAGCCTCACTCACTCCAGACGTGGGGCAGAGGCTTCCTAATGTCTCTAAAACTGAGGAACTCTGAAGAATGATAACCAGATAAAGCCATTCACGCCGGGCGCGGTGGCTCAAGCCTGTAATCCCAGCACTTTGGGAGGCCGAGACGGGCGGATCACGAGGTCAGGAGATCGAGACCATCCTGGCTAACACGGTGAAACCCCGTCTCTACTAAAAATACAAAAACTTAGCCGGGCGAGGTGGTGGGCGCCTGTAGTCCCAGCTACTCGGGAGGCTGAGGCAGGAGAATGGCGTGAACCCGGGAGGCGGAGCTTGCAGTGAGCTGAGATCCGGCCACTGCACTCCAGCCTGGGCGACAGAGCGAGACTCCGTCTCAAAAAAAAAAAAAAAAAAAAAAAAGGCATTCACACCGCACCCCCCTTCCCTCCCTGGCCCTGGAGGGTAGAGGGTACCAGACCAGAGTCTGAGAGTGGTCAGCACGTTTCCTGCCTTGACGTACCCCTCCACTGAAAGTCAACCTGAGGCCAGGTGCGGTGGCTTGGGCCTGTAATCCCAGCACTTTGGGAAGCCGAGGCGGGAGGGTCACTGGAGGTCAGGAGTTCAAGACCAGCCTGACCAACATGGTGAAACCCTGTCACTACTAAAAATACAAAAATTAGCCGGATCTGGTGGTGCGTGCCTGTATTCCCAGCCAATTGGGAGGCTGAGGCAGGAGAATCGCTTGAACCCGGGAGGCAGAGGTTGCAGTGAGCCGAGATCAGGCCATGCACTCTTGGTTGAGAGAGTGAGAAGCCGTCAAAATAAAAAAAAAAAAAGCAAGCCACTCTGGCCCTCAGCATGCCTTTCTATAACATACTTAGCGCAAACGGGATCCCTCAAAGTAAATCGGGTCTGCGGCCTCACCGCACTGGCATAAACAGGACTGGGACCCCAGGTGGCTCACCTCACCTTCCTGGAAACAGAGCAGCCAGCTGAGGCAGGTGAGCAGCTGAGACTGGGATGGGCGGACAACAAGCCCAGGGCCAGGGGCGCAGAGCTCTTCCGAGGGCTTGGTGCTCAGGGAGAAGGAGTGGGGGTGAGGAGGGGGTGAAGAAGGCCAGTCACCAATAAATTCCTGGACCTCAGATAAGCCTCACAAAAACTTTGGAAGGCCAAGGCGGGCAGATCGCTTGAGCCCAGGAGTTTGAGACCAGCCTGAGCAACATGGCAAAACCTCATCTCTGCTAAAAATACAAAAATAAACCAGGGGTGGTGGTGAGCACCTGTAGTCCCAGCTACTTGGGAGGCTGAAGGGCGAGGCTCACCTAAGCCTGGAAGGTTGAGGCTACAGTGAGCCATGATCACACCACTGCATTCCAGCCTGGGCGACAGAACGAGATCTTGTCTCAAAACAAACACACACACACGCACACACACACACACACACACACACACACACACACACACACGCCCCAGTGAACTTTACTATATTATACAGCAAGACTGTTTTCTGTCTTAAATGCTTTAAATCACAAGATACTGCAAACACGCAGGCAAGCAGAGAATAACACCTGTGTACCCTCCCGGAATGAACAAATTTAACATTTTGCTGTATTGATTTAGACTGTCCTCCCCAACCTACCCCTGACACCAGTTTGTTTATTTCTGTTTTTGTAGAGACAGGATCTCACTATGTTGCCCAGGCTGGTCTTGAACTCTTGGACTCAAGCAGTCCTCCCTCCTTGGCCTCCCAAACTGCTAAGATTACAGGCGCCCAGCCCTGCAAAAATTTCTAAGATGCAACAGATACAACCTCGTCTCCCTGTCCCCAGAATGCGGGGCTCATCTTTCCCTACATATTTGAGTATCTACAAGTGCATACAGTACCACCACACACGTGTGAGGCACACACAAATGCTGCCTACTCCGTGCACGCTCCTGCAACTTGCTTCTCGTCCACATTGAATTCCAAGCTGCCCCACGCCCACCCATGCAGCACTGGCCCTGCTGTCCTGCACCCCTCTGCTGGCGGGAACCAGTCTGCTCCTGTGTCCCTGCTGGGGTTCAGGGAACTTCTCTGTTCACTTTTTCACTGTTGCAAACAAAGCAGCAGACAGTGGCCTTGTCCATGTTGCAGCATCGTATTTTAACGGGGGTAGAAAAACAGCATGGTGTTCGTGGGCACCCCTGGCCTCTGGGGCAGCCTTCCTCATGCCTGCCCTGCCCTGCCTGCTCTACCAAAGGTCCAGCTCCTTCTTGACATGGTCATCCTGTCCTCTTTGCCCTCGCCGAAGTCCCACCTGCTGCTCGACACCCCATCTCCCTGTGTCTCCCAAGTCAGCTTTCCCAGGGCGTCTGAGCGCCCTGCCCACTTCGCCAACGCTGCCACATCGGCCCCAGCCAGGGGCTTCTTAGAGCGGAAGCACACTCCACCACTTTGCAGCCTGTGTTCCTTCCACTTCTGTGCGTCCAGAATGGGCCACCTGTCCGCTACAGCCAGGCCTGGGTCAGGGCCCTCCACCTCCCACCTGCGTGGGAGTCCCTCACCAGGCTCACTGCGTCTTCTCCTCCCCAGCACCTTTCATCGAGGGCAGGAGGCCAGGGCACCCATGTGTTACATCTCCCCTTCCTGGAAGACTTCCCTGGAGTCCTGGGCATGCCCTGCCAGGTTGGGCACTGTGGCTGGGAGCTCTAGCACACTGGGAGGAAGGGCCCTCAGGCCAGCTGGCGGCCGGGCCTGTGTCTGGATCCAGGCCACCGACACTAGGCAGCCTCTCTGCTCACCCCTTCGGCCCTCCGGAGGCTGTAGCGAGGAGGGCAGCAGGGGCACGGCATGGCCTGAGGCGTGGGCAAGCAGGCATCAGCCTCCTCGGGCTGGTGGGGGCTCTGCCACGTCCCACTCCCGGTGTACAACTAAACCGTTAGTCTCTGTGGGCTGGCCCCACTTCCTGCTCCTTCTTCCTCCTGGGGGAGGCCGCCAGGCACACAAGCTGGCCCCAGTCCATCTGCTGCTGCCTTGGGCCCCTCTGGCTTCTGAACTAGTAGGTGGCTCCACCTGCACCCCGGGAGTCAGCCAGCCCCCCGGGACTTTAGCTTAAACCTGAGCACACTGCACCTGACCTTCCAAGCACATCCTCAACTAGCCAAAACTTCACCAGCTGACAATGAATCTTGCCACCTGCCCACGTGCCCACATCCTCCCCAGGGTTTCTCTCACTGAGAACGCCGGCACCTGCCCTGCCTGGGGAGAAGTAGGGATGGACTAGGGCTGTTCACTCCAGTCCCCAGAACCTGCTGATGTGAAGGTCCCCGGGCTCGCATGTCCCACCAGCAACACGTCTGCTCTACAGCCCGGCCCTCCTTTCTCCAAGCCACCCCCATACAGAGACTTCCCGGAGAGACCTGCCCAGCTGCTCTTTAACCCACATCATCCCAGGGACTGGCCCATCTGCAGCCCCTATCCTGCTGCGATTTTCTTCCATGCCCAGGTCTCGGAGACATATCACAGCCCAGGTGGGGAGAGGTGGTGTCCCGTGGGACGAAGTTTACACAGTGTGACCACTGAGATCCAAGCTGCACGGCAGGGCGTGCACCTGCGCCCCAAGTTCAAGGATGGCTAGAGGAGAGAACACTTTTACTGGAAAGAAAGGCAGAAAAGAGAAGGAGGAAGAAAAGTTAAAAGGGAGAAATAAGAAAATGCAGAAAAATACAGATGGATGAAAAGGGAACTTCACCTCTTCCCTGTCACTCACTCGCTCCCTCAAATCATCACGGAGTCCTCGGACGGAAATCCCAAACTAGCCCTGGGAACGGACTCGTGGAGGAGGCAGCTCTGGGTAAGTGAAACAGGCGGACCCTTGGGGGCTGTTCCTGACCTAAGACCCCTCCTTGCTGTGTGCCCCCAGGACTGCTATAGGGTAAATCGGAGGCAGCGGCAACACCCCAGCGGCCTCCACCACACCAAAGACACCACGTCGTCCGGCACTGTGGTGGGGCCGCGGACATGTCTATTTTTACTGCAAGGACAGAAATCACTTCTGAGAAGCTGGCACGGTGGCTAGGGCCTGGCCTGTGCCTCTGCCCCAAGTGGATGTGAGCCCTGAAAGGCTGAGTGGGAGGCCAGGCGCAGTGGCTCACACCTGAAATCCCAGCACTTTGGAAGGGCAAGACGGAGATTGCTTGAGTCCAGGAGTTCAGGACGAGGCTGACCAACATGGCAAAACTCTTTCTCTGCCAAAAATACAAAAAATTAGCTGGGGCCGGGCGCGGTGGCTCAAGCCTGTAATCCCAGCACTTTGGGAGGCCGAGACAGGCGGATCACGAGGTCAGGAGATCGAGACCATCCTGGCTAACATGGTGAAACCCCGTCTCTACTAAAAAAAATACAAAAAACTAGCCGGGTGAGGTGGCGGGCGCCTGTAGTCCCAGCTAGTCGGGAGGCTGAGGCAGGAGAATGGCGTAAACCCGGGAAGGCGGAGCTTGCAGTGAGCCGAGATCGTGCCACTGCACTCCAGTCTGGGCGACAGAGTGAGACTCTGTCTCAAAAAAAAAAAAAAATTAGCTGGACGTGGTGGCGCATACCGGTGGTCCTAGCCTTTCTGGGGGCTGAGATGGGAAGATTTCTTGAGTCTGGGAGGTTGAGGCTGCAGCAAGCCCAGATTGTGCCACTGCACTCCAGCCTGGGCAACAGAGTGAGACCCTGTCTCAAAAAAAAAGAAAGGCTGAGTGTGGCTGGGGAGTGGGGGAGGCTGAGCGGGGTTGGGGGGTGCGGTGTGGAGATCGCCCACCTGGAGCCCACCCGCTGGGAGCTCACACAGACCTCCCTGCCCAGAGCACACTGGGTGCTCAACAACTCCCAGGTGAAGCATGGGACCCAGGCCACGTGCCATCCTGGAGGCTATGAAGGGACTCGTCACTGAGGTCTGTGCCAGAGCACTTAAGCACCTTATGCTAATCTGCTCTCGGAACCACACAGAGATGCAGAATAAAAGGCCCCAACCAAGGCTGCAAGCCCTTCATCACAGCTGTCACAAATCCACTGTCCCGTCTCCAGCTCACCTATTCCATGGCTGTTCCCACCGCCTTCCAAGCTCAGCTCTCCCTGTCACCTGCCCCTCCGCCAGGCCCACCAGCCTTGACCTGTGCCACTCACTGGCTCGCAGCTGGGAGGCCTTCAGCTCTTTTTCCATTTCTCTTTTCTCCTTTCTTCATACTTAGCTTAAAGCTCCCAGCACTTTAGCGGGCAGCCCATGAATCCAAACTCCCCAAGAAATTCCACAAGAGACATTTATCAATGTCACCTGCACCGGCTGGCAAACGACCTTCACTTGTGAGTTCCGTGTCCAGTCTTCCAAATACGCTTCTCAAGGACGTGAATCCTTGTGGTGTCATCTGAATCGAATCCTGAAGACTACAGAATGCCTGTTCTCTAACAGTGAATGCTACATGAACAATTAGGGGGGCTGGTGATAACACATCTTCAATTTTGCTTACGATTATCTTCATTTTAACAACTTTGCTCAATATTCCCCAAATCCTTGGCCAATAAACGGCTCTGCTACTTTGTTTTTTGAAAGTGTTCACTTTGTTCTCTTTCTCCATAATCAATTCCTTTTAACCAAAACCTTTCACCTCTTTGGAAGTCATTGGCCTATGAATCCTAACACTGGCCACGTAATCAAGAAGCCACCCATGACACAGGTCCTTATGCCCTTTGAGTAAACCTCCCCACCCCTGCACCCCCAATCCTGCAGAGCTGAGACAGGCAGGTGGCCGAGGAAAGCAGGTGAAAGGTCAGTGTGATGCACTGTGCATTGCCAGGTTTCAAAACACGCCCAAGGAAAACGGAGATACTGGAATTGCCTCTGTAATATAAAACAAACAATAAAACTTGGTGCGTGATAACAGACTTCCAAGAAAATGGTCTTTATAGCAACTGAAATATGTAAATAATTTATGAGTGGGGCAGAAGTCTTTCAACATAGCCTTGCAATCAACAGGTATGGAGATACTAATAGGTGGGTGGGAAGGTAGGTAGGGAAGACATACAGATTCCTTTTTGTGCTCTTAATAATGAAGATAAAGAACATTCTTTTTTTTTTTTTTTTTTTTTTTGAGATGAAGTTTTGCTCCATCACCCAGGCTGGAGTGCAGTGACATGATCTCAGCTCACAGCAACTTCTGCCTCCTGGGTTCAAGTGATTCTCCTGCCTCAGCCTCCCAGGTGGCTGGGATTACAGGCATGCGCCACCACGCCTGGCTAATTTTGTATTTTTAGTAGAGATGGGCTTTTACCATGTTGACCAGGCTGGTCTCGAACTCCTGACCTCAAGCGATCCGTCCAACTCGGCCTCCTAAAGTGCTGGGATTACAGGCCTGAGCCACTGCACCCAACTCAGAACATTCCTTTTACCAAACCCTTTGGCATATGCTAGACAACGTGACTCATATACATTTTTATACTGATGTATTTGACTAGCATTAGATCATTTAATTCTCGCTAGCACCCCAGGAAATGGGTAGTAGGGCTACCTCCATGTACTAATGAGAAAACCAGGGCTTAGATGTCAAGAAACTTGCCTAGTGTCACAGCCAGCAAATCATAGCTCTGGAAATCAAACCCAGGCCCAGGCCCAGGCCAGGCGTGGTGGCTCACGCCTCTAATCTCAGCACTTTGGGAGGCTGAGGCAGATGGATCACCTGAGGTCAGGAGTTCGAGACCAGTCTGACCGATATGGTGAAACCTAGTCTCTACTAAAAATACAAAAAATTAGCTGGGCATGATGGTGTGCGCCCGTAGTCCCAGATACTAGGGAAGCTGAGACAGGAGAATTTCTTGAACCCGGTAGGTGGAGGTTGCAGTGAGCCGAGATTGCACCACTGCACTCAGCCTGGGCGACAGAGTGAGACTCTGTCTCAAAACAAAACAAAACAACAACAACAACAACAAAAAAAAAACCCAGGTCCAACTCCAAAACGTGTACTCTTAAATCCCAAAGCAAAGTGGTAGGTACTACACAAAAAGTTCTACTTGGGATTCCTAAAGTTACAACACAGATATAAAATTAGGTCACTGTTGTAACCAAAATGATGAGATTGCAGCCAGCAATAAAACTCCAGTAAATACAAACACCATCGGTGCCAACTGTAAAATTATCCACATGCTGCAGTCTTCCCACTGCACAGTGCCCACACACACAGGAGCAGGCTCTGCCTTCTGCTCAAACCTAGCTAACAGCTGCCCGTCTCCTCCAGCGGTAAAACACTGTGTTGGAAATCCTCCGAGAAAAGGTTAGCCATGGGAAGCGACAGCTTAGCTCAGCAGGAATACCAGGCAGGGCCTCTAGGAAAAGAGAAAGTGTGAGGCTGGATGACATGGGCCCCATTCCTGGAAAAACTGGAGGAGGCATCGTAGGCAGAGTCGGAAGCAGTGTCTCTGGCGAAGGGCAGGGCAGTTATCTTATCATCGACAACACATTCTTGGATGCCCGGGTGACCAATGCCTGGGAAGGCTCTGCTTGGCTAGAAAGCTAGTGCGGGCCTCCGGGACTGGCTCCAGTCCGGGGAAACCACCTTCACAACATGCATGATTTCCAAGGTGGCAAAAATCTGGCCTGGCCTCCTCACTGCTGCCCAAAGAACTTCAAGGGAAGTACCAGGAAGGCTCTGGAAGGACATCAGCAGCCCAGGGGTTTCCCTAAAACTAGCACGCACGTGCGGTAAAGTTCGTGGCTCTTCTGAACTGCGGTGCAGGCAAAAATTAGCAATAATGGGAAGGAAGAAAAGCAGCAGCTCCTCTTCACTGGGCAAGCGTGGGTGCATGCTCTCCGCACGGTGTGAGCCACCTCGTTATTCAATCGCAGATATGCGTATCTGTAATGGTGCCCTGTACTTTTCCAGTAAATGTGTATACACACAAATAGAAGTTATTTCCCAGAGTCGGCTGGGTGTGTTGGCTCATGCCTGTAATCCCAGCACCTCGGGAGGCCGAGGCGGGTGGATCACCTAAGGTCGAGAGATCAAAAGCAGCCAGGCCAACATGGTGAAACCTCATCTCTACTAAAATTACAAAACATTAGCTGGGTGTGGTGGTGGGCGCCTGTAGCAGGAGAATTGCTTGAACCTGGGAGGCGGAGGTTGTAGTAAGCCAAGGTCGCACCACTGCACTCCAGCCTGGGAAACAAGAGCGAAACTCCATCTCAAAAAAGAAAAAAAAAAAAAAAAAAAAGAAATTGTTTCCCAAACCCGATGGAAGCACCTTAGAAGTGAGAATGTGAGACTCACCTTATGTTTTTTGGAGAGTTTCATGTACAAGAAAGGTGAAGGAATTTTCATTATTTATTTATTTATTTTCATAAGACAGAGTCTTGTTCTGAACTCCTGGCTCAAGAGAGCCTCTTGCCTCAGCCTAAGCTGGGACTACAGGTGTGCTCCACCACACCCAGCCTGGAGCTTTCATTATGAAAGGTTGCACCTTGAATTCATGACTGATCATTCAATATTCACACTATTTAAATTGGCCACACAGTGAATTTCCTGTACTGAAGTTTATCGTAACGGACTATTCACATTTATGGGGTCAATATAATGGGTTGTCAGGTTATAAAAGGAATTCTGGGCTGGGCACGGTGGCTCACACCTGTAATCCCAGCACTTGGGAAGCTGAGGCAGGTGGATCACCTGAGGTCAGGAGTTCAAGACCAGCCTGGTCAACATGGCGAAACCTCATCTCTACTAAAAATACAAAAATTAGCCGGGTGTGGTGGTGGGTGCCTGTAATCCCAGCTACTCCAGAGGCTGAGGCAGGAGAATCACTTGAACCCGGGAGGTGGAGTTTGTGGTGAGCCGAGATCATGCCACTGCACTCCAGCCTAGGTGACAGAGTGAGACTTCATCTCAAAAAACAAAAATAATAAAATTAAAAGAATTCTGGACTGGGTATGGTGGCTCATGCCTGTAATCCCAACACTTTGGCAGGCGGAGGCAGGAAGTTCGCTTGAGCCCAGGTATTTGAGACCAGTCTGGGCAATGTAGCAAGACCCCATCTCTACAAAACATACATAAATTAGCCAAGTGTGGGTAGTGCATGCCTGTCGTCCCAACTACTCGGGAGTATCGCTCAAGCCCAGGAGTTTGAAGTTACAGTGAGCTATGATCATGCCACTGAACTCTAGCCTGGATGACAGAGCGAGACTCTGTCTTACCAGGTACTGTAAAAATTAAGCCAATTCCGGGTGGATCACTTGAGGTCAGGAGTTTGAGACCAGCCTGGCCAACATGATGAAACTCCGTCTCTACTAAAAAATAAAAACTAGCTAGGCTTGGTGGTGCGTGCCTGTAATCCCAGCTACTCGGGAGGCTGAAGCAGGAGAACTGCTTGAATCCAGGAGGTGGAGGCTGCAGTGAGTCGTGATTGCGCCACTGCACTCCAGCCCGGGCGACAGGGCGAGACTCCATCTCAAAAAAAAAAATTAAGCCAATTCAAATTCACCTTATAGTGCACCACATCAATAAGTAATGGTTAGATAAATACAGACAAATGTGATCTTAGCCACTGTGTGTATGTGAAGAAGTATAAAGAAACCAGGAAGCCCGGCATGGTGGCTCATGCCTGGAATCCCAATGCTTTGGGAGGCCAAGGTAAAAGGGTCACTTAAGGCCAGGAGTTCAAGACCAGCCTGGACAGCACAGTGAGGCCTGTCTCTACAAAAAATATAAAAAATTAGCCAGGTGTGGTGGCATGTGCCTGTGGTCCTAGCTATGCAAGAGGCTGAAGAAGGAGGATCCCTTGAGCCCAAATGGGAGATTATGTTGAACCACGATGGCACCACGGCACTGTACTCCAGCTTGGGCAACAAAGCAAGATCCTGTCTCTGAAAAAAAAAGAAGTCCGGGCATGGTGGCTCATGCCTGTAATACCAGCACTTTGGGAGGCCAAGGCAGGCAGATCACCTGAGGTCAGGAGTTCAAGACCAGCTTGGTCAACATGGTGAAACCTCGTCTCTACTAAAAATACAAAAATTAGCTGGGCATGGTAGCACACACCTGTAGTCCCAGCTACTTGGGAGGCTGAGGCAGGAGAATCGCTTGAATCCAGAAGGCGGAGGCTGCAGCGAGCTGAGACCACACCACTGCACTCCAGCCTAGGCAACAGAGTGAGACTTCCTCAAAAGAAAGAAAAGAAAAAAAAAAAGGAAAGAAAAGAGAGAAAGAAAGAAAAATGAAACCAAATATCCAAGAAAAGAAAGGGAGGGAAGGAAGGAGGGAAGGGAGGGAGGGAGGGAAGGAGGGAGGAAGGGAGAAAGGAAGAGAGGGAGGAAAGAAAGAAAAAGGAAAGCAAACCTTCATGTATTAAATCTGTTTCAGGGTACGGGAGGAAATGACAGTTGGCAAATCAGGGATAAATGCTTTTATAAATGAAGAATCATTTGATAAAAAGCCAAATTTCAGTGATAGCATATGACAGTTTCTTTCTTTCTTTCTTTTTTTTTTTTTTTTTGAGACAGAGTCTTGCTCTGTCAACCAGGCTGGAGTGCAGTGGCGTGATTGTGATCTCGGCTCACTGCAACCTCCGCCTCCCAGGTTCAAGCGATTCGCCTGCCTCAGCCTCCCAAGTAGCTGGGACTACAGGCGTGCGCCACCATGCCCCGCTAATTTTTTGTATTTTAGTAGAGACGAGGTTTCACTATGTTGGCCAGGCTGGTCTTGATCTCCTGACCTCGTGATCCACCCATTGTGGCCTCCTGAAGTGCTGGGAGAAGTACAACGCGCTCGGCTGACGGTTTCTTCAAGGTTATTTAGTTTACTCCTCACCAGGGTGTCAGAATACAGCGTTAGGAACGCTCTCTGTGGTGACTCAATGTGACTCGATGACCACAGGACCCCCAGAGTGAGCCAGGGCTGGTAGGCAAAGCAGACGTCACTACAGAGAGCTAGCAGCTTGCTGCGGGGAGAGAAGAGGGACGTGGTCTCGGGTCCAGACGTCCTCAGCCACAGTAGCAGCGTGAAGGAAGGAAGGTGCATTGAGGGGGGACCCAAATGCTCCTCCACTCCCTGCCTTCCTCACAGGAACTTCCCGTAACACAAACAGAAGTAACAGTGCCCTTCGTCAGGAGGTTGTGGCAATCCAGAGTGGAAAAAGTGCCTCGGGCAGGGCGAGGGGGCTTATGCCTCTAATCCCAGTGCTTTGGGAGGCTGAAGTGGGAGGATCGCTTGAGGCCAAGAGTGCACTATGACTGTGCCAAGGCACTCCAGCCTGGACAACAGGGCAAGACCTTGTCACTAAAGAAAGAAAAAAGGAAAAGAAAGGATGTCTCAAATGTTCTGCCATTCCTTCAACACATATCTGAATGTCTGCTCTGGGCCACTGAAATAATGAGGAAGGTGAGTGTAAGGGCGAGTTAGGAAGAAGTAGCAGCACTTAGCCCCAGCCGCATGTGGGGGCTTAGGGAACACGAAGAATGCGGGCTGGCTCTCCCGCTCTTGGGCTGGGTACCACAAACCACCAGCATCAGGAGTATGAAGCCTTCCTTTCTTAACCTAAAGAACTTGATGTCTAATGCCTAAGCTATATCCCTCAGGAAGCAGAGCGGTACCCACCCTACTGCCCAACCCTCCAAGGTGACCGTGATCCTCCTGCCCACCCTGGAGAGGCACGCCTCACTCAGCAGCATCATTTCTTTCATTGTTAACTTGCAAAGATGTTCCTGGACCCAAGAACAATCCTCACCAAAAAAAAGGCAAAGGCAGACAGACACTTCTGAAGCTATCAAGTTACCCAAATAGGCAGCTGGCCTCAGCCCAGGGCCTGCTGGGGATCCAACCTTCACCCGACATTTGAACGAGGTAAAAGTTGAAATTTACACAAGGTAACAAATATTTGAAGCTAGCAAGCAGAAAAAAGTCCTTACTTGTGTTAAGCAATCAATTTGTTTAAAAAACATATCCTGTACATGTCGTCAAAGAAACTGTTAATAGTGGTGGCATCTGGAGAGGGGAACCAAGTGAGAAGGACTCTACTCTGTATCTGTACCTTTAAAAAAAAAAATAGAGACAGGATCTGGCTCTGTCACCCAGACTGGAGTGCAGCGGTGCAATCATAGTTCACTGCAGTCTCCACCTCCTGGGCTGAAGCCATCCTCCTACCTCAGCCTCCTGAGTAGCTGGGACCACAGATGCACTCCACCAGGCCTTACTAATTGTTTGTGGAGACAGGGGTCTGGCTCTGTTCAGCCCAGGTTGGTCATTCCTGGCCTCAAAGCAATCCTCCCACCTTGGCCTCCCAAAGCACTGAGATTACAGGCGTGAGCCACGAGTCCAGGCCCATTCGTGCCTCTTTAACTTTGCATCGTGTGCTTATATCTCTTATTTGTAAAAACAACAACAACAACAAAAGTCTTCACAAGAAAAGCTCAAGACTGGCAGAAGACAATTGAGGCCTCTTTAAAGTGTGTTGGAGAGAATCTCTCCAACACAGACAATCTCGAACAGCCATTTTAATTCTCAAAATACCAATTCTTCCGGAATTCAAGTTCAGGTTTCCACCAGCAACAGAACTCTGGCCTGCCAATAATAACCATGCAGAGTGACTAAACATTTTTTCCAACAAAGGAAAAAATGCAAACGATCAAAGTGCAGAAGCAGCCCTTGGCCAGCGCAGGCGCCGGTTTCCGCCTCCCGCCGCCGCTGCCACCGCCCCTGTGCCTTTAGATTTCGGGCAGCAAGTTTAATTGCTTGCTTGGAACGCGTCCTCGGAAGGGCACCGCCAGCAACTGCGGCTTCGCGCCCCGCCCCTTCCCCCAAGCCCCGGGCGGGCGTCACGTGACGACTGAGAAAAGTAGGGGAAAGGTCAGCAACAGCCCCGCCCCCGGGCTGGCGCGTCCCAGGCGCTCGGATCCTGTTCCACCCGCCGTGCCCACAGAGACCTTCCGGAGCGAGCTGGCGCGCGTCCCTGTGGCCACCCCAGCGACAGCGGGAGAAATGCAACGCACCTCTCCGTGGAAAGGTCGAGCCCTGCGGTGCCCAACTTTGGGGACAGCTCGGTGCTCAGTGCTTCTGATGACAGATGCTGCATCCAACGAGCCAGAAACGCAGGCACCGCGCTCAAGAGCCCAGGGCGCGTCTAAAAGGGGCTCACTGTGAAGCCCCAGTGAAAACTGACAGTGTTTTTATGAATGGGCACGCGGGGCCAGGGTTGGGTAAGGGCAGGCCCTCGTTCCAGGACTCCCCGGAGGCCCAGCTTGACCGCTCGGTGACCACTGGTCCGGGGCTGGGGCCAAACACAGCAGCCGCAGCAGCATCGGAAGGAACCCAGTTTAATTCTCTGCCCCAGGGTAGGCGGCTTGTGTTTAGTACCAACTCCAAACGTTATTTTGGCCTGTGCATGATGCTAATTTCTGCCACTTTGAAACAAAGTGTGTGCACTCCCAAACCTGGCCCTTTTTACTGTTTGATTCCAACTGTTAAGATAGAGTTCAAGTGCAAGGTCGAGGCAGCAATGCTTCACAGGAAGGAAACCAGTAATTTACATGCGAAAAGCAGCCCACAGGTTCTTGGTATTGAGGCAAAATCAACCCAAAGAATCCCCAGACCAAATGACAGCTGGATGCTCGCTGGCCTCAGCGGTGTGCATTCTCAGCGACACTAATGTCCTCAATTTAATTGCTACGTTTACTCGGTTAGAGTCGCCTTAAAGAATTTGGAAAGGCCCGGGGGTGGGGGTGCTTCCTGGCATAAATAAAAGACCGGGGCTCAGCCACTTTTTATTCACTTGGTGTGTGGCTTAGAAGGAAATAAACATGCTTGCATATCTGGAATGACCAGAAACCAGACACCTGTGGAAGAAAATGGTGTAACAAAATACACCGTTGCAAAAGGTAAAACCGATTTTCATTTTATTCGGTAACTTACAAAGTTACCGGCTTCCTACTAAAATCTGTTCTTAAATATTTTATAACACACGGAGCCGAGAGGAACCGAAAGCCTGTGCCGAGTTGGGAATATTAACTCTGTTATGTATTTAACCTGGTAGTTAGTTGGGATTTTAACTCTCTGAGTTGTTTTCTTTTTTTCTTTTTTCTTTTTTCTAAGTAAGATCAGCCCTCATCTTTGAGTCCTGCGGCTTTAAGGAAAGCCAAGGGCGGATTTACATTATGAAGACGCTGACCCACGGCCTTTCCTGACAAAGCGAAAGAAGCCGGCTGTTGGCTGGCCGCGGCGGTGGCTCCAAGAAGGGGCTGCCCCGCGTGGCCCTGACCGCACCGTCAGGCTCGCTGGCCAAGTTCGCCAGGGCCCGGCCACGTGACACCCCCACCCTCCAGCGGCCCCGCAGCTCCCGGCCCGGCACGACCTTGGGCACGCGCTCCGCGCCCACCTGCCCTTGACCCAGCGTTGCACGGGAGAGGCTGCGGGCGCTCCCAAGCAGGCACGGGGCCCGGCACCCTCATCCTGCTCACGGCAGCGCTCGGACCGCGCCTGGAGTCCCTGCGCCAAGGGCGTGTCCCGACGGCTGCACTGCGAGGGCGGGCTTGGGGAGGGGGACCGGGGAGACCGGGGCTGGGATGGGGTCAGCGGCGTTCTGCCGAATCCCGAGGGCCAAGCATCCCTCCCTCAGCCGCACTGCACCTGCTCGCAGGTGACCGATCCACGGGCGGACCCTCAGACCCAATCCTCTCCGGAGCCGGGGTGGGATGGGCAGGGACAGGAGCCGGAGGCCCTACTGGCCCCGGGCGAAGGCATCCTGGAAAGCATCCAGAGCGTCCAGCATCCCTCCCGCGGCCACCCGCAGGCAGACCGACCCCCGGTCAGACCCTCAGACTCAATCCAGTCCGGGGCAGATTAAGAAGTGGGAGACAAGGGAGCCGGTGGCCCTGTTGGCCCCCGGCCGGAGGCCTCCAGCCAAGTCCGGAGGGCCGAGCATCCCTCCCACGGCCGCACCGGACCCGCCTGCTGACGGACAGACCCCCGGCAGGCCCCCAGACCCAATCCCCTGCGGGACTTGGGGAGCCCCGGCCCCTCTCCGGGTTCAGGATCTCCACAACCCCGCCGTCCGGGGGGAATACCGGGGTTCCTCTCGGCGTCCCGGTTCCGGCGGGTCCCCCACCAGGTCCGGTTCCCGGCAGCCCCGCGCGCCGCCCGTGCCCGGCTCCCGCAGCCCGCAGGGCCGCTCCGTCACCCTCCCCACCGCGCGCGGCCGGGCCTCACCGAGTAAGCGACGGAGGTGCGGCAGCGGCAGCGGCGGCGGCAGCGGCTGCGGTAGCGGCGGCGGTGGCAGCGGCGGCAGCGGCGACTGAGTGAGCGAGCGGCGAGCGGGCTCCGGGGAAGGAGGGCCGCGGGTGAGGCCGAGCGCACCCGACGCCGGCGGCAGCGGATTGGCTGAGGCGGGTCCGGCTGCGGCGCCGGCGGGCGGGGGACTCCCGGCGCGCGGAGGGCGGGCCTGGGCGGGGCGGGGCGTCCACGGGGCGAGAAGGGGAGGGAAACTGAGGCTCCCGCGGGTGCTCGCGTCCTCGACCTCTGCCGGAATGGGGTCTAGGACGAAACTCCTCACCCTCCGAGCCTCAGTTTCCTCATCCGTAAAATGAGTCATCTCGTGGAGGCCGTGCGCATAAAATGCTTGGCTGTGTGCCTGGCCCATGCTCGCGATTTATCGGCATTGCCCGGTGTAATGCTCCAGGCACCCCCTGATGGTATTCACCCCCGACTCCTTTAAGCAGACAAGGGTGGCGGGCCAGGAAATAAGTTGTCCAACGTCACTGAGCTGAGGAGCAACCGATCCACCGGGAGTGGTGGCGCGCGCCTATAATCCCAGGTACTCTGGAGGCTGAGGAGAGAAGATCGCTTGAAGCCAGGAGTTTAAGGCCAGCCTGGGCAACGTAGGGAGACCCCGTCTCTAAAAAAAAAAAGCGGGGGGAATGATAGACCGGACAGTGGGTCCAGATCTGACTCCACAGCCCATGCCCCAAATCAGACCTTATACCACGAGCGATCCGGAGGCAGCGTGGCTCCTCCTCATCTAGCTAGGATATAAATGCCTTCCTTACTGGGCTTTGGTGAGATTTACTAAAATAATTCTTCCAACGTCAAGAACATAATAGGTGCCAGGAGAGGAGTAGCTGGAGTCCAGGGCAGAGTGACCGAGAGACCCTTGTGCTGGAGCTCGGGAGAGGGGCCGGGAGCGGGAACTGAACATCCACCCGTCCCAGGAGTCTAGGGCGAGCGCAGCTGCAGGGGACCCGGGGGGTTGACGGGGAGGGAGAGGGGCCCAAAGCATAACAGGAGGGCCAAGGGGCTCTTCCTGCCCGGGAGCTACCCCTCCCCTATCTTTACCCGCAATGCTTCCAGGCGCGAGCTGGCAGCTCTGCATACAGCAGGTGCTCCATAAGTGCACCGATTTTATGAACAAAGACTCTTTTAAACCATTTTTTATGAACCCGGCTCTTTTTAAGGTCGACTACTTCTAGTTATGAAAAATCCATGTTAGCAACCATCCTTCTTTCTGTATTATTTGGCTGTTACCGCAGAATAATTTACAAGAGAAAATGAAAGTTCTCCTTTGATCCCGCCCCCCACCGCCGCTGCAGTTAACTCTCCCTGCGGTTCTCAGGCTCACTGTTTTAAAGGCAGGCTAGGAGGCAAGCTGTCTGTAAGCTGTTTTGTTTTCGCTTGGCTTCAGTCGTGGACATAGTTCTCTGTGGGGGGACGGAGATGACCGCGGGCCTTCCCAAGGCTGCGTAAGATTTCCTTTACGATGCTGTGATCCATTTACGCGGCCCCCAGTGGACAATTAAGCCCTCCTCCCCGCCCCCCACCCCACCATTGCAGGTATAAATAAAAGCTGCGTTGGCCGTCGATGTACCTCTTGGAGCTCCTGGTTCTCCTGTAGGATAGATCCCTGGAGGGGACGCAACCAGGCACATGGAACATTTTGATGCCACAGGCCAAGCTAGCATGCCGAAAAGCTTACCAACTTCCACTACCACCTGCGCGTGCAAGCGGGTCCCTGTCTCCGATTAGGGATTATTTTAATCTTTGCCAATCCTAAAAGGAGGGGTGAAGGAGGGAAGAACCTCTCATCTCTCCTTTTAATTTGCGTTTCTTTGAGGTTAGAAGTTGGGGGTTTGTCCCCCTGCTGGCTCTTGTCTGGACCACAAGTGAGCCCGGGCACTCGAGCCCCGCAGATTTCACCGCCCCAAAAGGCAGGGGGGCCGGGCCAGGGCACACGTTCCCGACGCACGGCTGCACCCCACGAGCCCTGGCGGTTCTTGCGCGTGGGGCTCTCCTTGCGCGTGGGCCTTCGCGGTTTGCGCTACAGAAGCTGGACTGTCATTCTCACCTCAAATGCCCTTCCCTCCTTTCCCTGGAACCTCAGTCGCCTACAGGTCCCGGCTCCAAGGTCACTTCCTCCCTCGCTCAGCGCCCCGGTGCGCGCCCAGCTGGGATTGGCCCCGCGCCCTGTCTGTTCCCAGGGCTCTTCGGCCTTGACAGTGCGCCCTTCCCTGCGCCCCGCCTCGGTGCCACCTGCAGGCCGGGCGGGGCAGGGACAGGTACCCGGTCTGTGGGGGCGTCGAGGCGCCACGCTCACCTGTGCCATGGAGGCCGTGCTCTCGGCGGCGGCAAGGAGCCTGCGACTGCAGCCACACTGGGGAGGCCTCATTCCCCTCCCGCCGACCACGCGGCAGCTGTCCTCCCCCGGTCGGCGGCTCCCCCGGCTGCGAAGCTGAGTCTATTAATAAAGAACCAGAGAACCAGGCCCCCCGGGGAGCTCCGGGCCTGAGCCTCAGTTCCCTGGGGCCAAAAAACATCTCCATGCCTGCCTCCGAAACTAGAATAATCTTTCTCAAGCCTTGTGGGGTTTTTTGGATTTTTTTTTTTTTTTTTTTTAAACAAATTCTGCCCCAGTTTGAATACTGTAGCAGTTGCCTACCATAGCTACAAGAAAACTTTTCTTTTTAATGCGGGTAATGTTTTTATTTATCGCTAAGATTTCTCTTTTTACTCTAAAAAAAACTTTTTTATGGAAAAATCCAAACCTTTTTGTTCATTCATTCATTCATTTTTGAAACAGGATCTTTCGCTGTTGCCCAGGCTGGAGGGCAGTAGCAAAATGGCAGCTCACTGCAGCGTTGACATCCCAGGCTCAAGCGATCCTCTCGCCCCAGCTTCCTCAGTAGCTGGGGTCACAGGCAAGTCCCGCCATGCCTGGCTAATATTTTGAAAAATCCAAACCTTTGAAAAAAATTAACCGGAACAGTATAATAAAGGCCCGTACAACCAAAACTCAAGTTCAACAGTTACTGAGCTAGGGCCAAGGTATATGCTTGTGTTCCTACCCACTCCTGCCCAGTCCTACTGTTTATTTTAAAGCAAATTCAGAAATCCTACCGTTATGTCCACAAATTCCTTTTTTGTTTGTTTGTTTTTTGTTTTTTGAGATGGAGTATTGCTCTGTCCCCCAAGCTGGAGTGCAGTGGCGCAATCTCACCTCACTGCAACCTCTGCCTCCAGGGCTCAAGCGATTCTCATACCTCAGCCTCCTGAGTAGCTGAGATTACAGATGTGCATCACCATGCCCAGTAATTTTTGTATTTTTAGTAGAGACAGGGTTTCACCATGTTAACCAGGCTGGTCTTCAACTCCTGATCTCAGGTGATCCATTCGCCTCAGCCTCCCAAAGTGCTGGGATTACAGGTATGAGCCATTGCGCCCGGCCCTCAAATTCTTGAGTACAAACTTCTAAAAAATAAATATTCTTAACTAAAAAATATGACCATACTATCGTTGTCCCATCTAAAATAGATGAACAATTGTGACAGAAAATGGTAAACCCTGTTGCCTGCCAAGAGCACAGCTGAGTCCCCACTCGATCTCACCAGCCTCATTTCTTGCTGGCAACTCCCAGCAGATTCTGATCCAGAAGTATGTACGATATTTTGGAACTCAGTTCTGGTTTCCCCATAGGAAACGGTGTTGAAATCTCAGCGTGGTGTGCTTCCCTCTCCTCTCCGAAGCCTGTAGTCCCTCTGACCTTGAACCTTGGGCCCCTGTAGGTGTTGAGTAAATATGGTCAGTTCCACTTTGCTGAGCCTGCATCACCAGGGTTTCATGAGGACAGAACCGGGTGATGCAGACGAAAGCACCTGCACGCAACAAGAGGACGTGCACGGAAAGGACTCAGAGCAACAAGTGCACTGTTTTCTTAACGAACAGGTCTGCTCTGACGCGGGATCAGAACACATTCTTTTGTTGTTGTTTGTTTGAGATGGAGTCTCTCTTCGTCACCCAGGCTGGAGTGCAATGGTGTGATCTCGGCTCACTGCAACCTCTGCCTCCTGGGTTCAAGCGATTCTCCTGCCTCTGCCTCCCAAGTAGCTGGGATTACAGGCACGTGCCACCACAGCTAATTTTTGTACTTTTAGTAGAGACAGGGTTTCACCATGTTGGCCAGGCTGATCTTGAACTCCTGACCTCAAGTGATCTGCCCGCCTCAGCCTTTCAAAGTGGTGGGATTACAGACATCAGCCACCGCACCTGGCCCAGAACACATTCTATCCAGCTGTTCCTAGCTGCTTTGCTGCCCATCTGTGCCTCAGTTTCCTCACTTAAAAGAGGACTGACTGGGTGCGGAGTCTCACGCCTGTAAACCTAGCACTTCGGGGCTGAGGCGGGTGGATCACCTGAGGTCAGGAGTTGGAGACCAGCCTGACCAATGTGGTGAAACCCCATCTCTACTAAAAATACAATAATTAGCTGGACGTGATGGCAGGCTCCTGTAATCCCAGCTACTCAGGAGGCTGAGGCAGGAGAATGGCTTGAACCTAGGAGGCAGATGTTGCAGTTAGCCGAGATCGTGCCATTGCACTCCAGCCTGGGCAACAAGATTGAAACTCAGTCTAAAAACAAACAAACAAACCAAAAAAAGAAAAGAGGACCTTGACCCAGGGCACTAATGAGCGAGCTTTCACCATTCTCCCTCATCCCTTCAGATCCAGGACTCCACTGTTTCTTCTGCACCTCTTAGTCCCCAGCACCCTGGCTGGCCCATTGAGGCACAAGGAAGGTCAGCAGGGGGTTGCCTTCCTGGGGAGGCAGCACAGTGAAGAAGCAGGAATGGAGGTCAGGAGAGGGTACAGCAGGCCACGGGGCACAGAGCTGAGTCTGGCTGGCTGCATGGGTGGCTTACTGCCCATCTGGCCTCAGTTTCCTCACTTCAAAAAAAGAGGATGGGCCAGGCGTGGTGGCTGACCCCTGTAATCCTAGCACTTTGAGAGGCTGAGGCAGGTGGATCTCTTGAGGTCAGGAGTTCGAGACCAGCCTGGCCAACAAGGTGAAACCCATTCTGTACTAAAAATACAAAAAAAAAAAAAAAAATTCGCCAGGCATAGTGGTTGGCACCTGTAATCCCAGCTACTTGGGAGGCTGAGGCAGGAGAGTCACTTGAACCCAAAAGGCAGAGGATGCAATGAGCCGAGATTGTGCCACTGCACTCCAGCCTGGGCAACAGAGTGAGACTCCGTCTCAAAAAAAAAAAAAAAAAAAAAGAGAGGACATTGACCCTGGGCACTAATAAGCAACCTTTTCACCACTCTTTTCTTTCTAATCTTATTCTGATTAGTTCATTTATTTGGAGAAGCAGTCATATTCTGGTGTTGGGAGCGTGAACTCCAGAACCACTCAGCCTGGGTTCAAATCCTGTCTCTGCCACTTACTAGCCAAGTGATCTTAAACCTCCCTGCACCTCAGTTTCCTCATCTGTAACATGGGAAAGAAATGGAAGCTGCCTTGGAGAGTTGTAATGAAGATAAGTAACTGACAGGAGTGCTTAGAGCATTCCCTGGTACACAGCAGGTGCCACGTAAGCTTTAGCTGGGATTATTATTCCCCCCACCCCGTCATGAGTCCATGTTTTCAAAACTGTTGCCCTCCCAGATCAGAGAATGTTGGAAAAAAAGGAAAAAATATATAAATTAATAAACAAAAACTGTTGCTTATAAACAGTACATGTAATGGGGGAATAACGAATTTTCTGGTGCATACGGCAGAAATCTGCAGAACTGCCAGCTGGAGACTATGACCAGCAAAAAATTCATTCATTGCTTTAAAAGATGCTTGTCAATAAGCACAGTGGCTGCCAAGACACCGTGTACTGCCAGCCAAGAACCAAAAATCTGGGCATTTTAATCTATACAGGTTAATTTCAGATAGATGAGGGGCCTCTTTAAGGCCATTTGAAATGGTCAGAATAGTTCAAGGGTCACTATTACTCCCTCCTCAGTTTCCCCAGTCATCTCTGAGGCCCCCATCTACCCAGCCTACTTAGAGAGTATGCATTCAGGCCAGGACCTGAGCTTCTTCATGGGATCAGAGCAGCGTGCTGGGCCCAGAGCAGGCAATGCCTTAACGGATGCTATTGAAGTTGGTGTCTCGACTTGCCCATCACCAGGGCCAGGGCAGTCTTGCTCCTGACTGCTATGCCGGCAGCCCCGATACTGGGACTTCACGCACAGGGAGGAGGTGACCCTCCTGTAGCTCATTTTAGCAGACACCTGAGTTTTTAAATGAGAGCATTGACAAAAAGTCTTCTTTGTTAAAGACATAAATCCTCCCCTTTGGAGGTAGAGGTAGAAGGAGAACGAGAGAGGTAGGTAATAACTTGAGTCTTTATAGTTTTTATATTTGGAAGGGCTGGGCGCAATGGCTCATGCCTGTAATCCCAGCACTTTGGCAGGCTAAGGTGGGTGGATCATCTGAGTTCAGGAGTTCGAGACTAGCCTGGCCAACATGGTGAAACCCCGTCTCTACTAAAAATACAAAAATGAGCCAGGCATAGTGTCACACGTCCATAGTCCCAGCTACTTGGGAGGCTGAGGCAGGAGAATCACTTGAACCTGGGAGGCGGAGGTTGCAGTGAGCTGAGATTGCACCATTGCACTCCAGCCTGGACAACAAGAACAAAATTCCATCTCAAAAAAAAAAAAAATTGGAACGAGGAGTCACTGACCCTTGGAAAACCCGATGATGGCTACAAATTCTATCCTTGGAAACACACACATGCACACACACGTGCACACACACACATGCACACACACACACGAACACACACACAGGCACACACACATAGTAAATCATTCCAGTTATGGCCCTTCGAAGGCCCGTCTCTAGCCTCCTGCGTCACACAGATTAAGAAAAAATATCCCAAACTTGGAAATAAGGCAAAAGCATGTCTGAATGTGATTTCAGTGTCACACTGGATCATTGCCTAACTGTCCCATTCAAGGATTCGCTCATTTTCTAGGGAACAGTATCTTGGACGAGGCCCCAGAGTCTGTGAAGTTACATGTGAGCTGGTAGATTTTTGTCCAATAGAAATTCAAAGGATTTCAGTTGATAGAAACAAGAATTCCCCAAGGTTATGATTTTATTGCCCTGTAGGACATTAACCAGTTTTGTAGCAATCTTATGGCAGTTTTCTTTTCTTTCCCTTTTATTTTTATTTTTGAGTTGGAGTTTCACTCTGTCACCCAGGCTGGAGTGCAGTCGTGTGATCTTGGCTCACTGTAACCTCCATCTTCCCGGTTCAAGCAATTCTCGTGTCTCAGCCTCCTGAGTAGCTGGGACTACTGGTGCCCACCACCGCGCCCGGCTAATTTTTTGTAATTTTTAGTAGAGACGGGGTTTCCCTGTGTTAGCTAGGATGGTCTCAATCTCCTGACCTCGTGATCCGCCTGCCTCGGCCTCCCACAGTGCTGGAATTACAGGCTTGAGCCACTGCACCTGGCCGATGGACTTTCTTATACTTATTTAACAGTTTAGCACACATATTTATGAGACAAATATAAGAAACCGTGTTTACTCATTTCTGTTTGCAGCATCATTTCACAAAGACCCTGATTCTGACTTGCAACTCTCTAGAAGGATGCTTTGAAGACAAAACAGGACAGAGCCCATGGCCCCCATGCCTCTTGCCTGAGTTACTATATTTCTTAAATGATAAGTGACCCTAATCCTTGCCTTTTTTCTGCACATAAGATAACGTCAGCTGGGTGAGGTGGCTCACACCTGTAATCCCAGCAGTTTGGGAGGCCGAGGCGAGCCGATCACCTGAGGTTGGGAGTTGGAGACCAGCCTGGCCAACATGGAGAAACCCTGTCTCTACTAAAAATACAAAATTAGCTGGGCATGGTGGCGCACGCCTGTAATCCCAGCTACTCGGGAGGCTGAGGCAGGAGAATGACTTCATCCGGGGAGGCAGAGGTTGCAGTGAGATCACACCATTGCACTCCAAGCCTGGGCAACAAGAGCGAAACTCCGTCTCAAAAAAATAAATAAATAAAAGTAAATAACATCTAACAAGGTTAGTGATTATGCCTCTGTAATCTATAACCAAATACAGCCAAACCCAACTTCTGATGTGATTCTGCTTCAGTGTAACTTCTGAAAAAGTTTGATGTGATTTTGCACAGGCGGAACCTCCACCACAGGTGTGTAAGCTGTGGCCTGAAACACCGTGGCGGGGCAATACGATGGAACTGCTCCTGGGCTATAGGCTTCAGTCAATAGTCCTCAGCAAGATCTCCGAATAAACTAACTTTAAAGCTTCAAAAGCTTGATTTTTTTCTTTAGTTGACATCTTTCAAATTACATATGAAGAGGTTGCCATAATCCTTTTAGCACTTAGGTCCTAGAAAGACTTTTTGTTTGTTTGTTTTTTGAGACAGGGTCTCCCTTTGTCACCCAGGCTGGAGTGCAGTGGTGCAGTGACACAATCTCAGTTCCCTGCAGCCTCGACTTGCTGGGCTCAGCCCCCCAGTAGCTGGCGCTACAGGCAAATGCCACGCCTGGCTAATTTTTGTATTTTTAGTAGAGACAGGATTTCACCATGTTGCCCAGGCTGGAGGTACTGGAAAGAGGAAACATCTGAATCCGGCCCTGGTCTCACACATACTCATTCATTTGATCATGCATCCATTCATTCTGCAAGTATGTACTGAGCCCCTACACTTATGCCAGCACTATTCTAGACACTGGGATTCTCAGGGAGTGAACAGAGCATTTTAACCAAGCCACATCCTCAGAAGCCCAAATTCTAGTGAGAGAGGCGGTCAAGAAACAGACTCATGTGGAAAGGGCAAAGGAGGCTGGGTGCAGTGGCTCACACCTGTAACCCAGCATTTTGGGAGGCAGAGGTGGGCAGACCACGAGGTCAGGAGTTCGAGACCAGCCTGGTCAACATTGCGAAACCCCTGTCTCTACCAAAAATACAAAAATTAGCCAGGTATGATGGCAGGCACCTGTAATCCCAACTACTCAGGAGCCTGAAGCAGGAGAATCGCTTGAACCTGGGAGGCGGAGATTGCAGTGAGCTGAGATTGTGCCATTGCACTCCAGCCTGGGTGACAAGAGCAAGACTCTGTCTCAAAAAAAAAAAAAAAAAAAAGGTAAAGGAGAAAAACAAACCAGGGATTGGGGCAGAGTGTGGCTCTGGCTTGGGGTGGGTGGGGACTAGCTTACAGATTCCATAGACCATAAACCCCTAGGGCTGGAAACCCTGGAAACCAGAACTGGATACATAACTTGGGTTTCAGAAATGTTAGCTGAATGACTGAGTGATGGTTGGGATGGACGGGTGGAGGCCTGGGGCTCTGCAGGC
The DNA here is from genome assembly GCF_037993035.2 of Macaca fascicularis. Lineage (NCBI taxonomy): Eukaryota > Metazoa > Chordata > Mammalia > Primates > Cercopithecidae > Macaca > Macaca fascicularis. The sequence continues at coordinate 5,777,908 of NC_088388.1, read as the reverse complement.
TTAGCTGCCCGGTGCCCCTGCATCTGGCCCTCCCCTTCCAGGCCTTCACCCCATTTCCATGTCTCCCACGGGAACCTGTCCCCATGCGTGACCTTCTTCACGGTCATCTTCTGTGCCCCATCGTCTTTGATGCAATCTGTGGCCTCCAGGCAGAACAGGCTTCAAAATTTGTCAAGCAAAGTGAAAGGAAGGCTGAGTCCTTTGATCAAAAACTATGAAGAATTTCAAGCTGAGGTGGGAAGATCGCTTGAAACCAGGAGTTTGAGACCAGCCTGGGCAACAAAGCCAGACTTTGTCTCTACCAAAAAAAAAAAAAAAATTACCTGGTGGTGTGCCTGTAGTCCCAGCTACTTGAGAGGCTGAGGTAAGAGGATGGCTTGAGCTTCAGCCCGGGAGTTCAAGGCTGCAGTGAGCTATGATCGCACCACTGCACTCCAGCCTGGGTTACAGAGCTCTTGAGACCCTGTCTGCAAAACAAATAAACAAATAAATACATAAAATTAAAAAAAAAATTTTTAAAACAAGAAAGGAATTTCAAGCCAGTGACCGCAGAGCATGAAACTAACCACGAAGCCCTATTAAGTTCTCCCTCTGTGTGACTGTGCGAGTTGCATTTCTCGGAAGCTGGCCCTTCCTCTAGGGCAGGCTGGAAAGACCTTCTAGAGATCTGCACCCACACAACCTTTCCACCCTGGGCTCGCAAACTTCACTGGACTCTGTGCTCCCTCCACTCAAGACCTCACCCCACTTCCTGCCTCTGAGCATCCGTTCTCGCTGTTCCCTCTGCCCAGCGTGCCTTTCCACTCACCTCTTCTTGTCTTTGTGCACAGCCATGGATCAGGTGCGGGGAGAGGAGATGGAGGCAAAGCAGGCCCAGTCAGCTCTCCAGAGAAGACACTCTCAGAGGGCGGCAGAGTGCTGGCCCGGCTGCAGCCTTGCCCCACCGCAAGGCCCAAGCAGAAGCTTCCTCTGCTGCAAAATGGGGCAGCCATGAGAACCACGGTGCAGGACCTGAGGTGCAGCTCTGCAGCGCGCTCTCTCTCTCTCTCTCTTTTTTTAAGATGAAATCTTGATCTCTTGCTCTGTCGCTCAGGCTGGAGTGCAGTGGCAAAATCTTGGCTCACTGCAACTCTGCCTCTTGCGTTCAAGCGATTTTCCTGCCTCAGCCTCCCACATAGCTGGATTACAGGTGGGCGCCACCACGTCTGGCTAATTTTTGTTGTTGTTTTGTTTTGTTTTGTTTTTTGAGACGGAGATTTTGCTCTTGTTGCCCAGGCTGGAGTGCAATGGTGCAATCTTGGCTCACTGCCACCTCTGCCTCCTGGGTTCAAGCGATTCTTCTGCCTCAGTCTCCCGAGTAACTGGGATAACAGGTATGCATCACCATGCCCAGCTAATTTTGTATTTGTAGTAGAGACGGGGTTTCTCCATGTTGGTCAGTCTAGTCTCGAACTCCCGACCTCAGGTGATCCACCTGCCTCGGCCTCCCAAAGTGCTGGGATTACAGGCGTGAGCCACCGTGCCCGGCCATTTTTGTATTTTTACTGGAGATGGGGTTTTGCCATTTTAGCTAAGCTGGTCTCGAACCCCTGACCTCAGATGATCCGCCCGCCTTGGCCTCCCAAAGTGCTGAGATTGCAGATGTGAGCCACTGCGCCTGGCCCTGCTAAGCTCTCTTTTTTAAAAATCTACTGAGATTTGACTCACATACCATAACGTTCACTGTTTTCAAGTGTACAATTCAATCGATTTTGGTATATATACAGGGTTGTGCAACCACCACCACAATCTAATTTCCTAAACATTCTCCCCTAAACAAAACACTCAACCCATTAGCAGCCATTCTCCCTACGCTCCCCACCCGGGGCGGCCACCAGTCCACTTTCTGCCAGATTTACATATGGATTTGCCTATTTTGCACATTTCATAGGAATGGGATCCTACAATATGTGGTCCTTGGTGACTGCCTTTTTTCAGAGCATCATGTCTTCAGGGTTCACTGACGTTGTAGCCTGGATCGGTGGTTAACCCTTTTGTACAGCTGAATGGTACTCTGTTTGACCGGATAGACCACGTTGGATGCGTCCATTCACGGTATGACAGATGGGCATAGCACTTTGAGGAACCAGCTCCCAGTCTGCCCGTTGGGGGTGGGTGTGGGTGCCCGGACCTCCCATGCTGACCTTGACCTGAGATATAACCCAATGGCTGTCTCCTTTCCCTTCTGGAAAACTCCCACTCAGCCTTCAAGGTCCACTGGGAGGTCACTTGCATCCCCGCATTACCCCAAAGAGACTGATAATCCCTTCCTCCGCTGTGCTCCCAGCGAGGTCTCTTCCCCCTCGCCGCTCCAGGCTGAAACTGCGGCTGTCCTGTTTCTGGGGTCCTGGGTGTCTCCAAACCCTCAAAACGTTTGTGCACTGGAAAAATGGGGAATTGGCTGCACGATAATTGGCTGCCGGAGAAGCTAATTGTTTCCTTGAAGTCACAGATTTCGGACGGAGGAAAGAAGAGCTGGGGTATTTTGGCGGTAGGGACCCGTGGGTAGGAGGAAGTGACCCTCCTGTAAGGCCCGGGGTCCGGGGAGGTGGGGTGGGAGCGGCGCACCGGCAGTGAGAAACGCCAAATGGCCCTGCTCTCTTTGTTTTTCATGCACCATAATTCGATGGCCAGTCCAGGCGCTGCAGCTCCCTTCCCTGCCGGGGCGCCCACGCAGGACCGCGGAGGGGCTGGGGGTCCAGGGCGCAGTCCAGGTCCCGGGCGCCCGCGCAGCCGTGGGTCCTTCCCTCTGGGAAGGAGCTGGTGGAGGCTGGGGAGGGGGCGTGCGCGTGTCCCCCGGGTTCCTCAGCCCCTCTCGGCTCCCATGGAGAGCCCCAGTTCCGTCCCAGGCTCTCCCTCGGCTCCTCTTTTATTTATTTATTTACTATTTTTTTAAGATAGAGTCGCTCTGTCTCCCAGACTGCAGTGCAATGGCAAGATCTCGGCTCACTGCAACCTCCGCCTCTCCGTGTTCAAGCGATTCTCCTGCCTCAGCCTCCTGAGTAGCTGGGATTACAGGCGCGCGCCACCACATCCGGCTAATTTTCGTATTTTTAGTAGAGACGGGGTTTCACCGTGTTGTCCCGGCTGGTCTCGAACTCCTGACCTCATGATTCGCCCGCCTCGGCCTCCCAAAGTGCTGGTATCCTCGGCTCCTCTTTTGCAGACGAGGAGGTGCAGGGGCGAGTGGGGAGGGCGTCCTCGGTGAGCGCGCGAATCCCCTCCAGAGTCAGCTGGGTCGGAGGGGCTGGCAGGAGAGGCCCCCCTCCCTGGGGCGATGGCTGAAGGTGGAGGTTGGCCCAGGCTGCGCCCGGAGGGAAGAAGTCAGACTGCAGGAGGGACCGGCGGGCAGAGGCGTGAACCCCTCAGTCGCCCCTCCGGAGTGTGAAATCATCCCTTTGCCCGACGCTGGGCTGGGACTGAGGGTGGGAAGAGACGGAGCGCGGATGGCCGCCCGCTGCCCAGTGCGCTTCCCGGAGCTGGCGCAGAGCCCCGAGACCCGGAGGGAGGACCGAGCGCGCTGCGCGAGCACCCCCTGGTCGCCTGCGTGCGCTCAGCACCAAGCACCTTTTCCTGCTCCTCGGTCCACCCTGCAGCCCAGCCCCCGGCCCGGCCCGGCCCAGCGCCCCCAGGGACTCCCGGCCCGCCCTGTCCGGGCTGGAGCGAGAGTTCACTCCCCGGGCTGACTGCTCCGAGCCCCCTTTATTAGAAGCATTCATTGTGGAAAAACAGGAAACACTGACCTGTAAAACAAAACACTTATTAAAATCGCCTGAGATCTTGTTACCTGATCAGCATACTGCTCTGCTTCCTGTTTTTGGTCTGTGCTACTTTCCATATAGTTTTTTCAACTCTTTTTGTGCGCGCTAACAAAATGGAAGTCATTTGGTATATAAGCGTTTCTGCTCATTATTTATTAACGTTTATATTTATAAATGTTGTTTTCCTCGAGTAATAAATGCAATCTCTTGGGAAAACACCGAAACTGAACAGTGAAGCCCCCTGGCCCCTCTCCCTCCCTACACCCTTCCACTCCCCCTCTGGAAGTCAGCATGGTTGTGAGTCAGCTGTGTATTCTCCCAGTCTTTTTCGCATTTTATGTACCGTATATATATGTCTAGAAATACATAGTTTTATTTAGGGGTCACTTTAACGTAAAACAGATGGGGTTGTAGTTACAGTTCTAGAAAGGGCTTTCCCCCTACTTAACAGTGAGTTCGGAAATTGCTTGGCCTAGACCTGCTTCCCTTTTTTTTTTTTTTTTTTTTTTTTTTTTTTTTTTTTTTGAGACGGAGTCTCGCTCTGTCGCCCAGGCTGGAATGCAGTGGCCGGATCTCAGCTCACTGCAAGCTCCGCCTCCCGGGTTTACGCCATTCTCCTGCCTCAGCCTCCCGAGTAGCTGGGATTACAGGCGCCCGCCACCTCGCCCGGCTAGTTTTTTGTATTTTTTAGTAGAGACGGGGTTTCACCGGGTTAGCCAGGATGGTCTCGATCTCCTGACCTCGTGATCCGCCCATCTCGGCCTCCCAAAGTGCTGGGATTACAGGCTTGAGCCACCGCGCCCGGCCCCCCCTTTTTTTTTTTTTTGAGACGGAGTCTCACTCTTGTTGCCCAGGCTGGAGTGCAGTGGCGCCATCTCAGCTCACTGCAACCTCCGCCTCCCAGGTTCAAGCGACTCTCCTGCCTCAGCCTCCCAAGTAGCTGGGATTACAGGCATGCGCCACCACACCCGGCTAATTTTGTATTTTTAGTAGAGATGGGGGTTTCACCATGTTGGTCAGGCTGGTCTTGAACTCCCGACTTCGGGTGATCCGCCCATCTTGGCCTCCCAAAGTGTTGGGATTACAGGTGAAAGCCACCGCGCCCCCGGAATGGACCTGCTTCCTTCTTAACTGGGTAAGAGGTATGCCACTCACAGTTGGAATGCACCTTCGTTTATTTCAAGGATTCTCTGTTGTTTTTAGTTCGTTTCCAGCTTTTCTCTATCCAACCCTTCAGCCCCCGTGTGCACCTGCTAAACTCCGGGCCCCTTCTAGGTGCAGGGAGTGCGTGCAGAGAGGGACAAGCGGACACATTCCACCATCACCGGCTTGGGCCTGCAAAGGCAATGAACCGGGACACTGGAGGTGAGTGAGGAGGGGATATTTTATTTTCTGAGAAGAGGATATATTTGGATCATTACTATGGTTCAAATATCAGATGAAAATTAAAAAGTATCTAGAGGCCACGTGCGGTGGCTCACGCCTGTAATCCCAGCACTTTGGGATGCCGAGGTGGGCAGATCGCTTGAGCCCAGGAGTTCAACACCAGCCTGGGCAACATGGCAAAACCCCATCTCTACAAAAAAATACAAAAATTAGTTGGGCGTGGTGGCTCTCGCCTGTAGTTCTGTAGTCCTGTAGTTCCAACTACTCAGGAGAATGAGGTGGGAGGATAGCTCGAACTCAGGCAGCAGAGGTTGCAGTAAGGCAAGGTGGCACTATTGTACTCCAGCCTGGGTGACAGAGCAAAGCTGTCTCAAAAAGAAAAAAAAATACAGTATCTAGAGAAAAGTCTTACTACCATCCATGGCTTATCTGACACATGGTCTCTCGTGTATCCGTCAGAATTTACTCATGAAAATATAAGCAAAAACGAGTACGTGTATGTGTTCGCTTCCTTTCTCATGGTGAAGGGAGCACGCTCTCACCCGTGCTCTGTGCTTGCATTTTAGAATCTACTTCTGCGTCTTGGTGTTCATTTCCATTAAGTAAATAGAGAGCTTCCGGGTTCGTTAACTTTATTTATATATGTTGCCTAAAGGGACACAGTGCTCCATCATACGGATTTATTTTACCACAATTATTTGTTCCCTGTGACACAAGAGTCTTCCCAGTATTTTGCTCCTATAAACATTGTTGCAATGAATAACTCTGTACAAAGGTCAGGTGTTCACCTGTAGGCTCATCCCTTGGGTGGATTCCCAGAGTTGTGATTGCTGAGTCAAAGCCATGTGTGCAGCCAGTGTTGACGTCTTTCACCCAGTTGCCCTCTGTATTAGCGAAGACCTCCAGAGAAACAGATCCAGTAGGATATATGTGTACATATGCATGCACACAAACACACACATACGCACACACACACAGAGAGAGAGAGAGAGAGAGAGAGAGAGAGAGAGAGAGAGAGAGAGAGAGAGAGAGAGAGATGGGAGGGTGGGGAGAGAAAGACTGAGATTTATGGTAAGGAATTGAGAAATGACTCCCCAAACTATGCAGGCTGACAGTCCCAAGATCCGCAGTGGGCTGCTGGAAACCCAGGAGAGCAGATGCAGGAAAAGAGCGATGTCCCCCTTCCAAGGCAGTCAGGCAGCAGGAATTCCCTCTTGCTTGGGGGAAGGTCAGCCTTTGTGTTCCATTTAGACCCTCAACTGACTGGATGGAGCCCATCCAAGGTAGCAGGGTCCTCTGCTCTCCTCAGTCTGTGGATTTCAATGTTCATCTCATCCAGAAACAGCCTCACAGGCACACCCAGGATCATGTTTGACCAAATATCTCGGCACTCTGTCGCCCCATCAGGCCGACACATCAGAGTTACCATCATGTCTCCCCATGGGGATTGTCCTGTTCCATGGTCCCCTTGCCCAGGTGTGAGGGTTTGCACAGGCCTCACCAAAGTGCCTGCCGAAATGTGGACATTCCTCTGTCTGAGAAGTGAAAAATGGTGTCTTGGGGGCAGTTTGCATGTGCATTATTTTCATTGTAAGTAAACCTGAGGCCGGGCGCGGTGGCTCTTGCCTGTAACCCCAGCACTTTGGGTGGGTGAGGCAGGAGGTCCTCTTGAGCCCAGGAGTTTGAGACCAGCCTGGGCAACATAGCAAGACCCCATCTCTACGAAAATTAGCTGGGTGTGGTGGTGTGCACTTGTAGTCTCAGCTACCTGGGAGGCTGAGGTAGGAGAATCAACTGAGCCCTGGAGGTTGAGGCTGCAGTGAGCCATGACTGTGCCACTACACTCCAGCCTGGGCACCATAGCAAGACCCCATCTCTAAAAAAATTAGGTGGGTGTGGTGGTGTGCTCTTATAGTCTCAGCTACCTGGGAGGCTGAGGTAGGAGAATCACCTGAGCCCTGGAGGTTGAGGCTGCAGTGAGCCATGATTGTACCACTACACTCCAGCCTGAGCAACAGAGCAAGACCTTGTCTTAAAAAAAAAAAAAAAAAGGAAACTGAGCATCTTTTTTTTGTTTTTTTAAGATGGACTCTTGCTCTATTGCCCAGTCTGGAGTGCAGTGGCTCGATCACTGAGCATATTTTTATAAACGTGGGGCCATTTGTATTTCTTTTTCAGTATACTGCTCATATGCTTTGCCCAGTTTTGTTAGGCTGTTGCTTTTTTTATAGATTGAGCTGAAAAAAATTTATTACCAGTGTATCCTAAAAACAACAGTATTGAGATATAGTTCACCCTCTAAAGTATATTTAAGTGATTTTTAGTATATTCGAATAATTGTGCAACATGATCACAATCAATTTCAGAAAATTTTCCTTACCCAAAAGAAACCCTGTACCATTAGTAATCACTTCTCATTTCCCCCAACTCTCCCAGCCCCTGGCAACCACTAATGTACTTTCAGTCTCTATCGATTTGCCTATTCTGGACATTTCATACAAATGGAATCGTACAGTATGGGATCTTTTGTGTCTGGTTTCTCTGCGTAATGCTTCCGTCCAGGTTGTGGTATGTGTCGGAACTTCATTCCTTTTCGTGGCTGAATAATATTCCACTGTGTGGAGAGACCACATTTCGGGTCTCCTTTCAGCTATGGATGGATGTTTGGGTTGTTTCCACTGTGGTTTTATGAGTAATGATGCTGTACACGTCTGTGCACAAGTTTTTTTGTGGGACATATGTTTCCAGTTCTCCTGGAATGGAATTGCTGGAACCTGTTTCAGGAATTGCCAGAGTGTTTTCCAAAGGGGCTGTACTATTTTACATTCCAGCCAGCAGAAGCAGGGCCACTATGAGGGCCCCACTTCCTCCACATCCTCACCAGCACTTCTCACCTGGAGCTTTGATTATAGCCGCACTCGTGGCTGTGAAGGGGGTTTCATTATGCTTTCAAGTTGCATTTCCCCAATAACTAACCAGTTTGTCTTTTTATTTGCTTTATTATTATTATTATTATTATTATTATTATTATTATTATTTGAGATGGAGTCTCACTCTTGTCACCTAGGCTGGAGTGCAGCGGTATAATCTCAGCTCACTGCAGCCTCCGCTTCCTAGGTTCAAGCGATTCTCCTGCCTCAGCCTCCCGAGTGGCTGGAACTACTAGCATGCACCACCCCACCTGGCTAATTTTTGTATTTTTAGTAGAGACAGGGTTTCGCCATGTTGGCCAGACTGATCTCAAACTCCTGATCTCAAGTGATCCATCCACCTCAGCCTCCCAAAATGCTGAGATTGTGAGCCACTTTTTTTTTTTTTTGAGACGGAGTCTCACTCTGCGCCCAGGCTGGAGTGTGGTGGCGCCATCTCAGCTCACTGCAAGCTCCGCCTCCCGGGTTCACGCCATTCTCCTGCCTCAGCCTCCCGAGTAGCTGGGACTACAGGCACCCACCACTACGCCCGGCTAATTTTTGTATTTTTAGTAGAGACGGGGTTTCACTGTGTTAGCCAGGGTGGTCTCGATCTCCTGACCTCGTGATCCACCCGCCTTGGCCTCCCAAAGTGCAGGGATTACAGGTGTGAGCCACTGTGCCCGGCCCATTTGCTTTCTTCAATGTAGACTTTTCCTGTAATCAAACACTTTATTCTTTTATGGCATCTGAGTTTTGAGTCATAGATAAAATTGTCCCTGCTCTAAGATTCAAAAGAAACTTCCCCATATCCTCTTCTAGGACTGTTATGCTTTCAGGCTTTCCATTGAAAACTTGGATCCGGCCGGGTGCAGTGGCTCATGCCTGTAATCCCAACACTTTGGGAGGCCAAGGTGGGCAGATCAACTGAGGTCGGGAGTTCAAGACCAGCCCGACCAACATGGAGAAACCCTGTCTCTTAAAAATACAAAATTAGCCGGGCATGGTAGAACATGCCTGTAATCCCAGCTACGCAGGAGGCTGAGGCAGGAGAATCTCTTGAACCCGGTAGGCGGAGGTTGCGGTGAGCCAAGGTCACGCCATTGCACTCCAGCCTGGGCAACAAGAGTGAAACGCTGTCTCAAAAAAAAAAAAAAAAAAGAAAACTTGGATCCACGTGGATTTTATTCTGGTGTCTGACGTGAACATGCATCAACTTTCTTCGATTTTCCCGAGGTTGTGCCGTGTGTGTCCCTGGCAACCTGGAGGAAAGGGTTTGGTTGGGCAGTTAGCCCAGTGTGGGGAGGTGACATTTGCGAAGACTGAGGACAGGAGTCGCACTCTCCTCCATGCACAGAGACCACAGACGGAGAGGGATGCATGTGCAAAGGTCTCAAGGTGGGAGGAAGCTCGGCTGATTCCCAGAACAGCGAGGCCATTGTGGCTGTAGGTGCTGGGGAAGCAATGAGGACAGGGATGGGTTCCTAGAGAAGCCAGGCCACGTAGGGCCTGGTAGGTAACTGTGGAGTCTGGCTTGAATTTGGGCTCTAATGATACCGAGGAACTGCAGATAAGATCTTTAGAACTGTTCACTTGATAAGATAATACCCAGATGGGAAACTGGGGGGTCTAAGGGTATGGACAGTTCAAATTTGCTGCAAATTGGCTGGGCATGGTGGCTCACGCCTATAATCCCAGCACTTTGGGAGGCCAAAGCTTGTGGATCACTTGAGGTCAGGAGTTCGAGACCAGCCTGACCAACATGATGAAACCCCGTTTCTACTAAAAATACAAAAATTAGCCAGGCATGGTGGTGGGCGCCTGTAATCCCAGTTACTTGGGAGGCTGAGACTGGAGAATCACTTGAACCAGGGTGGTGGAGGTTGCAGTGAGCCAATATCATGGGACTGTGTACTCCAGCCTGGTGACAGAGCGAAACTCCATCTCAAAAAAAAAAAAAAAAAAAAATTGTTGTAAATTGACGAATTGTTCTCCAAAAAACCTATATTATTTTCCCTCACCTTTCACTGTATGTTATTTCTGTATCATTTGCTATTTTATTAAATATTTCTGAAGCATGGTTTTTAATAACTGCATGGTTTCTTAAAAAACATATTTATTGAGATATAGTTGATATACAGTAAACTATATATAGAGTGTACAGTTTGATAAGTTTTGACATCTGTATATACCTGGGAAACCATGACCACAATCAACATAGTGAACACATCCATCACCCCTAAAAGTTCCTCATACCCCATTGGGGTAGCTCCCTCCTGGCACCCCCTCCACAGGCAGCAGCCCATCTGCTTTTTGGTAATGCTTGCCTGGTGCTTCTCATCATATGACTACCTTGTAATTATTTGAGCATTATTCTACTGTTAGATGTCCATGTTTATCCCATTTTTGCTATTTCAGCTAGGAAGAGACTTCTCATACATACAGATATCTTCATTTACTTGATTATTTCCTTATGACAAATTCTATAACTGGTATCTCCAGACCAAAGGTTATGAATGTTAAGAATTTGGAAGCAATCTGCCCAGTCTTGTTCACAAGGCTTGCTAGGTATGACATGCACTTTCCATTTGATTTTCTTTCTGAAAAGTTGAATCATTGTAATGCCAAAAAAAATAATAATAATACTAACCCTCCAAGTGTGGCTTAGATGTTTCTGCTTGGACCTAAGGGGTGGCTATTTTTGGAAAGGTCCTTTTGTGCTGTGAAGGAAGCAAACATTCCCTCTTCCTTTGGATCCTAAAGTACTCCGTACCTTGGTGGAGTTTGCTGTGGGAGCGCCCAATAGCCTGCCCTCAGCCATGTCCCTTCCTACAGAATTCAGGAGACTTCTGTGATAAGGATAGTTCAACCCCCTTCAACTTCACAGGCTTCTCTGGTGGAGGCAGGGAGCTCCAGAGTGACTGACAGCAGTTCCAAGGCAGGGGGAGTGGGAGAACTGGCCTCCCAGTAACCTTACCTGCCAGGGGCCCTCCACTTCCCAGGTGTGGAAACTGAGGCTTAGAGAAGGGTGAGGACTGGCCGAAAATCCCATAGCAGATGAGCAACAGAACTGGAACAAAACCCAGCTCTGCTCCACTCTGACGGCCACAATGGCCCAGCAGGTGGTCTGAGTGGTGCTGGGGACACCGGATGTGGCTCAGGTGAGATGTGAACACATAGGTTTTATATCCACAGCCAGGTATTTATTTAATGTGTATCAATAAGTAGCTGTGACATTGAGGTTAGGATTTCATAGCTGCGGTGATGTATGACAAGTTTAAAGGTTAAGCTAAAAAGTGAAAGAAATGAGGCTGGGTTCATGACTGTAATCCCAGCACTTTGGGAGGCCAAGGTGGGTGGATCACCTGAGGTCAGGAGTTAGAGACCAGCCTGGCCAACATGGTGCAACCCTATCTCTACTAAAAAAATACAAAGGCCAGGTGCAGTGGCTCATGCCTGTAATCCTAGCACTTTGGGAGGCCAAGGCAGGAGGATCATGAGGTCAGGAAATTGAGACCATCCTGGCCAACATGGTGAAACTAAAATACAAAAAAATTAGCCAGGCATGGTGGTGCATGCCTATAGTCCCAGCTACTTGGGAGGCTGAGGCAGGGGAATCAATTGAACCTGGGAGGTGGAGGTTGCAGCGAGCCGAGATTGCACCACTGCACTCCAGCCTGGCGACAGAGCAAGACTCCATCTAAAAATAAAAAAATAAAAAATTAGCTGGACATGCAGTAATCCTAGCTACTCAGAAGGCGGAGGCAGAAGAATCGCTTGAACCCAGGTGGTGAAGGTTGCAGTGAGCTGAGATCGCATCACTGCACTCCACCCTGAGGCACAGAGTGAGACTCCATCTTGGGAAAAAAAAAAAGTGAAAGAAATGAAAGAAGTGTGAAATGATCACACCTGTGGTCATAGGCTATTGCAAAAGAGTCTGGAAACAGTGAAAAATAGGCAAGGGCCTCACTGCTCCACCTTGACTTGGGCAAGCCCTTCCCCGCTGCAAAGATACCACGTAAGATGGGTGGCTGCAGGTGGCAGTCCTGGGCTCAGGTGCCCCATCCTCACACATGCGCATAGGCACGCAGGGGCACACACTGCAGAGGCCGCAGGACAGGCCTCCTCTCCAGCTCTACAGCCGACCTGAGCTTCTCCCCACACTCCAGGGGAAGGCAATGACCACTGGTCCCATGTGCCAAGTGCACGTGGCCACGTGGAAGGCTGGGGACGTGACAAGAAGGAGGCTGGGCTGGGAAGGAGTCTCTGGGGGTGGCAGGGCATTTAGAGGCCCTTAGGTGTTCTGTCCCCCACATCCAGTTGGGTCAACCCTGGTGGGCTTTGTGTTGACAGGATGCCAGGATGAGGGACAGGACTCCGGGCCCACGCCTTGTCACAGAAACACCAGCAGGCCCTCCTTGGCCCCAGCCTTCTGACCACCCTGGCCTGTGGGAGCTCTGGGCCTTCCCGAAAACCTCCCACTGCTACCTGCACTGGGCATTGCCAACAGCCCACCAGGCTGCTTTACCTGTGAACGGCTCCGGAAGATTACCAGGACTCTAGTTTCCTTTCGCCTGTTCCATACCGTACACCCTGTATCACCATCCCCATGCCTTTTGCTTCTTTCTTTCCCTCCTTTCCTATCTTCTCTCCTTTCCTACCTTCCCTCCCTCCCTCCCCTTACCCTCCCTCCTTCTCTCCCTCCTTCTCTCCCTCCCTCCCTTCTTTCCTTCCTTCCTCCCTCCCTCCCTCCCTCCCTCCCTCCCTCCCTCCCTCCCTCCCTCCCTCCCTCCCTTCCTTCCTTCCTTCCTTCCTTCCTTCCTTCCTTCCTTCCTTCCTTCCTTCCTTCCTTCCTGTCTGCATTTGGTCAGTTACTGTCTACCTTTTTGTTGCTGTTCTCACGGCATTGGGCCCTATTTTCGTTTCGATTTCTTACTCTTTAAAAGAAAAAAAGTAGCCAGGCGCAGTGGCTCACGCCTGTAATCCCAGCACTTTGGGAGGCCGAGGCAGGAGGATCACCTAAGGTCTGGAGTTCGAGACCAGCCTGACCAACATGGAGAAATCCCATCTCTACTAAAAATACAAAATTAGCCGGGCGTGGTGGCGCGTGCCTGTAACCCCAGCTACTCTGGAGGCTGAGGCAGGAGAATGGCTTGAACCCGGGAGGCAGAGGTTGCTGTGAGCTGAGATCACGCCATTACATTCCAGCCTGGACAACAAGAGTGAAACTCCGTCTTAAAAAAAAAAAAAAACCGAAAAAAAGTACCTGGGTTCCATTCATATACATACATATATACATAAATATAAGCAAATTAGAAAAAACTTTTCCACTTCTTAAAATGCTTGTAGTTATTATTTTAAAACTGCGGCAATGTGTTTTTAATATAAATAAAATGTTTTTTAACACTTTCTATATCATCACACAGAGATCAAGACGGTTCACTCTTTGACATATATATATATATTTGGCACTTGCGCACGAGTGTGTGTGTGTGTGTGTTTGTGGATATGCATGCATTCTTTTCATTCTTTTTTTTTTTTTTTTTTTTTTTTTGCAACTTGGTCTCACTGGAGTGAGACGCCCAGGCTGGAGTGCAGTGGCACAATCACGGCTCATGGCAGCCTTGCCCTCGTGGGCTCAGGTGATCCTCCTGCATAACTGGGACCACAGGCCCATGCCACCATGCCTGGCTAATTTATTTTTATTTTTTGTAGAGACAAGGTTGAGCCATATTGCTCAAGCTGCTCTTGAACTCCTGAACTCAAGCAATCTTCCCACCTCAGTGCTCCCAAAGTGCGGGGATTGCAGGTGGGAGCCACTGTGGCCATCTGCCTTCACTCTTAACCCCAATTTTGCCAGATGGGGTGAAAGCACAACCCGCCCTATGGGGTCCTTCAGACATAAAGGTTTAAAAATACAGTCATCAGGGCTGGCTCACGCCTGTAATCCCAGCACTTTGGGAGGCCGAGGCAGGCGGATCACCTGAGGTCAGGAGTCTGAGACCAGCCTGATCAACATGGAGAAACCCCATCTCTACTAAAAATACAAAATTAGCCGGGCGTGATGGCACATGCCTGTAATCCCAGTTACTGGGGAGGCTGGGGCAGGAGAATCACGTGAACCCGGGAGGCAGAGGTTGCAGTGAGCCAAGATTGTGCCATTGCACTTCAGCCTGGGTAACAAGAGCAAAATTTTGTCTCAAAAAAAAAAGTATATATATATATATAGAGAGAGAGAGAGAGAGAGACAGAGAGAGAGAGAGAGAGGGAGAGAGAGAGAGAGAGAGAGAGAGTGTGTCATCATTCCAGCATCTGCCCCTGCCTTCTTCTCCCCAGATTCCACTAGAGGAACATGTACTGGGGACTCTCCTCTAGCCCCATTCATGTTGAGTGAATGTGAGCACACGCATACACACACATGCACACATATGCACACACACGCACAGGCACACACACACCCACGAAGGCATGTAGGCCAGCCCTTTATGCCTTTATCTCCCCGTGTGTGTGTGTGTGGTTTTTTTTTTTTTTGAGATGGAATCTCGCTCTGTCGCCCAGGCTGGAGTGCAGTGGCGCCATCTCGGCTCACTGCAAGCTCCACCTCCTGGGTTCACGCCATTCTCCTGCCTCAGCCTCCCGAGTAGCTGGAACCACAGGTGCCCGCCACCACGCCAGGCTAATTTGTTTTTTGCATTTTTAGTAGAGACAGGGTTTCACTGCATTAGCCAGGATGGTCTCAATCTCCTGACCTTGTGATCTGCCCGCCTTGGCCTCCCAAAGTGCTGGGATTACAGGTGTGGGCCACCGTGGCCGGCCGAGTTTGAGATCTTACACTTACTTGTTATGTGATCCAGAGTTCATCTCAAAGGGGAGGATCAGAGCCTCGAGAGGCCAAGGAAAGAGGTCAAGATAGTCAAGCGGGCCGTCTCAGATCTGGCCGTGCTCAAGCTATGCAAATGCCTCTCAGGGAGATGCAAGGACCTATCTATTAGGATGACCAGGATCCCAACTGGGACCCGGAGGATGCAACTCAGCTTCAGCGTTTGCAGAGGTACTGAGACGCACTTCTGCAGGGCCTACTAGTTGATAGAAGGAAAGCAATTAATATGAAGAAGATTTCAGAAGTGCTTCAAGGAGCTGACAAGAGCCTAAGTCAGTTTTATGAGAGACTCTGTAAAGCATTCTGGCTTTACACCCCGTTTAACTCTGAGGCTGCTGAACATCAGCATATGGTGAATACTTCATTTGTAGGGCAAGCCCAGGGTGACATCAAGCAGAAGCTGCATGCGTGAATACCACCCAGTCTATAAAAGGTGCATGTTAACTGTGACCAGGGAACAAAACGGGAAGGAGCAAAAGCAACAAGCACAGCAGCTAGGCACGCCAAGGACTAAGTCCCTGTCCCCAGACCGGCTCTATCTGGAAAAAGAAGGGGCCAGGGACCGGAGCCGGAAGAAGAGCAAAGGAAAAGGAAAGGAGAAAGTAAGAGTAAGTGTGAGAAGCAAAAGAAGAAAGTAAAAAGGAAATCAGAAAAAAAACAGGAGCGACAGATGGCAGTGCACGGGGGCAGAGCCCATGCCGTCGCCCAGCCCCACCAGCTGGCCGCAAGAGGAGGAGAACTCAGGAAAGAAAAAGGAAAGTAAATTGAAGGCTTAAGAAAAAGGCCAATCTATTGGCAACAGCTCTTACAGAAAGAGAGATTAGCAACGTGAGAGGACGTGGACGTGGACGTGGAAAAAAGTCAAGTTAGGCAGGGATTCAAGAGCCAGACAAGGCTAGAAAGAGATTAATGTGTGAATTGCAAAAAGAAAGGACACTGGAAGGATGAATGTTCAGAAGGCAATGAGGGAAATGGCCAAGACCGCGAGACCAAGAGGCCATTGGCCAAGGGCTGCCGCACCTTGGAGGAACCAAATCTGACCTGATCAGGCTGGCAGAAGCTGAAGGACGTGAGGAATAGGACAGACCCGGCACCTTCTCATTAGGCTCCCAGGAGCCCATGGTCACATTAGAAGTTAAAGGTGGCAGGATTCGGCCGTATCTGGATTCCAGTTTCTCACCGATGGCTAAGCCACTAGATGGAGTTACAAAAGGGGCAGAAAATGAACCCCTCCTCTGGGAAACGGAACAGGAGAAGGAGCCCTGCCTTGTGAAAACTTGCTTGTAGACTTTACAGAACTGCCCCGTGCCGGAGGCTGTCGGTACATGCTAGTGCTTGCTTGCACCTTTTCAGGATAAGTTAAAACTTTCCCCACCAGGACACAAAAAGTACAAGAAGTGACTAAAGCACTGTTAAAAGACATTATCCCCAGGTGTAGACTGCCTCTAACTTTAAAGTCAGACAATAGGCCGGCATCTGTAGCTAAAATAGTGCAAGATTTAACAGGACTGTCAAAAATCAAATGGAAGAGACACACAGCCTATCGGCTGCAAAGTTCAGGAGAAGGTGGAATGCGTGAAGCAGACACTTGAGCAGCTACTGAAGAAATATTGCCGGGAAATTCATTTAAGATAGAATCAGGTTTCTGCCTATGGTCCTCCTCCGAGTCAGGTGCACCCCCACCAAACAAACTGGGTATTTGCCCTATAAGATTTTGTTCGGTCGGCCACCCCCACATCATAGGTCAAATTAAAGGTGACCTCCAGGAACCAGGGGAATTAACCTTAAGAAACAAATGCAGGTTTTAGAAATAGCCATACAAAATGTTCATAACTAGGTACATGAAAATGCCTATAAGCCTGACACCTCTTTATTTTTTTTATTTTTATTATTTTTTTTTTGAGACGGAGTCTCGCTCTGTTGCCCAGGCTGGAGTGCGGTGGCTGGATCTCAGCTCACTGCAAGCTCCGCCTCCCGGGTTTACGCCATTCTCCTGCCTCAGCCTCCCGAGTAGCTGGGACTACAGGCACCTGCCACCTCGCCTGGCTAGTTTTTTTGTATTTTTTAGTAGAGACGGGGTTTCACCGTGTTAGCCAGGATGGTCTCGATCTCCTGACCTCATGATCCGCCCGTCTCGGCCTCCCAAAGTGCTGGGATTACAGGCTTGAGCCACCGCGCCCAGCCAGGGAGGAAGTTTTGTAAGTCAAACCCAAGCCTCTCTTCCCGGGGTGGGGGTGGGGTGCTATAGCCATATACGTTGATATTTGTCAGTTAACATTCATGAACCCACCCTATCACAGTCTCTGGTGCTACAGGGTACTGTACAAACTGCCAGTACAAAATGGTATGTGCACGCCCTGTTTGCCCCTCCAAGGCCCTAGCGATAGCTTGCTGGAACTGCACAGCGCAGTTCACTGACCGTTCGTCACTGCGGCTAAAACCAGTCCTGCTCATCGAAGGGCCAGCAAAACCGGATTGTAAGACAAGCACTTGCAATCCTGTAAATCTGACTATCTTAGAGCCAGATCTACCTATATAGACTGCAGGTTACTCCAAGGCATTACAAAGCTACGGTCAAAAAGCTGAAATAACTTTGGATGTTCTAAAGAGGACTCAAACCAAGCGGTCAGCCCAGCAGCAATCCGAGTCTTTAAGTCATTCTTTGAGCACATAAACCAAAAGTTACCAGAGCCTCCTCCTTTAGTCAAAAACTTATTTGCTCAGCTGGCCAAAAACATTGCCTGCAGCCTAGGCATTTCCTCATGTTATGTTTGTGGAAGGACTAACAAGGGAGACCAAAGCCTTGGGAAGCAAAATAGTTAATGCCTCAAGATGACTTGACTCTGACTGCCTCTTTCCCCAAACAGACACCCATAGGTTCAAGTGTCTAGCTCTTAAAAACTTCTATTATTAGGAGATACTGTGTTGCTCGCTAGGGAAAACTTCTTACAGACCCAGTAAGAGAACTAACCTGCTCACGACAGCAATATTATAATGAAACATTAAGGAAAACTTTGTGGCAGGGCAGAGATGACTACAAAGCACCTCATCCAAATCTGTTTCTCTTCTCTACACCACACTTGGTATCAACTTGAAGCTCCAAATACTTAGCAAGCGCCCCCAGTCTTTATTGTAGGCTACAGGCATATTGACAGTTGCCAGTTAAATGGACAGAGGCCTGTGTGCTTGGAACAATTAGACCATCTTTCTTCTTACTCCCACTACAACAGGGAAAAACTTCAAGGTATCCTGTCTATGATGAAGTTAGAAGAAGACGCAAAAGAGATACAGACACAAAGAAGTATAAAAATAAGAAATTGAAAAGACACAGATTAGCTCCCTGAAAAAATAATTCAATACTATAGGCCAGCTACCTGGGTACAAGATAGGTCATAGGGCTACCACACTCCTATTTACACACTTAATCGCACCATCAGATTGCAGGCAGTACTTGAAATCATCACTAATGAAACAACAAATGCATTAGATTTCCTGGCCCAGCAAACCACACAAATGAGAAACGCTACCTATCAGAACAGATTAGCTTTCGACTACCTCCTAGCCCAGGGAGGAGGAGGATGTGGAAAATTCAATCTAATTGTTGACTGGAAATTGATGACAATGGCAAAGCAATTATAGAAATAACTGCAAGAATGAGAAAATTAGCCCACGGTCCAGTTCAAACTTAAAAAAGGTGATCCCCAGATTCTCTTTTTGGAGACTGGTTTTCATTTTTCGGAGAGTTCAAGACTTTAATAGGAGTAGTGCTGGCCATACTAGGAAGTTGCATAATACTCCGTTGTCTCTTACCTTTCCTTGTTAGAAGTATTCAATCAACTGTAGAGGCAATAGTAGCCAGGCAAACTACCACTCAGCTAATAGCTCCGTGTAAATATCAATCTTTGCCTAAAGAAGAAAACGCCTGTCTTCAGGCAGAACTGAGTAGTAGTGATGCCTTGTATTAAACTTCTTTCATAAAAGGCATCAAAGGGGAGACACTGAGGCAGAAATTTAAATAATAATAATAATAATAAATACTGCATTTATTCACTCCAAGAAAAGTAAAAGCTAAGGCCCAGAATATGGCAAGGCAAAGGCTAAAAAGAAAAGAACAAGTTTTCCTCTTGCCTAGCAGCTCGCTTCAATGACAGAAGATAATGCTGTTCGAATAGCCAAGGCCAAAGGAATGGGCTCCAGACACTCACCTCCCTTCCGGAGCAAAGTTGAAAGATAAAAGAGAAAGACAAGTTCTTTTACTGTTACTCTTTTCCCAGGCTTCTTAAGCATGATTAGCATGATTATGTTTTACAAATGTCTGTATTTAGCCAGTTCTTGTTTTTCTTCTAATGCAGGTACAAGGCCACCGGAGAGGTCACAAACTATGTGATGCTATAGATTACGTGACCTGTTACTGTATGATGAACTGCTTTTATTTTGCTTCTGTAAGGCTGCTTCTAGAAACCCTGCTCTGTCTTTGTTCAGGGCTCAGCTTTCGGATGTGAATCCTCTGAGCCGGTACGTACCCAAAATAAACAAATCCTCCTGTCCTCCGTATTGGTCTCTCCGTTCCTCAGTTGACCACAACAATTATACACTGATTGAAGCTACCCCATGACTGAAGGATGTAAAATCATCTTGAAACCTGAAATACCTACAAATATCTTGGGTGCCATCAGAGAAACCCTCTAGTGGGGATGGCAGTGCCAAGAAGAGTTCCCTAACAACATGGAAATAGTTTATACAGGATGGTGTCCCCCGGGGAAGACAACGTACTCATCAGCAGGGTTCAGTTCAGCCCGTCCCTGCATGGCGGCAGTTCCCCCCACACCCACTCATTTCGTGGTCCCAAGTGGTGGCCATGTTAAGCCAGTACACACGAGTTCTTCTGATGGGCATCAATGTGTCCTACTTGAAGGAACCCACACATTTCCACAGGGCTGCACCCCACGTGACCACCCCTTCAATAAGGCAGGTTTCCACCACCCTCCTGCCTGACCATGTGGCCGCTGCCCAGGAGCCAGTAAAAACCCAGACACAGCGGCTCCCACCACTGTTCAATTATTATTTCATTGTATTTCATTTTATTTTTGAGATGCAGTTTTGCTCTATCACCCAGGCTGGGGTGCAGTGACGAAATCTCGGTTCACTGCAACCTCTGCCTCCTGGGTTCAAGCCATTCTCCTGCCTCAGCCTCCCGAGTAGCTGGGATGACAGGCGCCTGCCACCAAGCCTGCCTAATTTTTGTATATTTTAGTAGAGATGGGGTTTTGCAGCATTGCCCAGGCTGCTGTCAAACTCCTGACCTTCAGTGGTCTACCCACTTTGGCCTCCCAAAGTGCTGGAATTACAGGTGTGAGCCACTGTGCCCGGCCCACCTTTCAATTCTTCCACCACTGCCAGGAAAACACGGTGCAGTTCAGCCCACCAGGCTGATTTGTTTCCACCTTCTTTGATCATGGTGGCGTCCCTCCAGACCGCATGTTTCCTATTCACCACTAACCAGGCAGCTCCTTCTTGGCCCGCTGACAGCTGTTGGGGGCGGGGGGCACTCCTCAGGCGATGATAAAATCCAGCAGCTCAAATGAGAATTTATGAACACAAAGAAGCAAACAATGGACACTTGAGGGTGGAGGGTGGGAGGAGGGAGAGGAGCAGAAAAGATAACTATCGGGTTGATGCAGTTTGGCTGTGTCCCCACCCAAATCTCATCGTGAATTGTAGTTCCCATAATCGCCACATGTTGTGGGAGGGACCCAGTGAGAGGTAATTGAATCATGGGGCAGGCTACCCCCATGCAGCTGTTCTCATCAGAGTGAGTGAGTTCTCACAAGACCTGATGGTTTTATAAAAGGCTTTTCCCCCTTTTGCTTGGCACTTCTCCTATCTGCTGCCATGTGAAGAAGGACATGCTTGCTTCCCCTTCCACCATGATTGTGAGTTCCCTGAGGCTTCCCCAGCCATGCTGAACTGTGAGTCAATTAAACCTCTTTTTAAAATAAACTACCCAGTCTCCTGGGGTGCTGTGGCTCAAGCCTGTAATCACAGCACTTTGGGAGGCTAAGGCAGGGATTTACTTGAGGTCAGGAGTTCAAGACCAACCTGACCAACATGGTGAAATCTCATGTCTACTAAAAATGCAAAAAGTAGCCAGGTGTGGTGGCACATGCCCATAATCCCAGCTACTCGGGAGGTTGAGGCATGAGACTTACTTGAAACCAGGAGGCAGAAGTTGCAGTGAGCTGAGATCATGTCACTGCACTCCAGCCTGGGTGACAGAGGGAGACTTTGTCTCAAAGTAAATAAATAAATAAATAAATAAATAAATAAATAAATAAATAAATAACCCAGTCTCGGGTATGTCTTTATTAACAGCATGAGATACATGGGTACTGGGCTTAATACTTGGGCGATAAAATAATCTGTACAAAAGGCCAGATGTGGTGGCTCAAGCCCGTAATCCCAGCACTTTGAGAGGCTGAGGTGGGACGATCACCTGAGGTCAGGAGTTCGAGACCAGTCTGGCCAACATGGCAAAACCCTATCTCTACTAAAAATACAAAAATTAGCTGGGCGTTGTGACAGGCGCGTGTAATTCCAGCTACTTGGGAGGCTGAGGCAGGAGAATCACTTGAATCCAAGAGGCAGAGATTGCAGCAAACCAAGATCATGCCACTGAACTCTAGCCTGGGGGATAGAACTTTGTCTCAAAAAAATAAAAACAATCTGTACAACAAACCCCTGAAACATGAGTTTATCTATGTAACAAACCTTCACATGTATCCCTGAACCTAAAATAAAAGTTTAAAAAAAAAAATCCAGCAGCTCCTCACACAGTTCCAGAGTCAGTCCTAGGGGATTCTCCCTGCTTGGGAGTCTCCTCCTTGCCTTCCCCAGGTGGCACCATCCTATATAAACCATTTTCATGTTGTTATGGAACTTTTCTTGGCGCTGTCATCTTCATTAGAGAGTTTCTGCGATGTCACCCAAGGTGTTGTGGGTATTTCAGGTTTCAAGATTATTTTATGTCCTTCAGTCATGAGGTAGCTTCAATTAATGTATAACAGCAAGTTAGTAAATGCCCCTCCAATGGAAGTCCTCTAGTCCAAAGTCCCAGGTGGACTGGGTATGATGGCTCATGCCTGTAATCCCAGCACTTTGGGAGGCCATAGTGAGAGGATCACTTGAGTCTAGAAGTTTGAGACCAGCCTGGGCAATATGATGAAACCCTGTTTCTACTAAAAATACAAAAATTAGCTGGGCGTGATAGTGTGCGCCTGTAGTCGCAGCTACTCAGGAGGCTGAGGTGGGAGGATCACTTGAGCCCAGGAGGTCGAGGCTGCAGTGAGCTGAGATCACACCACTGCACTCCAGCTTGGATGACAGAGTGAGACCCTGACTGGAAAAAAAAAAAAAGTCCCAGGTGTCATTGGTGGGAAGTGCTTTCAGGATGTGGCCCCAATCCCCAGGCTATGCCCCACCTGGAGATATTACACAGAGAATTTGTCACCAGCAGCACTCCAGCTTCTCTTCCACACTGTGTGGCTTGAGCAATCTCACTTGTGCCTGTTTAGCATGTCCAAGTAAAATTGCTTGAAGGGCGGATTTATGTGTCTTCTGTTTTACAATGCTAGGTAAGTGCTATGGTTTACATGTGTCCTCCAAAGCTTATGTGTTGTAAACACAATCCCCAATGCAACAGTGTTGGCAGGGGAGGCGTAATAAGATGTTATTACATCATGAGAGTTCTGCTCCCAGGCATGGATTAATATCATTATCCTAGGAGTGGTTTGTTATCAAAACAAGTCCTCTCTGTCTCTGTCTGCCTTTCTCCTGTTTGCTATCCACCATGGGATGACTCAGCAAGAAGGCCCTTACCAGATGCCAGCACCTTGATCTTGGACTTCTCAGCCTCCAGAACCGTGAGCCAAATAAATTTCTATTTATTATATGTTACCCATCTGTGGTGTTCTCTTACAGCAGCATAAAATGGACTAAGAAAGTAAGGGAAACATTCCCCAGTCAGAGCCAGTGTCCATCCCTGTAATATAATCAGGTAAAACAGAAGCAGCCACTTCACATAAATCCTGCTTAAACACACTGTTCTTCCTACAAACTTTTACCTGAATTCCATCAACCCTTACTTTCCTAACTGTAGTCTCCTTTAGGACTTTAATAACAGGTTTTGATTTTACAATACTAGGTAGGCGAAGTGTTCCCAGCCAGACATAATATCCATTCCCATGAAACATTCAGATAAGGCTGGGTGCGGTGGCTCACTCTTATAAATCCCAGCACTTTGGGAGCCCGAGGCAGGTGGAACACCTGAGGTCAGGAGTTCAAGACCAGCCTGACCAACATGGTGAAACCCTGCCTCTACTGAAAACACAAAATTAGCCAGGCATGGTGGCACATGCCTATCATCTCAGCTACCTGGGAGGCCAAGGCAGGAGAATTGCTTGAACCCAGGAGGCGGAGATTGCAGTGAGCCGAGATTGCACCGCTGTACTTCAGCCTGGGCAACAAGAGCAAAACTCCATCTCAACAACAACAAAAAAATTTAGATAAAGGAGACACAACTTCTTTACATAAAGGTTGTGTAAGCATTCTGACTTTCAGCAGCAGCAGCACTTACATTTTTGTATTGTCTCAGCCTAATTGCAGCTCGAGTCAGGGACTCACCAATGGCTTTGGTACCATGGTGCATGGGGTTCCTCTATCAAGGTGTCTTGCAAACTTCTCTTCACCCCCTGACTATTTTACCTTCTCTTGTACAAAAGGCTTTGGGTTCCCAGTAGGGGGTTGACCCAAGGGACCCTGGTTCTTTCATCAATTTTTATCTTTATTAATCTGCCTATCATACCGGGCAATTTCAGATCGTATTTCTCATTGTAATCTTTGCCCTCTGACTTAAAATTTCTCCAAACTGAGATAAATACTGCAAACAAGTTTGGAGGCCTTTCATGTTGAGGCAGCAGCGGAGGCTGTCTTTAGCCCACCCAACCTTCCGTAGTGTTCTATTAAGACCTTTGTTGTAACCCACCAATGTTCACATCATTCATCTAATTTCCTAATAATCATCTAAAGATGTCCACCCTGTCTCCTCTTTCTTTTCCTCTAGTTTATATACCCTTATATATGTTTCCTTTATTCATTTGATTATTTATTTATTTATTTATTTTTTTTTAGATGGAGTCTCACTCTGTTGCCCAGGAGGGAGCGCAGTGGTGAAATCTCGGCTCACTGCAATCTCCACCTCCAGTTCAAGCAATTCTCCTGCTTCAGCCTCCTGAGTAGCTGGGATTACAGGCACCTGCCACGTCCAGCTAATTTTTTACCCAAGCTGGAGTGCAGTGGTGGTGCAATCATGGCTCACGGCACAGCCTTGGCCTCCTGGGCTTAAGCAATTATGTTGCCTCAGCCTCCTGAGTAGCTGAGACCACAGGTGCACTCCTGCCACCACGCCTGGCTAATTTTTTTTAAATTTATATATTTTTTTTATAGAGATGGGGTCTTCCTATGTTGCCCAGGCTGGTCTTGAACTCCTGGGCTCAAGCCATCCTCCTGCCTCAGCCTTCCAAAGTGCTGGAATTAGAGGCTTGAGCCATGGCACCTGGCTACTTTATTTCTTAATAAACTTTGTCCTTTGAGTCTTTTGACTCTCCTCCCCTCTCCTTTCCCCATTTTCTTATTAATTGTTTTTATTAGTATCTGTAACACCCATGAGGTGAAGCTGAGAGCAAATTCAATAAGGTTTCTTGGACTGTTGCTGGATTTACAGCACTGAGATCACATGAGGTGCCCATGCAGAAACGGTCCCCTTATGGCCAGGCGCGGTGGCTCACGCCTGTAATCCCAGCTCTTTGGGAGGCCGAGGCGGGTGGATCACGAGGTCAAGAGATTGAGACCATCCTGGCCAACATGGTGAAACCTTGTCTCTACTACAAATACAAAAATTAGCTTGGTGTGGTGGCACACGCCTGTAGTCCCAGCTACTTGGGAGGCTGAGGCAGGAGAATCGCTAGAACCCAGGAGGCAGAGGTTGCAGTGAGCCAAGATCAGTCACTCCACTCTAGGCTGGGTGACAGAGAGAGACTCTATCTCAAAAACAAAAACAAAAACAAAAACAAAAACAAAACAAAACCAAAAAACAACGCAAACAAGCAAAAAACCCCCTTACACACAGCATTTTCCATGACCTGGGTAATGGGCTTGTATGGTAGAAACACATTCTGTTCATCACAAAGCCAGCATCAAATGGCTTGTGTTCAAATCTGATCAGTTGCTCTGTCTGAGACATTCTACTTGGCACTTAGAGGGGGAAAGGAACAGGGACGCTTCTCAGGGTGCACAGACCCCACAGTGACTTTTACCCAGTACAGCAGTCCAGCTGTCCCCTCGGGAGTCACCTCCTGCGTGTCTGAATCAGGGACAGCTCCCCGTGATCGTCCCATGGTGAGCCGCAGGTGCTGTGTCAACCCAAACACACTCTTCCACCCTGCAGCATTTAAAACCGAAGACACTGCTCCTAAATCAGTTCCTGCCAGAATCCATTTTCCTAGAGGCTCCCCAGGAACCAGAAAACACGGAGCTCCACAATGAAAGCCTTCCTTCGCACGCCACAGCCTGGTTCCAGCAGTTGCTTGGTTTTGTCCTCCCGCTGCGGACCACCTTGTTGGTGACCAGAGTTCTCAGAGGCACTTTCCTTTTTTCCTGTGACATTTTGCCCTTGGGAGTCAGCTTTGAGGCTAGCGGCCTGTCGTCCAAAAGGCCACCAGGATGGCCAGATCGTAGAAAGGAGAGCAGGACTGGTGATTTCAGCTTGCAGATCAGGGAGAGGCCGTCTCTGGCATGGACTGAAGGTTTGCTGTCTTCCAAGAGGAAAAAGGGCAGGTGGCATTCATGCCTCACAGGGCCCGTATCACACAGCAGAGTCACACGTCTTCAGCAGGTTTGGAGGAAAAGATACATCTGTTCCTAATGGGGGTTGAGTGCACGTGCGATGGGTAAACCCGCTTTGGGATGGGGCTCTGGCCTTAAAATGAGGTGAAATGTGGCTCTTTTCATCAAAATGTGAGCTATAAGGCTGGGTGTGGTGGCTCACACCTGTAATTCCGACATGTTGGGAGGCTGAGGTGGGAGGATTGCTTGAGGCCAGGAGTTCAAGACCGACCTGGGCAACAAAACAAACCCCCATCTCTACAAAAAAAATTAAAAAATTAAAAAGAAAAAGGGCATGGCTGGGCACGGTGGCTCACGTCTGTAATCCCAACACTTTGGGAGGCCAAGGTGGGCAGATCATTTGAGGTTGGGAGTTTGAGACCAGCCTGGCCAACATGGTGAAGCCCCATTTCTACTAAAAATACAAAAATTAGCCAGGTGTGGTGGTGGGCACCTGTAGTCCCAGCTACTCCAGAGACTGAGGCAGGAGAATCACTTGAACCCGGGAGGCGGAGCTTGCAGTGAGCCGAGATCACGCCACTGCACTCCAGCCTGCACAGAGCCACCGTCTCAAAAACAAAACAAAACAAAACAAAACAAAAAAAAGAGGGAGGGCATAGTCACATTCTTTTGAGGTTTTGGTTAGCACTTACGGAATCCACAGGTTGTATGTAAAAAGGAGGTAGAGGAACGGTCCATTATGTATTCTTCTAGAGCTCAATAAAACTACACTTTACATAAGATAAATATGGAGAGGAGAAAGAAGTCAAATATGCATTGAGGTGGGTGGTGATGGCAGGTACCATTTCCTTCTTTCCTTCTTTCCTTGTTCCCTTCCTCCCTCCCTCTCTCCCTCCCTCCTTTCTTTCTTTCGGACAGAGTTTCACTCTTGTTGCCCAGCCTGGAGTACAATGGCACAATCTCGGCTCACCGCAACCTCCGCCTCCCGGGTTCAAGCGATTCTCCTGCCTCAGTCTCCCGAGTAGCTGGGACTACAGGCCAGCGCCACCATGCCTGGCTAATTTTGTATTTTTGGTAGAGATAGGGTTTCTCCATGTTAGTCAGGCTGGTTTCGAACTCCCAACCTCAGGTGATCTGCCTGCCTCAGCCTCCCAAAGTGCTGGGATTATAGGCATAAGCCACTGCAACCGGCCAGGGGGACCCATTTCTAGTCTCCTCTTGCTCCACGCCTGTGAAGATAAGCTGTTAATTGACATCGTCAGGATGGCATCTCTCCACGAGTAGCCTCTTACTGTGTTGCTCTGTGTTTAGGAACAAAAGGAAAGTCAGGTTTTGTGTCACTTGCCTTCCCAGCTTAGCCCTTCCTTTGGCATAGCAGGTTTGGGGTCTCCAGGTTTTATTTTCCTGTCACAATTCTGACACCAATTCGGGGAAAACACACTGTGTTTTTCTACTTCTGACACCAGATGTGGGTATTTTTTTCCGCACCAAGCAGTTCTCCAAATACCAGCTGGGCAGTCCTACAGTTTAATCCAATGCTGCCCCTGTCGACCTGGCATTGGCACAGACCCCACAGGTTAAGCATCCGGTCCCACAGACTGCCCCCAGTTCGGATGCCAATCCCAGGTCCAAGCTCAGGCCTCCGGCACTTCAAACCCATTGCCTGTCAATTGGGGGTTCTCATGATACTCTCCTAATGGTCCGTTATTTGCTAGAGCAGCTCACAGAACTTGGCAACACTTCACCGATTTACTATAAAGGACACAAACTCAGTAACAGGCACATGGAAGAGATGCACAGGGCAGGGTGTACTGGGGCGGGGCTGGGACGGAGCTTCCATCCCCTCTCTGGGCTTGCCACCTGCCCAGCATCTCCACCTGTTCAGCATCCTGGAAGCTCATAAAGATCTAGTTGTTCAAGATTTTTTGTAGTGCTGAGGGCAGGGGCTCACGCCTGCAATCCCAGCACTTTGGAAGGCCAAGGCGGGAAGATCCCTTGAGTTCAGGAGTTCCAAACCAGCCTGGGCAACATAGGGAGATTTCTTCTCTACAAAAAATTTTTAAAATTAGCCAGGTGAGGTGGTGGGCCTGGATGACAAAAATTTTAAAAAAATAAAAAAATGAGACAAGGTCTCGCTCTGTTGCCCAGGCTGGAGTGCAATGACGTGGTCTTTGCTCATTGCAACCTCTGCCACCCGGGTTTAAGCGATTCTCCTGCCTCAGCCTCCCGAGTAGCTGGGATTATAGGCACCCACCACCACGCCCAGCTAATTTTTTTTGTATTATTAGTAGAGATGGGGTTTCACCATGTTGTCCAGGCTGACCTCAGGTGACCCACCTACCTCGGCCTCCCAAAGTGCTGGGGTTACAGGCTTGAGCCACGTCCTCAGCCAAAAAAAAGTTTTTATAGAGCTTAATCTCTAGTCACCACCTCCCTCCTTCCTGGAGGCTAGCAGGAGGCGCTGAAAGTTCCAGCCCTGGAGTCCTTTGGTCTTTCTGGTGACTGCAGACCCTCCCCAATCTGAGGCTATTGGGGGGCCCTACCCTAATTTATCTCATTAGCATAAACTCAGCTGTGATCAAAAGGTCACAGTATGAATCACAAAAGACAAACCTATGACTCTGGAAATTCCAAGAGTTTTAGGTGCTCCATGCCAGGAACAGGGGACAGAGACCCAGTACATTTCACATTATTCCACGGTTGTCTAATGTGAGCCAGTTTTATTTTTGTGAGCAAATGATAAAATCTTACAGAGTAAAGCCCCCAAGGGCTAGGGCTTATTCGTTATGGTTGCAGAATATACCCTGTCCTGAACAAACACACCAAGGGATTCTAAAGCGTCGTCAGGAGCCTGGTGCGGTGGCCCATGCCTGTGATCCCAGCACTTTAGGTGGTCCAGGAGGGAGGACTGCTTGTGGCTAGGAGTTTGAGACAAGCCTGGACAACACAGTAAGGCCCCATCTCTAAAAAAAAAAAAATACAAAAATTAGCTGGGCCTGGTGGTACACACCTGTGGTCCCAGCTACTCGGGAGGCTGAAGCGAGAGGATCGCTTGAGCCCGGGAGTTGGAGGTTAATGGTGAGCTATGATTGTGCCACTGCACTCCAGCCTGGGTGACAGAGCAAGACACCATCTCTAAAATAAAATAAATAAAAATAAAGTGCAGCCAGGGGTGAGACTCACCAGAACCTCTGTGCCGTTCAGTTTCTTCACGTGTAAGATGTGAAAAGTCCCAGAGCCTCTGTCACAAGGCCCTTCCTAGGAAGGGAGTTAGGGGAATTGCCCAGGCTGTGCCTGGTCCAGCGCTCTGCACAAAGAAATGCTCAACAAACATCACTGTGAGCTCCTTCGGTGGTCAGGGACCTTCCTTCTCCACTGGACCCAGAAGCACTGGGCACCACACTCTCTGTTCCTTTTTTAGTTTTAGTTTTCCTTTCTTTTTTCTTTTTCTTTTCTTCCTTTTTTTTATTTTTTTTTGAGATAGAGTCTCGCTCTGTCACCCAGGCTGGAGTGCAGTGGTGCAGTCTTGGTTCACTGCAACCTCCATCCCTCAGGCTCAAAGGATCCTCCCTCCTCAGCCTCCCAAGTAGCTAGAACTACAGGTGTGCACCACCACACCTGGCCAGTTAAAAACAGTGTTCAAGCCGCCCTGCCCTCCCCTGCCCTCCCCTCCCTTCCCTTTTCTTTTTTCTCTTCTCTTCTCGTCTCCTTCCTTCCTTCCTTTTTCTCTTTCCTTCTTTCCCTCCCTCCCTCCTTTCTTTCCCTCCCTCCCTCCATTTCCTCCTCCTCCTTCCTTCCTTCCTTTCTCTTTCCCTTTTTTCCCTTCCTTTCCTTTCCTTTCCTTTCCTCCCTCCCTCCCTTCCTTCTCTCTCTTTCCCCCTCCCCTCCCCTCCCCTCCCCTCCCCTCTCCTTTCCTTTTCTTTCCTTTCTTCTTTTTGAGACAGAGTCTCGCTCTGTCACCCAGGCTGGAGTGCAGTGGCGTGATCTCGGCTCACTGCAACCTCTGCCTCCCAGGTTCATGAGATTCTCCTGCGTCAGCCTCCCAAGTAGCTGGGACCACGGACGCGTGCTACTACGCCTGGCTGATTTTTGTCTTTTTAGTACAGACAGGGTTTCACCATGCTGGCCAAGCTAGTCTCGAACTCCTAACCTCAGGTGATCTGCCTGCCTCAGCCTCCCAAAGTGCTGAGATTACAGACATGAGCCACCGTGCCTGGCCTCAAACCGTGCCTTTCTTATAGAAAGTCACAAAGAAACTAGAAGCCCCTGCAGTAATAACTATTCACTGCAACCACGCTCAGCCACCTCCAAAACTGTAGCCTGTAGCCCTTGCCAGTGACCCTGAGGTCAAGCACTCTCTCACAGTACAAAATAATCCTGGGTATCTCAAAAGCCAGAGATCTGGTAGCTCAACGCAGAAGACAACAGTGCTTTAGACCCGAGGGTCTTGGGAGCTCATGACTCTTGGGGCTCCACAAGGAAAACAGAAGACCCCAAATAGGGGACGTACATGGCACCTTTTTCTATGTTCTTCAAGGGGTCTCAGGGCTGCTAGAAGTCTCCTCTAGATTTCTTCATGTGGTATCAAAGATGGCAAAAGGAAGGAGTCTTAGAAGAGCAAATTTGGGGAAATTTTAAGTTTTCTAAAAGGTAAATGAAATTCTACATTTTTCTTAGCAAAAATCATGTCAAAATGCAGGGGCTCAAGCCTGTAATCCCAGCACTTTGGGAGGCTGAGGAGGGTGGATCACATGAGGTCAGGAGTTCAAGAACATCCTGGCCAACATGGTGAAATCCCGTCTCTACTAAAAATACAAAAAAATTAGTCTGGCATGGTGGCACGCACCTACAGTCCCAGCTACTTGGGAGGCTGAGGCAGGAGAATCGCTTGAACCCAGGAGGTGGAGGTTGCAGTGAGCTAAGATTGCGCCATTACACTCCAGCCTGAAAGACAGAGCAAGACTCCATTTCAAACAAAAACAACAACAACTACAACAAAAAACGAAAAAAAAGGAAGCAAATGGTTGTAGTTCAGGGCTTTCCCCTTAGAACTTTTGTTTTTTTAGATGGAGGTTTGCTGTTGTTGCCCAGGCTGGAGTGCAATGGCGTGATCTCGGCTCACCACCTCTGCCTCCTGGGTTCAAGTGATTCTCCTGCTTCAGCCTCCTGAGTAGCTGGGATTACAGGTGTGCGCTACCACGTCTGGCTAATTTTGTGTTTTTAGTAGAGATGGGGTTTCTCCATGTTGGTCAGGCTGGTCTCGAACTGACCTCAGGTAATCCGCCCACTTTGGCCTCCCAAAATGCTGGGATTACAGCCGTGAGTCACAGCGCCTGACCTGCTCTGTCTCCATTAAACACTCACTTCCTACTCCTCCCTCCTCCAGCCCCTGGCACCCACCATCCTACCACTTTCTGTTGCTAGGAATTTGACTACCCTAGGGACCTCATATAAGCGGAAACATACAAATGCTTGTCTTTTTGTGTCTGGCTTCTCTCACTGAGCACACTGTCTTCAAGGTTCATCCGTGTTGTGACATGTGTCAGAATTTGCTTCCTTTTCATGGCTGAATGATATTCCATTTGTGGAATGATGACCACATTTTGTTGATCCTTCCATCCATGGACGGACCCTCGCGTTGTTTCCACCGTTTGGCCATTGTGAACAGTGCTGCTGTGAACATGGGTGTACAAATGTCTCTTCAAGACCTTGCTGTTGGCTGAGTGTGGTGGTTCATGCCTGTAATCCCAGCATTTTGGGAGGCTGAGGCGGTGGATCACCTGAGGTCAGGAGTTCAAGACCAGTCTGGCCAACATGGTGAAAACCCGTCTCTACTAAAAACACAAAAAATAGCTGGGCATGGTGATGCGTGCCTGCAATCCCAGCTACTTAGGAGGCTGAGGCACGAGAATCACTTGAACCCAGGAGGCGGAGGTTTCGGTGGGTAGAGATCACACCACTGCACTCCAGCCTGGGCAACAAGAGCGAAATTCCATCTCAAAAAAAAAAAAAAAAAAAAGATCCTGCTATCAGTTCCTTTGGATATAGCCCCAGAAGTGGACCTGCTGGATCACATGACAATTTGAGGAAACTTGTCCAGTCTTTAAAACGAGTTAACTTTCACCAGTTTGATATTGATAATATTTTATGTATGTATGCATGTATGCATGTATGTATTTATTTTTGAGACACAGTCTCACTCTGTCGCCCAGGCTGGAGTACAGTGGTGCAATCTCTGCTCACTGCAGCCTCTACCTCTGGGGTTGAAGTGATTCTCCTGCCTCAGCCTCCCCAGTAGCTGGGATTTCAGGTGCGTGCCACCATAACTGGCTAATTTTTGTATTTTTAGTAGAGACAGGGTCTCACCATGTTGGCCAGGCTGGTCTCCAACTCCTGACTTCAAGTGATCTGCCCGCCTCAGCCTCCCAAAGTGTTGGGATTACAGGCATGAGCCACCACGCCCGGCCAATATTGGTAATATTTTATAGGCATGTCACCAAACAGTTCCCCAGACGGCAGTGGCTGTAGGTAATACAAATAGTGAACACTGACTGAGCCCTTGCTGTGGGTGGCTTGCTAACTGCTGGCTTCCTCACAGCAACGCAGCAGGGTTGGTGCTAGTGTGACTCCCATTTGACAGATGAGACAGGGGCTGGTAATTTGCTCGATTACACCCAGCTCACGGGGGTGGGTCTGGGATTCACACTCAGCTCTCTAGCTGCAGAACCCATATATACACCCCACCCCACCACCCAGCTGAACTGCCTGACTGCAGCAGGTGTCTCCAGAACCTGTTCTTTATTTCAAGCATAGTAAGAAACGGAGATGTGTTTATGTCAAAGAATATGGAATGGGCCAGTGATTCCTGTCTTAAACATCCTGTATCCTGCACATAGAACAGCGACCACAGGAGACGCTGCTGGACTGGCGGCGAGAGAACCCAGAGAGGGGGCGGGTAAGGGGAAAGGATGCGAGGCCCCATGATTCCAGAGACATCACTTTCAGATGGAGCTAGCACAAGCTACCGCATTTAGAAAGTTATTACTTCCAGATGTGGCTGCATTACAGATACAAGCACACCACAGCCCCAGGTCCCTCCCACCACCCCCAGCTTCGCTGCAACCAATGTAGAGCCCTGGAGGCCTGACTCTCTGGGTTCTCACGCCTCCAAATTCAGGCTGCCGGGGATGGGCGGGGCTGGCAGGCCTGGCGCCCCCTGCTGCACGTGGAGGACACGACGGGGGAGCTGGGCCAGCACCCACCAGGGCGCTGGGCACCTGAGGGTTCTTATCTCCAGATCTCAGTGACGCCCCGTGGGACTCCTGGGGAAAATACTTAGCACGTTTGGATGACAGGTTTATATCTGTCACTTGGAGCCCTAACTCTTTTTTGGGGGGATGGCCCCGTCTCTGTGAATGAACTAAACCATGGGCCTGGCGTCATCTGAGAGCCCCTCATCCCCACGCCCAGGCCCTTCCCTTTGCTGGTTCCTTCACCACTCTGGC
Source organism: Macaca fascicularis (assembly GCF_037993035.2). Taxonomy (NCBI): domain Eukaryota; kingdom Metazoa; phylum Chordata; class Mammalia; order Primates; family Cercopithecidae; genus Macaca; species Macaca fascicularis. The sequence continues at coordinate 5,744,529 of NC_088388.1, read as the reverse complement.
TCCAGGACCCTGTCCCTTCTCACCTGGGTAGCTCCCAGCAGGCCCTGCTGCCTGCCTCAGCCATCCCTATCGATCCCGGCAGCCCAAGCCCTCTGGGACTGCCCACTACTTCCAAGACTGAGTTCAGCAGAGCCTGGGCCTCTGCTCTATTCCTGCTGTTGTCAGTTCCCAGAACGTGCTGTGCCCACTCCCCAGCTGTCCCTCCTCCTGTCCCGCCCAGCCCTCCTGGGTCCTTGCTGCGCTGTGCCACCCCCCCCAGCCCCCCACTGCACGGTGATCCCTGCCCGTGGTCGACTGCATGAGGCGGAAGGGCCAGGATCAGGGACCCGAGGCCACCTGCTCTGAACCCCAGTCTTACAAAAGTCCTGCTGGAGACAGGTCCATTTTGATTACTCAGATGGAATTTGCTGTTCTCGTCCATCTCCTGGAATCTAGGTTGCGCCTCTCTTGAAGTCAGTTCCAAGTCCCAGCTGCGTCCCCCCCCGGCTCCCTTGGGCCCTGGGGTGGAGCGCTGCCGAGAACACTATCTGTCCAGCCCTGGGAGGGCCATGCTTGTTGTTCTCCGAGTTCCTGTTTTCTCTGGCTCGGGGGGCCGGTGCTTACAGACACGCTGCTCCAGTTAAACTGTCTACAGCAGGCACGCATGGCTCCAAACCAGAACACAGAAACTTGGTCTCCTTGGAAAGCAGGAGTTTATTTTTACCCTTTTGTAAGTATTAACTGGGTAATCACGACAAACACGGAGCGATCTCAATGCTGTTGATCCGGAGGACAGTCTGCGGGGTCACCACGACTGAAAGGAAAGATGTCACAGGCTTGACCACAGACTCTGACTGTTGTCATCAGTCACTGCAGGGGCTCTGCACACAGCCCTCCCCAGCCAGTGTGGCCCTGGCAACGTCCCCTGCTGCACAGGGCCACGTTTATCGCCAGGTGTGCACTGACTGCCTCGCTAGCTTGTTCGTTCACTCTGTCGGCAGGTGCAGAGGCTGGACACCTCACCTCTCCTCCCACACTGTCTATGCTGTGACCTGTGGAGTGCGTGGAAGGATGGCCCCACCTGAGTGACCCTGAGGCTACCTGGAAGTGTCAGAAGGTACACGAGAGGCTCCCCCACCCAGCTGACTCTAAGGTGACAGCCAATACCAGCATTCTGGGTATATTTAACTATGCCCACTGTTGGTGGTTTAGGCCGGCAACTGCAGTAGTAACAAGAGCTGTGAGGGACAGACTTCCGCAGCCGCTCATCTGTGTGGCCCATGCCCTGTGGGCGCCATCCCTCAGGATGCCCACTGTGGGGGCTGTCCTCAGTGCAGGCTGCTCATCTGTGTGGCCCATGCCCTGTGGGCGCCATCCCTCAGGATGCCCACTGTGGGGGCTGTCCTCAGTGCAGGCTGCTCATCTGTGTGGCCCATGCCCTGTGGGCGCCATCCCTCAGGATGCCCACTGTGGGGGCTGTCCTCAGTGCAGGCTGCTCATCTGTGTGGCCCATGCCCTGTGGGCGCCATCCCTCAGGATGCCCATTGTGGGGGTTGTCCTCAGTGCAGGCTGCTGGGACAGCCCTAGGTCTGCTCTTGGATTCGCTGCTGCCTTGGGGGCAGGGATAGGCGTCATGGGTTCACGCGTGGAGGGTGGAGGAGCAGGGAAGTGAGGCTGGGTCCTTTGGGTGCTCCCTTTAGGATGAGGGTGACAAGTGGGCAGTGGCAGCTGGATTGAGACCTGCCTGGGCTTCCTCTCCTGAGACCCAGGTGCCCTACACCCTCCGTCTGCATGAGCCTGGGCAACCAGCAACGTGCAGCAGGGCCCAGCGATACTTTCTCTAACTTACTTCTTTTCTTCTTGAAGTTTTTCCTTTTCCTAAATCTCATAATGATTCTTGGCCATGATTCTGTCTTTTCAATGACTGTGGCTTCTACTCGAACAAGATCCTTTCTAGAAGGAAGAAAAATCAATAATAATGCATCTTTTGGATTATTTTTCAAATGCCTTAGGTGAGAATTTCTAAAATGAAGTTATACTTTCTCTTTTGTTGATTATAAAAATAATATGCCCTCAATGGAAACATTTCGAAAACCATGAAAAAGGACCACAAAGAACAGTTCCGGGTAATCTGAACAAATCTTAAGAGGACCACACTATCATGAAATAGCCAGAGACCAATCATTTGGCCTGGATGTTCTCATGGGCCTTAAATGTCCACTATTATTAACTATAAATGCTGTGTTTGGTGTCAACAGAGAAGATGAACGCAACCCCCCACGTGACCTAATTGCACTGTGACCACTGTCAGCACGTCCAGCCCTGGAGCCCCAGACAAAGCCCAGCACCTCACAGCCATTACCCGAGGAGTGGCTTGCCAAGCAGCGTGAAGTTATCTGCCCCAACCAGCAGGACCTGAAAAAATTCAACAGCTGTGTTTAATCAGTGGCTCATTACAATGAGTAAGAGAACAGTCGCTAATAACAGGTAGTGACGTGAACGCCACACAAAATGAGAAAGACTGAAAACGTTGTGATATGAATTTCATCTGCTGTCTGATGATCTCTTTAATATCCCACAACCGGCTTGTGAGCCGACAAGTGGCAGCACTGCACAGCCATGGGACTGCCTGAGGGACACGCTCCAACCCTCAGAGGCGGGAGACGTACAATTTCATGATTACATACCATGGATATGCATCCAGATAGCTGCTGTAACCCTCATATTAACGGTGACTTCAGAAACCCTTTCTTTTTTTTTTTTTTTTTTTTGAGACGGAGTCTCGCTGTGTCTCCCAGGCTGGAGTGCAGTGGCGTGATCTCAGCTCACTGCAAGCTCCGCCTCCCGGGTTCATGCCATTCTCCCGCCTCAGCCTCCCGAGTAGCTGAGACTACAGGCGCCCGCCACCACGCCCGGCTAGTTTTTTGTATTTTTAGTAGAGACGGGGTTTCACCGTGTTAGCCAGGATAGTCTCGATCTCCTGACCTCGTGATCCACCCGCCTCGGCCTCCCAAAGTGCTGGGATTACAGGCTTGAGCCACCGCGCCCGGCCCAGAAACCCTTTCTATCGAAGCATAACACAGAGAGAAAAAGCACACATCATACCATCGTGTCTCTTGGCACAGTTCACAGTTCTGCTAATCTTGCGATGATTTAGGCTCAACTGTATTCTTTTAACGACTGCAAAATTCTCAAGAGTCAGGCAACCATTCTCAATGCAGGGAAATCACGACACCAAGTGTGGCTGCAGATGAAGACATTTTTGCCTTCCAAATGCAACAGTGGGCTTTGTTTTTTGTTTTGAGACAGAGTCTCGCTCTGCTGCCCAGGCTGGAGGGCACCGGCGTGATCTTGGCTCACTGCAACCTCCGCCTCCCAGGTTCAAGCGATTCTCCTGCCTCAGCCCGCTGAGTAGCTGGGACTACAGGTGCCTGCCACCAAGCCTGGCTAATTTTTTTGGTATTTTTATTAGAGACAGGGTTTCACCATGTTGGCCAAGGTGGTCTCAAACTGACCTCAGGTGATCCACCCACCTCGGCTCCCCAAAGTGCTGGATTTACAGGTGTGAGCCACCACGCCCGGCCTACAGTGTTTTTATTAGATGTTGGAGATCATCTTAAACTTTACTGATAAGAAAAAATCCAATCATACTAAACTTAAATGTCTAGAGACTAAGTATATTATATAGCAAACTCGGCGGACATGCATATTAGATAGAGACAAATAATAAAATAAGTATTTTTAGAGTTTGTTTCAGCATGGCATGCTCACTCCCACTGGGTTTCCTGTTACAAAAAGCAATCTGCTTAGGAGGGGCTTTCCAGAATTTTTTGTTAATGTGAAATGTTTCAAATATGCAAAGGTCAGGCCGGGCGCAGTGGCTCACACCTGTAATCCCAGCGCTTTGGGAGGCCGAGGCAGGTGGATCACAAGGTCAGGAGATCGAGACCATCCTGGCTAACACAGTGAAACCTGTCTCTACTAAAAAAAAATACAAAAAAAAATTAGCCTGGCATGGTGGCGGGCGCCTGTAGTCCCAGCTACTCGGCAGGCTGAGGCAGGAGAACGGTGTGAACCCAGGAGGCAGAGCTTGCAGTGAGCCGAGACTGCATCACTGCACTCCAGCCTGGGAGACAGTGCGAGACTCTGTCTCAAAATAAATAAATAAATAAATAAAAAGCAAAGGTCTGCCTCCAGAGGAGTTTAAATTCATAAAGAAAATCATGTATCTTATATTAATAATTAAGCATCCCAGAAAAATTACCTGTTGCAGAGGTAATTATAATTTTATAAAAAGAGTGGGCAGGCTGGGCATGGTGGCTCATGCCTGTAATCTCAGCATTTTGGGAGGCCGAGGCAGGCGGATCACCCAAGCTCAGGAGTTCAAGACCAGCCTGACCAACATGGAGAAACCCCATCTCTACTAAAAATACAAAATTAGCCGGGCGTGGTGGCGCATGCCTGTCATCCCAGCTACTAGGGAGGCTGAGGCAGGAGAATTGCTTGAACTCGGGAGGCAGAGGTTGCGGTGAGCTGAGACCACGCCATTGCACTCCAGCCTGGACAACAAGAGAGAAACTTTCTCAAAAAGAAGAAAAGAAAAAAAAAAAAAAAAAAAAAAGAAAAGAGTAGGCAAAAACCAAATAGACGGTCCCAGAAAACAGAATTATAGCTGAAGGCTGGAAATGTCTAGCTAAATAAACAGACCAGCCAGGCATGATGGCTCATGCCTATAATCCCAGCACTTTGGGAGGCTGAGGCGGGTGGATCACTTGAGGTCAGGAGTTCGAGACCAGCCTGATCAATATGGTGAAACCACATCTCTACTAAAAATATAAAAATTAGCAAGGTGTGGTGGCGCACGCCTGTAATACTGGGTATTCGGGAGGCCAAGGCAGAATTGCTTGAACCCAGAAGGCAGAGGTTGCAGTGAGCCAAGACTGTGCCACAGCACTCCAGCCTGGGTGACAGAGTGAGATTCAGTCTGAAAAATAATAATAAACAGACAGACCATGCAGTTTTTTGAGACAGGGTCTCACTGTGTTGCCCAGGCTGGAGTGCAGTGGCTAGTCACGGTTCACTGCAGCCTCAACTTCCCAGGCTCAAGTGATCCTCCTACTTCAGCCCCACAAATAGGTGGGACTACATGTGTGTGCCACCGTGCCCAGCTAATTGTTTGGAATTTTAGTAGAGACGAGGTCTCTGAGGTCTCGCTATGTTGCCCAGGCTGGTCTTGAACTCCTGAGTTCAAGCAATCCTGCACCTCGGCCGCCCAATGCGGTGGGTCACCAGTGTGAGCCACCATGCCTGGCCTAGACCATGCACTAAGAATGGTCAGTGAGGTAAATTAGTACCCAGGGAAATGCCTGTCAACCAGTCTTTACTATTTAAAAACAGCAGCAGCTGTCAAAGCTAATGGCAGAGTAGTGTCTTAGCAGAAACTTAACAGTTTTTCCTCATTGACAGGGGCTAGAAAGTGCACTACATCCTTAGCCGGCATTTTTATTATCTCTGCAATCAAGCATTTTTCTCTGGGAATACATTAATAAGACTGGAACACAATAAAGACATGTATCTGTCCTCAGCACTGTTTAATGTGCCATCTCCCTTCCTCCAGGGAGCAGACCTGCCTGGCCAGGTGCCGCCCTCAGAGCAGCAGAGGCCTGCCCTGCCCTTGGACCCCAGCCACACCGTGGGCGCCCCCCACAGTCCCTTCTGGGCCTCAGCTTTGTTGTCCTCTGCCTGAGACGGGGTTGGGGTGGGGGGTTCCTCCTCAGTGTGAGCTGGGGTGTGGGGATTGCACGCTTGGTGGCTGAGCCCCTGAATATCCAGAGAAGCTCGGCGGCCTCACCTTCTCCAGTCGAATTCTCTCTCCACACGCAAGGTCTAGTTCATTTCCAATTAAGATCAGGTCTTCAGAGGTCACCTTCCATTGGCGGCTGGCAAAGTGCACCACGGCGAAGAGCCGGCCATACTGCCCCGTGGCAATCAGCTCATTCACTCTCCTCACGACCTCTGTAGGGGAAGGCAGGGGCGGCCAGTCACCCTCACCTGCTCCCCCACGCACTGCAGTGTGATGTGCAGCTCCTGGCGGCAGGGCCCTAGGGTGGACGTGACAGCCAGCACCCCTCATGAGCACCTCACTGCTGGCGGCCCAGCCCCTGCCCCACCCCCTGCAGGCACAAGTGCAGGCACAGGGCCAATCTGTTGCTTCAGGAGCACGGGCACCGTGGCATATGGGGGCTTTCACAGATGGAAGCTCCCCAAGACTGCGGAGAACGCCCAGACCACCTCCTGTGACTCCCTCGCCTAAGCACTCGGCATGCCTGGCTAGGTTTCTACAACCCTAGGGTGGGCGAAACCCTCCACTTGGTTCATTCTCATGAGAATGAGGAGCCAGCAGACCAGGAGTGTGCAAACCCTGAGAAGCCAAAGGAGAGGCCTTTGCAATGAGGAACCCCCCGCGTATCCCATCCCCATATCCCACCCCCAGGGCAGGACGTGTTCCCTCTGCACGCCTGCGCCCACAGGGGCTCTGTACTCAGTTCCTGTTATTGCTGCTCGGACTCAGGTCACAGTCCCCTCTCTCCTGCACTGTTTACTCTGAACAGGCATTTAACGGGCACCGACCCCCCCGGCCTGAGCGAGGGCGAGACACACAGAAGGGATGACGGAGTGCCTGCCCCGGAAACACTGTCAACACCAGAAGCACCAGCGCCGAGGGCGAAACTCTCAGCGGACTTGTTTTACCTGCGGTATCTGAAACAGTGTTTAACATACAAGAAGATTCCACTTGAGGATCTTGATTTCCAGCATTTTGGCAAGTGAAGATCATGGCAATAGTGGCTAATGATCCCGTCCCTTCTGACACGGGCTCCAGGCTGACATGAGTCCTGACACCCCCGCATGTTTCTCCAACAGCCCGGGGGGCACCGGCTTCCAGCAATCGTGCTGAACCGTGCTAACTGGGGAGAGCTGTCTCTGCGCCCACCAACGGCGGGAGACGAGATGGAGCCGGGGCCCTGCCCTCACTTATGCCACCTGCCTGCCGTGTGGCAGGTGTTCGGGGAGCAGTTAATGAAAAACATCTGAAATTCGGGTGTTAACGGGAGAAAATGGGCATGAGTGCAGGCACTGTGCAGTGTGTGGGAGAACCCCAAAAGATGAAGCCCTTGCTCGCTCTGCGGCCCGGTGACCGCCTCTGAGGGCGACTGCAGCAGGGTCTGGGTGGTGCCCTCTAGCTCTGTCTCCTAGGGAAGTCTTACCTGCGTGGTGTCTGGTCTCCTCAACTGGGTCTGGCAGAACAACTTCCGGCCAAGGTGGTGAACTCAGGGATGTTCTAGGAACATATCTGTAAAACACATGTCGCAGACAAATGTCACATGCACTTGAAAAGGCAGCTCAAATCCTCTAAGAAATGGCCATGCACAAATGTTAGGAAGGGACCCCAGGCAACAAAAAGGCTCCCTCTTTAGGACGGGCCTCGCCCCTCTGGGGTAACCCCGAGGACAGGCTCCCTGTATCTTCTTAGAGCCACAGGGAACAATGGCTCATCATTCAATAATCAAAGCAGAAACTCTCAGCGTTCTGCAAAAGAGCCCCTGCTTGGGTGCTTCTCAGTGCTGGAAGGGTGCTCATCCAAGAAGGCTGGGCTTGTGGTGTCTCGGGGCACATTTATCTTGGAGGCACAGGCTGAAATGCCCAGCCCTCCACTTTCCCCACAACCCGGGACACAGGGCCAGCAGCCCTCCCGCCTCCCTTGGCATCTAGTGGCCCTGGAATGGCAGCTCCAATGACCCTTCACCACATCCTGCTCAAACAAGACCACAATGTTCCCTGCTCCACCTCCACCTCCTCCTCCTCCCAGGTAGGTGCTCGCTCTTCCTTCACGCCCAGGTGAGTGCCAGGCAGCACTGGCTCGGAACCCGACAATTCTGTGTCCTACTGTCTGCAACTGAGCAAATGGGAAAACAATCACCCGCCTGAAAGGGCTGTTAGGATTGGAGGGCTACTGTTCACAGCCGGCCCCAGCACGGCCAGTGAGGGTCGGGTGTTAGGAGTGCTCAGTCCCAGCAGCTATAGCACTGCGGTCCCCAACCACCTCCCCTCCCAACCCTCAGGATGCCAAGCTTGCTGCAGGCAATGCCTTTTTTTTTTTGAGATGTAGTCTCACTCTGTCACCCAGGCTAGAATGCAGTGAGTGGCTTGATCTCAGCTCACTGCAACCTCCGCCTCCAGGGTTCCAGCGATTCTCCTGCCTCAGTCTCCTGAGTAGCTGGGATTATAGGCACATGCTACCACGCCTGGCTAATTTTTGTATTTTTAGTAGAGATGGGGTTTCGCCACATTGGCCAGGCTGGTCTCGAACTCCTGGCCTCAAGTGATCTGCCCACCTCGGCCTCCCAGAGTTCTGGGATTACAGGCATGAGCCATCGTGCCCAGCCCAACATCTTATTTCCTAACTCTCCCCTGCCTGCTCAGCCTCAGGTAGGTGAGGGGGAGAAGAAGGGAGGAAAGAAAGGGGGGACCTAGATTCAAAAGGAGGTGGGGGTCTTTCTTTCTGCAGTCTACAAAGAGGGGGGGTAGGTAGATCCCAAGCCAAATTATTCAGAACTGTTTTTAAGCTTTTATTGCTGCTGCCATTGCAAAGTAAAAGTTCAGTCTTTCTACTCCAGGGTTGCATCAGGAGGAAGAAAACGACTTGCTCCATACGCAAAACGCACTGGCCTCCACATCGAGGACCAGGTCCACCCGTCCTGTTGGCCGGCGCGCAGGACGGGCTCCACACGAATCTGGGAGAGGAATGAGTATTTTCCCAGTGGGGTAGGGCTCGGAGCTCCTAGAAACGTGAACTCCGTGGTCTGTGATTGGTCAATGACCTTGAGAGTCAAGGAGGACATGGAAGGTGCTGCTCTCTACAAAATGTCTTTGACCTGTTTGATATCTGGTCTCCCCACATGGGTCCAGCAGTGCCCAGTGTGAGAAGAACATGCTGGCAAGAAGGTGCTAACCTCTCACACAGGACACAGGGGAGTAAGCACAACCTACTACCCACATGCTCACTTACAACTTCTTCCTACGCTCAGAATGTTTCTCTACTTCCTTTGAGAAGCAAAAAAGGCTCCCGCATCTCCCCACTGCAGAGGATCCCTGGAGTCCCAGCAGCAGTAACAGCAGCCAACATTTTGTGAGTGCTGACTGTATGCCAGGCACTGTTCTAAGCGCTTTAAATGTATACATTTACTTAATCCTCTCCAACACCCACGCAGATCGAAACGAACACTACTTCCATCTTGCAGAAGCTGGTGCCCCAGGCTGTGAGGGGCAGCCGGAACTGCACGCCGAGGGGTCCCTACAGTGACTGCTATCCCTGCACTGCTCCACTGTCTCCCACCAGTGAGGGGGACTTTGTCAAATGTTTCCTGCAGTTTATAATACCTTAAAAATGTTTTCTCAAGTATAAAATGTTAACACTGAATGTGCTTTTTCAAATAATGAGTTTCTCTTAGAGACTCTGATACAACCTTCCTCATCATAACTCATTGAGTTAGGACTTCAAGCTCCTCCATAATAAAAGAAAGCAAACACATATGGAATTTCTCTTTGGTCTCTTGCAGTTACGTCTTTATTTACTTTAAGGATCTGAGAAAAATACCGTCAAAAAAGTTAAAGCTGAAAGTGGTGGTGCATGCCTGTAATGCCAGCTACTCAGGAGGCCGAGGCGGGAGGATCGCTTTAGGCCAGGAGTTCAAAACCAGTCTGGGAAACACAGTGAAATTCTGTCTCTTAAAAACAAAAGAGGAAATGTAAATATTATTGAGAACCAAAAGGTAGGAAGTTTTGACTTCAGAAAGACGGTTCTACAAATGAAAGGAAAAGCGGCATCAAAACCCACATTTTGATATTACCCTGGTGGAAATGAAGTGCTCTGTGAATTGAATCTTCGAGAAGCAGACCAAAGGGAGGCTGAGGGAAGAAGAGAAACACAGATCATTACTATTAATACTGCAAATGCAAATTGCCCTTTACGATGCTAAATGCACGACTGCTGCTCCTGGTATGTGGTATAAAGCACTGCATGACAGCCTGCCCACAGAAACACCTAGGCGAGCAAAAGCACAAGAACATCACTTACAGCTACTGGTTATATGTGTTGAGATCAGTTTGCCACACCATCTACAAGCGCCTCAGACCAGAACCTCCCGCCCACTAACTCATGCCTTGACTAACTGCCCAGTAGGTTCAGACCCTGTTCTGTGTCCAAGTGTGGGAGCAGCCTCCAAGATGGCGCTGCTGAGCCCCACCTCCTGCTATTCTTACCCCATCGCCCACTGGGAGTGGTCTGTGTGTCCAACAGCTTGTGACAGACGTGCTAGCACGTGGGTTCTGGGATTAGGTGATAACCAACTGGGACTTCCATCTTGGATGCCCGCGCTCACCCTCTCTGATCACTGGCCCTAGGGCTGCCCTGCTGTAAGCAGCCCTACCTAGAGGTCCACGTGGTGGGGAACTGGGCCTGTCGCCAACACCCACAGGAATGACCTTGCAGGTGGATTCTTCAGCTGCTGGCGCAGCAGAGTCTTGAGATAACTACAGCCCCTGCAGACTTGCTTGCTGCAAGCTAAGACCCTGAGCCAGAACCAGCCACCTAAGCTACTCCTGTGTTCTTGACTCTCAGAACTGGTGTGAGTTAATAAATGTTTTAAGCTGCTAAGTTGTGGGGTCATTTCTGATGTAACCGTAGATAACGAATACCAGGAATACACCAGGAAACAAAGACATTCAGTCTACTGAGAAGACAGGGGCTCAAAGTAAGTGCTTAGGTGTAAAAAGCAGAGAACAGTTTCTCAATAATCACTTTTAACTCAGCTATAATTTACACACCATAAAAACCACCCTTTTACAGTTCACTCATTAGCACTGGCTCCCCATTTGTGTTTCCTCGGCTGCTTTCTCCTCTCCTCTCCCATTTGGGCTCCTGGGGCTCAACCCTTGGCCTTGACTTCTTTTCCGCCCATGGCCATTCCTCTGGTGACTGCATCCAGTCCAATGGATTTAAATGCCCCCAATGTGCTGGCGACTCCCAAGTTTACACCTCCAGCCAGGGTGTCTCTCCTGGATTTGCATGCCCACCTGTCTATCTGCCTTAGCCACTCATGTCTGACGTGCACCTCACACCTCCAGAGGTTCCTCATTTCTTCCCATGCCTGCTCCTCCCACACTCCTCCCTCTCTCATGAGGGCAACTTCATCCTCCCAGTTGTTCAGGCCCCAAACCTCCATCAGTTTTGACCCTTCTCTCGCACACTACTCAGCCAACCCATTCAGCAAATCCATCTCACTATTAAAGACTCAGTAGGCTTCTGTAACTAATTTGCTTCTAGCTTTGTCTTTGGGTCCACAGGGAACAAACACTCTCCCACAGGATTTCCTTTAGATCGTCCTGGAGACTGTGACTGTGTACTTCCATCCTGTCTCCTTTGCTCACTCTTCAAGGCCTCAGCTGCTCACTGTTTTGGTCATCTTGTCTCTACTCACTTCACTGTGTGTCTTTCTCTCTTAACGCGTAAGTCTATACTTGAACGTAGCTTTGGAAGGGTGGTTTCATGTAGGTAGGTAGAATGGAGTAAGCCCCACTGCTTTTGTAAAAACTTTCCTGCCTACTTAAACCTAAGTTTTATTATGGAAAATGTCAAGCATACAAAAGTAAAGAGAACAGAATAGTGAACTCTCTCTCAATTATCCCTTTCCAGGTTCAACAGTTACCAACTCACGGCCAATGTTGGCATCTACATTGCCTCTGGCCCAACTCTGATTATTATTACTTTCTTAATAGACTTTATTTTTTAGTCAGTTTTAGTTTCACACCAAAATTGAGTGGAAGGTACAGAGAGTTCCCATATGTCCCCTGTCCATGTGCCCATAGCTTCCTATCGACATCCCTCACCAGAGTGGTACAATCCTTACCACTGATGAACCTACATTGACACATCACTGTTATCCAAAGTCCATAGTTTACATTAGGGTTCACCCTTGGTGGTGTACATTCTATGGATTTGGACAAACTTATAATGACATGTATCTACCATTATATCATACAGAATAGTTTCACCGCCCTAAAAATCCTCTGAGCTCCACCTATTCATCCTTTTCTCCCCCAATCCCCTTACGCCCCATCTATCTTTTTACTGTCTCCTTAGATTTGCCTTTTCCAGAATGTCAAAGGCTACAAGATGTAGCCTTTTCACGTTGGCTTCTTTTACTTGGTAACAGGTATGTAAGTTTCCTCCATCTCTCTTCATGACTCATTTCTTTTTATTGCTGAATAATATTCCACTGTATGCATGTGCTACAGTTTATGTAACCATTCATCTCCTGAAGGACATCTGGGTTGCTTCCAAGTTTTGGGAACTATGGAACAATTCTTTTAATATCGTCCAATATAGAGTTAGATCCAGTTTTTCATTTTTGGGATCATGGTGAGACATGAGACCCAGATTTAAAACATACGTAAACACTCGTGCACACAAACACACACTCCAACCATTTTCAGGCAGAGATTTACAGAGTTTTTAACGAATATAACCCTTTTGGAGCCTCGTATCAGCCCAGTGCCTTAAATACGGCGGTTTCTTTTGCTGAATGAGTTCAGATTAGGCGAGGATATCCATCATCATTTTTCAGACCGGCTTGCAGCCTGGGGGCAGTGGTTCAAGCACAGGCTTTGGAGCCGAAATGACTGAGCCTGAAGCACTCTTCCTCCACTTCCCCGCTGTGTGACCCTGGGCACATTACCTAGCTCCTCTGAGCCTCACTCTGCTCCCCCATAACATAGGAGCTATACCAAAGTTCAAAGGCTATTGCCAGTATTCAGGCTACTAACTGAAGGAATCAGAATCTGAATCTGGGTTTCCCCTAAGGGAGGAGACCACGCCTCATATTGTCTTATGCCCAATTTCTGCCTCCAAAGAAAGAAGAAGTAAAAACTAAAAGGCAGAAATGAAATCCACAGGCAGACAGCCCGGCGCTGCACCCCGGGCCTGGTAGTTAAAGATCCACCCCTGACCTAATTGGTTCTATTATCTATAGATTACAGACATTGTACAGAAATGTACTGTGAAAATCCCTATTTTATTTTGTTCCGATCTAATTACCGGTGCATGCAGCCTCCAGTTACGTACCCACTGCTGGCTCAATCGATCACGACCCTCTCACACGCACCCCCTTAGAGTTGTGAGCCCTTAAAAGGGACAGGAATTGCTCACTCGGAGAGCTCGGCTCTTGAGACAGAAGTCTTGCCGATGCCCCCGGCCGAATAAACCCCTTCCTTCTTTAACTCGGTGTCTGAGGACTTTTGTCTGCGGCTCCTCCTGCTACACCCCGACTCCAAAACCCGTGCTATATTCACCACAAATGCGATCAACACACAAGGCACCAGGTCGGACCCAGGCACATACGTGGCGAGACCGCAGGGAGCAGCGCTCGCTCTGCGTCCTCCCTTCCCCCCATATCCCGGGTCTCACCTGCTCCGGGCCCCGAAGGTCTCAGGATGCTGCGGCTGCACGCGGACACCAGCCGCCCTAAGGTGACCGTCAAGGGGGATGCTGCCATGGCGGCCGCCATTTTCCCGCAGCCTCGGCCGGAAACGGAAATGACGCAAAGCGCGTGCGTAAGTCACGGGCCCGTCGGGGAACACAGGTCGTGCTGTAACACCTGCCGCGCTGTAACACCGGCCCGGCGCGGAAGCTGGACGTCGGCGACTCGGGGCCCAGACTGGCGGCGGCGATGGCCTCGGCGGCTGTGGAGAGCTTCGTGACCAAGCAGCTGGACCTGCTGGAGCTCGAGAGAGACGCGGAGGTGGAGGAGCGCAGGTACGGGCGGCCGCCGGCGCCGCTTCCTCGCGGTTGGTCCCGCCGTGCCCCGGGCAGGGTCTCCGAGGGGCTCGGCCTCACAGTCTAGGGCGGGAATTTCGTCTCCGACCCCTGGAGTCCGGGTCAGGGACCGTCCGTCCCCTGCTTGGCCACCTCCCGAGTTGTCAGTCTCATCACCTCCCGGGCAGCGCGTTCCGTTTTGGGCCTAAGGAGAAGCACTTTCATTTCTCGACCCGAGGCCCCCCTAAGCTAACACTCCTGGGCCCTGGCCCCGACCCCAGTTCCACCCGCAGCGGGTTAGCAGCCCTTTCCCTTATTCATTCAGTAAACATGGTTTGCGCCCCTTCTGGGCCAGGCCCCGGCAGCGTGAGTCAGGGGCACTGGCTGCCCCCGATCCGGCCAACGGCGGGCTGGGCATGAGCAGAGTCCCTTCCCCTCCAGCGCGTCCAGGGCCGGCTGCGTGCGTGTGGCGGGGAAAGAGCCTGGAGGAGGAACGCTCTTCCCTGGGGAGTGTCAAGGTGGATTCAGAAGGAAGTGGTGCCTGAAGGAAAATTGGAGTTCAGCCGGTGGATGCGGGGTGGGGTGGGGAGCCAAGTGAGAGCCGGGCTTGTTTCCGAATGGGACTATTTATTTGTCCAAAACAATCAGAGCTAACATTTATATACTCTCCATGCGTTAATTCCTTTACACCTCATCCCATGCCAACCCTACAATGTACGTTTTTTATGTTTTAGACAGTCTCGCTCTGTCGCCCAGGCTGGAGTGCAGTGGCACAATCTCAGCTCACTGCAGCCTCCACCTCCCGGGTTCAAGCGATTCTCCTGCCCCAGCCTCCTGAGTAGCTGGGACTACAGGCACGCACCACCACACCGGGCTAATTTTTTTGTATTTTTAGTAGAGACAGGTTTCACCATGTTGGCCAGGATGGTCTTGATCTCCTGACCTCGCGGTCTGCCCGCCTTGGCCTCCCAAAGTGTCGGGATTACGGACGCTAGCCACCGCGCCCGGCCACAGTGTAGGTTTCTATTACTATCATTTTCCATCTAAGGAGATGGAGACAGAGAGGGGTTAAGTAACTTGCCCCAGGGTGACACACTATAGCCCGATTTGCTGTCAGGCAGTCTGCTTCCAGAGTTTGCAGTCAGCCATCCGTCGGTAGGATTTGTCTGAGATGCTTTTGATCATGGCAATAGAGAACTTTTGCAGTTATGTTGACTTTATTAGAATCCCAGCTGCTTCGTTTATGGCTGTGTGACTTTGCGGGTTCTTTCTCTGAGCCTTACTTCAACTGTAAAACTGGGATGATTCCCACCTCACAGCCTTGCTCTGAGAATGAAACGATCCCCTGTCAGTCAGGTGCTCAGCACGGTGTCAAGGACAGAGTCAGCCCCCATGGCAGTGGCTCTTTCTGAGCATGCTGAGCAGACTGGCAGGGCGAGCCTGGGAAGGGCCTGGCTGAGGAGCTAGTCTTCTGTTCTGTGTGTGGAGGATGGGCCATCAGGGGGGTTAAGCAGGCGAGGGAGGCGAATAGATTTGCATTTTAGGAGGATCTCTTGGGTCTCCTGCTTTTGATTGGACCTGGAGAGGCCAGAGGTAAGGTAGTTGAGAGGTTCCGTTTAGTCCAGGTGAGCAGTGATGTGAATTTGAACCGGGGCTGTGGCAGCCAGGATGAGAGGCAGAGAAGTCCAGGTGGAAATGGGAGGGGCCTGATAGGACTTAGTGACAGATGGGAGTAGAGAGGGGAATGCCGATTGAAGGATCTGTCTCAGGTACCTGGGAGAAGGGTTGCGGCATTAACTACCCTAGGGGGATGTAGGAGGACCAGGATTGGGAGTGGGGCAGATTCAGAGTTCCATTGGGACATACTTAGTGCCCGTGAGTAGATCTTTTTCTGTGTTTCTTTCCCTTTTACTTTTTCGGGTGGGTGGAAGTAGAAATTGGTGAAAATCCTGAAGCATCAATACCGGGTATCTTCCAGGTCCTGGCAGGAGAACATCTCTCTGAAAGAGCTCCAGAGCCGAGGCGTGTGTTTGCTGAAGCTCCAGGTATCCAGTCAGCGCACTGGGCTGTATGGACGGCTGCTGGTCACCTTTGAGCCCAGGCGATGCGGGTCTGTGGCAGCTCTTCCCAGTAACAGCTTTACTTCTGGTGTGTGCGTATTGACCTAGACAGACATTGAAATTTACTGGCATTCAGACCACGAATTGTACCCTCATAAAGACTGGATTACAGTGACCAGTTGGAGAATAAAGCATTGCAATGAAGAGCTCTTAATCAGAAGTCCAACAATTGATGTGGGTTTTAGTTGTCTAGATCAGCATTGTCCAAAACGGTAGCCATTAGCCATACGTGGTCACCGAATGTTTGAAGTGTGGCTCGTGATTGCTGTAGATACAGAATACACACCAGATTTGGAAGAGTATGTTAAAAAACAATTGGGATTATCCTGAGTAATTTTTCTGAATACTGATTACATTCTGAAATAATAGTTTTTGTATATTGGGTTAAATAAAATATATTGTTATTAAAATAATTTACCCATTTCTGTCTTTTTTTTTTCTTTTGAGACAGAGTTTCGCTCTTGTTGCCCAGTCTGGAGTGCAGTGGCGTGATCTCAGCTCACTGCAACCGCCACCTCCCAGGTTCAAGTGATTCTCCTGCCTCAGCCTCCCGAGCAGCTGGGATTAGAGGCATGCACCACCTCGCCTGGCTAATTTTGTATTTTTAGTAGAGACGGGGTTTCTCCATGTTGGGTCAGGCTACTCTCGAACTCCCAACCTCAGGTGATCCGCTTGCCTTGGCCTCCCAAAGTGCTGGGATTACAGGCGTGAGCCACTGTACCCAGCCTCTTTAAAATTTTTTAATATGGCTACTAGAAAAGTTAAAACTACACGTGACTGGGTGCCTGTAAGCCTAGCACTTTGGGAGGCCGAGGTGGGTGGATCGCTTGATCTCAGGAGTTCAAGACCAGTCTGGGAAACATGACAAAACCCCATCTCTGCAAAAAATAGAAAAATTAGCCAGACGTGGTGGTGTGCGCCTATAGTCCCTGCTACTTGACGGGCTGAGGCAGGAGGATCGCTTGAACCTGGGAGGTTGAGGCTGCAGTGAGCTGAGATTACGCCACTGCACTCTAGCTTGGAGGCAAAGTGAGACCCTGTCTCAAAACAGAACAAAACAAAAAACAAAAACAAGAAAAAACTACATGTGACTCTCGTTGTATTTCTATGTAATGGGCAGCCTTGGTCCAGCTGGTAAACATGCATTGTGTACTTCTGTATTCCCAGCCCTTTCTTGTGCCAAGCATGCTTTGCCTAAACTTGTGCCAGCCTGGTTGGAAAGGAGGGGCAGTTCGAAGAAACTTCTTAACCACACCCCTGGGACGCTTGTGTTAGACAACCACAACCCTGGAAGCCTGGAGGAAGCCGCGGTGCCAGGGCTGTACTTTTTACTAGGAAAGTGTCTCTGCCTTGTTTTGGTGGTGACAGAGTTTTAACTTTCGTATTTTGATTCTGTAGACTTTTGCCCAACAATTACTGGAATACCGACTGGGTTTGGAGATGAGATGAGGGTATTGAGAGAGGAGAGGGCCAGGAGGGGAACCTGCAGGTTGGAGTCAGACCCGAGCAGAGTTGGAGATTTTTTTTTTTTTTGAGAGAGAGTCTCACTCTGTCGCCCAGGCCGGAGTGCGGTCGTGAAATCTTGGCTCACTGCAAAGGTAAAAACGTGTATTTATTCAATAAGTGTGGAGTGCATGACCTAAGAGGTTAATAATAGTTCATAAACAGTCAGAAGAAGCAGCGTTTATATAGAAAAGTAGCACGCTGAAATTTTGGTTGTTGATAAAGCTGTTGATCAGATTCAGGTAGAGTGGTTATCTGTTCCTTTTCTGAGGAGCAGTCTTAAGTCTCAGTAGCTCAGAAATAGACATTCAGAAATGTGGGGCTCTATATAAGGCGGCTTGTGGAAAAGTTGTAGTAGGGCTGGGATCCTCTGTCTAGGCCCGTAGCGGCCCCTGTGCACAGAGCCTCTGTCCCGCGAGCTTGTTGCCACCTACTCTTTGTAAAGTTAGGAAAGGAAACGTGATTCGAAGTACAGATGAAGCTCAGTGTCTAGATTTCAGACATGGGGAATACATGGAGTGTGAACAGGTGTGGGTGACCCGTGCTTTTATCTCAGAGTGGATTCTGTTTCAGTTATAACTGCCTATGTTCTGAGTGATGAAAATCTGAGTCAAGCTGGCTTAAGCAAGAAGGGAATGCATCAGTTGTTGTAACTTGAAGGCTGACTTCGGGACCCAGAAGAGTGTGCCAGGACTCAGTTTCTCTCCATTTCTTGACTCTGCCGTCTTTTGAGTTTTTGGGTTTTTTTGGTTTTTTCCTTCTTAGACTCCAAGTCTTGCTTTGCTGCTCAGGCTGAGTGCAGTGGCACAATCTTGACTCACTGCAGCCTTGAACTCCTGGGCTCAAGTGATCCTTCTGCCTCAGTGTCCTGAGTAGCTGGGATTACAGGTGGGAGCCTCTGTGCCTGGCTTGTGTTGATTTTTGTCTCAGGTGCCTCGTGGTAGCAGTTCTAGCCCCTAATCCTCTCAGGTCTCCGGTCTCGCTGGAGAGACTGAGTATCTCTATCCAGATGACCAAGCACAAGTCTCAATACATCTCAGGCCTCTGACTTGGCCACATGCCCATCCCTGAAGCAGTCACTGTGGCCAGGGGGCATGTGAAGCACTGAATGGCTGAAGCGTGGATCAGGGGAAACCCCGTGACTCACCTGACAGATGGGAGACACAAGACACTTGTCATAGACAGTAGGAAGGGCTGTGCTGCGTGGCCATTTTTGCATGGAATGTTCTTTTCCAGATGTGCTTGTGGCCCTTGCTGCTTTCCACGTCCACCCGGCTCCCCACAGAGGCCCTTCCTGCACACTCTTTCTGGAGTAGTGTCCTCATCCCTCTCCACCCCTTCCTGTGCTTTATTTTTCCTTAGAGCACTTAGCGCTGATATAGATAGCTATGTTTGTTCTTTCTCTCGTCCCTGACATGAGGGCGGGGACTGTCCTTACTCGTAGCACTGACCAGAGCCAAAACAGTGCTTGGTACACAGTAGGCACTTTAAATATTTTCCTGAGTGTCTTGCTTGGTTTGAATAGTTCATTGATCTCAAGTCGAGTTTCTTATATGATTTAGGTGTTAAACTTTTTTTTTTTTTTTAACTGTTAGTGATTGCATTTACTAAAGAAAGTAACAAAGATAAAATATTTGAAGTATGCTGGGTTTTATTACATAAAATGGTATTGAACCTTTCCCCAGTGTCTTGCCTAACTGAGTCTTTGTGTTTCACAGGTGATATAGTGGGCCTGTATGATGCTGCTAATGAGGGCAGTCAGCTGGCCACCGGGATCCTGACCCGGGTCACCCAGAAGTCGGTCACGGTGGCCTTTGATGAGTCCCACGATTTCCAGTTGAGTTTGGACCGAGAGAATTCCTACAGACTGTTAAAACTTGCCAATGATGTCACTTACAGGCGACTGAAAAAGTAAGTGGATGTGACTGGAAATCCTAAGTACCATCTTCCTTCAACATAGCTAACTCATTCCTACCATGCCTGTCGCACAAAAGAGAGCGACAGGTCCTGGTGTGGGTGTGGCCCTCTTGTGAGTTGGTGGCGCCTTTGGGGCAGAGGCTCAGCCACTGAATTGCTGGTGTTCTAATTTTCGTTTTCTCCCTCGGCAGAGCTCTGATTGCTCTAAAGAAGTATCATTCTGGCCCAGCCTCCTCACTCATAGAAGTGCTCTTTGGCAGATCTGCTCCCAGTCCTGCCAGTGAAATACGTAAGAACTTTTGAGTTTTCTTTTTTGGTTGAAATCGCTACCGAAAGTATAGAGAACAGTGTAACCTTGGGCCGTTTTAATAAGAGTTTGAGAAAGTATGACTAGAAGAAATCTCCCTGAACATCTTTGTAGAAATGTCTTGGAAGGCCTTGTATGAACTGGGCTGTCCTCCTCGTACTCAGTCCTAATGAAGTAGCTCATTCCATTGAGGTTTTTTATTTTTATTTTTTTATTTTTTTGAGATGGACGCTTGCTCTGTCACCCGGAGTAGAGGGTAGTGGTGCGATCTTGGCTCACTGCAACCTCTGCCTCCCAGGTTCAAGTGACTCTCCTGCCTCAGCCTCCCAAGTAGTTGGGACTACAGGCACCCACCACCATCCCCGGCTAATTTTTGTATTTTTTAGTAGAGGTGAGGTTTCACCATGTTGGTCAGGCTGGTCTTGAACTCCTGACCTCAGGTGATCTACCCGCCTCGGCCTCCCAAAGTGCTGGGATTACAGGTGTGAGCCACCGTGCCCGGTCTGTGCACTTTTTATGTCGTTCGCTGTTCTTGGAGAACGTCATTTTTGAGAGGAGTTTATTGTCCCATCCAGTTACTGCCCATGATTTGGCATATTTAATGGGAGTATTGGACTTGGCCCGTTTGTAAAGCATTGGCTTTGGCCAAGCCTCAGGCAAGGGTTTCCCCACAGCTATTTTCTATCATACTGTGCTAGGCAAGCCAGCGTTGTGTTAGCTTCAAACACGCAGGACTACTTCTAGCGCTCTTTCAGTGTGCAGTCCCTCAAGATGTCTTATTTTGTAAATACTCATTTTCTTTCTGCATTTTCTTTGGAAATTCTAAATGCACTCCCATTTCAATAATGCTTTATTTCTATGGAGTATTTACTGAAGGGCTCCTTTGCGTCAGAAACTGAATTAGAAATGTATGTACTGTGTCTTAGGGACTCTGGAATAGTCTGGCTATAGCATGGGAACATGGGTTTTGATGGCCTGTTACTAGCTCCACACCCTGCTGTCTTCCATGTTGGCTTCAGTCTCACAAGTCAGGGTCAGCAAACACCCTTTGCTTATGAGCATCCAATAGGTGTCTCTGTGTGGTGGGCACCATGTAGCGAATGCCGTGGCTGCAGGGCTGAGCACAACAGCACCTGCTCTCAAGAGCACAGCATAAGAAGCAGGTCTTGGCCGGGCGCGGTGGCTCACGCCTGTAATCCCAGCACTCTGGGAGGCTGAGGCGGGTGGATCATGAGGTCAGGAGATTGAGACCATCCTGGCTGACACGGTGAAACCCTGTCACTACTGACAATACAAAAAATTAGCTAGGCATGGTGGTGCTCACCTGTAGTCTTACCTACTCGGGAGGCTGAGGCAGGAGAATTGCTTGAACCTGGCAGGCGGAGGTTACAGTGAGCTGAGATCTTACCATAGCACTCCAGCCTGGGTGACAGAGCGAGACTCCATCTCAAAAAAAAAAAAGCAGGTTTTTAGTCTTGGTTGTGGGAGATTCAGAATAGAAACATGATCCTAGAATTTGTTAATCTTTTTTTTTATCATTTGTCTCTTTATCATTTTATGGGCACTTAAAAGAGGGACAATATGTTAGACACGAATATGCACTAAAAAAACATTTCCTTCATTCCTGTTACTCTAGAGCAGGGGTTGGCAAACTTTTCCCATAAAGGGATGGATTGTGAATGTTTAGACTTTGTGGGCCATGTCATAGCAGCAGCCAGCTGTAGATGGTATGTAAATGAATGGGCATGGCTGTGCTCCAGTGAAACTGACCAAAACAGGCAGCTGACTGGATGTGGCCCATAGTTTGCCGATCCCTGTTCAAGGAGAAACCTTGTGAAAATAAAGCGGACTTAATTTTGTGTTGATTGGATTGCCCCTGGGGAGGTCCAGTACGTTCCTGACAGGCATCACTCATCCCCGGGGGCGCACATTCTGTGAGGAGGAACAGTCACAGAGCTCCCCAGAGCTCCTGAGTCTCACACTGCTCTCCTTCCACAGACCCGCTGACATTCTTCAACACCTCCTTGGATGCCTCCCAGAAAGAAGCGGTTTCATTTGCGCTGTCGCAGAAAGAACTTGCCATCATCCACGGACCTCCTGGCACTGGGAAAACCACAACTGTGGTTGAGATAATTCTTCAAGCTGTGAAACAAGGCTTAAAGGTGGGCAGTGCACACCACTTCCCTGTCAGAGCCCGTCACCTCCTGGTCTGTTGTGTTCAGTGGGTGCTCACTGGCCTTCCAGCCTCAGTTCTGGCGGGATGGGTTGAGAACATTGCTGAGCATTTATTGGTGGAGCGTTGGACTGGCCCTGTTTGGTTTCCAGCAGCCCCGTGAGTCTTGGGGAGCACGCACAGGCACCACAGCCTGGGTTGTTGAGAAAGGCTCCTGGAGCCCTCTGAGGCGTGGCAGCCTTAGTGTCGGCCAGGCCTTGGCCCGGGGTTTATTTGCTCACCATGCTTGCTGTGCTTGCGCTCCTCCGTGTGCAGGCCCATGCAGGGGCCTGGAGTTGGTCCGGGCCTGGTCTGTGCCCGTCAGGAACTCAGCTTCTGGTTGAGGCGTTAACGGCTAATCAGATAGTCTGGTTAATGGATATGATGCACATGTCTAGTGCACAGATGACTGATTTTCTGAGATGTGGAATATAATACTGTACATTATTATTCACTTACATTTTTAATTTATTTTTATTTTTATTTTTTTGAGACGGAGTCTCACTCTGTCACCCAGGCTGGAGTGTGGAGTGCAGTGGCGGGATCTTGGCTCCCTGCAGCCTCCACCTTCTGGGTTCAAGTGATTCTCCTACCTCAGCCTCCCGAGTAGCTGGGATTATAGGTGTGCGCCACCATGCCTGGCTAATTTTTGTATTTTTAGTAGAGATGGAGTTTCACCACCTTGGCCAGTCTAGTCTCAAACTCCTGACTTCAGGTGATCCGCCTGCCTCGGCCTCCCAAAGTGCTGCAATTACAGGCATGAGCCGCCATGCCTGGCCCAGTTACATTTTTAAGGACTGAGAAAGGACCTATTATCATCATCTGCCTCAGCTTGAGTCATTATGGATCTTGGCACATGGAGAGCTTTTTGAAAAACCTTTCTGGTTTATAAAAATGTTGGATAATGATGAGAATTGGAATAATGGCCAGTTTTGTAGGTGGACGTTTACTGGGTGCCGCCTATCACCAGGCATCCTTCTGAGCACCCTTTTAATCCTCACTGAAACCTTGTGCCAAGGCAGGTGGTTAGTGGCCCCAATTTGTAGACGAGGAGGCCAGGCACGGTGGCTCAATGAGCCTGTATTCTCAGCACTTTGGGAGGCCGAGGCGGGTGGGGCACCTGAGGTCAGGAGTTCGAGGCCAGCCTCGCTAACATGGTGAAACCCCATCTCTACTAAAAATACAAAATAATTAGCTGGGCGTGGTGGCGGCCACCTGTAATCCCAGCTACTCAGGAGGCTGAGGCCGGAGAATCTCTTGAACCCAGGGAGGCGGAGGTTGCAGTGAGCCGAGATCACACCATCGCACTCCGGCCTGGGCAACAAGAGCAAAACTCGATCTCCAAAAAAAAAAAAAGACGAGGAAACTGAGAAACAAGGTCAAGTGCCCAGCACTCAAAGTGGCAGAGCCAGCAGTGGAACTTGGGCAGAGCTGCAGGGAAGCCTGCCACTTGCTTAAAAGATTATGTCCAACGGTTTTCCTATGAATGAGTGTCTTTGCACATGTTCCAAAACTGGTAAGAAAAGATGACTTATTGAAAGGGAGCAGATTGGTGGTTTTAATTGGGTGCCGACTATTCATTAAAAGTGAGCCAAGGCACACCTATGTCCTTGCTTCTATGGAGATGTGCCTTGGGAGGTGATGCCAGGCGTGGGGAGTGGGTGTCTGAGCCTCCTTCCTGAGCTGCTGTTTGTCTTGAGCTTAAGGGTCTGTAGGGACTCTCTGCCTCCTCTGCTGGTTGCCACCTACTGTTTTTTTTTCCCCCCAGAGGTGGGGTCTCACTATGTTGTCGAGGGTGGTCTTGAACTCTTGACCTCACGCCTTGGCCTCCCAAATTGCTGGGATTACAGGCATGAGCCACCGCACCTGGCCAACATCTCACTTTTAATAGTGGAGCTGTGGCCAGGCGCGGTGGCTCATGTCTGTTATCCTAGCACTTTGGGAGGCCAAGGTGGATCACTTGAAGCCACGAGTTTGAGGTCAGCCTGGGCAACATAGCAAGACCCATTCTCTACAAAAAGTAGAAAAAATTAGCTGGGCATGGTGATGCATGCCTGCAGTCTCAGCTACTTGGGAGGCTGAGCCAGGAAGATAGCTTGAGCCCAGGAAGTCACGAAACACCAGCAGCATGGTCTATAGGTCTTGCTGCTCGCCACACAGAAAGCCAGTTACTGAGGACGAGTATTGCCAAGGAAGAGGCTTTAATCAGATGGTGCAGCCGAGGAGATGGGAACTTATCCTCAAACCCATCTCCCTGACTGACTAAAACTAGGGGTTTATGTAGCAGAGAAGAAATGTAGCAATGTGTAAAAAATAGGAACTAGGGAGGGCAAGGAGGCACCTGTAGTGGTCTAGTGATTTTCAGATCGTTGATACTTTTTTGAGAGGCCTAAATGTTCTTTTCTGAGGAAGGAACTCACATAAATAAGTTCGAAGCTTTAACAGCAGATGGTCAATTTCACTTTATCCAAAAACAACTGTCTGGGACTCTTGAGCCGGTTTCTCCATGATCCTGCCACTGCACTCCAGCCTGGGCCATACAACAAGACCTTGTCTCAAAAAAAAAAAAAAAAAAAAGAGAAGAAAAAAGAAAGAAAGAAAGAAAAATATAGTGGAGGTTCGGGAGACAACTCTGAGTCCATTTGAAACGGGAAGTTCCCTTGTCCCCATCTCAGGGCGTGTGATGGGGCTGTGGCTCGCTTCTTCAGTGCCCCGCTGCTCAAACCTCTGGGGAAGCATACAGACTGGCAGGCTGTGGGGCTCCGACCTCATGGCAGTGTCTCCGGGTGGATGTCTACAGCTCTGTGTGTTACAGGGTGCTCTCTCAGTTTGCCATCTGTAGGCGACTTATGTTAACCGGTTCAATTAGATCCCCTTCCTTATCACAAGGACAGAGGGCTTTCTGTATCCCGGGTTCTTGCCTTGGCGTCCCGGAAGAATCGGATCACACGTGGGTTTGGAAAATGAATGCCAGGTTTGATTGAGTGCACGTGTGTGCCTGCCCTGCCCTTCTCTCTACCTTTAAGGCTTTTTGTTGTTTTAGTGTCAATGTCAGTGGTTTAATTACAAAGTAAATGACCAAATCCTAACTTCCGGTTCCCAGGTTCTGTGCTGCGCCCCCTCCAACATCGCCGTGGACAATCTGGTGGAGCGCCTGGCTCTGTGTAAGCAGCGGATCCTGCGCCTGGGGCACCCCGCCCGCCTCCTGGAGTCCATTCAGCAGCACTCCCTGGATGCGGTTGTAGCGCGGAGCGACAGTGCCCAGATTGTTGCCGACATCAGGAAGGACATCGACCAAGTCTTTGTAGGTGTCATGGCCAGTGTCCGCGTGAGGTGTGGGCTTCTGATCCGCAGTCTTTTGAAGGAGCAGATTTATCTACATTCCTCTTACTCTTCTCTTGCTTCCGTCGATTCCTTTAATAATATAAAAAATGGGGCTGCCTTTTTTGTTTTTTTTTTTGAGACGGAGTTTTGCTCTCATTGCTCAGGCTGGAGTGCAGTGGTGCAATCTTGGCTCACCACAACCTCCACCTCCCGGGTTCAAGCGATTCTCCTGCCTCAGCCTCCTGAGTAGCTGGGACTACAGGTGCATGTCACCATGCCTGGCTAATTTTTCTATTTTTAGTTGAGATGGGGTTTCATCATATTGGTCATGCTGGTCTTGAACTCCTGACCTCAGGTGATCTGCCCACCTTGGCTTCTCAAAGTGCTGGGATTACAGGTGTGAGCCACCACACCTGACCTTTTTTTTTTTTTTTTTTTTTTTTGAAATGGAGTCTCGCTCTGTCACCCAGGCTAGAGGGCAGTGGTGCTATCTTGGCTCACTGCAGCCTCTGCCTCCTGGGTTCACCTCACCCTCCCAAGTAGCTGGGACTACAGGCATGTGCCACCACACCCAGCTAATTTTTTAATTTTTAGTAGAGACGGGGTTGCGCCATGTGGGCCAGGCTGGTCTGGAACTCCTGACCTTAAGTGATCCACCCGCCTCAGCCTCACAAAGTGCTGGATTACAGGTGTGAACCACTTCACCTGGCCAGGGCTGCCCATGTTTGATAGAGAATTATACTTAGCATTTAACAGAGACTCAACTGTCTTCAGAGCACTTGGTTAGTATGTGTAAGGAATTGTAAAGAAAACATTTTCCAGCCGGACGCAGTGGCTTATGCCTGCAATCCCAGCACTTTGGGAGGCCAAGATGGGTAGACCAGTTGAGGGCAGGAGTTCGAGACCAGCCTGGCCCACATGGTGAAACCTTGTCTCTACTAAAAATACAAAAATTAGCTGGGCCTGGTGGCGTGCACCTGTAATCCCAGCTACTTGGGAGGCTGAGGCAGGACAATCTCTTGAACCTGGGAGGTGGAGGTTGCAGTGAGCCATGGTCACTCCACTGCACTGCAGCCTCGGTGACAGAGCAAGACTCCATCTCAAAAAAACAAACAAACGTTTTCCTGGGTGTGTTTCTGTCTGGTCCTGTTGTCTTCCTAGTAGTGGCAATGGGAGAAAAGTAGCTTGAAAATAAACATTGAAAAAACTGGCATCCTCCTAGTGCTTTCCGTCCATTTCACCTTTCACCTTCTCCTTGTGAAAGAGGACGCCAGTCGACTGGAGAAGTAGGGCGGTGGTGGGTTCATTCCGTTTGAGAAGGCCTTTTCCTCCCAGCCCAACACTTTTAAGCTCTTTGGTTCTCCTGTGTACACTTTGCTGTAGTGTAGTCTGTGCTCACGTCCTGTCCTGTGTGCTCACTGTCAGCACCTGCACCCCTCGGTATCCTAGCCCTGGAGGAGTGATGGTAGCAGGGAGGGTGCTGGGAGCCAGTCTTTGCTGTAACGTCTGTGCTCATATCCTGTCCTGTGTGCTCACGGTCGGCACCAGCACCCCTCAGTGTCCTACCCTCAGAGGAGTGGCGGCAGCAGGGAGGGTCCTGGGAGCCAGTGTTTGCTATGGGCCTGTGGGCCTGGGTGGGGATGGGCCACCTACTGGGAGGTGGAGGAAGGATAGATGCATGTCACGCAGGTTTGAGGTGGCGGAGGAATATGTGTGATGTTGTTTGCTCATCACGAATGTAGGTGATTTCATTTCCTGATGAAATTGGTGCTTTTGGGGATTTTCTTTCTCTGTAAATTATGCACAGTAAAACACCTTCTATCACCCCTGCTAAAACTCCGTCCCCCAAAGTAGAAATCACAAATAACTAAAGGTTACATTTTTTTTTTAAAGACAGAATCTTGCTCTGTCACCCAGGCTGGAGTGCAGTGGCATGATCTTGGCTCACTGCAACTTCCGCCTCCTGAGTTCAAGCAATTCTCCTGCCTCAGCCTCCCGAGTAGCTGGGACTACAGGCACACGCCACCACGCCTGGCTAATTTTTTGTATTTTTAGTACGGGGTGTCACTATGTTAACCAGGATGGTCTCGATCTCCTGACCTCGTGATCTGCCTGCCTCAGCCTCCCAAAATGCTGGGATTACAGGCATGAGCCACCACGTCCAGCCAGTTCCATCTTTTCGAGATATTAAAGTGAGGTTTTGATTATGGGTTGAAAAATTTTTTTAATCTCTTGAAAAATGTAGAATAATATGTGAAGGGCTGGGCGCAGTGGCTTAAGCCTGTAATCCCAGCACTTTGGGAGGCCGAGATGGGCGGATCACGAGGTCAGGAGATCAAGACCATCCTGGCTAACACGGTGAAACCCCATCTCTACTAAAAAATACAAAAAACTACCCGGGCGAGGTGGCGGGCACCTGTAGTCCCAGCTACTCAGGAGGCTGAAGCAGGAGAATGGCGTGAACCCGGGAGGCGGAGCTTGCAGTGAGCTGAGATCCGGCCACTGCACTCCAGCTTGGGTGACAGAGCGAGACTCCGTCTCAAAAAAAAAAAAAAAAGGAATAATATGTGAAGCTCTTCCATTCGTAAGCTCCTACAACCCAAATCCTGAGGTGGGCAGGCACTGTTTCTTCCCCAGGATCAAATGCCTTTGTGCAGGGCAGGGCTGCTCCAATTTCTGGTCTCCTCGGAGTTAAAAACGTGGTCTCTTTCCAGGACTTAAAATTTCCCTTCCTGTGACTTCAAGGCAAGTAAGGATGTAAGGTGCTTAGTTGTGTGTGTGTATCTGCGTCTTTTTCAAGGAAGGTTTCTGAGTGTTTTTTAAGGAGCTTATTGAACTAGACCAAATGATGTAAATAGAAGCACTTCATAAATAGAGTTGAAGAAGTACAAAGTTGGATTGAAATACGTGTATCTTCTTTGTTTTTCTTTATAGGTGAAAAACAAAAAGACCCAGGATAAGAGAGAAAAAAGTAATTTTCGAAATGAAGTTAAGCTGTTAAGAAAAGAACTGAAGGGGAGGGAAGAAGCAGCTATACTCGAGAGCCTCACTTCGGCAAACGTGGTCCTTGCAACAAACACAGGTGAGGGGGCGTCTCCATCCTGCCCGTGTGGCCTCGGAAAAGGAGCTGGGGTGTGTTCCCTCTTCCGTTTTCCGGAAGAGTTTGTTTAGAATTGGTATTTCTTTAAAAGTTGGGTAGAGTTCACTAGTGAAGCCCTTCGTATCTGGAATTTTCTTCATAGAGAGGTTTTGAACTACAAATTCAACTTCTTCAACAGATAAAGGGCTATTCAGGTTCTCTTCTTCCATGAGCTGGTAGCTTTCAAGAAGTTTGTCCATTTCATCTAAATTGTTGAATTTAGAGGCATGAAGTGGTTCCTAATATGCCCTTATTCTTTTACTATCTGCAGAATCTGTCATGATATAACCTGTATTATTCCTGATACTGGTTTGTGTGTTCTTTTTTTTCCTGCTCTTCCGGCTGGAGGACTTTTTTTTTTTTTTTAAATTTAGATTTTATATACATATATATGTATTTTAAGAGATAAGGTCTGTGCCAGGTGCAGTGGCTCACACCTGTAATCCCAGCACTTCGGGATGCCAACGTGGGTGGATCACCTGAGGTCAGGAATTTGAGACCTGCCTGGCCAACGTGGCAAAACCCCGTCTCTACTAAAAATACAAAAATTAGCCAGGAGTTGTGGTATGCACCTGTAATTCCAGCTACTCTGGAGGCTGAGGTAGGAGAATCGCTTGAATCCTAGAGGCGGAGGTTGCCGTGAACCAAGATCGTGCCACTGCACTCCAGCCTGGGCGGAGAGTGAGACTCCACCTCAAAAAAAAAAAAACCCCAAAACCAAAAAAACAAAGCAAAACTGAAAAAGAGACAGGGTCTCACTATGTTGCCCAGGCTGGTCTCAGACTCCTGGGCTCAAGGGATTCCCCTGCCTCAGCCTCCTAAAGTGCTGGGATTTTAGGCGTGACCCACCCCGTCCGGCCTGGCTGGAGGTTTCAATTGATCTTCCCAAAGAACCAGCTTTTGCTTTTTCTCTGTTGTTTTTCTGTTTCATTTATTCCCACATTAATCTTTATTGTTTTCTGTTTTCTTGGCCTTGTTCTTTTTCTTGCTTCCTAATGTGGAAGCTGAGATCATTGATTTGAGACCTTTCTTTTTTTCTGATACAAGCATTTAGCTCCATAAATGTCTCCCCAAGTACTGCTTTTGTGGCATCCCACAAATTCTGATATGTTATATTGCATTCATTTCAAAATGCTATTTCATTTGCCTTTTGGTTTTTTAGAAATGTTGTATAGTTTCCAAATAGTTGGGAAATTTCTAGACATCTTTCAGTTGTTGATCTGCTTTCTCTGTAGGTAATATATGACTGGGCCTTGCTCTGTTACCCAGTTGACAGTGTCTGCTGTTTGTTCTTTGTTACATTTTCCTCCTCTTCCGCTTTCTTTTCATTAAATAATTGAACATTTCTTTTTTTTTTTTCCACATAAGTTCTCACTATGCCCCATGATTAAAGATTTCTTAGGATTTTATTTTTATTTATTTATTTATTTTTAAAAGATGATTTGTAGCAACAAGTTCTTGCTATGTTGCCTAGGCTAGTCTCGGACTCCTGGACTCAGGGGCTCCTCCCACCTTGGCCACCTTGGTGCTGGGATTATAGGCATGAACCGTCATGCCTGGCCTATTTTTGTTTTTGTTGGCTTGTTAGCTGTATATCTTTATTTGATTCTTTCAGTGGTTACTTTAGGCCTTACAGTATGTGTCTTTAAATCATCATAGTCTATTCATACGCCGCTTCACATAGAGTATAGAGCTTTATGATTGCAAGCTAACATTTCTCTCCTCTTAGCATTTATGCTTTTGTCATTTATTTTTCTTATACGTATATTCTAAACCTTACAATACTTGTTTTAATGGTGAGTTATCTTTAAAGAGATTTAAATAATAAGAAAAGTATCTTGTGTATTTGTCCATGTAGTTACCACTTTTGGTACTTTGTTGTCTTTTGGTGTAGGTGGTGTATTTCCATGTGGTACCATTTTCCTTCCACCTGAAAGGCGTCCGTGATCATTTCTTGTAGTGTGGGTCAGCCAGTGATGAAGTCTAACAGCTTTTATATGTCTGAAAATAGCTTGATTTCACCTGCAGTTTTGAAAGATATTTTTGCTGGGTGAGAATTCTAGATTAACACTTTTCCTTGCAATATTTTAAAATGTCGTCCGCTGTCATCTGCCTGAGTATTTCTGAAGAGAAATCTGTCATCCTTATCTTTGTGCCTTTGTATATAATGTGTCTTTTTTCTTCTGTCGGCATTTAAGATTTTTTCGGCTGGGTGCGGTGGCTCACGCCTGTAATCTCAGCACTTTGGGAGGCTAAGGTGGGTGGATCACCTGAGGTCAGGAGTCCAAGACCAGCCTGGCCCACATGGTGAAACCCTGTCTCTACTAAAAGTATAAAAAAAATTAACCAGGTGTGGTGGCGGGTGCCTGTAATCCCAGATGCTGAGGCAGGAGAATCGCTTGAACCTGGAGGCGGAGATTGCAGTGAGCTCAGATTGCACCACTGCACTCCAGCCTGGATGACAGAGCCAGACTCCGTCTCAAAAAAAAAAAAGAAAATGGTTTTATCACTGGTTTTAAGCAATTTGACTACAATTTGCCCTGGTGCTGTTTGCTCCATGGCTGGTTGGTTTTTTGTTTTTTTTGTTTTTTGAGGCAGAGTCTCACTCTGTTACCCAGGCTGGAGTGCAGTGGTGCTATCTCCGCCCACTGCAACCTCCGCCTCCCAGGTTCAAGCCATTCTCCTGCCTCAGCCTCCCGAGTAGCTGGGATTACAGGCGCCCACCACCTCACCTGGCTAATTTTTGTATTTTTAGTAGAGACGGGGTTTCACCATGTTGGCCAGGCTGGTCTCAAACTCCTGACCTCATGATCCGCCTGCCTCGGCCTCCTAGAGTAGTGGGATTACAGGCGTGAGCCACTGGCCCGGCCTCATGTTTTTTAAAAT
The DNA here is from genome assembly GCF_037993035.2 of Macaca fascicularis. Taxonomy (NCBI): domain Eukaryota; kingdom Metazoa; phylum Chordata; class Mammalia; order Primates; family Cercopithecidae; genus Macaca; species Macaca fascicularis. Next base: position 5,713,272 of record NC_088388.1, on the reverse strand, counting down.
TGTGGTGAGAACACAACATGAGATCTACCCTCTTAAATGTTTAAGTATACAATATAATATTGTTAACTACAGGCATCGTGTTGTGCAGCGGATCTGTAGAATTTATCTTGCACAGCTGAACCTTTATACCTGCTTATTGCTGTGTTTCTGAGTTCACTCGTTTCCTTCTTACATGCCTAATCTAACATCTGTCCCATCCAGTGTAACTTTCATCTGACATCCAGAAATAAGATTTGAGTCTTTTTATATCTTTGTCGTTTTTACTTAATTTTTTAACATTTGGAATACAACTATAATAACTCTTTTGAATGTTCTAGACTATTATTTCTATCGCCTGTGTCATTTTTGGTCTCTTTCAATGAACTGTTCCCCTCGAGTGGTTGTGTTTTCCTACCTTTTTGCCGGCCTGCTAATGTTTGTTTGGATACCGGACATCGGGGATTTTATGTTGTTGCATGGTGAGTATTGAATATTTTTGTATTGCTAAGATTTTTTTTTTTTTTTTTTTTTTTGAGAAAGAGTGTCTTGCTCTGTCACCCAGGCTGGAGTGCAGTGGTGCAATCTTGGCTCACTGCAACCTCCGCCTCCTGGATTCAAGTTATTCTCTTAACTCAGTCTCTAGAGTAGCTCTGACTACAGGCGCGCACTACCATGCTTGGCTAATTTTTGTATTTTTAGTAGAGGTGAGGTTTCACCATGTTAGCCAGGCTGGTCTCAAACTCCTGACCTCAAGTGATCTGCCTGCCTCGGCCTCCCAAAGTGCTGGCATTGGTGTGAGCCACCACGCCCAGTCTCCTATAATATTCTTGCGTTTGGTTTTAGGAAGCAGTAAATTTGCTTGTAAACAGTTTAACCTTTTGAGTTTTAACTTTTGAGATGTGTTAGGGTCTGGATCAGTGCTTAGTCCAGGGTTAATATTCCCCTGTACCTAGGTGAGACCCTTTGAGTTTTCTCCCCAGTACACCCTGCGTCATGAGATTTTCGAGTCTGACTCATGGGATTAGGTGCTATTCCCAGCCTTGTGTGAACACTGGGCACTTTTCTCTCATTGTCTGGGATGGTATTTTTCCCAGGCTTGGAGTAGTTTTCTTGTAAGCATGTGCTAATCACAATACCGGAGGGAGCCTGTCTGCAGATCGCTAGGGTTTTTTCTCTCTGTGTAGAAGTCTCTTTGGCATTTTGTCCTGGAAACTCTGCCTGCGTTGGTCTCCACAGATTCTCAGCCTTGTCTCCTCAACTCAGGGAGCCTTCTAGGCTCCACCTGGCTGCCCCTTCTCTGTACTCTCTCCTGGAAACTCAAGGCAGAAAACGGGGGCAACTCCAGGGCTCACCTCCTTTGTCTGTCGTTAGTCAGGGGTTACTTGTCTTTGTTACCTGTTGTCTAGTGTCCTGAAGGGTGTGGTTTCGGTTATTTAAAAAAATGTTAAATAGCTGGCGGGGGCAGGGGGTGTCATTTGAGATGGGAGAGTAAATGCAGTCCCTGCTGCTCCATCCAGGGCGGAGGTGGAGGACACACACTGTCTCGTAGCTGGGAGACAGCACTCCTGTTACAGAGCCGCGCGCCTTGTAACTGTTGTGGGAATCTTGTCAGCTGCCCTTTTGGGGTTTAGGAATGTGTTTGTGAGGCCTCTGGGTTGTTCCTGTGTGGTAATAGTACCACAAAGGTAGCAGCTGAAAACATCCCACGTTTATTATTCTACAGTTTTTCTGGGCGGAGAGCCCAGGCCCGGCTGAACGTGGTGCTCTGCTCAGACTCTCATGAGGCTGCGATCCAGGTGTCAGTGGGGGCTGCAGTCTCATCTGAAACTTGCCTGGAAAGGATCTGCCTTCAGGCTCATGTGGTTGTTGGCAGCATTCAGTTCCCTGTGGGTTCTTGCTGGGTGTTGGCTGGAGGCCGCTCTTAGCTGCCTGCCCCGTAGGCCTTGCCAATGTGGCTGCTTGCTTCCTAAAAGCCAGCAAGAGACACAGTCTCCTAGCACAGTGGGTTATCGTCTTAATGTAATGTTATTGAGGATGCCACATCTCATCACTTTTGCCCTATTCTGTGGATTAGAAGCAAGTCTCAGGCCCCACCCATACTCGAGGGGAAGGGATTATATGCAAGATGTGAATACCAGTGGCCAGGATCCTGGGGCATACCTTAAAGCAAGCTTGTCCAACCGAAGGCCTGCAGGCCGCATGCAGCCCAGGATACTTTGAATGTGGCCCAACACAAATTTGTAAACTTTCTTAAAACATTATGAGATTTGTGTGTGTGTGATTTTTTTTTTTAAAGCTCATCAGCTATTGTTAATGTTAGCATATTTTATGTGTAGCCCAAGACAATTCTTTTAATATGGCCCTGGGAAGCCAAAAGATTGCATATCCCTGCCTTAGAGTCTGTTTGCAACAACCTCTCAACTGGTGGACTGCTCTAAAGAACAGAGCCCAGGTTCTTTTTTTTTTTTTGAGACAGTGTCTCACTCTGTTACCCAGGCTGGAGAGCAGTGGTACAATCTTGGTTCACTGCAGCCTCTGCCTCCCGGTTTCAGGTGATTCTTGTGCCTCAGCCTCCTGAGAAGCTGGAATTGCAGGCACATGCCATCATGCCCAGCTAATTTTTTTTTTTGTATTTTTTTGTAGAGACAGGATTTCACCATGTTGGCCAGGCTGGTCTCGAACTTCTGACCTCAAATGATCTGCCCGCCTTGGCCTCCCAAAGTGCTGGGATTACAGGAGTGAGGCACCACACCTGGCTAGGTTCTAATTGGCTTTATAGTTATTGCTTTATCCAGTTGTATTTTAAATCAGACAGGAGAAAAAGAGTCACAAGCAGAAAATACATTTATGGGGTCTTTTATATTTACCCATGTATAGTTGCCTTTATTTCTTCATGTAGATTTGAGTTACTATCTCCAAGGGACTCGCTTTGGTGTTTCTTGAAGGGCAGGTTTGCTGTGGCAGATTCTCTAAGCTCATCTTTATCTGGACATGTCTTAGTTTCTCCTTCATTTTTGAAGGATAGTCTTGCTGGGTATAGAATTCTTCGTTGACAGTTTTTTTTCAGCCCTTTGAACGTGTCATTCCACTGCCTGCACAGTCTCTGATGGGAAAGCAGCTATTGCTCTCATTGAGGGCTCCTTATATGTGACAGGTTGCTACTCTATTGCTGCTTTCAAGTGTTGTCTTTTGTCTTTTGAGGGTGTGATTATGATGTGTTAGGTGTGGATCTCTGTGAGTAAATTACGTGGAGTTTGTGGAGCTTCTTGGATGTTTAGATTCATGTTTTTCATCAAATTTGGGGAGTTTTCAGCCATTATTTTTTCAGGTATTCTTTCTGCCCTTATTCTACTGTCCACTCCGTCTAGAACTCCCATTATGAATCCGTTGATTCACTTGATAGTGCCCCACAGGTGTCTGAAGCTCTATTCATTTTCCTCCATTTTTTTTTTTTTTTTCTGATCTTCAGGCTGGATCTTCTCAATGGATCTCTCTTCATGTTTGCTGATTGTTCTGTCCTGTTGAATCCTTCTAGTGAATTTCAGTTATACTTTTCAACTCCAGAATTTCTGTGCGGTACTTTTTTTTTTTTTTTTTTTTTAGGATGGAGACTTGCTCTGTCACCAGACTGGAGTGCAGTGGCGTGATCTCAGCCCACTGCAACCTCTGCCTCCCAGGTTCAAACAATTCTCCTGCCTCAGCCTCCTGAGTAGCTGGGTCTACAGGCGTGTGCCACCACGCCCAGCTAATTGTTGTATTTTTAGTGAGACGGGGTTTCACCATGTTGGCCACGATGGTCTCTATCTCTTGACCTCATGATCTGCCCACCTCAGCCTCCCAAAGTGCTGGGATTACAGGCATGAGCCACCATGCCAGCCTCTGTGTGGTACTTCTTAAAAAATTATTCCTGTCTCTTTATTGATGTTCTCTTATTTGGTGAGACAGTATTCTCATACTTTATTTCTTTAGACTTGGTTCCCTTTTACTGTTTGAACATACTTAGAATTGCTGATATTTCAAGTCTTTGTCTAGTAAGATCAGCATCTGGGCTTTCTCAAGTATCCGGTGTATTTATTTATTTAATTTTTTGGTGATGGAGTCTCACTCTGTTGCTCAGGCTGGAGTGCCATAGTGTGATCTCAGCCTGCTGCAACCTCCATCTCCTGAGTTCAAGTGATTCTCCTGTCTTAGCCTCCCGAGTAGCTGGGATTACAGGCGTCTGCTACCACGCCTGGCTAAGTTTTGTATTTTTAGTAGAGATGGGGTCACCATGTTGGCCAGGCAGGTCTCAGACTCCTGACTCAGGTGATCCACCAACCTCTGCCTCCCAAAGTGCTGGGATTACAGGCATAAGCCACCACTCCTGGCCTCAAGTATCTGTTGATTGCCTTTTTTCCCCTGTATATTGGCCATATTTTGATGACTCTCAACGTGCCTTGTAGTTTCTTGTTGAAAATGAATCATTTAACTAATAGAGTGTGGCAACTCTGGAAGTCAGGTTCTCTTCCCACTGCAGGGTTTATTGTTATTGCCACTTGTTGTTTGTTTAGCGACTTTTCTGGACTAATTCTGTAAAATTTGTATTTTTTGTCTTTTGTGGCCACTAAAATCTAATATAGCTTAGTGGCCAGCTAGTGATTAGACAGAAATCCCCCTGAACTCCTGGAGCCATAAATGCCCCAGTCTTTGCTGAGTGGCTCTGTGTGTGTGCTTGAGCATACCCCCACCACAGAGCCAGGCTGTTCGTGACTCTCAGCTTTCACTTCCTGTTTGTGCAGTGCCTTGAGCTGAGCCACAGGTGAGAGCTGAGGGCCTCCTGAGGTCTTTCGTGAGCCCTGTGCATGTGTGTGGTCTTCTAGATTCCCAGGAATATGTTGGAGCTTTTCAAAGCCCCCTGAGGATATCTCATTCCCCAGCTTAAAACTTTGTTTGGTTATCCTATCATTTGCTCCAACCATTATTTCCTTTCTTAGAAAACTATGATGTTCAACAGCTACCTCTGGTTGTTTTTGACAGACACCACCAGGGAAAAGGCTGTTTGCATCACATGAGCTCAGATAAAGTCTTTTGAGTGTGGTCTACCAGATTCCCAGACAGATAAGATAAGCACAGTTTCAGGAGTGGGGATTTGCAAGAATGCCAACCCTGTTCTGCACCCCCGGGGCTGCCAAGTGCTGATTTTCACCCTGACTTCAGGCTGAGGGTTTCAAGGCTGCCATAGGATGGGGAGGGATGGCTGGGAATAGGGCAGGTTTCAGTGTCACGGAGCTCCCGTGCTGACGGGGATTCAAACGCTTTTCTGGAATGAACATTTCCCTGATTGCTGCAAGCCTTTGGCGAGTTTCCAGAGTTCTGAGAAAGTTGATTCTGACCATTTGCCGATGTGTTGCTTTCGTGGAGGAGAGAATTCTCAGAGCTTGTGAGAATCTCTTTGTTGACATCCTTCTCTGGCTTCAAGGACAGCACTTGCTGGAAATCAGGAGGCACCCCCAGAGCCCCACAAGGTCAGCTTGTGGCCTGTGTGGCCTTTCTGTTCCCTCCTGGTTGTTGGGGAGCTAGAGTGAATTCCTGGAAGTGCTTCTCCGTCACGAAGTCTGGTTTCTCTCTGGACTGTGAAGTCATGTCTGTGACCTAAACATGTCTCTCAATTATCCAAAGCCCAGTCAAGTTCTGTCTCCCCTGTGGGTGCTTTTGCTAGCCATCTCTGGAGAGTCCATCTTGAGAAATTTCTCAGTGTCTGTCTTCATCATGGCATTATGTACATATCATTAGCATAATTCACTCAGATGGAAGACAGAAAGGGTGGGAACTAACATCGATCACATTTGTGGAAACCTGCCTTCTTGTGCCGGGCACTTTATATATGTTGTCCTTTGTGGTGCAGTCGCATGACATGCAGCTGTTGTCCGTGTTTGTGGATGAGGAAACAGGCTTGGGGGTGGGAGGCTCGCCTAGGGCCCCACGCTGTTTGCTGGAGATGGCGTGGGCCCGAGTCCTGCTCACCGACTGAACTCTGCACTCTGCTGCTCCACGTCCCAGGAAGGAAAAGCTGCCACAGTGGATTTGTGTTGCCAAATGCGTGGAGGCTTTTCTCTGGGTGAGCGGCCAGCAGTTGATTGTTCTGTATGTCCAAGAAAGTCACCTTAGAGGAGAATAAGGTTCTACATTTAGAAAATAATTGAGTTACAATATTTAGAACTCAGACAGCGTCCCTTGGGCTCGGGGTCGCAGCCCCGAAGGGTGATTAATTTTGCCGATTGAAGGTCAGAAGGGCCTGTGGCCAGAGGACCCACTGCTTAAAACACAGGTGAGCTGGAACCATGAGTTCTAAAATGTCTTGGCCAAGTTTTTATTACAAGATACAAATGTATCCCACACAGTTGTAATACAAGCCTCGATGAAACCCCGGCTTGGTGGTGTCTCCTCTGGTGTGGCTGCAGCTGTTGGGAAGCAGCCGTGCCCCTGGAGACTCCCGGCTCCCTGTTTCCACCAGGTGCGTCTGCCGACGGCCCCCTGAAGTTGCTGCCCGAGAGCCACTTCGATGTGGTGGTCATTGATGAGTGTGCCCAGGCCCTTGAGGCGAGCTGCTGGATCCCCCTGCTGAAGGCCAGAAAGTGCATCCTGGCGGGCGATCACAAGCAACTGCCCCCCACCGTAGTCTCTCACAAGTAAGACCCCTTTGCCGCACGTGCCTTTCTCTGCCCCTGCTCGCCACCCCTTGATGCCATCCTTCCAGGCTCAGCCAGAAGCCCCAGGCTCACCAGGAGCCCCTGTGGTGCCGCCTCGGCGTGTTTCTCGGCACCGCTCCTACCCCGTCTTACAGCATTCATTCATCTGGACGTCAGATCTGTGAGGTCATGTGCTCCCTGAGGGTGGGGTCGCATCACCTTCATCTTTGTAGCCTCAGAACTGGACACAGGGCCTGGCACGTTTCTGGTGCTCCATCCCTGCTTGTTGAGTTGAATAGCCCCTCACGAACCAGGCAAGTTTGATGGTAGAGTGCCGTGAGAGCAGTGGGCTGGGCTAACTGGCCTCTGGATGGATGTGGGTTCTTAGGTTCTTTAGTCTTCAATCTGTAGACACATCCCTGGATGGAGGGCATCAAGGGCAGAGACGCAGCAAACCACGATTCTGCCCTGCAGAGACACCTGAGCCCTGATGCGGTGGCCTGGCCCAGGCTGTCCTGGTGGAGAAAGTGCTGCCCACCCCTGGCCCCCTCTCACCCCTCCCTGTACTACCCTGCGCTCACTGCTCCAGCCACACAGGCCTTGCTGGCCCCGCTGCCTGGGCCACTCCCGCCTGGGTGTGGTGGGCGTGCCCTCCCTCCACATGAACCCTCTGCTGGGCTATCTTTGGACAAGTCCCTGTTCAGAAAGTTGTCCCTGAGGAACGAAACGCTTCAAGACTCCTGCATCCTGGCCCTTACTTCCACTGGGGGAAGATTGGTTTCTTCTGATTTCTGTTGCCTTTTGAAGCACTTCTCTATTTCACTGTGGGTGTGTAGAAGCAATGAACTCAGAACTTTCACTGTTTTCTGAGGACCAGAAAAAGATGTGCAAGAAAGCCTGTCGAGTAGAATCTCATCAAAGGGGAGTGGGCGGCGCAGGAGTTGGTGGATATGTAGAGAGAGGTGTCAAAAATACTGCTTGAGAGTGAGCTTTGGGAGGAAGATGTTGGAAATAAAGACGGTGGAAGAAAGGGGAGTGCTGGGGAAGGGTGCTCTGAAAGATTGTCCTGACGGGAGACACGTGGGGATCTAGAGTGGAAATGTTACAGGATCTCCGGGTGTCGATTTTTCTGGCTGGAAACCTCTGTGGCCGCAGCACCTTTGCCCTAGTTACTGTCCTGCATCCAGGAAGAATGAGGTATGCAGATAAGGGAAGGGTGAAGAAGAATTTTATTTAGTGTTAGAACAGCTCAGAGCTGCCCGCTCCTCTCTGTAGGCAGGTCATCCTGTCCAGTGTTCAGCTGTCAGCAGAGAGGAAGCCCTGGAGAGGGCGGCTCTTGTCTGCAGGCACGTCATTCCGACATCTCTGCAGGTCTCTGCTCCTCTGTGCCCTGTTGTTGTCTCTCTGCCCTCTCTGTCCTCTGGCCGTCCTCTCGCCTTCTCTGACTGAGCCTAGGGCTTTTATGGACCTCAGAGGGAAGGAAGTACATGCCAATTGGTCCTCGGGTGGCCATGGGCGGGCCTGGAAGAGGCACCATGAGTTCTCACTCTGGTCCACAGGACTGGCAGCTCAGCCCCCAGGCCCTCCCTGGCCTTCCACCGTCCTCTTCCACCCAGGACTCTTGTCTGCCTCCTGCTGCCACTCATGGCCCCGGGACTTGGCCACAATCCCACTCTGAGGTCGGAGTGGGTGCTGGGAGCCGAGAGAGGCCAGGCAGTGGAAGCAGACACCCGTGAGCCTTCAAGGATGGTGGGGGGTTGTCCTTCCTGGGGCACCTGAGAGTACGGGCTGCAGAGTGGGAGGGCAGCTACAGCTGCACCCAGGAGCTCCCGCCCCACCACCTCAGAAGAGGCCGGGCTCCCACTTGTTCCCGGCTCCTGCCTGCTTCGTGGAGCAGGAAGCCCAGGTCTGCAGCCACAGGTCTGGCAGCTGCAGCTGCACCCGGGAGGGCAGATCCTGCCTGTTCCCGGCTCCCCTAAGAGCATGGGAAGGCTCAGATCCACAGCTGCTGCAGTTTGGGCTGCTGTAGCCCCGCCCTCCTGGAGCAGGAGGCCTGGGTCTGGGCTGTCTGGGCTGCAGTGACCTCTCCAACTCAGAAGGGGCGGGGCTCCCACTGGCTCCATGGAGTGTGCAGCCACAGCCAGGGTTCCCTGCTGCGCCGGCATGATGGCAGCAGCCACTGCCATCAGAACCTCCCTAGGAGCAGGGAGGACAGGCGTGGGAGGATGCTTATTGAGTGGCTTCTTCCAAGGAGAGGTTCTCGAGATGTCCTTAAAGGAGGTCTTCGTCCTGGGGAAAGCCTTTGGGTGGAGGAAGTTTGGAACTATGCCCTTGGGCAGGGACCCTGTTGTGTGCCTGGAGAGAGTAAGATGGTTTTGGGGGAATACGTTGGGTGGCGTTCCCTGGAGAGAGTAAGATGGTTTTGGGGGAGACGTTGGGTGACGTTCCCTGGTGAGAGTAAGATGGTTTTGGGGAGACATTGGGTGACGTTCCCTGGAGAGAGTAAGATGGTTTTGGGGGAGACGTTGGGTGGCGTTCCCTGGAGAGAGTAAGATGGTTTTGGGGAGACGTTGGGTGACGTTCCCTGGAGAGAGTAAGATGGTTTTGGGGAGACGTTGGGTGACGTTCCCTGGAGAGAGTAAGATGGTTTTGGGGGAGACGTTGGGTGGCATTCCCTGGTGAGAGTGGGATGGTTTTGGGGAGACGTTGGGTGGCGTTCCCTGGAGAGAGTAAGATGGTTTTGGGGAGACGTTGGGTGGCGTTCCCTGGAGAGAGTAAGATGGTTTTGGGGAGACGTTGGGTGACGTTCCCTGGAGAGAGTAAGATGGTTTTGGGGGAGACGTTGGGTGGCGTTCCCTGGTGAGAGTGGGATGGTTTTGGGGAGACGTTGGGTGGCGTTCCCTGGAGAGAGTGGGATGGTTTTGGGGAGACGTTGGGTGACGTTCCCTGGAGAAAGTAAGATGGTTTTGGGGGAGACGTTGGGTGACGTTCCCTGGAGAGAGTAAGATGGTTTTGGGGAATACGTTGGGTGGCGTTCCCTGGAGAGAGTGGGATGGTTTTGGGGAGACGTTGGGTGGCGTTCCCTGGAGAGAGTGGGATGGTTTTGGGGGAGACGTTGGGTGGCGTTCCCTGGAGAGAGTGGGATGGTTTTGGGGAGACGTTGGGTGGCGTTCCCTGGAGAGAGTGGGATGGTTTGGGGGAGCACGTTGGGTGGCGTTGTACTGGAGGTTTTGGATTTGCGGTCGGTACTGATGATCATGTGCTGTTCTCACTTTGTTGGAATTAAAAATAGGTTAATCACAGAGGTCTTGTAAGTTTCCAGCGGGAAGGTCTCTGAAGTGGGGGTGGCACTGCCCCAGGGTTTCGGTGGGGTTGGTGGGCTGTAGTGGTACAGAGGGTGGGCTCTGGCACCAGGCGGCCCGGGCAGGTCCTGGCTCTGCAGCTCACTAGTGGGGCAGCTGTGGGTTGGCGGCCTCCCTCTCTGTCTCACCCTTCTTACGTGTAACAGGGGAGTCATAACAGCAGCCACCTCATGAGGTTGTTACAAGGAGGAAGGGAGTGAATCCCCATCTGGCGCACCCAGCAGTGCCTGGCGCCTGGGCAGTGCTCAGCCGCTGCAGCTGTCCCTGCTGGGAGTGGACTGCCGACAGCGGGAGCATGCTGGAGTGTGTTCGTTCCCTACTGTGGCTGTGACAAATGACCACAAGCTTAGTGGCTGACAACAGATTTTCTGACCTCCAGAAACATCAATCTGGGGGTCAGATGTCCACCATCAGTCTCCCCGGGTTAAAATCGAGGTGCGGGTGGGGTTGCTTCTTCTGGAGGGTCCAGGGGAAAACCCATCTCCTGGTCTTTTCCAGCTCCTAGAGGCCACTGCCTGACTTGTCGCCCTTTCCTCTATGAAGCCAGCAGTGTTGCGTCCTCAAATCTCTCCCCTCAGTGGCCTTCTCTGACTCTGACCCTCCTATGCCCCTCTTCTAAGACCCTTGGGTTATCACCGGGGTCATCCAGAGTTGCCTCCCCATCCCAGGATCCTTAACTTCAGCTCAGCTGCAGCGTCCCTGTTGTCCTATAAGGGAACATTCCCAGGCCTTGGCGATTGGATGTAGGTGCCTTTGGGCCATGATTCAGCCAACCCCGCCCCTTGGTAACTTCTGGGTTGGAACCCAGGGGAGAGTTGGGTCCTGAGGTTTGGGGCCTGTCCTCCTCACTTGCCGTGGTTCAGACCTGGACTCGGGCTCAGGCCTGCCTTCCCCGTTTCTCCCTCCTGGGCGCAGGGCCGCGCTGGCTGGACTGTCGCTCAGCCTGATGGAGCGCCTGGCCGAGGAGTATGGCGCGAGGGCGGTGCGGACGCTGACGGTGCAGTACCGCATGCACCAGGCCATCATGCGCTGGGCCTCTGACACCATGTACCACGGGCAGCTCACGGCCCACCCTTCTGTGGCGGGGCACCTGCTGAGGTGAGTAGCTCGGCCCCACCCCCCGCCCCATCCTTTTGCCCTGGCTAATCCTCTGCGTCACCTGTTTCTACACAGCAAGCTAAAGTGAAGCTTTCTGCGTGAAAGTCGACTCTGAGGCTAGCTTTTTGGAAGAGAAGGTGGCCTTGCCCTGGAGAGCTGGGTCAGGCCCACTGGCTCCCATCTGATGTCCTGATGTGCTCATTGTCCTCCCCCGCCTAAGCCTTGTCCTTGTGGGAGGGGTCGGTTCTGTTGGGTGGGGCCTCAGTGCTGCGCTGTGGCCCCCCTGATGTGCTCCCTCTCTACCTGTGTGCCAGGGACCTCCCAGGCGTGGCTGCCACAGAAGAGACGGGTGTGCCCCTGCTCCTGGTGGACACCGCCGGCTGCGGGCTGTTTGAGCTGGAGGAAGAGGACGAACAGTCGAAAGGGAACCCTGGTGAGCTTGCTTGCAGACGGCCAGCTTTTTTGTTTAAACATTCCTCGAGCTCTTTAAAAATTAAAGGCATTTTAATTGCCTAATTCCGGGAGGAGCTGAGAGCAGTTGCTGATGGCGGTGGAAGGTTTAGAGCCCCACACTCCAGGAGGCTGAGCAGCTTTGTGTTCTCCAGGGTGAGCAGCCCGCTACTGGGTGAGATGGGCCTGGCAGCATTTCATGGCCTTCTCCTGAATGGTGGCCCAGCTCTGCCTGGCTGGTCTGGCCATGGGAATTGGCATTGCTCAGCTGACACCACCATCTCCCCAGTTCCATGTTGAACAGGATGCATGGCCCTAGGAGTCAGAAGGCCTTCATTGCTGATGTGAAATCAAGTTAGCTGGGCATGGCTGGTCCTGGGGCCCTGGGACACAGATGTTTAGCTCCCAGGAAGCCACCTGAGGCACAGTGGAGAATCACCTGGCCATGATAGACAGAAATGTGCCCGAAACATGTGTTGGTGATGGATGCCCGCTCGGGGCGACCCTGTGCTGCCTCGACCGTTTTTTCTTTCCCTCCAGGCGAAGTCCGCCTCGTCAGTTTGCACATCCAGGCTCTGGTGGACGCTGGTGTTCCAGCCCGTGACGTTGCCGTGGTCTCGCCATACAACCTCCAGGTGCGAGGGGCTCCTTTTGTCCCTCTGCAGAGCAGCTGGGGCTCACACAACCTAGAGGCTGAAAGGAAAAGGGTGATTTGCTGGCTGTGGTGGCTGAAAGGTTCAGGGGTAGGGCCGACCTTATTGTGACTGGATCCAGGACCCACATGATGTCGTCAGGGGCCGTTCTGCGTGTTCGTCTGCCCGCCCCGCCCCACCCCGCCCCGCCCAGCGCCCCAGCCGCCCCGCCCCGCCCAGCGCCCCAGCCGCCCCGCCCCGCCCAGCGCCCTGGCCTTCTGCACTGGCTTGTGCTCTGGCCAGACTTCCCGGGTGACCGCAGCAGCCTCGGGCCGACACAGCCGTTCCACAGGCAGCCCTGCAGAACACCCTCTCCTTTCCTGGCGTCTCCCTCAGGGGCCTCAGCCTCGAGCCTTGTCGGTCTGGCTCAGGCCGTGTTCCCATGCGCGTCTCATCCGGCAGGAAAAACGCACCTGCGGGAGTGTGGGGAGGGTGTGTGGAAGTGGCCATCACCCCTTCCTGGTGTGCGGGCATCACACACAGCGCTGTCTGAGGCTGGCGGCTGTCATGAGCTAAAAGAAATGATAAAGCGCCAGGGGCAGGGTGTCGTGTTGGCGTCATGCGTGCCCGTGAGGAGGGCGAACGGGCAGCTTTTCCCCGTGGGGCTCCTGCAGGCACCCCTCCCCAGGTCCTGGCTGTTGGGCGGCACGAGTCCCTCTGCTGAGCTGAAGGGCAGGGTCTTGCCGAGCTGGCGTGGGGGTGAGGAAGCCACAGCCTGGCTGCTGTTTCAGGTGGACCTGCTCAGACAGAGCCTCGCGCACAGGCACCCTGAGCTTGAAATCAAGTCCGTCGATGGCTTCCAAGGCCGAGAGAAGGAGGCCGTGATACTGTCCTTCGTCAGGTCCAACAGGAAAGGTACGGAGCCCTCGCCAGAGTCCTTTGGGGACAGCACAGAAGTGAATTTATTAATTCAGGGGCGTATTAGGTGTCTGCTGGGTGCCACACTGGTTTCTGCCAGTGTCCTCACGGTGCAGCTTCTGTCCACAGTAAGCTCACATCAGGCAAAGCATAGGCAAGAGAGTCTGCGGAGGCTCAGAGGCGTGAGTGTGCTGTCAGGGAGCAGGTGGCTGGGGTGGCAGCTGGGGGCGCTGGGTGGACTGGGAATGACCGGTTCACCCTGCTGAGGAAGTGGAGCCCCTCCAGCCCAGAGCTGGCCTTTAGCCTCTGTGCACAGAGCCGCGGGGCGTAGTGGTCGTGGCTGTGGTTCTGTGCTGCTGTGGTTTGTGGGCTTTCCATTCGGGACGAGAGTTGTTCCCAGAAGCAGGTTTAGTGAATGGGCTTTGTGAGACGTTCTCAGAAGGCAGAAAGCAGATGAGGCCTGCCTAGAAGCCATGGGGGAAAGCGGGGAAGGTGCTGGAAGGTTTCTTGTGCTTTCTCCCGGGTGCCACCTGCAGCCACACCCCAGACAGTCCCTGAGGCTGGGCTTAGATGGAAGGAAAGGAGCGACAGAACCCAGTCGGGTTCCCCAGAGCCCCACTCAGTCAGCTGTGGCAGCCAGATGCTAGGGGAGATGTGGTATCACGGTGCCATGCGTGGCTGGGCAGCTGTGTAGATGGTGGGCCACGTGCAGGGGACCACACTTTTGGTGGTGGTTACTGATAAGGGCATAGGAGCCTGACTCTGTTTCTTAGTCTGAAACCTGCTTTTCACTCCCCTCTGGCCTTTTGTAGGTGAAGTTGGTTTTCTTGCTGAGGACCGGAGGATCAACGTGGCTGTCACCCGCGCCCGGCGCCATGTGGCGGTCATCTGTGACTCCCGTACTGTCAACAACCATGCATTTTTGAAGACCCTGGTGGAGTATTTCACACAGCATGGGGAAGTACGCACAGCTTTTGAGTATCTTGATGATATTGTCCCAGAAAACTATTCCCATGAGAGCTCCCAGGGTCCCAGCCATGCTGCCACAAAGCCCCAGGGCCCTGCTACATCCACCAGGACTGGAAGCCAGCGGCAGGAGGGAGGCCGGGAGTCTGCAGCAGCTGCCAGACAAGGCCGGAAGAAGCCGGCTGGAAAGTCTCTGGCTGCTGAAGCCCCATCTCAGCCCAGCCTCAACAGAGGTAGCCTGGAGGGAGTGGAGAGCCAAGACGGCGTGGACCGCTTCCGGGCCACGATCGCAGAGTTCATGGCCAGTGATAAGACGCAGTTGGAGTTTCCGCCTTCCCTCAATTCCCACGACAGGCTGCGGGTCCACCAGATAGCCGAGGAGCTCGGGCTGAGGCACGACAGTTCCGGGGAAGGGAAGGGGAGGTTCATCACCGTGAGCAAGAGAGCCCCGCCGGCCCTGCGACCCCCAGCAGCCCCGGGACCCCCAGCAGGGACCGGTGGCCCAGCCCCTCTCCAGCCAGTGCCCCCCAGCCCTGCGCGGACGGAGCAGCCTCCCAGAGAGCAGCGTGGCCCAGACCAGCCTGATCTGAGACTGCAGAGGGTCAGGAGTGCGCAGGGGCAGCCCGCCAGCAAGGAGCAGCAGGCCTCAGGGCAACAGAAACTTCCAGACAAGAAAAAGAAAAAAGAAACCAAAGGTAAGTCAACTAACAAGAACATGGGGCAGTGTCCCCTCACTGGGGTGCTGGCCCCACTTGGAACCCGCCTGCCACCATCAACAGAAGGAAGGGCTTCCTCCGGGTGGCACCATGCTTGTGTCATTTTAGCTTTATTTTCAGTCATGCCACTCCCAGCTCCGTCTGGGCTCCCCTAGGTCGGCGATCAGGTCACAGGCACCTTCTTGTCCCGGAGCCTGTGTGGGACTCGGCAAGTAGGCAGCGCTCAGAGCATGTTTATGGCAGCGGGCGGGGCCTGGAAGAGCAGACGTGGACGGCTCCCTGGAGCCCCTTGGGAACGGAGCAGTCACGGGCTCCCGTGCCACGGTGGTCCTGGAGGGTGGGAGTCTTGCACAGTGACGGGGTGCACTTTGCCTGGAAGTCGTCCTGGGCAAAATGCTCAGAACCACAGGAGCTGGCTGAGCGCAAAACCATTCTTGCCCATTGGCCGTGCGGAGTCCCTGGGTGGGCACTGCTCCGTTTGCCGCATCCTGCATTGTGCCCACCCCACAGGAGCTGGCCAGGCATGCACTGGGAGTTGGCCAGGCATACGCTGGCCGAGCTTGTAGACCTGGTCGGTCTTGGGGAACTCCTGCTGCTGCCATTTTCCTCAGCACGACCATGCAGGAGTTCCAGCTCGCATTGATTCATTGAATTCCTGAAGCGAAGCTCCACTAGCACATGCATGGCTTTGAAAGGGGCCTCCCAGAGCCTGGGGCTCCAGAGGAATTCACTCCAAACCCTTCCTGAGCAGCTACTGTATACCGCGCTTTGTGCCGGAGGACAGGACTGGTGCCACCCTTGCCCCCAGGCACCCACAGGGTGGCAGAGGGAAGACACGTGAGCTGCTTTTTAATTTTTTTTTGGAATTAATAGAGACGGGGTCTCACTATGTCTCTATGTTGCCCAGGCTGGTTTTGAACTCCTGGCCTCAAGCAGTCCTCCTACCTCGGCCTCCCAAAATGCTGGGGTTACAGGTGTGAGCCACTGTGCGCAGCCGTGAATTGCTTTTGAAACCTTAAACGAGGGGCCAGGTGTGGCATTGTTGTCTTTCCGTTTGCCTGAGTGACATGGGTCTTCTTCAGGACATCCAGCCATAGATCTGCCCACAGAGGAGGACTTTGAGGCCCTGGTTTCTGCCGCCATTAAGGCTGATAACACCTGTGGCTTTGCCAAGTGCACAGCCAGCGTCACAGCCCTGGGCCAGTTCTGCCAGCTCTGCAGCCGCCGCTACTGCCTCAGCCACCACCTGCCCGAGGTATGTCAGCCTCCGCTCCTGGATTCAGACAGTGGGGAGGGGTGGTGGGGTGCGTCTCCAGGAAGCAGACCCTGGGCAGACTTGTTCCAGTTGGAACAATTAGCTCATTAATGAGCTCCAGATACCTTCGGAAACAGAAATCAGACACTGACTCATGGTCTGTTTTGAGCACATCAGGGCATAAGCAAACAAAATGCCTTATTTGCTGAGCTGCAGCCACGTTATTGGGAATTCTCGGCAGAGGGAATTTTGTCCCAGTGTCCCTGGGTTCTGCCAGTGGTCTAATCTGGTCTGTTTGGCATAGGGGAGGTGGGAGGCAAAGCCTCCAGCCTGTGGTCTGAGCTGGCCATGGCCTGGCTGCTGTGTCGTTCATTCTGAGCCTGGGTCGATGAGAACCCCCGGGACCAGGTGTGGGCTCCTGTGGGAAGCTGAGGTCTGAACCAGCCTTGTCTCTACCCTGGAGGATGCTGGGCCTGGTGGGGGATCTCAGTAAGTGACCAGTATACAGTACCAGGTATTGAGTGCTCCAAAGAAGGAAACCCAGGGCCAAGATGGCAGCAGGGACACCCACCCAGATGCAGCAGTCAGGGTGGGCTTCCTGGAGGAAGTGACACCGGGGCTGAGACCTGTGGTCCAGAAGGTAGGATCTGGGCTGGGGAGAACAGGGCCAATGGCGGGTAGGCAAGCAGGCTATCCACTCTTATAACATGCATAAATGCATAAGGCCTCAGGCACAGTCAGGGAGTTGGGAGTAGCGTGTAAGGCAGGATGGCTGGAGTCGCGGCTGGGCAAGGCCTGGCAAGCTGCCTGGAGGCGTCAGGCCTGATCTGAAGGCAGTGGGGTACCCTGGAGGGTGTCAGCAGGGCTGTGATGTCACTGGTCTTGGCTGCAGTGTGGATTAGGTAGGCGGAGGCTGGGAGGCAGCGGGAAGTGGCTGCAGGGACTGTGTGGTCAGTCAGGGTGGTGCCATTTCCTGTGTGCACACTCGGGAGCTCCCGCCACACCAGGGTACAGACCACCCTGCTGCCCTCCCACCAAGCAGCCTGCAGGGTGAAGGATTGACATGGCAGGAGGAGTGGTCTTCTCTGTTGGGGAGCCTGTGGCCCCCCACCTCTTTGATGGGCAGAGCTGCAGGGTCTGTCTCCTTGTCCCGGTGAGCTCAGCACTGATTCTTGTGTCCTCCCCAGATCCATGGCTGTGGTGAGAGGGCTCGCGCCCATGCCCGGCAGAGAATCAGCCGGGAAGGGATCCTCTATGCCGGCAGCGGGACCAAGGATAGATCCCTGGACCCAGCCAAGAGGGCCCAACTGCAGAGGAGGCTGGATAAGAAGCTGAGCGAGCTCAGCAACCAGAGGACCAGCCGGAGGAAGGAGAGGGGGACGTGACCGGCCACATCCTCGCAGGCCCTGTGGAGCTCTCTCCATGCCAGCCCAGGGCGCCACCAGACCACGCTCTACCTACACCAGGGAGGAGGAGCGGAGGGGCCTGTGGGGGAAGCTTGGGTTTTTGGACCCTGGGATGAGCTTTTCCAATGTCAAAATGTGGAGAAAAGCACCTGGGGGACAGCAGTGCTCGTGCAGGTGGGGCTCAGGAAATGCACGTCCCTTCCCCTCACTCCCCGTCCCTTCCCCTCACTCCCCGTCCCTTCCCCTCACTCCCCATCCCTTCCCCTCACTCCCCATCAGAACCCACATCCCAGCATCTGGATCCTGGGGAAGGTTCCAGTCCCTTGGAGAATATCCAGGGCCTCAAACTATTGAAGTCACTCCTCCAGTGTCTGGTACTTGCCAGCTCAGCCCATTAGGATGAGGGTGCTGAGAGGAAACAGGAAATAGGACTCTGCGAATGGCGCTCAGGCGGGGAGCAGGGAGCAGTGTTTGGCTTGCACGTCCCCACGTCCCCGTGCAGCCAGAGGCTGGGGCCACTTTCCTTCCGTCCGCCGTTCGCTGGTGATTGCAGCGTTCCCCCCCCCCCCACCACAGGGCTCCTGTGAGTCTGGGGGTCACCTCTTTCTGGCCTGTGCACCTCTCTGGCTTATAAGGGCGCCTGGCCTGTGCCAGCCCCTCCTTGCTGCGCCTCGCCATGGAGACCAGGTGAGCCGGCTGTCCCACAGCCTCAGCACCATCAGCACTTACGGATCCAGAGCCTCCCGGCCTTCCCCGGTGCCCTGTACCAACTCTTCTATTTAAGAGAACCTCAGACGATGTACCTTAGCCTCAGGGTTTTGTTTCAGAGGGATATAAATTATTCAAACATTAAATGAAAATGTTGTCCCAGTGTGTCTGCTGCGGGTCTAAGGGGCGCACCCTTTGCCTGTTTTGCTCGGCTGCTGTGCCCTCCCTGCCGCGTCTCTCAAGCCCCGTCTCCCTCTGACCTCCCTGCGGCAGACTCTTCCAGTGCAGGCTCCTCTTTCTGTAAATCCCATTCATGTCCTTTTATGTCCTCGATGGTTCTGAGTGAGGTTGAGCTTCCCCGACCTGCATCTAGGGTGACTGTCCCCCAGAGGCCACTTATGCAGTGCATTCGGCTAGTGTGTCCTCAAGCCAGGCCTGCATGCTTCGACTGCCCTGTTCTTGCTGGTCCTGGGCCACTCTCCCCTCCTACCCGGGCTGACGCCCCACCCTGGGCCACTAGGGCCCCTCCTCCTCCCCCCTGTCCTGGACGCCTGCCTTGCCTGCTCCCGTCAAGTGGCTTTTGGACTGAATTGTTTGGGAAGGGGACCAGGACTCTACTGCATTTCGTATCAAGTGCGGTAGAGTTCATCTGGTTGCTTCCGGAAGCGTAGAGTGCCGCTCCTGCAGGCAGGCTGAGCATCACGCACAGGAGGCTGCAGTTCTCACGCTCCTAGAGGACCCGTGGCTGTGGGAGGCGTGCGTGTAATGATGCTTATGGGGGATGAGGGCATCATTGGAAGCATCTCGGTTGACACAGCACACGGGGACAGGTGTTCTTCCTGTGGGGGCGGGGGCGGGGGTGGGGGTGCCTGCTTAAGCTCCCTGACTTCCCAGAATCCAAACAGCTGATCAGACTCCTGCCCCGGGGTTGACACGGATGCCGAAAGATGTTGGCTCTTTCTGTGGGAGACAGCCGACAGCCGCATTCCCTGCCTCCTAGGTTGCCTGTCTGCAGGTAAGAAGGAGGCCAAAGAGAAACAGATCCAAAAATGGGGGTGGAAGAGTGACCTGATGACAGTGTTAGACCACCTAGATGTAGCCGTGCCTGACCTCCACCCCATTCTTCCTGGTGTCCTGAACTAGTAAATTCTCTTTTTTAGCTGAAGAAATCTGCCTTGGGTTTTTGTCACTTGCTGCCAAAGAATCTTTGCTGACCCAGTCATGCCCACATCTGTATATCTTATCGGGTATACCCCTCCCAGCATGGAGGCAGTGCGGAATTAGTGTTGCCCCACTCGTTAGAGAAGGCCTGTACCTTTATCCAGGTGTTCTGTGGACCGTCCCACCAGGAGGAGCTTGAAGTAGAGGAAGGCAGCCAGCGCCAGTGGTGGGTGGGGTGGGTGCGGGGTGGAAGCCTCTGGAATTGGAGGGACCTGAGTCTGAACGCCAGCCAGCACCACCATCCCCTGAGGTGTGGCCTCAGCAAGTTGCCTCCCCTCACTGAGCCTGTTTGTCATCTGTGAGGTGGGACGGAAACAGTTGCTGCCGCGCCAGCTGTGCTGAGAAGTGGAAGAAATGAGGTGTGCAGCATCACGCCTTTGCAGGGCCTGGGTCCGGGTTCGTGGTCTCCCTGGCTATGCCCCCCAGCCCCCCACATAGAGCCTTCTCCCCTCCACCGCTGACCACCACAGCCCTTGGTGATGCATTGTTCAAATGCCAGAACCCAAGGTTGCAAAACAAAAAGTTTCCATTTTTCATCCCAGAGAGACCTTGTTAGGAAAATATTTGTAGCTGGTTGTTTGAAAAGTACCCTACAGTTTGGCCTGGACAGGGTAACCCAAAAAAAGAAAAAAATATCCCGAGCCAAACGTCTCCCTGGCCAGCGGAGTACGGTCTTGCTGACGGTAGCTGCAGGCTGTAGCCCAGCCGGGCCGGAACCACCCAGAGGAGGACTCCCTTCCAAGGGGAACTGCCCACCTCCACCTGTGCAGCTCCCCTGAGGCAGCCCTGCCATGTGCTCCTTTCTGGGGGTGCCAGGCAGGGCAGTGGGCACAGGCGGGAGCCCCTGCCTGCCTTGGGCTTCGCTCCTGAGTTTACTTGGGATGTGCTGCATGCCTTGGGGCCTCAGTTTCCTCCTCTGTAAAATGGGGAAGTAACGACCTGTCTCAGGGCAGCTGTGAAGATGAAATGATCAAACACACAAGGCCTTGGGCACGGCGCCTGGCGCCTAATAAATGTGCTGCTGTCCTCGTCATCTGGCAAAGCAGCAGTGGAGAGGAACGAGACGGCACGTGCCGCCCGTAGAAGGGGTGCAGCAAATGGCCTTTCCTACCAGAGACAGAGGCGAGAGGGCCCAGGCCCCACGAGCCCGCCGGTTGGCTGCTGGTGGAGGTCGCGGGTCCCCCGGTGCAGCTCTGCCTGGCTTCCTTGCACCCAACACAGCTCGCCCCCGCCCTGTGCTGAGTGGGCCAAAGGCGGACCTTGGGCAGGCCTGCTCTGTTTACCTTGGTTTCTTTGGAGCTGCCCAGAGGGATCCCGGAGTGGGCTGATGGGCACCGCACTGCTTTGGGAGGTTTTAGGCCCACGTTATAACCCTGGCACTTAAAAGGAATTGCGGTCACTGCTGGGAGCATAGCAAAAGCTGCAGCCTTATTTGGTCTGGAAACTTCTTTGCTTGCAGGAAAAGCGGAGTGGGGAAGCAGCCTCTCGTGTGGGTGGGCAGATTGGGGCCAGTTCTTTGTTACCCCGGGATATGAATTACTTCGCTCCCTCACTTCTGGCCTTCTCCACTGAAGCCACAGCTCACGATCTCCCCGGCCCTCAGCTGCCAATGAGCTATTCTGTAGTGCAGCTTTATCCAGGTGTAATTGTCATGCCATAGAATGCACTCGTTGTAAGCGTACTATTCAGATTCGATGATGTTAGTAAACATGGGGCTGGGCCACCCAACCCCACCCGTCCCTACTGCTGGGTGCTGGTCTGCAGTTAATCTCTGCCCCTGCCCTCAGGCCCAGGCAGTCACCAATCAGCTTTCTGTCCCTATAAATTCACCTTTTCTGGAAACTTCATATAAATATAGACTGTCCCTAACTCCCAGTGGTTTTGACGTGATGATTTTTTGACTTTACAATGGTGCAAAGGCTGATACGCATTCAGTAGAAACCGCCATGCTGTGTTCACGCTCAGTATAGTATTCAGTAAATGACGTGAGAAATTCAACACTGTCTTAAATAGGTTCTGTGTTCGATGAGTGTGCTCAGTAAGTGTTCTGAGCATGTGTAGGGTAGGCTAGGCTAAGCTATGAGGCCCAGGAGGTCAGGTGTCTTGAAAGCATTTTCAATTTGCAATATTTTCAGTTCCCCATGGATTTTTGTGGATTCCCGTCATAAGTGGAGGAACATCTGTATCCAGCCCCTTGCATCCGAGTTCTTTTACTTCACCTGATGCTTTTGAGGTTCGCCCGTGTGGTGGCATGTATCAGTGTTTCAGCCCTTTTTATTGTCAAACAATGACCGGCCGTATGGATATACCCATTTAGTGTATCCATTCATCTACTGGATATTCAGAGTGCCTCTGCTTTTTGGCTGTTGTGACCCATGAGGCCGCTATGAATATTCATTGTTCAAGTCCTTCCGTGAAAACATGCATTTTCATTTTTCTTGGGTAGATTCTTAGAAGTGGAATTGCTGGGTCATATGATAATAAGTTAGTTTATTTAAGAAACTACCAAGCTTTTCCAGAGAGGTTATACCATTTTACATTCCTACCAGCTGTGTATGCGGGTTCCAGTGTCTCTGTTCTTGCCGACATTTGGTATTGTCTGATTATGATTACTATTACCGCCATGTTAGTGGGTATATACTATGATCTGACTGTATTTTTAATTTGTATTTTCTTAAAGACTAAGGATGCTGAGCACCTTTCTCATGTGCTTATGGGACATTTCAGTATCTCCTTTGGTAAATTTTTTTTTCTTTTTTCTTTCTCTCTCTCTCTCTTTCTCCTTCCTTCCTTCCTTCCTTCCTTCCTTCCTTCCTTCCTTCCTTCCTTCCTTCCTTCCTTCCTTCCTTCCTTCCTTCCTTCTCTCTCTCTCTTTCTTTCTCTCTCTCTCTCTCTTTTCTTTTCTTTCTTTTCTTCTTTCTTTCTTGCCTGTCTTTGTAGCTCAGGCTGGAGTGCAGTGGTGCAAACAGAGCTCACTACAATCTCGACCTCCCGGGCTCAAGGGATCCTCCAACCTCAGCCTCCCCGAGTAGCTTACAGGCGCATGCCACCACACCTGGCTAATTTTTTTTTTTTTTTTTTTTTTAATAAAGATGAGGTTTTGCCATGTTGCCCAGGCTGATCTCAAACTCCTGGGCTCAAGCAGTTTGCCCACCTTGGCCTCCCAAAGTGCTGGGATTACAGGTGTGAGCCACCACACCTGGCCTCTTTTATTATTATATATATTTTCGTAGAGACAGAGTCTTGCTTTTTTGCCCAGGTTGGTCTTGAACTCCCGGGCTTAAGCCATCCTTCTGCCTCAGCCTCCCAAAATACTGGGATTATAGGCGTGAGTTACCGTGCCTGGCCCTTTGGTGAAATTTGTATTCAAATCTTTTGCTCATTTTTAAGATAAGTTGAAATGTCCTATTATTGAGATGTAAGATATCTTTAGGCCGGGCATGGTGGCTCATGCCTGTAATCTCAGCACTTTAGGAGGCCAAGGCGGGCAGATCACGAGGTCAAGAGATCGAGACCATCCTGGCCAACATGGTGAAACCCCGTCTCTACTAAAAATACAAAAATTAGCTGGGTGTGGTGGTGCGCACCTGTAATCCCAGCTACTCAGGAGGCTGAGGCAGGAGAATCGCTTGAACCTGGGAGGCACAGGTTGTAGTGAGCCCAGATCATGCCACTGCACTCCAGCCTGGGCAACAGAGGGAGACCCTGTCTCAAAAACAAAAACAAAAACAAAATACTTATATAGCCTGGATAGAAGTCTTTTATCAGATGTATGATATGCAAATATTATCTCCCAGTCTTTGGATTCTGTTTTCATTTCCTTAATATTATCTTTGGAAGTGCAAAAGTTTTAATTTTATAAAGTCCAGTTTATCGATTTTTTTTTTCTTTTATGGCTGTACTTTTGGTGTCATGTCTAACATCTCTTTACCTAAATTAAGATCACAGAGGTTTTTCCTATGTTTTCTTTTAGACATTGTACAGATTTAGTTCTTATGTTCAGGTCTGTGATCGTCTTGAGTTCATTTTCATGTATGTGTTGGTATAAGGCAAGGGCCAAAGGTTGGTTGGGTTAGCTGGTTTGTTATTGCATGCGGATCTCCAGTTGTCCCAGCAATTGTTGAAAGACTCCTGTTTCTTCATGGAATTGCCTTGGCATCTTGTTAAATATTGTTTGAGCATAAATGGAGGGGTTCATTTCTGGGTTCTCAATTCTGTGCCATGCCAATGCCACAGGCTCCTCCCGTCCCCACCACGAGGGCGGCCTTCTGGTCATGGTGACATTGCAAGTTTACGCTTAGAGGCACGTGCCCCCCGACCCGTCTCTGACTCAGCGAAAATGGAAAGAGTTTTGGAAACATATAGCCACACTCAAGATAAACACCGCCGTATTCCAGACCACAGAGGGAAACAGGGCCGGCCGGGTGCGGTGGGAGGCTGAGACGGGCGGATCACCTGAGGTCAGGAATTTGAGACCAGTCTGGCCAACATGGTGAAACCCCATCTCTACTAAAAATATAAAATTAGCCTGGCGTGGTGGCGTATGCCTGTAATCCAGCTTATTTGGGAGGCTGAGGCAGGAGAATTGCTTGAACCCACGAGGCGAAGGAGGTTGCAGTGAGCCCAGATCGCACCACTGCATTCCAACGTGGGTGACAGAGCGAGACTCTGTCTCAAAAAAAAAAAAAAAAAGAAAGAAAAAGAAACAGGGCTGGCCGAGGAGGGGACGCTGTGGACCTGCTAGGGTCCTCGTCTGTTGGGAGCAGGGGCAGCCTGGAGCCTTTTTCCTGTGGGCAAAAGGAACACAAATGGCAAGGTGGGATCTGAGCCAGGCTCACACTATGAAACTAGATGGTAAGGAAGGACTTTCTGATTCATCAGAGGAAAAAAAAAAAAAAAAAAGACTGTTCCAGTTACTATGGCTGCATAACACATCTACCCAAAACAGCCATTTATCATATTCGTGGGTTCTGTGGCTCAAGAATTTGGACAGAGCACAGTGAACATGGAGATTCGAGAGGCCGGTGCTTGCCTCAAGGTGGGACTGACCCTGAGGTGAAATTTGCACCGGGGGCTGTGGTGGGTTCAGGCCGACCTTGTTGAGACCCCATGTTTGCTTAGCTCCCCAGCACCCACCCTGAGAGTCGCCCAGTGAGTCTCATGCCCCTGGCTCAGGCTGTCTTCTGGGCACCGGACTTGAGCGTCAGTCCCCAGCCTCTCAGCCCTCGGTGCCAGTCATGTGCTGATTATCTCCAGCTTTGATCCCTCCCCACACTCCACATACCACTTACATCCCCCCTGGGATGTTTAGTAGGCGGGCGAGTGCAGCACCTCCAGAATCCAACGCCTGGTCTGCCCCTGGGGAGTGGACTGAACACTCACTTCCCTCCCCAAAGGTAAGTCCATATCCTAATCCCCGAACCTGCCAATGTGACCTTATCTAGGAAAAGAGTCGTCGCAGATGTAATTAAGTAAAGGTTCTTGAGATCATCCTGGGTTACCTGGATGGGCCCTAAAGCCAATGACAGAAGTCCTTCTAAGAGACACGTGAGAAGATCAGGAGGCTGCCTGCAAACACAGGCAGAGGCTGGCATGGTGCAGCCACAAGCCAAGGAATGCAGAGCCCCCAGAAGCCGGAAGTCGCAGAACAGAGCCACCCCTCGAGATTTTATCTTGAAGAGAGAGAATCAGTTTCTGGGTTTGTTGTCATTGTTGCTGTTTTTTGAGACAGAGTTTCACTCTTGTTGCCCAGGCTGGAGTGCAGTGGCGTAATCTTGGCTCACTGCAACCTCCGTCTCCCGGATTCAAGCGATTCTCCTGCCTCAGCCTTCCAAGTAGCTGGAATTACACCTGGAATGACAGATGCCCACCACCACGCCCAGCTAATTTTTTTATATTTTTAGTAGAGAGGGTTTTCGCCATGTTGGCCAGGCTAGTTTCGAACTCCTGACCTCAGATGATCCACCACCCTCGGCCTCCCAAACTATTAGGATTACAGGCGTGAGCCACCATTGTTGTTGCTTTTGAGTCAGCATCTCAGTGTGTGGCCCAGGCTGGGGTGCAGTGGTGCGATTATAGCTTGCTGCAGCTTCAGCCTCCTCGGTTCGAGTGATCCTCCTGCCTCAGCCTTCCAAAGGGCTGGGATTACAGGTGTGCGCCACAGCATCTGGCCTTCTTACATCTTTTCTCCTGTATTCTATCTCTCCATCTCTTACTTTTTTAAACAATGAGATGTTCCTCAGCCTCATTTTCCAACCATATTTTTGTTTAGGTTTTAAAAATTCACACCATTTTCCTTTCAGCATCCAAGAGCCCTTCCCTCGTGTCCACTTTTGCAGCGCTCTCCCTGCATGGCTGTGTCTCCTTTTCTCTTTGCGGGTGTGGTTTTGTAGAGTGTGATGCTTTCTTTTTCCTGCAGTGGTTTGATTCCGAATGGCTTCCGTCTGCCTTTCGCACTGCTTTCTGCAGATTCTGCTAGGTGTCCCCTCCTATCAGCCAGGGACTGAATCTCCCCGACTCTGCGGAGGACCCGCTGACCGTGGGCTTCGCTGAGGTGTCAGCTGCCGGCCGATGAGCCAGGGGCAGAAGTCTTCCCCCCGCAAGTGCCAGGTTGCAATCCCAGTCTCTGTTCATACACCCACTTAATCGCCCTCCACGCAGTACGGGGTCCCCCTGCCCAGCTATGCCTTGGGACTCTCGAGCACGCTCATTCTGTTTTACCCCCTGCAGAGCCTGGTCGGGTATTTGGTCTTTTCTCACAGTAGAGGAGGAGGCTTCTCTGAGTAGCAGATGGGATTAGAAGATCTGATTGCTGCTGCTTTTATAAAAATTGTAAAATATTATATAACATGAAATTTAACATTTTAACCATTGTGTAACCAAGCATACAACTCAGTGGCATCCCTTACCTTCCCAGCATTGTGCAACCATCACCACCATCTGTCTCCAGAACTTTCTCATCTTCCCACATGGAAACTCCGTCCCCATCAAATACCAACTCCCCAGCCCGGCCCCCAGCCGCTGGAATCTCTATTCATTTTCTGTCTCCATGACTGATCGCCTCTTTTAAAGATTTTCATTCACCCACCTTATTTTAGTTCCTCCCCCCCACCCCCCACACTTCTTGGCCTCCCAGGGCACCCGGTTCCTGAGCCTTTAGGTGATTCCGTGGCATCAGTTTATTTAGTGGCCTTGTGTAGATGTGTGTGTTCAATCCGCCAACATTACATGGACGTTTCTCTGTATCGGGGGTCCCAGGGGTACCGGTCCATGACCTGTTAGGAATTGGGCCGTACAGCAGGAGGTGAGCGGTGGGTGAACGAGTGAAGAAGCTTCACGGCCACTCCGCATTGCTCGCATCACCGCCTGAGCTCCGCCTCCTGTCAGATCAGCGGCGGCCTTAGATTCTCGTAGGAGCGCGAGCCCTATTGTGAACTGCGCATGCGCGGGATCCAGGCTGCGCGCTCCTTTATGAGTCTCACTGCAACGTCCACCTCCCAGGTTCAAAGCGATTCTCCTGTCTCTAATGCCTGATGATCTGTCACTGTCTCCCATCACCCTAAGATGGGATCGTCTAGTTGCAGGAAAACAAGCTCAGGGCTCCCACTGATTCTACATTATGGTGAATTGTAGAGTTATTTTATTATATTTTACAATGTCAATAATAGATATAAAGTGTGCAATAAATGTCACACGCTTGGGTCATCCTGAAATCACTTCCCCTGCCGCCCCGCGGCCTGGTCCGTGCAGAAATTGTCTTCCATGAAAACGGTCCCTGGTGCCAAAAAGGGCTGGGGACTGTTGCTCTGTAATATTTAAGTTATCTTTTGCAGAGACTTTGTTTTTTGAGACAGGGTCTGGCTCTGTTGGCCAGGCTGGAGTGCAGTGGCACAATCACGGTTCATTGTAGCCTCAACCTCCCAGGCTCCAGGGATCCTCCCACCTCAGCTTCCTGAGTAGCTGGGACTACAGACACACGCCACCATGCCCAGCTAATTTTAAAAAAAAATTTTTTAGTAGAGATAGGGTCTTGCTATATTGCCCAGGCTGGTCTGCTGGGCTAAGTGATTCTCTTGCCTCAGCCTCCCAAAGTGTTGGGGTTACAGGCGTGAGTCACCATGCCTGGCCCTTTGCAGATACTTTGTAAGCAACCAGGAGAATCATTTTATAATCACATTATACTACATAATCATTTAATGTTAGTGCTTAATGACAAAAGTTGGATATGAAACTACATAATCAGCATGCTCACACTTACGCCAGACACACACATATGCATAGAAAAGATGGAGCCGGGTGTGGTGGCGCACGCCTGTAGTCCCAGCTCCTCAGAAAGCCAAGGCGGGAGGATCGCTTGAGCCCAGGAGTCCCAGGCCAGCCTGGGCAACATAGTGAGACCTCTAAAATTAAAAAATGAAAAAGAAAAGATACAAAGGCGTATGGCCACTATAAACACCTCTGATCTTTGAGATTTGGTGTGATTCTTGGTCTCTCGTTTATACTTAAAAAGTTTCTCCAATGTTGAATGTCGGTTCTATAATCAGAACAGGACAATTCCTGCTGATTTTCCAGTTAGGCAGCTGATGGGGTCGCAGCTGCTCCCATTTTTCAGCAAGTGCCAAGGAAAGGCCAGATTTCCAGTGCGTCTGGGGTCCTCCACGTTCTTTCTCCATCCCAGGCCTGTGTGGTCTTGGTGGCTGTGGGCTGGGGTGAGGCACAGATGGGCAGTGAGGAGAGGGAAATTGGCCCAGTTTGTGTCTTAGAAAAATCCTTCTGGTGGCTGCCCTGAGGAGGTGTCTGAGGTAGAACACCTGCCAGCAGCTATAGTCTGGAGAGGCCAGGTGGGGTACAGAGGGGCGCATCTGCTGACTATGCGTGGGCTCAGTCATCAGAACTTGCAAACAGGCCTTCTGCAGGGGTGAGGGGCTGGGAAGATCCCCACGCTTCTGGCTTGGGGGACCAGTGACTTAATGGCTCAGGAAGCGCTGTCCAAGTGTTCTTAATAATAATAATTGTGTTTCTTTCTTGTTGAATGCACATATGCTACCCAGAAGTCCTGCACTCCTGGAAATGCTTGTGTATGCAGAATTCTGGGTTTTCTAGTGATGTCAGGCTGATTGGCATCTGCCAGACAATTCTACAGAGCTCCCTGGGGCCCCTCGCCGTGATCAGAAGCAGGGAAGGCTGCAGCTTCCCCCCTCCCCCGCTGAGAGCTCTTTGTCCTCATTGTAGCAGCGGTGGACGCAGCTCTGGGTCTGGCCCTTTCCAAGTCAGCCGGACAGGGTCCGAGCTCCTCCTGTCACTTGGGTCAGCCGAACAGGGGCCAAGCTCCTCCTGTGACAGGCCCGCTGTGTCGCATGGCAGGTGTCAGTACCTGCGTGTCTGCTGGTAGAACTGTGTGATTCTCTGACAGAGGTTTTGACACCTTGGTACGTTCTGCACCTTGGTTGCTGGGGGAGACATCTGACATCAGCCCTGCCAGGAGAGACCAGCTGTGGTTTCAGGTGTGCGTGGCCCCAGGGGATGGGTTATGGGGGTCTCAGCCAGTCACGGCAAGCCTGTCCCCTTGACCTGTGCCTATTCTAGGTGGTCCTGGGAGCCTGATTCCAGGGGAACCTGAGAACCTGGTTCTGTTTAACGAACAGAGGAGGGGAGGACAGCTGGGGGCCTCTGGGAAAGATCTGATTTACATTTTCTTTCTTTTTTTGAGGCAGGGTCTCGCTCTGTTGCCCAGGCTGGAGTACAGTGGTGTAATCACAGCTCACTGCAGCCTCAACCTCCTGGGCTCAAGCGATCTTCCTGCCTCATCCTCCCCTGCAGCTGAGACTACAGGCGTGCGCCACCAACATCTGGCTAATTTTTGTATTTTTTGTAGAAATAGGGTTTCACCCGTTGTCCAGGCTGCTCAGACTCCTGGGCTGAAGCAGTTCGTCTACCTCGGCCTCCCAAAGTGCTGGGGTTACAGGTGTGAGCCACCATGCTGGTTCTGTTTTTAAGGTTGTACTCTGTCACCCAGGCTGGAGTGCGGTGGCACAATCACAGCTCACTGCATGTAACCTCCGCCTCCTGGCTTGAAGCGATCCTCGCACCTCACACTCCTGAGTAGTCATTTGTTCCAGCAGCCATAGTTACTCTCCAGGTAATGAATGCACCCAGTGGAGAATCTTCTAACTTTCTGCCCAGGGAGCTGGGGTCTCCCCCGACCAGTGTGCACTTTGATTTTTCATTCAGTGTTCAGAATGAGCGTCATCCCTGTCCTGGTCCCACCTGGTGCCCCGAATGCAGACCCGAGCTTTGTTGGAGATGGAGGATACTAAGCATTCGCCCGTGTTTTTGGATGCAGGCTCCATGCTGGGCTCGGGGTTGGCTGGAGAGCGTGAGACGGTGGAGGAGACGCACTTTCCCCCCCTGAGAGCGAGAATAGCCTGTTGATTATGCTCGCTCACGGCTCTGGAGCCCCAACATCTGGCTGCAGAGTCCACTTCTGCTGCCTCCTGGCTTTGTGACAAGCCACTCAACCCCTCCAGACCTCTGTGGCCTTGCCTGTAAAACGAGGATAGTGCTAGGAACAGTAGTGTCCGGCGCTGTGGGGGCCTGAGTGATTAACTTCCTTACGACGCCAGGAACCGCCATGGCCCGGAGTGAGGGCTACATGCAAGTCGTTATTAGTGAAGTCACGTTCGAGTCTGTGTTGTGTGCCGGGCGTTACGCCGAGTCCTGCACCTGCACTGCGTCCTTTCATCTGCATGGCAGCTCTGTGGGGTCGTTTCAGTGAAATCTTTCCCTGGGAGAAATTCCTGGGAATAGGCAGTGCCAGCTCACTTCTGCGACTTTCAACGGCCTGGGGTCCCCAGTTGCTTACTGCACCCCAGTTGCTTACTGCACCCCAGTTGCTTACTGCAATGGGGTCCTCACCCAGCACGGGCCTCCCTGTCCAGGCTGGATGGCGGAGGCTTCCGGTCTCAAGCCACTCTGGGGCTGCGGGAGTCGGTTGGATGGGGACATGATGTCTGGAAGCAGTTTGTATGAGGGGGACCTGAGATTGGGGCAGGGGGTGTCGTGGGAGGCTTTTGAGCTCCAGGGCCCTCAGTACATGGCCCCCTCCTCCCCAGCCATGCACAGCCCTTCTGCACAGGGCCTCGCTGGGGAGCAATTGTTTGGGAAGTGGTGAGGGGTGTGGGGAGCTGGGGTAGGGCGGGGGTAGGATGGGGGTGCTGGAGTGGGGCTGGGCGCGGGTAGGGTGAGGGGTCGGGGGGCAGGGTGGGGGCAGGGTGGGGGGCTGGGGCCGGGGTAGGGGCAAGATGGGGGGCTGGGGCAAGGTGACGGCAGGGTGGGGTGCTGTGGCAGGGTGGGGGCTGAAAGCAGGGCGGGGGTATGGTGGGGGGTCTGGGGGCGGGATGGGGGCCTGGGATGGGGTGGGGTGGGGCCGGATGGGGGGGCTGGGGCGGGATGGGGGCAGGGTGGGGGGACTGGGGGTGGGGTAGGGGAAGGTGGGGGTGGCGTATCCCGAGGTCCTGCTTTGCTGCCTCTTCCGGATGGCCCATTTTGTTTACAAGCTGGAGGAGCTGCCTGCCTGGTGGAGGGCCAGCCTTGAGTCACTTTTGGAGCCCCTGGCACTCCACTGCTGTCCCAGATCCATGCGGAAGCCAAAGGGCCGCAAAGGCAAGGGTGACCTGACAGCCACTGCGTGTGCCAAGTGTGTGGAGAGCCGTCCGACCCCACACGAGGGAGCGCCATTCCTACTCCATCAAGCATGTGTTAAAGGCCTGCTGTACGCATGCTCTGTGCAGGGTGCTGGGGGCCCACTGGGGTTAGGGTGTGTCTCCTGTCTCCTGAGGGGGCCACTGAGCCAGTGGGCTGATGGTAACCTGGGTGAGGTGTGCCCACCACAGCTGCCCTGTTCCTGGTCTGCAGGCCTCTGGGTGAACAGGGGTGGCAGAGACCTGTGGTGCCGATGGATCCCATGGCCCCTGAGTGTCCCTTCGCTATCAACTTCCCCCACCTCCTGGCCGGGTCTCCTAGATCTGGACCTGTCTCCCCGGCTGCCATTCAAGGCCGGGAGAAGCAGCTGGTACAGCTTTGCTCGTTGCCCGCAGCCCCCCACAGGCCTCTCCACATGCCCCCTGTCCAGGGCCATCTGTGCTGCTCAGATGGCTGAGCACACACTGCCAGCTCTGGACTCTTCACCCACACTGCTATTCAGTGGCTACATGTACAGGAAGGCCCTGCAGACCATTGGAATAGGGACCATCTCTGTACTGGGTGATAACCAGCCCTTCCCCGAGCGCCCTGAATCCCCTTCCCATGGCCCTCGTTGCCCCAGCCTCTTCCCCAGGACCCCTGGGCCTCCCTTTCAGTGACTCGGAAACTAAAGGGTGAGCACCTGGCACAGCAGGGCCCCAGCAGCTGCCCGAGGCCGTGGGTGTCTGTGCCGGCTGCTCAGTCCCTGTGCCTTGCTGGTGGTTAGAATTTTCATATGGCCAGGCCTGCATAGCTCATTCTCCTCACTGGGTCCTGCTGTCATCCACCTCCGTGCCTGGTCTACACTAACTACCTGCCAGTTAAGTGACCGCTGGACGCTGGGGTCAGGAAAAGCAGGGAGCCAGGGGCAGGGCTGTACATGGCTGGCCATAGCCTCAGGCCTGGGAGGAGGCAGGGGTGGGTGGCTCAGGGCTGGGGTTTCAGAGGCACTGCTCAGGTTTAACTCCTGAGCTCAAGCAATCCACCTGCCTCGGCCTCCCAAAGTGCTAGGATTACAGGCGTGAACCACCGCGCCCGGTCAGAATGTCTATCTCTTTAAACCAAGGAGACTGTAGGACTTTGTTATGGCAACCCCAGGCAACGAATACAGTGCCCTGATTTCTAAAATCTTATGTGGCAAAAGGTTCTCTGCGGATGTGATTGAGTAAAGGATCCTGAGCTGGGAGGTGATCTGGGTGGGCCCTGCATGTAATCACAGCGTCCTTATAAGGGGAAGCAGGAGGGTCAATGTCAGAGAAGTGGTGATAGAGTGGAGGTTGGAAGGATGCAGAGCCCTGAGCCAAGGAACAGGGGCTGCCTCTAGAAGCTGGGAAACACAGGGAAGTGGGTTCCCTCCTACAGCCTCTGGAAGGAGCACGACCTTTGACTGTAGCCCCAAAGACCCACTTGAGACCTCTGACCTCCAGAACTGTAAGATGAAAAATTGTGTTGGTCGGGTGCGGTGACTCACGCCTGTAATCCCAGCACTTCGGGAGGCCGAGGTGGGTGGATCACCTGAGGTCAGAAGTTCAAGACCAGCCTGACCAACATGGTGAAACCCCATCTCTACTAAATATACAAAAATTAGTCGGACATGGTCGGGGGGGGCACTTGTAATCCCAGCTACTCAGGAGGCTGAGAGAGGAGAATCGCTTGAACCCGGGAGGCAGAGGTTGCAGTGAGCCAAGATCGCACTACTGCACTCCAGCCTGGGCAACAGTGCAAGACTGTCTCAAAAAAAAAAAAAAAGAAATTGTGTTTTTCTTAGCCACTAAGCATGTCATCAATTTGTTCCAATAGCCACAGGAAATGAATAAAGGGCTCGAAGTCCTGATGTCATGGGCTGGCTGGTGGTGGAGAATCTTGAAGTCTGTGAATGTGAGTTCTCACGGCCCTGGCCCGCAGCTGGAGAAGGGCAGGCACGGGAGAGCAGGGAGCATGCTGGCACCAGGTGGCGTAAAAGGGAAGAGCCAGGACTCTAGATACTGAGATACTGGCAGTCCAGGTGTTTGGAGACTGATATGATTTGGATCTGTGTCCCTGCCTAAATCTCATGTTGAACTGTAATCCCCACTGTAGGACGTGCAGCCTGGTGGAAGGTGATTGGATCCTGGGGGTGGATTTCCCCCGTGGTGCTGTTCTCGTGATAGGGTTCTCATGGAATCGGGTTGACAGTGTGAGGCACCGCCCCTGTCTCTCTCTTCCTCCTGCTCCCACCATATGAGATGTACCTGCTCCCCCTTCGCCTTCCACCTTGACTGTGTTTCTGGAGGCCTCCGCAGAGGCTGAGACTCGCCGCCACGCTTCCTGTGCAGCCTGCAGAACCGTGAGCCAGTTCAACCTTCTTCTTTATCAATTACCCAGTCCCAGGTGTTTCTTTTTCTTTTTTCCTTTTTCTTTTCTTTCTTTCTTTCTTTTCTTTTTTTTTTTTTTTTTTTTTGAGACACTGCCTGGGCTCTCTTATTACCCGGGGTAGAGTGTGGTGGTGCCATGATCACAGTTCACTGCAACCTCCACCTCCCAGGCTCAAGCCATCCTTCTGCCTCAGCCTCCTGAGTAGCTGGGACTACAGGTGCACGCCACCACACTTGGCTAATTTAAAACAATTTTTTTTTTTTTTTGGTAGAGATGAGGTTTTACCATATTGTCCAGGTTGGGGTTGAACTCTGGAGCTCAAGTGATCCACCTGCCTTGGCCTTCCAAAGTGCTGGGATTACAGGCGTGAGCCACTGTGCCCCACCGGGTATTCCTTTATAGCAGTGTGAGGATGAACTAATACAGAGACTGACGTGCTTCAGTCAACCCCAGACACTGTAGGGAAATATGGTTATGTTTCCTGCACAGAACAATTTGCTCTTCCTCTGTGGAGACGTCTTGGGTTTCCCTTATCTTTGGGTTCCAGGTGGGGTTCTGTGGGTTGACATTTGGCCCAGGCCAGCCACAGCATAGTATACCTCCTGACCGAGGTCATTGTTTCAGGAATGGGCACGTGGCTCCAGCTGGTCTGATTGTCATCGCTCCTGACCCACCCTTTTCTGGGGTTTTGAAGAAGTGTTGGGCTCTCAGCTGGAGAAGAAAGGACCACCAGGTCTTGCTGGTGGCATGCTTGCCCTCACAGGCTGGAACCAGCCTGAAAAGGACTTAACAAAGGAAGCCAAAGCTGGGAGCTGGGGAGAGCCAGGCTGCTGATCACACCAGGATCCAGCCATGCCTGATGTAAGATCACAACAGGATCCAGCCATGCCTGAGGCAGGATCACACCAGGATCCAGCTATGTCTGATGTGAGATCACACCAGGATCCAGCCATGCCTGACACAAGACCATGCCGTGGATGTTCTAACTGTTGGTGCCATAACCTCTGAGAAGGAGCGTGCTTAATGTAGGTTACATGATTTCCATCTCTCAAAACTGATTCCTAGCTGATGGGGAAACTGCGACCTGGGAGTGGGGTGTTGCATACGGCAAACTAATGTGTAGGATTGGTGGGGTCTGCATGGGGTGTGGAGGGGGACAGTGAGCTTCTTCTCAGTGCCCAGCTGCGCCATTTGTGATGCTAGCGGGAAGGTGGTGAGTTGTTGTACAAGTTCTACTTTGTGTAAACTCTGATGTTGTGCTCAGACTGTGTGTGTCTACTGAGGAAGGCCTGACATGCGTTTGCTGGGACTGCTATTACAAAGCCACAGGCCAGGAGGCTTACACAACAGACATTGATTTTCCCACAGTCCTGGAGCGTGGAGGTCTGAGATCAAGGAGTCAGCAGGGCTGGTTCCTCCTGAGGCCTCTCTCCTTGGCTGGCAGATTCTGCTACCTTCTCCCTGCATCACAAAGTTGTCCTTCTGTGTGTGTGTCTGTGTCCTCATCTCCACTTCTTATAAGGACACCAGTTGATATCGTTTGGCTGTGTAGCCACCAAATCTCATTTTGAATTGTAGTTCCCATAAGGAGAAACCCGGTAGGAGGTAAATGAATCATGGGGGTGGTTACGCTCATGCTGTTCTCATGATAGTGTGTGAGTACTCGTGTGATCTGATGGTTTTATAAGGGGCTTCCCCCTTTGCTTGGCACAAACTTCTCTCACCTGCCACCGTGTAAGACGTGCCTGTTTTGCCTCCCACGATTGTAAGTTTCCTGAGGCCTCCCTAGCCATGCAGAACTGTGAGTCAATCAAACCTCTTTTCTTTATAAATTACCCAATCTGGGGTATGTATTCATAGCAACATGAAAACAGACTAATACACCAGTCATAGGAGATTAGGGTCTACCCTAATGACCTCATGTTAACTTAATCACCTTCTTAAATAATGTAGGGGGTCCCATCCAACAAAATCAGTATTCTGGGGGCTGAAGTACCTGAAAATGGGAATAACTGATCTGTGCAGAGAGGTCCCTTCCACCAGGGATTAGCAATTCAAGGAGGTTGAGAGTTGTCGTTGTTAGTTCCTGCTGCTATAACAAAATACCTTACACCTGGTACTTATACTTATGAAGAGTAGAAATTTCTTTCTAGGCAAGAGGATTGCTTGAGCCCAGGGCTTTAAGATCAGCCTGGGAAATGTACCAAGACACCATCTCTACAAAAAAATAAAAAAAAAAATAGCTAGGTGTGGTGGCTTGCACCTGTAGTCCCGGCTACTCAGGCTGAGGCAGGAGGATCACTTGAGCCCAAGAGTTCAAGTCTGCTGTGAGCTATGATTGTGCCACTGCACTCCAGCTTGGGCAACAGAGTAAGACTCTGTCTCAAAAAAAAAAAAAGAAAGAAAGAAAGAAAGAAAAAAAAAAAGAAATTTATTTCTCTTGGTTCTGGAGGCTGGGAAGTCCAAGATCAAAGTGCCAGCAGACTTGGTATCTGGTGAAGGCCCAGTCTTGCCTTCATAGTGGCACCTCTTCCTATGTCCTCACATGGCTGAAGGGCAAAAGGGGCTGGCCAGTTTCCCCGATCCCTTTCAAAAGGGCACCAATCACCTCCTAAAGTCCTCACCTTTTAATACTATCACACTGGTGATTAAATTTCAACGTATGAATTTTGAAGGGACACATACATTCAAACTATAGCAAGAGTCAAGTGGCCTAAACTTGTAGGCATCGATGAATGCCCCACTCCACGCTAAAGTCCCAGCAAAGGCAGGGGTCCTGCCAGCCAACCTGAGAAAGTCCCTCCAGGGCACGCTTCCTGCCTGAGAAGCTGGATGTCATCCCAACTGTGAGAGCCATCTGTCCCCTCAGCTGTGACCTGGGGATGGGGGCAGCAGATGAGCCCTGTTGGGGAAATAGAAATTAAGCCCTAAGGAACACACTGACTCGTAAACACAAAAGTAGCAGATTTTATCAGTGAGCAGCAACAGCAAACAACAGCCCAGCCCAGAATGTGGGGAGGTAGCCCCACATGGCTACAAAGCTAGAGTGGATATCTGTTTCTATGGAATGAAAGCTACAGTTGGCTGTTATTCCAGCTTCTGTTGGTAGTTACACTGACGCAGTGTGATGTCCTGATTTTCCCACCTCTTTTATCAGTTCCTCCCGTGGCTGTCCTGGCAGTGCCCCTATAGTCACATTTTTTTGACATTCTTCAGGAGGACTAAATTCAGTTCAGTTCCCTACAGTGTCCCCCCACCCCGCAAATATTGCACGACTCACAGGGCCAGGTTGCAGACCAGGAAGAGCTGGGGAAAACTGGAGGAACATCTTGGCCCTGGTGCCAATTGAAGGACCGTGACTCTGCAAGGCCTTGGCTTTGATTGTTGGAGTTGATGGAACACACATATTCCACAAGACAGCCATGCTTTAAAGAGAGCTGGAGGCCAGCCAAATCCCAAACCTGGCCAGCCAATGGTCATGACGCCCATGGCCCCGATGTTGTTCGGCGGGGATTGTGACCTCACTTCTGGCTTCACATGAGTTTAACATGCTCCAGACTTGGACAACCACCCTATTCCACCCCATTGGCTCCATAATTCATTTTGGGAAAAGTACATCAGTTTCTAGGCCAAGAAGCCTCAATTGCAATGTATCCAACAAGAGTCAGTCGCAGGAGTTTTCTGGGAAATACTGTGGAAAAGGAACTCTCCTCCTTCTGGAGCCACGGAGCTGGTGGGACGGAAAGAAGTCTGCACAGTGGGAACCCATTATGCCAACAAAGGGGGAGTGCCTGCCTGAGAAAAAGGTCACAGTGGAGAGCAGAACTGATGGAGAGAGAGAAATAGGTTCCTGATGACACTGTTAGATCACCTGGATCGGCCCATGCCTGAAGCCATGATATTTTGGAGCTTTTAGTTACTAAAGCAAATACATTCCTTTCCCTTTGATCCAGTTTGACCTCAGTTTCATTCACTTGCTGCCCAAAACATCTCCACTTATGCAGTTCCCCAAATGACAATAATGTGTATCTGGGTTCCTTGGCTGAGACAGCTATAATCAGCCCTGTCTGACTTAAGGAAAAAATAAAAAGAAAGATAGACATTCATTGGAAACCTGTGAAGGAGCTGCTGGATTGACTGGTGCCTAGAGAACAGGCTGGAGAAGTACAGGAGCTACTCAAGGGCCAGACGTGGCCAAGGCGCCTTCCCTCGTTGGGTTGCTTGTGTCAGACTTCAGTTCTCTCGGAGTGTAGGTGTCAGTGGGCAGCCCTAGGCCATGTATTGGTTCCCCGTGGCTGCCATAACAAATACCAGAAACTTGGTGGCTTAACACAACTGGAATTCATTCTGTCACAGTGCTGGAGGCCAGAAGTCTGAGATGAAAGTAGGGTCAGGCTGGCTCCCTCTGGATGCTCGAGGGGAGGATCCACTCTTTGCCCCTCTCCCAGCTTCTGGTGGCTCCTGCAACCCTGGCATTCCTTGCCTTGTAGCTGCTTCTCTCCAGCCTCTGCCTCCTTCATCAGGCAGTGTTCTCCTTTCTATCTGTGTCTGTTCGCCTGGCTTTCTGATAAGGACACCTGTCATGTTGGATTGGGGCCTTCACTACTCCATATGACCTCATCCTGTCTAAGTACATCTGCAAAGACCCTATGTCCAAATCAGGCCACATTCTGAGATTCTGGTGAGTGCGGCATTTTGGGATACACCCTTTCACCCAGTGCAGGCCACGCCCATCCCCTGGTGGATGAGATGATGAGGGTTTTCAGCAAGGGCTTCCTTACACTTCCAGGGCACAAGGTACTGGATTTACCGGCTCATCAAGACAGGGTGGCCGTTCCCACCAAGGGTGCTCTGGTTGCTTTAGAAAGGGGATTGGACGTTGGACCCACCGCAGGCAACAGGGCCATCTGTACACGTCCTTTCTCTAGTGCATGCATTTCCAAAATATCCCTCTTGCCATGGCCGGAGCATCTGAGAACATCCTGGTGCATCCTTTGCCGTGTATGTCCCCAGTCGCTGGGGGACAGCGTCCTCTGGGTCCTCTGTGGATGTGGTGAGGGGGAGAGTGCCTGCCGTGGGAGATTCACCTGTTTTTTTCTGGTGTATTTGAGTTCTTCTCTCTACATTCTATGCGGTGGGCTTTCCGTCATCTGACTTCCCTGGCCTGGGTGAGTTTCAGATCTGTGCTAACCAGATTCTTAGGCCACATCCAACCCTGTGGGCCTGGCCGTGGGACGCAGGGGCTCTGTACACGCACACATATGACGCATTCCATTCAATCTTCAATAACGGACGCCCTCCCCTGTTAAGCGCTCCCAAAATGTCATTCCCACAGAAATCACCCAGATGTTGAACAACAGAGTATGAAATTCCTGCGTTCCTCTCCAGCCACCCTGGGTCAGGCTGGGATCTGATCCAAGGTAAGGATGACTGTGAGGGTGGGGCGGGGGGAATCTTGTTTCCTGTAACGCAGCTCCCTGGAGAGGGCAGCAGGTCTTCTAGGAAGGCTGGGACCGCCGCCTCAGATCAGGGAGGACGACGTCCTTCAGGCACAGGAAGCCCCTGGGTGGTTGGGGTCAGGATCTGTCCTGTGTCTTCCGGGAATTTCCGAATATCTCCTTTTCCGTGGATGGATGTGCAGCCTCTTACAAGGAATGCCTGGCTCCTGGTGAGTGCTCAGAAGTGTTTGTGGAATGAATAACAGACCCATGAAGCTGTGAGTTCCATGGGCGTCTGATCTAGCAAACTGCAGAGGGGCACCGTGAGCTGCTTTACCCGAATCAATCAGCGTCCAGGCTACAAAAACAGGCAGAGGAGGTGGTTCCTGGGAGCCGTTCCTACCTAACCAACTCTGTCTTGCTTCGAACCTTTAAGCTGTCCTTGTTCATTCCTGGGCACAGGCCCAAGTAACTTTGAGAAGGAATTCAGTT
The DNA here is from genome assembly GCF_037993035.2 of Macaca fascicularis. Taxonomy (NCBI): domain Eukaryota; kingdom Metazoa; phylum Chordata; class Mammalia; order Primates; family Cercopithecidae; genus Macaca; species Macaca fascicularis. The sequence continues at coordinate 5,673,869 of NC_088388.1, read as the reverse complement.
CAGGGTTTGACTCTGAAACAAAATTGATAAATGTGGTATGTGTTCTGATTACACACCCTGTATTAGCAAGGATCTTGCTAACAGGGGAGACCTGCTCTGAGCAGGCACCGGTGAGAACAGAACCCCCCACTTAGAATTGTACATCTGGGGATCGGAGGATTCTTCTATAAGCTAGCTTCTGATTCTGTACATTTCAAATCTTATTTCTTCTGTTACCCACTACTCCACATACTTCCTACCCTGGGGCGCTAGCAATTGCCTAACCACACATGGAGGTGATCGGAAACCACATAAATACACCTCACTAAGCCCAAACTGCACGGACCCCCAACTCCTCTTCCACTCAACCCCACCCCCCAAATACCTGTGCGCACACCAGTGCCATCTGACCTAAAGTGGAATGTGATGGAGGTACCAGAGTAGAAGGTCTCATGAATATATCATTTTATAAGTTTTATCGAAACATAACATCATCATGTGAACAATTCCTAGGGCTCCTCCCCTTGCAAATGAGGGGCCTTGTGGTAGCCACTGACTGCTAAGAAGCGAGATGGTCCGCCTACCAACCGTCGGCTTCAGACTGGGCCACCTTGTGGCTGCCCAGGTTGCAGAAGGATCGTGAAGCATGGGGTTTGTAGTCAGAAGATGTGGGTTGTCACGGTGGCTCAAGCCTGTAATCCCAGCACTTTGGGAGGCCGAGGCGGATGGATCACGAGGTCAGGAGATCGAGACCATCCTGGCGAACACGGTGAAACCCCGTCTCTACTGAAAATACAAAAATATTAGCTGGGCGTGGTGGCGGGCGCCTGTAGTCCCAACCACATGGGAGGCTGAGGCAGGAGAATGGCGTGAACCCGGGAGGCGGAGCTTGCAGTGAACCGACATTGCGCCACTGCACTCCAGCCTGGAGACAGAGCAAGACTCTGTCTCAAAAAAAAAAAAAAAAAAGATGTGGGTTGGATCCTGGAGAAAACATGGGCTGTAAAGCATCAGTGACTCTTACTGGCTAAATAAGCACTTGTTAAGTGTGTGTGGCATTCGAGGCCAGTGCTGGCACCAAGCGCTCTGCTAAATGCTGGAATGACTGATAAAGAACCGCCACTCTGCCTTGCATACCTCTCTGGGACATGCAGACCCGGGGGCCTGAGCTCTAGGTGGGAAAGCACATGGCCCAGGAAATGAAAGCACTCAGAGGTGACTTCTCCTGCGAGGGCTGCACAGCCCCCAGCCCAGGGTAGTGAACACCCAGGGAGACCCCAGGAAGGGGAGTCCTGTCCAGGTGTATAGTCTTCGAGTCCCCAGGACAGCATCGCCTGCCACGGCACAGAACCGTAGGCTGTGAGAGTTGATTCCAGGGTGTATTTTATAGCTTACTGATGAGCCGTCCTCTCCTGTCTCAGGATCTGACCTGTGGCCTGGCTGGTTCAAAGGTTCCATCTTTTGGGAGGAGACTGAGATTTGCTTCAGAAAGATGCCAAGAGAAAGAACAAGATCATTTTCACCTTCTGACCTGAAAAACAGGATGAGGCAGCCGGGTGCCAGGCTTGCAGGCCAGGCTGTGGTCTGGAGACAGGATCTTTCCACTTCCTGTCTTTCCTCCTCCCTCACCTCTTTAAGTCCGGGACTGACTCTGCAGGGACCTCCTGTCTTGCAGCCCCTCCCTGCAAGCCCTGAGCCTCGAGGCCGGATGCTGGCTGGTAGGAAAGGGCTGTGATGTATGGAAAGTACAGGGAACATCGGCCTTGTTCTGGACCCTGGGGACTGTGGGAAGGAAAAGGGGAGGGAGGAGAGTGGAGCTGGCTGATGTGTGTCCCAGATGTTCCCTCTTTGGGCCTTTGGGCAAAGTGAGGGGGCCCTGGGAGGGACGGTCAGTCAGGTACGAGACTCTGGCTCTGGGGGACAGTGCCTGGCAGGCTGTCCTCCACTGCCTGGGGCACTGTCCCATCAGCGTCTGCTGGAGTGACTGCCAGTGAACCCAGGCAGAGGCTCTTCCCTTCCCAGTGCAGCCTGGAGGAAAGCGAACAGGCCTGCCCTGGGTGCAAGGGGTGACAGGGTAAGGCAACTTAACAGCAAATGCCAGGGGTCAAGGGCTGGCCAGGGGTCAGAGGGACAGTGGGGCAGAGTCTCATGGCCCACAGCCAGCGAGATCTGGGTCAGCGATGGCAACACTGTTTACTTGCAGACTGCAGGCACACCTGGGGAAAGGTGCATGGGGGTACTGCCTTGGTGGCCATTTGGTGCCACCCAAGGACCAGCATAGGGCCAAAGATCCCCCGGGTCACCCGCCCCTGCACAAAGATGCTGTCTTAGGCAGTGAAGGTGGTTGGGAGAAAACTTTCATATTCAAATGAGATGCCTGTTATCCACCCATAGATAACCAGCTTAAAGCAGGGGAGGGCTAAAAGCTAGTATTTTCCCCCAACCAGATGATCTGCTACAACCAAATAAATTGCACCTTCCCGCAGGGTTGCATTGTGAGATTCAGGACACAGGTGGTGTGGGGAGCTTTGACATGCAGGGAAGTGACCCCCACACGCAGTTGCAAAGTCCTTGGGGCTCCCCCAAGAAGGCTGGCCAGGCACTTGGCAAGGATGAGGCGGGAGGCAGCTCACGGCTCGGGAATCTCCAGGACACAGGCTTGCACAGATGGGAAGCACCTGTGGGTGGCTCTCAAGCCCCCATCTCATTGGTGCCCGTGGTGGGCGTCTCCCCACCTTCTAGCTCAGGCTCCTCACGAAGCGCCCGTTGGAGCACAGTCCCCAGCGACCCTTGCAGCCTGCGACTTCTCCGGCTGCCCACCAGGAAGTAGATGAGGGGGTTAGCGCTGCTGCTCATGGACGAGGAGAGGCGTGACAAGTTGAAGTACAGGACCTTCGTGTCAGGCGGCAGGTTCAACCAGTACAGCACGAACCAGTAGAAGCCCAGGGGCAGGGAACAGATGAGGAACACCAGGACAGAGGCCAGGACCACCACGAACAGCCGAGTGGGCTGCCGCCGCCACTGCTGGGAGCTTCTCCGCACCCGGACAAAGAGGGTCAGGCTGGACAGAGTCATCACTGGGGTTAAGACCCCCATGATGAGGGCAGCCTGGACCATGTCCACCTGGAAGCACCGGTCTTTATTGAATTTCAAGAACTTGCTGCAGAAGCAAGAGGTCAACCCATTTGTCAGGAGACACAGCATCCAGAGCAGGGCGCACACCCAGGCTGACAGGTGCCTGGGCCGGTGACACTTGAACCAGATAGGGAAGAGGACGGAGAGACAGCGCTGGGTGCTGATGGCTGTCAGCAGGCTCAGGCCCACTGTGTAGGCAAAGTACTTCAGTCTCTTCATCAGCTCGTGGACCTTGTCAGTGGTACTGACCAGGGGCTGGGTTTCCAGGCTGAGCATGGCAGCCATGCTGAAGACAAAGAGGAGGTCAGCTACCGCCAGGTTGAGGATATAGATGGAGAAGGGAGTCCTGCGCATTCGAAATCCCAGCAGCCAGATCACCATGCTGTTGCCTGCCATCCCGCACAGGCAGGTGAACATGGCCAGGGAGCTCAGCACCAGGCAGGCCGCGTGCACCACGCTCCCTCTGGAATGGTTTAGGGCCAACTCAGCGGTCCCACTGCTATTCAAAGTCTGGTTCATCCCTACAAGAGGAAGATGCACCAATGTGAAATTCTGTGTTGCTGGGACCATGGGGGAACCCCTGGGAGCCCCTCGAATTTCCAGCTTCAGAGCTCTACCCTCCAGATTCTTTATGCAACAGACCGTGGCCGGGAGGCGTAACCTTCCCTCCCTCCTGTGACTCACTCAGCCCAGACCTGCCTCCAGGGTCACCTTTATACCTACAAAGCTGTTATAGATGTCCGTTACCAGTTTAAAAAATTCTCCTCTATCTTGATATGAATTATTTTTTAAATCATGGAGATGAATTGACTTTTATCAAATGCTTTTTCTACATCTATTATAGAAAAGTCATTATTATCAATAGACGTAGAAAAAATATTTGATAGAAGCATTTGATATCATTTTTTTCCTCCTGTAATTGTCAAACCCTCTGAGTTAACTAAAAAAAAAATGACCTTGGGCTGGGTGTGGTGGTGCATGCCTGTAACCCCAGCACTTTGGGAGGCTTGCTTGAGGCCAGGAGTTTGAGATCAGCCTGGGCAACATAGCAAGATCCCATCTCTACAATTTTTTTTTTTAAATTAGCCGGGCATGGTGGCACACACCTGTGTCAGCTACCTGAAAGGCCGAGGTGTGAGGATCACTTGAGCCGGGCACATTGAGGTTGTAGTAAGCCATGGTCCCACCACTGCACACCAGCCTGGAAGACAGAGCAAGACCCTGTCTCTTAAAAAACAAATTAGGCCTGGGGCAAAGAGTAGAATTAACTACACTCCTTAATTTAAGATGCACCATGAGCATCAGCCTGTTAAAAACCCTCCATTTATTCAAGTTTCCTTCCCCATCCCATCTTAGCTGCCTTTTTCGTCCCACCACTTGCATCCATTCCAACCTGTTTCACACAAGTCCTTGGATACCTCAATGTCTTTCAAGATGGAGTGGTTGCCCATTGTGTTTTAAATTTACATAAATGTTGTGATTTAGAATTAATGATGGGTTTTGTTTTTTTTTAATTTTTCACTTGACGATATGTTTGTAGGATATATCCAGGGGGCTGTATGCAAAAGTTGTGGTTTAAAATGTCATCATGCACACTGATCTGTTATCCATTCCTTACTGTGGATCCTCAGCTTGCTTCAAAATTCCCGTTATCACCAAAACACTGTGTTGAACATCCTCATGCATGTGCCCATTGGACTTGACTCAGGATTTTTCTGGGATACATTCTTGGAGGAGGATTGCTCGGTCATAGAACATATACACATTTAGTTTCACTAAATGTTGCCTGGTAATTCTTTTTCTGAATGGCTGCTTCAGGTTTCACCTGTACCAGCAGAATAGGAATGTTCACATTTTCCCATTCTCTCACCAACACTTGGTGTTATTTGTTTTTCTAACTTTTGCCAATCTGATGGTTGCAAAGTGATATACTATAGATGTTTTAACCTGCATTTCTCTGATTACAGTGAGTTTGAGCATCAATTCATATATCTGTTAGCCATTTGGAGTTCCCCTTCTTCAAATTGCCTGTTCACACCTGTTGTCCATTTTTCAATTGGGTTTCCTTTCTTTTCCTTCCTGATTTACAGGAGTTGCTTGTATTTCTAGATATTAATGCCTTGCTGGATTTAGACATCGCATATACTTTTCTCAGAGAACTCTCTGGTTTTTTTATGGCAACTCTATCTATTGTGAACTTTGGTTGGAAGACATCCTAAATTTTGGTACAGCTAACTCCTCAGAATTTTTTCCTCTGAAATTTTGTGCCTTCTAGATCTGAAAGTATTCTGTCTCTCTGGATAAAAAATATAGTCTTGTATATTTTCTTCTATTACTTTTATAGTTTTTCCCATTCAGAGTTTGGTTCTTGGATCCAACTGGAATCTATTTTTTATGAGCTTGATTTTTCCTCCATATTATGGGTCAGCTTTCCTAACAGTATCTCCTAAACAGTCTATCCTTTCCCTATTGACTTACTAAGTTCCCATTTACACATGGGACTAGGTTGTTAATTTCATTCTTCATTCTGTGTCATTGGTTCATCTCTCCGTTCCAACAACATTAACATAGTGTTTTGTTTTTTTAAATCTGTCTTTGTGCTATGTCATTTTATTTTGAGAGACGTATCTCCCTCTTTAACTTTCTTTGCCAAAATTGAATTAGCCATTTGTGAATCTTTATTCTTCCTTAAAATTTTAGAGCAAATTTTTGGAATTCTTAAAAGAACAAGACCCTCAAGTTTTCAGTAGAAGTTCATAGAACTTGCAGATTATTGTGTTAGAGAACTGTCGCATTCACAATGTTAAGTCATTGTGTCCATAGCCTGAAATGCCTCTCTGCTCTCAAAGCCTTTAAAATAATTAATAACAGCATTGGATTTTTTTTTTTTTTTGAGGTAGAGTCTCACTCTTTTTGCCCACACTGGAGTGCAGTGGCACAATCTCGGCTCACTGCAACCTCCACCTCCTGGTTTTAAGTGATTCTCCTGCTTCAGCTTCCTGAGTAGAGTAGCTGGGATTACAGGCACCTGCCACCACGCCTGGCTAAGTTTTGTATTTTTAGTGGAGATGGGGTTTTGCCATGTTGGCCAGGCTGGTCTCGAACTCCTGACCTCAGGTGATCTGGCCTGCCTCGGGCTCTCAAAGTGTGGAGATTACAGGTGTGAGCCACTGTGTCTGGCCATAACATTGAAATTTTACTCACGAAAGTTCTGTACACTTTATTGTGTTAATTTTTAGATATCGTTGTAGTGGTTTTACCGGCATTGTAAATGGTATTTTATTACATCTAAAAAGTTTTACTTACTTTTTCTTTTTGAGACGGAGTCTCCCTCTGTCACCAGGCTGGAGTGCAGTGGTGTGATCTCGGCTTACTGCAACCTCCAAATCCGTGGTTCAAGCAATTCTCCTGCTTCAGCCTCCCAAGTAGCTGGGATTACAGGCACGTGCCACCATGCCCAGCTAATTTTTGTATTTTCAGTACAGACAGGGTTTTACCATGTTGGCTAGGCTGGTCTCAATCTCCTGACCTCGTGATGCTAGGTTGGTCTCAATCTCCTGACCTCGTGATCCACCCGCCTCAGCCTCCCAAAGTGCTGGGATTACAGGCATGAGCCACTGCGCCCGGCCTACTTACATTTTTATTGGACAGCTGATGCGTGGAATTGGATTAATAATAATACTTCTTTTTTCATGACATCCTGTTAACATTGGTTGCCCTCTTTTATTTTTTAGTGTATGTATGTTTGTATGCATATTAATGTAGGTACCCACCATCCAACATGAAAACCGTGATGTTGACAGTAACTTAGTTAATTTTTCAAAGTTTGTTTAGGCTGCTGCATGGAGAATAGACTGATAAGGACAAGAGGAGAGGCTGGGAGGCAAGTAAGGAGTCTGATGCAGGTGCTAGTGGGAGCTGAACTGGGGTGGTGGCTGTGGAGTGTAGGTCATGAGAAACAACTCGGTTTGGAATACAATTTAAAAGTAGAGTCCATAAGCCTTGCTGATGAATCGGACATTGGGAGGATTCCATTAGTTTATGCATTCAATTATTAATTCGGTAGTTCATTCATTCAGTGCACCCCAGTGAGTTCTTACCGTTGTCCAGGCCCTTTCCGTGAATAAAGTAGGCACCTACAATGTATGAGGGTTCTGACTTCTCTACACCTTCACCAAGATTTTTTATTAACTGTCTTTTTTATTGTAGCCATCCTAGTCGGTGTGTGAATTAGTATCTCATTGTGATTTTGATTTGCATTTCCCTAATGACAAATGATGTTGAACAATTTTTTCACGTGCTTATTGGTCATTTGTATATCTTTGAGGAAATATCTATTCAGATCCTTTCTACTTTAAAATTGGATTGTCTTTTTATTGTTGAACTGTTAAAGTTTTATTTACTTACTTATTTATTTTTAAGACAGAGTCTCACTCTCTTGCCCAGGCTGGAGTGCAATGGCACGATCTCGGCTCACTGCAACCTCCGCCTCCTAGATTCAAGTGATTCTTCCGCCTCAGCCTCCCGAGTATCTGGGATTACAGGCACCTGCCATCATGCCTGGCTAATTTTTGTACTTTTGTAGAGGCAGGGTTTCACTGTATTGGCCAGGCTGCTCTTGAACTCCTGACCTCAAGTGATCCACCTGCCTTGGCCTCCCAAAGTGCTGGGATTATAGGTGTCAGCCACCACGCTGAAAGTTTTTTAAAAATAAAAATTGTATATATTAGACTCTTATGAGATATGATTTACAAATATTTTCTCCCACTCTGTAGGTTGCCTTTTCACTCTCCTGATGGTGTTCTTTGAGACACAAAAGTTTTTACTTTGATGAAGTCGAGTTTATCTATTTTTTTCTTTTGCTGCTTGTGTCTTTGGTGTCATATCTAAGAATCCACTGCCAAATCCAAGTTCATGGAGATTGGAGATTTACCTCTGTGTTCTTTTCTAAGGATTTTGTGGCTTTAGCTCTTATATTTAAGTCATTGATTCATTTTAAGTTAATTTTTGTAGATAATATATCACCTTCATTTTTGAAGGATATTTTCTCTAGATAAAGAAGTCTAGGTTGACCGTTTTTTAAATTTATCTTTTAAAACTTTAAAGATGTCATTATGTGGTCTCTTGTCTTGCATAACTTCTGAAAAGAGCTCTGTAATAATCCCCATTCTTTTCTCCCTCTTATTTATTTATTTATTTTGAGACGGGGTCTGGCTCTGTCACCCAGGCTGGAATGCAGTGGCACAATTTCGACTCACTGCAATCTTCATCTCCTGGGCTCAAGCCATCCTCCCACCTCAGCCTTCCAAGTAGCTGGGACTACAGGTGCACACCACCATGCCCAGCTAATTTTTGTATTTTTTGTAGAGATGGGATTTCGCCATGTTACCGAGGCTGGTCTCAAACTCGTGAGCTCAAGCAATCCACCTACCTCAGCCTCCCAAAGTGCTGGGATTACAGGCATGAGCCACTGCACCTGGCCTGTCTGGCTGTTTTAAGGTCTTCTCTTAACGTTGGTTTTCAAAAGTGTAGATATGATATTTTTTGGTATAGTTTATTTTGCTGTTCATTATATTCATTGAGGTTCTTGGATCTGAGGGTTTATGATTTTTATTTTTATTTATTTTTGAAATGGAGTCTTGCTCTGTCGCCCAGGCTGGAGTGTAGTGGCACAATCTCAGCTCACTGCAACCTCTGACTCCCAGGTTCAAGCAGTTCTCCTGCCTCAGCCTCCCGAGTAGCTGGGACTACAAGCACGCACCACCACGCCCAGCTAATTTTTTGTATTTTTAGCAACCTGGGGTTTCACTGTGTTAGCCAGGATGGTCTCAATCTTCTGACCTCATGATCCACTCGCCTTGGCCTCCCAAAGTGCTGGGATTCCAGACATGAGCCACCGCGCCCGGCCATCTTCTGTCTAATTTTAAAGAGCATGTGTCTAAAGTTTCTCCATTAGATATGATGTTTACTCTCAGTTTTTGGTACTATCTTTTATCAAAGTGAGAAGGTTTCCTTGTAGTTTTCTGAGAGTTTTTATCATAAATGCATGGAATTTGTCATAAACCTTTTTTTCTGCATCTACCAAGATAAAAATTTTCTTTTTTTCTCCTTCTGTCTGTTTATGTGGTGAATATATATTGATAGATTTTCTGGCATTTATTCAACCTTCTATTTCTAAGATAAACCATTTAGTTAGTTCTGAGGGTTTTTTGCTTTGATTTTATTTAGAACATTTTCATCCATGTTTGTATCTGCAATTGGCCCATAATTTCCCCTTCTGGTACTATCCTTGCCTGTTTTTTATTTCAAAGCTAAAAGATGACACTGGCTTTATAAAATGAGTTGGAGAGGTTACCCTTTTTCTCTGTCTTCTAGAACAATTTGTGTCATGTAAGGATTATCTTTCTTTGAAGGTTTGGCAGAAGGTAAGACCATCTGGTCTGGTAATTTTTATTTAAGTGTGAGTGGACGTGCATGGCTTTAAAAAGAACTACAAATCCAATGTATTTAATGTTTTCAGTCTACTCAGGCATTTAATTTCTTACTGAGTTACAGTAGGCAGTATTATTTTTCTAGAAAATTGTTCTTGCTTTTTGGTTTCACATTTATCAGTATAATACGCACAGTAGTTTCTTATATTCATTCAGAATTTTTACAACTTCACTTCTATCTGCCAGTCTTTATTTGTGACTTCACTCCTGTTTTTTCTTGATTAGTTTGCCAGAGGGTTGTTTTATGAGAACTATTTAAAAATAAAATCATCTCTACTGTTTCTTTGCTTCACATTTCCTTAATTTATGCTTTTATTTTTTTTTCCCATTTTCTTTGAATTTACGCTATGATTCTTTTTCAGCTTCCTTTGTTGAATGCTTATGTAATTAATTTTTAAATCTTCTCCTTTTGGTAACAGGTATTTAGGGCTATAAATGTACCACTAAGTATTTCTTTAGATGTTTCATAAATTTTGATATCGAGTGTTTTTATTGTTGTCTAAATAGCTTATAATTCAAAACTATTGCAAATACGAATTTTAAATGTCTGTAAGTTATTTAGAAATACATTTTGTAATGCATGAGTCTAGCTATCTTTTTGTTGTTAATATTGCAAGAAAGTCAGATAATGTGGTCAGTTTTTTGATATTTGTTGAGATGCATTTTGAAGCCTAATAGATGGTTAATTTCTATTTTCTTTCTATATCCGTTTGACTATGTTTTAAAAATTATGCTATTTACATTATCTGTAGCTTTATTAATTTGTCTGCTATAAATATCAACCCGTGATGACTGAGGTCTTGTCATTTTGTCTTCCACCTATTTTGAAACTTTGTTAAGTGACTACAAATCCAAGATTATTTGATAACACTGGGGAATTGTGTCCTTTATGTAGTGGTCCTCTTCATCCTTACTAATTTTTTTTGTGTTTGAGACAGAGTCCCACTATGTTGCCCAGGCTCCAGTGCAGTGGCCATGATCTTGGCTCACTGCAAACTTTGCCTTCTGGGTTCAAGCGATTCTCCTGCCTCAGCCTCCCAAGTAGCTGGGATTGCAAGCATGTGCCCCCATGCTTGGCTAATCTTTGTATTTTTAGTAGAGATGGGGTTTTGCCATGTTGGCCAGGCTGGTCTGGAACTCCTGACCTCAAGTGATCTGCCCACCTCAGTCTCCCAAAGTGCTGGATTACAGGCGTGAGCCACCGCGACTGGCTGTTTTTTTATTATTATTTTTATTATTTTTTTATTTTTATGTTTGCAATTACTGGTTTCCTTCTACAAGGATATCATTACTTTTTCTTGTGGGAGCCCCACGTTGTCATGTTTCCTTCTACAGGGATATCATTACTTTTTCTTCTGGGAGCCCCATGTTGTCATAAAGGTTTTGCTACTCAGGCATTTGGCATTGGCCTCTGTGGATATTCAAAGGATTTCACAGGTCCAGGACCAGGTTTTTGATGGATTTCTTGGCTGGGAGATTTGGCATCATGCAAGTGGTAGTAAATTCAGATTCTACTATCATTGGAAATGTCCCCTCAGGTTCAAAACAGATTTAAACATTTACCAAACTCATACTATGTGCCAGATACATACATACATATTTATAAAAACACATACACATATATAATAGTGCACACACACATATGCACAGACATATATACATATTGCACATAGCATATATTCATATATACATACGTAACACATATATACACATAGAACACATAGCTCTATACATAGCACATACACATATACACAGTAAACACACACACATGTATACCCATGTACACAGACACACAGAGCACATACAACGATGACCACGACGGCCATGAGCTCACAGTTGTGTGTAGGAAACACACAGTTAAAGGCAGTCCCACCCTACAGCTCAGGCTGTAACTAACAAGGTGAGGGACTCAGAGGGTAGGGGCCGGGAGGGACTCAGGTGGGAAGGGAGTTGGGGGAAGCCAGGTGAGGGAGCAGGGTGCTGACTGCAGGAGAATTGTGTGTGTATGTGGCTGGACCCCAGGGTCAGGCCCTTCCCAGGGGGCTTGGGGACCTGTTGCCTGATCCCTCTCCAGCTTGTTGGGGAACCCCCCTTCTAATGCCATGGAGCCTGGCCTCTGCCTGTGGGTCACCTGTGCACCAACATGGCTGCTGCAGGATGATGCGGATCTACTCTGTGCGGGTTCAGGGGTGTTTGTGCAGTGCTCTGTGGGGAAGGGAGACCAGGGGCCCCGCAACTCTGAGAGGGGAAGGTGCAGACTCATGCTGCTGTCCCACGGTCCTTGTGGTTATACTTCAGATGGGTCTTCCCAGGCCATTGTCCCCCACCTGCTACCTTCCCCGTCCCCCACTCTGCTCTGGGTGCCTGGACAGGGTGGTGATGTCCAGTGGGGTTCAGAGGCCCTCAGGGCACCTGGCTTCCTCTTGGGGGTCACCAGGGAGCCCCTTGCAGACATTTCCCAAGGGCCAGCAGTGTATCAGGGGCTATTCCAGGTACTGGGGTGCTGGAGAGAAAGAGACAGGCCCCGCCTTGCACCTGTGGATACCATCCTGCAGGAGAGACTGTCCCTGAGCAGGGACAGCAAGGTGGCTTCAGCCTGGCACCTGTGAGGGTGCTGGCGAGAGCTGCTGGGGAGAGCTGCGATGGGGGCCTTTTTTTTTTTTTTTTTTGACACAGAGTCTTGCTCTGTCACCAGGCTGAAGTGCAGTGACGCGATCTCAGCTCACTGCAACCTCCGCTTCCTGGGTTCAAGTGATTCTCCTGCCTCAGCCTCCCGAGTAACTGGGATTACAGGCACAGGCCAACATGCCCAGCTAATTTTTGTATTTTTAGTAGAGACAGGGTTTCAGTATGTTGGCCAGGCTGGTCTTGAACTCCTGACCTCAGGTGATCCACCCGCCTCGGCCTCCCAAAGTGCCGGGATTACAGGCGTGAGCCACCGCGCCCGGCCTTGATGGGGGGCCTTTATGTGGAACCCTGATGGGTCACAAAGGGATGAGGGTTGGGGGGGCGGGGCATGCATTAGGGAGATGGCCCCAGAGGACCTCTCCCGGGGAAGACGCTCAGCTGCAGGGACCCCTGAGAGAGTGCAGGTGACATTCAAAGGCATGTGTGGTCATGGGTGGGGTAGGAGATCAGAGAAATGACAGGGAGGCTGATCTCTCCATTTGTTGGAACGATGTGATTGTGTGCTGTATTCGAGGATAGTGAGTTAGTGGAGAGGGGACTCCTGATGCGTGGGAGAGGCCACAGCTGCAGGAATGATTTCCTGGGGAGGGGGCGAGAGGAGAGGGGACCCGGCCTACAGTGGGGGGCTTGGCCAGCTAGGAGCTGGGACGTCACCAGGAGGAGGCGCAGAACCAGGCGTGGGTCAGCCAGGGACCTGAGGGGGGAAGGTGACACTCCCTGGCATCCTCTTACTCCTTGATAGCAGGAGGGTGTCAAGCACTGGGGCTGAGGAAAGGAAGAGGGATTTGGGGTGGAGGGGTTGAGGGACAGGAGCCCTTATCCCAACCGAAGTAGAATAATGAGCTGTGACTATTTTCTAGTAAAAGACAACACATACGTGAAAACTGGCCACATCAGTGGAGATGCCCGGCTTCTCTGCAGTGATGTGAGCTTCAGGGCGCAGGGGTGAGTGGGGAGGTGGAGGGTGGGGGAGAGTACGTGTCTCTGCCACCCCTGAATCAGGGGCTGGCACACAGTGGTGCTCAATACATGTTTGTGGCTTGGCCCCTGGATTGAGTTCAGCCGGCCTGTCGGCTGGACGGGTGGGCACCGCGTCTGACTTGATCGCTCTGTCTGTCCACCCGGTCCCTAGTGTGAGCTGCACCGTTTTGTAAGGCCCCCGCCACTGCGCAGACCTTGGTGGAAGTGAAACATTCCACAGGGATTCGGGCCGTGAGAAACAGCCCGAATTTTATATTCTGCTGGGAGAAAGTGCAAGCAACACCCCCATGATCTTATCAATATCCTGCCAGGCAGCAAGCCTGACTGCCCAGACCCCTCACGCCCATACCTGTAAGTACCCCAGCCTGTAAGCACCCCAGCCTGTAAGTACCCCAGCCTGTAAGCACCCCAGCCTGTAAGTACCCCAGCCTGTAAGCACCCCAGCCTGTAAGCACCCCAGCCTGTAAGTACCCCAGCCTGTAAGTACCCCAGCCTGTAGGCACCCCAGCCTGTAAGTACCCCAGCCTGTAAGTACCCCAGCCTGCAAGTACCCTAGCCTGTAAACGGTGGTGGGCTCTGGCATCAAGCTGGTTGCCGACCTCTGCAGGTTTTTACAGTGTACCTGCATTTCCTGTAGAGCCTCCTCTCTCTCTCTCTCTCTCTCTCTCTCTCTCTCTCTCTCTTTCTCTGTGTGTGTCTTTCTTTAACCCTCACCTTCCCTTTAAAAAACCAAACATGAGTCCAGGCACAGTGGCCCACACCTGTGATCCCAGCACTTTGGGAGGCCGAGGTGAGCGGATCACGAGGTCAGGAGTTCGACACCAGCCTGGCCAATATGGTGAAGCCCCGTCTCTACTAAAAAATATAAAAATTAGCCAGGCGTGGTGGTGTGTGCCTGTAATCCCAGCTACTTGGGAAACTGAGGCAGGAGAATCACTTGAATCCAGGAGGCAGAGGTTGCAGTGAGCCCAGATCACGCCATTGCACTCCAGCCTGGGCAAGAGACCGAGACTCCATCTCAAACAAAACAAAACAAAACAAAACCTAACACGTAGTACCATGCCTGCAGGTAGCAAATGTTCAACAAAGACTTGCTGACGGATGAATGAGTGTGCAGACCAGCAGGTTATACTCTTGGCTGGTTCCTGTAGGGGGCTGAAAGGTGGCCCCTAAAGATACGTCCCTGTTCCAGAACCCGTGAATGTGACTTATTTGGAGGTAGGGTCTTTGCAGTTGTAATTGAGTTAAGGATCTCGAGATGAGACCATCCTGGATGATGCAGTTGGCCCCTAATCCCAGTCCTTATAAGAGACACACACAGGAGTTGCCTAGTGAGAAGAGGAGGCCTCATGAAGACACAAGCAGGGACTGGGTTTATGCGGCCACATCCCAGGAACGCCTGGAGCCACTAGAAACCAGAAGCAAGGAGGGGTTCTCTAGAGCCTCAGGGGGCGCACGGCCCTGCTGACCCTGCTTCTGGGTTTTTGGCCTCCCGACCATGAGAGAGGAGCTTTGTGCTTTAAGCTGCCTGGTCTGTGCAGCCACAGGAAACTCCTGTGGCCCCTGACACGGGCGTGACCACCGTAGAGAGCAGAGTGCCTCACACCATCGCCACACACTGCTCACTGGGGGGTCGATCCTGGACTTGGGAGAGGGCAAGTTGAAGCCCACCCACAAGACACCTTCCCAGCTGAGCCCGGCACAGCAGGAACAGCTGGGACCCAGCCCCAGGTGGCTCTGCTCTCAGCCTTCTCTTCCTAGGAAGGGTGCAGGGGTATCCAGGGCCAGCCAGGGGGCACCGTGCCCAGCACATCATGAGCACTCAGAGTTTATTGGCTGAGTGCCTGATGGACTGACGGACAGATGGACCCCTGGTGGGGCCCCAGACTGCTCAACCCTCATCCGGGGTCACACGGTTCCCCTGAGTGGCTCTGGGGCTCTGTTAGAGGTTCTGAGCTTGAGGCTTGCTCCCGATCCCCATCAGAGCCAAGAGAAGCCCCGATTTATGCTAACTCCTGCCCCCCAGCACTAATCAATGATGAACAAGACCTCGAGGAGATACTGCAGTGGGGGGTAAGTGATCATTGCTCAGCCCGTCAACGGCCGCATGGCGTCAAGGGGTGTTTACGACGTTCTAGTGGGCTCAGCGCTGCTTTGCTTGGCCACTGGACACATCAGAGACCGTGGAGACCCCTGGGAGGAGAGGTGTTAATAACAGCGATGGCCCCGGGTCAGGACCCGTGGAAGTGAGCATGCACAGTCCTGAGACGGAGCACCTCCTGAAATTTGGGGGTCTTGTTCTTATGACCAAAGTTTTTCGTGTTTACTATAGAGCACATTGGAGACGCTGGATAGACACTCAAAACACCGAGAAAGAAAAGTTGCTCATAATCTCACCACCAGAGATAATTAATTTGGGAAGAGGTTCCTCCAAGCGTTTCCTGTGTGTGAGCTTTCACGCTTCGGGTCTGTGCGTGGCATGCTTTCATTCCCCAGTTGCTGGGTTTAAAATATTTCAGATTTTTAAAGTATTTCCTTTTTTCTTTTTTGAGATGGAATCTTACCCTGTTGCCCAGGCTGGAGTGCAGTGGTGCAATCTCAGCTCAGTGCAGCCTCCGCCTCCCGGGTTCAAGCGATCCTCATGCCTCAGGCTCCTGAGTAGCTGGGATTACCAACGTCTGCCACCACCTGACTAATTTTTGTATTTTTAGGAGAGACCGGGGTTTCACCTGTTGGCCAGGCTGGTCTCGAACTCCTGACCTCAGGTGATCCGCCTGCCTCAGCCTCCCAAAGTGCTGGGATTACAGGTGTGAGCCACCGCGCCCAGTCTTTAAAAGTATTTTCTATTTCCACTGCCTTATGGCCAATAACGGAGCCTGATTTTTAGAATGTGTTGAGGATTGTGTGTGTGTGTGTGTGTGTGTGTGTTGGGGAAAGCACTAGGTTGGAAACTGTCCTCTCGTATTCAATGTCAGGTGAGGTTTCTGATAGACAATCTCTCATGTTAACTTTTAGGATTCCTGTCCATTCCACTGAAAACACGGAAACGGGTTCTTTCCCTTGGCTAGTATGACATTGTCCCTTTCTCCTTGGGCCATAAACATCTTTAACCATGACACAGATAAGATGCAAATACAGTCATATTTTGAAAGGTTCCCATGCTAAAGAAGAAAGAAGGTCTGCCCCTGTCTTCCCCCCACCCCGGGTATCACCATAAATCCTTGAAGATTTTTTTCTGTGCATTTACCTCTAAATGTATGTTTTTTAACATAAATGAAAGCACAGGGCCTGGTTGTCTCATAAGCTTGTTTTCTCAAAAACAAACTCTGTCTTCTTGAATTTAACTTGTCTGACGCTTCTCCCTGCTCTGCTGTCACACTGAGGTGGCAGGTCCCAGGGCTGGTGACGTGAGCTCATCTGCGCTTTGAATGTCTGTGAGGTGGGTTTCATTATCTCTGCTTTATCTGGGTTCAGAGAAGCTGAGGTGCTTGCTGGGCTACTGGCCACCCTGGCCAAGCAGGAACTCCCCCCCAGGTCCCACGGGTGCAAAGCATCGCTCTGTCCCCCATGCTCCCCTGCCTTCACCCAGATTGCAAAACACAGGCCTCTCACCTGTCCTGGATGCAGTGTGTGGTCCCTCGGCGAAGGTGGCAGGTGCCTGCCCACTGCAGAGCTGGAGGCTTCAGCAACTACCTAGGCCCAGGCCCCTGAGCCGCTCGCCCTGTTCTGGCTCTGGCCCGAGCTGCCTGCTTCTCTCCCACTGGGCAGGGCTGCCCCCAAGCTCAGAGGAGCCTGTCCCCGGGATCCCCTGCTGGTCTTCGCTGGGTTCCCTCTGAGCAGAAGGCCCTCAGGTTCGGGCCTGAGGTATAAATGCAGGATGGGTGCCTGCCCCGCCTGCCAGGGCCTCCGCACGTGGGTGCCGCGGTGCTGGCCCAGAAGAGCCGGCTCAAGGCTAATGGACCTGAGCACAGCCCCACGGCCCCCACAGGAGACAGCCTGGCTGCAGTGAAATGGAGGATGAGGCCGGGGCCTTTGAGGAAAGGCGATACCTCCCTTCCTGAATGCCACCGGGGATGGCCGAGGAGACCTCACAACATTAGTGAGACCCGCCGTGGGAGGTCCAGGTGAGGCTGTTGAGGACATGGGGGTTCTTGTGGGCTGGGAAAGGCTATTACAGCCACCCCCAACTGCCTGCCTGGGGAGACGCTCTGGCTAATGGACTCACTAAGGATGCTGCCTACGGAGGGATGGGGAGGAAGGAGAGCTGGGCCTGGAGCCCAGGATCCTACTTCCAGTTTGAGTTCCACTGCTTATGAGTTGGGGAACCACACCATTCAGGTGACCTCTCTGAGCCTCAGAGTCCTCACCAAAATGCCTGTCGTCCCTCAGGGCCTCCCTCCATTCCTGGAAAGAAGGGGAGCTCACACACATGCCACACAGGCCGACGGTAGGGCAGGCCTTTCCCCACACCAGCCGAGGCCCCCTTCCTGCCGCGCGAGTGAAGAGTTCTGATGTGTCAGTCCCCCAAGGGCAGGATGGAGGCCGGTGTCTTACCCGTGTCCCCTGGCCTGCGGGGGTACTGGCTTGGAGTAGGTGCTGGGTAGTGCAGCGGATGGCTGAGTCTCTAGGAGGGTCCTCGAGCTAGCATAGTGTTCATTCTCACTGCCCCGCCCTGCAGTGGAAAGAGGTATAGGCGTGGGAGATGCTGGGCATCTGCTTTGAACAAATGTGCATGAAGAAAGAAAAAGCGAGGACCCCAGACATTGAGGCTGGTCACAGAAGTGACTCTAGGCAACTGACTTGGGGACAGTCTTAGGGGCGTGGGCTGTGCTGAGTCTGCAGTGACAGTGAGGACTTCCCTGGCCTCTTTATTCTATGTTTGCTATGCTGGGGCTACAGTGCCTGTCTCTTCTCCAGGAGGGGAGATCTTGCCTGAGAATGGGCCAAGACCCAAGAGACAGAGACAGACTGCTCAGAAAGACATAAGCTTCCAGAAGGTGGCAGTTCTCACATTTTTCGTGCCTTCTGTGCCTAGAACATTGCCTGGCATGTAGAGATGCTCATATTTTTTGACTAACTGCTAGCTGATTGACAGAGTCCCCAGATCCAGGCACCTGGATCCAGCTGTTCTTGAAGCCCATCTTTGCCTGGACTTTTTAGTAATAGGAGCCAGTGCATTCTGTGTGTGTGTGTGTGTGTGTTTCAATGGGGTTTCTGTCATTTGCAACAAAGATTCCTGACCAGTGGAGAAACTAATACCTAAAAGAGGCAAAGAGGCTTGTTGCAAATACCTGCCTTTACATGTGCAATTGACTGGGTCCTGGTGGGATGACACCGTGAGGTTGGTAAAGTCCCGCTTTCTGTGTTGGGCCACGTGTGTCAGGAGGCAGCTCAGCTCTGCTTCCCCAGGCCTTTAAAGAATGTGTGACATCAGGAGTGGTCCCCACAGATGTCTTATCTGAGGCTCTCTTGGGGAAGAATCTGCTTTCAAACTCATGTGGTTGTTGGCAGGGTTCGGTTCCTTGCTGGCTGCCAGGCTGGGAGCCTCTGTTTGTTGCTGGCTGTTGGCCAAAAGCTGCCTTCAATGGCTTGCCGTGGGGGCCTCTCCAATATGGCAGCTCACAACACGGCAGCTGGCTTCATTGAAGCCAGCATGGGAGAGAGTCTGCTTGCAAGATGGAAGTCACGGTGCCGACAGCGTCATCAGCTTTGCTGTGTTCCATCGGTTAGAAGCAAGCCACTTAGTACAGCCCATACGCACAGGCAGGGGATGACACGAGGGTGAGGTGGCATCGCTGGGGGCCGTCTTGGATTCTGGCTGCCACACCGGTGGGCTGATCGAGACCCCCCTTACGCTGCTGGTTTCCTGTCCAGCACAGAATATGCCGCAGACCAACAAACATTGTGTGTTTTTGTTCTTTCCTTTTCCTTTCCAAGTGGGAATTTAAGGAAAAAAATGCTGTTATTTCCTTTTTCCTTTCCACTGTGTGTTGTGTGTCTGGAAAGTGACCATCATTTGGCCAAAGGGCACTGCTGTGGCCTGAAGGGGGTCTCCCCAAAGTTTGTATGTTGAACCCCCACCCCCCTGTACCTTAGAATGTAATCGTATTTGGAGAAAGGGTCTTGAAATGGTTAATGATGTTAAGAGGAGGTCACCAGGATGGGCCCGAATCCAATCTGACTGCAGTCCTGATAAGAGGAGGTGAGGACACAAACAGGCACAGAGGGACCACCCTGTGAGGACACAGGGAGAAGGTGGCCATCTGCAAGCCAAGGAGAGAGGCCTCAAGAGGAACCGGCCCTGTCACACCTTGATTTTGGATTTCTGGACTCCAGGACTGAGAGAAAGTAAACTTCTGTTGTTTCAGTGCCCCCGCCAGTCTGTGGTATTGGTGAATTGGTGACAGCGTCCACAGAAAGTACTACAAGTACCATTCAAAGAGGAGGTGTTTGTGGCTCTGGCGGAGGGTGGCGTGAGTAACACCCAGGGCCTGGGCTCGGAGCTGGGGAGGCAGGCCCTGCAGTTGACTTTGGTCGTCTCTCTTCTGCGGGGAAGGAAGGCATTTTATGTTGGAAATCACACAGCCACAGATTTTGGGTGGGAGCATTTAAAAATCATAGGTAGGAAAGAAGTGGACACATAGAGGGTGGACTGAGGGGAGGAACGTGGTCAACATCTGCTGTTTGCCTGCCAGTTTATTTATTTATTTATTTATTTAGACAGAGTCTCACTCTGTCGCCCAGGCTGGAGTGCAGTGGTGTGATCTCAGCTCACTGCAACCTCCGTCTCCCAGGTTCAAGGGATTCTCCTGCCTCAGCCTCCTGAGTAGCTGGGATTACAGGCGCCTGCCACCATGCCTGGCTAATTTTTGTATTTTTAGTAGAGATGGGGTTTTGCCATATTGGCCAGGCTGGTCTCGAACTCCTGACCTTGAGTAATCCACCCACCTTGGCCTCCCAGAATACTGGGATTACAGATGTGAGCCACCACACCCAGCCATGCCTGCCAGTTTTACCTCGGGTGCACCTCTTCCCCATTTTCAGTCCACTGAGCTTAGGTGGGGCGACTGTCACCCCCTGTCCTCCATCCCTGCCTCCAGCTCCCAGAAGGGTGTGTGCCCCTGGCCTGGCCAGTGTGCTTGATATCAGGACTTCAGCTGGAATCCCCAGGAAGGGGGTGCTCTTTCTGCTGGGATTGCAGAATTTGTAGGAGATGAACCGAGAACTGCTGCTTACCTGCTATTTAGTTTTTCCATTGAGAATAAGTGGAACCCAGATCAAGCAGGGATGAAAACAGGGAAAGGAGAAGTGGCCTAGTGAACATCATTTGTGGCCCTGGATCCAGCTGTGTCTGAAGCCAGAATCACTTCTGGAACTTTCTGGGTATGTGAGTCAGTAAACTCCCTTAAATATACACATACCTCCCAGCTACCCCACATGCCAAAGTAGATTAGCCTGGAGTTTCTGTTACTTTCCACCCAGCACTCTGTCTGATACACTGTAAAAGTCTGCCTAGGACACCAATCTGTAGTGGCAGAAAAGCAGAGATGGTCCACCCAGGTGGGGGCAGGGGTGTGCCTGAGGCTGGACCGATGGCCCAGTGGTGCCAGGGAACTTTGGGGGGATGATGGAAGCGTTTCTGCGGCGGGGATGGAAACATTCTGATGACATGGGCACATAAACATTTGTCCAAGATAATTAAACTGTATATTAAATGGGTCAGTTTTATTTTATGTAAATTAGGTCTGAATTCATTTAATTAAAAAGACGTTTAAAAAAACCTGCCTGAGCGGGGGAGCCTCCTCTTCCATGCCAGGAAACTTGGCGCTGGCACTGTGACTCACCCTCGCAGAGTTTTCCGTGAGTTTTGAGTTTGTGAACTGTGCCCTGTTGTTTTCAAGTTCTCCAACTGTCAAGCCCCTGCTGGCTTAAAAGGGAATGTTTTTGCACTTGCGCTCTCGGTGGTTTTGGTTTGGGAAGGTTCTCTGCAATGTGTTTGCCCAGCTTTTTGACCTTGCCACCAGCCCGTCAAAGGGTACATTTCCCAGGACTGGTCATCTCCCTGTATACTGAGGGGCCGGGCCATAGATGGACCCTCATTTCCCTGCCCTACCTTCTAGATGAGGCCCTGGGTCCTGCCGAGGAAGGATGGTCCTGGCTGAGGATTCCAAGTCAAGCTGTGCGGATGTGAAAAGACCCTGGGGGCTTAAAAATCCTGGCATAAAATATAAAATTCAAGTTATCTGAAAACGACAGTTGGCAGGGGGTCCGGGAGAGCTGGGTGGATGCCGGAGAAGCGTTCCGTTTCCTTTTGTGAAGATGGGAGACAAAGACGGGAGAGGCGTCGGCGTTCAGGCCGTTTGCTGAGTGTCCCCTGAGCGCCTCGTTCCCAGTCCCCATTTTGATTCAGACACCTACAGCCTGAAACTGAGCTGTTTCCTCCATGGGTCTCCAGAGTGTGGATAGGTCTCGATGGCCCATCTGGGTTATCCTAGGGCTGTGATGGGCATGTCCAGGCCACTCCATGCATCTCCCCAGAACCCCAACTTCCAGTGCTTTGCAGATGGGAGATGGAAGGTCAGAGAGCTGAGCCTCCAGGACAACAGGAAGGCCACTGTGGGGAGTCCCTGGATGGTGATGTGGGCCTCCAGCCAGGGCCGTCCACCAGTGCGACTGACCTTGGATGAGAAACTCCATGAGTCCCCACTTCCTCAGCTGAGGCTGACAGTATGGGCCGTGTAGCCCTGCATGGACAGTCAACAGAAAACCTACGTGCAGCTCTTGGCCAGTGGCCACTGCCCATAGTATGTCCCCAAACAGCGGATCGGTGCTGGGAACAAACCACTCACAGGCACATCCCTTCTGCACTGGCCACTCTGCTCCCTGCCCTGAACGCCCGACCAGGGCAATCGGGCATACTGACTGCCGCCCCCTGCCACTGCACCAGCTCCTGGAGGTTGGTGCTGTAACCGACTTATCCAAGGAAACTGAGGCACAGCAAGACTGAGGTCCCATGGCTTCTAGGTGGCAGCCCTCTGCCTTCCTGAGACTTGCTCTTGACTTTCCAAATTTGGCCTTGCTTATCCCTTGCATCGTCTAAAAGAGCAGCTTATTTTTATAGAGATAGTGGGTGGCAGGAAGCACGGAAAAGTGGAGAGTTCTGCCCTGCCTGGTGCCCCCATCCCTGCCCCTTCACCCCACCCTTCCCACATACCACATGGCTGTTAGAAGTCGGCTTTGCAACCCCAGGGCAGCCCGGACACTCTGGTCCCACGCCCCACTCTCCATTCTGTGACTTGCTGTGGATCCTCTTCCCAGAGCTGTGGGATGGAACTCTCCCCCGCAGCCTCCGGCTCCTCCCAAGTCCACTTTAATAATTAAATACCAAAGGAAGGAGGAGGCAAGTGGTGGAGAGCGGGCAGTTCCCGCTCATCTAATCATCTGTGCAGTCTCCCTCCATTAGCACAGAGAATGAGGTGGTCCAGGGAGGTGCAGGAATCCTCCTGGGGCTTTGCGGGGGAATGGAGGGGAAGAAAGCTTGTTCCCTAGCAAGACTGCAAAGACTTGCACCTGAGAAGGGCCAGAGGTTGGGGGAGGCCCAGTTCCCGGGGTTCACCTCTGTCCCTCCCGCCTTAGGATCCATCAGGGCAGATGCCTCCTCCTAGAGTTGGACCCAGCCTGTTCCTGACCTCCAGGCCCTACTACTGGGTGAGGCTGTCCACCCGCTCACCGGCCCAGGCTCTGAGCTGTTGCAGCTGCACCCAGGCAGGGAGACCCCTTCCTTCTAGGTCAGCAGCTCCCCACGAGGGCTCAGGGCTGGAGTCCTGGGGTGGGGACTCCTAAAGAAGAGGTGAATTCCCAGGAACTGGGATGCTCTGGGCCCTGAGGAGGAGCCAGGACCCCAGATGGCCCCCCAGCCGCCTTCGGGACAGGGACGTGCTGCTGCCCACTTGTGTAGCTAGGATGCCTGAGCTGGTGGGAGCTTTCGCCACTGGACGAGGACCCAGCCCTGCCTCCTGGTGTGTCTGCTCAGGGTCCCACCTGGCTTCTCTGAGTCCCTGGAAATGACCTGTTGGATGTGGTGGTCTCCAGCTCCACTCTTCTGGCATCCTCTGAGCAGTGCTGGGGAGGGCAGGACTTGGAGGATGGCAGGGCTCTTTCCGGGCACTGGGAAGGAGCAGGTGGGGACATGCGACCTTCATCACCTAGAGGTCCTGGAACCACTACAACTGGGCCACACGAGATCCCCTCTTTTCTTTTTTTTTTTTTTTTTTGAGACGGAGTCTCGCTCTGCCACCCAGGCTGGAGTGCAGTGGCCAGATCTCGGCTCACTGCAAGCTCTGCCTACCGGGTTCACGCCATTCTCCTGCCTCAGCCTCCTGAGTAGCTGGGACTACAGGCGCCCGCCACCTCGCCCGGCTAGTTTTTTGTATTTTTTTTTTTTTAGTAGAGACGGGGTTTCACCGTGTTAGCCAGGATGGTCTCGATCTCCTGACCTCGTGATCCGCCCGTCTCGGCCTCCCCAAGTGCTGGGATTACAGGCTTGAGCCACCGCGCCCGGCGAGATCCCCTCTTTTCATAGAATGGTGGCGTTGCTGAGAGGACCTGGCCAGGATTGTTAGAAAGGGGAGCATGGAGGAGCAGTGGACAGGAGGGCAGTGGAGGTCAGGCTGGCTGGGCAGTGAACCTTCAGGGCCATAGACTTGGGGAGTCAGCCCACCGAGGGCTGGACCACTTCACCAGGGGCAGGCCGAGCAGGCTCCAGGGTCTGCAATCAAAGGCCAGGTTCCAGGCGGTTGGGTGGCTGAGCCTGGCGGTACTGCCCATGCCTCTACCCATTCCCACCTGGAGCTCGGAGTTCGGAGTGCTGCCTGCCTGCCCACTCCCGGCTCTGCTCTGCTCTGCCCTGCAGAGCCCAGCTCTGTCAGCCACGTCTCCTGACTGGGGGCGCCAATACCTCTGCCATGATCTCTCTCCATGGGACCATGGGGTGAGCAGGCTTGCCTTAAGGCTTGTCTCAAAGGAGCCAAGGTCCTAGGCTGCACACCAGGAACCCAGGACGGGGCCCTTCTGGGGGCTGACCAGAGGCAAAAGGGCCAGACAGGTAACCTTCTAGCCTGGCCCTGGTTGGGCTGTCATCTGGGAGGGTGCCCAGCCTATCGCTGGGCTGTAGAGAGGTGTCTGGGCACTGGGAGGCTGGCTCAGGGATCCCAGGACGGACAGGGGCATCCCGAACAGGGACAACAGGAGGAGAGGCAGCAACCCACTCCATGGAACCTCCGGTAGACACAGGCAGGATCAGGGCCTGGTGTGGAGGAGGTGAGAGCGGAGGCTCCCAGAGGCCATGGGGGCCTCTGAGCTGAGAAGAGGCAGTGGGATACGCTGGCAGAGGACAGCCTGGCTGACCACAGCTCCCTCTGGCAGGGAGTGGACAAGCCACAGGAGCGGGAACATGGGCGTGTGCAGCCCCAGCCCCAGGAGGAGGCCTGAGAGCGGAGGAAAAGAGCACAGTGTGCGGGAGAGCTGGCAGGGGGTGCCGCCTGTCCCGGGACTCTGTGCCCTTCCTTGGGCGTCCTCACGGTGGGAAACGGAGACCCGGGGTATGACCATGGGCATGAAGCCTTCTTGGCTGCAAGTTATGAAATGTTTATTGATATACATTTTACTGTCTTTTATAAAACTTCCTTTGGCTACATTGGGCCACTGTGCACCATAGTGCCAGTCCCCAGGTGGCCAGGGCGGAACCAGTGTCCACTTTCAGGTGGGGGCTGGAGCCAAGAGGCTGTCCAGGAGCTGCCCAGTGGGTCCTCATGGCCTGCGGGATACCTGAGTGCTCCCGGAGGCAGCCCAGGACTGGCCCGCCCCAGAGTCAGAAAAGGCAGGTCAACGACCCAAGGCGGCCAAAGGTCCTTCCTGTCTCCAGCACCTTGACGTGACCAGAAATCCCCCCCATCAAAGTCACCAAATGACTTGACCGAGGGTCTGCAGAAAGACTTAGCTACAAGGCATGTGAACCAGAACCTTCTTCCAGACACCATTTCCTTCGGATTTGTTCACCGATGCTGCCTTGAGAGGATCGAACCTCGGGAACAATCCCAAATGGCAGGGACGAGCTGCTGGCTTGGCGCTGGCTGGGACACGGTCAAGGAGGGCTGACCCAAGAGGCAGAGGTGGCTGGGCTGGGTGACCACCTCCTCACATTTACCGACCAGCCTGGGGCAAGGAGGGGCCCCACCACCTAGGGGCAACTTCTGTACAACGGGTCTCTAGGGGAGCAGAATGGCTGGGGGAGCCGGGCAGGGACCACAGCGTCTGTTTGCAGGTGGCTGCCCAGTCTTCCAGCCACCCATGGAGTCCCCAGCCCAGGGAGAAGGAGGCCCGAGGAGAGGAAACACGTTTCTTCTCCTTTGTGGACTCAGAGGCAGGTGCCCATCTCTGTCCCAAGGCAAAGGGTCCTGGAGGCCGCTTCCTGCCCCTGCCTCCTCCAGGCGCTGGGCTCTCAGGAGGCGTTCCCCGGGGGGCACTGCATCTCCATGGTGACCGTGTTGGGCGTGCTGCCCCCGGCCTCCCCCAGCTCAGCGCCGTCCCGCAGGGCCCGCTGGAAGACCACCCTGAGCGGCTCCCACAGCCGCTGCGACTTGTCCCTCCCGGCCAGGAAGTAGACGACGGGTTTGGCGCTGCTGTTGATGCAGATGCACAGGTCGGTGACGTACTCGGGGAAGGGGGCCGGGATCTGGAAGACCCAGAAGAGGAACCAGTCGATCCCTAAGTAGATGGAGGACACCAGGAAGACGGAGACCATGGCCAGGATGACATGGTTGAGCTTGGCAGAGCGCTGACGCCGTCGGGCCCGGCACTCCACGTGCAGGATGAGGGCCAGGCAGGGCAGTACCATGAGCGGGCAGCAGAGCAGGAACAGGAGGATGCCCAGGAAGATGTCCATGTGCCTGCAGGCCGCGCCCGGGGCCCCGCGGCCCAGGAACACGCAGAAGTAGTTGTGCAGGCAGGTGACCAGGAGGGACAGGACCCACAGCAGGGCGCACACCACGGCTGACAGGCGCTTGGGCCGCCGACGCCAGTACCAGGAGGGGAAGATGACTGACGTGCAGCGCTCTGTGCTGACGGCCGGCAGGAGGCTCACGCCGGTGAGGAACATGCACAGCCCCAGGACTCGGCACACGCTGCGGATATAGTCGGCAAACGCGCCCAGGAAGCCCCCCGTGTTCAGGATGGAGAACACCGCCTTGCTGAAGAGGTAGCCCACGTCGGCACTGGCCAGGTGCAGGAAGTAGATGGAGAAGGGGTTCCTCTTGATGGAGAAGCCGAAAAACCAGAGGACCAGCCCGTTGCCCACCAGGCCACACAGGCAGAGGAGCAGGAAGATGTAGTTCATGACGGCCGGAGGCGGCAGCATCGTGATCTGCTCGATGGTCAGGAAGCCCCGGCTGTAGAGTTCCGGGGCCTCGCTCGTGCCAGGGCACATCTGCACAGGTGCAGAGGGGGACACCTGTGATGCCGGCTGGTCCCCACCCGCAGATCTGCACCTGGGACCTAGCGTGGGGGGCTCCCGATTAGGGACTTGGGGCAGGGAGGGGGTCTGTAGGGCAGTGGCTGTGGAGCAGGTAACTGGCTGCAACTCTATTCTCAAACATCCCGACCCCAACCCATGTGAACTCTCTGTCCCAGAGTCTCGAGCTAGCAGCACAGAATGGTGCCTATAGGAGTGGGGGTAGCACCAGACAGTGCCCAGGAAGGGTGTCAGGCTGCCCACCGGTCAGAGTAGACTGTCCAAAAAACATCCAAGTCACACAAGAAAAAAATTGCAGAGCCTTTCTTTCTTTCTTTTTTTTTTTTTTTTAGGAGTCTCACTCTGTCGCCCAGGCTGGAGTGCAGTGGCGTGATCTCGGCTCACTGCAACCTCTGCCTCTCAGGTTCAAGCGATTCTCCTGCCTCAGCCTCCTGAGTAGCTGGGACTACAGGTGCATGCCACCACGTCCGGCTAATTTTCATATTTTCAGTAGAGACGGGGTTTCACCATGTTGGCCAGGCTGGTCTCGATCTCTTGACGTCAGGAGATCCACCTGCCTCAGCCTCCCAAAGTGCTGGGTTTATAGGTGTGAGCCACCACGCCCAGCCGAGCCTTTCCATTTTTAAGAAGATCAAAGAGACATGACTCCAAAACACAGTGATAGAATCCTAGATTGCAAGAATAGTACAACGCCCACCAGTACTTCACCTCAGTTCAGTCATCCTTAACCCTTTACCACAAGTGCTTTCTCTCTATCTCTTGACAGATAGACTTTTTTCCCAGAAAGATCTGAAAATAAATCCAGAATCCTGGATTATACGCTGGATCTCAACAACTGCTGGAAAGGATATGGTTGGGATCACTGGGGAAATGTGAGTATGGACGGTGCAGAGATAGTGGCATTGCATCACTGTTGCAGCTTTTGAATGTGACAATGTACCATGGATACGCACATTTTCACTATGTGACTGCAGGAACGTCCTTGTTCTTAGAAGATACAGGCTATTTGGGCGTCAAGGGCTTGGTGTCTGCAATTTCCTTTCGTTTGTTTGTTTGTTTTTGAGACAGAGTCTCGCTCTGTCACCCAGGCTGGAGTGCAGTGGCGCGATCTTGGCTCACTGCAGCCTCCGCCTCCCAGCTTCAAGCAACCCTCCTGCCTCAGGCTCCTGATAGCTGGGATTACAGGCACATGCCGCCATGCCCCGCTAATTTTTGTATTTTTAGTAGACACGGGGTTTCATCATGTTGGCCAGACTGGTCTCAATCTCTTGACCTCAGGTAATCTGCCTGCCTTGGCCTCCCAAAGTGCTGGGATTGCAGGCGTGAGCCACTGGGCCCAGTCTTGCAATTTACTTTCAAATCATTCTGGGAAAAAGTCTATCTGTCAGGAGATACAGAGAAAGCACTTGTGGTGAAGGTTTAATGATGGCTGAGCTGAGGTGAAGTACTGGTGGGTATTGTACTATTCTTGCAAAATCTTGCAAGGTTTCAAAAAACACGAAACTATTTGAAGAAATAAAATCACTTGTAAGTTACATTTAAAGAAAAAAAAAAAAAAACAAGTGGACCTCGGCCTTCCCCGAAGCCGGACCCTGTCCTTTAGTGGGATGAGAGGTGGCTCCCTGATGAGCCAGGGTTGCC
The DNA here is from genome assembly GCF_037993035.2 of Macaca fascicularis. Taxonomy (NCBI): domain Eukaryota; kingdom Metazoa; phylum Chordata; class Mammalia; order Primates; family Cercopithecidae; genus Macaca; species Macaca fascicularis. The sequence goes on along the minus strand of NC_088388.1, from coordinate 5,645,426 downwards.
CTTGGGGTTTCCAGATTGTGGGAAAGTCCAGGGGGTCCCTGGGGTGGGGGAGAGGCAGCAGCTGTTTATCAAGCTGCAGGGAAGCATTTCGATACTTTAACCGTTGGTGTGGCTGTAAGAGTGCATCCCAGTGGAGTATCCGTCCTGCCCTCAGCGTCTAGGCGTCTGTATAAATGCATGCAGGTGGGCCAGGTGCAAGGAGTAGATGAGGGGGGCACAGTGGCAAACCCGAGAGCCCCTCTCGAGAGTGAAGGGGGCGGCCTGCTGTGCTCCAGCCGGTGGGGGCCAGGGGTTGGGTGGGCTGGAGTGGCTGATGGTCCTCCCCCGCTCCCTGAAGAGAAGCCTGAACTCTAGACTGGAATGTGAAATACCCGATCTTTAAATGTTAACATTTAAACACGCTGTGCGGGCCAAACAACCCATCTCTCTACAGGCCGGCTGCAGTTCTCAGGCGGTCCCCTCCGACCTCTCCTCCCAGAGGCAAAGGCTGCCTGCCTGGAGAACGGTCACTCCCCTTCCCATATCCAGCATCTCCCCCACAAGCCTGGCTTCTGTTCCCACTGCTCGGGGCTCCCTAACAAAACAAAAGACAAGGTTATGAAGGCAGGATCCATTCTGCCGCCTTCAGGTGACTCCCAGCTCCGGCAGAAAGCTGGGTCCTGAGAGACTGTTCTCGGGGTTGGACACCCTGTTGTAAAGGGAGGAACCTCCCAGCCTGCTCAGGTCAAGGGGAGCCTGAAAACAGGACTGGAGGCGTTAGCAAACCTCTGGGGAGACTCTTCGAGGTCAGGGCAAGCACCGTAAGGGGGCCCTGCTCCCTCCCTGCCATTCTCTAAATATCGACTCAACCTCTCTGCCGGTCTGTTCGCCCCAAATCCCACTCCTTAGCTTCTCTTTCCTGTGGGTGACCTAGACACGCTTCTGGGTTGGGGAACTAGACCATAGGATCTGGTGCCCAAACAGGCCCAAGAGGACCAGCTCAGGCGCTGGGAAAGAGCTGGGCTTCAGGGGGCTGGATGGAGGCGGTCAGCTAACTCAGTGCCTCTTGCACGCATGCATGCTGGAAAAAGTCTGCAATCCCCTCCTCGGAGTCAGAGGGGGAGGCCGGGTGAGTCACTGGGCGTGTAGCTGCCGTGACCAGCCACATACTGCCTTGTAAAATGCCTGCTCTGGAGCCCGGCCCCACCCCGAGCTCTGCCTTTGCGCTGGGAGTTTCTGCAGACGGACCCACCCCACCCACCAGTCCAACCTCTGCCTCCTGCAGCCGCCACTCCACAGCGGTCACTACGGGGAGGAGGGAGAGGGCCCAAGGGTGTGGGGCCGAGATCCCGGGGGCTGGGCTGGAGTCCCCACTCTGCTCCTGACCTAGGGGCTAATCCCAGTCAAGTTACTACCTGGGTATAAGCCTCAGTTTCCTCAAATGCAGAAGAGGATGGACAGGGATTCAAGAGATCCTTCCAAGTTGAGAGCGAAGGAAATCCCAGACTTTTCAAGGGACTCAGAGAAGTAGGGGACTAGGCTGGCTGAGGGTAGGAAGAGGGTCAGCCTGGAGGGGTTGTCAGAGTCTCAGGGTGGGTGACTCATGACTAATGGACCCTGGCCTGGGGCAACACTCTCAGGGTGGCCCTCGGACCCGCAGGGCTCCACGGAACACATGACATCAGGGCCACCTTGGAGTCAGTGTCCCAGGCTTCCTGGCCCGCCTGGATGTAGTAAGTAGCTGACTGCCCCACCTCTGCTGGGAAGAGATGAAACAAGACCTTGCGAGGATGCTACAAGGCGACCCCAGGGTCAGCACAGCGAGGGACCTTGAGGGTGTCCAGTCCTGGTGCTTGCCTCACTGATGAGGACAGGAGGGTAGGAGGGTCCAGGGAACTGGTGCCCAGCCACATAGCCCAGAGGAGCCCACTGCCCACTGTGGGTCCAGAGCTGGAGAGTGGGGCCAGGAACTGGGGGATAGGGGAGGAGATCCTGGGCTGGGTCTGTCCCTCCCACCCACACCCGTCTGGGCAGGACCGGGGCCCTTCACCTGTGGCACTTGCCTTGTCCCTGTTGCCGGGATGGGCCTCCCAGGAGCAGTTTCCAGCCATCTCCAGGCCTGGCGCGTCTGGGTCCCTGCTGGCAGCTCACCAGTCTGCACACCCACCTGGCGGAAGCCCAGAGAGAGGGTGGACGAGGGCAGCAGGGACCCCTCCCCTTCCTGGACCCCCATGCCTAGGCCCCCAAGGCCTGCGGTTCTCAGCTGTCACCTTAGAGGAAAGGCAGTCACCCCACTCCCTCAGAGGCAGGGGCGTTGTGGGACTGTCCTGGTGAGATTCTGGAGGTCACCCCTGCGGCACGGCCCCCTCCTGCCTGTGGACTCCGCGTCAGCCCCACTGCAGCTCACTGGAAAAGCAGCCCTCTCCTTTCCCTCTTCTTGTGGGAGTTCTGGGGCCAGGCTGCTTTTGGAGACATACATTTATTTACCCACACACATTTTTGGGGCACTTCCTTTGTGCCCTGCCTGGTGTGGGACACGGGTTTCCCAGCAGTCGGTCCCAGAAGGAGGAGCAGGGGAAGAGGGAAGAGGGATCATTTCTGGCAGGGGGGACCTGCTGGAGGAGGAGGGCTCTGGCTGAGCCGGTGTTTGTAACATGCTAAGGCACCTGGCCTTTCCCCTACAGTGCCTGAGAGGCAAGACAGCCCGGTCATCAGCGTCACTGTCACCACCACTTACCCTGCCAGCCGGCCTACACCCATCATCTGGTTTGGTCCTCATGACCAGCTAGGGGCCAGGTATCCTCATGCCCCTTTGATGGGCGCTCCTGAGCTTAGAAGGTGAAGTCACCTGCCCAAAGGCACACCCAGAGCCATGCCATGCCCTGCAGCTTTGCAATTTGTGTCTCGAGCAGCTGCCGTAGGGAGGGGCTGCTGGCCTAAGGAGGGGAAGCTGCACCCACCCTAGGGTTGCCAATGGAGGCCTAGGGAGGGGGGCGACCCTGCTGGAGGCTGGTCCACCTTGGCCGGCCACATCTCATGGGTCTGCCTGCCTTGGGTCCTCTGGAATTGATCCCTGTCCCCCAACCTGAGCTTCCCCCTTGGAGGAAGCTTCTCTCCGTGGAGCCCTGTCCCCCTTCCCCGCAGAGAAGCATCTATTACTCCCTGCTGTACTGGGGGGAAACTGAGGCTATGAGCGGAGAAGGGACTTGCTGGGCACAGCTCGGGTCGCAGGCTGCCGGGCCCCTCCTTTCCCAAGGGGAGAGCTAGGCAGCCCGCTCGGCTCAACTCCCCGGAAATTCTTTCCTCTGTGCCGCGCGGGTCCGCCCGGCCTCAGCCAGCCACGCGCCCCCGCCCGCCGCCCACTCCTCCCGCCTGGGGGCGGGCCGTGCCCCTTGCCTCCGCGCCCACCATTGGCTGGAAGAGGTGGCCGTCTGCGCGTGTGGCCCGCCCCCTCTTTAACCCTTGGCCTCCCGGAGCTGGTGGCGCAAGTGCAGCCCCAGGGGCCGCTCGCGGGACCCGTCCCACCCAGTGGCCTGGGTCCCCTCGGCCCCGCGCAGCCGGACCGCGCCGCTCTGGGCCTTCAAGGAGCATTTGCGGGCACCTGTGCCTGGCCTACGGGTGACTCAGCCTGGGGTCTTCGGGGTGCCCCATGTGCCGGAGTGAGCCAGTGCGTTGCTGATGTGTGTGCATTGGGCTTGCAGATAGCTGGTGCTGTGACCTGTGTGTCTTTAGTCTCCCTCCTTGGACTCCAGTTGGGCCACTGTGCCATTGCCACAGACAGGCCGTACCTTCTCCACACTCTGGGGCCTGTCCGAACTTTCCTGCCCTGCAACCCCAGACCTACCACCTGCCCTCATCCTTCCGGGCGCCTGGTAAGAGCCCCCAAGCTCTCTCCACTGCCCTTACTCTTTTTGGTGGCCCTTCTCGACACCCACCACCCCAGGTCTGGGCCCCCAGCCTTGTTTCCAGGGATGTCCTGACTCACAGGAGCCTCATCCGTTCACCCCGGCCAGGCTAGACCCCAGCCACAGCCAACTAGTACCCCAAAGGCAGTGGGCTGGGGCCCCCCCACGCTGCAGCTGGGCATGCAGTGGGGGCCCCCAGCTCCCCTCTCTACCATCTGCTTCCCTCCATTATGTGGGTGTCCTGTGCGTTTGTCCTTGTCCTGCCAGGGACAACCTGAAAAGCAATTTCACTCATGCACAGAAAGATCTAGAAGCCAGTGGACCCCAGATGGGCCATATTAAAGGACATGTGTGTGAAACGTGTATGGGGCGAGCGTGTGAGTGCATGTGTACGTGTGTTCCTCTGGGTGGGATCTGGGCTATGACAGAACTAGTGTCTACTGAAGCTGACTCAAAAAAGCTGCCAGTGCAGCTCACACCTGACCCTCCCCTCGGAGCAAGCCCAAGGGTGGCCTGGCTACCTGTCAGCCTCCTGCAGCCTTGCCCGCAGGAAGCTCCTCCTCTCCCTTCACCCCTACCCCACCATGACCCAGCCCCGACGTGCCTGGGGCTGTCCCAGCCCCTTTCCTTAGCCGCTTGGGCTGCCATCAGAGGGGCCTGTCTCGCTCCCGCTCCCGAGGCACAGAGCCTCTGTTTTCCTCACTCCAGCCCTGGAGTGCCCTGCTTAACAGCTTGGATTGAAGAGGCTTGTCTGGGGGGACTGAGACCTTGCAGATCATTCCAGGAACTGCCTCCATCCAAGGCCAACAGCTTCATCAGGCCGCTGGCCTGGGAGAAGGTGGGACTGCAGCTCCAACATCCTGTGGCTGCCCACACGAACCCCCCGTGTGCACCCCAGGGCTGAGAGCAGGGGGAGCCATCTCCCTGTTTGGGACACTGCCTGCTGGGTGTTCCCTTCCAGCCCCTCTCGAATGCATGCTTGAATGGCCAGTGAGGTTGGGGGAGGGACCAAGAGGGAGTCCTCATCCCCAGCAGCACAGAGCAGGAGCTGGACAGTGGGGCTGGGGGTGAGGCCAGCTGGGAGGGGTCAGGTCCTGCCACAGGAGGGAGACTTTTAAAGTTCCTCCATGGCCCAGGAACCCTGGAGCCTCAGGAGTTGCAGGGGAGCTTCTCCAGTGGGTGACAGCCTCTCTGGGGTCTCAGGGCTCTCTGCTTGGGGCCTTAGGATTTCTGGGAGCTGCCTGCCCTGACAGCGTCCACCTCTCTGCCCCGACGGTGCCCGCGTCATTTTCCTTCCCTGCCTGGCCCTCACCCTGCAGCCCCGGTTGCTGGAACACCCTCCCCTGGACCCTGGGCCCCTGGAGCTACCTGCAGCTGTCCTGGTCCGCAGAGGCCTCCTTTTGTGGAGGGCTCTTCCTGTGGCTCCCGCCTCCGGCCGACCGACCCGCCGGGGCAGCAGGCCAGCGCCGAGCACGGCCGGAGCCTCGGAAAATGCGAGCTCAGAGTAGAGCCCTCGCCTGCTGGAAGAGATGGCTTTGGAAGCAGAACCCGCCCCAAACCCAATTCCTGGCCCGGCAGGAGGGGGAGGGGAGGGGAGTAGGAGGAGGGGCTGAGCAGGGATGAGGCTTCAGGAAGGAATGCCCCGCTCAGGAGCCCCCCCAGAGCCCCACCGGGAACTCATCTCTCCGCCTGGTGACGTCACGTTGGCCCGAGCACTGCTGCCCGAGTCCAGCTGTTCATCTCCCTCGCATTCTGCTGCTCGGTAAGGCTGCCCAGGAGAGGGAGCACCGGCTGTACACTTGCCTGGCGCCTTTGGTCTGCCCCCAGTGGGCATTTCGGGGCAGGCTGGCCCAGGAGGGGCTAGGCCCCACCCCGTTGTTTTAATTTACTCAGGGCTGATACAGAGCGGTGGGGGGCAGCAGGGCGAGGGCTCCATGGAGGGGCAGCGCAGAATTGGCAGAGGTGGGCAGCACCGCCCAAGCGGCACCCCTCCCCCCTCCCACCCGGGACTCGGCATGGGCCCCCTGGGGGCTTATGGAACCAGGAATTCCCTTTTCCCCAGCCCTAATAGCAATCAGATGGCGCAAGTGGAAAATCACGGCGCTCGGCGAGCAAGCTGGAAATTGGCGGGCTGTGGTGCCTGGTGCCTGTGCTGCTCTGCAGGAGGATGAGTCAGGCCCCCTTCCCCATTGAGCCCCTGGAGGGGGGAGTCCTGGAACGCGTTCATGCCTGGGGCACTGAGCATTGGTAGGGGTGGGGGTGCAAAGTGGGGGGTGCAGGAGCCAGCAGGGTGGCCAGGAGGAGGGGGTGATGAGAGGGCTCCCCTCCTGCCCTGGGCCAACTTCCTCAGGGTCCAGGAAGCCCAAGGGAATTCTGAGCTTTCCCAGCAGGAGCGTAGTGCCCAGACTGGGAGAGGTGTGCCTCTGTGGGCTTCTTGAAGGGAAACGAGAAACACAGCTGCCTTTGCACCTGCGCTGGGAGCTGCCCGCCTCCTGCTCGTCCTGCCCACGTGCAAACCTCACCGTGGAAGAGGGAGTCTCGCGCTGCTTCCCGCATGACCCAGCTGGCCTCCTGGGGTCTGTTTTTCAGGGATGGGCTGAGGAGGGACTCTGGGATCCTGGAGGCTCACGGGCCATGCCTGAGGCTGAGAGAGAGGCTGGAGGCAGCAGGCAGGGTGGTGACCCGTCCCCTCTTCTCCAGGGCAGCCAGCTGGGGCCCAGCTGGAACGTTTGTTTACATGGGGTGGCCGGGGGAGGCTGAATCCCGGCAAGTTCCAAGTGTAATTGCATTTGGACACTTAAAAGGAATTGTGTGAAGTGGGCAGAGGCTCTTAAGTCCACCACCTTATTTGGTATGGAAATTTGTTTCTCTCAAAATAAGCGAGAGGCGCTTGTAAACGGGAAGGTCGTCCTGGCCTGGGTTTGTGGAGTCCCCTTACCGTGGGCTTGGTGTGTCCGGCTGCTCTGACGCAGTACCGCAGACTGGGGGCTTATCGGTGCAGGCGTTTCTTCCCATGGCTGCGGGGGCTGGAAGGCCAAGATCAAGGCACCCACAAATTCAGCGTCTGGTGAGGACCCAGCCTCTCACTGCGTCCCCATGTGGTGACCCCTTTCAGGCAGGCGAGGAAGCTCGATGGGGTCTCTTTTAGTGGGGCATTAATGCCATTATGAGGCCCCACCCTCATAACCTGCTCTTCTCCCAAACGCCCCACCTCACACCGGAGATTAGATGTCAACATATGAATTCAGGGCAGTGGGGCAGCGGGGCAGGGGCAGGGGGTGGGGCCACAAACGTGCAGTCTGCAGCAGCCACCCTGGGGGTCTCTCCCCGCCCTCCGGGGGAGTGGTGGGGTGTGTGGGGGGGTACCCGGAGGTCCAGTGCAAGGAGTTCCCGTGCTGCCTCCAGGCTTGGGTGACCTTGGACAGTTTTCTTTCCACCGGGGACCTTGGTTTCCTCAGCTGTCAGATGGGAAACGGTAATGACCCACAGGGTTACAGCAAGGAGGGATCGGACGCCTGGAGGAAGAGCTCTTCGTGCACCTCAGCAACGCCGCTCCCTGCTCCAGGCGTCCTGCTGGTGCCATTCCCTCCCAGCGAGGCTCAGGGCTCTGGCTGACGCTGAGAATGGGGTATGGCCCCTGCTCGTCCAGCCTTCACTTTCTAAACAGCCACCACTTGCCGTCAGGAGTCCTCCCCTGCCCTCCCAGTAGAACGTTGTTTTTAATCATCCTCTGCCAAGGGCCTCATGGTCCTATGCCTCTCCCCATGTCCCCTCCTGAGGTTGCAGGCCTGGACCCTCCTCTGTTGGGGGGTCCTTGGGGGAAGGAGACCGCAGAGATGTCTCCCTACCAGGTGCTTCTGTTGCCTACGGTTGCCCTGCTGCTCCCTGGACAAGGGGGCGGGTGTGAACCAGTCCTTGTGGCCCTCTGCAGCCAGCACCATCCTCAGTAAAGACTGCAGCTATTTCCTGAGCACTGCTGGGTGCCAGGCACTGTGGTCCGTGCTGATGAACAGGACAGGCGAGGTCCCTGCCCTCCGGGAGCTGATGTCCAACAGAGAGGCAGACCAGGTCAAAGGAAACACAGTAAAACGCACCTGCAATGAAGAAGGTGTGCAGGGCCATTTGGCTGGCGTGGTGGCTCACACCTGTAATCCTAGCACTTTGGGAGGCTGAGGCGGTTGGATTGACTGAATTCAGGAGTTCAAGACCAGCCTGGCCAACATCATGAAACCCTTTTTATACTAAAAATACAAAAAATGAGCCGGGCATGGTTGCACACACCTGTAGTCCCAGCTACTTGGGAGACTGAGGCATAAGAATCACTTGAACCTAGGAGGTAGAGGTTGCAGTGAGCCGAGATCTCGCCACTACAGCACTCCAGGCTGGGTGAGAGAGTGAGACTTTGTCTAAAAAATAAAGGTTGAACCAAGGCCTAGCTGTCTTTCCTAATAGTGAAAGGGATCCCTCTCCTTCCGCTCTGTTCCCCTCCTCCACTAGGCTGGGCCTTTCTGTGCTGGAAGGTGCATCTTGGGAATCTCAGGAAAAGTCCACATTATCCTCTGTCCTGCATATGGTAGACCATTCATTTGTTAATTTGTCCATCTGTCCATCTATCCACCCACTCATCTACCCACCCGACTACCCATCTACCTACTCATCCATCCATGCATCCATCCATCCATCCATCCATCCATCCACCAGACCATCCATCCATCCATCCATCCACCAGACCATCCATCTATCCATCCATCCATCCATCCATCCATCCATCCATCCATCCATCCATGCATCCATCCATCCATCCATCCATCCATCCATCCATCCATCCATGCATCCATCCATCCATCCATCGACCCATCCATCCATCCACCCAGCAAACCATCCATCTATCCACCCATCAATCCACTCATCAATCCATCCATTTATCTATCATCAATCCATCCATGTATCTATCAATCCATCCATTCATCCATCTAGCCTTCCACCCACCCACTCACCCATCCACCCATCCATTCATTCTTACCTTAATTCAACACATTTTTACTGAACACCAGCAATGTTGGTGCTAGGAAAAGAATTGTGGAAGAACCAGACACAGGGCATGGGGAGCAGGTGATAAATAGAAACAACTGAACACAAGAACTCCAACCTGTGATTAGTGCATTGAGAAAACCAAACAGGCTTAGTGGCAAAAACTTAGGTGGTAGGCAGGGAGGAATGGGAGGTGGGCTGAATAGTGGCCCCTAAAGATGTTGATGTCCTAATCTCCAGATCCTGAGAACATGTGACTTTACCCTGGCCAAAGGGACTTTGCAAATGGGATGAAGAGTCTTGAGATGAGAGCATCATCGTGGATTATCCATGTGGGTCCCATGTCATCACAAGGGTCCTTGTAAGAAGGAGACAGGAGATCAGAATGAGTAGTGGGCCATGTGTTGATGTGAGGAAGGGGCCACTAGCCAAAGAATGCAGGCTGCCTCTAGAAACTGGAGAGGACAAGGGAACAAGCTCCAGAAAGAACCAGAAACAGAGCCTCCAGAACAGAGCCTCCAGAAAGAACCAGCCCTGCCAACACCTTGACTTTAGGCCTCTGATTTCTGGAACTCTTACTAGAGTTACTTGTGTTGTTTAAGCCACTAAGTGTGTGTCATTTGTCATAGCAGCCACAAGAAACTAATCCAGGGGGATGGCCAGGCCTGATTAGCTGGCGTGGGGCTGGAGGCTCCTCTACAGAGATGATGCTTGCACTGAGACCTGAAGGAGAAGGAGAAGGAGGTGGCCGCTCACGCAATTGTCAGTTTGCCATGCGGATGCTCTTTTAACAAGACTTAATCTTTTAGTGGAGAGGTGCAAGGAGTTTATTTGGGGGGTGACCCCAAGAAACATTACAGGGAAGAGAAAGAATTTTGAGAATTCCCTCCCACCTTGCTTTGAGGGGTCTTGTCTTCAGCTCACCACTGCCCTTGCCTTCTTTGTGGATTATTGTGGCAACAGACACCTGCAAACCCTAGGTCGGTCCTCAGCGAGGGTGGCTTGGGCAGCCAGAGACAGCCTGAGAACAGCTGCCAGGATGACTGTCGGACCCTCAGGGGCCTGGCGGGAAGCTCACTCCTGCTCTGGGGCATCCAGAGAGGGAGACCAGAGTTGAAGTCACGCTGAACACTGAGGTCACGTGCGGGCTTTTCCTCTGGGCCTGCCACTGGCACGCCTGTGCAAACCAAACTCAAATATGTCTTCAGATCCAATCCAACTTCGTCACAGTTTCCCCTGGGACTGGTGCAAAACTGGTACAAAACTCTTTGCTTTCTCAAGTCTGAGAGATCTGGGGTCTTCTGTTTGGGGGAGACCATGTTTCCGAAACTTTTTATCAGAAGCAGCTACTTCCAGACAAAACTTCCTATTGTTCAGCCTTGAATGCATCTCTTGAATCTGGAATTTCCCCAACGCTTGATTCCACGGGATGGCTGAACAGATGACACTGGCTGGGGGGTGGGTGTAGGTGTGTTGGTGTGTATATTTCAAGTCACTTTTGCTTTTTAAAAAATATTTAATTCCAGGATCATTTTTTAAATTGTGATAAAACGTGCATAATATAAAATTTATCTTTAGCCGTTTATATATATTTTTTTCTTTAGATGGAGTCTAGTTCTGTCATCTAGGCTGGAGTGCAGTGGCACGATCTCAGCTCACTGCAACTTCTGCCTCCCGGTTTCAAGTGTTTCTCCTGCCTCAGTCTCCTGTGGAGCTGGGATTACAGGCGCCCACCGAACCCAGCTAATTTTGTATTTTTAGTAGAGACAGGGGATTTCACCATATTGGCCAGGCTGGTCTGAAACTCCTGACCTCAAGTGATACACCCGCCTCGGCCTCCCAAAGTGCTGGGATTACAGGCATGAGCCACTGCACCCGTTCCCATTTGTCCCTTTATCCACATCTGGGTCATGTCCATCTCTCTCCTTCCTAAGCCACACCTGCCTTGCACATTCTGTACCTTAAATGCTAGGTATAGGGCTGACAGCTACGAACACACATCAGATAGACTAGGAATGGGAAGAGGGAAGGAAAAATAACTCAGTAATATGTACCATGTATTCACACCAAAGCAGGGGTGAAAGCACACGTAACCGCCGCGAGCCTTGTTCCTATGATTCCAGCTGGGCAGATAAGGCCTCCTTTCCCCGGCACGTTCCCATTGCCTTTGCCCTCCTGCCATCTCAGCTTGTCACTGTTCTTGGTCTGGTGAGGTGATCCAGGCCTTCTTTGTTGTTGTTGTTGTTGTTGTTGTTTTTGAGACGGAGTCTGGCTCTGTCACCCTGGCTGGAGTGCAGTGGGGCAATCTCAGCTCACTGTAACCTCCGCCTCCCTGGTTCAAGTGATTCTCCTGCCTCAGCCTCCCGAGTAGCTGGGACTACAGGCATGTGCCACCACGCCAGGCTGATTTTTTGTATTTTTAGTAGAGATGGGGTTACTACTAACCAGGATGTAGGCCTTCATTCTCGAAGGATCTGTGCCCTGGGTGGGGCTGCCTCTTTTGCATTGCTGTAGTTTCTTATGAATTTTTACCATGGGACACCGGAGTGCTAAGGGATGAGTCAGAGAATCTCCTGGATTCTAGGCACGGGTCTCCCATTGCATCATAGCAACCCACTTTCTCCTGGAGTCAGGGCCAGCCACCTCAGCCAGTGCCGTGATCCCCTCTGTGCCAGTGGGCTCAGGGCTTGATGGTTCAGAGCCTACACTTCATCCTGTAGTCCCACAACGTGTCATCGCCTGCCACGGAAAGGCGGCGATGTGTCCAAAAATTGTTCCTTGCTTAGGATGATGGGGAACTTGGCAAGACAGAATTCAGTGGGTACAAACCTATGGGTCCATCGCATTTGTGGAAAACTAAGTTTCTTGATCAGCAGCAACGCGCGGGGAGCACAGTAATGACCTGTAAGGTCCCATACGCCCACGGATGGGGGTTCTGGAGGAAGCGTTGCAGGCAAGGAAGACAAATCCATATTCAAAACGAGTGATTGGCCGGGTGCGGTGGCTCATGTCTGTCATCCCAGCACTCACGTCTGTCATCCCAGCACTTTGGGAGGCCAAGGCAGGCGGATCACGACGTCAGGAGTTCGAGACCAGCCTGACCAACATGATGAAACCCCGTCTCTACTAAAAATACAAAAAAAAAATTAGCCGGGCGTGGTGGGGCGCTCCTGTAATCCCAACTACCAGCCTGGGCGACACAGCGAGACTTCATCTCAAAAACACAAAACAAAACAAGTGATTATTCCAGAAAAAACAAATTTCTGCCCCTTCCACAGTGGAATTAGTCCAAGGAAATCAACCTGCCACGCACGAGGTGGCTGGCGGTCCCCTGGGGAATGATGTCCCATCATGGGCCTGTAGGATCTCAACAGTGATTGTAGATGGATCTGCCTTGGCCGGGGGAAGCTCACATGGCTGAGCTCACGGGAAACCAGGTGGCCAGAGAAACAGGCTGAGCGTCATCCACGGAATAGGTCATCCGGTCCACCTGTTTAGTGAGAGCCTTCTCTGTGAGGCTGACCGGCGGCCAGTATTTACATGGGATACAGAGAACTATCTCCTCCCTTGTGCCCATTAAAAGGGATTCGCCTTCATGCCTCTTCCCAAGACCTTGGATTAATCGTCCGGTAGTGTTCCTTCCAAGCTCCGGACGGGTCATTGGGTCCTGCCAATGAGTCAGTGTAGAGCCACATCTCTCACCATCTCTCCTTCTATATAAAGTGAACAACCAGGTACACTGTTTGCAGGTCTGTCCCCAGACACTTCAAGGCCACCCTTCCTGGGGCTACAGCTCTGGCTGCCCACTTTCAGGCGATGCCAGCAGAGCCATACGTAAAACAGGCCTGGAGTTTTTTCTTCCTTGGTCAGCTGGTCATAAGGGACTCCTATGAGATCATTCGTGTGGATGGAGGGGGAGGAGCTCTGCAGCGAAGGGGGTGCCACAGGAGTCTGGGCCATCTGCTTATGCAACTGACTTCAGGAGCCACTCAAGTCTGAGCTCATGTGGCCCCCTTCCACCTGATCACGGTGCTGTGGCACACATCACGTGTATCCTGTGTTGGGTTGGTTACCGTCTAGTTTCAGATGGGCAACTCACATCCTGTGGGAAAATGTGACACATTTAGTCTTTTCTAGGGTCCAACAGCAAGCCAGAGGCTGTTTTCCTTTTTTTTTTTCTCTCTCTCTTCCTGCCTTTCTTTCTCTTTCTTTCTTTCTTTTTTTCTTTCTTTCTTTCTTTTTCTTTCTTTCTTTCTCTTTCTTTCTTTCTTTTTCTCTTTCTTTCTTTCTTTCTTTTTCTCTTTCTTTCTTTCCTCTTTCTTTCTTTTTCTTTCTTTCCTTCCTTCCTTCCTTCCTTCTTTCTTTCTCTCTCTCTTTCTTTCCTTCTTTCTTTCTTTCTCTCCCTCTTTCTTTTTCTTTCTTTCTTCCTTCCTTCCTTCTTCCTTTCTTCCTTTCTTTCTTTTTTTTTTTTTTGACAGAGCCTTGCTCTGTCATCCAGGCTGGAATGCAGTGGCCTGATCTCGGCTCACTGCAACCCCCGCCTCCTGGGTTCAAGTTATTCTCCTGCCTCAGCCCTCCAAGTAGCTGGGACTACAGGCGCCTGCTACCACGCCTGGTTAATTTTTGTATTTTTAGTAGAGATAGGGTTTTACCATATTGGCCAGGCTGGTCTTGAACTTCTGACCTTGTGATCTGCCCTCCTTGGCCTCCCAAAGTGCTGGGATTATATGCGTGAGCCACCACACCCGGCCTTTTCTCTTTTTTGTTTTTGAGACAGAGTTTCACTCTTGTCACCCAGGCTGGAGCGCAATGGCGCCATCTTGGCTCACTGCAACCTCCGCCTCCCGGGTTCCAGCAATTCTCCTGCCACAGCCTCCTGAGTAGCTGGGATTACAGGCACCTGCCATCATGCCCGGCTAATTTTTGTATTTTAGTAGAGACGGGGTTTCACTATGTTGGCCAGGCTGGTCTTGAACACGTGACCTCAGGTGATCCGCCTTGGCCTTAGCCTCCCAAAGTGTTAGGATTACAGGCGTGAGCCACGGCACCCGGCCCAGAAGCTGTTTTTCAAAAGGAGAATAGTTATCTTCAGAAGAGGACATGTCTTTGCTCTAAAATCCCAATGGTCTCTTCTGTGACACCTGTTGGAGCCTGCCAGAGGCCTCATACAGAGTCCCTACCTGCCCCGGACACCTCCAGATCCACTGGATCTGTTGGGTCACTTGGCCTCAATAGCACGACAGCTTGAAAGCAGCCTGGATGTACTGCAGAGCCTCCTCTCATCCTGGGTCCTGAAACTGGCAGCAGCCTTGCAGGTTACCAGTGAGTCCGCCGGAAGAGCACACCTGGATGAGGCGTAAGCTGCGCCAAAACCCAGAGCCCCGCCAAAGGTCACACCACTTTTTTAACAGGAGGAGGTGCCTGGTCTTCCTCTTCAAGGGGCTATCTCAACACGCCCCACACCATCGTACCCCTAGAAACGTCACTGAGATGTTAGGCATTTTGTGGGGCTCATTTCCCACTCGCTGACATGCATGTGTCTTGCCAAGATGGCTCAGGTATTTCCTGATTCTTGTCAGGTCCAACGCATGCATGCTATCACTACGGTGGACCAGTGTGTCAGCCTGTGGAATGGTGAGGTAACGGAAGTACTCCAGAACTAGCTGGGACAGAGGGCTGGGGAGTTGGTAGGCCTGAGGTAATGGGGCAAAGGTATTTTGCTGTCACTGCCCAATGGAACAAGCTGCTTGTTTGTTTCTATTTTTTTCTTTTTCTTTTTCTTTTTGTGTGTGTGTTCTGAGACAGTCTCGCCCTGTCGCCCAGCCTGGAGTGCAGAGGTGCAATCTTGTCTCATTGCAACCTCTGCCTCCCAGGTTCAAGCAATTCTTGTGTCTCAGCCTCCCGAGTAGCTGGGATTCCAGGCATGCACCACCATGCCCAGCTAATTTTTGTATTTTTAGTAGAGATGGGGTTTTGGTATGTTGGCCAGGCTGGTCTTGAACTCCTGACCTCAAGTGGTCCTCCGCCTAGGCCTCCCAAAGTGCCGGGATTACAGGCATGAGCCACCACGCCTGGCCTGTTTCTGTTAAGTAATGAGTATAGAGATAAAAGAATTGGTATTAAGTGTTGGGAGCTGTGTTGACTTGCTCCATAAAAACATTACATCCAGAAGAGCACAGGAAGTTGCAGTTACTGCCTGACTAAGTTCACAGTATGACTTTTGGTTTTCCATGTTGAGAGAGAGAGGCAGGGCTGGTGGCGTCCATGTGGCCCTTTCTACCATAGTAGCCCTCACCCTACCAGTCAAGGAGCCACTCCATAGCTTCTGCACGACTGAGTGCCTTTTCCACTGTACTTTCCAGAGCCAGAAAATAACTATAGGGTGGGTCTCAGGGCCTGCGGAGCCTCCCGTGAGACGGATCAGAACAAACCCCATTCATTGCTTGATCTCCAAAAGCCCGTGCTGTGACTGTGGGACCGCAGTGGCTGTGTGTGTCAGGCAGAACGGGTACCGCTAAGACTCAGTGCCCTGTGACCCCCCTCCCCTCTGGGTATTTGCCTTTCCACAGTCACCCTTCCCAGATAAATGGCACAGGTCCCTTTGGGAACAGCAAGGAAAATGTGTGTACCTTGTAAATGCTTGGAGCAGCGTCCTTCCTCAGTGAGACCCAGCCCCACTTTATTCAAGGAGCTCTGGGTAAAATCTGGGAACTGGGTCGGGGCGCCGAGCCTCCACCACAGTGACTTGAGTCAGCTGCCTGTTCACAGATCCCCTTGATCAGGTCAAGTAAGATCTTAGTACATTGCCCAGATATTAGGCCGAACGATGTTAAATTGTAGTGTTTCTTGTTGAAAATGGTGAAACAGCTGGGCACAGTAGCTCGCACCTGTAATCCCAGCACTTTGGGAGGCCAAGGCGGGTGGACCACGAGGTCCCAGCTACTCGGGAGGCTGAGGCAGGAGAATCGCTTGAACCCAGGAGTCAGAGGTTGCAGTGAGCCGAGATCACGCCATTGCACTCCAGCCTGGGTGACAGAGTGAAACTCCGTCTCCATAAATAAATAAATAAATAAAATCATGGGTCACCACCGCTCCAGGTTTCAGTTGCTGGAATGGGCCAACTCTGACAGCCACTCCCAGCTGCCGAGCGGACACATGGAGCTCAGAATCTCTGGCGAGTGCACCATATCAAAATAATTAAGCCCAACCCGACATTACTTTCTTTCCCCCAGTCTGACACCCTTAGGGTTTGTTCTCATACAGATTTCCTAGGTTTCTGCCAATATGAAGTGGAAATGACTCCTAATTATTTTGTTACGTATAGCACATCTTCCTGGGTCAGATTTTGTGGCCACATTCCTGGAGCTTGCTGGGATTGCGGTTTAGTTACAGATCTAGAAGCCGGAGGTGGTAGGGGCTTTTGAGGAAGAGTCTGCCCTAGGATTAGAATCTTCCCAGATGGAATCCGTTCCCCATCAGTGCCCTGACTTTCACGGAAGAGAAGCTTGCGGCCCTGAGTTCAAGCACAGAGTAGTCGAACTTGATTCTATTTTGCCACCCAGGGGATCAGAGTTTGGGGTTGGTTTTTTTGATCTCTCAACTCAGTGGCTACAAGAGATACGGGCTTCCTTTCAGGCACCAGTGGAGGTTTTCTGGTACTTTAGGTCTTGAACTGGATATTTAAAGCCCTGAGCTCTTATTTTTTTCCCCAGCAAATTCTCCAGTGCGATAGGAAGTGGCCGCCAACTTCACAGGATGCAAACTCTTTATTTTACCAGCACGTTCTGTTGCAACAGCTACCGTCGTCCATTTGCCTTCTGCAGGCCCTTGACTCCATGTGATCGCTGGTGAAGACTGCAGCAAGCTTCCCACACCTTCCCCAGCCCCCGCCTCCAGCTCCTCCTGCATTTGTGGAAGCCCTGATTTCTACAGTAAGCCCCTTTTTCTCTGGAATGCATGGAGTGGCCCTGCTTTCCTTTCCCAACTCAGATGGATATGGTGTTTAATTTTTTAGTTTTAAAAAAATTTCTTTTTGAGATAGGATTTCGCCCTGTCACCGAGGCTGGAGTGCAGTGCAGTGGCACGATCACAGCTCTCTGCAGCCTCAACCTCTGGGCTCAAGCGATCCTCCCGTCTCAGCCTCCCAAGTAGCTGGGACTACAGGCACGCACGACACCTGGCTAATTTGTTGTATTTTTTGTAGAGATGGGGTTTCGCAGTGTTGGCCAGGTTGGTCACAAACTGCTGGGTTCAAGCGATCTGCCTGCTTCAGCCTTTCAAAGTGCTGGGATTACAGGTATGAGCTACCTCCCTCCCTTCCTTCCTTCCCTCCTTCCTTCCTTTCTAGATGAGAGTCTTGTTTTGCCCAGGTTGGACTTGAACTCCTGGGCTCAAGCGATCCTCCCTCCTTAGTGCCCGAGTAGTTGTGACCGCAGGCAGGAGTCCCTGCAGCCTGCTTTTCCTAGTCTGTTTCTCTTAAGGCTTTACTTGTGGTACTCATTTGCCCTTCTACTCCTTTCAGTTTCAATATTCATTTCTTAATTAGTTTTCTCTTTTATTTAGATGTCTTTCTGCTTTCATCATCTCTTTACAACTTTTCCTTTTCACCAATTGCTTCATTTCTGAGTTTTTCTAGTTCTGATTTATGCTATTTTCCATAACTTCTATTAGTTTCTTAATATCTAAAATCATAGATACTATGATTATCTGTGTTAAAGTGACTGCTTCTCTCTGTTTTGAGGACGTGTCCTTTGGGCACACCATTGTTGGCTGGGTAGAGCTGTCATTCTGCTCCTTAGTCTCTCTCTTTTATTTTTATTTTTATTTTTGAGATGGAGTTTCACTCTTTTTGCCCAAGCTGGAGTACAATGGCAAGATATTGGCTCACAGCAACCTCCGCCTCCCGGGTTCAAGCGATTCTTCTGCCTCAGCCTCTGAGTAGCTGGGATTATAGGCCTGTGCCACCATGCTCGGCTAATTTTTGTATTTTTAGTAAAGGCAGGGTATCACCACGTTGGTCAGGCTGGTCTCGAACGTCTGACCTCAGGTGATCCGCCTGCCTCAGCCTCCCAAAGTGCTGGGATTACAGGTGTGAGCCACTGTGCCCAGCCTGTCTCTTTCTTTTTGAGACGGATCTTGCTCTGTCTCCTAGGCTGGAGTGCAGTGGTGCGATCTCGGCTCACTTGCAACCTCCACCTCCTGGGTTCAGGTGATTCTCCTGCCTCAGCCTCCTGAGTAGCTGGAATTACAGTCACACACCACCATGCCTTGTGAATTTTTTTTTTTTAGTAGAAACGGGGTTTCACCATGTTGGCCAAGCTGGTCTTGAACTCCTGACCTCAGGTGATCCGCCTGCTTCAGCCTCCCAAAGTGCTGGGATGACAGGCGTGAGCCACCGCGCCCGGCCTGTCTCTCTTTTTGTATAACGCCTCTGTATGGGTTTGGACAACACTTCCTGTTGATCATTCGTCCCCCACAGTGAGACGCCTCTTTCTGATATCTCTGGGGGAAAGATGGGCCAGGATAGCTCCCTCGAGAGCGCCCTCTGTTATTATTAGGTTGGTGCAAAAGTAATAAACTGCAATTACTTATGCACCAACCTAATAGTTCTGAGAAGAGATGGTAAATACAGCCCCTTGCTTTCTGCAACCTGCTGCCTCTGCTCTCTTCTCTCCCTTTTATTGGGACCTGTTTTCCTTTCTGCTTCTGCCCTGGTCAATTTGGATTCTACTACCCCCAGCAACATCTTCTCGGCGCCGGGCTTTGTCTTGCAAGTGAGTTGCACTTGGTTAATTTCAAGAGTCCGTGGCCCAGTCGCTCCCGCACCATCTGCCTTGCTGCTTTCTCCTTGCAGGCGCCTGTGAGTGGAAGGAAGGCTGTGAGTCTCCCTGCTTTGACTCTTGTTCTCTGACTGGACCATGGGCTTTCCAGGGAGTACCTGCTTGTGATTTGGGGGTCTCTCCAGATCTCAGGATCATCAGAATCCCCCTCTGCATTGACTTCTCTCCTCTCCCTCTCCTGCGGTTGCTGATACCATGCAAGGCTTGTGGCTGTCAGTGACTTGTACCCACCTGCTTGTGTGCTGTGGACACCTTGCCACCTAGTCTCACTGTGGCTGTTATCCAGAGGTTTTTGGTTTTGCTATCCTAGGTGCTCTGTCAATCGTTGGGGAATTGGGGGAGGTAAAAAAACTACGGCATCACTGTCCCATCTTCCCAAAATTGCTTTTAAACCCACTTACCGAAAAGTAGCAGAAACATTCATTATAAAAGCCGCAGTGTGGATGGCAGCTCCCAGTGTTTTTCAGGGGAAATGAGGAGCTCCAAAGAGCAGAGCATGACATGTCTCAGGGCCTGGCCTCTGTCTTGAGACTGCAGAGACCCTACGGATAGAGCTGTAGGCAGGGCTGCCCTGTCCTGTTGCTGGGTTGTGTACTCCTCAAGTGCCCTTGGCTGAGAGGGTAAGTGGGGCTGAATGCCAGCCCGTGCTCCACCATGCTGAGTCCTGGGTCTGGTCCTGGCATGCACCCCTCCCACCTTGATAATGCACGAAGGCCCTAGCAGCTTTCCTGACTATAGGGCAGGGTGTGGCTGCGTGGTTTTGAGGCTTCCTTCTGCAGGTGGGCGGTGGGGACGGTCCCTGCAGGGAGGTCTGCAAAGCCCGAGTTCTCTCCCTGAGATGGGGAGAGCCACCGCCACGTTCCATGCGTGTCCTCCCAGGTCTGAGCTTTACCAAAGTCGCTTCTGGTAGAAATGCAGAGCTCCCTCACCTCCGTCCTGACCCGTGCGATCTTCAGCCTCATCTGGGAAAGAGGCTTCCGGGAACAGGAGCAGGGGGACCCTCAGCCAAGCCAGGAGCTGGATGAATTATGCTGGCTTGGCCCAGCCCAAAGGGGCTCCAGGTAGAGAGGGACCGGAGAGCCACAGTCCTCCTGGAGAACTTTCCCCAACTTTCCAGCCCCTGCCCCGCCATGGACTGCTGGGGTCCCTGGTTGGTGCAGGCCCTTTTCCGCCTCTTAGTTTGTGATCACACTATTTTCCTTACCACTGTCTCTTGGAAAACTTCCATGCATCCTTCAGGGCCCAGCTCAGATGTCACCTCCTCCAGGAAGCCTCCTCATGAAGCCTTGCTCCTTACCCCAAGCTCAGTTTGTCGCTTCCGTAAGCGCTGCTGCTCCTGACTCCATTCAACACGCATGGGTTCAATCGTGCAGCCAACCAACGTTTGCTGAGCAGCTACTATGTTTTGAGTCTCTGTGTGTTACCCTGGGGTAAATGAGACTGACCTGGCTCCTGGCCTCGGGGGGTGTGCGGTGAGATTGTCCCTGTGGTGAGCTTGTTTGCCTCTCCCCAGGGATGGGCACCATGGCAGATATGCTGCTGACCCCAGTGCCCAGCAAGGAGCTGGAACGCAGGAGATGCTCAGTGGGGGTTTGGTGCGTGGTGAATGTCCTCGGCGTGGAGGACTCAGCCAGCGCAGCAGGGGAACAGAGGCTGTCTCTGGCATCAGTCCCTGAGTAGCTTCCTGGTCCCGGCCGCTGGGCTGGGGGACATTGCCCACTCTCCAAGCTGCTCACGTACATTACTAGCCACGGGAGATGGGTGAGGGCTTCTCAGCTCCACAAGGGCAAGCTGCAGTGACAGAGTAGGCCTTGCCCATGAACTGCCAGGGCCCCCTAGCCGAGATGAGATCCGCCCCTGGCAGGCCGTGGAAGGACGAGCCCTCCCTGAGTGCGTGACCCCCAGCCCCGCCCGACCTCAAGTCTATCCCGGAGCCTCCTCTCCCACCTCCGGGCTCTGGGTCCCCTGCTGTAAAACGCCCGCAAGGCCGGCTCCGAGTCTGGTCCCAGGGCAGCTGTGGCGTTGGCCTTGGCCCCGCCCCACCGGGTCTCACTCACCCTCAGCTCACCACAAAGCCCTGAGGTGGGTCTCCTGTGGAGCCCCTTCCTGTGCCGGAACCCCCCCAGACTTTTCTCTCGCAGCCTGGGGCTCATTGTCTGAGGGCAGGGTTACCACCTTTAAGACATCGTGAGGTTCGGCCACCTCAGAGCAAGCTGCCCCCACCGTGGCTCCTCTTCAGGCCCAGCGGGGAATGGCTGCTTGCACCAGGTAACCGCAGCCCAGTCTCAAGCCATCGCGTCCCAGAGGCACCTGGTCCCCCTGGAGCATCGGCCTCCTTCCTCTCTAATCTCCCCAGGCCTCCCCCAGGGGCCTCTTAAAAGCACAAATCCCACATGTTTCTCTCCCTTGCTCAAGACCCTCTGGTGGCCTTCTCCTTGCTCACGGAGTGAGGTCTAAACCTCTCAACACGGACACCAGGCCCCACGGGGTCTGCAGCTGCCCCTCACTTCCTCTGGGTCGTCTCCTCTCAAGCTCACGGCTCCCAGCACTTCCCCTGCCCACTGAAGCTCCTCCTGCCTCCCTGTCTGTACCCAAGGCGTGGCGGACCCTCATCAACCTTTGGACTTCAGCTGGAGCAGCGCCTCCCCCCAGAGGCTCTCCCCGTTTATCTCATTTAAAGATGGCCCTGCTGCGTGTGCGCTTTTGAAAATTGCACCATCATTCACTTACTATAAAATGGGCTCTTTTGAAAGGATACCCTTCAATGGTTTTTAGTATATTCACAAGGTTGAAAAACCATGACCACTTTCCAATTTCAGAATGTTCTCATCACCCCAAAAGGAAACCCCTTCCCTGTTAGCAGTCTCTCCCTCTTCCTCCCTCCCCCCAGGCCCTGGCAACCGTAAAGCTGCTTTCCCTCTCGGGACCTGCCTATTCTGGACATTTTGTATAAATGGAATCACGTAATATGTGGCCTTTCGAGCTTCCTTCACTCAATGTCATGTTTCCAAGATCCACTCCCATTGAAGCCGGTGTTGGTGCCTCACTGCTTTCTGTGGGCGAATAACACACAGTCTGGGGGGTGGGTTACGTTGGTTCCTTTCATCAGTCCCTTTGTAGCACAGGTCCAGTTTGTACCTTTTATTTTTATTTTATTTTATATTATTTTATTTTTGAGATGGAGTCTCGCTCTGTCTCCCAGGCTGGAGTGCAGTGGCACGATCTTGACTCACTGCGAGCTCTGCCTCCTGGGTTCAAGCAACTCTCCTGCCTCAGCCTCCTTAGTAGCTGGGATTACAGGTGAGCACCACCACATCTGGCTAATTTTTGTATTTTTAGTAGAGACGGGGTTTCACCACGCTGGCCAGGCTGGTCTCAAACTCCTGAGGTCAGGTGATCCGTCTGTCTTGGCCTCCCAGATTGCTGGGATTACAGGTGTGAGCCACTGCGCCTGGCCTGTACTTTTTATTTATCTGTGTGCTTGTTTTTATTTTTGTTTTAATAATAATATAAAAAATTCGCCGTGTGCAGTGGCTCATGCCTATAATCCCAAAACTTTGGGAGGCCAAGGAGGGAGAATCACTGAGCCCAGGAGTTCAAGACTAGCCTTGGCGACATAGCAAGACCCCGTCTCTACAACCAAGAAACAGAATAGCTGGATGTGGTGGCACACGCCTGTGGCCCAGCTACTTGGGACTGAGGTGGGAGGATGGCTTAAGCTGGGGAGGTCAGGACTGCAGTGAGCTGTGATTGTGCCACTGCACCCCAGCCTGGGCGACAGAGCTAGACCTTGCCTCAAAGGAAATAAATAAATAAACAGAAAAGAAGATGAGTGAAAGTCCTAACTGCCTTTGTCTCTAAAAACCTTTTTTTAGAGACAGTCTCGCTCTGCCGCGTGGCTGGAGCTGCCATGCCCACAGCTCACTGCAGCCTCAAACCGCGGGTGCTGGGTGTGTGGGGAGTGTGGGGAGGGTCTGAGCTCGGCACTGCCTCCTTGCAGGGGTGCGTGGTGCCGTCCGCTGCACGTTTGCACTCCCCGACCCAGGACAGACTGGTGGTGCCCCCTTGCCGGCCCCTCCACGCAGGGAGATTTGTACCCCAGGAACAGCTCCCAGCCATGGCCAGCGACCACCGGGAGTGGGGGGAACACCCTGCTTCCCCACCTCCCCAGTGCCTCCGAGGCTTGTTCTATGTGGTCTCCCCGAGGTCTCCATGGGGCCTAGCCCTGCTGCCACTGCTGAAAATCCCGTAATTGGGCTTCTCCCCTCCCATGCACCCCTTCCCTCCTTCCCTCCCCCTCTTCCCAGGCTCTCCACCCAAACACACTACTTGTGCAGAAATCCTTGTCTCAGCGGGAGTGTACAGGGCCCCGGCCTAAGACCTGGCAAGGCCCCAGCTTCCACCCCACTGGCTGTCCTCCCAGGCAGGCCTGACTGGCCCCCGCTTCTCCCGGGGCTTTATCCCCTGGGCCCCTCCCAGCCTTCTCCCCTCTCTGTACCCCCGACCCCCTCTCCTGGGGCTTCACCCCGGGGGCCCCTCCCAGCCTTCTCCCCTCTCTGTACCCCCGACCCCCTCCCTCTCCCAGGGCTTCACTCCAGGGCCCCTCCCAGCCTTCTCCCCTCTCTGTACCCGTGACCCCCTCTCCTGGGGCTTCACCCCGGGGGCCCCTCCCAGCCTTCTCCCCTCTCTATATCCCCGACCCCCTCTCCTGAGGCTTCACTCCAGGGCCCCTCCCAGCCTTCTCCCCTCTCTGTACCCCCGACCCCCTCTCCTGGGGCTTCACCCCGGGGGCCCCTCCCAGCCTTCTCCCCTCTCTGTACCCGCGACCCCACAGGCCTCTGGGCTCGGACTTCAGCCCTCACTTTCCCGACGCCACCCTGGTGACTCTCATCCCCCACGGCCCCATCCTTGGCTGCCACCACAGGCCGTTTTGTTCCCAACATAGCAAATGGCCCGGGTCTCCCCAAATTCCTGTTGCTTGTGTCATATGCAAGAGAACTCAAAATAGCACGTGCAGTGCGCCCTGGCCTGGGAAGTATCTGGTTTTCCCAGGGGTTGGTCCCCAGGGCAGGACAAAGGGTTTGCTCACCAACGCCCCATGTTTGGACCCTGTGCCCGGCTCACACGCTCTCCTTCCCCTCCTGGGCCAGGCTTGGCATTCACTGTGCCCCTCACTTACTGTGTGACCTCAGACAAAGCACACAGCCTCTCTGAGTCTTCATTTTCCAGTGTGCAACAGAGGGATAAACCCTGGGCTGCTCTGGGCAGTAGTTTCAAGGTTGAAGTGTGACAGGGATGGGAGAATAGTTCGTGAGCTTTTTTTTTTTTTTTTTCCAGACAAGGTCTCTCTCTGTCACCCAGGCTGGAGTGCAGTGGGCAGTGGTGGGATCACAGCTCACTGCAGCCTCGACCTCCCCAGCCTAAGCGATCCTCCCACCTCAGCCTCCCAAGTAGCTGGGACTACAGGCTTGTGTCATCACACCCAGCTAATTTTTTTTTTTTTTTTGAGACAGAGTCTCCCTCTGTCACCCAGGCTGGAGTGCAGTGGTGCCATCTTGGCTCACTGTAAGCTCCGCCTCCCGGGTTCACGCCATCCTCCTGCCTCAGCTTCCTGAGTAGTAGGACTACAGGTACCCGCCACCACGTCCAGCTAAATTTGTATTTTTAGTAGAGATGGGGTTTCACCGTGTTAGCCAGGATGGTCTCCATTTCCTGACCTTGTGATCCGCCCACCTCAGCCTCCCAAAGTGCTGGGATTACAGGCGTGAGCCACACGCCAGGCCACATCCAGCTAATTTTTAAAATTTTTGTAGCAATGGGGTCTCCCTATGTTGTTCAGGCTGGGTTTGAACTCCTGGGCCCAAGTGATCCTCCTGCCTTTGCCTCCCAAGGGATTGGAGAATACCTGGTGATTTTAAAATAGCAATTTTTTTTTTTTTTTTTTTTTTTAGGTCGGGCGCTGTGGCTCACGCCTGTAATCCCAGCACTTTGGGGGGCCAAGGCAGGCGGATCACAAGGTCAGGAGATTGAGACCAGTAGGTGTGTGGGTGAATGACTGAATGAATGAATAAAAACCACAGAGCTCCCCTTAGAAAGACCGATACGGGCACACGCAGCTAAACAGAGGAAACCCAGGTGCACGTGGGCAGTCGGCCTGACGTACCCGGAGTAGGGGAAGTAAATATGGCCAAGAAGCATCTGGAGCAGGCCCAGGGTGCTCAACCTCAGACGGCCAGTCTCCAGGCTGCGGGGATGCTCCGGTCCCTCTTGGGAGGTTCCTGCAGGGGAGCGGACCTCCTGCCTCCCCAGGCATTCTCCATCTTGGGAGACATTGATTTCAGTGCAGCGCTGGTGCCTCCACTCATTGCTGGACTTCACAGAAGCCCTGTTAGCCTCCCTGGAAGATACCATTTTTTCCTCCTATAAAATTAAGGGGGAGAGGTGATGGGCACATTGGCCAAAATAACACAACTGGGGCAGTTTTTGGAAGCCCAGGGAGGTATTTCTGACATTTAAGCCACGTTAGGTGCAACCTCTGGGTGCCTTGGGAGAAAAAGCTCCCAGTCGATGGCACCAGCCATTGGCCCTGGCAGGACATAAGGGACCTCAGGCTGAGCCAACATCACTGTTCCCACCAAGAAGACATGTTTCTCCACTGCTGGTTCCAAAAGACATGCGTGGCAGGCAACAAAAGCCACATTGGAGAGTGCAGCTGTGCTGTGAGGGTCGTTCTTGGTTCATTTATGGGGCAGCAGGGCGGGGGGAAGAGGAGAACAGAGTCCTCTTATGACTCTCCTGGGTTGTTTTCTAGCCTAGGGGGAGGGCAGGGAATGGGGTTTCTGTGCCAGGGACCCCCTTTCTCATCGACCTCACACAACACTGGCTCACACAGCTGGGCTGGGCTCCTTCACAAGAGGAAGCTGCTGTTTTGGGGACTTGGACGGCAATCCAAGACCCTAAGAGCAGGTTCTTGGATCTCTCGTGGGAAAAAATTCAGGGTGAGTCGCAGAGTATATTAAAGTTAAAACAGTTTATCAGAAACCACTTGGCTGGGCACAGTGGCTCACGCCTGTAATCCCAGCACTTTGGGAGGCTGAGGTGGGCGGATAATGATGTCAGGAGATCGAGACCATCCTGGCTAACATGATGAAATCCTATCTCTACTAAAAATACACAAAATTAGCCGGGCATGGTGGTGGGTGCCTGTAGTCCCAGCTACTCCGGAGGCTGAAGCAGGAGAATGCTGTGAACCCGGGAGGCGGAGCTTGCAGTGAGCCAAGATTGTGCCACTGCACTCCAGCCTGGGTGACAGAGGGAGACTCTGTCTCAAAAAAAAAAAAAAAAAAAGAAAGAAAGAAAGAAAGAAAGAAACCACTCTAGGCTGCACACAGTGGCTCGTGCCTATAATCCTGTAATCCCAGCACTTTGGGAGGCTGAGGCAGGCGGATCACCTGAGGTCAGGAGTTCGAGACCAGCCTGACCAACATGATGAAACCCTGTCTCTACTAAAAACAAAAATTAGCCAGGAGTGGTGGCAGGTGCCTGTAATACCAGCTACTTGGGAGGCTGAGACAGGAGAATTGCTTGAACCCGGGAGGCAGAAGTTGCAGTGAGCCAAGATTATGCCACTGCACTCCAGCCTGGGGGACAGAGCAAGACTCCATCTCAAAAAAAAAAAAAAAAAAAAAAGGAACCACTCATTGCAGAGTAGGGTGTCCTCAGGAAGCAAGAGGAGGAATGCTTCTACCTTAAACATAGTGCTTGCTTATTCAGGCTGTTAAAAACAGTGTGCTTTATTACAAAGGCTTGTGATCAGCTTGTGACAGACTATTGGCATTATTTTCCTATGTTACTACTGATTTTAATAATAATTTACCAGTATACTATTATCTTTAAGAAAAACCTCTTCTGGCCAGGTGCGGTGGCTCACGCCTGTAATCCCAGCACTTTGGGAGGCTGAGGCAGGTGGATCATGAGTTCAGGAGTTTAAGACCAGCCTGACCAAGATGGTGAAACCCCGTCTCTACAAAAATTAGCCAGGTGCGGTGGCAGGTGCCTGTTATCCCAGCTACTTGGGAGGCTGAGGCAGGAGGAGAATCGGTTGAACCTGGGTGGCAGAGGTTGCAGCGAGCCGAGATTGCGACACTGCACCCCATCCTGGGTGATAGGGTGAGACTCTGTCTCAAAAAAAAAGAAAAACCTCCTCCTCCTCCTCTGCTGCTGCTGCTTCTGCTTCTTCTTCTTCTTCTTCTTCTTCTTCTTCTTCTTCTTCTTCTTCTTCTTCTCCTTCTCCTTCTCCTTCTCCTTCTCCTTCTCCTTCCTCTTCCTCCTCCTCCTCCTCCTCCTCCTCCTCCCCTTCTTCTTCTTCTTCTTCTTCTTCTTCTTCTTCTTCTTCTTCTTCTTCTTCTTCTTCTTCTTCTTCTTCTTCTTCTTCTTCTTCTTCCTCTGACAAATGGTCTCTCTGTAGCCTAGGCAGGAGTGCAGTGGCGCAATATCAGCTCACTACAACCTCCGTCTCCTGGGCTCAAGCAGTCCTCCCGGCTCAGTATCCTGAGTAACTGGAACTACCGGCATGCACCACCACGCCTGGCTATTTTTTAATTTTTTTGCAGAGACAGGGTTTCTCTATGTTCCCCAGGCTGGGCTTGAACTCCTGGGCTCAAGCAATCCACCTGTCTTGGCCTCCCAAAGTGTTGGGATTAGAGAAGCAAGCCACATGCCTGGCAAGAAAAACTTATTCTCAACCCAAGAATGCTTTTTATTCTTGAAAGATTGGGGCATTTCCATCAGTTCTGGGTCTTTAGTTAGTTAGTATCATCAACTCAGTCTCTCAACCATAAAAAACATCTTGTGGGCAAGAGAGTCCAACCCCCTGGAATGTAACCCAGTAGGTTTGGCCTTATCTGGCCTTTATTCAAGATGGAGTCACTCTGATTAGGACGCTCTGACAATCCCAGTGAGCTGCTGTGGGTTGACCAGTGTATTAGTCCATGCTCACGTTGCTAATAAAGACATACCTGAGACTGGGTAATTTCTAAAGGAAAGAGGTTTAATTGACTGACAGCTCAGCATGGCCGGGGAGGCCTCAGGAAACTTACAATCATGGTGAAAGGGGAAGCACATATGTCCTTTTTCATGTGGCAGCAGCAAGGAGAAGTGCCAAGTAAAAAGGGGGAAAAGCCCCTTATAAAGCCATCAGATCTCTTGAGAACTTATGATCACAAGAACAGCAGCATGGGGGTAACTGCCCCCATGATTCAATTACCTTTCACTGGGTCCCTCCCACAACGTAGGGTTTATGGGAACTATAATTCAAGATGAGATTTGGGTGGGGACACAGCCAAACTATATCAACCGGCCTGGGTCAGCATCACCGTCCTGACATCATCCTACCCTGGGTGGGTCCTGGCTTCATGTGAAACAGTGGATGATGTACCAGGGCTGCTTCCAGACACTGTGCCACCAGCCCTCTGGGCGATGCAACATCACAGAGTCTCTCTAGCCTCGACTTTCTCATCTGCCAACTAAGAAGAGTGACAGTGCCCTCGGTTCACAGGCATGGGAAGTGGGGTGTGGGATCTTAGGAGGTATAGGAGCAGGCGTGTACCCAAAGTCTCGCTTACCACTGTAAACTTCCACGCTACATATTGTGGTAGGCAGCCTTCTAAGATGACTCCCAAGGACTCCCACCTCTTGGTGGTCACGGCTTCGCTGTTCCCTCCCCTTGCGGGTGGGCTCGACCTGGTGACTTGCTTCTACCTGATAGAATACAGCAAGAGTGATGAGATGTCACTTCCGAGATTAGGTTGGAAGGACTGTGACTTCCATCTTGTTAGTCTTCTCTTGGGCTCTTCTTGTTTGCTTGCTCTGGTGAAGCCAGCCACTGTGTTGTGAGTTGCCCTGTGGAGAGGCCCATATGGCAGGGAGCTGAGGGAAGCCTTTGGGCAACAGCTTCTGAGAAACCAAGGCCCTCAGTTCAGTAGCCGGTGAAGAGCTCAATCTAGCCCACACCCACTGAGCAAGCTTGGAAGAGGACGCTTCCCTAGGGCAGCTCTGTGCTGTTGTAATATAATAAAGAGTGTATATCTGGTTTTCATCTAGGGTTCCTGGCATAGAGTTTCTGAAACCACTGGAATTTCCTAAGTGAAATGGGTGAGAGAAGTGTCTTTTGTTACTCATAATAAGTCCCCTTCAACCATACTTGAGTTTATTCTAATGAGGTGACTCATGGAGGCTGGGGGCTGGTAGCCAGAGGAACCAACCACGTGATTGAGGGTTGCAACTTTCATCCTCACCCCCAGCCTCCAAGGAGGAGAGAGGGGCTAGAGATTGAGTTCAATCACCAGTGGCCACTGATTCAGTCAATCACGCCTGTGTGGCGGAACCTCCATACAAACATCAGATCTCATGAGAACAACAGAATACAGAGAGCTGGTTTGGTGCACGTATGGAGGCTCTGGGAGGGTGGTGGGCCCAGAGAGGGCATGGAGCCCCTCTCCCATACCTTGACTATGCATCTCTTCGATTTGGCTTTTCCTGATTTGAATCCATTACAATAAACAGGTAATGGTATGTAGACTGTTTTTGTGAGTTCTATGAGCCATTCTAGCAAATTATTTACCTTGAGGAGGAGACTGTGGGACCCTTCAATTTATAGCTGGTCTGTCATTAGTGCAGGAGACACTGGACTTTCAATTGACATCTGAAGTGGGGGCAGTCTTGTGGGATCCCTTAACATGTGGGATCTGCATTAACTCCAGGAAGATAGTGTCAGAATTAAATGGAATCGTAGAACACTCGCTTGGTGTCCAGAGAGTTGGTTGATGTGTGGGAAAAAAATCTCAGACACTTGGTGTCAGAGGTGGGAGTAAAAACAGGTCAGAGACCTTGAGATGACTGCAGCCCTGGCTGACACCTTGATTGCAACCTCTTGGGAGACCCAGAGTCTGAGGCACTCAGCCAAGCTGCATTCAGATTCCTGTCTAAGAAAAACTAGGAGATCATCAGCATTGTTTTAAACCACTAGGTTTTGGGGTTGTCATATGGTCATAGATAACTAATACACATATTTATTTTAACAGCTCTTAGAAATATAGAGCAAACACATCAAATTGAGTTTTAGTGTTTATTACTTACAGTGAAACTAAGTAGAGAAAATGAATCAATGTAAATCAATTTGAAGAGAACCGTAAGATAAACGGAGGTACAGATGGGTGTGGGATGGCAAACAGTAAGGGGTGGAAGGACAATGACTGAAGTTTGGTAAGCACTGAGCTAATTGAGCTGACTATAATTCTAAAGCCATAGTATACATGCTCAGTGTTAGGAATAAGGAAGGGTTACGTCTGTCTGGGTGCAGCAGCCTACAGCGTACAGCCAAGTGCTTCCATTCCCATGGTGAGTTGTGCCCTGCCGAGGGGACTGCACATCAGAATCATCCGGGTTCCCACTGCCTGCCACCCATAGCTCCCTCCCGTCCCTAGCTCCTTCTTGCCTTACCCCCAGCCTCTATGCAGGCAGCACGCCCATCAGGGAAGGAATGACTTCGTGACCTGTTTGCTGTAGCCCTGTGTCCGGTGGCCTGAGGGGACTGGAGATCCAGGAACCCTGGTTCTTTTTTATTTTTATTTTTTGAGATGGAGTCTCACTCTGTCGCCCAGGCTAGAGTGCAGTGCCACAATCTTTGTTCACTGCAACCTCCGCCTCCCGGGTTCAAGTGATTCTCCTGTTTCAGCCTCCCCAGTAGCTGGGACTACAGGCGCACACAACCACACCAGGCTAATTTTTTATATTTTTAGTAGAGATGGGGTTTTGCTATGTTGGCCAGGCTGGTCTCGAACTCTTGACCTCAGCTGATCTGCCTGTCTTGGCCTCCCAAAGTCCTGGGATTACAGGTGTGAGCCATTGTGCCCGGCCAGCATCCCTGGTTCTAGGACGACTTCTGCCATCACCGAAACAGGGACTGCGGAAGGCTTATCTCTCTTCTCTGGGTTGGGGAAGAGGAACAGTGGTGGGTAGGGTGGAAGAGAAAGGAGAGAGAAAGATAAGGGTAGGGGATAGGTGGGAGAGGGTCAAAGGATGTCACTGCCCTGCCTCGAGTCCACTGTAGAACTGCCTCCCAGTCTGGGGCACCTGAAAGACCCATGCATGGGGCAGGCGGGAGGACTGGTGGCTTCACACAACCTCGGCTGCAGATGAGGGGAGATCTTGGCCAAGCCCTTCTTGCCTCTGGGCTCAGTTTCTCCCTCCCTAAAAGGATTGTGGGGGCCTTTCTAGACTGTATAGCCTTGAAGGGGAGGTGGCCAGAGCCACTGAGTCTGTGCCCCTTCTTCTCTGGGTCTGGGAAATGCAGTCATAGCCTCCTCTTTCTGGGTTCAGTCTCCTCCGCTGGACCAGACAGACAAGGAGCTCTGAGGATGGGGCTGGGCACTCAAACTGTGCCTACTGGAAGGGTGCCCCCTTCACAAGTGCTTCCCATTGGCCCCGCTTCTGACACATGTCATTTTGTTTGAATCCTCCCAACAGCCATGTGAGGTGCAATTCTCTCCCCACCTTACAGATGGGGAAACTGAGGCTCAGAGAGGGGGTGATACGCCCCGCATCTCACAGCTGGGCCAGTGTAGGCGTGGAAGCAGTAGAGCCAGCAGCAGATCCCCATTTTGCTCTCCCATCTATTGTATCCACAGCACCTAGAAGAGCGCACAGCACATACGAGGCGCTCAGCAAATGCTTGCTGGGCAGGGCTGGCTAGGGGGCAGTTTCTGGTCAACCTCGCAGAGCAACTGGTCCCGAAGGAGGAGCTGGAGCCAGGGTCTGGACCTCAGCCATGGCGCTATGTGTGTCTGGGAAGACCCCCTTCACTCCGCACGGGGGCTTGGGCTTGTTATGCCCCCACCTCACGGAAGAGGCAACTGAGCAGCCAAAAAGTGCTGTGACTTGCCTGAGGTCCTGCAGAGGTTGGGCTGGTGTCTCTCTAGTTTTTTCTTTTTTGGGATGGAGTCTCCCTCTGTTGCCCAGGCTGGAGTGCAGTGGCATGATCTCGGCTCACTGCAACCTCTGCCCCCTGGGTTCAACCAATTCTCCTGCCTCACTCAGCTTCCTAAGTAGCTGGGATGACAGGCGTGGGCCACCATGCCCGGCTAATTTTTGTACTTTTAATAGAGACGGGGTTTTACCATGTTGGCCATGCTGGTCTTGAACTCCTGACCTCAAGTGATCCGCCCTCCTCGGCCTCCCAAAGTGCTGGGATTACAGGTGTGAGCCACCGTGCCTGGCTGTGTCTCTCTAGTTTTACTCCCAGGCTAGCACTGCTCCCTGGGTGACCGGTCCCTAAGCCAGGGCCCAGAACACCCACAAACGGTGACTGCCAGGCTGCTGTGAGGATGGTGCTCTCCCTCCCGACACCCGTCAGTACGTGGCGACAGACTCACTGAACGCCGGTGAGGGACGCGGCCCAGATGCCATCCGTCCGCGCCCCATTCTGGCTGTGCCAGCGGCAGGACATTGCCATCTCAGTCTCAGCTCCCTCTTGCGGGACCTCGCTGGGCCCTGCCCCCATCGTTTTTTTCTGCCCCTTCTGAGCTCCCTCCTGCATCACGCTCCACATGTTGTAACTGCTTACTGGGAACCACATTCCACTAGGGCCTCTGGGGCTGTGTACCCAAACATCAAGGGAATTCTTTAGTGGCAATCAAGACAACTCATTGAGATGTGCTGTTTTTGCAGAGAGCTGCATGCATCTATTATTTCCTTTGTTTGAAATAAAAATATCTTATACTTCTTTTCACATTTTAAAATGTATGCTCCTTGTTAAAAAAACAAAAAACAGACAAACAAAAAAACAAACGAAAAACAGACAAAGAACAAAACTCAAACCTGTGGCCACATCCTGGGATCTCTCTCCACTCCATTCTGTTCCTCAGAGCTGTGTCATCTTTTAAACATGTGCTGACTTAGGAGTTCAGTGATTTCATTGTTACTTTAATTTGCATCCCTTTGTAGCCTAATGAGATGGAGCTTTATTTCAGGCGTTCCTCATTGATATTTCCTCTTTCTTGGGAACTTCTGGTTCAAGTCTTTTCCCATATGCGGAATTTAAGGCTGAATTTATGGGATTTTAAAGGCTCTGCAGGAAGCAGAAGTTTGGCACCCATGGTCTTCACTCCTGGTGTCCTGCCCATGGTTGTGTTAGATGAGATGGCAAAAAGGATTTTGTAGACACAACTGAAGTTGCTAATGAGCTGATCTTAAATTAGGGAGATCATCCTGGATTATCTGATGAGCCCAGTGTAACTGTTCCCAGAAAGAAGTCCTGGTCTAGATCCCAAGAGACGGTTCTTGGATCTCCCGCAAGAAAGGATTCAGGGCAAGTCCACAGTGCAAAGCAAAAACAAGTTTATTAAGATAGTAAAGTAGGCTAGGTGCGGTGGCTCGTGCCTGCAATCTCAGCACTTTGGGAGGCCTAGGCCGGTGGATCACCTGAGGTCAGGAGTTCGAGACCAGCCTGACCAACATGGTGAAACCCTGCCTCTACTAAAAACACAAAAATTAGCTGGGCGTGATGGCGTGTGCCTGTAATTCCAGCTACTTGGGAGGCTGAGGCAAGAGAATCACTTGAATCCAGGAGGTGGAGGTTGCAGTAAGCTGAGATCGCGCCACTGCCCTCCAGCCTGGGGGACAGGAGTGAAACTCTGTCTCAAAAAAAAAAAAAAAAAAAAGATCAGGCGCAGTGGCTCACGCCTGTAATCCTGCCACTTTGGGAGGCCGAGGCAGGTGGATCACCTGAGGTCAGGAGTCTGAGACCAGCTTGACAAACTGGTGAAACTCCGTTTCTACTAAAAATACAAAAATTAGCCAGGTGTGATGGCGGGTGCCTGTAATCCCAGCTACTCAGGAGGCTGAGGCAGGAGAATCACTTGAACCTGGGAGGCAGAGGTTGCAGTGAACCGAGATGGTGCCAATGCACTCCAGCCGGGCAACAGAGCGAGACTGTCAAAAAAAAAAAAAAAAAAAAAAAAAAAAAGAGAAAGTAAAGTGGTGACAGAACAGCTGCTCCATAGACAGAGTTAGGATGTTCCGGAAAGTAAGGAGGAACGCATCCGCCCTAGGTACAACACTCCTTTATATATAGGATGATAAAAGATCAAAGATCATGAGGACATGTGTTCTGCTAACAGGGTTTGTGATAAAGAATTTTCTTAATTACTGTATTTTGCAAGGATCGGTATTATTCTCTTTAAAGCAAAATTAGGAATGCTTCTGTTCTCAAGATATCAGGATATCAGGACACTCCCAAGTCTAGGTCTATTTAGTAAACATTATCAATCTGTTTCCTTAATTGTGAACATCTAGAGGCCGGGAATGCCTCACTTTCTGGGAATGCAGATCAAGTCCCGGCCTCATTTTTCCTAGTCCTCACTCAAGATGGAGTTGTAGCAAGTCCCAGCCTCATTTTGCCTAGTCCTCACTCAAGATGGAGTCGCTCTGGTTCAAATGCCTCTGACATAATCATACGAGCCCTTGGCTCACTGCAACCTCTGCCTCTCAGGTTCAAGCGATTCTCCTGTCTCAGCCTCCTGAGTAGCTGGGATTACAGGCGCCCGCCACCATGCCCGGCTAATTTTTGTATTTTTAGTAGAGATGGGGGTTTCACCAAGTTTGTCAGGCTGGTCTCAAACTCCTGACCTCAGGTGATCCGCCTGCCTCGGCCTCCCGAAGTGCTGGGATTACAGGTGTGAGCCACCGCACATGGCCTGAAAGCAGAGTCTTGACAAATTATTTCTACATCCATGTTCACAGCAGCATTGTTCACTACAGTCAAAAGGCAGAAGCAAGTCAGTGCCCATCCATGGATGAATGGATAAGCAAAATGTCATGGATACATACAGTGGGGTATTATTCAACCTTAAAAAGGAAGGAAATTCAGACACATGCTACATGGATGAACCTTGAGGATTTTAGGCTAAATGACATAAGCCAGTCACAAAAGAACAAATACTGCAGGATTCCACTTATATGAGGAACCTAGAGTTGTCAAAATCGTAGGGATAGAAAGGAGAACGGTGGTTTCCAAGGGCTGGGAGAGTGAGGAGTCAGTGCTTAACAGGTCCAGAATTTCAGTTTTGCAAGATGAAAAGAGCTCTGGAGCTGGAGGTGATAGTTGCATAGCATCATTAACGTATTTAATATCAATGAGCTGTACACTTAAATATAGTTTCATGAACTAAAAATATCTGAGACAGGTCTCAATCTATTTAGTAAGTTTATTTTGCCAAGGTTAAGGAGTGCCTGGGAGGCAGGTCTATGCTTTCCTCGGAGGATGATTTGTAGGACTTCAATCTTTAAAGGGGAAAGAGGCCGGGTGCGGTGGTGGAGGTTGCTGAGTGAGCTGAGATTGCGCCACTGCACCATGGCCTGGGCAGCGAAGCAAGACTCTGTCTCAAAAGAAAAAAAAAAAAAAAAAGGGAAAGGGTGGATACTGGGAAAGAGGGAAAAATTTTAAAAATACTTGCAGAGATAAGAGACAAAGGTTGCATTCTTTTGAGTCTTTGATCAGCCTTTCACTGAAATACACAATTTACAGGTTGCGGGGGTAGAGGAATAGTCACTTATGCCTTAGTCTGGCTCAGTGAATCTGCATTTTTACACTAGAGGAAGCAATCAGGCGAGCAGAGGGATGACTTAAGAGTTCCATCCTTTGTTCGGAACCTGTGAAGACCAGCTACCAATTTACATTGTCACGGCAAAATTCAACAGAACCGTTTTAGGGTAAACTTCTTGGGGCCCACAAAAAATTTCCTAGTGGGCAAGTTGTGAGGGAGGTATGTGGCTTTTTATATCTTTGTAGCTGTTTTATTAAAGAACAAAAGGCGAGGCAGGTTTGCCCAACACAGTTCCCAGCTTGACTTTTCCCTTTGGCTTAGTGACTTTGGGGTCCTCAGATTTATTTTCCTTTCACAGTTATGACGGTACATTTTATGTTATATTTATTTTAAACCCTCTTCCCCCACCCCAAAAGCGGGGGAGAAAACAAAGAGATGTAGCAGAAGAGGAAGTCACAGAGAAGCATCTTGCAGCATCTTTTTTTTTTTTTTTTTTTTTTTTTGAGATGGAATCTCGCTCTGTCGCCAGGCTGGAGGGCAGTGGCGCAATCTTGGCTCACTGCAACTTCCGCCTCCCGGGTTCAAGCGATTCCCCTGCCTCAGCCCCCAAGTAGCTGGGACTACAGACATGTGCCACCACGTCTGGCTAATTTTTTTGTAATTTCAGTAGAGACAGGGCTTCACGATGTTGGCCAGGGTGGTCTCGATCTCCTGACCTCGTGATCCACCAGCCTCGGTCTCCCAAAGGGCTAGGATTACAGGCATCTTGCTACATCTTGAAGCATCTTCAGTGTGCTCTTGCTTGCTGGCTCTGATGATGGAGGTGTTCAAGCCATTGTGGAAGGAATGCAGTGGCCTCTAGGAGCTGAGAAT
This sequence comes from Macaca fascicularis, assembly GCF_037993035.2. Lineage (NCBI taxonomy): Eukaryota > Metazoa > Chordata > Mammalia > Primates > Cercopithecidae > Macaca > Macaca fascicularis. Next base: position 5,609,198 of record NC_088388.1, on the reverse strand, counting down.
GACACCAGCCAACATCCAGCAAGAAGACATGGGCTTCAGTCCTAGGCCCATGGACACAATTCTGTTAATATCCTGGATGAGCCTGGAAAGTGGGCTTTCCCAAGTCTGCAGATAAGAGCCCACGGCAGCTGACATTTTGACTTTAGCCTTGTGAGGCCCTGAGACAGGGACCCAGTCGAGCTGCTGGTTTCCTGCCCGGCAGGACTGAAAGATAATAAATGGGAGTTGTTTTATATTATAAGTTTGTGCTAATTTCTCACTGTAGCAATAGAAAACGAATACAAGGTCTTTAATGCATTAATGTTGAAAACACTTTTTATATATGTTGTAATTGTTTTTTAAGTGTGTCATGTGTTTTTAAACTCTTCCCTTAATTATATTGAATCCTCCTAATTTCACTATCAGAGGGTAAACTCCAGTTCCATTCTTGGGGGAGTCCTTTGCAGTCACCCCAGGTACTCAATATTCACATGCATCAGAATCACCCCGAATGCTTGTTAAAACACAGATTCCTGGGTGCTGCCCGCAGAGGTGCTGATGCAGTAGGTTTAGAAGGGCCCAAATATTTGCATTTCTAAAATGTTTCCAGGTGATGCTGAAGCTTCTGGCCGTAAAGACAATCCTTTGAGAACGTATTTCCTCCCCAGCACTGGGCCCTTCAGCCCCAGAGCGCTGCCCCGCCCTGGGTGGAAGGAAGCTGAGCTCCACCCCAGAGGGGCGGGGCCCTTTAAGCTCCGCCCTACGCAGTTGGCCCGGTTATCATTGGCTGGGAGTGCAGGGATCCCCTGCGTCACAGTGCCGTGCGCTCCCCCGCCAGAACGCCTGGGGTGGGGGTCTCTGCGCCTGCGCAGTGGAGCTGGGCGCTCTTGGGGCTTGAGTTTCTAAGGGTCGGGTCCCGCGTGCGGGCTACCGGATGGCGGAATCCCGGGCGGAGTCGGAGCCCTTGCTGGGCCGGGCCCGCGGCGGTGGCAGCGACTGCCCGGCGGGGCTGACCACTTGCCGCAGCATCCAAGTCGGCCCTGGTGAGCCGCCCGGACCCGGGGAGGGGACTGGCCCGGGAGACCGGGGTCGCGCGTGGGGGTCCCGCTGTCGCAGCACCCAGCGTCCTGCCGGGCGCGCCCCCAACAGGTTCGAGTCCGAGCGGGGCCCGGGCCGCGCCGGGCGCCAGGGGAGCCGGTGTTCTGAGGGCGAGTGGGCTGCGTCCTGCGGACCCGGACCGGGGTCAGGGCAGAGCTAGGATCGCTTCCGTGTCGCTTCCTGATCCCGACCAGCCGAGCGGAGAGGCCCTCGCCCAGCCGTGGGCAACCCCGAGGGAACCGGCCCCCTGCGGCAGGCAGGCACCTTCCGTGTGCCCAGGCGGGCCCAGACCCCATACTTCCCGAGGGTCGCCTGATTGGCTCAGAGAAGGCAGCACTTTGATTTTTCCCGTTTCTTCTGGGAAAAGCAGAGGCTCAGAGAGGCGTTACCCTACCCAAGGTCACACAGCCAGTAAGTGGCAGAGGTGGGATTCGAACCAGCTGGGAGCTAGGAGTCCTTTCTTTGTAGGGTGCCTTTCCCGGTCCCACGTCCTGTGGGGCTGGGGTGGGCCCCCTAAACAGTGACGGCTTCCGCGCCTTGCTCTCTGCCAGCCCAGAGCCCCCTCCCCACTCCCTCCTGCCGTTCCTGTTTTTTGTCCTGGTCTGAAGATTGCTGAATCCCCCGAGGGTGGGGTGTGTCCGCCCCTCGCTGACACCAGGGGAATTAGGTTCTGGATTAGAGGTGGAAGGACCTTAGCTTCACTTTATAGATGAGGAAACTGAGGCCCAGAGAGGCCCTGAGACCCGCCCAAGGTCACAGCCCTCTGTGCTGGTGCGGCTGCTGCTCGAATCACTCTGAGAATTCACACCTGGCCGCTTCCCTCTCTGGCCTGTCTTTCCTTCTTTCCTGCTGTGTCTGGAAGGAACTGGGTTGGAATACTGGTGCCACCCACTGTCGGTGACATATGCCCATCCATGGAGTAATGGGGGGTCAAGGAGGGGACCCTGACAAGAGATGGAAAACCAGAGACTGAGGTGGCCACCCTGTCTGCTCACCTCAGAAGCTGCCTCCAGGAAGTTCTTCAGGGGCTTCCTGGGACCAGTCAGAAGGGAGATCTGCAGGGAGCAGCTCTGGCAGGCCCCTTGATGAGACGCCCAGCATATGGCAGCGTTCAGGGAACACAGACTTTGTGTCTAGGATTCTGGGCGCCTTTCTGGGGCTACCCTGGCTGTGTGGCCTTGGCAGTTGCTTAACCTTTCTGGTTTTTTTTTTTTTTTTTCCCGAGACGGAGTATCACTTTGTCACCCAGGCTGGAGTGCAGTGGTGCAGTCTCGGCTCACTGCAGCCTCCACCTGCTGGGTTGAAGTGATTCTCCTGCTTTAGCCTCCCAAGTAGCTGGGACTACAGGCGCCCGCCACCACGCCTGGCTGATTTTTGTATTTTTAGTAGAGATGGGGTTTCACCATGTTGGCCAGGCTGGGCTCACACTCCTGACCTCAGGTGATCTGCCTGCCTCGGCCTCCCAAAGTGGTGGGATTACAGGCGTGAGCCACCGTGCCTGGCCCTGCTTAACCTTTCTGAATCTCAGTAAAAGGGAGATAATACTAGGGACTGCCTTGTGGGCATTCAGAGAGCATCCAGAGTTTGTCCTCAGCAGAGGGCCTGATGGACTGGGGTGGGGGCCAGTGGCCATCCTGGGTAAGCACCGTGATCATTGCAGGTCCTGGCCCTGGCAGGTGAGACCTGCTCTGCTGGGCAGTGTGGCTGATGAGAGGAGGCTCTCAGGGAGCGCTCTTTGTCCCTCTGCTGTGGCCTCAGCCAGGGCTTCTGAGAACGTGGACAGGACGCTCTGTGTTCCGAATCTCCTTGGCCAGGGTCCCCAGCAAGACTGGTAGACTATGGAGCCATGGAGACTCCCAAAGGCTCATTCAGTCTCAGTGCCGGGGCCTGTGCCAGACTTTGAAATGAAGGCCCTGTGCTCTGGTTCGCAAGTCCTGTGGTTGGTCTCTTGCCAACGGGTGGTGGGGGGCTGCTGCTGTGGGTGCCCCGAGGACCCCAGTGGATCCTGCTGTCAGGTCCTTTTGACTTTGCCCCACCTGACGGGGCCGGGGTCAAAGGTTGAGGACAGTTGTTTTCTGTTGTTTCTGGGTCAGAAAATCACACTTTTACTGATTATCAAAAAAGAGGACAAGGGATTACAATGCTCTAGAGGCTTTCAGAGTAACTGAGTGCTTATGAAGGGCTCACTTAGCAAAGTACTCTGGCTATGGTAAGTCATTCAGTCTGTACTTAGCTCCTCCTGGGTGGGGGTCCACGAGGACCTGGAGCACCGAGAGGTTAAGGCACTTGCCCAGGGTCACACAGGATGCTGGTCAGGACTCTACACAGGTTGTGCAGCCTGGAGCCTGGAGCAAGAGGGGAGCGGGAGCTCAGACCTGGATGTTGCGGGGCAGAGGCTTGGGTTAGGAAGCCGTGTCAAGGCCTGGTGTGCTGGATGCAGCGTCTCAGCCCCTGTTGTCCTCTGTGCCCTGCAGAACCCTCCAGCCCCCCGTAGGGTGATGGCATGTGGACAGGTGATTGCCCTCCAGGGTAATGAGCTCAGGGCGGGGCGAGCTGCCCCAAGGGAGTTCCTGGACCCACACAGTGGGGGATGGTGCTCCTGGCAGAAGCTGCAACCTGAGTAAAGGGTGGGAGGCTTTGGAGAGCATGGCCTTGGCAGAGCCAACTTCAGAATGAGTGGCACGGAGGGTTGAAAGACAGGAGAGGAGCGGGCCGGCAAATGTGGGAACCTGCAGTGCCAGGCCAGGGTGGAGTGTGGGCCTGGAATAGTGGGGACCCAGGGGAAGCCGTGATGTGCTTCTGAGTGTTTGGAGCAAGATTCTCGGGCTGTTGCAGGGTGAAACGGAGGATGGCCAGACCCAGAATTTTATAAACCAGCAACCAAAAAGCCAGGCGAAATGGAAGGACAAGTGCGGGATGGTTCCAGGGGTGCCCACCACTGTTGGCCCGAGATGGCTGGCCTGGGTGGATGTGAGCACTTTCCATGGTCCTGGGGTTGGAGTGAGCCCTGGAACTCGGCAGCTTGTCTCTTGTCTAAGAAACTTGTATCACTAGATCTCTCCTGGTAGAGATTCTATCTTCTCCCAGGGAATTTGGTAAGGTGGGGCCTTTCAGATCACCTGCCCCCAAGGTTCCCCTCGGGGCTGTTCATTTATTCATGGGATAAATCAGCTTTGAGTCCTGTGTGCTTGAGTTTTGGGCTCTGCAGATACAGCAGGGAACAAAACAGTGTGGCTTCTGTTCACAGCGATCCCAGGATGTGCTCAGTGTACATAAACAGTAGCCACTTTCAGAGCTTCCCTGGGGAGACATTCGGCTGTCCTCAGGGTGGGTCTTGTGGCTGTGCACGTGGGTACCAAAGCCGCAGGGAGGGAAGGCTCTTGCTTCTGGCAGTGCAGCAAGGCCGGGCAGAGCCAGTGGGGTTCCGGTCTCTTGCCTCTGTCTGGGACCCCCACATCTCTAATCCGTCCGGGGCCCAGCTGCCTCTACCTCATGCCCCCAAGCAGGAGCCCGGAGGACGGGGCAGCTGCCTCCCTAGGGATGGCCAACAGAGTGGGCGGGTCATGGCCTGGACCTCTGCCTGGGGACCAGCACCTCCCGAGGCCTCTGCTGCTGCCTCCCGTGTCACCACATTGTCTTGGTGCAGCTGTGGGCCCCAAGGGGCCAGGTGTAAAAGCCGAGTCTCATCTGAAAAGGCAGCTGCTTCGCCCTCTCCCCGGGCTGGGAAGTGTCAGCCTCTCCGGGTTCCTCAGTTGCTTCGGGTTGAGCGTTGCTTTTCCCTTGGCCTGCTGAGGAGCAGCTCTGCAGCGAGGCCACACAGGTGGCATGTGCCTGCGATGCGGGTGGGTGGCCCGGGCCTCCCGCAGTGGCTCAGTGACTGACCAGGTGTGCCCGCTGGCTGCTCCATGGCAGGCGAGAGGCTTGTGAGCAGGCCAGGATGCTGGGCCTTGGCTTCTGTGCCGCCTGACTTTTCCTGAAGGCCCTTCCTAGTCAGGAGCCACTGCCGCCTTTGCCCAGGCCTGTCGGGAGGCTCCACCCTGCTTGTGCTGTTGGTAAAGGCGGGTGGCCACCCTTCACCACAGAAGGCACCGGCAGAGGCTGGGGGACTCGGGCGTTCCCAAAGCTCTGACCCTGGGAGTGATTTGGGTGAGCTTGCCTGGGCCCATGGGCCGGGACAGTGAGGGGACGGAACCTGGGTAGCTCTCGTGAAGCCTCACGGCGGTGCCTTTGGGTTCTAGATGCTAGTTCTCCCTGTCGGTGTTGAATCTGAGGTCTAGTTTGATGGGGGTGGGTGGGACAGTGGGTGCAGTGTATTGGCTCAGGAAGGCTGTGCAGGAGCCAGGGTCGGGCCCAGCAGAAGAGGGCTGACAGCAGCCCCGTGTACCGAGCGTGCTTGGGGAGTGTGGCAGGGGGCTCTGGCCCTCCTGCGTTGCACCTCCCAGTACCCTCTGGGGAGCCGAGTGGGTGGCTGTGAATAGCCCCACTTGGCAGAGGAGGAGCCAGCCACAGCCTTCCTGCTAGCATGTGGAGGAGCCGGGCTCTGAACCCCGAGTCTGGCGCCGGGGCCCTGCAGGACGCGCTGCTTCTCACGGGCTTGCTGGGTGTGTGTGCTGCAGGCGGAGCCGCCGTGCCCTGGGCCTGCCCTGTGCATGTGATGCCGGGGCACTTACCTGGTTTGGTCCCTGCCCTGGGCAGGCCCTTGCAGCCCCACTGCTGGGTGGAGTCATCTCTTTACACATAGCCTTGGGAGGAACCGCAGCCGGCATCTTTCCTCGATCCCGGGTGTCCTGGAGGGTGAGGCCATGTCATCCTGCTCGGTCACCTGATGTCCCCCTCTGCCTGCAGGTGCCGCGGCCAGGTGGGACCTCTGCATTGATCAGGCTGTGGTCTTCATCGAAGATGCTATTCAGGTTGGTGGCACCTGCTCCCTGTGGCCTGACCTGGGGGGTGGCCACCCTCCAACGGGCTCGCCCCTCCAGGGGAGACTGACTGGGGCCGAGGCCTCCGTTGCTGGACTGTAGCTTAAGAGAACCGAGGGCGGAGCCTCTGGGCATGGCTCTCCGTCAGTCCCCGGAGAACTTGTTTTCTGCATCCTGGACGCATTTGCTGCTTTGATGCACTGTGTTCTGAGGCCTGTTGGGGACCACCCCATTCTAGGTCCTGGGTGGGTGGGGGTGTCTTGGAGGATGGCATGGCTGCACGGGGCATGGGAGGGTCAGCCCTGCACAGAGAAGAGAGAGCCTCACAGGCAGACACAGGCATGGCCGCGCCCTCAGCAAGTGCTCCCTGAGCGTTTGCTCACACACACACCCGCCCTGGGTGTGTGGCCTGCGAGGTCTTGTGTGTTGGGCAAACCTCATGGTTTGTGATGGTGTGGGCCTGCTGGGTCAGGGCCGGCCATGTCCACACGCTGAAGCGTCCCCTGTGATCCACAGCCTGAGACTTGGGCCTGTCTCATGTGTGGTGTGGGGCTCGGGCCACGGCCCACCCTGCATGTACCCCTGTCATGCCTCATGTGACTTTTTGCTTCCAGTACCGCTCCATCAATCACCGGGTGGATGCCAGCTCGATGTGGCTTTACCGACAGTATTACTCAAACGTATGCCAACGGTGAGAACGCACCCATGTGGAACTCACGGTTCCTGCCGGCTTGCGTGGCGGGGGAGGCTGGCCCCTACCTGGGGATCACCTGGTCTCAGGGTCCAGGCAGGCTCCCTGTTACATAGATAGGGCGGTTACCATCGTCCTCTCTGGAAAGGAGACGGCCTGTGATGGAAGGCTCCTTCGACAACAAGGGTTCCTTTCTGGAATGCTGGGGTTAGCCCTCGGCAATGGAGCTTTGAGCAGGTTCGTGATCTCCCCAGTCACGAGTGTCCATGCTCAGGCAGCGCCAGCTCCCGCGCTTCGGACCGGGGAAGCTCCTGATCAGCCTCTGGGCCCCGAGGGCTGCCGACTCCTGCGTTTTCATGTTTCTGTTCCCTTTCCAGGACTTTGAGCTTCACCATCTTCTTGATCCTGTTTTTGGCTTTTATCGAGACCCCATCCTCGCTCACCAGCACGGCGGACGTGCGCTATCGCGCTGCCCCCTGGGAGCCGCCCTGCGGCCTGACCGAGAGTGTCGAGGTGCTCTGCCTGCTGGTCTTTGCGGCCGACCTCTCTGTGAAGGTGAGGCGGGTGCCAGGCCCTCTGCGTGCTGGCCCGGCCTCCCAGCGCCTGGCCGCTGCTGTCCTGGTTTATTGCTGATTCTCTGGAGCGAGCTGCCTTTTCCCCAGACTTTGTACTTTGACCCTGTGAGGAAGGCATACTTTCTTGGACAAGCAAGCGCCTGAGGCAGAGGCTGTGTCAGCTGCCCTCCATCTCCACCATGCAAACCCGGTGTGCCATCAGCTTTCCTCCCTCCCCACCATGCAAACCCGGTGTGCCGTCCGCTCTCCTCCCTCCCCACCATGCAAACCCGGTGTGCCATCAGCTTTCCTCCCTCCCCACCATGCAAACCCGGTGTGCCGTCAGCTCTCCTCCCTCCCCACCATGCAAACCCGGTGTGCCATCAGCTTTCCTCCCTCCCCACCATGCAAACCCGGTGTGCCGTCCGCTCTCCTCCCTCCCCACCATGCAAACCCGGTGTGCCATCAGCTTTCCTCCCTCCCCACCATGCAAACCCGGTGTGCCGTCAGCTCTCCTCCCTCCCCACCATGCAAACCCGGTGTGCCGTCCGCTCTCCTCCCTCCCCACCATGCAAACCCGGTGTGCCGTCAGCTCTCCTCCCTCCCCACCATGCAAACCCGGTGTGCCGTCAGCTCTCCTCCCTCCCCACCATGCAAACCCGGTGTGCCGTCAGCTCTCCTCCCTCCCCACCATGCAAACCCGGTGTGCCGTCAGCTCTCCTCCCTCCCCACCATGCAAACCCGGTGTGCCGTCCGCTCTCCTCCCTCCCCACCATGCAAACCCGGTGTGCCGTCCGCTCTCCTCCCTCCCCACCATGCAAACCCGGTGTGCCGTCAGCTCTCCTCCCTCCCCACCATGCAAACCCGGTGTGCCGTCAGCTCTCCTCCCTCCCCACCATGCAAACCCGGTGTGCCGTCCGCTCTCCTCCCTCTCCACCTTGCAAACCCGGTGTGCTGTCGGCTGCCCTCCCTCTCCACCATGCAAACCCGGTGTGCCGTCTTCTCTCCTCCCTCCCCACCATGCAAATCCGGTGTGCCGTCAGCTCTCCTCCCTCCCCACCATGCAAACCCGGTGTGCCGTCCGCTCTCCTCCCTCCCCACCATGCAAACCCGGTGTGCTGTCAGCTCTCCTCCATCTCCACCATGCAAACCCGGTGTGCCGTCTTCTCTCCTCCCTCCCCACCATGCAAATCCCGTGTGCCGTCAGCTCTCCTCCCTCCCCACCATGCAAACCCCGTGTGCCGCCAGCTCTCCTCCCTCTCCACCATGCAAACTGAGGCCAGCGTGCCGTCGTCGTGGGTGGCGCAGGCTGGCAGGGCCTCTGAGAACGGTCCAGGGTCTGTAGTGCTGCTGTGAGGAGAGGTCCCGAGTGAATAAGTGAGGCCCAGGCGGTACCTCCTCGAGGCTCACCGTGCCACCCCAAAGAGAAGAGGAGAGGAGGCGGGCGTGGGGCAGAAAGGGGTTTCTTGTGCACACAGCAGCTGCTGCACGTTTGACTCTGGATTCTGCCTGTGACACATGTCCTCCTAGAAGCTGGAGGTGGGGCTTTGGTGCTCACCTAAGCTTCTGAGCCTTGTCAGAGCCTTGGTGACTTTCCAGGGAGGTGCAGGCTACGTGTTCTATTTTTGTCAAACAGTGACTCCAATGCTGCGGTCTCAGGAGCCCCCACATCCCTGCCCATGGTGTTAGATCAGGCCCTGGCTGCAGCCTTCCTCAGCGCCAGCCCTGCCACTCCTTGGGCTTGGGCTCACGTGGCCTCCCGGTCGCGTGGGGCCTCTGCCCGGCGCTGCCCTGTAGTCCCTTGTGGGCAGGGCGGGCTGTGTGCTGACCAAGGGTTGTGGCTGGATGCCGGGGTGTGTGATTGCAGGCCCCGGGCAGTTTCTCATTTCTTCCTTTTTAGCTCCTCATGTGGTTAGCAGGTCTGGGGGTTTTTCAACTGGAACTGAAACTGGCAAGAGGTTGTTAATAGAGGTTTTTGAATGGTTGGTGTGTTTGAGATGTGTCAGAAGGTGAGAGAGGGTACATCAGCAAGTTGTGACCTCTGGGGTCTGTCTTTTATTTTATTTATTTTTTGAGACAGAGTCTCGCTCTGTTTTTTGAGACAGCACTCGCTCAGGCTGGAGTGCAGTGGCGTGATCTTGGCTCACTTCAACCTCCCCCCTCCTGGGTTCAGGCGATTCTCCTGCCTCAGCCTCCCCAGCCGTTGGGACTACAGGCGCGTGCCACCACGCCTGGCTTATTTTTTGTATTTTTAGTAGAGATGGGGTTTCACTGTGTTAGCCAGGATGGTCTCGATCTCCTGACCTCATGATCTGTCTGCCTCGGCCTCCCAAAGTGCTGGGATTACAGGCGTGAGCCACTGCGCCCGGCCGTCTTTTATTTATTTATTTTTGAGACAGAGTCTCAGTCTGTCGCCCAGGCTAGGGTGCTGTGGCATGATCTCAGCTCACTGCAACCTTTGCCTCCTGGATTCAAGTGATTCTCCTGCCTCAGCCTCCCAAGTAGCTGGGATTACAGGTGCCTGCCACCATGCCCGGCTGATTTTTCTATTTTTGGTGGAGGCAGGGTTTCACCATGTTGTCCAGGCTGGTCTCAAACTCCTGACCTTGAGTGATCTGCCTGCCTTGGCGTCCCAAAGTACTGGGATTACAGGCGTGAGCCACCGCCCTCTGGGGACTTTCTTGATGGTGGGAAATGGCAGTTAGGTAAGGGAAGAACAGACCAGACCTCACTTCCCAAACTGCCTTGCTGTAGCGGCGGAGACCTGCCCACTGAGCCGGTACTCTTCGAGCCTTTTCCAGAATGCATTCCGTGCCTTCTCAGCCTGCACAAGGTGGTTGGTTGCATAGGCAGAACAGGCAGGAGCCTCCTGTTACTGATGAGGACCAGGTTAGAGAGCTTCGGTGCTGCTTGAGGCTGCACAGTGAGTCCCTAGCAGGCTTGGGTGGGAGCTCGGGCCTCCTGACCGCTGCTCAGCATCCCGTGGGGACCACACTGTTGTGGGGGCACACCCTGCTCTGGTCGTCCGGTCCCTGCCCTGCGCACCGTCATTCTCTGGCTGCAGGGCCAGTGTGTGGGGCTGCTTGCTGCTCACCCGCCCGTCTCTCTTGCAGGGTTACCTGTTTGGGTGGGCCCATTTCCAGAAGAACCTTTGGTTGCTGGGCTACCTCGTGGTGCTGGTGGTGTCTCTGGTGGACTGGACCGTGTCCCTGAGTCTCGTGTGTCATGAGGTAGGTGGCGAGGCGGCCCTGAGACAGGCGGAGAGCTCTGGGGGTGGTGTGGGTGCAAGGCCCACAGGGATGTTGGGATGGAGCCCTGAGCCCGCCAGCCATCCTGCCCACCCGCCCAGCACTGCCCACCTCCCGTGGCACTTCTTCACTTGTTGGCTGTGGAGCCTTGTTCCCGTCTTGCAGATGAAGCCCCGGAGGGCTGGACAGGTGCAGGGTTCCTCGTGGCTCACCCTGTTGGTGAGGGCAGACCTGGGAGTGAGATCCAGGACTCTGGCCTCCCAGCTCTCCACTTTCTAGCTGAGGGCCTCGTCCGCCCAGCGCCCGACGAGAGCGCCACACCAGGGCCTCACCATGCCCCATAGTCACAAGCCCCAAGCTCTGTGAGGCCTGACAGTGAGAAAGCCCCTCACCCGGCCACGCTCAGCTCTTTCCACCGCAGCGTCTCAGTTTCCCCTCAGAGCACCCGGAAGCCCCCCCCGGGCTTTGGGAGAACAGAGCGGGAAGAGGTGGGTGCGGAGTCAGCAGGATCCACTGGGTCTTGTCGGGAAGCAGAGCCCTGCAGGTGCCCTGTGGAGGGAATGAACAGAGGGCCTTAAATAGGCGCCGAGAAACCAACAGTGAAAGCAGCCCAGTGGAACCAGAACCGCCGGAGCAGCCCCACCCTGGGCAGGGCACACGGGGGAGAGATGGGGGTTGTTAGCACCTGGAGGCCCAGGGGAGGGGCCCATAGAGCTGGGACCTTGCCCTCTGCCCTCTGGGAGGGGGCGCTACCCGGCGGGCGCTGGTGCCTCCCAGAAGCTCAATGAGGTTGGTCCCAGCAGTGCCGATGGGGAGGCTGGGAAGCTCTGGGTGCAGCCTAGTGAGTGCGTCTCCTGTCCGCCTGCCCCAGGGCCCTGCTGGCAGGACCTGGTGGGGAGTAGCCGCTGCAGAGAGCTGGAATGGGCGGCGTCGCGGCCACAGCCCGGCAGAGCGGAAGGGTGGCTGGAGGGCAGTCCCGCTGTGCTGCTGTGGGGCCTCCGCGGCCGCCTCCTTCCTGTCTCCCTGACCCGGCAGCGTCCCGAAGCCTCCTCCCTGCACAGGAAGAGCCTCTCCCGTGACTGCCCCAGCAAGGGGAGCGGGGACGGCCCTCCCACCGCCATTTCTGAGTTACGGTCGTGGCAGCTGTATTATGTTTTGTAACTTACAGGCTAAATTGTAAGCCACACCAAGAATCCTTATATGAAATTAGGATAGGGAAGGAGACAGGAAAAAGGGACACAGGTCTATGTTACAAGCAAGGAAGAAAACAAATAAAGGCCTGTTTTTGTACCTGGCCGTGGGCCCTTCCTGGATCTCTTCTGCCACCTGCTCTGTGCTCCCTTCACCTCCGCCAGCTCCCCAGCTGGCCCTGGTTTTTCACCTGGCACAGGGACTGGACCTTCCTCCCTGAGGGGCCCGAGTGGTCCTGCCTTTAGAAGGCTGGAGTTCTTTGCTAACTTTTCCTATGGGACATAGGAGTAAGAGGTGCCCCAGAGGACCCCACCCAGCCCTCCCTGCTGTTCTCAGTGGTAGCGGCCAGCCTGCCCGCTCACCCCGCTGGCACAGCAGCCCTCTTCTCATGAACAAGCTATGGTCCAGACCACTGGACCAGCGTGTATCCTGGTGGAAGCATCCCCACCTTGGGAGGGGATATTTCCAGACCGGGGACCCAGAATGGGCGAGGTGGGAGGTGGAAAGCTGGCCATCCCCCTGTGCCTCTTCACCACGTTCACTCCCATTGCCCTTGCCTGGGTCCCAGTGGGTCCTAGCTGGGGAGAGACAGCCCCGCCCAGTTGCCTCCAGTTCAGAGCCTGTGCTGTGCCCTGTGACCCTAAGCCGACGGCGTTGCTGAGTCTTCCTAAGGCTCTGGGACCCTTCCCACAGCCAGCTACTGTGGGGCCGTGCCAGGGCTGCCCCAGCTCTTCCACTGGAAGCGGTATTTGCAGGGCTGTGAGTGGGACATAGTGCCCCACTGAGTTCATTCCCCAAGTTCTGGGATGGTGCTGGCAGAGACGTTGGGGGCAGGGCAGGCAGATTCATAACCTGCACGCCTGTCTGTGCCGGGAGGACAGATGAGTGCCGGTTACGGGCAAGGGCCCCTTTGTTGCCGGGGGCTGTCTTGGGCCGGTACCGGGCTCTGCCTCTGGCTGAGCGGCTGTGCTATTGGCACCAGGCATAGCCTCCATGTCTGTCGTGGTGGCCGATTTGTGTGTGGTGGAGGGAGTTAGGAGCAGGGTGGCTGAGGGAAGAGGCCCAGTTGCATCCACAGGATGCCTCGTCCTGGCCAGAGAGGCTCCTCTCCGTGGTGCCCATGGTGGGCGTTCATGTGGGGCCTCGGCTCCTCACGCCACGTGCCGTGCAGAGCAGCTTGTTCAGAGCAGCTTGTTCAGAGCAGCCAGTCCACATGCTTCCTCCCAGACCTCGTTCCCAGTCTTCCACCCTTCTCTTTCCACGCCCCTGTCCTCCACCTGGGAATGTCCCCTTTCCAGTCCATGCAGGGGACCGCCCACTGCAGAGCTTTGCCTTCCGCCGCGTCTGTGCGGCGCTTTCTTGTTGGAGGCTGAAATGCGTGTGTGCGTTTCTGGCTGGACCGGCCATCACTCAGCACGTCTGCAAACCAGGCCTGAGGTTTTCCTCTGTGGCCAGCTGTCCAGTCATACAGAACTCCCACAGGCACTGGGCGGCTTGCAGGCAGGACCAGGTGCCCCCAGCCTTGTGGCTGGGGGAGCTGGATAACACCTGGGCTGCCGGTAACTGTTGGTTTTGCTCATTCACTTTGTCTTTGCCAGGGCTGTTTGGACGTGGTTTGTCTTCAAAGCCTTGGGTCTGAGGGTCCCAGGGGCTTGACTGGCATTGTGGTTGGTTGTCCTTGAAGGCTGGTCACCTGGATGTACCTTCCCATCCTCATAGAGGCCTCAAGGCCCCAGCTGTCAAGGGAAGGCCCTCAGGGTTGGGCTCTTGAGTCTGGGGAAGCTGTGCCGTGGTCTGTGTCTGACTACAGGTGAGGGTGCAAGTTCCTGGGCAGGGGAGGGGAGCCAGCAGCACCTTCAGTGTCTGCTTGGCCTGTAGAGGGGCTGAGAGAAGCCTTTGTTATCAGGCCCTAAAACCGGAGTTTCCAACCAGTGGGCAACAAGTGGGTTCCGGGTGAGCTGGGCGCACAGGGCAGGAGCCAGAGCCCTGAGCCGTTCTCTGTTCACCGCTGTTCCCTTGGCCTTCTCAGTCTTGCGCCAGGCCTTGGGGTCCCTTTTGAGGGTGATGATTCACTTGGAGTGAGTGCTGGGGATCAGTCACTTGCAGACGTTCCGGAGGGCCTGCTGTGCTGCTGCTGGGTGGACCGTGGTGAACAGAACGGGCAGGTCTCTTGTCCTCTGAGACCCCCTTCCGGAGCGACAGAGAGACTGCCAGCGCACAGAAGTGCCAGACACAGAGAGTGATTCCCAAGGGTGGTGGGTGCCGTGCCGGAGAGGAGCCCGGCAGCCCTGGCAGAGGTGGTGTTCTGCAGGTTGGCAGGGGGGCTGAGCTGGCCAGCGGGGCAGAGGCTGGCGGCTGGAGGGCCGTGGCCTCTGCGGCCTGGGAAGGGGCTGGACTGACTGGCCGGGCCTGCTCTGTGGACCCTGGAGGCCATGGGCAGAGCCGTGGGCAGCTGTCGGAGTGTTTGGTTTTGTGCAAGGAGCTGACAGCCGTGCGTTTCTAAAACAAGGCACTGATGAGGAGGCGAGACTGCAGCTGAGAGCATGGATTTGAGATTGACAGGCGCCAAAGTGTAAACGGGATACTCATGGGACTGAATCCAGGTGTGAGGCAGAGAGAGGAGGTGGGGGCAGGGTGCCCAGCACAGGCGGATCGGGCAGTGCGGGGGCCCACAGGGCAGCCGGGAGCACCGAGGTAGCTGTGTCTGGTGCCGAGGGCGCCAGGCAGGATGGGAAGGTTATCATGGGGACCCCCAGGTGGGTCCCAGTGGCCAGGAGGGGAGGATGGGCTGGGACAGGAGCAGGGGAGGTGGGTGAATAGAGGGGAGGGGAGGGAAACGTGGCATGATGGAAGCTGTGAGAAACTGGTGTGTGGTGGTTGGAGCAGGAGGTGGTGATTGAACCAATACTGAGAAGGCTGGGGTGGGTTGACAGGACTGTGGGTGGGCACTTCTGTCCTCCCAGGAGGAAGGCAGGGAAGATGGGAATACCTGTGAGAGTGTGTGTGTGTGGGTGTGAGTGAGTGTGAATCTGTTTTGCATGGCCATAAAGCAAGACCTGAGGCTGGGTATTAATAGAGAAGGGGTTTATTTGGCTCACGGCTCTGTAGGCTGCATGGAAGCATGGTGCTGGCGTCTGCTTCTGGTGAGGCCTCAGGCAGCGTCCACTCGTGGCAGAAGGAGACGGGGAGCGGGTGTGTCACATGGCGAGAGAAGCCTGCAGACTCCTTTTAACAACCAGATCTCTCGCGAACCCTCACGAGAAGTCATTACCGCAGGGAGGGTGCCAGGCTGTTCACGAGAGATCCACCCCATGACCTAGACCCCTCCCGCTAGATCGCGCCTCCAACACGGGAAGTCAGATTCAACATGAGATTTGGAGGGGACGCACGTTCACACCGTGTGAGGGTTGGGTGTGGGAGCAGTGAGGCTGGAGGGCGCTGTGTGAGTGTGGGGGTGTGGAGGTGGGGCTCCTGGGGGCAGGGTCTGTGTCTGGGAGGGGAAGGCTTGGAGCAGGGGTCACATTGACGCCGTGTGAGTGATGAGTGTGGGAGCAGTGAGGCTGGAGGGCGCTGTGGATGTGGGGGGCTGGTGGAAGTGGGGCTCCTGGGAGCAGGGTCTGTGTCTGGGAGGGGAAGACTTGGAGGCAGGGGCACGAGGGGAGGCGGGTTGAGGGTTGAGGGGTGAGGAGGCAGGGATGGTACCCTGAGAGGCTAGGTGTGCTGGGCAAGGCAGGAGGGTCCCAAGGCAGGCATGGGGCCGCCACCCTTCCAACTGTGTCCTGGGTGGGCAGAGGGGAGGATGACCTTGGACAGGGATGGGGACAGGTGTTAGGACTGGGGAGCCTGTGTGTGCAGCGCCCAGGAGTTGGGAGATGGGCAAGGGGGAGGCCTGCAACGGGGAAGGACTGCGGATCATGCGGCCCGGAGCAGGTCTCAAGGCCAGCTCTGGAGCCAGGCCCTCCACTCCGAGCTCAGTGACTGTGGAGTGGCCCCCAGGGCACGGGGGTCTCTGAACTGTGTGCCCACCTGGGATGGTCGGTGGGGGTGGAACTAAGCACTGCACGTGGTGCTCAGCTGCCCGGATCTCTTCCAGCCTCTGCGCGTCCGCCGGCTCCTCCGCCCCTTCTTCCTGCTGCAGAACTCCTCTATGATGAAGAAGACCTTGAAGTGCATCCACTGGTCGCTGCCGGAAATGGCCAGGTGGGCTCTTCGTGCCCCGGGCTCGTAGGGCTGGGAAGCGGCTCTCTCTGCCCCAGGCCATGTGGTTGCGGGCGGGGCCCATCGGAGTCTCACCTTGGACTGCCTGCTCCTCATCCTGGCTGGCTGGTGACAGTGTGGGGAGGACGCTGGGGGGGCGTTTGGGGTCTCAGTGGTTCCAACAGTTCCCCAGAGGCCTCCCAGCAGCCTTCGACCTAGGCCCGGGGCTGCAGACACTGTGGCCCCAGCTCAAAGGCTGTGAGTCCCCTGGGCACTCTCTCCGATGGGTCTCCTCTTGTCCCCTCTGTCCTCACTGGGGCTGCGCCTTGCCTCTCCCCTCTGCTGTCCCCTCCCACTCATGGTGTCTGCACGTTGCCAGCCTAGACTTCATAAAGCCAAGCTGCTCCTGACGGCGCCCCTGCTTGGAAGCCCTCGTGGCTCTTGTTGCCACTAGAAGCGTGGGGCGCTCTCCCTGTGCCCCAGCCCAGCCTCCATCCACCTCAGCTCACCCCGGTCCCGATCCCCTGTCACCCTCTGCTCTTGCCAGTGGCAACGGTGCGTGAGTCCCTAGTGGCTCAGATGCTGACCCCTCACCATCCAGCTCAGGTGGGTGGAAGTGGCCCCCTCTGAGAGCCCTGGGCCCTTGGATGCTGTCTCAGCTGGGCCCCCTGGGTTTCATTGGTCACTGTCAAAGAAGGGACCCTGCCAGGGCAGGACCAGGCCTTTCCTCTGGGCCCCATGAGCTGAGCATGAGGCAAGGCCCTCGGGGAGAGGGGGACCCAGCTGCTGCAGACTCCTGGGCGCTCCTGTCACCGAGCCCCGCAGGCAGGTCAGGTGTCCCTGGGTCCTGCCTGCCCACCTGCCTGGCCCAGGCTGAGTGCTACGCTCTCCCCCAGCGTCGGGCTGCTGCTGGCCATCCACCTGTGCCTGTTCACCATGTTCGGGATGCTGCTGTTCGCCGGCGGGAAGGTAGGGCACCCTACCTTCTCAGTGGTTCCAACAGGGTCTGGGGATGGGGCTGCCCTGTGCTGTGACTAACAGACGGGGCTGGGCCGGTGTCTGCTGCCCTGGCTTATGTGCAAACTCTGTCCAGGAGTTAGCAGTGGCCCATCAGGGGTCCAGGGGCCTGCCTTCGGGTGGCCACAGTGCTCCACCACCCCACTGCCCGGATACCTGTCTGTCCTGGGGTCTCCTGGGCTCAGGGCCACTTGTTCTCTGTCCTGGCTGCCCCTCTCCAACCCTCCCCTGCTCCCTCCCATCCTGACTCAGTTCCCCTACCCTCCTTCCCACTTCCCTCCCTCCCTGCCTATCCCCTGTCCTCCTCCCCTCCTACCTTCCTCCCTGTCTCTGTCTCCCCACCCCTCCCCAGCCCTCCCCGCCAGGCCCTTCACTGAGGGTGGTTCCTCTGGTTTCTCCTCCAGTCCCGTTCATCCTTCCTGACAACCAGGCTTGCCCTGCACCCTCTCTGACTGCAGCCCCCCAGGCTGCGCTGGCCTATTGGGAGGGCCCTCACCTCCCATGCCCTCTCCTGCCACTAGTCTCTCCCACCATATCCTCCTGTGTGGCTGCCCGGGGCACGGCAGCTCGTTGCTGTGTGGAGGCGTCTGCCTGTCTCCCTACCCCACTGCAGTGTTACGAGTTTATTCTTCCGTCCTGGCCGAGGGCACCATCCTCCTTGGGGCTGGGGCCACGCTGCATTGCTGCGGCTTTGTCGTGGGAGTGGACAGTGCTCAGCCTGTGCTGCTGTTCGTTTGTGGCCGCGTTGGGGTTTGCTGTGTGTTGTCCAGAAGGGGAAGGCTGAAGCTGGGGTTCTCACCCAGGGCGGAAGCAGTGAGTGAGCCCTGTGTGTGCGTGGTGTCTGTATGTCTGTGCGTGTGCGTGGTGTATGTATGTCTGTGTGCGAGTTTGTTGTCTGTGTGCGAGTCTGTTGTCTGTGTGCGTGTGTGGTGTCTGTGTGTGCGTGGCTTGTCTGTATGTCTGTGTGTGTGTGGTGTCTTATGTGGTGTGTGGTGTGGTGTCTTTGCATGCGTGGTGTCTGTATGTCTGTTTGCTGTGTAGTGTCTGCATGTGTGCATGGTGTCTGTGTGCGTGCGTGGTGTCTGTACGTCTGTGTGCGTGCGTGGTGTCTCTACTTCTGTGCATGCAGGGTGTCTGTACGCCTGTGTGCGTGCGCGGTGTCTCTACGTCTGTGCATGCAGGGTGTCTGTACGTCTGTGCGCGTGCGCGGTGTCTGTACGTCTGTGCATGCAGGGTGTCTGTACGCCTGTGCGCGTGCGTGGTGTCTCTACGCCTGTGCATGCAGGGTGTCTGTATGTCTGTGCGCGTGCGCGGTGTCTGTACGTCTGTGCATGCAGGGTGTCTGTACGCCTGTGTGCGTGCGTGGTGTCTCTACGCCTGTGCATGCAGGGTGTCTGTATGTCTGTGCGCGTGCGTGGTGTCTCTACGTCTGTGCATGCAGGGTGTCTGTACGCCTGTGCGCGTGCGTGGTGTCTCTACGCCTGTGCGTGTGCGTGGTGTCTGTACGTCTGTGTGCGTGTGTGGTGTATGTCTGTGCGCGTGCGTGGTGTCGCTACGCCTGTGCGCATGCGTGTTGTCTGTGTGCCTGTGCGCGTGCGTGGTGTCTGTATGTCTGTGCGCGTGCGCGGTGTCTGTACGTCTGTGCATGCAGGGTGTCTGTACGCCTGTGCGCGTGCGTGGTGTCTCTACGCCTGTGCATGCAGGGTGTCTGTACGCCTGTGCGCGTGCGTGGTGTCTCTACGCCTGTGCATGCAGGGTGTCTGTACGCCTGTGCGCGTGCGCGGTGTCTCTACGCCTGTGCATGCAGGGTGTCTGTACGCCTGTGCGCGTGCGCGGTGTCTCTACGTCTGTGCATGCAGGGTGTCTGTACGCCTGTGCGCGTGCGTGGTGTCTCTACGTCTGTGCATGCAGGGTGTCTCTACGCCTGTGCGCGTGCGTGGTGTCTCTACGTCTGTGTGCGTGTGTGGTGTATGTCTGTGCGCGTGCGTGGTGTCGCTACGCCTGTGCGCGTGCGTGGTGTCTGTGTGCCTGTGCGCGTGCGTGGTGTCTGTATGTCTGTGTGCGTGTGTGGTGTATGTCTGTGCGCGTGCGTGGTGTCTGTACGTCTGTGTGCGTGTGTGGTGTATGTCTGTGCGCATGCGTGGTGTCTGTGTGCCTGTGTGCGTGCGTGGTGTCTGTGTGCCTGTGTGCGTGCGTGGTGTCTGTGTGCCTGTGCGCGTGCGTGGTGTCTGTACGTCTGTGTGCGTGTGTGGTGTATGTCTGTGTGCATGCGTGGTGTCTGTGTGTGTGCGTGCGTGGTGTCTGTACATCTGTGTGCGTGGTGTCTGTGTGCCTGTGCGCGTGCGTGGTGTCTGTACGTCTGTGTGCGTGTGTGGTGTATGTCTGTGCGCATGCGTGGTGTCTGTGTGCCTGTGCGCGTGCGTGGTGTCTGTGTGCCTGTGCGCGTGCGTGGTGTCTGTGTGCCTGTGCGCGTGCGTGGTGTCTGTAGTCTGTGCGCGTGCGTGGTGTCTGTGTGTCTGTGTGTGTGTGTTCGTGCATGCATGTCTCTGTGTGTATGTGTTTGTGTGCCTGTCAGGAGGGAGAGAGGATAGGGACTCTGGTGTGGATGCCCCCTTGCCAATGGCTGTGATTCGGGGGCAGCTGGGCTGTGGAGATGGAACCGCTGACGGAATCTCAGGCCTTCCTCTGTGTGACTGTCCAGTGACTGCTGCAGTGGTGCTGTTTCCCAGAGCCCATACAAGGTGGATGTCATCATTGTGGGTGCTGGACGTGGCAACAGCCTCAGCCTTGAGGCTGGGGTGTGATCCTCCGCCTGGGAAAGCCGAGTGTCCCATCCTGAGGCACCGGGAAGGGCCGGCTCCTCCTCTAGGTGTGGGGTTCTGCCCCATGGAGCGGCCCTTGGGGAGCAAGGTGTGCCTTGTGTGAGGGGTCAGAACGCTTGTCGTGGTCTTGGCAGGAGTCTGGATCCCTGTCCGAGGCAGGACTTGAGAGGAATATGGGATGGTGGCCGGCCTGTCCCTGCCTTCCTTCCCCGGCCATCGTGCCCTGCCAGCCTGGCCTGGGGCAGTAGCTAGGCTGTGCTTCCGGATGGCCTTGCTGGCATCGCCGGCTCCTGCTGGCGGGGTGCAGCGGCTGCCTTGCTTTAGCTACCTTTGTGAGCACGGTCCAGAGCCAGCCTGCTTGTCCTCTGCTGGCTTTGCTCGTTGTGAAGCTCCAACCTGGACTGATTTCCAAGAACCAGGGTTGGTGCTGGGGTGTGTGGTCTCCCAGCAGCCGTGATGGTGCTGTCCCATTTTACAGACGTTTCTCAGGTCGGGGCTGTGGGCTGGCTCGGGTCCATCGTTGCTGGTTGTGGCAGGTTGGGCGGGAGCCCGGGGCTCCTCTGTGTCCCTCACAGAGCTGTGGCTTGGGCTGGGCTGTAGGTATGGGAGGTCACGCCTAGGGTCTGCCCGAGCAGAGGTCGAACTGCAGAGGAGGAGCGTGAGGCCTGCTGGGAGGCTCAGTGTGGGGTGGGAGAAGGGCCTGGGCAGGGGAGTTCTCTCGGCTCTGTGGACCTCAGCATCTGTTAGGTGGTGTGGGTGCCAGAACCTTCCTCAGCTGACTCGAAGCCTGGCCCTGAACCTTGCTCAGTGGGCGCTCGGTGGGTTGTTTTACGTTCGGGAATGTGGTGGTTTGACTGGGTGGGAGTGGGAGTGGGGAGGCCCAGGAGGCCTGAGCCCAGCACTCCAGTCCTACTGTCCCCGGTGACCGCTGGAGGCCAGCCTGCCCTCCAGGCTTCAAAGGCCTTGCTCTGCTCCTCCACTCTGGCTTGGGCTGAGGCCCAGGAGGGGCCCGCCTTGCTCTCCCCAGCAGGGGAGCCTGTCCCTACCCATGGCTCTGTGCCTGACAGTGCTCCCTGCCTTCTCACTTCCTCTCAGTGGCCTCTGTGCCCCCTCCCCTTAGCAGACTGTGGCGTCTTCACCATCAATTAGTTCACGTGTCCTTGGGAGCCCCTGACTGGGCAGATGAGGGGACAGGGCCATTTTATAGGTGAGACCTTGCAGGCCTCGGTGCTATTGATGTGGCTCTGAGGCCGGAAGGGCGGCCTGTGTGAGAGAGAGTGGCCGTCACAGGCGCCTCCGTGCCAGGGCCTGCTTGTGAGGTCTCCCCTTCGCCAGCAGCTGGGCTCGTGGCTTTGAAACGATCCCTAAGAGTTTGCTTTGTGTGCCAAGTCCCGCTGTGCCACCGGCCCATCC
Source organism: Macaca fascicularis (assembly GCF_037993035.2). NCBI lineage: Eukaryota > Metazoa > Chordata > Mammalia > Primates > Cercopithecidae > Macaca > Macaca fascicularis. The sequence continues at coordinate 5,588,069 of NC_088388.1, read as the reverse complement.
AGTTCACACAACCAGTCTGGTTTGCAGGAACCACCCATCTTCCAGCTGGGCATCTTCCAGCTGGGTGTCTGGAGGCTTGATCGGCAGAGGGTGCCCACGAGCCTGGCCCCAGTGAGAGCCCCGGGCCCAGAGTCTCGAGTGGAGTTGCTTTCCGAGCAGAAACCCTGCACGTGCCAGCTGTGTTTTGTGGCTGGGACCCCTCTCAGGAGGGAGAGAGGATAGGGACTCTCGTGTGGATGCCCCCTTGCCAATGGCTGTGATTCACCACAGCCACGAGCACGGTGCCTCTGGGTCCCCTGGGTGGCCATGGGCCCTGATACACAGCCTCTAGAGTAGGCTTCACGAAGGGTCCAACCTATCCCACCGTGACAGCCTGGGCCCCTCCTGCCCCTCCCGCCCCTGCCCGCCCCTGCCCTGTAGCCTCACTGCCCGCACAGTATATGGCAGAATCGGCTGCGAGCAGGCGAGGTGGCCTGAGGGAGGTCACTAGGCTGGCCGAGGGCTTTCTGCTGTGGTTCTGAGCCGTCCTGCTTCCAGGCACCATGTCCGTGCGGGTGAGCGGTCTCCCTGGGTGCCCACTCTTGGCCCTGAGATCCTGAGTTTGGTGCTGTCTGGCCATGAGCTCAGCCTGCTGGGAGGCCACAGGGAGATGCAGGCTGGGCAGTGGGTGGATGGTTCCAGCCGGTTGGGTCCGGGGCCTGGGGCTCAGCCTGTGGGGTGGGGACCCGGTGGCGCCCTGGAGCTGCCGCTTCTGCTCTCAGCAGGATGATGGGCAGGACAGGGAGAGGCGGACCTACTTCCAGAACCTGCCTGAGTCTCTGACTTCCCTCCTGGTGCTGCTGACCACGGCCAACAACCCCGATGGTGCGTGCAGGGCCAGGGAGGGACTCTGGGGGTCGGTGAGCCCAGCATGGGGGGCCAGTTTGGGTCGCTGAGCCTTAGCACCCAGCGGGAGTGTCCGAGCCCTTTTTATCGACAAGTGGAGAAGAAAGGGTGACATTTTCCTTCCTCCCCTTCTTTTCCTTTCTCTTCTTCCTTGTCTTGGTTTTCTTCTCCCTCTCCCTTCTCCCTTCTCTTTCCTTCTTTCCTTTGCTGTCTCATGCCTTTGCTTTCTTATTCCCTCCTCCCTTTTCTCTTCGTCTCCTCTTCCTCCTCGTCGTCTCACTCCTCTGAGAAGCTGAAAGTGGCTGGTGTTCTTCATAGGGTGATGATGGCAGTGGTCAGAGGGTCCCCTGGTGCCCTCCTACTGGAGGTCAGTGGTCAGAGGGGTCTCCCGGTGCCGTCCTGCTGGAGCTCCACACACCCACACTCCTGTTGCTGCTGAGGTTCAGCTGTGGGAGCCACTGGGCAGCAGCACGTGAGGGCCAAGGGTCTTACCAGCCATGATGCTCACCCTGTGTGATGCTGGTGGGGCCTCCGTTGCTCAGGTGCAGGTGTGGCCAGGATGAAGGCCACGGTCCTGGGCTTGGCTGTGGCCCAGCCACCCTGGCTGGTACCTTTCATCTTGCGGACCCTGAGTGCTGTCTCTTGTGTCCTCTGAGTCCTAGCAAGTGACCACAGGGGGAGCAGGACTGTCTGTGGGGAGAGCTGCAGGGAGGCTGTGAGCTCTGCGCACAGAGGGACATCCTTGATGGGTAGGGAGTTCCCCGTCCTGGAGGGTGTTCGAGCAGAGGCGAGAGATCGAATTCGGACAGGAAGGCCTCTCAGTCCTCCCAGGAGACCTCTTTTCTTTTCTTTTCTCTCTTCTTTCCCTTTCCTTTTCCTTTTCCTTTCCTTTCAGACGGAGCCACGCTATGTCACCCAGACTGGAGTGCAGTGGCGCGATCTTGGCTCACTGCAACCTCCACCTCCTGGGTTCAAGCGATTCTCCTGCCTCAGCCTCTTGAGTAGCAGGGATTACAGGCATGAGCCACCACGCCTGGCTAATTTTTGCATTTTTAGTAGAGATGGAGTTTCACTATGTTGGCCGGGCTAGTCTTGAATTCCTGACCTCAAGTGATCCACCCGCTTCAGCTTCCCAAAGTGCTGGGATTACAGGTGTGAGCCAGCACTCGGCAGTGGAGACCTCCTTTCCACAGTGGAGACCTCCTTTCTATTGCAGAAGCAAATAGTGTAGGGTCAGGATGGGAATGGGATCAGGAACTGAGGTTGTCAGTCTGCGTTATTTCTTTTTTCTTTCAGTGATGATTCCTGCATATTCCAAGAACCGGGCCTACGCCATCTTCTTCATAGTCTTCACCGTGATAGGTGAGTGCAGGTAACGTGGCCAGCATTCTGCGACAGGATCCCGAGAGCTCAGGGACCGGCATACTCCGCTCCCTCCATGACCTGAAACTTCACATCCGTGTGTTTCACTCCAGAGATCACCCCAGGGATCCCCCGCCAACAGCTTCACCCCAGGGATTCCCCACCCCACGGCTTCACCTTGGGGAGCCCCCACCCCACGGCTTCACCCCGGGGATCCCCCACCAACAGCTTCACCCCAGGGATTCCCCACCCCACGGCTTCACCCCAGGGAGCCCCTACGCCACACTTTCTGTTCTGTCATCACCGTCGACCTCATCGTCCTCCCACCTGTGACTGCGCTGGCCAGGCCACATTTCCATTTGATAGGGGCGCCCCCGGCACTGTGCTGTCCTGTGCTGGCCGCCCTGGCGTTGGTTTTGCTGCTGTGCTGGTGGCTCCCTGACTGTGGCTGTCTCCTCTTGAAGGAAGCCTGTTTCTGATGAACCTGCTGACGGCCATCATCTACAGCCAGTTCCGGGGCTACCTGATGGTGAGCGAGCTCCCCCATCCTGGCTCTGCCTGGAGCTGCCCGGAGGCCAAGCAGGGTGTGGCTTGAGCTGAGCAGCTGGGTGATCCTTGCTGGCCAGGCTCCTGGTGGGATGGGAGGGCAGGGTTGCCACCTCCTGTGGATCCGCTGGGGATACACATATGTTGTTGCTCTGGCCACTGCCAGAGATGGCAGCTCCCAGGACAGCGGACCCTAAACCCTCTTGAGGGGGAGCCGGGGGGGCCCCCCAACACACAGAGAAGAAACATGGCCCAGTGTATTGCACAGCACGCCCGTCAGACACCTTCCTGTGTGGCCTGTTCCGGGAGTCCGTGACCATCCTCTCATTCCCGGGGGGTGAGGGAGTCTGTGACCAGTCCTCTCATTCCCGGGGGGTGAGGGGCTGCCCCCAGGCATGGGGGACTGGGCCCCCTCCAAGGCTGCCCAGATTCCCCCTCTGCCTGTTCCCCAGGGGAGGGACGGGTTGGGGGTTCTGAGCCGGGGGGGGGGCTGATCCTGCCGTTCAGAGCCTTCCTCTTTGCAGAAATCTCTCCAGACCTCGCTGTTTCGGAGGCGGCTGGGGACCCGGGCTGCCTTTGAAGTCCTGTCCTCCACGGCGGGGGAGGGAGGAGCCTTTCCTCAGGCGTGAGTGCTGAGCATGGGCCCTCTTCTCCCTGAGGGTGGGCGCTGTGGCTGCTGGGCAGGGGGCGGGTGTTCATTAGGGGCTTCTCGTGCTCGGCCTGTCCCTCGCCGAGGCTGGCTGGCACCCACCTCACAGAAACCACCATGTCCCTGGCGCTCTGTGGTTCCCGGCATCCTTGCCCTGAGTCCATGCCTTTATCTTTGTGCCCCCCAGTGACCCTGGGCTGGTGAAGGGCCGAGTGGCCTGGCTTCTCCTTGTCCCCCTTCTGTGCTGACTTAGGCAGCAGAGCCAGAGGTGCGTGGGCCAGGTGTCCACACCACCGTCCTGCTTGGAAATGAGGGCAGAGAGCTTGAGGGACACTGCGGTGGCAAGTTCTGGTCCTGACTGCTCATAGTGGTGAAGGCAGTTTGCCCCTCCTCGGGGGGGCGGCAGTGGCAGGACACTCCTTACAGGGGCTCTTGTTGTGGCTCAGGCTGCACAGTGGCTTCACGGCAAAGCTCAAGCCAGACGCCAGGACTAGAGGACTCAGGCCCGGGTTCCGAGCGGGGCTGAGCTGGCCGTGCTGACTGGGCTGTGGGTTTTCCCTGCAGAGTTGGGGTGAAGCCCCAGAACTTGCTGCAGGTGCTTCAGAAGGTGCAGCTGGACAGCTCCCACAAACAGGCCATGATGGAGGTACCCGCCCCTGCTCCCAGCCTCCTCTGGGCTCCTCCCGGGAGGTCACTTGGGCCAGCAGCCCCTTTTCAGGACTGCGTGTGTGGCTTGAGGTCACCTGCAGCGTTCACAGCCCGTCGGGGTGGGGTTGGGGCTGGGGGCACTCACCTCCGAGGGCGTTCACCTTCCCGGGTGCCCCTGCTGACCTGCGCTCCTTCCTCTGCAGAAGGTGCGCTCCTATGGCAGTGTTCCGCTCTCGGCTGACGAGTTTCAGAAACTCTTCAACGAGCTTGACAGAAGTGTGGTTAAAGAGGTAAGTGGGGCCACGGCCGCCCAGGGCGGATAGTGGGGGCCGTCCAGTTTCCACCGCCCTTGATCACCTGGGGAGCTCCTCTAACGATGGGCGCCGGGATTCGCCTGCCAGGGGTCCTGGCTCCTAGGATGGGAACTGGGAATGGAGATCTCTTTGGCTCTTGGAGATTGGGGAGATTTTTATGAAATTCCCCAGACCCCAGGAACTAGCCTGAGCCCAGCCCGACACAAATAAATCTTCCAAATGGTTTTCTCCATTTCCATGACAGACTCTCCTTTTCCTGTCTGTCCTTTCTTAGGAGGTCCGCGTGCTGGTCCTCTCCAAGGCCTTTGTCTTTCGCCCTTGACACGGGTTTACAGAGTTCCCAGGTGGGCCTCAGCAGCCGTCTAAGCTCTGTGTCCGGAAGGCCTGGGCCAGGGGGGCGGAGACATTGGGAAACAGCCCAGGCGCTCACAGGCAGTGCGGGGGCAGCACGGGGGCTGCCGTTCCAGCTGCTCAGCCTCAGAGGACTGAGCCGGACCCTGGAACGGGGATGGGGCACAGAGGCGGAGTCGCAGACGCCTGCCAGTTCTGGGTCACTTTTCTCGTTTGCTCAGGCTCCTGGGACGGCACCACAGACTGGGGCAGGGGTGGGGCTGAAGCAGCAGGCATTTGTCATCTCACGGTCCTGGCCGTCAGTCCGAGGCCAAGGTGTCACAGGGCTGGTTCCTCCTGAGGCCCCTCTCAGTGGCTTGTAGGTGCCACCCTCTCCCCGTGTCCTCACCTGAGGCCTCTCTCTGTGGCCTGTAGACATCACCTTCTCCCCGTGTCCTCACCTGAGGTCTTTCTCTGTGGCCTGTAGATCCCACCCTCTCCCCGTGTCCTCACCTGAGGCCTCTCTCCGTGGCCAGTAGACATCACCTTCTCCCTGTGTCCTCACCTGAGGCCTCTCTCCGTGGCCTGTAGACATCACCTTCTCCCTGTGTCCTCATGTGGTCATCCCTCTGTGTGTCATCTCCTCTTCTTAAAAGGACCCTATTCAGATTGGATGAGGGCCCATTCTAATGGCCTTGTTTTAACAAATTACCTTTTAAAAGTCACATTCTGAGCTACTGGGGTTAGAGGTTAAAGATACGAATTCTGAGGGAGACAAAATTCAGCCCCCAGCAGCTGTCACCTGCCTCAGGATTCTGTCGGCCTCTGTGGCTGCAGGCCCCTGTCAGAGGTGGTTCTCTAAAAAACATGTTTTCCTAAGGTCCTTCCAGACCTCTGGAGTCAGACCCTGCCCCAACCTGAGCTTGAGTGGCACGTGCTCGTCCCCATTGTCACTTTGGGCATCCCCTTTAGGGCTGCATTCCTCAGTGTGGCCCCCCCAACTCCTTGGGGCATGGGCGATGAGTGTGGTGAGGATCAACAGGCGGCACTTTAAGTATTCACGCCATCAAACCTCTGTTTGGGACAAGGCTGGGCAATGTGGTATCAACTTAAGGTTGTCTTGAAGATATGAAATAAATTTTGAGTGCAGGTTTCCCAGGTTTGAGTGCAGATTTCCCAGAAACTGTGGAGATGGTCCTCAGATGACAGAAAATTAAGAAGCAGTGTTCTAGATAATGGCGCTTGTCCTAGGGCCAGAGATGTTTGGGGCTCAGGAAGCAGCTCTTAGCGACTGTCATAGGCTAGTTTGCTGTGATCCGGCCCCTTGCGGGGGCAGGCAGACGCAGGCTGGGAAAAGCCAGTCATCCTAAAGGTTCTGGAAAGGTGGTTGTCGTTTCTCAGGCTTTGCTCCTGGTGTGCTCTGGGCCATCTGGGCTCTCCCTGAACCGTTGTTGCTGTTCCCTAGGGTGCGGCTGAGTCCTGGTTGTCCAGAGCTGACTTTCCCACCCTTTTCCAGTGTCAGGATTTGATGAGACCTGGAGAGGAGTTCCTCCTCCCGTGATGCTGTGGAGGAAGAGTGGACGGATTGCTTTGGCCGTGACCCAGTAGAGCGGGCTCGTGTGCGCGCAGGAGTGGGGAAGGCCCACCAGGCTGGCCTGGCCAGATTCCCAGCCTGGCCGTCTCCTTTGAGGTCCCAGCGATGCTCTTCCCGGGGCACCGAGCACTGGGCTTTGAGATGGGAGCTTAGGTTCCACAGGTTTTGGGAGCTGCGATATCCTTAATTTGGTTTGCTGACACCTTCTTTCCTCAATAATGCTGACTGTAGAGGGGAGGCCATTGCCCCTCGGTATCTGCAGGGATTGCCTCTAGGACTCCATGTGGATACAAAATCCATGGATGTTTAAGTCTCTTATGTAAGATGATGTAGTGTTTGCAGGTAACCTACACACATCCTTCTGTATACTTTAAACCATTTCTAGACTACTTAGAATATACCTAGCACCTAGGGATGCGGCGGGAGCTTGGGGAATACGGGTAAGCAAACCTGTACGCTCCGCATGGACGCCGTTTCCCCTGAGTGTGTTTTGATCTGCAGTGAGTTCAGTCTGCAGATGCAGTGCCCGCTGATGCGAAGGGCTGGCTGAGCTTCCATTTTGGGAGGTGGATGCTTCTGGGATTGCTGAGATTTGGGGCAGCCTGTGGGTTTGGAAGCACAGAGGTGCTTTCTTGGCAGGCTGACGTCATGGGAGCTCCAGCCTTTTCGAGAGCCCTCCTGTGTGGGGTCACCGCCTGGGCGTCAGTCTGGCCGTGGCCAGGCAGTAGTTTGGTGCTTGCTGGCGAGCTCCAGAGAAGGTGCCCTGCCTGCTGCTGAAAGAAGTCTCCTCTTCATATAGGAAGCTTTTGGGGTTAAAAATGTAGTTGTCGGCCGGGCGCGGTGGCTCACGCCTGTAATCCCTGCACTTTGGGAGGCCGAGGCGGGCGGATCACGAGGTCAGGAGATCGAGACCATCCTGGCTAACACGGTGAAACCCCGTCTCTACTAAAATACAAAAAATTAGCCGGGCGCGGTGGCGGGCGCCTGTAGTCCCAGCTACTCGGGAGGCTGAGGCAGGAGAATGGCGCGAACCTGGGAGGCGGAGCTTGCAGTGAGCCGAGATGGTGCCACTGCACTCCAGCCTGGGCGACAGAGTGAAGACTCCGCCTCAAAAAAAAAAAAATGTAGTCGTCATTCATTATAGACAACAGAGGAAAGTGGGAAAATCCACCTCACTGGCTTTCTACCCAGAGACAACCACTTTAGTCATATCAGTTACTTCTCAGTTACACAGCTAACGTGTGAACACCACCTGCTCCCTGTAACAATTTAAACATACAGATAATGCTAAAATCTCTCTTGGCCACGGTCAGTCTGGGTTAAACAGAAAGTGTCGTATATGGAAGTGGCAACTACGATAAAAGAGTAACTGTAAGATGTAAGGAAACCGTGTGGTGTCCTCGGGCCGAGGGGAGTGCGTGAGAGAGGATGGACCTGGATGGGGACCCTCCAAAGCCGGGGTTCAGACCTCTTGAGAGAAGGTGTGGGTTCATCCACAGGAATGCAGAGACGTTCACTGGTCTCCCTGGGCTCCGGTTGGTCTGTGGTCATCGGGTAAGCAGGAGGCGACCCTCCCGGGTGCAGCAGGCTCAGGCTGTGAGCAGGCGGTGGCATTGTCCTGCCGAGGGAATTGTGTGCCAGTGCGGGCAGGTGGCGTTTGGGCACTGGTTTCCACCCTGAGGACTGGGGGAAGCTGAGAAATTTTCAGGAGGTCAGGCTGCGGCTGTAGGTCGCCCGGGGACTGTGTGTCTGGGACAGAGAGCGTCCACATGTGCTTCACACCACACCCCGATCCACCCTGCAGCATCCGGAAACCACAGGGGAGGCCTGCCCTCCTGCCGTGTCCCTCCACTTGCCCTCCTGCCCTCCTGCGGTGTCCCTCCACTTGCCCTCCTGCCCTCCTGTGGTGTCCCCCCACTTGCCCTCCTGCGGTGTCCCTCACTTGCCCTCCTGCCATGTCCCCCCAGCCCCTCCGCTGAGAAAGCCTCACCTCCCTCTCACTGCGGACGAGACGCTGAAAGGGACCCTGCCGTTGTGGCAGAGTGCGTGTCGAGGAGGATATCGGGAGCCGAGAGGAAGTTCACTGATCACTGGCACCGCCAGTTTGGATCTCACTCAAGAGTAGCCACTCTATTCAACTGGCTATTTTGGTGTTTTCCTTCCAGACTTTTCCCCGTGTAATTTCAGGCATTTGTAGGCACCTGAGGAAACAGTTGCTTTGTTCTTCTTTGACGTATACGTGAAGCATCGCGATTTTCACTCCGCAGCCTGCCTGTTCATGCAGCCGTGTCTTCTCGCCCTCTCCATTTTCATATGGATTTTTTGGGGGGATGAGCTGTAGCGACGTGTCACATGCGGCTGTGGAGTACTTGACACGTGGCTGTTGCCACTGAATAACTGAGTGTTGAATTTCGTTGCATCGAAATTATCATGAAATAGCCGCCGGTGGTCAGTGGCCCCGTGTGGGACGGCAGGTGCAGGTCCCCTTGCTGAGAAACATTTAGGCCGTTCCCGTTGTCGACCTCGTGCACACATGGACGTGTCTTAAGGAGGCTGCTGAGCGTGGGAAGTGCTGGGTCTCGCGAGGATCCTGACAGTGGCAGTGGCTGCCCGCCTGCCCCTCACTGCCTTCTGCCGCTGCCGGCCCACCATACAGGAGTCGGTTCTGTGCTAAGTTTCTGTAGCTCTGAGCATATCACTTACGTGTGTTTTTTCACACAGCTTTTTTGTTTTTAAATATCAGGGTGACACTTTGCATACATTTAAGGTGACTCGAATATCACAGCATGATTTCCTTACAGCCTCAGTGGACATTTCAGTTGCTTCTATTTCTCTTTGGGTGTTACAAAGACCACTGAGATGAACACCTCAATGTATAAAGCGATTTCTGTGTCTGGGATTATTTCCTGTGACTGGATAGATAGGATGGGAGATGAGGTAGGAAAAAATCTAATCCCAGAATAAGAGGGCATGAGCGTTTTTGGGCTGCAACAGCCACGGCTGCTAGACTGTGCTTCTGAGCGCGTGTGTTCCTTACCCAGCACCCGCCGAGGCCCGAGTACCAGTCCCCGTTTCTGCAGAGTGCCCAGTTCGTCTTTGGCCACTACTACTTTGACTACCTGGGGAACCTCATCGCCCTGGCAAACCTGGTGTCCATTTGCGTGAGTGCGGATTTGCCTCAGAGCTGGCCTGGAAGTGCCTGTTCCCACCCACCTTGCACGGGAGCCTGCCCCGCCTGCCTCGCCCACCGCTGTGCTGGGCCAGCCGGCGAGCCCTCTGCTCTGGCTTTGCAGGTGTTCCTGGTGCTGGATGCAGATGTGCTGCCTGTTGAGCGTGATGACTTTGTCTTGGGGGTAAGTTCTGAGCTGCCCACCTGTCAGGGCCAGGGCGAGGCTGGGCAGGGCTGCCAGCCCTGGGGCCCAATGCTGGGTGCCTCTTCTGCCCCTTTAGATTCTCAACTGTGTCTTCATTGTGTACTACCTGTTGGAGATGCTGCTCAAGGTCTTTGCCCTGGGCCTGCGAGGGTACCTGTCCTATCCCAGCAACGTGTTTGATGGGCTCCTCACCATTGTCTTGCTGGTAAAATAGGCGCGTCCGAGGCCGGCCTCTCCTGGGCGGGTGGGTGAGCGCCACCTGGGCTCTGTGCTGGCCCATCTCAGGCCTCCCCTGAGGACCAGAGGCTGTGGGAAGGTGGGCTTCTGTTCTCAGTGGTGAGGGCTGGCTTCCCTTCCAGCCGAGTTGCTCAGTGGGTAGCCGGTGGGCTTTAGGAGGCTGGGTTTCTACTGTGTTTGAGTGTCACGGGGGACAGGCTGCCACTCCTGACCCCGAGGGGAGGCCCTGAAGGACCCGTAGCCCTGGCCAGCGACTCCAGCCCGGGGCACAGCCTTTAATGTCACTGATAGACGGTGTGACCTCAGCATGGTGGAGCGAGGGGCCGGGGGCTCTCAGGCACCAGGGTGTTCTCGGGAAATGCTTACACTTCCTTTCCCCAGACCCCGTGGGAGTGAGGGCATGTCACCCTCGGGGTGTGTGTCACAGGCGGCCACATCAGAGTGACGTTTGCTGTAGCTGGCAGGCCCCTCGGCACGCGGGTGAAGAGAAGCTTGAGAAGGGCCCTGCGGTCTGTCCTTGACTCAGTAGTTTTCTGCCATCCCCGCCCCCAATCTGTGCAGTCCCCCGATTCCTGAGTCCCCCGATTCCTGAGTCCCCCGATTCCTGAGTCCCCTGATTCCTGAGTCCCCTGATTCCTGAGTCCCCCGATTCCTGAGGCCAGGGTTTCTTTCCAGCTGAAGGGAGTCCCGACATCTGCAGCCAACCCACGGGGTCCAGGACCAAGCTCTGGTTTCTCCCCAAAAGCCCCTTTTGGGGAGAATGTGTTAGAGATGAGCTTTATATTTCCTTTAAGGGCTGCCCAGATTAGTGTTGCTGTAGCGAAGCCTTCTTTTCTTTTGTAATTAAAGGTTTTGGAGATCTCAACTCTGGCTGTGTACCGATTGCCACGCCCAGGCTGGTATGTGACTGGGCAGAACCGAGGGCGGCTACAGCAAACAACACCACCACCTAGCACCCCTGGGAGGGTCTCAGTGGTGTCCAGGGAGCCAGGCCTGCCCGCCGGGTCTGCTCTGACTCTAGGGCAGACCCCATGATGGTGGAATGGGTGGGCTGATCCCTCAGCAGAGGCTGTGTCGGGGCAGGGCCCTGCCGTCGCTCTGGGCGTCCTCTCTCCAGAAGCTGGCGCTTGCAGGCTGTGGAGGGAAGCCGTTGTTCCCCCTCGGAGATGCCCTCCACAGTGGCAGTGGGCTCCCCCTCCCAGCACACATGCTGGGGGTTGGCAGTGGAGATGCCCCTGGCTCAGGTCTCAGGGGGCCTGTGATCACTGGGGTTGGGCCGAGCCCCTCTGCTGGTGGGAAGGTCCTTGGGAGAGCCCCCAACTCACAGAGTGACCTTGAGTCATCACCTCCCACTCTAGATGTCACTTTAGCCCCCTTAAAATAGTGGAGCCAGGGGCCCGGGGCTCACTGAACTCTGATGCAGTGTGCTGATTCCTCACTGCCAGGGTTCTGGCCATGAACAGACAACCTGGGCAGGGACTCTGCCCTGGCCATCAGCCGGGCTGCTCTGCCCTGGCAGTGTGGCTCCGGTGTGCCCGTGATGAGACAGGAAGGGTGGGGCACAGGGCCCAGTGTGCCAGCCTCGGCCCTGTGGTTAGGCCAGGCTCCTTGGGTCTGTGTGTGCTTTGTTATCCACCCCCCTGCCTAGGGAGCAGCTGGGAATCGCTTGGAGGGGGTGGGCACGGTGAACAGCAGAGGCCTGCTGTTCCGTCACCTCCCTGGGAAGCCCCCCAGGAAGGCAGGCAGTGCCACCGTGCTGCGCCATGGGGCTGGCGTGGCTTCGTCTGTCACGTGCACTGAGCATGCCAGCTGCACTTTGGTCTAAGTCATTACCTTGGGGGGCTGACACTCTGGATGAGAATGGGTTTGAGTTTCAATAGAAATGAAAGCATGGAAAGACCGAGACCCGCCAAGCGCAGGAAACCAAGGCAGGAGACTTGGCTCACCCAGTTCTGCTGGGGCCTGAGCTGGAGCAAGTTCAGTGTCTGGAGCCTCCGTGCCCTCCCGTGTGGACGGAGGGTCTGTATAGAAGGAGGGCTGCAGCCTTCCTGTGAGGACCGGGTGGGAAGGTGTTGGGGGAATGGGGGTCGCTCCGGGGCTGCAGATGGAAGCAGAGCAGTGAGTGACCCAGGCCCCGCCCTCTCACTGCCCGGCGGAGGCTTTTCTGCTCGGGGTTGGCTGTGGGGTGCACTCTCGTCTGTGCCGTTGCCCTCCCTGCGCCTCTGTCCAGGAGCCCAGGCGTCTCCTTGTCTCCTCCCCGTGGGGCTCCTGGGCCCCTCCAAACTCGCCCCCCGTGTCTCTCCCCAGGAGGCCGGAGATGCTGGGCTTGCTGTCGCTGTGGGACATGACCCGCATGCTGAACATGCTCATCGTGTTCCGCTTCCTGCGAATCATCCCCAGCATGAAGGTGCGTGCCGGCCCCAACCCCGCGCTCGCCCCGCCCTCCTGGTTCCCGCTGCTGCGTTGCTCCAGGGTGGGTGACCTTGGGGCAGGAAGGGCCCGAGGACTATGCCCGTCACTCTGGGTTCCCTGACTGCACCCTCAGCTCTCTGCCGTGTTCTTGTGATGCTGGGGTAGGGTCATTAGAAGCAGGATAGCCCAGCCCTGCATTTCTGGGTGGGGAGAGCAAGGCGGGCAAGGGTGTGGAGGGCGCAGTGCTTTGGCCAGTCGCAGGAGCTCCTTGGGATTGGAGCCCTGGACACCAGCGCTCCCCCAGGTCTCTGAGGTTTCCAGAAAGGTCTTTGCCGTGGCTCCCAGGGTGCTAGTAATGAGGGCAGCGGTATCTCTGGCCAGAGAGCTCCTTTCCAGGATTCCTTAATGTGGGTGCAGGTGGCTCATGATCATCTCTGAGCACTGGTTTCTCTTAATGCACCGGTTGGGAGCAGTGGGCACTTTGAAAGTGCGGGCAGGCAGAGGTGGGGGTTCTGGGCCTCGCTGCTCCTGGCTTCATGTCCTAAGACCCCTCTTCCGAGTGTCCAGGTCCCTCCTCTGTCCCCATTCATCCTTCCTCTGAGCTGTGCACCTGTCCCACCTGGCAGTATGTCCCACTTGAAGGCAGCTCAGGGATCCTGAGCCTTCCTAGGGGGCTGCTGTGCTGGGACCTTCATACATACACACACACGCACACGTGTTCACACATAATTACAACCATACAGGTACACACAATCATACACATATAGAATACAGCCGTGCATAATCTCACACACAACCACACGTGACCATGCACACGCATGCACACACAATCGCAGGCACACATGATCATACACAGTCACAATACACATCGTACAATACATATCATGCACATGCACACGTACATTCATATATACACACACCCTCGCATCACTGTGTGCACAGATAATCGCATGCAGATATCCATGTGAACCTGTGCCTGTATAAGATGCATGATCGTGTGTGCACACATCCACAGTAAGGCCTCAGTGCCACCCACAGGTTCTTGGAAACTGTGACTTTAAGGGAAATGACGCACAGCAGGCCCTGGAATCACGCCGTTTTGCTTGAAGTTGCAGTTTCCCAGGGCCTCTCACGTGAGTATATGCATGCTCACGATGACACGCCCGTGTGCACACATCCATGCTGACTGGTCTCCACTGTGGCGTTTAGCTGTGTTGTGTAATTTGGATTCCTCAGGTGGGTTGATGCGGCTGATGTGAAAGCCTTTCTCCCGGCTACCCTGTGATGAGGAGGAGCGGCTCTTTGGAGCTGGGGCCTCCCTGCTGGTTCTCAGAGGCCCCTCCTCAGACTCAGTTCCTGCGGGTGGTCCTGCCCCCTCTACCTCTGCATTGCTTTGGCACCTCCAGGCCACAGAGTAGCTGACCCACCCGCAGTGGGTTGGGAGGCAGAGAAGGGCTTCCCACAGGGACTTGAAGTCAGTGCTTGAATGAGGCTGGGCTGGAGGTGTTGGGATGCAGGAGTGGGTGAGTGAGTGCGTGCGGGTGGGCGATGCAAGCGTGTGTGAGTGCGTGTGGGTAGATGTGGGTGTTGGGGTGCGAGGGTGTGTATGGGTGGATGTGGGGGCCTGACAGGCTGTGTGGGTGTGTAGAGGCGTGTGGGGTGGCTGTGGGTCCAGGTGTGTGTGGGTTGGTGGTCATTGGCCTGCCCCATCTTGCCTTTCCGTCAGGGTCAGGGTGGTAGGCCGGGATGGTGTCCTCCCTGCGGGGCCAGGAGGAGTAAGGGCTGGCTCTCTTCCTGTCCTCAGCCGATGGCCGTGGTGGCCAGTACCGTCGTGGGCCTGGTGCAGAACATGCGTGCGTTTGGCGGGATCCTGGTGGTGAGTCCCAGGCTGCTGCTGGCGGTGGGATATGCACTGGAGCGGGAGGCTGGGAGGCTGGCGGAAGGCAGTGCCGGGCCAGCTCACTGCTCTGTCGGCAGGAAGTTTCTTGGGTTTGGACGGCAGCAGGTTCCCGAGGCCAGGGGAGTACAGGGTCGGGGTGAGAAGCCAGAGGCATCCCGTTCTTCGCAGAGCAGGGCGCTCAGGGCGGTGTGGCTGGTGGCGCTGCGTGGGCATGCTTCCCGCCCATGCCACAGAGGGTTTTGGTAACTTTTGAGTCTCTCGTGTTTTCTGGGTTGTGGATCTCGTTGAGAAACTAATGACAGAAATTTAAGAGGCACAGGGCTTTGCCTCCAGGACCCCAAAGCCCACACAAGCCCTAGGATGAGGACTTGGTCGAGGTTCCTTTCTTAGAGGGGTTTCAGGGACTTGCAGCCACATTTGCTGAGCAAGAACTGTGGGATGCCCCGGCCCCTCCCCTTGGCCAGCCTTCCAGCTGAGGAGCCCGTCTGCTCTGCCTGGTGGCCGGGCTTGGGCAGGAGAGGGGCCCGTGACCAGGCAGGCCCCAGAGCTGCTTCGTGTGGAGTGACAGGAGGCGCCCTCTGCAGGAAGCCCGGCCGCACTTCAGGCAGTTTTGTCATTTTATTCTGACCACGTTGACATAGAGACCACTGGTGTGAGAAGGTGTCTCTGGGGCCACGGGGTGCTCTGAGCTGGACCCCAGCTGTGCCTCGTGCCTCTGGAAATAGACGCCGGGAAGAAAATCTTGCCTCAGGTGCTGTCTGCCCAGCCCCCTAACTTGCATAGCAGAGGAAACTGAGGCCCAGAAAGGGGACCAGGTTAGCCCAGGCGTGTACCCCTCCGCTCTCTACTGATGCATGTTAGGGATAGGCCTGGGGTGGGCCGGCAGCCTGTCCCCTAACTGTGACTGCCAGGGTACCTGTATTCCTGTAGGAGCTCCGTGACCACCCCTGCCTGAGCCCCACTGTGTCTGTGGACCTGGCAGCCCTGGGGGAGGCCAGCTGCATGTGTTTCGAAGTAGCAGCCAGGCTGGAATCCCAGCTCTGGGCAGAGGGTCCTGGCCTCACAGGCGTCAGCCTGGCTTTGTGGTTCTGTCTGAGGGCGGGGAGGGGTGGGGGCAGGTGCGCCCATGGGTGGGGCTGACCAGTCCCTGGCTCCTGGCCCCCAGGTGGTCTACTACGAATTTGCCGTCATTGGGATCAACTTGTTTCGAGGTGTCGTCGTGGCTCCCCCTGGAAACAGCAGGTGAGGTGGGGTCTGAGGTGCCATGGGGAGTGTCTCGGGTGCCAGCGTGGGTGGGAGGCCTTGGCGGTGGCCTTGGTGGGCTCAGCGTCTCAGGAGGGGAGGCTGTTCTCCCAGTTCCTTCATCTCCTCCCTCCACCCTCTTTTCCTGATCTCCGATTTCCACCTCTGCTCCGTGCCTCTGCTAGGAGCCCTTGCCTGGAGTCTGCTAAACACATTTCTCATGGCCTGCTCAGAGCATTACTCTCCCTGCCCCCTGACCCTCTGTACCCCAGTTTGGACCTTCAGGCCAGGCTGAGCACACCAGCAGAGGAGGGGCTGTAAGGTGTCAGGCCTCAGAATCTGGAGCCCCCGCCCCTGACCCAGGTGTGTTGTGACCCCCCAGCCTGGCCTCTGCCAATGGCTCGGCGCCCTGTGGGAGCTTCGAGCAGCTGGAGTACTGGGCCAACAACTTCGATGACTTTGCGGTGAGCCCTGTGCCCTGCCCTAGTGCCCTTCTCCCTGGGCTCCTCCCCTCCCCACCTCCTGGGCCCTCCTGGACTGCTGATCTCTGCCCCTGCAGGCTGCCCTGGTCACTCTGTGGAACTTGATGGTGGTGAACAACTGGCAGGTGCTCCTGGATGCCTATCGGCGCTACTCGGGCCCGTGAGTCCCCGTCTGGGCGGCGGTGATTCTCCGTGCAGCCTGGGGGTTCCCTTGCATCCGGGCACTCTGCACTAGATGCCCGGAGCGTGGGTGCGACAGGGACTCGGGCCTTGACAGGGAAGTCAGCCAGAGTGGCATCCTGGCTGGCCTTGCCCCTGCCCCCTGCATAGCCACATCGTGACTCTCAGGATGGTGGCCAGTGACTCTGGGTTTACACCTCGTGGAGGCCATTGGTGTGTTTGGGGCTTCTGAGGAAGTCCACGGGGGTGGGGGAGCCCTGGGAAGGCTGAATGAACGAGATAGTTCAGCTCTGAGCTTGAGCTCAGACTGGCCCCAGCGATGGTCCTGGGTTTTAATCCCAGCACTGCCTCCTGCTGGCTGAGCTACCTCGGCAGCTTGTTGCACATTTCTAGGCCTCGGCTGGGTTGTTTTGAGGTGGAAATAGTAGCGCGCTCTGTATCATGGTGTGCGTGGACCGGATGCCTAGGAGCCATCCTGACCACACAGCAGCGGTGTCTGTATCGAGTGCTCTTGCTTTGCTCATCATGGTTCACGGGGTGGGCCTCTGTCCTCCACAGGTGGTCCAAGATCTATTTTGTATTGTGGTGGCTGGTGTCGTCTGTCATCTGGGTCAACCTGTTTCTGGCCCTGATTCTGGAGGTATCAGAGATCCCCACCCAGGCTGTTCTCCGTGGTCATTTGTTTCTAATTCACTCTCGATGGGCCTGAGGCCACTGGCCAGGCCTGCCTGGAACTTTGATGGGAGAGTTGTGCTGGGTTAGGCGGGTCCTGAGTGAGGCTGAGCCCTTCCTGTGGGGCTCAGTGCTGCCTCCCCTGGCTGCTGGGGCCTTGGGGGACGCTCCTGACATCTGGGCTGTGGGAATTCTCAGGCCGCCAGGTCGGGCTGAAGGAGGGACTTGGACGTCGGCTCCAGGAGGAGCCAGCAGCCTCCTGAGGCCTGTGCCTGGGTGTCCAGGGTGAACGGCTCAGCCCCCTCAGTGGGTGCCCTGTGGCTGACCCTGGAGGGGCTGGGGATGGGGCAAGGCTGCTTTCACTCGGGGCCCACACTCACTGGCCACTCCCTCCTGCTTGCCAGAACTTCCTTCACAAGTGGGACCCCCAGAGCCACCTGCAGCCACTTGCTGGGACCGCGGAGGCCACCTACCAGATGACTGTGGAGCTCCCATTCAGGTGTGTGAGTGGGGAAGGCCTTCTGTGTGGCCCCCTGGGGTGTGAAGCCAAGAGCTGGGGGGTGGAGGGGCCAAGGTGGCCGGCAGGCCCTGATGGCCCTCCTCCCTCTCAGCCCGGTTATCTGGCTTTGGCCCTGTGCTACATGGGAGAAGCTCAGAGCTGGAATCGGGAGGCTTCCTCTTCCTGCCACTGGGGTCATATCCTTTGTCCTGTCCTGCTTGGGCATATTTAAGGCACCATCCTTCAGGGTCCGTTGGATTCTGTTGGATGTAAACAGGGGACCTGAGGAAACCGCACCCATCTCTTCTCCTGGCAGCTTTGAGATGGTTCCTCTACTAGTCCGGAAAGGTGACCACCCAGAAGCAGCCTGCTGTGGGGCTGTGCCTTCTACGAGGGGCTGCTGAGTCGCTGCAGCCAAGCCCTGCGGTCCTGCCAGCCAGTGGGAAGATGTGCCCCCTGGGCTTTTGAGAATACTGTGTAGATATTTCTAGGGCCCGCATCCATCCTGAGGCTCATCTGAGTCCCCGTGTCTCTGTGTCCCTGTGACACTCACTTTGCATGTGTTGCTAAGCTCTGCTCCTTTGTTCTTGTGAGCAGACCGGGGTGTCCCTCCTTTAGAGGCCCCTGTGTGCATCTTTCCTCAATTCCACAGGGATATTCTGGAGGAGCCCAGGGAGGATGAGCTCATGGAGAGGCTGAACCAGCACCCGCACCTGCAGCTGTGCAGGTGACATCCGGGCTGCCGTCCCAGCCAGGGCGGCAGGAGAGAGAGGCTGGCCTACACAGGTGCCCATCATGGAAGAGGCGGCCATGCTATGGCCAGCCGAGCAGGAAGAGACCTTTCCTCTGATAGACCACTAAGCTGGAGACAGGAATCAAGTCCTTCGCGTGCGGCCCAACAGCCATCCACAGAACAGCTGCTGGTGCTTCCGGGAGGCGCCACGCGCTCCGCTTTCTTTTATAGCTGCTTCAGTGAGAATTCCCTCGCCCACTCCACAGGGACCTTACAGACAAAAAAGCGAGAAGCAGCGGCCTCCCCTGTCCCCTGCAGCTTCGGGTGCCTTTGCTGCTGGTGGCCGTTAGGGACCACAGGCCTGACCAGGGCCCGCACAGGTTAACTGGCAGACTTCCGGGGCATTCTGGTGGGGATGCTGGTGGTTTGACATGGAGAGAACCTTGACCGTGTTTTATTATTTCGTGGCTTGCATGAGTGTGTCTGCGTGTGTTTCTTTAGGGGTCTGATTGCCAGTTATTTTCATCAGTAAGTCTTGCGAAGAATGGGATTGTCATTCTTAACTTCAGCACAATTCTAGTCCTGCTTCTCCGGAGTGGGGTTGTTGAGTAAAGCTGCTTGGGTTGTGCACTGCACAAGGGCACGTGGCTGTGAGGCGTATCCTGGGGGTGGGGGGCGCCGTCTACCTGCCATGAGGGGCACCTTTTCTGTTTTGCTCAAGGGCATGTATAAGCCAATGGTGACCTTGTTTCCTGTGTCCTCAGGTGTGTGGCAGGGGGCCTGGAGTGGGGAGGTGGGGCAAGTGAGCAGTGTGTGGAAAGCCTTGTTGCCACTTGAAGCTCTCCAGGTCCAGACTGACCAATGGTTTTCTCACCTCAGGGGCCAACCCACGCCCCCTTTCTGCTGAGGTTTGGGTGCCATCTAGTGGTGGGATGGGATTTGGTTGACTATTTTTAAGGCAAGGTGGACCCAGCAACTTCCAGAAACAACTCGGGGGACACCACTCCCTGTCACACTGCACATGGAGCCTGGTGCCCGGTCCGTGCCCGAGCTCAGCAGGACCAGGAAGGGATGGGCCCTGCCAGGGTTGCCTGTGCACTGTGCGTTTTCCCCTGGGAGGCACAAGTTCTTTCATCTGCTTTTCCTTTAGAGGTGCTGAGCCCACGCCATAGCCCCTGTGGGGTGGCTGGGGAGGGGGTGACGCGAACAACAGCGTGGTTGGTATTGAGACTGGGGAGAGGAGCAAGTCCGAGGAGAAGGTCATGAGTTCCTTTTTACTCATGTCGAATAATAACAATAACGATATGGAAACCACCACAAACTTGGGGAAAAGTTGCAAGTCAAGAGAAGCTTCCTTCTGAATCACTCGAGTGGTTGCCGTTCTGGCCCTGCACCCTCTGTGCTTTGGGACGGTGTCCAACCCGCATTCGCGTCAGGAGTGAGTCGCACGTGGCTTTGTGGTCATGGTGACTTAATCCGCCTGGACGGTGGCTCCGTCTCCCTGGGCTTGTACGACCTTGGCACTTCTGGAGATAAGCCCGTGGCTCCCAGGTTGTTCATGTGAGGTTTCCTCGTGGTAGGTTCTGGGTCTGCGTTTCGTCTAGGAGTGTCACAGGAGGGACGCTGCCTCCTGGCAGGGGCTGCCCGAATGCAGTTAGCCTCCTGCTGGTGTTCTCTCTTGTTGCCTGGTGAAGGTGGCCCCGGTCAGCTTCTCCACTGCCCAGTAACGACCCTTTGTAATGAATGAGTGGGGAGGTAGTGTGAAGCGATGCCAGTATCCCATCCCCGTCAAACTGCCTTTACTTTTTCCTTTCTTCCTTGCTCCCACCTGTGTGGACCTGGCCCCTGCTTGTATTCAGGGCTGTGGTCTGTTACGATGTTTACTCTCCGGCTCATCGGAGAGTTTGACCTGTGAGAGCTCCTTCCTCTGCCTTTTGTGTTTCTTTGTTATGTACCTACAGTTCTTTAGCTGTTTCTTCACTTTCTGGTGCAAAAAGATGTTCCAGCCTTGTCTTATACCTGGCTGCCCCTTTCCCTTTCATTGACTGGAGCGAGCCCCGGCTCTGAGGAGCCCTGTTCCTTTGAATGGAGAGCAGCATCCAGGAATCAGGCTGTGGGTGCGAGGGGTGCTCCTGGCTGTTGCGGATTGCTGCGCACGGGAGCTCTTAGTGGACAGAGCTAGAGGATATGTGCATGTACTTCCATTTCTCTCATCTATTAACAGCTGAGAATGACACCAGTACCTCTGATTTCAGCCCAGCACCACAGGTTATGTTCCAGCTTTCTCTCTTTCCATAGTTCTAAGGCCCTTTCTGGAAATGGTTCTTATTCTCCTTATTCAATCTATTATTGGGTCAGTTTCCCTGCATGTCACCAGCCTCCCATCACTGCCACCCACTCCCCACAGACAGGCCCTGCTCATCTGACTGGGGCTTTGACTCCCACACTGTGTGCCCCTCTTGTGTGGACGCCCTTCTGCCAAAACCTCCGACAAACAGCTTTCCAAATGGAAGTTGTCACTGTCAGGGCCTTTACAATCAGGAACAGCAAAATCTACATGCTGCTGAGGGTCCTGGCTCATTAAGATGCAATAAATATGCAAGTACATAGAAATAGCAGTAGAAGAAATGTAATGCTTTCTTCTCAAATATGTCTACATACAAAAGCCAAAATTATTAAGAATAGTAAGAATTCAGCACAGTTGTTTTCTATGAGATTTAAAAAGTTTTTACTTTATTACCTATTCATGTATTTATTTTAGGGTCTTGCTCTGTTACCGGGGCTGGAGTGCAGTGGTGTGATCATGGCTCACTGCAGCCTCCAACTCGTGGGCTCAAGCAGTCCTCCTACCTCGGCCTCCTGAGTAGCTGTAACTACAGGCACATGCCACCAGGTCTGGCTAATTTTTTCATTTCTTGTAGAGATGGGGTATTTCTGTGTTGCCCGGGCTATTCTTGAATTCCTAGGCTCAAGTGATCCTCCCACCTTGGCCTCCCAAAGTGCTTAGATTACAGGTGTGAGTCACCGCACCTGGCCTGCCATGAGATTATATACTGGAATCAATTGCTTTTCTAGATACTAGCAGTACGCTTGTAAATTATATTCAAGAATTCAGTTATATTCATTTTTTTTTTTTTTTTTTTGAGGCGGAGTCTCGCTCTGTCGCCCAGGCTGGAGTGCAGTGGCGCGATCTCGGCTCACTGCAAGCTCCGCCTCCCGGGTTCCCGCCATTCTCCTGCCTCAGCCTCCCGAGTAGCTGGGACTACAGGCGCCGCCACCACGCCCGGCTAATTTTTTTGTATTTTTAGTGGAGATGGGGTTTCATTGTGTTAGCCAGGATGGTCTCGATCTCCTGACCTCGTGATCCACCCGTCTCGGCCTCCCAAAGTGCTGGGATTACAGGCTTGAGCCACCGCGCCCGGCCAGTTATATTCATTTTTTAAAGGATATTTAAGATTAAAAATTCTTAAGGTTTCTAAAAATAAATGGAAGGAAGATATTCAAGGCCTACATACAGAAAACTATAAAACTTCATTAAAGCCCATGACTGTTGATACAAGTAAATAGAGACTATGGTAGTTTTCTGTTGCTGTGTAACAAGTCCCCACATACTTGGTAGCTTATCACAACCTCATTTCTTAGCTCCAAGCTGCAGGTCAGACATCCAGGCACGACTTGGTAGGTCCTCCGCTCAGGGTGTCACACAGCAGAAATTGAGGTGTCAGTGGGCTGGGTTCCTTCTGGGAGCTCCGGGGGAGTTTGCTCCCATACTCACTTGGGTTGTTGGCCAAATGCAGTTGCTTGCAGGTATAGGGCTGATGTCCCTGTTTCCTGCTGGCTGTCAGCCGGGGGCTGCTCTTAGGGACTAGAGGCCACCCACATTCCTTGCCATAGGGTCCCCTCCATCTTCAAAGTCAGCAACAAAGAAGCCGCCTCACATTGACTCCCACTTGCCCTTTGAATCTCTTTAAGAAAAGCCTGTGCCATTTACAGTTTCACCTGATTAGGCCAGACCCACCAGGACAGCTGTCCATCCTTAAAGTCCTGTGTGCCACCTAACACAGCCCAAGCCCGGGAGTGACGTGTTCACGGGAGGAGACTGTGTAAGGGTAAGGATCACTGGGGTCACCTGTGTGCCACCTAATAGGCAAGCCACACACTGGGAGAAGATTTTGGTAACTGATACGGCTAAGAACTTATATCCAGACCACATAAAAACTACCTACAAATTAGGAAGAAACAGACAAAGCAATAGAAAGTTGGGCTTTTACCAGAAAAGCAAACACCAGGTTCCATAGCTATGTCAAAAGGTGCTCCATCTTACTAGTTATTAGAAATATGCAACATGAAACTGAAACACGACATTTCACTCACTCCATGGTCAAAGTGGAAGAGGTTGGACCATCTAAATTGTTGGTACTTACATGTTTACCCTTGGAGACAAACGAAGCTGAAACAACCTCTTTGGAAAATTGTTTGGTGTCATTTGTTGCAATTGAATAGGACATATCTTAGTAGTTCTCTGCTAGATACACTGACAAGAGAAACTGCTGCGCATGTGCACTGGAAGACAGTTGGCAGAGTGATCCTGTATCAGTACTAGCAACACACCTGCCAGCCGAAACGTCCTCAACAGAATGACAGGTACACTGCAGCTTGGTGACAGTGGAATATTACACGGCCATGAACATGAATGAACTCCAGCTGCAAACAGCTACCTGGAAACATCTTAGAAACATATTGTGGGGTTAACAAGTTCTGAAAGTCTCCACATGGCACAGTATTATTCATGTAATCTTCAAAAACAAGGTTTAAACAACGTACCATGCAGGCATGCATACGTCAGTGATGAGATTACTTCAACACAAGACAGAAGCCTATGGTCCAGGGAGTGGCCACCTCTTCGGGAAATGGGGATGGGATGGGAAGGAACTGACTGCCATGAGCAAGTTCCGGGGGACGTTCTTGTCCTGGTGGGGCTGGGCAGGGCTCATGGTCATGGTATTAACCTTTGGAACATACACATGTACGTGTGTCGTTTTGCATGTGCCAGATATTAAAAGGAGAATGAGAGGAGAGGCATTGAAGACAGGGAGGGTGGACGGCTCCCCCAGGGAATCTCGCTGCAAAGGGGATATTGTGGTGGTTTTCACGTGGGAGGATCTTGTGTGGACTGATGGGGGAGACCTGGGGTGCAGCCAGAAAAGGGACAAAGCAGGAATGAGAAGGCCGGGCAGGGGTCAGCTACGGGGACGTTGCTGGGCAGTGGCAGGACATGCAGTGCCAGGGGCACAGTGGGGCAGACGCAGGGTGGGGCTGGGTTGGGCTGGCAGGGCCTCTGCCCCCAGGGCTCAAGCACAGGGCTGACCAGAGCTGTTGTTCTGCTGGCCCCACAGGCCTGGTGTCTCCAGTGGGAGCCCTCAGTGGCCATCAGGGTCCTCTCCCAGTTTCCCTCCCACGTGCTGTCCCCAGTGCAGGTGGCTGGATGGGGTCCGAGATCCATGCCCAGTCTGTCGCTGGGGCCTGGGATCAGGGTCTTAGCAAGCAGGCTGGGGCCTTTCATGTGGTCTCTGTCCCGCTCGGCACAGCAGGGGGAATCTTCCCTACCGCCAGAATGGCTTGGCTTGGGTTTCCTGCCTGAGATAATTAGTGGTTCTTAGGAAAAGGTTAGAACAGTTCTTGCTTAAAAACCACCGAATGGGACTGGGCACACCGCACCGCTCCTAAAAATCAAAGAGGAGGCGTGGAGCCCAGACAACACTCCTCACATCAAAGCGGCCAGCAGACGGCCCAGGGCAGCGGGCACAGCCTCCTGTGCGCCTCTCCCCAGCCCTCGAATCACGTGTCAGGGTGTGTGTGTGGGGCAGCTATTCTTCTGAGTAATTCAATCGGAGCCTTACAGGGTGGTGGGACCCACACCTGTGGGGGGGTCTGTATAGGCCTGGGTCCCTCCCTGGTTCCGACCACAGTTGGCTAATCCACACCTGGGCCTAGGCCCCAGCAGCACCTGTTGCCAGGTGAGCCTGCCTGCCTGCCTCCCAGGCCCTGCGGGTTGTGGCCTTTTTAAGCACAGCTGACGGGCACACTGACTTGTGAGGTGGGTGGGGGCCCGATAACACAAGTCCATGGCGAACATTCTAGAGTGGTTCTTATTTCCGAAGCTGAGACCTACGCAGTGCTGGGTGTTTGCCAGCACGTCTCTGACTTGAGTATGCGTCAGAAGTCCCTGGGGAATGTTGACAACGCAGATTCCCAGCCTCTGCCCCCGTTTCTGATGGAGATGGCCAGGCTTGAGGATGTACATGTGTGAAAAGTTCCAGGTGCTGCTGCTGGCAGGGGCCACATGTGGAGGCCGGGTGGCCTAGGAGCTCCAGCTTCCCTCCCTCCTTGCCTTGTTTTCTTTCAGTAAATTGTAAGGAGCACCCAGAGCTGCTAGGGACCAGTTTGAAACCAGCAGTGCTTTGGGAGGAGCAGCTGCAGAACGGCCCCTTCTCTGGGTGGTTGGAATGAACCCAGCCTCTCTGGGTGGGGGAATCAGGGAAGAGCGCTGGCTGCTCAGTGCTGCGGTGCCCCTGGCCACACTGGTGGACGTGTGGCTTGGCCGGCAGGAGCCAGGCAGGACGTTGGCCCATCTGCCTGGGCTCTGGAGTGTGTGCAGGGTGCACGGCTGGATGTGGAGAGCCTGACCGGACCCTGCCACTCCCAGGGGCACAGACACCAGCAAGAGCCCCTGGGCATGAAGAGAGCAGAAATGGGGTCCCGGCCTCTGTGGGGTCTGGTAGCTCCCGGCTGATGCCTCCAATCCTACAGCTCCATGCTCCTGGGCTTTTGAGCCCCTCCACTCCCCCTGCGAGGCCCTGTGGTGTGGAGAAATCTGTAGTTATTCGTGCCATCGAATGCCAGAAAGAACAGAAGGTGGCTGACATCTGGTGTTGTAGCACGCAGTCAGTGTTTGTCTGGGGCTACTGTGAGCCAGGCACAGGGTGCTCACGTTCTCACCTGGACGTACCAGGGGGACGACAGAGAAAAGGCTGGGACCAGGAGGAGGAGGAAGAGGCTGGATATGAAGCGTGAAGACCTGCTGTTACTCCAAGCCAGCTTGGAGCTTCCTAAGGGCCTTTGGGAAAAGGGAAAAGGTTTCTACCTGAAGAGGCACGGGTCTTCATGTCGGTCAGCCCGGCCCTTCCTGGCGGAGACGAGCCTGGGTGGGCTAGGCCTGGAGGAGGCCACCACCTGGCGTTGGTGACCCCAGCACCATGTTGGGAGACATTGGGATGTGAGCCAGGACCCAGAGAAGCCTCGGTTTGGTCGTCTGCGTGTTTCGAAGGCTCGTGGCGGGAGGCCCAGGGGGTGAAGGGGGTGAAGGCACTTTCTAGTCTTGGAGGCAGGGAACACATGGCCATTGTGTTTTAGTTCCCTTGAAAGGAATCTCAGGAGAGTAATAATAGTGATAATTGGTTGGGAGTGACAGAAGTCATGTTGCTGGGGGCCTGCTGGCCTCTAGGTGCTTTCCGGAGCCCTTTACCTGCTGGCCGGAGGAAGGATGTGTTTAATCCTACAGAGTCACCCACTGACAGATGGGGAAACTGAGGCTCAAAGAAGGTGGATAACCTGCCAAGACTGCATGGCCGGCGAATGGTGCTGCTGCTGCTGCTCCTCCCGGCCCCAGCCTTCTCTGCTTTTGACCACCTGGTACCTCTGGGTGGAAATGTGAGCTCCGTGTGCCTGGCTTCTTCTAGCCCCGGATAAACACTCACTGAATCAATGCTGCAGCATCAGATGCAACTCCCAGGACGGCCCTTTGCCCACCACGGCAGGGTGGCCATTCCCAGTGGCTCTGTGTGTCACCGTGGAAGGTAGCAGGTGACACTCGGCCTAGAGTCTGAGGCTTGGCCTGGGTCCTGCCTGCTACTGGCCGTGGTCTTGGACTTGAAATCGGCTTTCCCTGGCTCCTATCCTGTCTTTTGGAAAAGGAGGCGAGTGGGCTTGTTGGGAGAATGGCAGTGAGGAAGCCGAGCCAGGGACCTGGGCTGTGAGCTTCAACCACCGGCTTCAACCCTCAGAGCCCCTTGCATGTGGGGTCATTGTCCCCGTTTCGCAGGTGAGGAGACTGAGGCACAAGGTGATTCAGGGGCCCATGCAGACAGGTGGCAAGGTGGAGCGTGAGCCCAGGGCCCCTCTGCCTGCAGCCCCAAGCCGTGGCCACGGACTTCCCATGGGGTGGCTCCTGGGTTTCCAGGCCTGGGCTCAGCCATAGCGACTGCGGTCTGGGTGGACCACCAGCCTCTCTACACTCAAGTCCTTAGCTCTCAGTGTTCAGGATGGCGGTGGGCATATGGCCCCTCTCCTTTCCCATGTCCCGTGGTAATGACCTTGATAAGTGCAGAGTGGAGTGAAGAGTGAGGGAGGGAGAAGCAGTGTGGGGTGCAGCAGGCGGAGCTCCCAGTAGAAATGCTCTGGGCGAGGGACCCTCGAGGCCGTGGTTGCCGCCGCTTGCAGGACCCATCCCCGGTGCAGCCGGGCCCTCCCATTGCCAGGTGAGGGGCACCAGGCATGTCGGAAAGGAGGGGGCTGTGGGTCAGCCGTGGAACTCATGGGAACTCTGTTGGGACGGGAGTCCTGGGATCTGGCCACTTTCTTCCTCTCTCCTGGCACCTCTTCCTTCCAGATTTGCCGATCGAGGCACTGGCAGGAGAGGTCAGCGGCGAGGGGCCTTCCTTTCTTGGGTCGATGGAGGTGGGCTCTGACGTCGGTTGATGCGGGTGGCCTCCAGCTGAATTGGGCTCCCTGGGTTCCTGTCAGCTCCTCTACTGGGCCCTTCATTGGCCCAGCACCTCAGGCACTGGGGACCCTGGTCCTTCTATGGGTCCTTAAGCCAGTCTTCAAATAGTTCATGCCAGGGTCCTCTGCCCCTCCCGCGTGGTCCCCACCTGGATCCCGGCAGCATCAGTTATTCTTGGGCCCACTGGCTGGAGGCTAGAGGTGCCCTCCCCAGCCCACCCCCACATGGCCGGGCTGCTGTGGCATCAGGCACCATCTCCATGTGGGGGCCACCAGGTGGCCCTGAGCCCTGTCACCAGGCTGGGCGTTGGCTGGTGGAGTGGCCACACCCTTTGCACTAACCCCACTTTCTGGGTCCCTCTGGGTGTTCTCTCATCTCCAGTGGGTGAAAGGTGAAGAGGCCTACAAGTCGGGAGCTGGTTTTTATTCGTTTCCTCTGTAAATTCTTATGTCCAGAGGCCTCCTGCCTTGGGATGTCACATCTCCAGTTTTCGGGTGGAAATGCCCATTTTAAATCCCGTTACAGGTGTGTTTGCAGAGCAGCAACACTGCATACATATGAACGCGTCCCGTGGATGGTGGGTCAGTGGGGCATTTGCTCCTTTTATTGTCCTTTTTAGTATTTTATTATTGTTTGAGACGGAGTTTCGCTCTTGTCACCCAGGTTGGAGTACAGTGGCGTGATCTTGGCTCACCGCAGCCTCTGCCTCCCGGGATCAAGCGATTCTCCTGCCTCAGCCTCCTGAGTAGCTGGGATTTCAGGTGTGCACCACCACGCCTGACTTTTTTATTTTTGTATTTTTAGTAGAGATAGGGTTTCACTGTGTTGGCCAGGCCGGTCTTGAACTCTTGGCCTCAAAGGATCTGGCTGTCCCGGCCTCCCAAAGCGCCACGCCACTGCGCCCCACCTCACATAATGTATTTAAATCAGTCCCAAATCCACGGAGATACAAGGAAAATGATTACATTGAGCAGCAGTTAACAGAATATCCTAGACCCCGAGGTGTGACGGAGCAAGGCCTGTGCAGCTGCAGCGCAGCGCTGAGCAGGGACGCGTGGAGATGCCGGCTGCGGTGGCCGCGTGATTTGAAGGTAGCTGTGCCTTCTGCTCGGGGTGGGGCGGAGGCCTCAGGGACACGACTGCGGTCTGTGGCGTGCTCATATTGGAGGGAGTGCCGGGAAGTTCCCAGGCCCGGAATGGGTGAGCCTTCTGTTGGTCCATACAGGGCTCCTGCCTGTCTTTTGTGAGTGTAATGTCGGGGGCAGCTTAGTTCTGATTTCAAGCTCAGCTGCACCTCAGCTCCGGTGTAGTTTAGTGGCTTAGCCGCGACAGGGAGTGCATGGGGTCGGCCCAGCCCCCTCCCCACGAGGCCTTTCCTGATCTCCCCCATCAGAGCAACGCCCTCTCTGTTTCTACCACCTGTTCTGTCTGTCCCGGCATCAACCTCGCCCTCCTGTCTCGCAGCTGGCTGTGGGCCTGTGAGTGCTCCTGGAAAGCCCTGGTCACAGTAAATGAGCTGATAGCATGGCACCCGATCCACCCAAAGCTGACACTCACCAGTACATATGGAAAGTGGGGTGGTGGGGCAGCTTTCCGGCATTGTTCCAGTGGTTTCCAAACGTTAGTGTCCGTCGGGATTCCTGGAGGGCTCACGGAAGAGGCCGCTGGGCCCCGCACCAGGGTTCCGATTTTGAGGCCTGGGAAGGACCTGGGAATTCCGCTCCTGACCAGCTCCCTGGTGATGCTGATGGTGCGGGCTGGGGGTCATACGCTGAGAACCACCTCTCAGCATTAGCATCACTGTAGTGGGCTGAACAGGGATCCCCCAAAGTCCTAACCGTTGGTACCTCGAATGAGACCTTATTTGGGTAACAGGGTCTTTGCAGATGTAATTAGATTAAATGCCTTGAGGGGAGGCCATGCAGGATTTGGGGT
The DNA here is from genome assembly GCF_037993035.2 of Macaca fascicularis. Taxonomy (NCBI): domain Eukaryota; kingdom Metazoa; phylum Chordata; class Mammalia; order Primates; family Cercopithecidae; genus Macaca; species Macaca fascicularis. The sequence goes on along the minus strand of NC_088388.1, from coordinate 5,559,293 downwards.
GGCCCTGGATAGAATGACTGGTGCCTTATAAGAAGGGAGAATGCAGAGACCACAGAAAAGGCCACGTGAAGACAAAGAGGGCAGAGACTAGAGCGATGTGGCCACAAGCCAGGGAATGCTGGGAGTCCTCCGGGGCTGGAAGAAGCAGGGAAGACCCTCCTCTAGAGCCCCCTGGTGGGAGCACGGCCCTACCGATGCCCTGACTTCTGACCCCCGGAACTGTGGGAGAAGAAACCTCTGCTATTCTGAGCACTGGTTGGTGGTGATTGTTGTGGTGGATGGAGGAGACCAGCACAGCCCCGAACTGTGCTCATTAGCAGCTGCTTCCGGGTGCCGAGCTCCACAAGACCTCACGTCGCGACCTCCAGGCAGCCAAGGCTACATGGAGCGAGTGCAATGATTTTATGCTTCTGTGCCCTGCTGTTTCTCCATGAAGCGGCCCAGGGGTGCTTCTGGAACACATCTAGGCCTGAGCCCCTGGGTTCCGGGAGCCTCTGGAGGGCTTGCAGCCTGGGGCCGTCCCCAGGGCTCCTCTCTCTCTCAGTTTTGTTTGGAGCGGTGGCCTTGAATGCTGCCCGAGCCTGGGTTGGGGGTACCAGCTGGGCAGAGGGATGCCCTGTGACTTCTCAGGGGGCTGTGGCATTTGGGAACAACCTTTCTTGGGCCCAGGGTGGGGGGTCCATGGGACAGGCGTGGCAGGGTGGTGCTGGTGCAAAACCGCCTGCCCAGGTGGGGAGTGCTCCAGCCGCATGGGGTATCAGTCACCTTGGGTATTGCTCCAGGAGCAGGCAGTCTAGGAGACCTCAGAGGAGGCCTGCCGGCTGGTCCACTGGTTTGTCAATCACTGGCAGGCCAGAGAGTGATGAGCTGGGCTTGGAGGGGACACAGTCTTGGATATGAGCCCAGCTCTGTGGGCACGGGCACTGTGGCCCCTTCTCTCCACTGGCCTCAGGTTCCTGGTGTGTGAGATGGGGTGGAAGTGAGGGGAAGGGGCTCCTGGCAGGGCTGCGAGCCTCCTCCCTCTGGGTCCCACATAGGTGCTGGGTCCCAATGCCCACCTTGTCTCAGGGGTGACGTCATCACCTTTTGGAGAAGCCCCAGGTGGTGTTGAATAGCGAGCCCCACCCCAAGTGTGCACCAGGGAAGCAGTATCTGCATTGCAGACCTAGCAGTCGAGGGCAGGCATGACTGAGCCCATTCCAGCTGGGCCTGGGGCAGGAGGCTGGCATCGCTGGCACCTTGTAACCCACAAGATGCCCTCAGAGCATAATTTGCATACAGGTGAGGGCCTGCGACAGAGGCCCTGGATTTCCAGAGGCAGGGCCAGGTAGAGCAGGTAGGCTAGACACACCTGGAGATGCTACCCTGGGTACACGCAGTTCCTGGGTAAGCCAGCGGAGGGCAGCAGAGCCTAGTGGCAGGAGACCCGGTGCCCAGGCCCTGGTACCCTCCTAGCACCGCCCAGCACCAGGCCTGGGAGGGCAGGGGGAGTCCCCTCCCGGCAGGAACTCCTCCTCCTCCTGGCAGCCTTCCTGGGCCTGTGCTGGGAACCTTGCAGTCCTTGCCTAAGGGACCCTAGGGGAATCCGCATGGTGGCGGTGACAACCAACACTTGTTAGATTCTAGCCAGGAGGGAGGGCAGCTTGCTTTTAGTGGGGAGAGGGTGTGATGAGGTGGGCGGCTGGCTTCCGTCCCCAGGCCAGCCGGCCGCCTGGAGTGCAGGGCGCCGATGGAGCCATCTCTGGCTGTGGGGTTCCCTCTGGGTGGGGCTGGAGGCGCCCCTGGGTCTGTCCACCTGCCAGCCACTGTGGGGACACTGAGACTCCCTTCTCCCCGGGTGGGGCACGTCAGTCCCACCAGGTATGTGAGGTGCTCAAAAGACCCTGTGATTCTGTGGGTATGCGACTCATTCCATCGCAGTGGGCCACTGGTGAGGGGGGTCGCGCTTTGCAGACAGGGCCAAAGTCCCAGGAGGGGGAATAGGTTGGGAGCTGTCAGAGGTCGAGTTGGACAGCTGCCCCTTTCCCCCTGAACTCCACAGCCCCTCCTCCTGGAAGTGGACAGGGCAGGGAGGACTGAGAGGGGAAACTGAGGCCCAGACATGCTGGGCAATAGCTGAGGTCACCCCAGTGTCTGTTCCTTGAGTGCAGCAGCAGCTTGGGCCCCAGGTGCCCTGCCCATCTGTCAGCTCCCCCCCAACCCTTCCCTGATTTTTCTCCTTGACATAGCCCACCCAGCCTCTGGCACAGCCCTGGAAAAATCATCAAAGAAAACTCTGGGTGCTGGGCCAGCATAAGAGCAGAGCCTGGGGGACTCTGGACCTCCGTCGGTGGCCGCAGCGAGAACACTCTGGGTAGAAGTGTGTTGTGCACACTCATGCATTCTCCCTTCTGACTTACAGAGGAGGGAGCTGGGGCTCAAAACATCCTGGAACACGCTCACCCCTGAGCACACCTGGGCTGGCTGCCTCTAGGCACCAGGGTGGTGGTGGCCACTCTGATGGGCAAAAGGGATTGCATTTGTTTTGGGGACTGTCTGAGGTTAGGAGTCACCCAGTTAGGACAGGAGAACATGGGTGGGGGATATTGTCTCGGTCTGAGTGCCCGAAGGTGGCGGTGTTAGCTCAGCTGTGGGGACAGGCGGTGCACAGCCTGCGCTCTGGCCAGGAGGCGGGGACGCATCAGGGGCTCTGTGGCTGGAGGCAAGGAGACCTCTCAGCAGTGCTGGGAAGGGGGAGTGAGGGCCCTGCTCCCGTGAGAAGTGGCAGGTGGGCAACAATGGCCATGGCTGGGCTGGAGGAAAGCTGCTGACCCACACCACTCAAGCGGGACATGGGACCGGCCCAGGCAGAAGGGCCCGAGACTCCGGGGCCCTCATCAAACGTTCGCTGGCTCCTTGCGGTCTGATGAAGGGTTCGCACGCCCAGCAGCATGCCCCCTCTGGGAGGCAATCTTGCCCAGCTCCTCCACCTCTGGCATTTGTTTCAGTTGCCAAGAATGTGTTTGGGGGCGCCGGGGCCGATGGTCCCGCTTTCCACCTGGCGAGTAGTCCTGTCACATAACTGAAAGTCAGTGGCTCCACCTGACCACAGGGCAGGCAGGATGGCGAGCTCTGCTCCCACCTGCACGGGGGCAGCGGCCCCAGGAGGCGGACTCCGGGCTGGACGGGAGAAAGGGGGAAAAGTGAATCTGGTAGAGGTTACAGAGGGGCCACCCACTTGACTGGTGCAAGCAGGAATGCTCCCAAGAGAGGCCACCCTTCCAGGCTCTGGGGACCTGTGTGCACCGGGGTGGAGAGTTCTAGCATTTATTATTATGATTTGTTCCAGAACAAAATTCACTCCCATCCTCAGCTGGCCAATAATGTGGTAGGAACAGGTGGGAGCTGAGCCCCATGGCTCAGTTGCAGGGCGCTGGATGCTGTATTTGATTTTCTGGGGCTTCTGTGCAAAGTACCACAGCCCGAGTGGCTTTAGACAATGGAAATGTGCTGTCTTGCAGTTCTGGAGGCTGGAAGTCCCAGGTGCAGGTGCTGGCAGGACCGTGTGCCCTCTTGAAGGCCCGAGGGAAGCGTCCCTCCTTGCTGCTCCTGGCTTCTTGCGGCTCTGGCGTTCCTTGGCTTGTGGCTGCATCGTTCCAGTCTCTGTGTCTCCCCTTCACGTGTCTTCTCCCCTGTGTGTCTCTGTCCACATTTCTCTCTACTTATAAGGACACCCATTACATTGGATTCAGGGCCTCCCCTGCTCCAATATGACCTCAACTTAATTACATCTGCAGGAACCCTATTTCCAAATAAAGTCACATCTGAGATTGCAAGTGGATGTGAATTTTGGGGGCACACGATTCTACCTTTCCAGGTGTTTTCTGTCTCACAAGCATTCATGAGCAGGCAGCTGTTTGATTTTTACGGTGAGGGACGGAACGCGGCATTGCTTTGAATGGCCGCCTGCTAGGCACTGGGAGGGGTGAAGGCCAGAGAGTGGGGTGCAGGTATCAGAAATGAAGGGCCGGGGGCCGGAGAGGCTCCAGCATCGAGTCTTCCTTCTGATCCCAGCCTTGCCATTTTCAGCTGTTTGGTGTTTGGGCAAATTATTGGACCTGCCTGAACTTTAGTTTCCCCATCTGTAAAATGGGCCCATTAGTTCTCTGTGCTGCACTGGCCATCAGTTGCTGATTCTCTGAAGCCAATGGAGACAACAGAGTGGGTTTGTACAGGGCCAGGAATGGTGTCCTCAGAAATGTTCCCGGGGCAGCCACAGCTCCGCCTCCACCCCCTGGCTGCGCAGACTCCTTGTGCCTTGGGTGCCTCATCTGCAGAGTAGGAATAACCACAGTCCCTGCCCTGTTGGTTTAAGGCGAGGACAGGTGGGAGATGGGCCCAAAGCCCTCCCAGGTGCCTGGCCTGGGACCAGCCTTCGATGCTGTTCTGCCTCCGTGCAAATCGGCTCTGGGGCTCAGGCATCTGGAGGTGGTCGGGGAGGCCCTTGCAGATCTTTCTTCTTTCCCCCGAGGCCCTGGCTCCACTGTGGGTTTTGTTGGCATTATTGGCGGGCGGCAGGGAGTGAGTGCCAGTGAGATGAACCTGGTAGCGATGACAGTTGCCAGCCACATATCCAAGGTGGACTTGGTCCCAGCCTGGCAGCACGGGAAACCGGGAGTGGGGCGTGCAGGGCTCTCTGCGTAAGCGGCATCCTGGATTCTTTCTCTTGGACACTGCCTGATGGGACGTCGGGTCACGCGCGTCCACGCACAAGCCCTTGCCACCAGTGTGTCTGCAGCGAGAAGATGTCAGGGGCTTGTGTGACAGCGGGGCTGCCAGTGCCCACCTGCTGGGTTGAAAGCACTTGCCCCTGCCCAGAAGGGAGGCCCCCGTGGTGGGTGAATGAAGGTTGGGTTGGTTTCGCGGACCCCCCTTATGCCCACTCTGCCCGTCTCTCTGTCTAGACCGAGGCCACGTCAGCTGGCAGGGCCTGTGAGCCCTCTGGCCTTACATTTCCTTGGTCTGGGCCTCTCTCTGTCACATGGCGAATGATCCCTGAACAAACAGTGCCATGTCCTTGGGGAGCTTCGGTTTGAAGGGGCCTCACCATGGGTCTTTTGTAATGTGAGCCATTGCCCCGTGGGTTGGGGTTTCTATGGATTGGTGGGGCACACCGCACCTGTGGTCAGCCCCCGCCCCCATCTTTGAGTCTGGGTAAGACAACTCCGGCCTTGCCCAGCCCCGGGTTCCCCCACAGCTCATTCACCTGGCACAGAGAGGCAGTGAGCAACCAAGAAAGGCACTTTTGATCTGGGGACGGCTGGCACGTTTGCCAAGAGCCCCCAGACATCCCTACCTGGCTCGAGCCCAAGACAGCTTCTCAAAGGGCAGTTCCTTCGAGAGAGACTGTTGGGAAACACCTTTGAAAAATGGCTTTGTGCAGCCGGCCTGGAGGGCTGTGGACCGAGCCCCAGGGCTCCTCCTTGGCCACCAGCCTGGGTCGCAGGACGCAGGGCCATATGGCAGGTTTAGAAATTAAGCCAGGCACTGACATTCCTGTGTGCAGCTCCAGCCCCCGCCAACCCCTCCACGCCTGCAGCCCACTCCCTGCCTCTGCTAGCCTGGGGCTCAGCGCCTGCCCTGCACTGGGGTGGGGTGGGGTGGGGTGAGGGGCTGGGCTTCCCCACCAGCTGACTGGGAAGCTTTTTGCAAGTGGTGAAACCCAAAGGAAAGCCGTGGAATCTTTCCCCGCCGCCACCCGCTTTGGTTTAGAGATGCTCCGCTGGGCCACGTATCCTGCTCTCAGAGTTCGGAAGCGACTTAATCTATTTTTGTCCTGTTCTGCCAGGATGATTATCTTTAATAAGGCCATCTTGAACGTTTCCTTGTCAGCTCGTTTTAAGGAAATGTTTGCGCATTAAGCATTTTCCCACAGCGGTGAGACAATGTGCTGTCCCTTGCCAAAGATCACATTTGCCATCCTCGGCGTTCCTGCCTCTGGAGGGTGAGCCTGGAGGCTGGCCAGCCCAGCGCTGCCAGGGGCCCTCCATTGATCACTATCAGGATGTGTTTGATTAATATCTCACGGAGGAGGAGGCCTGCACTTGGCTGGCCTGGAGCTCCCTGCTGCCGAGGGGCTCTGTGGGCAGGGTCCCTGACCACTGGCGGTGGGGAGGGGCAGCAGCAAGGTGGTGCATGGGCCTCTGGCAGGTGGCCTGAGTGATGGGCTGAGCTTGGCCGTGGCTGTGTGAACCGGCTGCCCGGCCCTGCTCCCAGCTCTTTGAAGCACTTCCAGTTTGCCCAGCTGGGTACGTCCAGTGCAGTCCTTTACATTTCCAGTTTGTCCAGATTCACCAAGCAAAACCAAACTGTCCAGGTCCCCTGAGGCCTGCTGGCCTTGGCTCCCAGGCCCGGCTGCCCAGTGAGGCGCTGTGGGAAGGTGCCTCTGGGTGATTCTCTGATCCTGTGGGCAGGGGACGGAGGGAGCTTGTCCCAGCCTCCTGTCCTTGGTGAACTGCTCCAGTGGGGACAGGTCTCCTTCTACCATCTTCCCACTCAGGGCTACACAGAGGCCAGGCTCCCAGGGCCCAGCCCTCACCTGCTGAGTGACCAGGGCAGGGGACAGCATCTGTATCTGGCTGTGTGGGGGTCCAGCCACAGAGAGCCAGGTGGGACAACAAATGTCAACGTTTGGGGTTTCCAGAGGCCACAGCTTCTGGGGAGAGGAGGATCCCCGAGCATGAATGATTGCAACAGGATGTGGGGAGGGAAGAGGAAGAACTGGTCCAGACAGAGAAGGAGTAAGGAGGGTAATGCTGTGTCTGCTCCGTATCCAAGAGGTGGTATTGGGGCTGATGCCTGCGGAGAGTTGGGCAGCCCAGGGAGTGCCTGGCCTGCTTGACGAGCTAATGGCTGGATGGGTAGGGCCATCCAATGAGGGTATTTTCTAGATTGGAAAGTCCCTGATCTTTTGGGAGTCGGAGAATTTTAAAGTGGGAAGGCCCTGTGGAGACCTTGGCATCAGGCCCCCTGGTGTTGGGGAGGCTGAAACCTGGCATGGCAGGAGTGGCCCAGCCCACACTGCTGGGAGAGGACCAGTGGCTGCTGCACTGAGATCTTACCTGGGGCAGGTCCATGGGTCTCTCACAGTGCAAACCCCAGGGCCTGGAATGCAGTATTCATACCAGAAACACCAAGAAAAGCTCTACCATCCAGGGACTGTGCTGTGAGGGTTTGCTGAGCACCAGGATTTTCTGAGCAGTAGGGTTTGCTGAGCACCAGGATTTTCTGAGCAGTGGGGTTTGCCAGTCACCTGGGTTTGCTAAGCACTAGGGTTTGCTGAGCACCAGGATTTTCTGAGCAGTGGGGTTTGCCAAGCACCAGGGTTTGCTGAGCACCAGGATTTTCTGAGCAGTGGGATTTGCCAAGCACCTGGGTTTGCTAAGCACTAGGGTTTGCTGAACACCAGGACTTGCTGACACCTGGATTTTGCACTTCTGGTCCCAAGAACTGAGAAAATAAGTCTCTGTTGTTCTGTGTTATCCAGTTTGGGATGGTTTGTTACAGCGGCTGCAGGAGACTTGTACACATTTGTTCTGCCAACATGCTTTTCTCATTCTCACACGCCTTTCAGGTCTCAGACCCACTCCCTGGGGGAGGAGCTCCCTGGTGCCCATCCAAGCACCTGCCCCTGCCCCTTTGGGAGTCTCACCACAGTCTATGATCATGCATTTACTGATCACTTTTTAACTTATTTATTGGCTAATTACACATTTGTTGATTATTGAAAATGCGAACTGTGTCTGGTTTACCTTTGAATCCCAGCATCTGTGAAGAGCCAGCTCCTGCTATTATTATTGTTAATTAGTATTAGTATGAAATGAATGAATGGATACCTCCTCATTCATTCATTTATCCACTCAACTACCATTTACTGAATGCTGTTGGGTGCCAGGGGCTGGGAATACGGCTGTGAACAAGACAGGCCCAAGTGCTTGCCTTAGTGGGCTCTTCTAGTCGGGGTGGCCAGGAGAAGCAGACAAAGTGTCTGGTGCATCAGGTAGTGATGGGCTCCAGTGGAGATTTAGGCCGGGCCAGGGCAGGTCTGGTTGATGAAGGAACACACACCCAAGGAAAGGGAGGCAGGGATCCCAGTGGAGACCTCGGGACAGAGCAGCATGTGCCAAGGCCCTGAGGTGGGGCATGCTCAGCTCCTCGAGGTTCCCCGAAGGGGCCTTGTGTGGAGCAGAGGAACTCCTGGGGGTTCGAGTGGAGGAAGGATGAGATCCAATGCACTCTGTTAAGGCTCGTTCTGAGTTCTGATGGCTGGGATGTCCGTGGCCTTTGAGCTGTGTAGTGGAGAAGTGAGGATCTGCAGGGGTGGCTCCAGGCATTTTTGAGGCTGCAAGCGAGACAACTGATCACTTTAATTGGGCACTGCAAACTCTTTAGATCAAGGCCTGGGAGATGTGGCCATTTTCTTGTTCACTCTAAGGTGGGAGATAGCTGAGGTGTTGGTGTTGACCAAGATTAAGACAGGGCAGCACCACTGCCAGACTCTGCCATGTTTAAAGGCATCTCCCACCTGGCTGCCTTGAAGAACACTCACTCCCTTCAGAGTCTCAAATTGATCAACTGATAAATCAATCAATACATCAATCCTCGTGTTACTTTGTTAATCACCTCCTGTTTCAGTCACAGTACTGGCATCTGGCACACATTATCAAATGTAATCCTTCCCACTTTCCCTCATGAGACCCTTTATACAGATGAGGAAACCGAGGCTCAGAGAGGAAAGTCTGTGGCTTCAGGGTCATCAGCTAGGAAGTGGCCGACCCTGGCCTGGAGCTCAGGCCTGTGTGAGGCTGAGGTCAGTGTGTCCTGGCATGGAAGAGAGAGAAGTTGGCAGATGCAGCACCCCAGCATCTACTTGGAGGAAAAGGTTGGGGTCCTTGGGAGAGAGGGCTTTTGGAAGTGCAGGTGTTCTAGGAGAGAACTGTGTGAGCAGTGCACAGTACTGGAAAACATGGGACCAAGAGGTTGGCCTGGTGGAGTTCTCTATCTCCGAGGCTACGACTGGGGGACACAGCCAGTGGGGATCCCTGACTGAGATCTTTGTAGAGTTCTAGGGAGAGAAAAGCAGAAAATATAAATTATTCTACCAAGACAATTGTCTTCCTGGGGGATGACCAATTTTCTCCACCATCCATCCATCCATCCATCCATCCATCCATCCATCCATCCATCCATCCATCTGTCCGTCCATCCATCCAAACATCCGTCCATGCATCCAAACATCCATCCATCCTAACGTCCATCCAAACATCCATCCATCCATCCATTCCATTCATCCAAACATCCATCCATCCATCCGTCCATCCATCCATCCATCCATCCATCCATCCATCCATCCAGCCATCCATCCATCCATCCATCCAAACATCCATCCATCCATCCATCCAAACATCCATCCATCATCCATCCAAACATCCATCCATCCATCCATCTATTCATCCATTCATCCATCCAAACATCCATCCATCCATCCATCCATTCCATTCATCCAAACATCCATCCATCCATCCGTCCATCCATCCATCCATCCATCCATCCAGCCAGCCAGCCAGCCATCCATCCATCCATCCAAACATCCATCCATCCATCCATCCAAACATCCATCCATCATCCATCCATCATCCATCCAAACATCCATCCATCCATCCATCCATCCATCCATCCATCTATTCATCCATTCATCCATCCAAACATCCATCCATCCATCCATCCATCCATCCATCCATCCATCCATCCATCCAAACATCTGTCCATCCAAACATTCCCCAAATATCTATCCAAACTTCCCTCTTTGTAGTCTATGACAAGCATTCTTCTTGGCACTGGGGATACAGGATGGACCCTAGTTCCTGTTCTCAGGAGGCTGGGAAGCTCTGAAGAAATGATTACACAAATAATTCTACTGGAATTGTGAGGACCACCAGGAAGGAAGGTACAGCACTCACTAAGAGTGTGTATCCAGGCCCCCCTCACCTGGTGCTCAGAGCGGGCTTCTCTGGCAAGTAAGCTGAGATGAATTGGATGAGCCAGGGTGACCTGGTCGGGAGCAGAGAAGCCCAGTCCCAGTGGGAGGAACAGAATGTGCAAAGCGCCTGAAGAAGGAAGGGCTTGTTGAAGTGGGAAGAACAGAAAGAAAACTGGTGTCTGGAGGGGTTGGTGGGCAACATGAAGAGGCTGTGGAGGAGGCGGGGGGCTCAGGCACTGGGTCAGGGGGGCGATACTCTGATGATGCTGACACACTTAGGGTCAGGTGATCACTCCGGGGTGTGAACTCAGTGTGGCCCCCTTCCAATTCTGTTTTGCAGTCTCTGCTTTCTCAGGTTACTCTGAAAGGGGACTGCAAGGTCAGGATGGGCACGGGGAGGCTTTGGATGCCGAAGCAGTTTTATTTTGGCAAGTCAGCCTAAGGAGCACGTGCGCCTAAAATGAGGCAAGAGTGTGAGCTGCACACAAGTTCACACGCTCAAAACTCCTGTGGGCAGGGCCTGCGCAGCTCTCCTCTGTCTGTTAATGGTACAATCTGTTCAGACCTTTGGAACATTCCTCAGCTTTTATTTAATGTAGGAAGAATAATTTCTGGAATTAGCATATAAATTGGCAGAAGTCAGCAGCTCTAGCAGAAGTCACTCTCTGTGTCAGGACAGGAGAGGGAAGGCCCGTGCATGGATGGGAGGTCCACTCCCCTGGCGCCCTTCTTTCTCCTTCAAGGGGCAAATACATGCTCCATTTAAAACACTCCAGCCTTCCCAAAATGTGCAACTTGAGAAGGAATCTGTGTCCCCTCGGCGGTGGCTGCAAGGGGAGAGGGGTCGTGGCCAGGGACGGGGTGCTGAGGAGAGCATGGGAAGCGTTTCTGGCCAAATGGCTTGCTTCGGGAAAATTTTCCCATAGGAGTGGCCCCGTGGCCTGCCTCCCAGTGCAAGGTTATTGAAAGGGGAGGCAGAGAAATGCTTACTGCCCTAAGCTGTCTTGTCTGGTCTGGTCGGGGGCAGATATTTTACACATTTTATAGCTCTATTAGTTTTAGGTCTTTTGGATAGAGGTGACCAGTTGATCATTAACTGTTTGCTACGTGTGGCATTCCGAATTCTGGCCCCAGATAGCGCAGCCCCGCGTGCTGATTCCGCCTGGCCATTGGGCCATGGCTGGGCGGGCCGCCGCCTTCCCCAGCGGGTGGGGAGAATTCCCCTGATGCCAGGGCTCGGGCCCTTGTGGAGGCCTCCCTGGCTCCCTCGGGCTCTGATGTGAACACTTCATTATTTTTTCTGGGAGTTCAATCCTCTTGTGAACCCTCCACTATGAAGTCTTCATGCCTACTATGGGCGTCTGCCCTAAAAAGGCACAAATGATTTCTGACATCCCTACTTTGGTGTGTTTCCCCCAGAATAAAATAGCAATCAGGCTGGGCATGGTGGCTCATGCCTGTAATCCCAGCACTTTGGGAGGCTGAGGCAGGCAGATCACGAGGTCCGGAGATTGAGACCATCCTGGCTAACGTGGTGAAACCCTGTCTCTACTAAAAATACAAAAAATTAGCCAGGTGTGGTGGGTACCTGTAGTCTCAGCTACTCGGGAGGCTGAGGCAGGAGAATCGCTTGAACTCAGGAGGCGGAGGTTGCAGTGAGCCGAGATCGCGCCACTGCACTCCAGCCTCGGCGACGAGTGCGACTCCTCCCCACCCACCCCACCTGAAAAATAGCAATAAAATAAGGGCTCTCTCTACTTCCTGGACAACCATAGGGTCTGGGTGTCCTCTTCTCCATCTTTCGGCCTCCAGGCCTGGCCAGGACACTGTCCTGTCTTCATTGTAAGACTCGCTCTTTTGACGTTCTCTACCTACAAAAGGTTCCTGCCAAAGTGCAGCTTTTGGTCTGGTTGGGAGTCCTTAAGAGGCTTCTTGGACAGGAGGGTTGGGCAGGTCGCTGGGGTAGGAGTTGGGAAGCGGTCACACTCATGAGTAGATTGTCGTTTTGCACTGATCAAATTTTCTACCGGAGCTTCCAGAAATGGTATTCTCTTGCAGAATCAAAGGCAATTGCAAGGCATTAAAAACCAATATGCCTTCAGTGTGTAGGCTCCGGTCTCACCCCCAGCTGTTCACGTTGCCACCCAGTCCTGTCTCAGATCTCATCAGGCCACCTGTTCTCCCTCCCCATCCCCAGCTCAGTGCCATCTCCTCTCCTGGCAACTCCCTCTTCTGACTCCTCTCCTTCTGGGGCACGTGGCCTCTGGTGGGCACTTCCAAATGGTCAATGTTGTCACTCACCCTGGGCTTAGAACTGTCTATGGCTCTTCAGGATTCAATCTAAGAGAAAAGCCCCAACCTGGTTTGATCCTAGAATGCCTGGCGAAGCCTGGCCCCTCCTTTCCCACACCGGTGCTCAGGGCAGCTTCGAGCGGCCCCTCCTTTCCCCACACTTTCACTCAGGGCAGCTTCGAGAACGTCCTGCAGCTGCCTGGATGTGGCTTCTGTGCGTGTCCACTGCTGTTCCCTCTGTTGTCTCTGTGTGTGTCCACTGCTGTTCCCTCTGTTGTCTCTCTCTGTGCGTGTCCACTGCTGTTCCCTCTGTTGTCTCTCTCTCTGCGTGTCCACTGCTGTTCCCTCTGTTGTCTCTCTCTGTGCGTGTCCACTGCTGTTCCCTCTGTTGTCTCTCTCTCTGCGTGTCCACTGCTGTTCCCTCTGTTGTCTCTCTCTCTGCGTGTCCACTGCTGTTCCCACTGTTGTCTCTCTCTGTGCGTGTCCACTGCTGTTCCCTCTGTCGTCTCTGTGCGTGTCCACTGCTGTTCCCTCTGTCGTCTCTGTGCGTGTCCACTGCTGTTCCCTCTGTTGTCTCTGTGCGTGTCCACTGCTGTTCCCTCTGTTGTCTCTGTGCGTGTCCACTGCTGTTCCCTCTGTTGTCTCTGTGCGTGTCCACTGCTGTTCCCTCTGTTGTCTCTCTCTCTGTGCGTGTCCACTGCTGTTCCCTCTGTCGTCTCTGTGCGTGTCCACTGCTGTTCCCTCTGTTGTCTCTCTCTGTCCGTGTCCACTGCTGTTCCCTCTGTTGTCTCTGTGCGTGTCCACTGCTGTTCCCTCTGTTGTCTCTCTCTCTGCGTGTCCACTGCTGTTCCCTCTGTCGTCTCTCTCTGTCCGTGTCCACTGCTGTTCCCTCTGTTGTCTCTCTCTGCGTGTCCACTGCTGTTCCCTCTGTTGTCTCTCTCTGCGTGTCCACTGCTGTTCCCTCTGTTGTCTCTGTGCGTGTCCACTGCTGTTCCCTCTGTTGTCTCTGTGCGTGTCCACTGCTGTTCCCTCTGTTGTCTCTGTGCGTGTCCACTGCTGTTCCCTCTGTTGTCTCTGTGCGTGTCCACTGCTGTTCCCTCTGTTGTCTCTGTGCGTGTCCACTGCTGTTCCCTCTGTCGTCTCTGTCCGTGTCCACTGCTGTTCCCTCTGTTGTCTCTCTCTGCGTGTCCACTGCTGTTCCCTCTGTTGTCTCTGTGCGTGTCCACTGCTGTTCCCTCTGCTCTCCCCTCACCCCCATCTGGCCGGCCCGCCTCGCCCCGACGCCCCTCTTCAGGAAGCCTCCCCATCCCCGTCTCTGGTCTCTAGTGCTGCATTCACCACCTTATTCCCTTTCCATGAGTCTCATTTCCTCCCGGGCTTCCTTCCACCTCGGTGCATTCTGGGGCCAGAAGCAGCTTTGAGCTCTGTGGATGTGAGACAGACGGACCAGTGTGTGTGGGGGTGAGTGAGGGGTGTGCAGTTTTATAGCTCAGCCCAGAGCACAGGCGGTGGAGCCAGACAGTCCTGGGCTCGAGCCCAGCCCTCGCAGCTGTGTGATCTGAGCAAGTTACCTGACCTCTCTGAGCCCTGTTTTTTCACGTGAGGACGTGAGGTCATGCGACAGCACTTCTGGAAGGTCAGGGAGCCCGTGGCCCGGCCCTCACTCGGAAGTGCTCAGTGATGGGTTTGGAATATTGCGGGGACCGAGGGGTGGGGACATTGTCGCTGGCTGCGTGAGGATGGCCCTGGTGTGTGGAGCAAAAAGACAAGCTGGCCCCCGGGTGTAGGGCCTGGGGGTGCCACAGGGAGGTGCTTTCATGTTCCTGCCTTCCAGAAGGGGAGCCCCAGGCCTCACACAGGAAAGAGAAGGACCTGTGCCAGGTGCCTGCTTCATGTCCAGCTCTGCCACCCTCTTTCGTGGGGACCTAGGGCCCCATTGTTCACATGGGGGTGGCCTCTAGGCTCTTGGTGATCTCTTGGGAGCTGCCCTTGGTGACGCTGAGCTGTCTACAGGGGTCCTTCTGGGGCCTGAGGCCAGGTGGTCACTGGGCCCCTGCCCCTCGGCCCCTTTGTGAGCCTAGCACAGCCTGCACCTTTGGTGCATGACCTGCAGCTCCTATGGCCACTCTTCCAGAAGCCCCTCTGCCTGGCAACGGGGCCTCCACCGAGGACTCCTGGTGCTGAGACGCACGGATCGTGATTTCCTTCTGCCTGCACCAGACTTTGCTTAGAAGAGAAAATGCCGGAAACAAAAAGGCTTGTCTCACCCTCAGCCTTAACAGGATTTATTATGAATAAATGAAACTCCCTTGCAGGGTAGTTGCTCTGCGGCCAGCGTGGCCTAGCAAGGCTCAGCTCCAAGTGATCAGCGCTGTCCTATGGAGACTGAAGCTTGGAGCAGCTGGTGACAGGACCACGGGCACGCAGCCTGGATTTGGGAGAAAATGGGAGCGGCCATCACTAGTGTTTGCGGAGCGCTCGCTAGGAGACCTGAGCCAAGGATGTTATCTTATTAATGTATGTTATCTTATTTAATGAGAGCCTGGCAAACATCCCAGTCTGCCTCCAAGTCCCAGGCGACGCCTGTCACCCTGGCTTCATCATTCATACCCCCCTGAAGGTGAAAACTCTCAGAGCGCCCTGTGGAGCTGATAAGGAGCATGGTTTCGTTGTGTTTGGTCCTCGGTGGAGCCCTCTGGAATATCCCTATGAAGTGGATGAACGAACTGGGGGTCGGGGGATGGAGGGACTTGCTCAAGGTTACAGCTCGGAGGCAGGGCTGGTTTCCAGGATTTATAATCTCAGAGGTGGGATTGAAAGGCACGGCCCTCTAATCCTTCCCAAGCGACAGAAGTCCACGAAGTGCATTTGCGGTGTCAGGGAGGGTGGTGGGAAGGCAGGGACGGGGGTCCCTGCAGAGGCCTGACCTTCCCAGGATCCCTCACCGGCGGTCAGCAGCCGGGGTCCCGGGAAGAATTCTGCCGAGAGAGAGCTTTTTCCCCTTCAAGGAATAAAAAGCACACACACACATTCCTCCGAATCAAAGGTGTGTCCAGAGAGAGGGAGGGCAAGGCCCCTTGACCAGCAGCTGCCAGCAACCTGGGCACATGACAGCCCCCGAAGGCTGCTGGCACCGACTCCAGCCAGGCATTTGCAGTGGACGGTGGTGCCAGGAGAGGGAGGGCAGCCTTTTACCAGCTTGGCACCTCTGCCATGTGATGGCCGCCTCCCTTGGGGGAGGGCGGGGCCGCCCTTCGGGCAGGCGGGTGCCGCCCCAGGGGTGCTGTGGGCCACTGCGGGACCTTCAGGGCCCAGCTCCCGGCGCTGGCCTCTGTGCCTTGGCCGTGCCTGGGGCGGGGCGTGGGTCAGGAACTTGCACTGTCACTCTCGGGAGATAGGAACTCAGTCCCGTTCATAACCCCGCCGTGTAACCTGGAAGGCACTTTGAAGCTTACAAAGGCAGTCATAGCCAGTGTCCTTGAAGGAGGCGCTGTCACTGTCCACTCCCGAGAGCAGCCTGCGGCCTGGGAGGGGGCTTCTCCTCCCCGACGTCACCTGAGGGGCCGTTTCCTCATTGGGTTCCAGTGCAGGGCTGTGATCTGGAGTCCAGGCCTTGCTGGCCGGAACCCCCAGGACGAGGGCGGCCGTGACGCACGTTCTGGTACCTTCAGTACTAGCGAAAGAACGAGCCGGCCCTGTAAGCTGGGAGATTTCTTGCGGCTGCCGTAACAAAAGATCACAAACCAGTGCGGGCTGAAAACCACAGAAATGTCTTCTCTCCCAGTGCTGGGGCCCAGAACCCGATATCTAGATGTAGGCAGGCGGCGCTCCCTCTCAAGGCTCCAGGAAGGGCCCCCGGCCTCTTTCTGCGCTGGTGCCTCCAGGTGCCCCGTGGCTTGTGGCTGCACTGCTCCGGTCTCCGCCTCGTTTTCACGTGGCCCCTGCCCTTTCTCTCTGTGTCTCTCCTCTGAGCCCTTAGGAGGAGGCTGGTCATTGGATTTAGGGTCCTCCAGGATGATCTCATCTCAAGGTCCTTAACTGCATCTGCAGATGCCTGTTTCCACATAGGGCCACATTTGGTTAGGACGTGGACATATCTTTCGAAGCCACCGTGCAAGCCGCTACAGGAGATTTCATGAACTCATCTCAATTTCCAGAGCGCCTGGTGTTGCTTGGCCGGCCCCCTCCAGCAGTGACCAGAGGTTGCTGGGTAGCAGAAGCTTTAGGTAGGGCAGACCCTCACCTGTCTGCCACAGCGAACCCCACCCCTGACCCCCTACCCTGCCTGGGACCCCTCACCTGGTCTTCCCAGTCCATTTCACAGCCAGATAAACTGAGGTAGCTCTGGGTGAGTTATTGCCAGGCCCGGGCTGCCCAGGGCACCCGGCCACGGGCAAACCCCAGCGCAGCCCTCGCTTTACCACGGAGAAGCTGGGCTTGGTCAGGGGCCACGGGCAGCCTTCTCATCACGTGGAAGCCACCTGGGGGCTTCCCAGGGTGTTCTGCCTGCTCCCCTGTCCCCAAGGGTAGCTTGTGTCAGGTTGGGATGACTCAGAATAATCAAATATGGCCATGTCTTTTGGGACGAGCAGCCATTTACCGTTTTTCCTGGGGATCGGGGTTTTCCCTCTGTAAAGCTGAATAATGTTACCTGGTGTAGCCCTAGGCAATGTCACTTTGGAGGCTGAGAGACAATGTGGAAGCGTTTTGGAGCCTGAAGAGAAGAGGACAGGAGGAAGAGACCGTGGTGAGCATCAGGCACAGTGCAGCGTCCTCTCCTCAGCCATACGGGGAGTGTGGTTAGGACAGAAGGGGGAGACTGTGGAGAGCATCAGGGCAGTACAGTGCAGTGTTACCTTCCTGAGCTGTACCGGGAGTGTCCTTAGAAACTTCAGGAACTCCTTCCGTGGAGTTTCCCTGTTCTTTGCACCCATCCTGCGCTCAGCCCTGAGCTAGGCACTGGGGAAGGGGAGAGAGAAGGGCCTCTGTCTCTTCCCTCTGGGTGTTGTGTGACTCCAGGAGCTGGTTATTGAACATCACAGGCGTGGTAGCCCCCGGCTGCCCGAGTGGCTGGACGTAGGCGGTGGGTGTGCGGGGCAGGAAGGATGCCTGGCTCAGGCCATCGGGGACAGTGCAGCGTCCCCTCCTGAGCCGTAAGTGCAGGAGCGGGGGCAGCAGTGAGTCTGGGATGGAGGATGCATTGTGGGGAGACCACAGGGAAGACCGCCCGAGGAAGAGCTCCTGTGTGACTGGTCACCCACAGAGAGATGGTGGTGAGGCCTCAGCATGGCTGGCTCAGAGCCCCTTCCTGAAATGGCCTCGCATCGCGAGGTACAGGAACGGAAATTCGGAGCAAGGGGAGGACTGCCAAGCCTCTTTTCTGCACTCCTGGGGGCAAGGCCAGAGCAGGAATTGGGTGTGGTGGGGGCTACTGAGCTTGGGTCCTATGTTCACTCTCTCCTTCCATTTATTTACTTATTTTTGAGACAGGGTCTGGCTCTGTTACGCAGGCTGGAATGCAGTGGTGCGATCATGGCTCAATGCAGCCTCGACCTCCGAGACCCAAGTGATCCTCCCACCTCAGCCTCCCAAGTAGCTGGGACTACTGCTATAGTATAGTCCAGTGCCTAGACTACACTAGGACTACAGGCACAGGCCGCCACCTCTGGCTGATTTTTGTATTTTTGTAGAGATTGGGCTTTACCATGTAGCCCAGGCTGGTATCAAACTCCTGGGCTCAAGTGATCTGCCCACCTTGGCCTACCAAAGCCCTGGGACTACAGACATGAGTCACTGCATCTGGCCTAATTACTTATTTTTTGGGGGCTGGGTCTTGCTCTGTCACTCAGACTGGAGCGCAGTGGCAGCATCATAGCTTAAGCAATGATTTTGTCACTGCCCTCAAGCCCAGGAAACCTCAGACTCCTGGGCCCAAGTGATCCTCCTGTCTCAGCTGCCTGAGTAGGTGGGATTACAGGCATGAGACACCACATCTGGCTAATTGAAACAAATTTTTTTTTTTTTTGGTGGAGACAAAGTCTTGCTGTGTGGCCCAGGTTGTTCTCAAACTCCTGGCCTCAAGTGATCCTCTGAACTCAGACCCTTCAGTAGCTGGGATTACAGGCGTGAGCCACTGGGCCTACTTCCTTTCCTTTTAGACTAAAAATCCAGTGTAGGAGCTTTGTGGTCCACTGAGTCAGCTACATTGCCTAGACTCCCTGTTGCTGGAGAAGTGTGTCAGCTAGCTTTCGCTGTGTAACAAACCACCTCAAAACGTTGTGACTTAAAACAGCAAGGGTTCATTATTCCTCCAGGTTCTGTGAGTTGGCTAAGCAAGATTTCTGATCCGGGCTGGCCTGGCTGTGGCCGGATGGTTGGGGATGGCCTCTCTGCCATGTTGGGGGCCTCTGCTGGGACAGCAGTGCTCTCTCCGTGTGATCATTCATCCTCAGGGGACCAGCCTGGCCTTGCTCATGTGCTGGCGGGAGGTCCCAGTACCGAGACAGCAGCCTGCATGCACAAAAGCTTTTCTAGCCTCTGCTTGCATCCTGTTTGCTTCATCCGTTTGGACAAAGCAAGTCACAGGCCAAGTCCAGATTCAGGGGTGGAGAAATAAACGTCATCTCCTGGTGGGAGGAGTGACAGAGTCAAACAGTCATGTGGGGGAGTGTGAATAAATTAGGGATCATCACTGTCATGATCTACCACTGAGTGTGTGACTCAGTTCTGGCCAATGAGATCTGAGCAGAGTGGGTCTTTTAGGAAGTCTCCTTCCAGGGAATAGGCACACCTCCTTTCTCCCTTCCACATCCCTTGCTGATTGGAATGTGGATGTGATGACTGGAGCTCTTGCAGCCATCTTAGACTATGAGGTTGAGAACCATGCCCTGAGGGTGGTGAATTAGTTGGAAGAAAGCTTGGATCCTGTTGACTTCTTGGTGCCTTGGACTGCCTATCCCTGGACTTCTTTTACACGATAGGAAAGTTACGTGTGGTCAAATTTCATTCTGCCCGATACATTTGGCAAAGATTCTTGTCTCTTAGAACATGAGGATTTGGGTGGCCTCTCGGTGTCCTCTGGGTGTTGTATGGATGGACCTAACACACACGAGGAGGGCAGCTCGGGTGCTTCTCAGGGGCCCAGATACCAATCATGGGCTTCTTGGGAGAGATAATCTGGGGGAACCCCTGGAGTTAGGGCATTAGGGGCAAACCAGCTTTGAAGACCTGAGATCCGTGATGGTGAGAGTGGCAGCAAGTACCACTGTGCCCAGCACTGGCCTCACTCATGTACTCCCACCACCAGCCCCTGCAATAGCTCTGTCATTATTTTACAGGTGGAGTAGTCAAGGGGTGAGGTGACTTTTGTATAAGGCTGTGCGACCCAGTGTGGAGTGAAGATTCCAACCCGCAAAGGACCTCAGGACCCTGACTCTGAGCCGAGCCTGAGGCAGCCCATTTATTCATTCACTCACACACTCATCCATTCATTCAGCACTTTCTGAACACCTTCCTTGAGCCAAGCACATGTCACAGTGCTGGGGCACCGCCGGGGACAGAACAGACCGAGTCCTATCCTTGTGGCTCGCATTCTCATGGGATCAGAGACTCAGCCGCCTGGGGACGTGACCTTCGCCCAGAATCAGGGTGGGGAGAGAGGGCAGCCTTGCTGGGGAGGTCTGGGGGTCTCCTTGGAGTAGCATGTCTGAATGGAAGCCACGGCTGGCTGTGCACCACGGCTGCAGCATGTTAGCTGGGTAACCTCAGGCAGGGGTCCACATTGTGCTTCGGTTTCCTCACCTGTAGAGTGGGGCCATCGACCTGCTGGTGGGGCTGGTGTGAGGAGGTGGGATACCCCACGCTCACAGCAGCACTTGGGCCGCTCCTCTGCAGGTGGCTCTATTGGTCCCTCCTAGAGGCCTCCAGTCTTGGTCTGACTATCTCTTTAGCATGGAGCAGGAGACGAGGAGGTGGCCCTGACTATATCACTGTTGCTTTCCCAGGGTCCTGCCGATGCCCGCTGGCTGGCGGGGGTCAGAAAGGCCCGGACACCCTGTGGCAAACAGGCTGGGTGCACAGGTCACATGAGAGAGTCCGGCTGCAAGAGCGGCTCAGAGTCCAGCAGATGGGCTTGGGCCGTTTGCTGCAGAGCCCTTGGGTCAGGTGGCCACACGCTCCTGTCTGCTAGATCCCTGACATGCCAGGTGCAGGTGGGGGGTGCCTGTCTGCAGGTTCTGGAGTCACAAAGGCTGGAATTTAATCCTCGCCGGGGTCCTCACTGGACAAGTGCATAGCTGGGCACTCACTAGGTGCCCGAAGGTGACCACTGCTATAATCATGGCAGCAATAAGTGTGACATACTCCAAGGTGGTTATAATTTAAGGAACTTTCTTATGTGAGCCACACATATACTTACATGCACACACAGGCACAACACACCTATACAAACATGTACACACACATACATGCTTCCACACACCAACACACACGGATACATGTTTCTGCACACCCACACACACGTACCTGCCTGGGCATGCATGGACACACGTACATGTTTCTGCACACCCACACAAACATATCTGCCTGGGCATGCATGCACACATGTATATGTTTCTGCACATCCACACACACGTATCTGCCTGGGC
Source organism: Macaca fascicularis (assembly GCF_037993035.2). NCBI lineage: Eukaryota > Metazoa > Chordata > Mammalia > Primates > Cercopithecidae > Macaca > Macaca fascicularis. Next base: position 5,538,338 of record NC_088388.1, on the reverse strand, counting down.
ATGCATACACACAGGCACACAGCACATACCCATAAGACTCAAGCATGCACACGCCCCTGTGTGCCTTTGGTCTCAGGCTTGAGCTTCACTTTCCAAATGTGCAGTGGGCAAAGTCATGCACAGGCTGAGGGGGCCGAGCTGCAGAAGGCCCACCTAGGGAAGGAAGTGGCAGCAGCTGTTGGGTGCGTGTTAGATCCCTGCCAGGCTCCTGCTCAGGGCTCTCTGTAGATTTTCTTCCATAAAGAGAAGTTTTTCTCATCCCCATCATACAGTTGTGGGCATCTAGGAAGGGGTGTGACGTGAGAGGCAGGACGCGTCCTGCCTGGGAGTGGCTGTCCCAGGGCTGGGGTGGCTGTCCTCAAGCCCAGCTGACCACCTCCCCCGGGATTTTTGGGCAGCTGGTGAAATGTTGGCTGGAGTACTCTGTATCACTGAGGCTTGGATTGGTGGTTTTGGTCGGGAGGGCCCTGGGAGCCGGGCAGAGGCACTGGAGAGAAGGAGATGGTGCCACCCTGCACAGGGGCCCTGGGAGCAGTAGGGCATTATTCAGTGCCAGTCATCCCGAGCCCAGGCCTTTGGGAGCGCCTAGCCCCACCACGACCCTGGGGTGCCCAGCAAGAGGCAGGGGGCAAGGTGGGCCTGAGAGCAGGAGCAGAGGCAGCTGGTGGAGGGCAGCTTGGAGGGGGTTAAGCCCCTGCCCATCTGTCTCAGCCTGATCCCCAGGGACTCTGGGGAGGCCCCGGGTGGGGTGTACCGCTCAGAGGGCAGTGGGAGCATTGCTTGGAGAATTAAAGAAGAGCGTGTTCCCAAGTGGCTGAGAACTTGGAGTGAAGAGCAGTGTGCTCAGGACCCACGTGGAAAATGGATCCCGGCTCAGCCATCCTTCCCCAGCCCAGAGAGCCTTCGGATCCGCCCTGCCCTCCCTGCAGCTGTACCCTCACACGTCTGTCTTCCTGGACTCTGAGGGGCTCCCAGGCAGGTGAGGGCAGAGGGTCCCATGCCCTCTGGAAGCCTGCTGGAGGCGCTGCGCTGCGGGGGGCTTGAACCTCCAGGTTCTGGCCTTGCCACATCCTCGGAGTGTGGCTGACGGCAAGCTGGCTTCTCCACGTGCCCATTTCTGCCTCCCTAATGTGGAGAGGGTGTGGCACAGACAACAGACACCACGTGCAAAGCCCCTACCCAGTGCCTGGCACACAGTGGGTGCTTTGATTCTTATCTCATTGGAACTGTACGTGTGCTTAGCGTGGTAGGAATTCCTGTCCCTTTTCCAGGTGGGGAAACTGGGGCTCAGACCCATAAGTGGCTTGCCTGTCCCAGGTCACACGGCCAGTTCGAGGTAGGGCCCCAGGTCTTCGTACATGATCCCGTCGTGAGACAGCACCTCTGAGCAGCCAGGCTTCCAGGGAGGGCTAGAATACTCTTCAAATCTGCAAGGTTTCATTCATATCCAGGGACAGCCGTGCCCAGGCAGCGCTTGGGTGAGAGAGCACTGTGCTGGGAGTCCAGAGTCTTGGCCCCGAGTCCCGGAAGGACCCAGAGCAAATGCCTTCCCTCCTGGTGAGTGCCTTTCCTCCTCCTGGGCACTGTTCTGATGTTACCTGGGCTGGGCCATGGAGAATGCCGCCCAAGGGCTGGTCCTGGGCCACTGTTTACCCTAGTTCTGCATGGAGGGTTTGACCTCACGCCCGGCTCCCCACCTGCCTGCCCTGCTGTGCGGCCTCCTCCCTGCCTCGGCTGACTCACAGCTCTGCTATGCGTCCTGCAAACATTCCGGAGCCCTCGCCCTGCAGCAGTGCTCTCTGCATTGGTGGATAATAGGGCAGCACTCTGTACGCGCAGCAGGAGGCATTTGTGTCCCCTAAGAAGCATTTGTCATTCTGTCCCTGCCTCTGGGGGCTCCTGGCCTGTGATCTCAGAAACGGGGCTGGGTGTGTCTCTGCAGGCTTCCTGGGGAAATTTTCTTTTAATATTCTAGACCCACGGCAGTGGGGCGAGGGGAGGGGAGCCAGAACACCCTGAGCTGTTCCTGCCCGCTCAGGGACCCTGGGCAAACCGAGTCAGCTCCCTGTGAGAGCCGGAGTGGGTGGCATCAGTGGTTTGCAGAGACGTAGGTTGCAGAGCCGGTGACATCTTGTGTGCAGCCCTGATCTAGCGAGTGAAGGAAGTGCTCAGGCTGGGTGTGTGGGGGCGCTGGGGGCTGAGCTGGCCTTTCTGTGCGCTCTGCGGAGGCCTCTGAATCTCCTCTACTCATGGGGGTGGGGAAGCCCCAGAGTTCCCTGCACCTTCGAGGTCTCTCCTCACGCCAGTGGGCTGCAGCCCACGGTAGCCCAGGGTCACACAGTGGGGCTCAGCTAGAGTTGAACCCAGACCTTTGTGACCTTGCACGCCGCAAGCATTCTGCTTGACCATTAGGGTGGTCAGCACCGGTCCCTGCCGCCGATGCCAGCTCTGTGAGGCTGAGGCCCCTCCTACCACTGCACCCCAACACTGAGCACAGTGGTGGGTGCACGCCAGGTGCCCAAGCGTCCTTTGCTGGCTGGGCGAGGGGTGGGGTCCTCCTACTTCCCCCTGCCCTCCCTCCTGGCCCTTGCAGGGGCTAAGTGCCTTTGCATCCCTGGGCGCCCCCCCACCATGCCCCTCCCCGCTGGCCCACTTCCCCTTCCCTTTTCTGGCCTTCCAGGTCTGCAGTCTCTGGTCTCTCTTCTCCCCTCCCCTGCTTCTGGTAGACAGCGGCCGGAGGCGGCTCTCCTGGGATTGGATTCACTGCTGGTTTTAGGAACTGAGAAAGGCCCCCAGTCCCTGGGAAAATCCAGGGCAGAATATGGCTGAGGAGCTGGAGGGAGGAGGGGAGGCCGGGCGCCCTCCCAGGGCCTCCACCTCAGGCCTGCAGATATGAGATCCCCCAAGGCCTTGCTTTGTGACGTGGGCAAGTGACTCCATCTCTCTGGGCCCGGAGAGGGATTGATGGGTCCTATCTTGTCGGAATGCTGGGATCACTCAGGGCAGCTGGAGAATGTAAGCTTCACTCCCAGACTGGTGCTCGGTGAGGGTTGGTGAGGGCTCTGCTGTGTTTATTACCACCTTAACCAGCGAGTTCAAAAGCAGCAAATCAGCGAAGGCTCCAAAACACTAGGGCCCAATAGACATGCAGTTTCCCCTTGAACAATGCACGTGTGAGGGGTGCGACCCCCTCCCCCACGCAGTGAAAACCTGCTTGTAACTTTCGACTCCCCCAAAACTGAACTAGGAATAGTCGACTGTTGACCAGAAGCCTCACTGATAACATCAACAGTTGACGGACAGGTATTTTGTATGTTACATGTATTACATACTGTGTTCTTACAATAAAGTAAGAACATGTTATTAAGAAAATCATAAAGAAGAGAAATATGTTTACTATTCAATAAGTGGGAGTGGATCATCATAAAGGTTTCCATCCTTGTCATCTTACATCAAAGAGGCTAAGTCAGAGGAGGAGGGGTAGGGGGGAAGGAGGGGGAGAGAGAGGAAGGAGGAAGAAGGAAGAGGAGGGGGAGGGGAGGAAGGAGGAAGAGGAGGAGGAGAATCGGGGAGGAGTAGGAGTGGGGGAAGGAGGGGGAGTGGGAGGAGACGTTGGTCTTTGTGCCTCAGGGGTGGTAGAGGTGGAAGAAAACCTGCCTATAGGTGAAGCTGGCAGTTGAAACCCGTGTTGTTTAAGGATTAGCTGTAGACAGATGGCTCCCAACTTAGGATGCACCTTAGGGATTTCTTGACTTCACAATGGTGTGAAAGCCATATGCCTTCAGTAGAACATCCGTAAATTCCATGAAATAGTAAACATCTTATTATAAAGCAGGCTTTGTGTTAGATGAGTTTACCCAATTGTAGGCTAATGGCAGTGATCTGGGCACACATAGGGTGGGCCAGGCTATGCTGTGATGTTCAGGTGGATTCAATGCATTTGATTCAATGGATGGGTTTGTTGGGACGTAACCCCATCGTAAGTTGGGCAGCATTTGTCATGCGAACCACAGAGATAATTTAAAATTTTTGAGTAGCCACATTAGAAAGGTAAAAAGAAACTGGTGAAATGAATTTTAATCACATTTTATTTAACCCAGTCCATCCAAAATATTGAATCAGCACATAATCAATATTACAATTATTGGGATATTTTGCATTCTTTTGTGTGTACTAGTCTTAAAAATCCAGTACGTTTTTTTACATCGAGAGCACCTCTTACTTCAGACACTACATGTTGAACGGCCTACCTAGATAATAAAGTTGTGTTGAACAAGAGGCCCTTTCACATGGCTTCAGTTTTTTGTTGTTGTTGTTGTTGAGACGGAGTTTCACTCTGTCGCTTAGGCTGGAGTACAGTGGTGCTATCTTGGCTCACTGCAATCTCCGCCTCTTGGGTTCAAATGATTCTCCTGCCTCAGCCTCCTTACTAGCTGGGATTACAGGTGCACACCACCATGCCCAGCTAATTTTTTTATTTTCAGTAGAGACGGGGTTTCACCATGTTGCTCAAGCTGGTCTCCAACTCCTGACCTCGTGATCTGCCCGCCTCGGCCTCCCAAAGTGTTGGGATCACAGGCGTGAGCCACCTCGCCTGGCCCACATGGCTTCGGGTTTAAAAATTAAATTGAATGAATTTTTCTGCAGGTCTGTAGTAGGTGTATGTACCTGTGGGGTCCATGAGATGTTTGGATACAGGCATGCGGTGTGAAATCAGCACGTCCTGGGGAATGGGGTATCCATCCCGCAAACATTTATCCTTTGAGTTACAAACAATCCAATTATTGCTTCAGTTTTTAAATGTAAAATAATGAAAATTAAATATGTTTTAAAAAAATCACAGTTTATCAGTCTCACCAGCCACGTACTGAGTGATCAGTGGCCGCGTGGCCAGGGGCTGGTGTGTGGGTGACGCTGGTCCAGGCGTCATCTGTGTCCTTCCACCCTTATCAAACTGCACCTGCACAGGGCCCTGTCCCTCCAGCCTGAGCCTCTGCTGAGTGGCCCCTGGCTCATCTGAGGCTCTCAGGCACACTTGTCTGCGAGAGGCTGAACCCCACCTCCCGTTTAGAGGCATTTAGGGGACATTCGAGGGCTGATCAGATGGGGCTTCAGGCTTTTCAAAAGGGAGGCAGGCAGGGGAGGGGTTTTGCGTTGGAGCCCTCTCTGCTGTGAGGTTGAAGAGGGCTCATACCTGGTGGGGTCTGAGTCCTTGGGCTGGGCGCCTGGGGCCGCACGCAACCCTTCTCTGGGCCTGTCCAGAGGGCTCTGATGTCCCCTCGGGCTCCAGTCTCTCTACCTAGTACTTGCCAGTTCCCACAAGTCAGGAACTGGAGTCCTTCCCAGAGGTCTAGCAGCACCAGACGGTGCCTGACGGACAGACGGCCCTTCTTGGTGGCCTGGTACATGGATTCAGGTGCAGGCCTCACTGTGGAGTGTGGTCCGGGATGGCCTTTATGTCTCACCTGCTGCAGGGGTCTGACTCTGACCTTCCTCAGGGACCCTGCCATTCCAGGGTTCTGTACCCTGTGCGGTGACTGTCCAGCCTTGCTTGGGGCCTGCCTCTCCCCGCACGCTGATGACCCTGTCTTCCTGACAATAGCCTGAGAGGCAGGTCCTGCGTCGGTCGTACTCTGTGGATGGGGAGACTGAGGCACAGAGTGGGGAAGCGATTTGCCCGGAGTTTCAGAGCTCACGAGTGGCAGAGCTGGGGATTGGACCCACCGCCTGGCTCCCACGCTCCTGAGAACTGCTGAGCGACTGTCCCCTCTGATAGCCAAAACCCTGGCTCTAGTCTTGGCTGTTCAGCCTCCTGGTGCCAGCTTCAGTGTCTCCAACTGTACCAGGAGTGAATGGGACCCTCTGATGGCTAAGTTCTATCCAGCTCTGAGAGCTTCTGTATCGCCTGTTACTTTTTATTTTTAAAATGATTTTGTTTTGGCGCGAGGCTGAGGGAGAGTGAGGCCGAGTGGGTGGGAAAATACATGAAATCGCTCAGCCCCAGGCCCTCCGAGCAGCTCAGTCCCTGCAGATGGATGAGAGGCCTTGCACACATTTCCCAGAGGCCATGCTGGGAAGCCCGCCCAGCCGGATCCCGGCCTCGGAAAAGCCCACTCTGTGTCTTGGCACTCGGGCCTCACAGCTGCCGGGGGCTGGCTGCGTGAGGTCCTGGGGCTGGTGCGGCTGCGGCCGGGTGGGTGTGGGGTGTGCCGAGGGGCACGCATCCATCACTGCCAGCAGCTTGCGTGGGCCCTGCCAAGTCGTGGTGGAACCGGGCCCAGGTGCCAACGTGCTTGGTAACTGGCTTGCTATTTGAAAAATTAAAGCGGTGTCAAGAATATCTAACCTCCGCATTCATATCAGGAGTCTGGAGCCGAGCGGGTGGCAGCCAGAGTGGGGCTGTTTGTGCAGGGCGGCCAGTGGAAAGGCACCCTCGGAAGGAGCAGATTATAGCAAAGAACTTTATCCACCCAGTGCCTGGGAGGAGGCACAGGCGATAACCGGGGACAGAGAGTAGAAAGCACAGGCCAGCTGACCTCTCTCTAGCTGCTGGGACCTCTGCAGCAAGGCAGCCTGGTGCGTACCTACTGTGTGCCAGGAGAATGTGCCAGTTGTTGGGGTGGACGGAGATGGGGTGGTGCCTCCAGGATGCACAATACCTGGGTCCATGATACTTGCAGGGACCCACAGTGATCTTTTAATGTCCTTCAAAATCAAAAGAAAGAAATGAACTTTTAGGTTGAAGAAATAATGGTTAATAATGTCCCCACATATGACCTAAAGTGATCTACAGATTCAGTGCAATCCCTATCAAAATAGCAATGACATTCTTCACAGAAATAGAAAAAAAAATCCTGAAAGTCATAGGGAACCACAAAACACCCCAATAGCCAAAGCAATCTGGTGCTTAAAGAACAAAACGAGGCATCACACTACCTGACTTCGAAATATACTACAAAGCCATAGTAACCAAAACAGCATGGTACTGGCTAAAAACAGACACATAGACACATGGACCACAATAGAGAGTCCAGATGCAAATCCATGCATGTATTAATAGCCACTTGATTTTCAATAAAGGCACCAAGAACATCTGTTGGGGGAAAGGACAGTTTCTAATAAATGGTGCTGGAAAAACTGGATATTCACATGCAAAAGAATGAAGTTGGACCCATACCTTACGCCATACACACAAAAAACTCAAAATGGATTAAAGACTTACTATGAAACTACTAGAAGAAAACATAGGGGAAACATTTCAGGATATTGGTCTGGGCAAAGATTTTATGGCTAAGACTTCAAAAGCACTGGCAACAAAAGCATATAAAGAACTTGAACAACTCAACAGCAAAAAATCCAAATATGATTAAAAAATGGGCAAGTGTTCTAAATAGACATTTCTCAAAAGAAGACATACAAAGGGCCAACAAGTATATGAAAAAAATACTCAACATCACTGATCATCAGAGAAATATAAATTAAAACCACAGTGAGGGCCGGATGTGGTGGCTTACGCCTGTAATCCTAGCACTTTGGGAGGCCGAGGCGAGCAGATCACTTGAGGTCAGGAGTTTGAGACCAGCCTGGCCAACAAGGTGAAACCTGTCTCTACTAAAAATACAAAAAATAGCTGGTCATGGTCATGCATGCCTGTAATTCCAGCTACTTGGGAGACTGAGTTGGAAGGATTGCTTGAACCCAGGAGGTGGAGGTTGCAGTGAGTGGAGATCGTGGCACTGCACTCCAGCCTGGGTGACAGAGCGAGACTTCATCTCAAAAACAAAAACAAAAACAAAAACAAAAAACAAAACCACGATGAGATATCTTATCCCACTTAAAGTAGAAATAAAGTTGTCGAAAAGACAAAAACAACCAAATAACAAATGCTGGTGAGGATACAGGGAAAAGCAACTCGTATATACTCTTAGTGGGAACGTAAACTAGTCCAGCCATTATGGACAACAGTATGGAAATTCCTCAAAAAATTAAAAGCAGACCTACCATATGACCCAGCAATTCTGCTAGTGGGTATGTATACAAAGACTAGGAGATCAGCATGTGAAGGAGACATCTGCACCCACATTCTCACTGTAGTGCTATTCACAATAGCTAAGAGATGGAATCAACCTATGTGTCCATCAATGGATGAATGGATAAAGAAAATCAAGTGCATATACATAATGGAATACTATAAAAAAGAATGCAATTCTGTCATTTGAGGAAAAGTGAATGAGCTTGGGGACCAGGGAATGGGAAGGGTGATGGGGACAGGGGAATAGGGAGAGATTAGTAAATGGGTACAAAATTACAGTTGGACAGAAGGAATGAGCTCTAGTGTTCTATGGCACAGTAGGGGGACTATATTAATAATTTATTATATATTTCAAAATAGCTAGCTAGAATTGGAATGTTCCCAACATAAAGGAGAGATAGATGTTTGAGGCGATGGACGTCCCAGTCACTCTGCTGTGATCGTGACATGTTGAAATAGGATCATATGCATGTATTGAAATATCACATGTGCCCCATAAATATGTACATTATTATGTGTTAATTAAAAAAATAATATCCCCACAAAATTCACATCCATTCGGAGCCTCAGAGTATGAGCTTCTTTGGGTCTTTGCAGATGTAGTCAAGTGAAGAGGGGGCAGTTCTGGAGCAGGGTGGACCCTGACCCCATGGCTGGTATCCTCATAGGAAGAAGAGACCCAGAGACACAGGCTGGGAAGACCACGTGCCGATGGAAGCAGAGATTGGGGCGATGCGGCCATAAGCCAGGGAATGCCAGGAACCAGCAGAAGCTGGCAGGGGCAAGGAAGGACCCTCCCTGAGAGCCTTCAGCGGACCTAGCCCAGCTGACACCTTGAGTTTGGATTTCTGCCTCCAGAGCGGTGAGAGAAGAATTTCCACAAATTTGAGTCACCTGTTTAATTGGTTATGGCGGGCCCAGGAAATAATACTATGTATAATATTGATCTGTCTCTATTCTGGCATAGTTAGATCAATAGAATTCTTTGCAGGGTGTGGTGGCTTATGCCTACAATCCCAGCACTTTGGGAGGCGGAGGCAGGTGGATCACATGTGGCCAGGAGTTTGAGACCAGCCTGGGCAGCATAGTGAGACCCTGTCTCTACAAAAAATACAAGAATTAGCTGGATGTGGTGGCTATGCCTGTGGTCCCAGCTACTAGGGAGGCTGAGGTGGGAGAATTGCAGAATTGCTTGGACCCTGGGAGGTTGAGGCTGCAGTGAGCTGAGATTATGCTGCTGCACTCCAGCATGGATGACAGAGTGAGACCCTCTCTTAATTATAATAATAATGATAATAAAATAATAAATTCTTTTCTTTTTAATGGAAGAAGGAATGTAAGTGTTCTTTCAAGGTGATGAATCTTGCCATCCTTCCAAAAACTCACTTCCTGGGTGGGAGCCTTGATGGGGGTGACGGGAGCAGGAGTGGGATTTTCCTGGGTAGGTGGAATCTACCTGTGTAGGGAGGAGGGCCAGGGAAAGACATGGAGCGCTGGAATCAGAATCTTGTGCTCCAGTCCTGGCTCTGCCATGTCTGGCTCTGTGGCCGGCCTTGAGAGGGAACATGACTTCCGTAAGCCTCAGTGGCCCCTCTGTTTACTCAGGCTCCCTCCTGTAGAGGACGCTCCCAGGGAGTCGGGGAGGAGGTGCTGTCCGATCCCAGGAAATCCATCTTGCAGAAGCTCAGTGGGCTTCGAAGGGTGGCAGGGTCTACTGCCTGCTCAGGGATTGGGGCACCTCATAAATAAGGATATCTGTCTTCTGGAGTTTTCCATCCGTGTTTCAAAAGAGCCGAGTCCTCCTTCCATCAGAGCGGGTCCTCTCCAGCATTGTGTTCCCCTGTGACCGTGTTTCGACGCATTTGTATCTATTCCTGACTTTAGAGGTCTGGTGACGTCAGAGGCCTGTCAGCTTGTGGTCCCTGCTGGCTCTTGTCCTGGAGGTCCTCTTAGCATTGTGCTGTCCTAAACAGAGGGTCCGAAGGCAGTCCCCCACCTCTGCTGTCCCGGAGCCGCTTCCCTCTGGGTGTCTGTACATCTAGGCTAGGCCTTGCCCGAGGAGGGTGCAGGCAGCCTGGCAGGGGAGCCTCCTGATGTGAGCTGGCCAAGGTCCCTGGCACTGTCCCAGCTGCCCAGGGGTGGCCCGGAAAGGTTCCCAGACTGTGATATCTCGATGGGCCACTGTGTCTCAGCATGGGCTGCCTGGTTTTCCATGGAAGACATCTGGCCAATCCCAGAGCCACCAAATTTCCAGGCAGTGGGCTGTCCCATGTTCCCAAGAACAACCCTGGGCTGGCTGCCTCATGGCTACTAGCTGTGTGCCAGGTGATGTACTTTACATACACCATCTCCATGAGAGACTGGGGTGTAGATAGGATTGCAATCCACAATTCCCGGATGAGGAAACTGAGGCACAGAGAAGCTGGTAGGTGGCCCAGCCATGATGGGAAGCTAGGGTGGGAAGCACTAAGAGACGGAGGGAGCGGCTCTCCTCCCCAGGTGTTCAGACCTTCCTGATGGTGCAAATGCCTCAGCCACATTCCTGCCTCTAGGTGGGGCATCTTGCACGTGTGTTCCCGAAGGCTCTGCCTGCTGGCTGGGAATTCCTGGGTTAAAGAGCTGAGCACTTGCATTTTGGAACTCCCAGAACTGTTGATCAGAACCGAGGTGGGGTGTAGAGTCCTGCAGCCAGTCTAGAAAGGTCTGGTGCCTGACCCACCCACCTGCTGTTGCCCTTCCCTGCAGACCGGGAAATGCAGTGTGGACTCTCACTGCTTCTCTGGCTTGGAAACGGCGTTCCTCTCTTCGCCCTCTCCTGGGGCTGGAATCCCTCCTGGACAGGCCTGAGGCATGTCTTGGGTCCCGCTCCCTCCCTGCTCTAACCCTAGTGCCCCCATGGGGAACCCCCAGCTTCCATCATCACCAAGGTCCCAGTGTCGCTTTCAGGAGGGAACTGCTGAGAGGTGTTTGCACCTCTTGGGTGTGTCTGGCGAGCCACTTGCCCAGGGTCTGGGAGGTGACCTTGTGCCAGTTGGGGCTGGGAGCTCCCTGAGGGCAGGGGCGGGGCTCACCCTGGTGCACCTGTGTTGCATGTGGCCTCAGACTTTGTTCCTGTCATGGCTTCGGACCTCATTCCTGTCACGTCTTGGGGTCTTTTCTATTCCCAAGGTTGTCATAGGAAGGTGTTTGTTGACAAATGAGGCCTGGCTCCCTCTGCATTCTGATTCTGTCGCTCTCTTCGTGAGCCTGAATGGGTCGGGCCCCCTGAGGCCTCATCCTTTCCTCTGGAAAACAGGAGGAGGAGGCTGGCTTGATACCCAAGGTCTCTCCCAGGACAGCTTTAGTGGTTTGGGGGGTGACGCTGCAGTCAGTCCTGGGTGGAAGTCCCAACTCCATTCCAGCCTTCCTGGGTGGCACTGGGTGACCTGGCATCTCCAGGCCTCCATTCACTCATCTGTAAAATGGAGAGAACCCAGGGCCTCCTGGGTACCTGACCACAGGGAATGCAGCTCCTCGGTCGTTCAACACCATTTCTGCCATGTAGGGAGTGCTCCTCCCCTTCCTTCAGTGTCTTTACTTTCAATGATGAGGACAGTGAAGTGATTTTTTTTTTTTTTTTTTTTGGTGGGGTGTTATTAATTAGCACACAGCAAAAGTGGCTCTTTTTACAGTTTGATGACTTCTGACAAAGACACAATCATGCAACGACCACTTTGGTCCAGGCATAGGACAGTGCTGTCTCCCAGAAGTCCCTCAATGCTGCCCCTTGGCCGTCAAAGCCTGCCCCCACCCCAGCCCCTAGAAACCAATGACCTGGTTTTCATTCCTGTGGTTTTCCAGCATGTCATAGAAATGCAAGTGTGCAGTGTGCAGCTGTCTGCCTGTGACTGTATCACTTGTCATATGTGTTTGAGATTCACCCATGTTGTTGCATGTATCTGTAGATAGTTCCTTTTTACTGTTGAGTATTGTGTGACCATTGCACGAAGACTGGGTTTTATGAATATGCCACAGCTTGCTTTCCCACTCACTGGTTAATGGACATTCAAGTTGTCTCCAGTTGTGGCTACTATGAATAAAGCTGCTGCAAACATTTGTATCCGGGTCTTTGTGTGCCATATGTTTTCATTTCTTTTGGACACGTGCCAGAAGTGGGATTATCACTGGATTGTATGTTAAGTGTATATTTAACTGTATAAGAAACTGCCAAACTCTTTCCCGACATGGCTGCATTGTGTTACATTCCCAACAGCAAGGTATGAGAGTTCCAGTTGCTCCATATCTTTGTCAACACTTGGTATGGTCAGTTTTAAATTTTAGCCACTTTAGTAAGTATGGTAGTTTTAATTTGCCTTTACCAACTCTCTAATGTTGTTGAACATCTTTTCAGTTTGCCATCCAGTTGCTTATTTGCCGTCTCTTTTCTTCTTTGGTGAAGTGTCAGTTCAAATTTTGTGTATTTAAAAAATAGGCATTGTTTATTTTATGACTGAGTTTTAAGAGTTCTTCTATGTTCTAGATGAAAGACATTTATAATATATGCAATTTGGAAATATTGTCTCCTAGCCTGTGACTTGTCTTTTCACTTTATTAGCAGTGTCTTTTGAGAAGAAATTTCTATTTTGATGAGGTCTAATTTATGATTTTGTTCTTTTATACTTTGTACTTTTTGAGTCATACCTAAAAACTCATGCTTAACTCAAAGTTGCAGAACTTTAGCTCTGTATTCTTCCAGGTTTGTAGTTGTAGGTTTTACATTTATGTCTGTGACCCTTTGGTGTGAATTCACTTTTGTCTACAGTGCCCTGCAGTGCTTACGTCCTGTGGCCACTAGCAGCTGCAGCTGGCCAGGCTGTCCCTGTCACAGCCACCCTTGTCCACCTGGGCAGCTGTTGGCCAAGGCTGCTCTGCCACCTGTGAATAACAGATGCGAAGCTGTTGGGCCACCCTGCGGGTTTTGGTGCTGGCGTCAGCCTTTGCCCAACTGTTTGCCCTCAGAACTGCAGGGTGACTGTATTAGTTCATTCCCACGTTGCTATAAGGAAGTACCTGAGATTGGGTAATTTATAAAGAAAAGAGGTTTAACTGGTTCATAGTTCCACAGGCTGTACAGGAAGCATGGCTGGGGAGGCCTCAGGAAACTTACAATCATGGCAGAAGGTGAAGGGGAAGCAGACATGTCTTACATGGCTGGAGAAAAGGGAAGAGAAAACGGGGGAGGAGCCACACACTTTTAAACAATTGGATCTCGTGAGAACTCACTCACTATGACCCGAAAAGCAAGGAGGAAATCTGCCCCCATGACGAAATCACCTCTCACCAGGCCTTTCTTTTTTTTTTTTTTTGGAGACAGAATCTCGCTCTGTTGCCCAGGCTGTAGTGCAGTGGTGCAATCTCAGCTCATCACAACCTTCACGTCCCGGGTTCAAGTGTTTCTCCTGTCTCAGCCTCTCGAGTAGCTGTGACTACAGGCATGCAGCACCACACTTGGCTAATTTTTTGTATTTTCAGTAGAGACAGGGTTTTGCAGTGTTAGCCAGGATGGTCTCGATCTCCTGACCTCCTGATCTGCCCGCCTCAGCCTCCCAAAGTGCTGAGATTACAGGCGTGAGCCACTGCGCCTGGCCTTACCAGGCCTTTCTTCCAGCACTGGGGATTATAATTCAACATGAGATTTGGATGGGAATACAGAGCCAAACCATATCAGTGACCTTGTCCAGGGGACCCCAAGTCTGGATCCTGCCCACTGCTTAGAAGATACAATTGCTGAATGAGCCACGTCTGCCTGTCCTTTCCAGCCCTGGGCAGCTGCTGCTTGCCTGTGCCCCAGGGGTTCTCCTCCTCCTCTCTGTCCAGCCTGGGGGCACCTTCCCTATCACTGTGTGGGCTGAGCCACCCAGCCCAAACACAAACATTTTTATCAGAGTCTACCCACTCTCCTCACCCCCCAGCAGGTTCCTGGCCCCATTTCTCAGGGTGGGGAAACTGGGTTTACAAGAGAACCACTTATTTGTCCAAGGTGGAACAGTATGAGTGGCAGAACTGGGACTCAATCCCTTGATGCCGTGTAGCTTTCCCAGGTCAGGTCTCACCCCATTAGGCCTCCTAGATCTGCATCCACGCGGGAACCTGGTTGTGATTTAACCGACATCACTGGCAGGTGGTTATTTCAGGGTGAGGGTGCTGCCGGCCCCGCTCCTGTTCCGTAGGTCTCCCTTGGGTTGCAAATTTCTTGTGTTTTGTGTCTCTTCCCTCAGTGACCCAAGGGGCTCTCACGTGGAGTCCCCAGAGCGGCACCAACTCCTCACGATGCTCCTGACGGTGGTGGACAGACTCTCCATGCCCCGATGAAGTTGTGAGTCACGTACATCCCTGTCCACAGCACCTGATACACAGTAGGTGGTCCAATAAATGCTTGTGGCACAAGTGAATGAACTTGGAACCACCCATCTAGTGGAAATGGTAAATTATAACAAAACCCAATGGACCGTGAAAGCCAGGGTCAAGGCCGGGGCCTGCTGAGGCTCTGTCATCAAGGGGGTTTTTGTGCTGGTAAAGATGATGACTGCCCTGGTGCAGGGCCCCTGTAGCCCAACATGTCTAGTCCGTGGCAGGCTCTTAGTGGGGATGAGGGGCCTCCAGCAGGAGCAGGCCTGGGCATAGACTTCTGACCTGGGCACAGGGGAAGCGTGATGAGAGGTCAGAGCAGGCTCTTGGCCTCAGGTCAAAGGACAGGAGTCCTCCTGACTTTGCTGTGTCTGAAGCCCACAGTTACGCACTGCAGAAAAAGAAGTGCTTGACCCTTTTGTTTTCTCCAGGGTTGGGATCCCTGATGTGGTTGGGCTGTGTCAGACCCAAATCTCGCCTTGAATTGTAATGATCCCCACGTGTCAGCAGTGGGGTCAGGTGGAGATAACTGAATCATCGGAGCGGTTTCACCTGTGCTGTTCTTGTGGTAGTGAGCAAGTCTCGAGATCTGGCGGAGCGGTTTCACCTGTGCTGTTCTTGTGGCAGTGAGCAAGTCTCGAGATCTGGCGGTTTTATAAAGGGGAGTTCACCTACACACGTTCTCTCTCGCCTGCTGCCATGGAAGATGTATCTTGCTTCTCCTTTGCCTTCTGCCACGATAGTGAGGCCTCCCTGGACATGTGCAACGGTGAGTCAACTAAATGTCTTTCCTTTAAAAATTACCTCGTTCCGGGTATGTCTTTGTTAGCAGCGTGAGAACAAACGAATGCAGTCCCACAGAGAACAGCACTGGTGGTCAGAAGGTTCTGTGTTTGAGGAGGGACACTCAGGTCCTACCCCAAACCCACGCCGTGACTTGGGGCTGCAGTTATTTTGATTCTCATTATGTGGGGGAGCCAAGACCCACAGAGGGAGGACTCTTGCCCCAGACTGCCCAGGTCTGGAAGGAAGATCCTGCCTCTCAGCTGGGGAGGCTGGGGAGGTGCAGCAGGAGAGGGACCTGATGGGTGAGCGCAGGCTGCATGCAGCCTTGCTGGGACCTTGTGGGAGGGGAGACCCTGAGTCCTGATGGGTGTTCAAGAAACCCAGGACCAACAGAGGTGAGGAATTAGGCCTGGGCTGCTTTCCTCCTGTCTGTGTGCTGGCTGTGGGTTCCACTGACATGGCCCTGCCCTGGGACCTGGGTGGACAGGCAGAGAGGCTGTGTATACCTCAATGGCCTGGGGCCCTGCAGGGCTCAGGGTCCCCTGGTCTCAGTAAGGGCCTCAAGAACAGCTGGAGAAGGCAATACACCTTTGTCAGGGACTGTCCAGCTGCCAGGCTCAGTGCTGCAGCCTCTCCAACTGCAGGCTCGTCAATTCCTCCAAGCCGGGGTTTCTCCGCTGTGGCAGCACTATACACGTTTTGGACAGGGCCACTCTTTGTGGAGGCTGTCCTGTACATTTTAGGATATTTAGCAGCATCCCTGGCTTCTACCCACCAGATGCCAGTAGCATCCCCACCCCACCACTGCCCAGCATGACCACCAAATATGTCTCCAGACATTGCCAAATGTCCCTCTGTGGGTCCCCTGGGTGACAGCCCCTGCTCCCCATCACTCCCCATTTTGAGAGGGCAAATTGAGGCTCTAGAGAGGCTGAAGACTCGCTCACGGGCACCTGGCATGTCCAGGGAGAGCTGGGGCTTGGTTAGCTCACAGTCTCTTTCCCGGCTTGGCTGGAAGCCCAGGAGAGCTTGTTGCATTCCCCGCTGCGTTTTCAGGGCTTAGCACTGTGCCTGGAACATAGTAGGTGCTCAGGGACTTTGCATGTGAACGGTGAGTGAGTGAATGAGCTGATACAGGAATAGGTTCTAGGTTGGTCTCAGGTTCCCAACTCTGCCCTGCTTCCTCCTTGTATGGCCTTCCGAGTGGCTTAGGTTCCAGGTGGAGGGTGTGGCCCTTGTTGCCGTGTGTTCCCCTGTGAACATGCTTCAATGCATTTGTATCTCTTCCTGGCTTTAGAGGTCTGGTGACATCAGAGACCTGGGGCGGGGCTGGGTAGGTGTGCTGAGTTTGTGGTGGTAGCGTGAGTCTCCAGCTTTGGTGCACACGTGTGGGTGCGTGCAGTGAAGGCCTTTGGAGCATGGGGGCATCGAGGAGCAAGCAGGAGTGGCGGTGCCTGAGACAGGGCAGGCAGGGCTGGGTGGACACTGGAGCCAACAGCTGGTTCCAGTCCTGGGCCAGACATGGCTGAACTGAGTGACCTTGGACAATGAGCTGAAGCTGCCTTTGTCGGTGAGATGGGGATACCCAGGATACCCTCTTGCCCCAGGGAGTCAGTGGGATACTTGTCAAGTGTGTAGCTTGTCCCTGCCTCTACCTAGCAAGGGCCTGGTAAAAGCGAATTCTCATTCTCTCCAGAGGCAGGAGTTGCTCCAGTCACCCTCCTGCTGAGGAGTCATGAGTCTGCTCTGCTCTCTGATGCTATCGTTAGTATCATCTGCACTCCTGTACCAATGACCCAGGTTCAGGGGCATGAGGGAGCCAGCAGGGTCTTGTCCTCCGGGGCTCCTGTGTTGTGGAGGCTCTTTGAGGTTATGGGAGTGGACACCATACCAAAGCATGTGTCAGGTTCACTGTGTGGAGCCCAGGGGAGGGTAAAATTGTGGCCAACCGTCAGAGCAGTCTTCCCAGGAGTGGGAATGGAGGTGGGCTTGACCCTGGCTTCTGAGGAAGGGAAGGACTCTGAAAAACGAAAGGCATGTGTATCAGTTGTTTATTGTTGCACAATGATTTTCCCCAGCACTTAATGGCTTAACACAACAAGAAACATCTATTATCTCACACAATTTCTGTGGGTCAGGAATTTGGGAGTGGCTTAGCTGGGCAGTCCTGGCTCTGGGTCTCTCATGAGGTTGTGGTCAAGGCGTTGGCTGGGCTGCATCATCAGAAGGCTTGAGCAAGGCCAAGGATCTGCTTCCAAATGCAGATTCTCATGTGTTTGGCAAACTGGTGGGAGGCCTCAGCTCCTGGCAATGAAGACCTCTCCACAGCAATGCTTGAGCATCCTCACAACATGGCGGCTGATTTCCCCCAGAGCATGCAATCCAAGAAGCCACAACATCTTTTACCGTCTAGTCTGGAAAATCACACTCCATCATTGCTATTTGTTGCAGAATAAGTCTTATTAAGTGCGGGAGGGCACTACACAAGGGTGTGGATACCAGTGGGAAGGAATATGAAAGACATCTTAGAAACTGGCTACAACAAAGAAGGAGATGCATTCCTGGTGGGGCTCCTGTGTGAGCAGTGGAGATGAGTCTGAGGAACAGGGAGACTGGCCTGGCCTGAGTGAGTGAGATGCTGGCATAAAGGACGATGGTAGGAGTACTAGCCAGTGTGGTAGGGACCTTCACCACCAGGTGAAGAGTCAGGAGCTTGGTCCTGTGGGTCTGGGGGAGAGAGCGTGGCTGAGAGACTCACACAGACCAGCTTTTCCCTTCTGGCTTCACTGATTAGTGAAGTGGTTCCAATGACCAGCTGTGGGGCCTTTGTGGTATCTTGCTGAGTCTCAGTTTTCTCATCTGCCTGGTGCAGGACCCAGTAAGTGGATGTGCTCAGGATCAGTCTCGAAGGGTTTAGAGTGTGGGGTGGGGGTGGTTCATGCACATGGCATTTTTGGGAAGATTAATGTGGCAAGGATATGCAAAGAGGACTAGCAGGGGAAGACCCACCACCAGGAATCTGGGATGTGAGTAACAAGAGCTGAACATGCCTGGTGGTCTCAGAGGCAGCGGTGTGACAGCAGCCCTTCACCCTCCAATGGCTTTATGGCACAGCGTCTCTACATGCCCAATTGCAGGGTGAGGTGACTGATGCCTGGGCAGTGGCTCTCAGCGTAGCGTGGGAGTTATCAAAATGGGCCAGATCTCAATGGAGTGGGAGGTGCCCTAAACAAGGGGAAGCTCCCACTGGTCCTGCCACCCCCTCTGCTGGGACTCCCATGTCTAAGCCTCTGTATGTCCTCATCCAGCATATCCTCTGAAGAGGTGGTGGGCAGCTGGGGCCACCACCCGGCCCTACCCACTCCCCATCTGCTGTGGACACCTCCAGCTCTTCCCGCTGCTTTTAGAGGTGTAGTGGCACCCAGATTTCTGCAGGTCTTGAAACCCCCTGACCTCTCCTTCTGATCCCACCACCCAGGTGCTCCAGGAGCTTCGGGAGGTATGGGGCTGACAGTCTCAGGAAGAGCTGCCCCACGGCGGTGCCAGAACCCAGATGTTTGCTCAACAGGAAATATCAGAGCCGTGGGCTGCCCTGTAGAGGGTTATCTTAATCCCTGGTTTCCTTTTCGTACCCCCTAGCTCTCCTCCTGCTCCTGAAACAAATCTCAGCATTCCACAAGAGATTTTAGGAGCCGGTAGTGCCCAGACCTCATAGACTTTCCATTGTGGCCAAAGGGGTTCGTTTCCTGATAGATGGAGAAGTGTCCTTGCTGCCTTATGCAACGTGACTTGGCTGGGGAGCCTGCATTGTCCCGAGCTCCCAGTCACAGAAAAGGACATTATTGTACCGAGTTACTTAGAAACATTAGACACATCATCCAGGCTTAGCCTGTACAATGTGTGATTTCAGATTACCTGGGTAAAAGTCGGAAATGAGGTGGCGGTCTTGGGCAGGCAGGGGTGGAGAAGAGGGAGGAGGGAGACCAAAAATTCCTCCTGGCAGCCTTCCTTATCTGTGATAGCCAAATTTCTACCTAAAATGGCAGAAGCCAGGTTCAGAGAAAGAACCTGGAGACCCCTGATTTAGGTTCAGATCCCAGCTCTGAGGAGCTTGGTTCACGTTCCTCAACTTCTTTGTGCTGTAGTTTGTTAAAAAATACCTGCCTCATGGGAATGATTGTGGAACCATCTCAAACTGCTGAGCACGAGGGACCATGTTGCCAGTTGCAGGCCCACTGGCTGGTCTCCCTTCTCCCTTCCTAAGAGAACCCTGGAGGCAGTGGTGTTAGAAATGGGCCCGGAGAAGTTTCCTGACCTTCCAGCTACCTTGAAATTCAGGGCCATGCAACACTGCTGAAGGGATGTCATTGGAAGTCTACAGAGGACTGTCCAGTAAGCGTTTGCTCCCTTGAGATAGGCATCACTGCCTCCTCCTGGGCTCTTCTCTTCTTCATGAAGCCTGGGTTAAGGGCTGGCATCGTGGCAGTCATTTTGAGCCATGAGGTTGAAACTGCAAGCTCTGCATGGTGGGGGTCAGAGGTGCTTGGATATTGAAGGTGTCAGGAAGATGCTGCACAACCCTCCTTATCAAAGACAAATTCCATGGGTGAAGTTTCTGTGGAGGGTTTCAGAGACCTCCTAATTGATATATATTTGGAATATAGTAGACACCCAACAAAAGCTAAAATCATGCTCGCCCTTTTGCAGGCACTTGAGGTCCAGAGGCTGGAAGTTGCCTGCAGTAACATATTCAGTAAGGGGGGCACTGGTTCTCAAGCCCAGCACCCTGGGTGTTCATGCTAGGATTCTAAGCACGAGCCACTGCACCCAGCAGAAAGCATTATTTTAAAATCAGTTGTGCCATATACATTTGGCCAAATATGAGGCCAACAAATTATTACTGAGCGGTGGACTCACCATCCAATACTATGGCACAGGCTTTTGGAGAAAAGAAAGAGCTTTATTGCGAGTCAACGGCAAGGAGACAGGAGGCAGTGTTCAAATCTGTCTCTCTGATCTGGGGTGGGTGGAGCTTTTATGGCATTTATAACTAGTCCCAGTTGATGCCCACACAGCTGGTCTGCCAGGCTGGCAACATTAACAGGAGGTTAAAGTGTTTTATCTTGTGCACGCCTGGACAATTCTGGCTCTGTGTCACCAGTAACAACTCACACAATGGTTGATCAGTTTGAGTTGATCTCACGGTTACAATATATTGTAGTATCTACATTACCCAAAACCCATGTTTCCCTCTCTGTAGCATGGCTGCGATGATACTTGATTTTGTGGCTGAAACAGGACTCTTGATTTGCCAGTAATGACCTGGACCACCAAACTGTGTCAGATGCCATTCAAAGTAATGCTTGCATATGTCACAAGAGAAATTATAGATTTTGACCCCGCTATGAGCTGAAATTCCAGTAACAGCAGTAGGTGCTTTTTTGTGACTTCTGTAGATCATAAGAATAGAGGTGAAGCCATGTTTTCAGGGAAATGTTGGATTTTGTGAAAAAAGCTCCCTTTCAGAGGCCCACGACAATTGGCAATTTCTCTGAATAGCCATCTTTGCAATGATGTTGTACCACCCACTGTAAGTATTGGTGACGTGAGGAACATTCAGGGGCCACAGATGACAACTTACCTTGCTTCAAGAGGTCAGTGACTGGGAGGTTTGAAGCCTTAACAATAATTGGCTGAAGTGTATCATGAAATAAACATCTACCCATTAGAAGAGGTAAAATGAAAATGCCCTCAAAAATAAAACCGCTAAAAAATAAAATCTGAGTTTGACCTGCAGGAGTTGATCATAGTTGAAGAATTTGATCTGCAGGACCTGCAGGGACAAGTTGTTAAACTGATCTGAAATTTTGACCAGGTATACTAAACTTGTAAAGGTCAAAGTTAAACAATATTTCATGCTTCTTCCAAAAGGTACAAAATCATAGAATCATCTCCTGTCTCTCCTCTTCTGACTTATATGCAATTGTGTTATATAGTTTATGTTATGGTCTGGCTGTGTCCCTACCCAAATCTCATTTTGTAGTTCCCATAATCCCCACATGTTATGGGAAGGACCAGGTGGAGATATTGAATTATGGGGGCGGTTCCCCCATCTTGTTCTTGTGATAGTGAGTTAGTTCTCACAAGATGTGATGATTTTATAAGGGGCTTCCCTCTTTTGCTCAACACTTCTCCTTGCTGCTGCCACGTGAAGAAGGATGTGTTTGCTTCCCCTTCCCCATAATGGTAAGTTTCCTGATGCCTCTCAGCCATGTGGAACTGTGAGTCAATGAAACCTCTTTTCTTTATAAACTACCCAGTCTCGGGTATGTTTTTATTAGCAGCATGAGAACGGACCTAATACAGTTTACTTCTAATTTTGACTTCCCTAAGCAGACCTGACTTTTCTCGTTTTATTTGGTCAGGGTTTGCTTAGATTTCCCCAAATATTCCCCATGCTCTTTGCGCACAATCTTTTCTTGCATCTTAAACATTCCTTCTGTGGTAATTTCTCTTTGACCTGAAATATATCCTTTGGAATTGTCTTTACTGGCAGTTAATTAGTGCAAACATCTTAATTTTCATTTGTCTAAAAATACATTGACCAAATTAGTCCATTCTTTTCTGTTATGATTGGTACTTTTTATGTGTTGTTAAGATGTCCCTGCCCCCAAGGCTCTAAAATGTTACTCTGTATTGTCCTTTAAATGTTTGATAGTTCTGCCTTTCACGTTTAATTGTTAAGCCACCTGAAACTGATTTTTGGGTAAGGTGTGAGGTAGGGGTCTATGGTGGTCATTAGTGTTCTTACCACAGTATTTGCAGCTTTAAATAGTTCAGGCACATGGTAGGATTTCCAACCTCCACCAAATTCTCTGTTGTCTATGCTGTATAACAAATTACACAAACTTAGTGGCTTAGAGCAATACCCCCTTATTAGCTCACAGTTCTCTAGGGCAAGAAGTCCAGATTGGCTAGGTTCTCTGCCTGGGTTCTCATAAGGCTGAAATCAAGATGGTGGCTGGGACTGTGGTCCCCAACTGGAGGCTCAGAGGAGGAATCTGCTTCTAAGCTCATGGGGTTGTTGACAGAATTCAGTTGCTTTTGGTGTAGAACTGAAGTCCTTGTTTTATTGCTGGCTGTCAGCCAGAGCCACTCTCAACTTCTAGAGGTTGTCCTCAGATTCTAACCTGTGGCCTCTCCTCTCACAGTATGGTAGCTCACTTTTTCAAAACCAGCAGAAGAATCTCACTCCACTTGGCTATGATGGAGTCTTATATGGTGTAACCTAAACATGGGAGTGGCTATCCAATCACATTTGTTAGGCTTGAACATGTGACTTGTTTTGGCCAATGGTGTGCAAGCAGAATGGGGCATGTCACTTCCGGAGAGAAGCTTTAAGAGCTATCTGGGACTTGCTACATGTCCCTCCTTTGGCTTCTGTAACTGGGGAAGTGTTTGTAGAGATGAAGCCTCAGGTCCACAAGAGACAGTAATGGGCAGTACTTTCTTCCTGAGTTTCCCACACTGACTTTCTAACTGGAAACCTTGGTAGAGTCTGTTCTTATTTTCAATAACTCGTTTGTAGATTATTTTGGAATTTCAACATAGATAATTGCATTATCTGTGAATAACAACAGGATTTTGTCTTCTTTTCCAGTCTTTACATGTCTTTTTTTTTTTTTTTTGCCTTATTGTCCCAGTTGGGGCCGTCAGTGCAATTGATGAATTCGACCACATTACAATTTAGAGTTTATGTTAATCAAAGAACACCATAAGGGCCAGGCACAGTGGCTCATGCCTGTAATCCCAGCACTTTGGGAAGGTTAGGCGAAGGGCTCACTTGAGGTGAAGAGTTTGAGACCAGCCTGGCCAACACAGCAAAACCTCATCTCTACTAAAAATACAAAAATTAGCTGGGCATGGTGGCGCATGCCTGTAATCCCAGCTACTTGGGAGGCTGAGGCAGGTGAATTGCTTGAACCTGGGAGGTGGAGGTTGCAGTGAGCCAAGATTGTGCCACTGCACTCCAGTCTGGGCAACAGAGCGAGACTGTTTCAAAAACCAACCAACCAACAAAAAACACCATAGGAAGCATGAAAAGACAAACTGCAAACTGGGAGAAGATACTGCAATGCTTAGAACTGACAAATGATTTGTATGAAGAAAAATTTTTGTTGTTGTTGTTGTTGTTGTTTTGAGACAGAGTCTCGCTCTGTCACCAGGTTGGAATGCAGTTGCACGATCTCAGCTCACTGCAAACTCTGCCTCCCGGGTTCAAGCAGTTCTCCTGCCTCAGCCTCCCAAGTAGCTGGGATTACAGGCCTGCACCACCATGCCCAGCTAATTTTTGTATTTTTAGTAGAGACGGGTTTCACCATGTTGGCCATGATGGTCTCGATCTCTTGACCCCATGATCTGCCTGCCTCAGCCTCCCAAAGTGCTGGGATTACAGGCTTGAGCCACCGCGCCCGGCTGCTATAGGTTTTGTTATTATTCAGATATGGCGAGGCCAACAGATCAGGGGATAACCATCATTGAAAAGATAGTTTGTTACTCACAGATCTGAAGAGGAGGGGACATACTGCAACCCAGGGTGCATGGGGGGTACAGGGAAGCACGGGAGTTGGTCTGGAGGGATAGGGACTAAGGGGAAAGTGTGGGCAAGAGCCTTGATTGTGGTTTCTGTAGGAAGAAACGAGTGAGGCAGGGCAAGCAGGCATAGGATGGACTAGTTTGAATAATGTTACAGGCTCTGGGGCACAGGGGCTGTCCCTGCCTGTCTGATACCTGGCCCTGGAGTGATTATGGCAGGGGGATGGTAGCCCTGAGTATGAGAACCTGATAGAAGAGGTAGTTGCAAGTGTGAGCCCTGGATTAGTTGGTTTGCATTTGAAAGGTGCACTCACAGGTGACTTCATTTCTAGAAATTGGCAAATCCTGGGAGGGGCCACCTCTTCAGGGTCAGCAAGTTCCCAGATGTCAAAGCCTCAGAATACAGGAAAAAAAGGGTAATGGTTAATACAATGAAGAATGCCTACAAATTCCTAAGAAAAACAAACAACCAAAGACTTAACTGGTACTTCACAAGAGAAGAAACCCCAAAGGCAATCAGCATAAGAAAAGTCAACATGAAAATGCAACCCCAAACTACACTGGGACACCAGGTCTCATCCACCAGATTGGCAAGCATTCAAAAGCCCGTGTTGGTGAGGATGAGAAGTGTCAACCTTAAACACTGACATTCAGAAAATATGATTAAGTGTAGAGATTCTTTGAGCCCAAAGCATGAGGATAGCTGCTTGGGAAACACTGACTCCAAATGAATGGGGTCAGTGTTCCAAAGTGGAGAAGTTAAGGTTTCTCTTACGTAGGCAGAGACAGAGAAATTTCAGCAGGATTACAACATTTTTCATACAAGATCAGTTCGTACAGTGATTTGATCGGTTACAGATTGCTACATTCCAAGGAAAATACTTTATTACTCCATGAGGAGGGGTAGAAATTCAAGGGATTCTTATCTCT
Organism: Macaca fascicularis; assembly: GCF_037993035.2. Classification (NCBI taxonomy): domain Eukaryota; kingdom Metazoa; phylum Chordata; class Mammalia; order Primates; family Cercopithecidae; genus Macaca; species Macaca fascicularis. Next base: position 5,513,608 of record NC_088388.1, on the reverse strand, counting down.
AAAGTCGTTTGGTCTTCTGAATTATTTATGGGGAAAACAAGGCAGAAGTTGCAGTTGCATTCCACATGACTCAAGTTGCATAGTCACGTTCCTCTCAAGGCTCCGAATACAGTTCCAACAGCTTTAAGTCTGAATCCTTTAATTTCATAGAAGCAACTGGAAGGAACCCAGACTAAGCTATTGTTGGAAGCGTCCATGAAGCCAGATCCGTATTCCCTTCAACTAAGCACACACACTCATAGGTATGTTCCCAAGAGAAACCTCTAGCATGTGTCATTATTTAAACATTTTTGGTTGAGTGTACAGTGCTAGGTAGTCACTTCACTCTAGCACCTTAAAAATGTCATTCCACCATCTTCTGCTCATCCATTGCTGTTGAGAAGTCAGCTGTGGGCCAACCTTGCCTCTTTGGCTGCTTCTAAGCTACACTCCACTGTAAAAATCATTCCTGATGTCCTGTAATTTGGTGTCTTGAAATCATGAGCCAAACTATAGCCAGGCTTATTTCTATCCTTACTATCCTTGCGTTTTCATGGGTGCGCAAAAATCATATCATAAACCCTCTGGCCACAACCCCCAACATCTGTGTTTTGCCTTCTGCCTGATAGGGGACACCCTCATTTAACCTTCTACCACCAAGGGGAGAGTCTTGACTATTATGGTACTTTACTAGTATTATTACTATGGTATTATTACTATGGTAATAATAATAACTATGGTAATAGTAATAATAGTAATAGTAAACTCTCCCCTTGCGTTCCTCTGCTCCCTCTGCCTCCTGGCCAACCCTGGTGCTTTCCCATGTAGCCTGCGTAGCATGGCATGCCCCTTGCTCCTGAACTGTAAGTAATAAACTTCTTTTAAGGCAGCTGTCTCCATGTCTGCCATGGTAATGTACCTGATTAAAACAAAATCCCAGGTACATTTAAAAACACCTCTTGGTATCATATGGTATCACTATAATGTCCCCGGTATGGATTGCTTGTCACTCATCCTATGTTGGATTATCTGGGATGCCCAAATCTGAGGATTGATGTCTTTCATCTGTTCTGAAAACTTCTCAATCATTTCCCCTTCAGATCTAGCCTTTGCCCTATTCTAGTCTCTCCTACTGGAGCTCCTGGGACCATACAGTGTACCTTTTACTGCACCCCTCATGCCTCTTGGTAGCTCCTTCTTGTCTCCCATTGTCTCTCTGTGCTGTATTCTGGGCCATAGCTCAGATCTGTCTTTCGGTTCACCAACATAATTTTCAGCCATGTCTGACCATCTGTTAATATCACTTAATATATTTTCATTTCTGGAATTACATTTAGGTCTTTCCAAATCTGCTTGGTCATTTTATAATCTTTTGCTCTTTATGTTTTAAATATTTTCTCTTAATCTTTAATCATGCTTATTTTGTGTTATATTCTGATAATTTTGACAGGTCTTTCTGGGTCTGATTCTACTTTCTGTTGTTTCTGCTGGCAGCAAAAACTTTTTGATAGACTATCTTCATCAAGAGGTTATTCATGCTAACATCTCCAGCTGCCCAGTGGAGCTTTTCTTCTTCTTCTTCTTTTATTTTTGGTTTTCTTTCTTTCTTTTCTTTCTTTCTTTCTTTTTTTTTTTTTTAAAGCTCTTAGCATGGTGGAGCTTTATGGCGTATTCTGAGCAATGTCCTGGTTTCTATTGCCTTCAGTTGCATTGCCCAATGTGGGACAGGCAATCTCACATACACAACAGCTTCTTGTTTCAGTGCTGCATTGTACTGCAATATTTTTGAAGTTATTTTATTTTATTTTCCAAGACAGAGTCTTGCTCTGTCACCCAGGCTGGAATGCAGTGGCGCAATCTCAGCTCATTGCAACCTCCACCTCCTGGGAAGCTCAAGCGATTCCCTTGCCTCAGCATCCTGAGTAGCTGAAATTATTTAAAGTGAAAATTAGAAATCCAAACTTAGGTTACGAGTCAACCAGGTGTGGGGACGCAAGGCAAACACCTGGTGGAGGTTAAATAGATTATGGTTTATGCTCAGCTAGAGTTCATACAAAAGCAGGGAATGGCATCTTTATTTCTGTCTCCTCCTTTCTGCAATATCTGAAAATGAGTTTTAATATCTACTAGAAGCTATACTTGATTTCAGAATTATCAAAGTATGAAAAATACATGCCTTAGAACTGAGGACTTACGGGATTCTAAATGTGCAATGCCTTGGAGGGAACCCCAGTGGCCTTTGGTCCCACACGAGCCATCAGATAGCGAATAACATCCCTACTTTGAGTGGTCATGTCCATTCTGAAAGGTCCACCAATTCTCAGTATGAGCTAGCAGGGCAGCCTCCTTCTGGAATAGTGCTCTCGTCCTGGAAGAGGGAAAAGAGAACGTGGTAAACCATGCCGTAGCTTATTTATTTATTTATTTATGTATTTGAGATAGAGTCTCGCTCTGTCGCCCAGGTTGGAGTGAGTGGCGCGATCTTGGCTCACTGCTACCTCCTCCTCCCGGGTTCAAGCAATTCTTCTGACTCAGCCTCCCAAGTAGCTGGGACTACAGGAGTGCGCCACCATGCCCGGCTAATTTTTTTTGTATTATTAGTTGAGATGGGGTTTCACCATATTGGCCAGGCTGGTCTCGAACTCCTGACCTCGTGATCTGCCTGCCTTGGCCTCCCAAAGTGCTGGGATTACACGTGTGAGCCACCACACCAGGAAGCCACAGGAGTATTTCCTCCCTCATCTCACTGGCCAAAGCGAATCTCGTGGCCACTCCTGAGTTCAGCAGGGCAAGGACAGAGAGTTGTCCTGCAGGGCAGGGAGGCCAGGGCATGGGGGAGGAGTGATAGAGCCGCCTCCCCTGGCTCAGCATCTTCACCTGGGGCTCAGTGACAGGAGCCTGGGTGTGAACTTTCAAGTCAGGGCTCCCAGAGGCAACAGATATGTCCCACCTCTCCGAGCCTCCCATGCTCTACGTGTGCCAGAAATGGACACTGGATATGGAGGCAACGTGTGGGTTGTCACGCCCTCTGTGACTATACAGGTGGTTGGTGTTTTTGTCTTTGTTAATAGCCCCACAGTGCTCACTGCTAAGGACGTTCAGTGGCACCTGGAAATGTGTTGCACGTGTGTGTGCACATAGGTTAGAGGTGGGGGCCGGCCACATGTGCTCTGCTTCTCGTGTGCCTTCTTGGAGCCCCCACAGCCATGTGTGTACCTCAGCCCTCAGCGGGTTGGTCAAGCTTGGACTCTGCCTGTGGAACCAATGCAGGGGCTGCTGGGCCCTTCTGATTCTCTCTCAGGAGCCTGGGGCGGGGAGGCTGGGATTGCAATGTGTGGGTGCTGGATTTATTTATGGGTGAGGCTGATAGTGCCTTTAGGCTCAGGCAGAGCAGAGGGAGCCAATGAGCAGAGAGAAAGTGAAGCTGGAAGAAGTCAGGTAGAGAGACCCAGTGCCTTAGAAGGAGAGGTGGCCACTGTGCTTCCTGGTGAGGTTCCAGGGGATGTGCCCGACCTAGCCCCCAGCCGAGGGATGTGCCTGGGCTAGCTTCCAGCCACAGGACGGGCCCGAGCTAGCCTCCACTGGGGGTCATGCTGTGTCCGGAATTGGTTCCTTCTGGTGGACTGTTGGTCTTGCTGACTTCAAGAATGAAGCCGCGGACCCTTGTGGTGAGTGTTACGGTTCTAAAGATGGTGTGTCTGGAGCTTGTTCCTTCAGATGTTCAGATGCGTCCGGAGTTTCTTCCTTCCGGTGGGTATGTGGTCTTGCTGACTTCAGGAGTGAAGCTGCAGACCTTTGCAGTGAGTGTTACAGCTCTTAAAGATGGTGTGTCTGGAGTTTGTTCGTTCAGATGTGTCCGGAGTTTCTTCCTTCTGGTGGGTTCGTGGTCTGGCTGACTTCAGGAATGAAGCTGCAGACTTTTGCAGTGAGTGTTACAGTTCTTGAAGGTGGCACATCCAGAGTTGGTTGTTCCTCCCGGTGGGTTTGTGGTCTCGCTGACTTAAGGAATGAAGCCGCAGACCCTCGTGGTGTTACAGTTCGTAAAGGTAGTGCAGACCCAAAGAGTGAGCAGCAGCAAGATTTATTGTGAAGAGTGAAAGAACAAAACTTCCACGGTGTGGAAGGGGACCAGAGTGGGTTGCCACTGCCCGCTGGGGTGGCCAGCTTCTATTCCCTTATTTGGCCCCACCCACATCCTGCTGATTGGTCCATTTTTACAGAGTGCTGATTGGTGCATTTACAAACCTTTAGCTAGACACAGAGCACTGATTGGTGCGTTTGTGCTGATTGGGGCGTTTACAAACCTTTAGCTAGACACAGAGCACTGATTGGTGCATTTTTACAGAGTGCTGATTGGTGTGTTTACAAACCTTTAGCTAGACACAGAGTGCTGATTGGTGCGTTTTTACAGAGTGTTGATTGGTGCATTTATGAAACTTTAGACACAGAGAGCCAATTGGTGTGTTTTTACAGAGTGCTGATTGGTGCATTTACAAACCTTTAGCTAGACAGAAAAGTTCTCCAAGTCCCCACTCGACCCAGGAAGTCCAGCTGGCTTCACCTCTCAATGCCTAGGCTATCCCCCAGCCACAGGATGAGCCCCAGTTAGCCTCTAGCCAGGGGTCATGTCTGGGCTAGCCTCCAGCCAGGGGATGTGCCAGAGCTAGCCTCCAGCGGGGGTCACAGTTGGGCTAGCCTGAGCAGCCTCCTCTTCCTGCTAAGTGAACACTGTCACCCACTGACAATGGAGTCTCTGGGAGGCTCTGAACACACGTCCCTCAGGGTGGCTGTGAGACCACAGCATTTCTTTCTCTCTCTCTCTTTTTAAATTTTTATTTTAAATTCAGGGGTACATGTGCAGGTCTGTTACATAGGTAAACTTGTATCATGGGGGTTTATTGTACAGATTATTTCATCACCCAGGTATTAAGACTAGTAACCATTAGTTATTTTTCCTGATCTTCTCCCTCCTCCCCTCCCATCCTCCATCTTTTAAACGGCCCCAGTGTCTGTTCCCCTCTTTGTGTTCATGTGTTCTCATCATTTAGCTCCCACTTTTAAGTGAGAACATACAGTATTTGGTTTTCTCTTCCTGCATTAGTTTGCTAAGGATAATGGTCTGTTGCTCCATCCATGTCCCTGCAAGGGATGTGTTGTCATTCTTTTTTATGGCTGTGTAGTATTCCATGATATATATGTGCCACAATTTCTTTCTTCATTGATGGACATTTAGGTTAATTCCATGTCTTTGCTATTGTGAATAGTGTTGCAATGAATGCACATGTGCATGTGTCTTTATAATAGAATGATTTATATTCCTTTGAGTATATACCTTGTAATGGGATTGCTGGGTCAAATGGTATTTCTCTCTTTGGTCTTTGAGGAATTGCCACACTGTCTTTCATGATGGTTGAGCTAATTTGCACTCACACCAACAGTTTATAAGTGTTCTTTTCTCTCCAGAGCCTCACTAGCATCTGCTGTTTTCTTTTTTTGACTTTTTAGTAATAGCCATTCTGATTGGTGTGAAACGGTATCTCATTGTGGTTTTGACTTGCATTTTTCTAATGATCAGTGATGTTGAGCTTTTATTCATATGATTGTTGGCTGCATGTATGTCTTCTTTTGAAAAGTGTCTGTTCATGTCCTTTGGCCACTTTTTAATAGGGTTGTTCCTAAGCAAAAAGAAAAAAGCTAGCAGCATCACTCTACCTGACTTTGAACTATACTACCAGGCTACAGTGACCAAAACAGCATGGTACAGGTACAAAAACAGACACACAGACCAATGGAACAGAATAGAGAACCCAGAAATAAGACCACACACCTACAATTAAATAATCTTCAACAAACCTGACAAAAACAAGCAACGGGGAAAGGATTCCCTCTTCAATAAATGGTGCTGGGATAACTGGCTAGCCATATGCAGAAGATTAAAACTGGACCCCTTCCTTACACCATATACAAAAATTAACTCAAGAGGGATTAAATACTTAAATGGAAAACTCCAAAGTATAAAAACCATGAAAGACAACCTAGGCAAGCCTTTCAGGACACAGGCATGGGCAAAGATTTCATGATAAAGATGCCAAAAGCAATTGCAACAAAAGCAGAAATTGACAAATGGGATCTGCTTAAACTGAAGAGCTTCTGCACAGCAAAAGAAACTATCAACAGAGTAAACAGACACCCTAGAGAATGGGAGAAAATTTTTGCAAACTATGTATCCAACCAAGGTCTAATACCCAGAATCTATACAGAAATTAAACGAGACTACAGCCTTTCTAAGGTGACAGGAGCTTTTCCTTGTGGCACACACTTGGTGACAACAGGGCACCTCCCGGTAACTCAGTCTGACTTTGAGAGCCCTGGAGCATCATGGGATTCTCATGCCCATTGTCCTTTTGCTGGGGTCCTGTTCTGAGGCCCACTCCTGCTCACTCTCGCAAAAATCATTTTGTGTGCACATGGCAGGCCTCAAACGCGTCTCCCTGTCCTTGTCCCCACCGCTTGGTTTCTTGTTTTATTTAGAAATCAAGAGAGAATCTAGGCTTGGGAAATGGCAGAGATTTCTCCAAGCTTAGCCCAATTCTTTTATCTTTTTTTTTTTTGTTTTTTAATTTAATACCATTAGGTCATCTTCTTTAAAAAAAAATTTTCTGGGAAAATCTTTATTTTGTGTATTTCTCAAGCATCTTGACATTCCGTCTCAGAGTAATGGCCCAATCACTTCCTTCCAGCTCCCCTTCAAATTCCCTGTCGGCTTTATCTCTTGCAAATGTCTCCGTGCTGCAAAGCAAACTCCCCCTGCCCGGGCCCTCCACCCCCATCTCTGGGGACAAAGAAAGGGCCCCATACTCTCACTGAGGCCTGGGCAGACCAGATACATCATCACAGCCTAAGACGAGGAGGAGGCCCGGGAGCCTTCAAAGGTGCCCGCTCCAGAGTCGGCACAAACCTCTGCCTATTAACTCTTTCAAAGAGCGTTTGTGGGCTGTGAAAGCCGTCTGGGTTCATTGATAAAAAAAAAAGATATTGTCTTTCGGGCTGCTGAATATATTAATGAGTTGTCACGGCGGACAGTTAGGATTTGCAAAGGGCGACAGTTACCGTTCACCTACTTGTTGCCTTAACATTTAAAATCATGTCCAAATGAAGACAGAGGTTTCAGGCACCTCTGCCAGCACACACTACATTTGAGCCGCCGGCAGGGATGTTACTCTTCCTAAAACCCCAAAGAGTTAAGCTGAAATGGTTAATATCCCTGTCTCTGCCCCCCTCCTCCTGTATTCTAATGTATGAACCCGCTCATTCAGATGTGAGTGGGCCTTGGGACAGCTCGCTTTCCCTACGCGATTGTGTATGGTCCCTGCTGAAATGTTCCTAAAAACATGATTTTGTAAATGCTTATGCTCCACTAGACATCCCGCACATCTAAGTACGTGTAGCCCAGCGTCCCGAGTGGGGTTCACTTTGTCTCTTCACACCCAGAGACTCTCAGCCCGAGGTGAGGAAAAGGAAGGGGGGTTATTAAGAATTCTGACAAGGTAGGCTGAATAAATTGTGTTTTCTTTGTGAGCCTTAATCCGGTGTTGTATTGGCTTCTTGGACATGGCTAATTTATTTGGAATTTCATTCTGTTCCTGACAGCGTCCTTGACTAGCTGTTTGATCACCCCGAGCAAAGTTACATACCAGCTTTCAGCCGTTGGGAGGGCAGCGGCGTCCTTTCTCTCAAGTACCTTCTCCTGGGTCGGGTTTTATGCCTGCAGCAGGGCGTTTCAAACGGCTGGGGCCATCCCTTGTTAGGGAGAGAAACCGCCCGGGCAGGGGTCTCCCTCAATGAGGAAGCCCTCCACTTCCCCCACTCGTCCCACTGTTCGTGATTTTAATCTTCTTTTGTGGCGCAGGAAGAAAGAAAATTAATTTTCGCCTGTCTGTGTGTAGGGAGCATTTCAGTGGAAACCCGGTTTGAAATGCATGTTCTGTTGATTTCGGCAGCCTGCGCCGGCTGGGTTTTGAGATGCAGCATTCTCAGGGGAAGAGGTGATGGGCTGCAGACCTTTATGGGGTGGGAACTCAGGCTCCCCGTGGGCCCTGGACGGGGTCCCCATGGCCTGTGCTCCGTCTTGGCAGAAGTAAGAGTTGATGATGTTAATGCTCTCCCAACTCACCCATCTCTGCCATGGTTCTTTTTTTTGGGGGTGGGGTGGCGAGGGGGCGGTTAAAGCAAGCATATTTTGCTCTTGCAAAAAGAAACAAAGAAAAAAAAATAGCGATTTTCAACAGGACCCTGACATGTCTGAGAATGTCTCACTATCAACAAGGCTGTAGGTGGTGGTTTTACAGTTTTGGTGGAATCTGGTCTAAGGAAAACACGTGCTTCCTTTAATTTGGCTTCCCGGCTCTGATGCACGCGGCCATCCTTGCTAAGAGCCTTCTGGGTGCCTGGAACTGTGCTGAGTCCTGGGAGATTTGGTGAGAGCTCAAGTTCTAGAAACACGTGGAAGAGTTCAGAGGATGCTGGTGCTATGAAAATAACAAAACCAACCAACCCACTGAAGCCCTGGGGGATGTGCCTGGCGGCCCCTGGGGGATGTGCCTGGCGGCCCCTGGGCGATGTGCCTGGCGGCCCCTGGGGGATGTGCCTGGCGGCCCCTGGGGGATGTGCCTGGCGGCCCCTGGGCGATGTGCCTGGCGGTCCCTGGGGGATGTGCCTGGCGGTCCCTGGGGGAGAGCATTCAAGGTTCTTCCTGGGGCCTACATTCGAGTCAGCCAAGTCCAGCTCATCTCTATGACATTTGGGCAGGGATTTCCCCTGCAAAGCCCTCTTATCCCCATCCTTGCTTGCAGAAGATGGGGAGGGATTATTATCCCCTCACCTTTTTTTTTTTTTTTTTTTTTTTTTTGAGGTAGGGTCTTGTCCTGTTGCCCAGGCTGGAGTACAGTGGCTCGATCATGGCTCACTGCAACCTCTGCCTCTCAAGTTCAAGCGATCCTCCCGCCTCAGCCTCCTAGCTAGCTGGGACTGCAGGTGTGCACCACCATATCTGGCTAATTTTTTTTTTTTTCTGTAGAGATGGAGTTTTGTCATGTTGCCCAGGTTGGCCTCGAACTCCTGAAACTTCTCACATCGGCCTCCCATAGTGCTGGGACTATTTTCCCCTTTTACTGAGGGGAGGAAACTGAGGCCCAGTGATGCTTCAGTGGAGACCAGCTTGCCTGGGGCTCACAGAAAGCTGCTCATGAGGTTCTTGGGGGCTCTGTCCAAGGCTGTCACCTGGACTGAGGGCTGGTCCTGGGCGGGGACCAGGCTTTCGGGGCGAGAACTTGTACCTCCTCGTTGCTTCCACCCCAGGCCTTCCCCACGGAGCTCACCTGTGGAGAGGTTTCCTCTGCCAAGCATTTTGTCAGGAAACAGTGAGTGAGGGTGCGTCACTCACTGCTGTATCAATGTTGAATATTTGGGTGCAGGAAGATGGCTTGGCTGTTGGAGGTCCCAATGGCAACTTGCATCCCCAGATCCATCCTCAGAGGCCCGGGGCTGGGAGCATCCCTGGATCCATCCTCAGAGGCCCGGGGCTGGGAGTATCCCCGGATCCATCTTCAGAGACCCGGGGCTGGGAGCATCCCCGGATCCATCTTCAGAGACCCGGGGCTGGGAGCATCCCTGATCCATCCTCAGAGGCTCGGGGCTGGGAGCCGCCACCGCCCAGCTCCATGCATTCCCATTGGCGGGGTCTGGGTCTGCGCTGACGGGGAGCTCCTCTCGCTTATCCTGGATTATATTCACAGGCGGCTAACTCAGGGGGTGGTGTGATGGGGAGACACAGGAAGGAGGAGCAGGGAGGGCAAGATGAAGTGGGGCAGGCTGGGAAGGGGGTGACTTCAGGCACAGCCACACGTCCCTGGGATTTTCAGGGGGAGCTCTGAGGGCTCAGAGTGGCCTGTAGTTTGTCCTGCCCCAAAGCAGGGAACCCAGGCTATGTCCTGCCCAGGTCAGCCTTAGGTTAAGGGCTGCCTGGGGGAGGGAGCTTCCTGGGCCTTCGGGTCTCTGTGCATTGGGGTGGCTCCCGTGGCCCAGGATGCCCTGGAGAAGGGTCCTGCTGGAAGCGAAAGTGCAGGGCAGCAGGCGGTGAGCCACAGGAGCTGGTGGAGGCTCCGAGCACAGGTCGCAGCCCCAACCACAGCACTGCTGATGGTGAGACTGCTGACGGTGAGGGGACGTGGGGAGTTTCCCCTGAGAATGGGAGGTCTCACAGTCCCCACGCTGCAATGCTGTCGGTGCACTGTGTCTGTGGCTTGCTCATGGTCACTCGCTTTTTCTCTGTGGCCCCGGCCACTTTATCCAGCAAGCAACCCCCTCTCGGGAGAAGCTGAGCCTGGACACCACCGGGAGGAGGCCACTCCCTTCCTCTCTCGAAGGGCACGCTGTCCTCGTCCTTGCTGATTCCCAGAGGCCCAGGGACGTCTGAGGGGGAGGGGCCAGGCCTCCTTGACCCCTGTGTGTGGACACCACGTGACTGGGGCGTGGCTGACTCTCTGTGTCGATTGGGTGCTTGGCAAACACAGAGTTTTGTCCAAGGCCACCTTGGTCCCCACCTGTCCAGGTTGGGAGGTGCCCTGCCTGGTGTGAGCGCCTCTGGCCTGAGCAGACGCCCCCGGCTCCCCCAGGACATGTCACCTGGAGAGGTGACCCTCTCAGGTAAGGGACATGCCCGCTGGCAGCAGCCTCTGCACCCTCCCTGCGTGCACAGCTGCTCCTGTCTGGGGACCTGCACCCCATGTGCTGATGGGCTTCCCCAGGAAGTCAGCAGGACTTTCCCTGGCCTTCTGGAAGGCCCCATCACAAATGCACTGTTGATGACTCACTCTGTGATGGGGTCCAGAGAGCTAAGTCCCCACCTATGTTTGAAGTGATCTTCAAACCTCTGTGCATGTGAAACAAGCCTAGAGCTAAATGTTCCCTAAGTGAGTGGCCTCCGACAGCAGCGCTGGGCAGCCCAGTGGGTGCAGGGCACACCACGGATCGAGGAAGGGCCGGGCACACTTCCCAGACGGCCTCTGCCAGTCCAGGCAGGGGCTCCAGGGTGGCAGCAGGAAGGCAGCTTAGGCAGTGCCCGGCTGAAGGTGAGGTAGCATCGCGCTCCACACTCCGTTTGAACGCGTGGTCCCGTTGGAATCTTCTGGAAAGACTTGGCAGGGAGGACACTCATTGTGTAGACTGGGAAGAAACTGAAGAGCTGGCTTCTGGCGACCAGCAATGGGCCCCAGAGCCCTGTGGCCAGGAAGGCCCCCGTTGCTGTTCTCTGTAGCTCAGGCTGGACATTTCCTGGTGAGAACTGGCTGAACTCCCCAGGATCCAGCCACCAGAGACCTCTGTTCCTCACGCTCAGCCCCGCAGCTCCAACGGGGGCCCCTTTGCTTCATGGGATGTAGGCTTAGAGTTAGAGGGGGCAGTGCTGGCAGTCTATCTCTCACCCACAGAAACTCGGCTGTGAGAGGCCAGAGCTGGACTTGGGGGGCAGAGCCTATAGAGGTCAATGTGTCCTTATTGTGTGTGCACACGTGTGAGTCCGTGTGCACACAAGTGTATACATGTGTATGCGTGTGTGTGCGTGTGACAGAGAAGGCTGGGCAAACACTGTTATTTCAGAAAAGATGTGGAGGCCTTTCTGAAGGCATCCACTGAGAGGAAGGGGCCAGGATCTCTGTGCCCAGGTGCTGGGCTTGGCCTCTGAGAAACACTCTCTCCCCCAGTCCTTCAAAGCAGGAGGTATTTGCTTCACTTTTTAATGCAGGATCTGCAGCTCTGAGAGGTTGCACAACTTGCCCGAGGTCACTCAGCTAGTAGAAGGCGGGACTGGCGTCAGGCCCAGGGCGACTGTGAGGATGTCAGGGACCCTGCAGGCCTGTGCGCTCCAGCTTAGGGCTACAGGTCCCATCTAAGGCTTCTTGGTGGGGAGTGGTGGGGATGAACTGGAGGGAGGTGCTGCTGGAGGTCCACCGGTCCCCTTCCTGGGGGTGAAGCCAGTTTCCGGGGTGAAGCCAGTTTCCGGGCTGACCCCCTTGCTATTAGAGGCCCTAGCGCGGTCCTTGTGCTGCTGAGCTGTGTTTGGGGCCGCCTGTGGGCTGGGGCCGCCGTCCTCATCTTCTCCCCCTCTCCTTGGTTTTTCATCCACAGGCTGCGTCCTCCTTCCCTGCGGTGGCCCCAGCCTCCCAGCCAAGCTTCCCGACCCCCGCCCCATCCCCGGCCTGCTGCTGCGGAGACTGTGGGCCGGCGCTGGACGGCGCGGCCTCCAGAAGTGATAGCTAATTGGGGAGAGAAAGGGCCCAATTGTCTGGCGGGGCCGGAAGAGCCGCGTGGGCTGCTGAAAGCGCCGGGAGGAGGTGGCCGCTTCGCCCAGCAGCTGCCGCCGGGGATGTTTGCAGATTACGTCAGCGCTGGCGAGCAGGGGGCGCAGGGACAGCGAGGGGGGCCGGCTCCCGGCGGCCTCCCGCCCCCCAGGCCCCTGGACAATGCTGTCATTGTCAGCACAGAGAGTGGTTAATTCTGGATGAATGGTACACGGGCCTCTTGACCAAGGAGGCTGCTCGCCGTCCCCAGTCTGTCCTCTCACATGCCAGGGAGGCCCTGGGCTGGAGTCTGGCGGGCAGGTCTGGCCTGCTTGGTGGCACCGGAGAGAACAGGGCGGTCCCTTGGGGGCGCCGGCTGCAGAGGCCTCAGGCTGGACGGAGCTTCCTGACCCCGGTCTGCACGGCGGCCACTTGGCAGTGCTGGGCTTGGGCGGCAGGGCCCCACTGTATCGGGGTTGGAGGGCAGAGGCTGCTGCTGCCCTGTGGTGCCGACCTCAGGCATGACCTCCTGGCCAGGTGGCAGCTCGGGCCCTGACCCGCTCCTGGCCCTGCTGGTGGTGATCCTACTAGCGCGCCTCATCCTGTGGTCCTGCCTTGGGACCTACATCGACTACAGACTGGCCCAGCGGCGGCCCCGGAAACCCAAGCAGGACTAGGCCTCTGCAGGCTGCGGCCTCCGCGCGCCCTGTCTCTAGACTCAGCTGGCCTTTCTGGTGGTGGTGGGAGGCGAGGGGAGCAGGACAGGCACATGACCCCCATGTCCCACCCCCGGGGCGGAGCTCAGAGAGGCCTGAGATGGATCGTGCCTGCGCAGACTGACCAGGGCCGTCCCGTAGAGGCAGTCGGCCATGTGGGGAGACGGAGGGGCCGGCCTTGCAGGTCCATCACCAGGTTCTGGGGTCCCCGGTTGCAGGGAGTGGTCCTGGGGGTGGGTCTTGTTTTAAGACCTTCTCTGCCTCCAATTCCTTATAAATATGCCTGCAGGGAGAGCTGGGTAAGCCAGAGGACTCAGGTGGAGGGACCACAAAGACAAAGGTGACCTAATCACAAGCCGGCTCTGCTACCAAAGGCCACATCCTGTCTCAGCTCACCACCCTCATAACCAGGCTCCTCCTGCCTCCCGAGGGACAAGACAAGTGCAGATGGCTGTCTTGATTTCCCCAGAGCAGACCCCTGGGAAAGGTCTCAAGACGCACTTGTGAGACTGAGTTGACCAGCCAGATGCACTTGACTCTGGTTGAGCCGCTGTACACTCTCTAACGGTCTGAACCTCAGTTAGGACACAGTGATCCCTGCCTGCCCCCCTCAGCAGGACATCATGTGGGGGACGATTTAGAGGACAAGCCAAGGGACCTACCGATGCCCTCTGTTCATCTGTTCCTGCAAGTGTGGGGCTGGGACGTGGCCAGGAAGGCTGACGGGGCAGGGAAGTTGGGTTGAGGCCAAGCATCCAGTGCTCCTGCCCCGCCTCCCTAGCACGTTCGCCGTGATGCCGGTGACCTAACCCACAGCTTGGGGAAGCTCAGTGGTTCTCATCCTGGCCCCATATTCGAGACTCTGGGGGAAATTCGGCAAACACCCACATCCAAGCTCCACACTGTACTTCCTGGGATGGTTCCAGCGGATTCTGGATTGCAGCGAGGGCTGCTGACTATATGTGGAACCGTGAGATGGAAGGGACGACGGGCGGCAGCTCCAGGGAGGAGCATCGAACCAGATATCGTCCCGGGGAGACTGAGCCTGGTGATGTGGCAGCATCTTGCTCCCTGAGAGGTGACGGGTGTGCTAGGGATGCTCGCTCAGGGAACGTGGGCCAAGTCCTCTGAACACGAAGCTTGCACAGGGGGTGATTCTTGTGAATTCTGAAAGGACTTGGGGACATCCAGCAAGAGCAGGAGCTTAGGTGGTGGTTCCAGGGCTGGTGTTGCTGATTGGGGCAAGTGGCCCCCCCCCAGGGTGGGCATGGAGCGGGGCACTGGCTGGGAGCCTCTGCCTTGCTGTATCCTGGCTGAATGGCCCCAAGTGAGGGCCAGAAACACCATTATCACTGTTTCTGCAGCACCTGATACACTCACCTATGCCAAGGAAATCTTTTTTTTTTTGGTTTCTGCAGGACTTGCTGTGCTCAGATCGTTCATTCAAGAGAGCTACAGACATGGGGGTGCTGGTGAGCAGGAGCAGAAACCATCTGGGAGGGGGACCGACTAGAGTTTGAGGTGTCCAGGGGGTGATGTGAAGATGACCTATTGCAGAGGGTTCCTTCTCATTCATACTCTGAAGTCTGCACAGGGGCAGGGGCTACCATGCTCTGTTTCAGTTTGGCCTCTGTTGTATCAACCAGAGGCCAGCAGAACTCTATGGCCACTCCCCCCTGCCACAGACAATTTGCCACCCCCACCAGCCACCAGGACTCTGTCTGAATATTCTCGCCTGATCGTAGGATTGTGGCGAGGAATGTTCTTATTGATCTCTAAGGAAAATATTGTTCACTTTTTAAAAACATGATCTTGTACAATTTTATTATTCTCTTTAAGGAAGAAAAATCACATTGTTGTCATGAGCAGGTACAGACGGAGCTAGGATGGCCAGCTGTTCCGGGTTGCCCAGGGCTGTCTTGGTTTTAAAATGGAAAGTTCTACGTCCTGGGAAACCCCTCAGTCCTGGGCAAACCAGGTCACGCTGGATGGAAAGAGTTAGACGTTCATCCGATGTGCTGATGTCTTGCCAGTTGTAGAGTTTTGTGTAAACCTGTGTGTGGCCTGCGTGTTCATATGGGTGTGTAGGATGGCACCTGCACACATACCTGAGGTCACCTCTTCGTCCAGTGAACCAGAATCCTAGGACTTCTCCTCCTTCTCCTCCTTCTCCTGCTTCCCCTCCTCCTCCTCCTCCTTCTTTCTTCTTCTTCCTCCTCCTCCTCTTCCTCCTCCTCCTCCTCTTCCTTCTTCTTCCTTTCTTTTTTTTTGTTTTTTTGAAATGGAATCTCACTCTGTCACCCAGGCTGGAGTACAGTGGTGCAACCTTGGCTCACTGCAACCTCTGCCTCTGGGGCTTAAATGATTCTCCTGCCTCAGCCTCCCGAGTAGCTGGGATTACAGGTGTGCACCACCATGCCCTGCTGATTTTTGTATTTTTTAGTAGAGATGGGGTTTCACTATATTGCCCAGGCTGGTCTCGAACTCCTGACCTCAAGTGATCCGCCTGCCTTGGCCTCCCAAAATGCTGGGGTTACAGGCATGAGCTACCGTGCCCAGCCTCAGAATCCTGGGACTTCTGCTGGAGCCAGGGGTCAGAACAGACTCCTCTGCTGGGGCTGCCTGGCAGGGAGGACAGAAGCTCCAGGCAGCCCCATGAGAACATATCAACCTGGAAAGATGGTGGAAGGGAAGATTCTGCCAACCTCCTCTGACTCCCTATCTCAGTTACACTGGTTCATAATTTCTTTTCTTTTTCTTAAGCCAGTTTCATTGGTTTCTGTTCCTGGAAAATAGACACAATTCTAATGAGTTCATGTATTCTGCATCCACGTGTCAGCATCTCCAGCCTCGTGATGCAGTGCCTGGCTCAGAGCAGGCACTCAGGCCATGGCGGCTGAATGAACGAGAGGGTGTGCCCTGGCCGTATCTCAGGCAGCAGATGCATTCAGCAGCAGGTGACAGACACGTAGACAAACAGTGGCTTAAAAAAGAGAGGCTTTAAAAATATTTTGTTTTTCTTTCTTCACGTAGCAAGAAGTCTGGCATTTGGCATTCCCAGGCTGTGGCGTGACAGCTTCATGAAGTTATCAGGGTCTCAGATCCTGCCATATTTCTGCTCTGCCACCCTTAGCACGTAGTTTTGACCTCCATGGCTACAAGAAAACTGCTGCTACTCCAGGCACCTTACACGAGTTCCAGGCAGGAAGAGAAAAAGGGTGACAGAGACAGAAAGCAGTGTCCCCAGATACCCTTAGTTTTCCATCTCATAAGCCAGAAGGATGTCACGTGGCATCCCTGGATGCACAGGAGGCTGAGAGATGGTGGTGTTTGTTAGCTGGTCTCGTTGCCATCCTGAATGCCAAGTTTGTTATAAAGAAACAGAGGCAAAATGGTGATCAGGCGGGCAACTGGTGGTCTCTGCCATGTGCTCCTTGGCCATTCTTTGTAATAGTGGTCTTTGTCTTGGACCCTATTTTGGATATTTGGGCATCTTTTGTGGTACCCTTATGTGCTGGTTTTGCTGTTGTCTGCCCTTCAGGAATAGCAGCTGAGTCAAGCTGTCTTTGGCTGTTCCAATCTGGAGTCAGAGGTTGCAGATTTCCATGGCTCCCCATGGCTCCTTGGGGCCTCCTAAGAAAATGTTTTAATAAGGAAGTCCAAGGCTGAGACAGACACACTCCTCCTTAGAGACACATGGGAGCACGCCTCTGCTCACAGCTGGTAGCCACAGATGCAAACTGTAGCCCATGGAATGGAGACAGTGAAGAACTGATGGATAAATGAATAATGATGATGGACAGCAGATGTATAAAAGGCATAAAAGGATAGTGTTAGGGCTGGAACATGTGCCGCCAATTCATACGTTGAACCTTTAATGCCTAATACTTCAGAAAGAGATTCAAATACAGTACCTGAATTTATGGTATTTGAAGATATGGTCTTGGCAGAGGTAATTAAGTTAAAATAAGGTCATTAGGGTGAGCCCTAATCCAAAGGATGGGTGTCCTAATCAGAGGAGGAGATTAGGACCCAGACACACACAGAGAAAGAGAGCCAGGTGAGGATACAGGGAGAAGACAGCCATGTACAAGCCAAGGCGAGAGGACTCAGGAAGAACCAACTGACTCCAGCCTCCAAAACTGTGAGAACATAAATGTCTGCCGTTTGAGCCATCCTGTCTGCAAGCAGTCAGCAAGCATTCATTGAGTGCTTGCAGTATTCAAGGCACCACAGATACAATGTTGAATAAGGCAAAGCACCTGCCCTCAGGTAGCTTGCAGTCAGAGAGGTAAGGATAGTGGGCAGAGAGACCTGGAAACAGATATTAGACCTGCACTAAGCGTGTGTGGTTACTGAACAGTAAAAATGTGGCCATCACAAATTGCGATATGATGTCAGTAAAATACATACTGACTGTTGAAGACAGCACAGAAAAATAATGTAAAATCTCATGAGTAATGGTTTTATATTGATTATGCATTGAAATGATACTATTTTGGACACATTGGGTTAAATATTACATTCGATTTCACCTGTTTCTTTTATTTTCATTTTTTATTGGCCATGATATTTTATTTAACTTTTAACTTTTATTTTTGGTTCAGTGGTACATGTGCAGGTTTGTTACACAGGTAAACTCATGGGGGTTTGGTGTACAGATTCTTTGTCACCTGGGTACTAAACTTAGTACCCAAGAGTTATTTTATCTGATCGTCTGCCTCCTCCCACCTTCCACCCTCAAGTAGGCCCCAGTGTTTGCTGTTCCCCTTTATGTGACCACATGTTCTCACAAGTAAGAACATGTGGTATTTAGTTTTCTGTTTCTGCATTAGTTCGCTTTGGACAATGGCCTCCAGCTCTACCCATGTTCCTGCAAAGGACATGATCTCATTCTTTTTTATGGCTGAATAGTATTCCATGGTATATATGTATCACTTTTTCCTTATCCAGTCTACCATTGATGGGCATTTAGGTTGATTCACCTGTTCCTTTTAATAGGTCTTAATATGGCTACTAGGAAATTTAAAATCACATAGATAGCTTATATTATTTTTGTTATGGACAGTGTTGTGCTGGACCTTCATAATGTAGTAAAAGGGTGGTGGGTGAATGCATGGTGTGTTACAGGAACACAGGAGGGAGCTTCTTGGAGGAGGTTCTTAGTCCATTTATGCCTGAGGTTGCCTTTTTTTGAATTTTGCAATCAGACCTTGGTGATTACCTTGAGCAGTAGGATATATAAATAACTCCCACATGCTTAGCATTCCAATAATGGAACACTAGGCATAAATGGGTTGAGTGATAATGTTCGGACTGCAAACCAGAACCTATGAGATGCAGCCAAAGCAATTCTTAAAGGGAAAGTTATAGCCTTAAATATTCATATTAACAAATAGGAAGGATGAAAACATATGGATTAGGCATATGGCTCAATATATTGAACATAATAGAACAAAACTAAGAAAAACAGAAGGAAGAAATAAAGGTAGAAGAAATGTATGCATTAAGAAGTGATAGAATTAACAAATGTACCCAAGTGCCAGATTTTTGATGGGCATAAAAAAGGACGCTGTTAGTCAATCCTATCAAGAAAAAAGAAGGAAATGTAAATGAAATAAAAGTCTATGGGGAAAACAACCACGGAGACATAAAATGGCAAATAACCACAGGAAACTGGCACTGGGATACGTAAATGATTTTGAGACTTTGAAAACATAGAAAGCATAATTTATTTAAAAAAGACTCCATGCTGGGCGTGGTGGCTCACGCCTATAATCCCAGCACTTTGGGAAGCCGAGGTGGGTGGATCATGAGGTCAGAAGATCAAGACCATCCTGGTGAACACGGTGAAACCCCGTCTCTACTAAAAACACACAAAAAAATTAGCCGGGCATGGTGGCGGGCACCTGTAGTCCCAGATACTCAGAAGGCTGAGGCAGGAGAATGGCATGAAGCCAGGAGGTAGAGCTTGCAGTGAACTGAGATCACGCCACTGCACTCCAGCCTGGGCAACAGAGCAAGACTCTGTCTCAAAATAAAGTCTAAACAAATTGATTACCATAGAAGAAATAGAAAGTTGTCAAAGTCAACCTTCCTTAAAAAAAAAAAAAAAAAAAGGCATCAGGCCCAGAATGTTTTATAGGAGGATCCAACCATACCAAAAAGGAACAGGTAACACTATTTAAACTGTTCTAAAACATAAAAGAAGAAACTTTTTAATTTCTTTTTATGTAACAAGCCTATCATTGATGCCAAGATCCATCATAGATGGCGTGGAAAGGGAAAACACACACCAGTGTTGCTTGGGAACATTGATGTAAAAATATTAAGTCCCTGAATTAAGCAGCACATTAGGGGAATAAATCATTGCAACAACTGAGTGGAATGGATTCCAGAAATGCAAGGATGGTTGGATATTAGAAAAACAATAAGAAAAGAGGAAGAAATCAGAGGTGCAAGCACTGGGAAGGAAAATAATTATTTACAGAGAGATGGATGATTTTCTTGGAAAATGGAAGAGAGTCAACTGAAAGCAATTACAAATGCTAATACCAGAATTTAGTCAAGTGAGTGGGTCTAGATCAATACGGAGAAACCATACGCACAGCAATTCATTAGGAGATAAGAAGCATGAAAGACCCCATTTATAAGAGCAACATAAGGAGCAGAAACATGGTTGGCCAGTGTGGATGATCAAGTTAGGGTTCACAGTGATTTCCTTTAGTCTGTTTTAATGTGCGATCGCCATGGGTGCTCTAGACGAGATTTATTATGGACATGAGACCCTGACAGTGTCAAGGCTGGTGGAGAAGCCCACACAAAGCTGGTGTCCAGCCTGGGGGGCTCAGGTGACCTGCAGGGGAAGCTGGTGGCTTTGTCATGTTGCTGAGACTAGGAGGCCTGGATAAGCTAGAGGAACAGCCTTGCTGGAGGGGCTGCAGCTGGGGACCACTGTGGGCTGGGGACTCCACTTGGACTTTCAGAGCACAGAAGCTGACTCTCCTTCCCCACGGCTGCCCAGTCCTGTGCTCCTGTACCTGTCACTACAGTGCAGTCAAGAAGACACAGAAAAAAGCCATCATAGTTTTTTGCAGGTGGCGATGGTGGGTGCCTCCATGTAGGATGAGTAATTAGGGTGGAGGTATTGCCTGGGCCATGGGACTTTCAACATTAAAGTGGGGAGGGTCTTGGCCACATTGGGATGGCTGGTCATCCTGTTTATAGGACTTTCTGTGTAGTAAAGAATTAATCTGACCCAAATAGAAGTCTAGTCTTTGTCCTTGGTTCCTAGGAGGGGATCTCCAGGCCCTTGGGATGTCCTGCTTGAGAAGAGCATCTTTGTTTGCCTGTTGTGAGGAGGAGTTTGGGTCACGTGGTCTCCATTTGACCTCTGGAGGGGCAGAAGAGTAAGGGTCAGTCACTTGGGCATCAGTCCATCATGCCCACGTGTTCGTGATCAAGCCCCAGTAAAAACTCTGGACACCAAGGCTCTGGGGACGTCTCTGCTTGGCAATACTCCATGCATCTTGTCACGCACCATTGCTGGGAGGAATTCATACGGTCCATAACTCCACTGGGAGAAGGAGATTGGAACTTCCTTGCACTCTGCCCCATGCATGTCTTCCCTTGGCTGATTTTAATCCTTTCACTGTAAAAAACCATAACTAACCATTACAACTTTCAGTGAGTTATTGAAATGGAGGATGATGAACTTAAGGATCCCTGAACTTGCAATTGCTGTCAGAAGTGAGGGTAGTTCTGGGCACTGTTTCCTAATTTCTGTGTCTTCGTTTCCTGTTTCTTCTTCTCTTTCTCCTCCTCTTCTTTCAAAACTGCAGAAGGATATACCATGAGCAAGGATTCTGTCTCCCCGAAGCCATCTTGTCTCCTTCTATCAATGCAGCCCGAGCTACCTGTTTCTTGTGTCTCATCCAGAGCTATCCTGTGTGCCTCCAGGCAAATGCAAACGTCTTCTCCCATCCACCCCATTTTCTCCCATAATTAATAGCATGTGTGCATACCCCATCCTTATTGCCCCATATGAAGTTTTTGTGGATTTTCTAGTTTTCCTGTAATGAGCACACATTTTTTAAAAATGAAGAAACAAGTGGGTTACACAGATTGGAAAGTATAGTGAGCAAGGCTGTAGGAAATGAGTAGTTAAGGGTGGTAGTAGTAGTAAGCTTAGGGAGCTGTTGTTCCCTTACTTTTTGAGACAGGGTCTTGCTCTGTTGCCCAGGCTGGGTGCAGTGGCGCAATCAAGGCTTACTGCAACCTCCACTTCCCAGGCTCAAATGATCCTCCTGTCTCAGCCTGGCCCATATATATATATATATATATATATATATATATATATATATATATATATATATATATATATGTATTTTTTTTTTTTTTCTAGAGATAGGGTCTCACAATGTTGCCCAGGCTGGTCTTGAACTTCTGGGTTAAACAATCCACCTGCCTTGGCCTCCCAAAGTGCTGGGATAGGAAAACAGGAATGAGCTATTACACCCAGGGGTGAGGTGGACTGAGGCAGGGCAAAGGTGAATTGTGGGCCCTTGGTCCTGGGCATGGATGTCATCACCAGGAATTCCTCCTCCCCATTCCCCCACCAAAGGGGTCACAGCCCTGGGAAAGGGCTAGCTCTTCTGGGCCCCCAGAGTGCTCCCAGCTTTTCTTCTATGGAGGCAGGTATGGGAGGAAGGATGCAGCCAGGCAGGTGCAGCACACCTGGGCAGCCCGTGGCTGTGGCCATGGCAGTGGCCGGTCTGCATGTGGAGGAAAAGATGGTGAGGTGAGGCCCTGAGAAACAACTGCCTGGTCTCACCCACATCTCCCCTCCTAGGCGGGATGAGACGGATGCACCCTCTGCCGCAGCCACCTCTTCTGCAGGTGCCGGGCTTCTCCAGACTTGCTGTTTTGGAGGGGCAGGTCGGTGGGAGCGACCGACTGCCTTGCATCTCAGCCAGTCGTGGGCCTCAGGGTGTGGGCGGGGGCAGCTTCAGCCCTCTCGGGCCTCTCACTCCCGGCTTGGCCTCCGTAAGTCCGCCCGGGAGCAGCTCACAGAGCCCCTGTGGTGGAGATGAGTCACTTGTTCTAAAAATAAAAGAAGTGAAGTCATGATATAGTGTATTTCCTTTTTAAGCCCGATGTGCCTGCAGAGGGATCCGCAGCAGTGTACTGGCGGCAGGGAGGGCCAGGAACCCTGACAAGGTCTGGAGCCTCAGAGTGCACCTGCCCCCACTTACAAGCCCCGGCCTTGGGGGTTGGGTGGGGTGTCCCCTGCCTCCAATGGCTCCCAGATGAGTAAGTAAAGGATGGCACATAGGCCAGGAGTGGGGGCTCACACCTGCAATCCCAGCACTGTGGGAGGATTATTTGAGCCCAGGAGTTTGGGGCCAGCCTGGGCAACATAGTGAAACCCCATCTCTACTAAGAATACAAAGAAATTAGCCGGCGTGGTGGCACGTGCCTGTGGTCTCAGCTACTGGGGAAGCTGAGGTGGGGGGATTGCTTGAGCCTGGGAGGTCAAGGCTGTAGTGAGCTGAGATTGCACCACTGCACTCCACCTTGGGTGACAGAGTGAGAGCCTGTCTCAATAAACAAACAAACAAACTGATGGCATGTAAATAGCTCCCACATTGGGAAGACAGTCTTAGGCTGTAAGAGAGGGCAGAGTGCCCTGGAACACACACAAAGGAAGGGGCGCTGCTCGCTCTTGGGGTCTGCGGGAGGCTTTCTGGAGCAGGTGTCCCTAGAGGTAGGACTGGGGGGACTCTGCTAGGCCAGTAGGAAGGGAACAGCATTCCAGGCAGAAGGAACAGTGTGAGCAAGGGCCTGGAAGCTGCAGAGCTCCTGGCAAGCTCAGGACATGATCCTCTGCAGGTCTCCCCAGACCACCTGGGGAGCTGGTGGCACATGCAGATTCCCAGGCCTGAAGACCAGCTGGATTCCAAGAGCAGGGCCCAGGAATATGATTAATAATTCCCCGGCATGATTCCCATAGTCTGCAAAATTTGAGACCCTCTGGTTCAGATGCTAGTGCATAGAGGAAGGGATGAAGACGTATGATGGCAAGGCAGGTCGGGTCCAAATTGTGAGGGTTTTGAGGGTTGCCTAGGAGTTTGGATTTTGGTGTACAGGCAGGAGGGGGCTGTCAAGGGCATTTAAGGAAGGGAGTGCTGCTCCTGGACCTGGTTCTGAGAATGGCTTCTGGGAGTGACGTAGGTGACTGATTGATGGGGAGGGAGGAGGCTGGGCAGACGCTTGGGCAGAGGCTTGGGGGGCTGGGACTGTAACAGTTATGTGAGAGGAAGCAGAGGTCTGAGACAGTTGCAGGGGCAAAATGTAGGCCCCCCCACCCCTGGTTCAGGAGAGAGCCCAGGGATGGTCACCAGGGATCCAGCGATGTGTGTGTGTAGAGTGTGAGCAAAAGGTGGGGAATTACATGCTTGTTACCAGAAGTGGGGTTGGGGTGAGGAGGGAGAGAGCAGTTTTGGGTCCTCGAGAAGCAGGGCAGAGGGGTTCTGGAGATGCCAAGCACTCAGGGCACAGAATGGGGCCCGGATGCTTGATGGGGGTGTGGGGAAGTCCTTGGAGAAATCAGAGCCCAACAGTGGGCTTCAGGCAGCCACTGAGGGTCTTGGGTGTGGTCCCGGAGGGGCCAGGAGGCAGGGAGAGGGTAGCAAGGGAGAAGGGATTGTGCACAGACTCACCTGGCAGGGAGGTTGTTCCAGCAATATGTTCGGAGACAGCGATGGCCTGGGCCTGAATCCCATGCCCTCCACCTCTACCTGGGTGGCCTGGGCATGTGTGCTAAGCCTGGGGCCCGGCTTCCATCTGTAAGAAAAGGACAGAACGACCATGTTCCTCAAAGCCCTCAGCACACAGCCTGAGCACACAGAGCCATCCAGCACTGGCAGGTTGCAATTTTTTTTTTTTTTCCGAGATGGAGTCTCGCTCTTTCGCCCAGGCTGGAGTGCAGTGGTGTGATCTCGGTTCGCTGCAACCTCCGCCTCCTGGGTTCAAGCAATTCTCCTGCCTCAGCCTCCTGAGTAGCTGGGATTACAGGCACGCGTCACCACGCCTGGCTGATTTTTGTATTTTTAGTGGATATGGGGTTTCACCATCTTGGCCAGGCTGGTCTTGAACTCTGATCTCAGGTGATCTACCCACCTTGGCCTCCCAAAGTACTGGGATTACAGGTGTGAACCACTGTGCCTGGCCTGCATTAAAGTTTTTAAAACAAAGTCCCAAAACTTCCCCAGGATGCATAGGACAGCATGCCCGATGGGACTTTCCTATCTCTAGAACCGATGAAGCCACAAGGCTGAGGCCCAGAGGTGACGAGAACCGCTGCGTTCTCGAGAAGCACAGGCACCCTCACCGGTCCTGCCAGGTCTGCGTCTGCCAACCCATCAGCCACCTCCAGCCTAAAAGAGACTAGAAAAAGGGGGAGGCTCCCTGAGGGGCTTCAGTGAGGCATCCAAGGCGACTGTCCCTTTCCTGGTCAAGGCACGTTGGGGGCTCCCAATAAACCTACACTAGCCCCTCCTCATCCACAGGTCCACTTTCTGCAGTTTCAGTTACCTGGAGTCAACTGCAGTCTGAAAATATTAAATGGAAAATTTCATAAGTAAACAATTCCTCAGTTTTAAGTGGCATGCCATTCTGAGTCGTGTGATGAAATCCCGTTCCGTCTCGCTCAGTCCCCCTTGAAGCGTGAGTGATCCCATTGTCCAGCGCCTCCACACCTTGATGCTACCTGCACGCGAGTTACTTGGGAGCCCTCTCAGTTGTGGGGTCTACTGTCTCCATATTGCAGGGCTTGTGTTTAAGATACCCTCCTCTTCTTTTACTTAATAATGGCCCCAAAGCACAAGAGTAGTGATGCTGAGGTCGGGCGTGGTGGCTCACACCCGTACTCCCAGCACTTTGGGAGGCTGTGGGTAGGCAGATCACTTGAGGCCAGGAGTTCGAGACCAGGCTGGCTAACATAGCAAGACCCTGTCTCTACTAAAAATACAGAAATTAGCTGGGCGGGGTGGTGGGCACTTGCGGTCCCAGCTACTCCAGAAACTGAGGCAGGAGAATTGCTTGAACCCAGGAGGTGGAGGTGGCAGTGAGCTGAGATAGCAGCACTGCACCACAGCCTGTGTGACAGAGGGAGACCCCATCCCCTCGCCAAAAAAAGTAATGATGTTGACATATTGTTACAATTGTTCTATTTTATTATTGGTTATTGTTAATCTCATTTGGTGTCTATTCTTTAGGTAAAGCTTTATCATGGTACGCATGTACAGGAGAAATGTATATAGGTTCGTATGTACACAAAAATTGTATATGATACTACTCACGCCTTCCAGCTTCCGCTGGGGGTCTTGGAATGTGTTCCCTGTGGATAAGGGGGACCTCTGTACTCATAGAGACTGGGGTGCCAGTTGCAGAGTTATGGAGTGCTAGCCCAGGGCTTCGTGAGCCCAGAATGTGGTGGAGTGAGAGAGGGCTTGGCCAAGCTCGGCTGGGATTGCATGGGACATGGGTCTCGCCGGCAGGCAGTGACTGGTGTCTGCATCTCTCCTTTGAACTCCGGAGGTGGGAAGCTGACTGGAGCTGTCCCCAGGGCAGAAAGAGGAGACAGGGCATCCGTGAGCCCCCGTGCTGCCCTGTTGGGGGTGGCTAAGCCTGGCTGATTCCGCTTTTCCTGTAGGGAGGAGTTATTGTCCCCATTGTTAAGGATGGAGAAGGGAGATTCCATGGAGTGCAGTTGATGCAGGCAGCAGATGGAGGAGAATGAAGCTATTATCTGTTCTGAGCCTCTTTTGTTACACAGCTTCATCTAGTCCCTGACCCGCGCACCCTTCCAGGAAACCTACCTCTAACCTCCTCACTCATAAGATAGACATAGGCTGCCCCACCTCCAAAAGTCTGGAAACAGCGAGGACACACAGCCAGCCTTTGTGATGTCTAAAGGGCAGCTCTTTCCCCCAAATGCCTGTCCCCCCTTCCCTGGAATCCTTCTGAGGCTGGGACCCACAATGATGGCCTGGCCCAGCACCACATCCTCCACCTCCTCGGAAGCATTTGCTGCCTGTTGGGAACACAAATCCCTCTGACCTTTGGCTATTCCTATCATGTCCTCTGAAGGACAGAAATTAGCAAGGGAATCAGGCAGTGAAAAATGGCCACCGAGACGTCTCCCCCACTCCCTCTTTTCACAGTCAACAGCAGGGCAAGACGAGGGCGTGGGCTTGGCTGCTACTGGGCCTCTATTTGGGGTGTCCTTATGGGTGGCAGGGGGTTTCACATTCCACCTTTTGTAAAGCCTTCTGCTCATGGGAGTTTGAGGTAAGCTGAGGTGGGCTGGAGCTGGCATGGGCTGGGGGCAGGTGACGCCATATCCCAGGTGCCCTGAGGCCTCAGGCCTGAGTGAGCTGTCTCCAGCAGCCCAAGCCATCCCAGCGGTGATCTTAACATTGGCGGCAGCAGGTTCCTCAAGATGTCTTTCCTGATGGCTTCACCCGCAACCCCAGGTCCCCCTTCCTCCAGCCCCCAGTGTGATGGTTAATGCTGAGTGTTAACTTGATTGGACTGAAGGATACAAAGTATTGTTCCTGGGTGTGTCTGCCAGGGTGTTGCCAAAGGAGATGAACATTTGAGTCAGTGGGCTGGGAAAGGCAGACCCACCGTTAATCTGGGTGGGCACCATCTAATCAGCTGCCCACGAGGCTAGAATATAAAGCAGGCAGAAAAATGTGAAAGGAGAGCCTGGCCTAGCCTCCCAGCCTACATCTTTCTCCTGTGGTGGATGCTTCCTGCCCTCGAACATCAGACTCCAAGTTCTTCAGTTTTGGAACTCGGATTTATTTGTTCTCCTTGCTCCTCAGCCTGCAGACGGCCCATTGGGGGACCTTGTGATTGTGTGAGTTAATACACTCTCATGTAGATATATTGCATTAGTTCTGTATCTCTAGAGAACCCTGACTAATACACCTGGTATCTGGCGAGTGCCCACTGTGACAGCGTGGACAGCTGCCTGATTGCAGTCTTGAGCACGTGCCTTTCTGATGCCCTTTCTCCTCTTTCTGCCCTGGGGGTGGCTCCAGCCAGTTTCTCACCTCCGGAGTTGGAGTTCAAAAGGAGAGATGCAGCCAGCTCCTTCCCAGCCAGCGGATTGGCCAGGAGCCGGCGGAAGGGGAGGGAAAACCCTCGGACATGTGGCCTGGCGTTTTGAGCTCCCTGCACTTTGTGGGAAAAACATGCAGTAGAAGAGTAACATTCACCTAGAATTAGGAAGTCAGGGCCAAGGGAAAAAAGCAGCTACGTTGGGAAGGCGAGTCCAGGGACAGATACGGAACCCACCACGTCCTCCATGGTTGCTGTAGCGAACCTGCAAGTTCCTGGCGGCCAGTGGGAGCCTGGAAAGAAGGAAAGGTTTAAGGTTCTCATGGCCGTTGGAGAAAATACTTTGGCTGCTCAGGAACCGTAAATCTTTCCCTAGCTCTCATTTGTCAAAGAAGTTTTCCTGAAGGGGCTTCACCAGCAACTCATTGGGAGTAATGGTGATTGGATTGGTCAGTGTTCTCCAGAGAAACTGAACCCATAGGATGTGCTGATATGCAGACAGAGATTTATTTATTTATTTATTTATTTATTTATTTATTTATTTATTTATTTATTGAGACGGAGTCTTGCTCTGTCACCCAGGCTGGAGTGCAGTGGCCGGATCTCAGCTCACTGCAAGCTCCTCCTCTCGGGTTCACGCCATTCTCCTGCCTCAGCCTCCCGAGTAGCTGGGACTACAGGCGCCCGCCACTTCGCCCGGCTAGTTTTTTGTATTTTTTAGTAGAGACGGGCTTTCACCGTGTTAGCCAGGATGGTCTCGATCTCCTGACCTCGTGATCCGCCCGTCTCGGCCTCCCAAAGTGCTGGGATTACAGGTTTGAGCCACCGCGCCCGGCTGACAGAGATTTATGATAAGGAATTGGCTTGAACCATGTTGGAAGCTGGCAAGTCCAAAATCCACAGGGTGAGTCCACAGGCTGGACAGCGAGGAAAACCGATGCCATGGTTTTAGTCTGAAGGCTGTCTGTGGTAGAAGCCGGTGGAGCTGACCTTGCAGATGGAGCCTGAAGGCTGTCTGCAGCAGAATTCACTCTTGTGTTTGGGTTCTAATCAGGCCTTCCACTGATTGGGTAAGGCTCACTCACATTACGGAGGGCACATTGCTTTACCAAACATCCTCCAGTTTAAATGCTCATCTCATCCAAAACACTCTTGCAGAAACACCCGGAATCAACCTTGACCAAATATCTGGGCACCCTGTGTCCCATTCAAGTTGCATTAGTCTATTTTCAAGCTGTTCAAAAAGACATTACTCAAGACCGGGTAATGTATAAAGAAAACGAGGTTTGATGGACTTACAGTTGCACGTTGCTGGAGAGGCCTCACTATCATGGCAGAAGGCAGAGGAGGAGCAAAGTCACATCTTGCATGGCAGCAGGCAAGAGGGAGCGTGTGCAGGGGCACTCCTCTTTGTAAAACCATCAGATCTTGTGAGACTTATTCACTATCATAAGTCCAACATGGGAAAAGCCTGCCCCCATGATTCAATTACCTCCCACCACGTCCCTCCCATGACATATGGGGATTATTACAATCAAAGGTGAGATTTAGGTGGGGACACAGAGCCAAACCATATCACAAGTTGACACATAAAATTAACCACCACAGGGATGGGAAGTGTTGCCCCCATTTCTACAGCATACACAGCCCTAGACTGTCCAAATGGGTCCCCCAAATGCACTTGTGTGGGTGCACCATGGTTCTGATTGGAGGAGAGATGGGTCTACTACTCATCTCTGGGGCTGGCGTGCATCTCAGGGAGGTCTGGGATTCTTCAACTAGGCTGTTGACCATACAGTCATGTGGTGATGTAATTTTGTTTTTGTTTTTTTTTTTAACGAGATGTTAGGTTTGGAAAATAAGAAAATGAACACATCAGATGCCTGAGTGATTTTAAGGGCAGAGCCTTAGGCAAGTGCCTGTTGGGAATCTTTGGCTCCTCCAGTCAGCCAATTAGCTCCTTCTCACTTATGAGCCAAGGGAGCAAAGGAGGATGGGGTTGAGGAAAAAGAAGTCCCAACGTCAGGAAGGAGAGAGAAGACAGCTGAGGAGAAATGGAACCTTGCTTCACCTTAGAGCATTGTGTCCCACACCAACCTGCTGGGACTGCCACAGGGAACAGGGAGAGAGGGGAGAAAGTAGCTGAGATTCTGCTTCCTCCCAGCCTCCGCTCTTACTCTGGGGCCTCCCATTGGCTGAACCTACCCAGAAGCCAGAGGGCAAAGGACTCTGGGAAATGTAATTCCCTTTGGCATGTGCACAGGCAGGGCAGGGTTAGCAAACCACTTACACACCCAGATGATAGCTCACTCATTTCCTTCAAGTGTCTGCCCAACTGTCACCTGCTGGGAAATGCCTTCCTTGACACCAAACCATGCCCTCAACCCTGCCAACCTGGCCTGGCTCAGCACTCTCTATTCTTCTGCTAGCCTGCCTTTATTTTTCATTATAGAATTTAGTACCAGCTGATGTTGCTTTACGTATCTATTTATTGGATTGTCTGGTTCTATTTTTTAATTGGATGGTCTAGTTCTATTTTTTATTTATTGTCTGGTTCTGTTTTTTATTAATTGGATTGTCTGGTTCTATTTTTAATTTAATGTCCAGAATGCAAGCCCACAAGGGCAGGCCATCTGTCTGTCTTGCTCTCTGTCTCACTCATTGAGAACTGTACCTGAAACATAGTAGGTGCTCAACCACCATTTCTGGGTAGATAGAATCTTCTTCCAGGTCTTCTCTTCTTTGGGTACATATCCTTAGTTTCTTCAGCCATTCCCCAGGACGTGCTTTCTGGCTGGCCCCTGCACTGGCCAGCTTCTCCTGGCCCAGCCCTCTGGGCAAGGCAGGACTGATGGTGAGGGCAGTCCCAAGGTGCCAGTGCATCCTGCCTCGAATCCAGTGGCCAAGTGGCCATCAACAGACACAGGCTTAACTTAGCTCCTCTGCGGCTGGTTGAGCTCTTGGTTCTGTTCCATGTGCAGCTCACTGAGTGCTGGACTCCAGGCAAGTTACCAGGGAGGAGCATATGGGCATCACCCTTGAGGGGTTAACAGGTCATTGTAAGAGCCAGACACAGATGCAGTCTCTACTTCTGAGGACAGTCCCGGGACCAAGGCTTACTGAGTGATCCATATGGGCCAGGGGCCTTTCTAAGAACATTCCATGCATCCTTTCATCTGCTCTTCACAAACATCCTTCAGGAAGGGGCTGTCATGGTCCCTGGGCTTCAGAGAGGCAAAGCAACTTGCTCCCACCCCTGAGCTGGTCAGTGGGCATCTGGGGTGCGGACCTGGTTGGTCTGATTGGGGGACCCTCATCCCTTCACCCCTAGGCAAGCTGTCTTCTGGGCACTGCCAGGCTGAATGGGCAGATGCCCACTACAGAGGGTCAAAGACCTATGGGGACATAGGATGGGTGGAGAGCTCTGCACTGGTGACACTGAACTCAGCCTTGAGCCTGCAGAATGTGTTGTGGTGGCAGAAGGCGGGGGGCTTCCATCTGGGGGCAGGACTGAGGGCTGAGGACCTTGTGTAGGCTGGGACTGGGGAGGGTGGGTTTGGAGAGCTGGGCTGCTGGAGGAGGGGGATGCCTGGTGGCTGGATCCTGACTGCTTTCGGGAGAAACGAGCTCTTGCTTGCAAAGAAACATCTGTTTGGAGTGCTGCGTTCCTAAATGTTTTTACACATGCCACACAGAATGCGGGAGAGCCTGACTCCACATTCTCTACGTATTTATTGCAAAATAACCTTATCCTAACAACAACAGGAAAAATTTCACCCACATTCCCACTACGCTGACAAATCAACTGTCTACATTTTTCCCGTTCCCCTCCGGGCCACACGCTTGTGTGGACAAGACTTTGAAGCCACGGTCAAAGAGCAATTGTGTTTGTGCATTCGTTTGTTCAGCAAAGCTGTTTCTCAAGTACCTACCTCCTCTGTGTCAGGAAACTCGCTCCTAAAACTAATGGCCTATATTTTCCTTTAGAGTTTTACCAGCTATGCAAATATCCTTTATTAATCAGGGTATATTAACTGTTTTAACAAGCAACCCGCTAATTGTAGCACCCTAATTCAATACGTGTGTATCTCTTGTTCATGACAGTGCAGGGCAGGTTGGGTTGGGCTCTGCTCCATGCAGCCATGCAGGGACCCAGGCCTTTTTTTCTGAGCGGCTCTGCCATCCCCTATAGCCATGGAGTCCTCCATTTGGTGCACTGCATTGGGTCGGCAGAGGAGCGAACAGAGAGAAAGAGCAGGCTGGATTGTGTAGGAAGCTTTTTTAGGCAGGCCTGGAGGTGGTAGACGTTATTTCCATCACATTCTATGGGATGGAATGCAGACATGTGCCTGTACCTACCTGCAAGGGAGGCTGGGAAATGCAGTCCAGCTGAGTGTCCAGGAAGCGGGGAGGAACAGGCTTGGTGATCATCTGGCCAGCATCTACAAGCTTACAACACATTGTATAGTTCTAAAAAATTAAAGGAAGCACAAAGAAAATTGTGTAAGGAAATGACAATGTTGTCACCAAGAGTTGAAAGCTCACAGAAAAATATAAAATACAAAGGCCAGCTGAGTTCTGGCAAACTCAGGGCAGCCAGCCAGGCTCTGCCCCTCTCTGAGAGAATTGAAGATCAGACTGTCATTGGGCAAAGGCATGAGTGAACCCTGGGAGACTGAGGTCTCATGATAGCTGGGCTATCTGATGAGGCTGACCTCTGGGATCATGGCAGAAGGATGGCCACAGAGAGCTGGTTGCTTCGTATCATTGGCTTCTAAGCTCACAGTGGCCAGTTCCTGCTCTCAAGAATAGATCAAAGTTCTCAGTTGGTGGAGGCAGCCCAGCAGGAGAAACAGCAGGAACTTTGTCAGCCTCTGGTCAATATAACCCAAGCAAAGATAAGACCCTCACCCCATACTCTGTCCTCAGGTCAAAAAGGGGCACAGTGGTGGCAGAAATCTTGTCACATAGCTGTCACCTGCACTGGCAGCCTTCTATGTGGAGTGCGTCATGGCCATCAGGGATCTTTTGGGGGACTGCCTTCACCTGCTACTTCCTGTATGTCGAGTCTTCTCTTTCTTGGTTTACCTTGTCACTTGGGTGTAGCACATCCTTCAGTAGCTTTCTGAGAAAGTGTGGCTCGTAGGCATATTTGTTAGAGACCTCACACAGCTGAAGGGATCTCTATTCCACCTTCACACTTGCTTGATAATGTGGCTGGCACAGAAGGTTGGGTTGGGAAATAATTTCCCTTTAGAAGCTCAAACGCATTGCTCCATTGTTTTCTTGCTTCCAGTGTGGCTGCTGAGAATTCTGAAGCTATGTTGATAACCAGTCCTGGGTATGTCATCTGGTTTTTCTCTCTGGACGTTTGTAGAATCTTCTCTTTGTCCCAGGTGTACTAAAGTTCTACAGTGATGTGTCCATGGGGTAGAGCTGTGTTCACCTCCTATGCTGGGTATTTTGTGGGCCTTGTTTTTAGTGCCAGGGAATTACTCTGAATTATTTCGTTGATGATTTCTTCCCTGAAATTTCCTCTTTCTTATACATCTGTAGCTCCTGTTAGTCCTGTTATTTGGATGTTGGATCTTCTGTACTTATTTTCTAGATTTTCTTTTTTCTTTTTTTTTCTTTTTTGAGACAGAGTCTTACCCTGTTACCTGGGCTGGAGTGCAGTGGTTCAATCTCAGCTCACTGCAACCTCCACCTCCCAGGTTCAAGTGATTCTCGTGCCTCAACCTCCCAAATAGCTAGGATTACAGGTGCACACCACCATACCTGGTTAACTTTTATATTTTTAAATGGATATGGGGTTTTGCCATGTTGGGCAGGCTGGTCTTGAACTTCTGACATCAAGTGATCCCGCCCACCTTGGCCTCCCAAAATGCTAGGATTATAGGCATAAGCCACCATGCCCAGCCTCATTGTCCTTATTTCTCCTCCTCATTCTTGCCATCTACCCTCTTCTCTTTTCCTGCCTCCCTCTTCCCACTTCTCTCTTTTCTTCTCTATCTCTTTCTAATCCCCCTTCCCTCTCTTCTTTCTTTTATTTTCTGGGCTATTTTTCTCAACTTTCTTTTATAACTCTTCTACTGAGTTTTTCACTTCTGCTGTGATTTTTAAATTTAGAAAAAAAAAATCCTCTGAGTGTTCCTTTTGATAACATCCTGCTCTTGTTCTCAGATGTAATATCCTCTCTCACTGAGGATATTGAGGACAGCTTGTTATTGTTGCTATGGTCATTAAAGTTTTTTTTTGTTGTTTGTTTGTTTTTTGTTTTTGTTTTTGGCCATGTGCAGTGGCTCATGCCTGTAATCCCAGCACTTTGGGAGGCCAAGGTGGGTGGATCATGAGGTCAGGAGTTCAAGACCAGCCTGACCAATATGGTGAAACCCCATCTCTATTAAAAATACAAAAATTAGCCGGGTGCTGTGGCAGATGCCTGTAATCCCAGCTACTAGGGAGGCTGAGACAGGAGAATCGCTTGAACTCAGGAGGTGGAAGTTGCAGTGAGCCGAGATCACGCCACTGTACTCCAGCCTGGGTGACAGAGTAACTCTGTCTAAAAAAAAAAAAAAAAAAAATTTGTTTTATTATTTTGTTTTGTTTTGTTTTGTTTTTCTGAAAAGTCTGTTTCTGCCCAGTTATGTGTTTCTGTTGATGTTTTGGTCTCTGCTTTTCATGTTGGAGGCTGTTCACAGAAGTCTGGTAACCTTTGGCTGTCAGGTTATGACAGGATGGGAGACGAAAGAGCTCACTGGAAGTTCAAGAGCAGAGCTTGGCCACCATACCCTTCGTTGTAGGATGATATGGGATGTTTTTTGAGGTTCCCTTGATGTAAACAGCTTTAGATCTTTCCTCTTGGGCTGAACAGACCTCAGAGGAGGGTCTTTCAGTGGCCTGCCTAGGGGGAAGATCTGGGTGAGGGAACGGGTCAGGGTACAAAGGGTCACCTGACCACCTCTTCACATTTTTTTGACAAGGTCTCCAGGCCCTCACTGTGCTGGAATCCCCTAGTATGTAAACCTTCTATATTATGTTCTCCAGAAAATAAACCATTTTTTTGAAAGTTATGTTGAGTTTTTATTGGCGATTCTGAGTACATGTGTTTGTAACAGTTAAAGTGTGATAGGTGAACTTAACATATTAAAAGAGTTCTACAGCCTCTGTTGAGAAAAGATTATATGCCACGCAAACTGTTTAAGTCATACAAAACCATTCTTCAGTGCAGCGTCTTTTCAACTGGAAGAATCTTAGTCAGCATGCTTCTCCTCCTGAGGTGGTTCATACCAACTGATATGGTCTGGCTGTGTGTCCCCACCCAAATCTCATCTCAAATTGTAATCCCCATGTGTCAGGGGAGGGGCCTGGTGGAGTAGGAGGTGATTGGATCATGGGGGCGGATTTTCCCCCTTGCTGTTCTTGTGATAGTGAGTGAGTTCTCAGAAGACCTGATGTTTAAAAGTGTGCGAGAGTTCTCCCCTTCACACTCTCTCCTGCTGCCATGTGAGACGTGCCTTGGCTCCCCTTCACCTTCTCCCATGATTGTAAGTTTCCTGAGGCCTCCCAGTCATGCATAACTATGCGTCAATTAAACCTCTTTTCTTTATAAATTACCCAGTCTCAGGTAGTTCCTTATGGCAATGTGAGAATGGTCTAGTGCACGTATTAAATTTGATTTGCATTTTTTACTTTCTTCTATAATAGTTTCATATTTCTCTTTTATTCCTCTACCAATTCCAGGTGGAGTGGCTCTATTTCTGAATGTTCTGGGTTAGCAGCTCCTAAGCGATGCTTTCAAAAACCAAAGCACTATTGGGTTTCTCTTCCTAGAAGACTGCCCACATCTTGGTTAGCATGTGCAGCACCCCTACTTCTCTGAGCACCCCCAGAACGGCTCATACTTCTAGTTGATGGCTTGGTAATGAGCCATAGTGACAGCAGCAGTAGCGTGGCTGGCCCCAAAACTGTGCCTGGCCCAGAACATAAACTTCTATTCTTCTTCCAAAGAGAAGAGTGGACAGCCCTTAGTGGTGGATGCTGACAGGAGCTGGGGCTCCAACGGAATCTCTCTATTGTAGTGGGTTCTTCACCTCAGTTCCAGAGTGGCTTTTTGAAGAACTCTGCTGTGTAAACAAGCTCTTTCCCGCCCCTACCCTGATCTTCCCAGCTACCTCCGATGGTGGTCTTCTCAAGCCATTCTGTTGAGTTGCAGTTTTAACTCATTTGTCTTCCATCCATCTGGTAAACTTTGGTTGTTGAAGTTGTCTTTTCTGTTCTCACATTCTTGTGAATTTCCATCTTTAAAATCCCTTTGCTGTGGCTTTGGTTGGGTTCTGGGAAGGAGTGAAATTAGTCAGCAATGATCAGTCAACTCTGGGAGCCTGCATGCCTTCCCGTGTCTCATTGCCTTCCTGCATCATTACATGGGCCTCATGATGACCTTTTTTTAAAAAAAATTAATTTAATTTAATTTTAAGTTCTGGGATACATGTGCAGGATGTGGAGGTTTGTTACATAGGGAAACATGTGCCGTGGTGGTTTACTGCACCTATCAACCCATCACCTAGGTATTAAACCCTGCATGCATTAGGTATTCATCCTGATACTCCCCAACAACCTCTGACAGGCCCCAGTGTGTGATGTTCCCCTCCCTGTGTCCATGTGTTCTCATTGTTCAGCTCCCATTTATAAGTGGAGACATGCAGTGTTTGGTTTTCTGTTCCTGTGTTAGTTTGCTGAGGATAATGGCTTCCAGCTCCATCCATGTCCCTACCAAGGACATGATCTTGTTCCTTTTTATGGCTGTATAGTATTCCATGGTATATGTGTACCACATTTTCTTTATCCCATCTATCATTGATGGGCATTTGGGTTGATTCAATGTCTTTGCTATTGGGAATAATGCTGCAATAAACATACACATGCATGTGTCCTTATAATAGAATGATTTATATTCCTTTGGGTATATACCCAGTAATGGGATTGCTGGGTCAAATGGTATTTCTGGTTCTAGGTCTTTGAGGAATCACCACACTGCATGATGACCCTTTTAACAGCTACCTCATCAAGGAGTCCTTTCTTTCCGAAAGTGTGTTCCATGAAATGTTGGCAGGTGCACCAAGAAAAGAATGTGTTCTGGAGTCAGATAAGTTTGAAATGGTGTGGGATTTATAAGGGCAACTGCAATGAGTTCCAAGGCCCAGAATTCCAAGCTCTGGGTTCATTCCATGTCAGGTGGTCACTAGGCCATGGCAGTTAGGAGTGCTTCTAGGCCATACTTTTTTCTTAAAGCACAATAACAATGATCCTATTTGGACCCCTCAGACCCCTCTGCTGGGCTCCCTCACTGCCCTGAACTGTGAATTCTCTGAAGCCTCTGTCTGCACCCCAGTCCTTGCCCCCAACCCTCCCGATGTCCTGTGTCCTTTCTTGCTGACTCCACTTTAAAAGACCCTGGTTTGTGGCCCAGGGCTCTCCCTGGCTATAGTGGCCTCTTTTTTTTCACTTAATCGAATTTTAAACCGGAAGTATAATTTACATATGGTAAAAGACATTAAGTGTGTATCTCAACATATATATTCATGTAACCATCAAATTAGAGACCAAGTTACAGCATTTTCTAGCATATCAGAAATCTCTCTTAGGGACTAATTTCACTAACTTCACTCTCCTCTGGGTACTCACTGCCCTGATTTCCATCACCATAGATGAGTTTGGCCTGTTTTTGAATTTTGTTATGAGAGAAACATAGAGCATGTTCCTCTTTTCATGTCTGGCTTTGTCTGTTAGCATGGTGCCCATCAGGTCCATCCATGGCTGTGTATATCCACCGTCCATGTATATCTACCTTTCATGGTAAACGGGCTTCCACTGGGTGGACGTGCAAGGTCTACTGTGGACAAACACCTTGGTTGTTTTCAGGTTTTGATGATTTTGAATAAAGCTGCTATGAACATTCATGTACAAGGCTGTTGAGGGACACGTATGCTAAGTTTTGTATTATGGGCTCAGTGTGGAGCTGCTGGGTCCTAGCGTAAGTAGAAGCTTATCTTTATCAGAAGTTGCCTTACATATTTCCAAAGTGGCTGCACCTACATATGTGCCTGCAAGCGTGCGTCAGTCCCAGTGGCTCTGGAGGGTCTCCAGGACATGGTCAGTGTATTTATTTATTTATTTACTTATTTATTTCGAGATGGAGTCTCACTCTGTTGCCCAGGCTGGAATGCAGTGGTGGAATCTCAGCTCACTGCAACCTCCACCTC
This sequence comes from Macaca fascicularis, assembly GCF_037993035.2. Lineage (NCBI taxonomy): Eukaryota > Metazoa > Chordata > Mammalia > Primates > Cercopithecidae > Macaca > Macaca fascicularis. The sequence continues at coordinate 5,476,183 of NC_088388.1, read as the reverse complement.
CCAGGCTCAGGAGATTCTCATGCCTCAGCCTCCCAAGTAGCTGGGACTACAGGTGCACGCCACCACACTCAGCTAATTTTTGTATTTTTAGTGGAGACGGGGTTTTGCTGTGGTGGCCAGGCTGATCTTGAACTCCTGACCTCAGGTGATCCCCCCATCTTGGCCTCCCACAGTGCTGGGATTACAGGCGTGAGCCACCATGCTGGCTGGTCAGTCTCTTTAATGCTCACCATACTGGTGGTGGTGTGGCTACCCGCTGTGACCAGCATGTGTTTTAACCAATCCTAAAGTGCATATTCAACACCAGTCCCATAAAGAATCCCTTGCTAGGGATTAGGGACATGTTGTGTCTTCTGGAAGCCTTCCCTGGCCCCAGGCTGGGTTAGGTGACCTCCTCGGGGCCCCCACAGCCCTGTGCACCTGCCCCTGTCACACATCTTGTACTATCATCACCTGCTTGAGTTTTCCTCTAGTCTGTGAGCTCCGTGTGGACTGAAATGGAGTCTTATTGTTAAAATCTTGTTGTATAGCACAGATATGGTACAAAAAAGGCACCCAAACATCTATCTGTTGGAGGGAAAGAAAGAACGAAGGGGTGGAGGAAGGAAAAGAGGAAGGAGGGAACAAAGGAAGAACAGAAGGAAGAAAGAAGAAAAAGGAGGGAAGGGAGGAGAGAGAGGGGAAGGGAAGGGAGGAGGGATGGAAGGAGCAGAGAAAAAGGAGGTAAGAGAGGAAAGAAGAAAGAAAGGAAAGAAGGGAGGGCTGGAAGGAGAGAATTTAAAAAAAGGAGGGAAGGAGGGAGAGAGGAAGGAAGGAGGGAAGGTGGGGAGAAGAGAAGGAAGGAGGGAAGGAAGGCAGGGTGGGCGGCGCTGCAGGGCAGGCCCTGTGTGAGCCTTGGCGCAGTGCTCCTGGCCACCTGTGCACGCAGACACGTGATCCCATGGGAGCTGGCACCCAGCACTGCTGTGTGTAAACAGAGCCTGGCCCCATCTTCCAATGCTGGCCTTTGCCTCCCGGTGGAAACCCAAGCTCCAGCCTGGGACACGGGTTGGCAGATGTCTGTGAACAGGACTGTCTGTCTTTGCTGATAAGAGTCCCCAGACAATGGAGCCACCTGGCTGGGAACTCCCTCCGTGTAGAGACTTCGACAGAACCAGGTCCCCACTCTCCCACCTGGAGCCATCTCTGTGGGCCTGCGCCTTCTGCCTTCTCCTGGGCCCCAGCACCAGCTCCCCTCCTGTCTAAACGCATTGCTGATGGGTGACGATCAGGGCTCCCACCTTGCACAGCACGGGCCGGGAGCTGGCCCATGTGGTCTCTTTGTCCACAGCCTCATGATTTGTCCACAGCCTCATGATTTGTCCATGGTCTCATGACAGCCTGGTGGGAGGCTTTCCTCCAAGCATCCCTGAAAGGTGGAGACACTGAAGCCAAGGACCTTGAAGACAGCAGCCTCTTCGTGTCTTTGCCGTGAGGGCAACTGGACCCAGATGTGGCTGCAGTTCTGAGCCCATCAGTGTCCCCTTCGCTGTGCATGCTCTGAAGGCAGGCGTGGGCACCTGCAGGGCACGTGGCACCCCAGAGAGAGCCCACCCCAACAGCCCACTTTCATTTAGTGTCCTCGGACACCGATTCTGTGAGGACCGCCTTCTGTCCTGGAGACCTACCGCAGAAGGGAATGCTAACATACTGAGTGCCCTACAGACCAACTCGTCGAATCCTCATGATCACGTGGCCAGCATCACCTCCAGGGTGTGAGGGTGTCAGGATGGCTTTCCGAGGTCCAGGCAGCTGCCATGTGTGGAGATGGGCCTGCCTGGTGCTACCCTCCTGGTTTCCTTCCTTCTGTGTCTGGACCTGTGTGTGGGAAGTGTCTCTCCCTTGGATAGCAAGAGAGGTGGAAAGACCCCAGGGGTGTCTGTCCTGTTCTCTTCTCAGTGCACCCCCATAGTTGGTCTGCACTTTCCCTGCCAGGCCTCAAATGGGAGAATCAGATCAACAACCCAGAGTCCTCTAGCTCGGGCAAGCCCCCGTGACTGCAGCCGTACACACTAGCCGATCACAAGGCCATCACTCTAGGTCTCGATTCAGAGGCTGTTTCTTTCAAAGGGGATGCATATGAGGGCCCCTTATCTGTGCCCTCCCTGGCTGTGCTCCTTCCTCTTCTCCTTCCTCTAAGAGCCACGGGGAAAGCCCAGCCACAGGCTCTGGAGCAGATCCACATGGGACTCAAGAAGAAGGCTTGTCTTTCTCTTGCTGGTGCAGTTTTCACCCAGCACCTTTCCCTGAACTCCCCACCCCCACTCCACAAACAGGGGCACCGAGTCTCATGACCAGCAGCACAAATGCACACAAGGCTGGAGGGAAGGCGGGGGGCTCTATTTCCAGTGTTGTCACTGAGCAGGTTTTAAAAACGAGGGGGAGATGAAGAGGCTTGTTCTCACTGTGGCTGCATTAACGCTGCATAACACACCATTCTCAAGCTCAGAGGCATGCAGCAATCAGAATTCATGTCCTGCGTGGGTCTGTTTGGCTGAAGTGGGCCACCGTGCCCGACTGAGAAAGCCCTTCTTTACAGTGGAATGCCAGCCGATACACGTAGAAGGAACAGTAGTGTTAGAAAGTTGCAGTTTTGCAACGATCAGAGTAATATATGATTTAGACAAGAATCACGGTCATGGACGGATGTGGACTATTGGGACCAAGTTTAAGAAGGATGAGGTCATTTCAAAGGTCTCAAAGTATCTTGCCACAAATGACTTACGACTTCCAAAGGAAAAAAATGGTCACTTTGCAGTAGAAAACATGACCTTAATGAAGTGATCAAAGGTCACGTCACCAACACTGGGGTGAGCTGACATCAAGGACTGCCAGGACTCAGGGAGGGCACAGCATCCATTCTGTGTGTCCTGTCCCCACCAAAGACATAGGGCCTAAATCAAATCAAGGAACCATCAGCCAGACACAAATCCAGGAACAACTTCAAATACCTCACTTTATCCTGTTCAAAATGCTAATGTAAGAAAGACAAAGCAAGAAGCAAAGAATCGTTCAAAATAAAAGAACGTGGGCCAGGCGCATTGACTCAGGCCTGTAATCCCAGCACTTTGGGAGGCTGAGGTGGGCAGATCACCTGAGATCAGGAGTTCAAGACCAGCCTGGCCAACATGGTGAAACCCCATCTCTACTAAAACTACAAAAATTAGCCGGGCGTGGTGGTGGGCGCCTGTAATCCCAGCTGCTTGGGAGGCTGAGGCAGGAGAATTGCTGGAACCCGGGAGGCGGAGGTTGCAGTGAGCCAAGATGGTGCCATTGCACTCCAGCCTGGGTGACAAGAGTGAAACTGTCTCAAAAAAAAAAGAAAAGGCCGGGTGTGGTGGCCCACAGTCCACCTTTTTGTGCTCACTGGTGTGGGAGGACATTGTCCAGCCGTGCAGATTCCTTACACCAAGAACCGATATGAACGAAGACATTTGGGGTCCTTACTATTTCCTCATGAGACCCCATCACGGATACCCTCAGACAATGTAGGTGCCCACAGCGGGGCATCTAAAGCTGTCGACTTGCTCTTCTTAAACTTGTTGAAGATGCCACGAAACCTTCTATCTGCTTCGCAGCACAGGGGACGGCTGCGAGTTCCCTTTACTCAGCTGAGATCTCGGGGTTCAGACCGTGTGCTAGCTCCTAATTTGCTGCAGGTAAATGCATTTCAAACCCTTAGCGAGTTGGCCCCTGCGGTGTGGGCAGCCTCGATGAGACCAGATGAGGGAAGTTTGGATCTGGCTGGGCAGATGTCTTCCGAGGCTACCCTTCTGCACAGACCGACAGCTGGGCTGCTATTGCATTATCAGCTGGGCTCATCACACATGACCGATGAAGCCAGGAAGACATGTCAGTCACCATGTCCTGCAACGCTTCAATCTTCATAGTTTGATGATTTCATTTCAGATCTCTGCATCTTTGTGGGTATCAGCCGGTGAACTCATATGTCTAAATACGTCTTCCCTTTTATCTTTCACTTTGATATCTAAGACCTCCCGAAATTGCCTTTATTTATGGATAAAACAGACCATTTCTCCCTCCTAACAGTAAACAGTGTTCGCTAAGAAATGAAATATTTTCAACGGTGAATTTCAGCAATTTTCCATTTTCCTGGGCCTAATTGAATGAGCAGATGCTTTATCGGCAATGGCTCATGACAAAATGGATGCATGCTCCAAAATCGCAGCAATGCCAAATGCATTTTGCTTCTTTAATGTTTTCTGATCGTTTCCAGAGCGGCTTTTGTCACAGGAAGCTCCATGGGTCACGAGTGACTCTTCTCCATAACTGAATTCTTGTCCCTTCCCAGGGTGGGGAGCAGCCTTGACAGGCTGGGGTGTCCATTCTTTAGAAAGTCATATCCCAGCATTGGAAATTGGAAAGCAAAAGTCTTTGGGACACCACAGCTGGCTTGAGTCTTTGACCCTTCGAGGGTGTCCGTTGGCGCTCATCACCTACCACATATGTTCTCACATTTTGAACCGTATGCTGGATTCTAACCCCACACAGTATCATTCTCTGAATCCGTGTTGACCCTGGCTGCACACGGATTAATTATTGATGATAAAGAAACCCTGGGCTAATGCTACAAAGAGCTCCTGGCTGAGCTGGACTCGCTGGGCAAACTTGTAGCAGGTTTAGTGGAGAGAGTCAAGTTAGCACAGACTTTTATTTTGCCCTGGGTTTTAAGAAATTATTTTCACCAAGAAACAACTGCAGCCAAGCACAGCCTGGGTGGAGAAGAGAGGCCAGGCCAGCAGGGGTGGCATAGGATGCAGGAGGGGGTCCAGGGGTGGTGGTGAAGCCGGGGTGCGCAGTGGGGCCATTGTCCCTTGAGTTTTATTCAATGTCATGGCTCTACTTTTATTTCAACTTCTTCCTTACATTGGTGGCTCGTTTTGTAGTTGCAGTTTTGTCTTGTTTTTCTTTTCTTTTTTTTTTGAGACAGAGTCTCGCTCTGTCACCCTGACTGGAGTGCAGTGGTGCGATCTTAGCTCACTGCAACCTCCATCTCCTGGATTCAAGCAATTCTCCTGCCTCAGTCTCTCAAGTAGCTGGGATTACAGGTGTGTGCCACCATGCCCAGCTATTTTTTCTTTTTTTCTTTTTTTTTTTTTTTAAGTAGAGATGGGGTTTCACCATGTTGGCCAGGCTGGTCTCGAACTCCTGACCTGCCTCGGCCTCCCAAAGTACTGAGATTACAGGTGTGAGCCACCACGCCCGGCCTCAATTTTGTCTTGTTTTTCTTAAAGAGCCCCTGTCCAGTTATTTAAGCTCCAGAAGAATCTGGGACTTTTACACCACCGCAGAACTAAGAGCACCTTGACCTGTGTTTTGTAACTTGTGGGGCTGGTATAAAGCGTTTCTGATGGTTTTATCCTGCTTCCAGCAATTTGGTGGGGGTGGGAGAAGGGGTTTCCTCTGGGAAGTGGTTGGGGGTGGGGGTACAAGTACGGCTTCTGGCACCAGCTCCTCTGAGCCAGCCAGAGGAATCCTTCAGCCTGAAACTCCAGCTTCATGGCCCCCCAGTGCAAGGGCCCAGGAATTCGCTCTCATGGTTGTGCACATGTCTTTATATTTACCAGTGTAAGATATTTTATTGGCAATAGGGAAAGTGTCAGTTTCTTCTTTCTAATTTGGAGGAGCTGGAGGTTCCAGGTGCTGAAGGGTCCAGGCAAGGGAAGGAGGTTTGCTGGTCATGTTTGTGGAGTTCTGGTCACTTCTGTAGAGAGCTGAGCTGCCGCTGGCCCAGGGCTGGCTTCTAGAGACACACCTGCCCCCACTGGAAGGTCACTCTGGCGTGGCCACAGAGCAGTGCTGGAGGGGAAAGCGTCTCACGGCCCAGGCCCTGGGTGTGTGTGGGCAGGGGAAGTGAAGTCTGAAATGCATGGAGCTGAAGTCAGGCGGGAAAATATTCGACCTGTCACCTGATGTGCAAGGTTGTGAGTGGGCGATTCAGTTCCCACAGAAGGTCTGATCAGAAAGAAAGGTCTTTCCCTTCAGAAATATCCTCCATATTGCAGAGGCTTTGATCGCAAACACACCACGTTACCCTCTGCGCACTTTCCTCTTTCAGTGAGAATCATGGCAAAATGAGACTTAGCAGAGTTCCTGGGTTTGCAGAGCATCTGCGTAAAACCACACCTCTCTGTGAATAAAACATGCACACACATCCTAAGGCACTCAGTCCCTTTCTTTTTTCTTTTCTTTTTTTTCTTCTTCTTTTTTTAGATGGAGTCTTGCTCCGTCACCCAGGCTAGAGTGCAAAAATGGTGCAATCTTGGCTCACTGCAACCTCCACCTCCACCTCATGGGCTCAAGCAATTCTCCTGTCTTAGCCTCCTGTGTAGCTGGGATTACAGGTGCCCACCACCAAGCCCAGCTAAGTTTTGTATTTTTAGTAGATGCAGGGTTTTGCCATGTTGGCCAGGCTGGTCTCAAACTCCTGATTTCAGGCAATCCGCCCACCTCAGCCTCCCAAACTGCTGGGATTACAGGCGTGAACCACTGCGCCTGGCCCTGATCCCTTTTAGAGTGTGTGTTGCATCTTGTCTTGACACAGTCTGGTAGCTCCAGACAGCAGAAAACACAAGACTGCCCCAGTGCAGTGAAATGGTCTGGAGACACAGGGGGAGATCTTCTATGGTAGATCCATCAGTAACTCAAGGTATTGGGTAGGAGAGAAATTCAGTTGCATAACTACGTAGCTCAATCCAGTGTAGTAACAGATGAAAAAAATGCATCTGAATGGCTATTGCATATTCTTTTATTTCATATCAGTTCTGTATATAAATGTGTATTATATATATGCATAAATATACACATATATATAGACACATATATAATTTTTTTTTGTTTTTAGATGGAGTCTTGCTCTGCTGTCAGGCTGGAGTGCAGTGGCACGATCTCGGCTCACTGTAACCTCTGCCTCCCAGGTTCCAGTGGTTCTCTTGCCTCAACCTCCCGAGTAGCTGGGATTATAGGCGTGCACCACCACGCCCGGCCTAATTTTTGTATTTTTAGTAGAGATGGGGTTTCACTGTGTTGGCCAGGATGGTCTCGATCTCTTAACCTCATGATCCACCTGCTTCGGCCTCGCAAAGTGCTGGGACTACAGGCGTGAGCCACTGCGCCTGGCCACTTCTCTCTGTGTGTGTGTGTGTGTGTATATATATGTGTATATATATATATATATATTTTTTTTTTTTTTTCAGAATGATTGACTATTCCAAAATTAAATGTGATGAGAAGTATCCTTGTAGAAGCCAAAAGAATAAGCTGAAAGACATAAGGCTGATGGAACATTTAAAATGTCAAAATCCCTCTTCATATATCATAGAAGATATATGTTTCTATCATATCATAGAAGATAGAAACAAAAACTCTGATAGAACCATGAAAGAAACTGTTTTAATCCATCAATAATAATGAATTTCAATTATCTGTGTTTTGGAGCAAAATCAAATTGTCTTTCTATTCTCTTTACTGGAAAAAATTATAATTATAAAAGTATTGTCATGTTAGGAGGTGGTAAAACAGTATGTAACCCAAAACAGAGAAAAATGGTATTACGGAAATAGGTCAGGCAGTTAAGAAATAAAAACATCAGCACTTTCTTATGTTTTGTGGTGTTTGCAATATTTGTGAGTTTTGTAACATTCAACTTGTGATTTTTTTCCTTCTCGTTCTAATAAATATTCAGGTTGTTGTCTAGTTTTGTAGTTGCAATTTTGTCTTCTTTTTCTTTTCTTTTTTTATTTTATTTTAGTTTTTTTCTGAGAGAGAGTCCGCTCTGTCACCTAGGCTGGAGTGCAGTGTCACGATCTTGGCTCACCACAACCTCTGCCTCCCGGGTTCAAGTGATTCTCCTGCCTCAGTCTCCTAAGTCACTGGGATTACAGGTGTGTGCCACCATGCCTGGCTAATTGTTTTTGTATTTTTAGTAGAGACGGGGTTTCACCATCTTGGTCAGGCTGGTCTCAAACTCCTGACCTCGTGATCCGCCTGCCTCGGCCTCCCAAAGTGCTGGGATTACAGGCACGAGCCACTACACCTGGCCTTATTTTTCTTAAAGAGCCCCTGTCCAGTTGTGTAAGCTCCAGGCCCCTTGGCACCTGGCTTCACCCCACCCTCTCAGCATTCCCCTGCCCAGGGAATCCACTTTGCTGGAGTGGGGATAGATTCCAACCAGGACGTTCTGCCTTCCACCCATAGGGTGGGTTGGACCCCGTCCTCCTTCTAACCTTCATGACCACCCTGAACAGCTGCCCCCATCCTTCAAGGATTGGCACCTACTTTTCACATGCCTCCCCTCATTTAATCCCCTTAAGTTCACATCGCTTCTGTATATTTTTCAGAGTTACGGGTTAATCCAAAATTGGTTTACTGATCATTCCAATATTTCAAAATAATGAACACTACCCAGGTTGCAGCAGAGGGATTTGAGGCAGGAGAGGTGAACGTGCCTCAGATTCCCATCCGGTAAGTGGTCGTGCTGGGATGTGAACTTAGGGCTCTGGCTACCCTGCTAGCAGCCCTAGTGCCATTGTATTCTCCACTGCTGGTCACCGGGGATGACAGCAGCCTTGTCAATAGGAACAGAAACCTTTTATGTGTGGCCTCCCCTGTGCTCTGTGCCTTGCATTAGACCACATTTCAGTCTCACAGCAGTGTTGGAAGATGGCTACACTGACTACCCTGTGTTACAGATGAGCAAATCGAGGCTAAGAGTGGCTAAGCAATACATTCAAGATGGTACAGCTGATATGTAGCGAGCGCTCAGTTTTGAACTCAGATCTGAGAGCCCCATTCTCATGACCCTGGCATCCCCAGGGAAGCCATTGTTGCCATCCCTGGACTGGTGCTGTCAGCCTCCCTGCACAGAATATTCCAGAATGTCGTCCCCTGCCCAAGAAAACTGGCCCTTTTGAGTGGCTGACCAGCCCCCACTGCCAACCACTCTCCTTGGCTCTATTTGTAAAGTGAATTACTGCTTTATGGGAGGAACAAGAAGGTTCTTTATCTCCACTTGGGCAAATCCATTAGGATTAGAGGCCCCTCTGAAGCCCCTCTGAAGGGGTGACGTAAGCCTGTCTTTGGTGATTTGCAGAGTGACAGCATGATAAGGAGTCCGGGCCCGTTTTAGTGGTGACAGGACATCCTCCCCCTGCAGCACCCAAGAATTAGCGGGCCTATCTCTCCATTTATCAAGGCCCTTTGGGGGATGAGGCAATCGGGCGGAGGAGTATTGCAGCCTCTCTGTCTCGGCGTCTACAGAACTGTCGCTTCCCGCCAGCTTGCCCAGGTCACACAGCTGCCCGGGATCTGCGGGGTCTGTGCGACTTCCCACAGTGAGAACCAACAGAAGGGTCTCCAAATGCCAGGCTTTGGTGGCCCATGTCCCTCCAGTGTCTGACCTGCATGGCCTGCCACCCGCTAGACAATGCCCAGACTTTTGCCCTGAAATATCATGAGGATGGGGATGCCATTATCTGGGAAGGGGACCGCTATGTCTGGGGAAACATTCAAGGGTTCTGCCTGGCCCAGGCTCAGTCTGAGGTGCTAGGGAAGATAGTAGGTCCCAAAGATGATGCCCCCTGTATATCTCCCATTCCACCTGCTCTTCTTACAAAGTAAGGTAGACACTCTTTCTTTGAGAGGAAGAGTGACCCTGTCCCCGAGTTTGTGCAGACCTGTACGCTGACAGAGTATGTGGCAGGAGTGACGCCCTGTGGCTCCTGAGTTGAGGGCTGAAAAGGCAATATGGCTTTCATTTGGCTCTCTCTTTCTTGGAACTCATCCTCCATGTTGTGAGGAAGCCCAAGCCACATGGAGAGGCCATGTGTGGTTCTGGCCGGCAGCCCTTTCCAGGCCCCCAGCTGACATCAGCCCCGACCGGCAGACATGTAGGCGAATGAGCCTTCAGGTGGTTCTGTCTCCAGCCTCTGAGCCACCCCAGCTGAGGCCCCAGATGTCATAGGGTGGAGAGAAACTGTCCCCACTGTGCCTGCCTGACCGGCAGAAGCCATGAGAGATAACAAATGATGATTGCTGTTTTGAGTGGCTCCATCTTGGGGCAGTGTTATTCAGACAGAATAACCAGAACACGTGCTGCCAATAAAGACATACCTGAGACTGAGTGATTTATGAAGGAAAGAGGTTTAATTGGCTCACAGTTCCACATGGCTGGGGAGGCCTCACAATCATGGCTGAAGGTGAACAAGGAGCAAAATCACATCTTACATGGCAGTAGGCAAGACAGCGTGTGTAGGAGAACTCCCCTTTATAAAACCATTGGATCTCATGAGACTTATTCACAGCCATGAGAACAGCAAGGGAAAGATCCACCCCCATGATTCAATTACCTCCCACCAGATCCCTTCCATGACACGTGGGAATTTTGGGAGCTACAATTCGAGATGAGATTTGGGTGGAGACATAGTCAAACCATATCACTGTGTATCTGTGGAAGGCAGAATAGTGGCCCCCAAAAATGTCTTCATCCTAATCCCTGAAATTTGTGAACATGTTAGGTTACAGGACAAAGGAGAATTAAAGTCACAGATGGAATTAAGGCTAATAGCAGGCCTTGAGATAGGGAGACCATCCTGAATCATCCAGCTTGGCCCACAGGGTCCTTAAAAGTGGAAGAGAGGGAGTAAGGAGAATCAGAGGGAGCTGTGATGGTGGAGGCAAGGCACAGAAAGATGCAGTGTTGCTGCCTTGGAACATGGAGAAGAGGCACAAGAAAGGAAATGCTGGTGGCCTTCAGAAGCTGGAAAAGGCAAGGAAATGATTTGCACCCACAGGCTCCAGAAGGAACCTGGATTCTAGCCCAGTGAGACCTGTCCTGACCTCTGGGACTGTAGGGTGACAAGTGTGTGTTACTTTACACTACCAAGTTTGTGGTGTTTTGTTGTAGCAGCAATAACAACTGACACAGCCTCCATGTGCTCTTGGGAATGAGAGAAGGAGATAATGTTAAAGAAAAAGAGGGGCTAGTTGCAGGAGAAAGGTCTTGCATAGGTGAGAGGGAATGGGGGCCAGGACCCAAGTCATAGCCATTTAATAGTAATGTCATCAGCATCATTGCTATAAGCATCATCGCCACCATTATCATCATCATTGTCACCATCATTACCACCATCATCATCATCACCATCATCATCATCATCACCATCGTCATCATTGTCATCATTATCACCATTATCATCATTGTCATCATCATCACCACCACCATCACCACCACCATCATAGTCATCACCACCACCACCACCATCGTCATCATAATCATCACCATCATTGTCATCATCATCACCACCACCATCATCACCACCACCACCACCACCATCACCACCACCATCATCATCATTGTCATCATAATCACCATTATCATTATCATCATCACCACCACCATCATCATCATCACTGTCATTATCATTGTCATTGTCACCATTATGGTCATCATCTTCATTGTCATCATCATTATCAAGACTGTTCAGCAAAGACCCCAGGAGGTAGGGCCCCATCAGGAGGAAGCATTTCCCCTGCAGGGATAGGGGACCTCTAGCACTTAGTTCAACTCTTTTCCTTTTCTGGGGATGGAGGTGCCAGAAGGGAAAACCTAGGATCCCATCTAAACCCTCCAAATTTTGTCTCCTGCTTCATTTACCTCTTTCTCTCCTGCCTTATTTGAGAGCTGGTGTCCCTCCAACCTCTTTTAGAACACTGTTGACAGACAGCACAGGGCTGTAGGAACCCACCAGCCCTGGAGCTGACTGCCTATGCTTGAATCCTGGCTCTAGCACCAATTATTTGGGTAACCTTGGGTTATTTAACCTCTCTGTGCCTCAGTGTTCCCATCTCTAGAAGGAGATGAATGCTCCTGCCTCATAGGGGAGTTGTGACTTACACCTGGAATGAACTTTGACCTATAATGGGTGTGTGACAAGGTTCCTCAGTGTTGGACAGCTTCACTGCTCTGTGCCCAAGACTGCCCTCTTCAGTGCTGGATGAATGAGGCCAGGAGGAGGGGGACAGAACGGAGGCAGGTGCCCAAGCTTGGGTTTGGGGCAGCATCAAGCTAAAGAGCCAGAAGGCAGGGCTGCATGACCCCAAACTCCACCAGAGGCTTCCTCAGCCTGACTGCAAAGTCCCTTAGTCCTGGGCAGGTAGAAAGAAGGCAGGGGCCAGGGATGGAGATTCGTAGTGGACAGTAATGGTGCCTGGCCGCCACCATGGCTGGAGGTTGCCCCTCTGGCCTTGCTTGGGGACTGGCAGTCTCAAGACAGTGGAGAGAGGCTAAACTCCATCCTGCCTGTGGTAGAACCTGACGCTGGACATCAGAGGCATTTTGGGAGGTGGTCCCTTCCCGGCCTGGCCTAGGGCAGGCACGTGGGACAACTTCGTCCAAGAATGCAAGCACCTTCCTGGGTCCCTACCATGAGGACTCGTGCTGTTTACCATAGTAGTTTGCAAACATAAACAAAAATAATAATTAAAATTGATGTATTATAGAAACTTTCCACTGAATGGAGTTTTTAATAGAAAACTTAGTTTGAAAAAAACAAGACAGGCTGTGTGGTGGCTCACACCTATAATCCCAGCAATTTGGGAGGCCAAGGTGGGAGGATTGCTTGAGGCCAGGAGTTCAAGATCTGCCTGGATAACATAGCAAGACTTTATCTCTACAAAAAAATTAAAAATTAACCTGGTAAGGTGACACATGCCTGTGGTCCCAGTTACTCGAGTGGCTGAGGTGGGAGGATTGCTTGAACCTGGCAGTTCGAGGCTGCAGTGAGCTATGATCGCCCCGCTGCACTCCAGCCTGGGAGACTGAGTGAGACCCTGTCTCTAAATAAAGAAGTAAATAAATAAATGGTCCTCCCAGTGGACACAGCCCTGGCTGGAAGGTGGGTTCTTGGCTGAGTTTCAACCCTGATCAACCACGTGATGTTGGGAAGGTGGTGAGGTCTTTCTGAATCTCAGTGTCTCCATCTGCAGAGACAGAGGAGCAAAATGGCACCGCTACATGGCACTGCTCCCTGGGCTGTCAGGGGCAGGGTTCCTGGGTGACACCGGCCATGTGGGCTCATGTCCCTGGTGATCTTGTGATGCTGTCTCCCATTTCCACTTGGACATTGCCCATCGGTCGCTCTGTGGGTGGAAGCTTCCGTGTGATGCTGGGGGTGCAGGGCGTTCCTCCATGGTTCTGCCTGTGCCTGTGGCTGCTGCCCATGCTTGGCTGGGCCGGAAGTGGCCAGCTGGCAGCACAGAGCACTCTCCATCTGGGGTAGGATGACTTCACAGCCACAACTCGGTCTCCTGGACCTCTCGGACACTCCCTCAGAAGGATCTCAGGGCTCTGCAGCTGGGCAGAGCCTGCATGATTCGTGGCACTGTCCTTTTCTCCCTTGACTTCTCTGCACCTCAGTCCTCCCACCTGTAGAGTGGGGAGACTGACAGCCCATGCGGTAGGGTGTTAGGAAAAGCAGGCAGAGGATGCCCCGGGAAGACCTGGCTGGCGGTTGACCCGCAGTGAGTCGTAGTGAGGGGCAGTGGTGCCCCTTGAGGAATAGTGCTGCGAGACCAGGCAGAGGTGAGGTTTTGAGACGAGGGAGATGTTCAGGGTGACTGGGATGGTGGGTAGTGAAAAGGAGAGACTACAGTATTGTTAGGGGCTTGGAAGGCTGAGCTAAAGATCTTAGACTTCATGTTGTAACACGGAAGAGCTGGTTGTAGGGCTGAAGAGACAGAAACAGAGAAGGCAAGCAACATAGCCAATGTCACACAGCACTTTTTTTTTTTTTCTTTGAAATGGAGTTTCGCTCTTGTTGCCCAGACTGGAGTGCAATGGTGTGATCTTGGCTCACTGCAACCTCCGCCTCCTGGATTCAAGCGATTCTCCTGTCTCAGGCTCCCGAGTGGCTGGGATTACAGGCATGCGTTACCACAGTCGGCTAATTTTGTATTTTTAGTAGAGATGGGGTTTCTCCATGTTGGTCAGGCTGGTCTCAAGCTCCTGATCTCAGGTGATCCGCCTGCCTCAGCCTCCCAAAGTGCTGGGATTACAGGCGTGAGCCACCACGCCCAGCCCACACAGCACTTTAGTGGCAAACTGGGATGAGGACGGGCGTCCTGTTTCCTGACCTCTCAACAGCGTTTGAGCCTTGGGTGCAGCCTGGCAGGTGAAACCCTGGGCTGAGAGTAGAGGCCGTAGTGCCCTTGGCCTTGAGTACAGGTGACATTTCCAAGCCGTCTTTAATTTGCCTTGAAATCAGGCACAAATCCTTTGCAAAGCAGGAAACTCTCTCTTTGGGCCTGACGTGAAATAGTATTGCTATTGAATTAAAGAGTTAGAGCTGTCTCAAAGGAGTGGCATATTGAAATAGCCGGTGGGGTCAGCCCAGCCTGGCTAAGCCTTTGATAGCACAGCTGATAACAGACCCCGGCCTATAAATACCGGGAATCAATCACGGGCCGGAGCTGCTGACAACCTGCATGTTCACATATCATGGCAGATGGGCGGGAGGCAGGGGCAGTGATTTGTCTTGCTTTTCAGATGGATTTCCTGTTTTCTAGGGAGCGGGAAAGGACCCATCTGGTAATCAGATCGTGGTCAAGATTGCCTCCTCTGGGTCACTGGCCCCTGCTCCATGTGTCCCCTTGGCCACACGGCCCCAGCATTGCAGCAGTCGGGCGGCCGGGCCTCTGAAAATGAGAGCCACCAGGAGGCCTCTCACCCCGTGGAAGCTTCCGGAGGCGGGGGGGGTGGGGGGTGCGGGGCCTCCTGCCTTTCATCTTCCCTTCTGCTTCCTTTCTGGGCACCTGGCTTTGCTCATAGGCATTTCATTATTTTTTTTTTTCTTCAAAGGCTCGTCTCAACTTGCACATGTATGTGCAAACTTCCACAAACACATGCACACATGTGTGTGCACACATGGGCTCCACAGCCTCCTTTGCAGGCCCTCCTGGGCTTCCCTGCCAACCCACAGCTCCTCCTAGATGCGTCCTGATGCCTTAGCCAGGTGGAATTCTCTGTAACATTATTTGTTCCGATCGTTGCATTTTCACTGCTGCTGACTTGCCATTTGCAACATAGCCCAGGGCCGGCCACGGCTCTGAGCCACCTTTTTGTCTTGGACGAGGTGTCCCAGGGCTGAAGGGTCCACTCTCTCCTTGGATCCATCAGGAGTCATTGTTCTTCCTCCACCTCTTACCTCCCCCAATCCCCAGGCATTCACAGAGTGGGTCCTTTGTGTGAGACCTCGGGCTGGTGGACACGTGAGGCTCTCTTTCTTCCTGGGGAGCTGGTTGGGGGATGCCTCTATCCTGATCACATCTCAGGCATCTTCTCTCCCCTGGCTCATGAAATCTGTCCCCCAAATTACATCCAGACAGGGGTGGTAGAAGGCATCTCTCTCTTCCAGCCCAGAGGCCCACCCGTCAGCCAAATGGGGCATTTAATTGGAAAGGGAGGCTGGCAGGCTGCCTGGAAATCCTACAGAAAGGACCGGAGTGACCTGCTTTGAAAACTTTGCCACATACCTTCCCCGCAGATTTCTGTTTCAAATATTCAAAGGGGTTCTTGGGACCATTTGAGAATTATACCCGGAGCCATGCAATGACAGACCCCCCAAACCCTGGTGGGGCCTGTGTGGCAGTGGCGCCCAATCCCTTGGTATAAATGGGGAAACGGAGGCAGATCAGAGGTGGAGAAACAATTGAGTTCAATTTAGTTCAGCACTCCAGATGTTGGTTGAAGGCTCTTTCTGTGAGAGACACACAAAATACTTGCCTGAAAGCCCCTCCCCGTCAAATCCTGAAGTCACAGCTTCCTTAGGGACTTCAGCCAGAACTCTCCCCAATATTTCAGTCCTGCTGGATGATTCCTGAGCCTGCAGCAGTGTTGGTGTGAGTCAGCAGGGTGGAAGGATGGGTGAAGGACGGAGTGATGGTCGGTGAGGGAGACTCATCCTAGAGGCCTCATGGGCTTATCTGCCAAGCAGATAAAGCCCCTCCTTTCAGGCCAAAATCAGGATTCATCAGGGCTGGAGTGAGGCTATGAAAGGCAGGATCAGTTGTGTGTGCAAAAGAGACTGAGAGCAAGAGAAGAACTGGGGTGTGGAGGGGTGGCTGGGGGCAGCTGTCAGAAAGTCCAGGCCCTGAGGCCCTGGGTGGTCAGCTGCTCCTCTTCACAGAGACCATGGTGCTGGCATCTCATCATCAGGGGGCATGTGGCCAGTGAATGCCATGCAACTTGGTAACCATGGGTGAGTAACTGGACCTCCTCTAGTCCTGGTTTCTTCCTTGGCAGAGAAGGAATGACTGGAGTTGCTTTGCCAGGTACCTTGAGATGAAATGAGGTGTGAGGGCAGAGGGCTGCCCTGTGCTGCTCAGAGCTGGTCCATGAGTCCACAGGCTGTTTCCAGGGCCATATTCCAGCTCTGGCCTTTTCGAGTCATGGTGCTCTAGGCAAGTTTCCAAGCCTAGAGCCCCACGGAATACTAATGGGATAGTAACAGTCCTACCTTCCGGGGCTGGGACATGAAATTGGTTAATCCATATAGATAACCTGGAATAGTCCCTGACTGGTACTCAAAGGGGGTTAAATTGAACTGGTGCTATGATGGTGGTGGTGTTGTGATAATGATGTTGATGGTATGAGGAGAATGGTGGTGTTGATGGTGATGGTGTTAATGGTGGTGATAATGATGGTGATAAACATGGTGGTGGTGATACTGGTGATGGTGGTGATGGTGATGATGATGGTGATGGTGATGATGGTGACAATGATGATGGTGGTGGCAGTGGTGATGATGATGATACTGGTGATGGTGATGGTGATGATGATGATGGTAGCAGGTGGTGATGACAGTGATACTGGTGATGGTGATGGTGATGATGGTGATGACGATGGTGGTGGCAGTGATGGTGATGACGGTGATACTGGTGATGGTGGTGATGGTGATGATGATGGTGATGGTGGTGATGATGATGGTGGCAGTGGCAGTGGTGGTGATGATGGTGATACTGGTGATGGTGATGATGATGATGGTGATGATGGTGGTGATGATGATGATGGTGATGATGGTGGTGATGATAGTGATGGTGGTGGTGATGATGATGGTGGTGATGATGATGATGATGGTGGTGATGATAGTGATGGTGGTGGTGATGATGATGATGATGATGATGGTGGTGATGATGATGGTGGTGATGATGATGATGGTGATGATGTTGATGATGGTGGTGATGATGATGATGGTGATGATGATGATGGTGGTGATGATGATGATGATGGTGATGATGATGATGGTGATGATGATGGTGGTGATGGTGATGATGATGGTGATGATGATGGTGATGATGGTGGTGATGATGATGGTGGTGATGGTGATGATGATGGTGGTGATGGTGATGATGATGGTGATGATGATGGTGATGATGATGGTGATGATGGTGATGATGGTGATGATGGTGGTGATGATGATGATGGTGATGATGGTGGTGATGATAGTGATGGTGGTGGTGATGATGATGATGGTGATGATGGTGGTGATGATGATGATGGTGATGATGATGGTGGTGATTATGATGATGGTGATGATGGTGGTGATGATGATGGTGATGATGATGATGGTGATGATGGTGGTGATGATAGTGATGGTGGTGGTGATGATGATGATGGTGATGATGGTGGTGATGATGATGATGACGGTGATGGTGATGATGATGTTGATGATGATGGTGATGATGATGACGGTGATGGTGATGATGATGTTGATGGTGATGGTGATGATGGTGGTGATGATGATGGTGGTGATGGTGGTGATGGTGATGATGGTGGTGATGGTGATGATGGTGTGATGATGATGGTGATACTGATAGTGGTGATGGTGATGATGGTGATGATGATGATGGTGATGATGATGACGGTGATGGTGATGATGGTGATGATGGTGGTGGTGATGGTGATGGTAATGATGATGGTGATGGTGATGATGATGGTGATGATGGTGATGATGGTGGTGATGGTGATGATGGTGGTGATGATGATGGTGATACTGATAGTGGTGATGGTGATGATGGTGATGATGGTGATGATGGTGGTGGCAGTGATGGTGATGATGGTGATGGTGGTGATGATGATGGTGATGATGGTGGCAATGGTGATGGTGATGATGATGATGGTGGTGATGGTGATGATGGTGGTGATGACGACGATGATGGGGTAGTGGTGGTGGTGGTGATTGTGATGATGATGATAATGATATGGCGATAGTGGTGATGGTGATGGTGGTGATAATGATGAAGAAATCATCATCATTTAGCACTTGTTCTATGCTTAGATCTGTCCCAGCCATGGGGATACCACAATGAACAAGACAAGTATAGTTCCTGCTCTCCTGAGAATCAGTACTACTGATGGTAATAGCCAGTGGGTAAGTTAACCGACCAACGAACAAAGTAGTGTTTCAGAGGGAGGAGCTGGAGAGTCATATGAAATGTGGGGCAGCCCAGACTCCTTGGAGGAGGCGACATGTGGATGAAGAGTTGGGGGGAGCTACCATCATGAGAGGCAGAGAATTTATATTGGCTCAGATAACTAGGACATCTGGGGTTGCATCTAGCATTGGGAACAGGCATTAAAGATGCCCTCTCGCTCCCTCTCTCTCCTCTTTGCCTCTCCTGACTACCTTTTGACCTCTACAGGACCCAGAATCAATGCCACTCTTATGGCTTCCTAGATCTGTTGTCTCAGGCTAGTTGTATCCCCTCCCTGGAACTCGGTGGTCCCATCTGCAAAGTGTGAGGGGGAACGCAGCTGGACGCCCCTGTGGCCCCTTCCGTCTCTGGGGTCCCTAGTGCCTGGCCCTGTGCTAGCGCCCTTGATGGGCCATAGAGTAAGCGGTGGGCATGAGGAGCCTTTCCTGCGTCAGGGCCTGTGGAGGGTGAACAGTTCACTTCACAGTAGGTCTCTGTGGCTTACCTGGGATGGAGCTGGCTCCAGGAGCAATTTCCCCTGGATGAAACAATCTTTGGAATCCACAGTATATCATTCACCGTGACGTCTTCTATTTAAACAGCGGCAGCCAGCAGAGGGTGAGCAAGGGGGCTGTGCTGGGAGGAGGGCCTGAGTCCCAGCCCCCAATCCCTACCCCGGTGGAAGGCCCCGCTATGGGGGAAAGCAGGCATATGGAACCCATTTGGGAAATTCTTTCTGCATAAACCACTTTTTCCAGGTAAGACACATGCCCATATTGACTGGGAAAGATGCAATACCTCTTACACTTTGCCGGCTACATTTTTATGGACCTTAATTAAACCCATGGTCTCCCAGGTTGGGAAATTGGACACTCTTTGTGCGGCCCCTTCTTAAGAAGTGCTGTTGGCCCAGGGGAGGCCAATTATAACCTCGCGTCCTCCCCACCTCCCAGGACCTCACAGACCCTCCAAACGCTTGGAAAATGTGCGATCGACAGAGGGCCTTTGATTCGGCGTGCCTGGACAGCGTTAGGCCTGTTTCCAGGCCCGAGGCAAGTGGTGGTCAGGGTCCCAGGCGGCCGGCAGAGGGGCCGCAGAGACCGGGGTTTTCAAACTTCATTGAGCACCAGTGCTTTCCTTTCATGCCCAATCGCATGGAGACCTTGGATAGAAACCAGATGAGCCTGCTGGGGCTGAAGGGGGAGGTTGGCGGGGGGTGCACGTGGCCCCTTGCTCACCCCCAGCCCCTGTTCGCCGTGGGGTGACAGTGAGGACAGCCGCCTGGGTGTTCAGTGAGTTGTTAACGCCTGGATGGTTGTGCTCGTTATCCTGTTTAACAGGCACAGGCCAAGTGAGGTAGGTGCTGTTACCGTTGCCATTTCACACTTGAGGAAACCTAGGCGCAGAGCAGCAGAGGGACAGGCCCAGGGTGGCCCGGCCGGGGCAGGAGGAGCGGTGTTGGGTCCTGGAAGCCCGTGTGCGTGGCCGCCTCTCCAGATGGCTGCTGGGGAGCTACCAATCGGGCCCAATCCTCTCTTTTGATGGTGCTCCCGGTTCAGTGCTGTGCCTCCCACTCATGTTGTGCATGGTCTCCATAGTGCAGCCCCCTTCCTGTGTCCGGTAGTGGCCTAGGCCTCTGCTACGCTCGGGTTCATGGATCCTGCAGGCCGGGGGGTCCTCTCACCGCTGGAGGGGCTACTCTGCCAGCCTCGCTGGTTGGGTGGAACCTGCTCTTGACTAGCATACACGGTCCGGGGCACCTCAGGACTTCTTGAGGATGCCTTTGGTTGGAGGAGAAGGTATCTTTGCTTTGGTCCTTTTAATGCTCTGGGCTTCCACTAATATTTCATTTCTAGGGAAGAGATTCGTTAATCAAGAAAAATGTCCCCTGGATGAGCTTTTCCTGGAATTGACTCTTACTGGGATGCTCAGGTCATGGCCCCAGAAACCCCAACCTAGCCAAGGGAGCATGTTAGGAAACTAGGCCAATGAAGGAATAATTTACATGCGGTAATATCTATCCTTTTAAGGTGCACACTTTGGTGAATTTTGACAAGTGCAAGTAGTCACAGACACCCTTGTAATCAAGATACGGAAGATTTCTATCACCCCCAAAGCTCCCTCGTGTGTCCTCCCACCCCAGCCCCCCAGTGGTGGATCTGTTTTTGGTCCCCATAGCTCTGCCTTTTCTAGAATTGCGTCAATAGACCCATGCAGTTGGTGGTCTCTTGAGTGTGGCTTCTTTCACTTTGTATTATGCCTTTAACATCCAGCCATGGTTACAGGGACATTGCCGGCACCTTGCAGACTGGGTGGCCTCAGGGAAGAAGGAGCTGGGCTCACCCCAGGTACCCTGGAGCCGTCGAGCTCTCTGGCAGGTGAGTCCAGAAGTTTCTGCCAGTCTTTGTCTCCTCATTAACTCAGGAATGTTAATCAGTGATGACTTCGTGGAGTTGATGGGAAATGATGGGCCATTTGGATATGTGCTCAGGGGCTGCAAACAGTGGCTCATGCCTGTGATCCCAAGGCTTTGGGAGGCTGAGATGAGAGAACCACTTGAAGCCAAGAGTTTGAGACCAGCCTGGGCAACACAGCGAGACCCCATCACTAGGTATGTGCTCTTGACCTCATGGCACAGAGACCCAGCCAGAGAGGATCCAATAAGTCTGAATGAGGATGGCTCCAGGGAAGCTTCATTCAACCACTCATGACATCAGGGATCTGGGTGACTCCTCAGCTGCAAGATGGTGGCAGCTTCTTCTAGCATTGTGTCCCTACGGGACAACATCCAAGTGGGAAGGGGCACCTCCCTGTGGTGTTCCCCTCTGTTGTCAAGAACCCCTCTTCTGGGAGCAGCCCCCAATTTTAGCAGTCTTCCCTGTGCCTCACTGGTCAGGTTGTGTCCCATGTGTCATGTCTACACCAATCTCCAGCAACAGACGGGAGCTGCCAGGAGAGGGTGAAGCCCTCTCCACCCATCATCTGTCCATATCTCCATTCATCCACTCATCTATCCTCCATTCATTCATCCATCTATCCAACCATCCATCCATCTCCTGTCTCTCCATGCATCCATCTCTCATTTCTCCATCCCTCCATCTCACCATTGCTCTACCTCTGCATCCTCTATCCCTCCACTTCTCCATCTCTTCTTCCAAGTAACAACCAAGCACTTGCTCTTGGTAGGCCCTGTGCTCGGTCCTAGGGAGAAGGGGAGGAACTGGGCCCTGTCGTTGGGGACTGTGGCAAGGGCGCCTCATGGTTAGGGTGTGCAAGTGTGGTCTCTCTTGGGGCTTTGCCTGTAGTCAGCATGCGATGCTTTCAGGGGAACACTGCCTTTTAATTTTTGTCCCAAGATTCAAGTAGCACAGATCCTCTCCTGCTTCACAGTCTCTGTCCAATCCTGCCTTTCATTAACTAACTTTAGTAACTTTCCTCGCTGTGTTTAATTAAGATTCACACAAGCAAGACTTGAAGAAACATAAGCATCTCAGTGTGGCTGGGCTGGCCTTCAGTCTTGGGCTTTTTTCCTCTTGCCCGTGGTGGTGCCGGCCACAGAGGACCCCCTGAGCTGGGAGTAGACATAACTCACCTTGATTTTCTTCTTGCTGCCAGACTTTTAGGGTGGCTCCGAAACACCAGACTAAGTCTATGTCCAAAAGCCTCAAGCATTGGCCTGGGATTATCTAGGTGGATATCATTTGAGGACTCCAGAAGCCAAATTATTTCCTTGATTGTCTAATCTCCTTGTTAACAACATTTGTGAACAAATGAAGGTTTTTTTTTTTTTTTTTTTTTTTGGCTGCGATGGAAGTTTCAAGACTTACAAGGAAACAGCTTTTGCTGTTCCCCTCTTAGGGCCTTCCAGCCTGACAAGAGAAGTCAGCAGCTTGCCTGTGGGCAATCTGTAGAGGGAGGAAGGTGGGCAAGGGAGGCATGACGTCATATCAGGTGGGAATAAGAAGGCACGTCCTGCAGTGTCCCTGTTCAAACATATTTAGGTTCTTAGATGCCCACTTGGAAGCTGGAAGACCCTCAGCAGGAAGAGCTAAGGGCTCCAGAGACCCGGACTCAAGTTTTCAAACTTGAAAAATGCGTGTGGCAAGGGAGGGGCGAGGGGTGAAGGGTAGCAGCCCCATGGCGGGGAGCAGGGGCGCCGGGTGTCAGATCTGACGGAGGGCTCCCGGCTGTGTGCTGCGTGCTTGGTTCCCCTTTTTCTTGGAGAAAATGGGGAGGCCGGAGTGAGGCAGATTGCTCTGGGACAATGGGCCTCTCTCCCATCGGGTGGGAGCGGCTCTGGGCCCAAACAATAGGCCTGGGCCGGCCCCTCTCCTGCTGCCCACCGTCTGAGACAGATGCCCGGGAGCCGCCGGGAGTGCCCCAGAGGTGACCTTCGGGGGCTGCCCTGTCACTTTGTGGAGGAGTCCTGGAGAGGGAGGGAGGCAAACAATGGGGGCCTCATGCCAGGCGCCCGGCCTCCGGCACGGGCCAAGGCTCCCCAGGGAGAGCACGGCCTGGCAGGTGCTGCTATTGTCTCAGGGCACAGGGGCCTTCCGCGGGGGTCTCCCGGCAGGGAGGCAGGGCACCGGTCAGCACGCGGCAGGAGAGCCTTGGGCTGGAGGCCCTCTTGTTGTTCTCCAGGGAGGACGCAAGGAGCTGATTCTGCTGGCTCCATTCAGGCCTGACAGCCCCAGCCCAGCTCTGCCCTCGGCCCCTAAAAGTGTCATTCAGAAAAGCAATTAACATCTCCTGGCCTCCAGTGGCACCGGGAGTCTGAGTGTCAGATTTTACAGCCAGACCTGCCCTAGGAAATGCCCGAATCTGAGCTGACATCCTCGCTTGAGCTGGGGGCACAGGCGGAGTTTTCTGGAGGAAGGGCGTCAGCTCAGGAGGATGAGGGGTGAGCCCTGGAATTGTCTCTTCTCTGCAGAGAGACTGGCCCTGGGAGAACCCCACACCATAAGCTGGAAGCCGTGGATGAGCGCAGCAAGGGCTCTCCCATCCTGGGGAGTAGCAGTAGCTAGTGGGTGTGCGTTGTCCGTGTGTGTGTGCATATGTGCATGTGTGTTTTTGTGGGCGTGTATATGTGCACGTGTGCGGCTATACATGCGTGCATACACGAACACTGCACGTGTGTTCATGTTGTGTATGCATTTGTGTGCACACACGTGTGTCCGGGCAGGTGTACATGCCTGCATGTGTACACACGTGTATTTGTGTGTGCGTGCCCATGTCTGTGCACATGTGTGCATACGTGTTTGGCAGGGTGCATGCGTATGCCAGGCACTTTGCTGGGGAGTTTTGCAAACGTCATTCATGTGACTTACGATCTGCTGGGAACAGGCAGATCTTGACCACAGATGAGGACACAGACCCCTGAAAGGCACATGACTTGACTTCACCTCCTCAAACTCCTCAGACCCCAAAGTGGATCTGCAAGACCTCACAGCTCGGGCCTTTTCTACTCTCCACTCATCTGCAGGCCCTGTCCTTCCTCAGCCTGCTAGCTCTGGGATCTGGGAATGTGCTTTGGTCAGCTGTGTCTTTGAGACTGTCCTAGGTCCTAGGGGAGTAGCCAGACTCAGTCTCTGCCCTTGTCCTGCAAAGGGGAAGGGAGCGTGGAGGGCAGAAGCGGCTCCTCTGGGTGGCAGGGAAGGTGGTGGGGGAGTCCAGAGGCGGCCCATGTGCTGCTGTCGGGGGTCAGGGAGTGCTTTGCGGGAGAATGACATCCAGGGCCAGGCTGCAGGTTGAGCCGGCATGAGGCAGGTGAGACAGGCCCGGAGAAGTCTCTAGCTGGAGAGAAGGTGCCTGCAGCCCTGAGGGAGCCTGGGGTTACCTCGGGGGAGGTCTGAGGCTCACTAAGGTTGGGTGCCTGCTGTTACCTGCGTCATTGTGGGGCCATACATGGAGCTGTGGAGTTCAAGGTTGGCTTCGCAGACACCGAGGGCAGCCTCACAGCTGAGCCTGTCCAGGGAGGAGGACGACATGGGGGCCTGGCAGGTGGTCCAGGTGGCCCCTCCACCGGAGCTGTGCCCTGCCTTGCCCTGGTTCCCTGTGCTGGGGTGACTCTATGCTCAAGCCTACGATAGTCGCCTCTCTGCCTGCCTCTGCTGTCCCTGGTCCTCCGGGTACAGCAGGAGCTTTTGCAGGGCAGGGTGAGTGGCAGGGACTCGACTCTCACAGGCCCTAGCTTTACTGGCTCTGAGATTTCAGCCAGCCTCCCCTGGTGAGCTGCGCTGTCCTCATCTGTAAAGTGGGGGGATTGGCAGAAAGTCACGGACTGTTTCCCACAGTGCCCTGCCCATCAGGCAGCCCATAATCAGACAGTGCTGCCATTTCACCGAATGGAGGGCTCCCTCTCACCCCCTCTGGCTGCCATTTCACCAAACTGAGGGTTCCCTCTCACCCGCTCCGGATGGCATTTCACCAAACCAAGGGTTCCCTCTCACCCCCTCCGGCTGGCGTTTCACCAAACTGAGGGTTCCCTCTCACCCCCTCCGGCTGGCATTTCACTGAGCAGAGAGCCCCCCCTCACCCTCAGGCAGACCTGTCATTGCGCTCAGCCTTTCTCTCTCCTGGTGTGCAACACCAGGCTGGGCTGGTGCTGACCACCTTGGACACAGCAGTGTGGACGGTGGCAGAGCCGGTGGCCAGCCCTCCCTCGGGGTGCCTTCCTGGCGGCTCTTGCTTCTGCCGTCTCGAGTTTGACCTCCTAAGAGGGGCTCTGGCGGGTCCAGGCAGTTCTTCTCCCCACTATGTATGGCTTTTGCTCCTGATGATTTCAGGCTGTCGGTGCCCGGGGGGTCGGTGCCTTCCCCCGAGCCCCTGGTCTCTAAGCTGACCTAGGTCCGGGCTCTGTGAACACTGCCCAGTCCTCATGGCAGCTTTATCAGAGGCCTCTGAGCGTGGCAGGCACCCACGCACTGTGGGCGTTTTCTTTGAGATGCTGCCTGCCCGTTGCGAGATGCCGGCCCAAGCTCCTCACTGAGACTGCCTGGCATTTGGAGGACGGCGACAAGGGTGTGAGCTGCCCCGGTGTGCATTCACGTTAAATAGGTTGAAGTGGAACCAGCTGCGACCCTCAGCAGCAGCAAGTGGCCATTTTGGGGACCCTGTGGGTTTCGAGTCAGAGGAAAACAGAGTTTAAGCCTTTTCCCATTTGTCCTGAGGATACTCACCAGCGGCTTGCAGCTGCAGCATTTACCCCTCGAAAACTCTGCCACGAAATAGCTCGATTTTATTATTGCTTTTGCATCGCTCTAGTATATTGACTTTGGAAACAAAAGACGTCATTCTATTCATAGCATTCTGTTTCTGGTAGCGGCATTTCCATTTCCAAAACAGAGTCATTCTCGATCGCCAAAAACGTCACACACCAGAAAACACAGCATTCCCACATGTGCTTGTTCTTGGACATTTGTTGACCAAAGATTGATTTGAGGACCCCAATTTTTCCAAAATAGAAGATTTTGATGACTCAGATGAGTCTGATGTGAGTTCTGTTTAGAAATGACTCCAAGAACAGTTTTTAAATTTTATTTTCACATTGAAAAGCAGTCAGATTTGCTTCAG
This sequence comes from Macaca fascicularis, assembly GCF_037993035.2. Classification (NCBI taxonomy): domain Eukaryota; kingdom Metazoa; phylum Chordata; class Mammalia; order Primates; family Cercopithecidae; genus Macaca; species Macaca fascicularis. The sequence continues at coordinate 5,450,083 of NC_088388.1, read as the reverse complement.
CCTCAAGAAGCGTGTTTATGTAAAATTAAATGAGTGCTGGCCACGAGTCACACTTCTTTTTTCCCCCTAAACAAGAAAAGGGTTACAACTGGAAGAGCCTTAGAAATGAGCCCTCACTGCACAGACGCTGACACAGGCCCAGAGAGAAGGATGTTTTCGGGGTTCCTGGGAAGCTGGAACTGCTCAGCCCAGGGCACCCTGGCCTTTTCTCTCTGGGCTCCCGGACGAGTGTTCAGGACAGCACCCAGGTCAAGACTGATGATTTTCTAGGGACTTCTACTTTGCTCATTTAGAATCACTGTGACCCGATGGGGTGGGGGGCACCGGAGATATTTGTTCCATTTTACAGGTGGCAAAACTGAGGCCCCGAAGGAGCCAGGATGTGCTCGAGGTTGCACCTGAGGCCGGGGCACAGCAGTGTCCAGGGTTCTTTTAGAACTGTTGCCCTTGGTCTGAGTCCTAGGCACATAGGTCCAAAGGGATCTCAGGTGGGAGGATGGTGGGTGCTGGGGTGGGGCCCCGCACCCAGCACCTCTCAGGGAGGCCCAGACTCATGGCTGCCCGGGGCTGGTGGTGGAGGAGCTCTGTTCCTCTGGGTCTGTGCAGGCAGGAGCAGAGGTCGTCTCCTCCCTGAGTGAACAGGCCGTGACGGTTGTGTCATAGGGCCCTGTTGGGGGGACACTGTTTAATCTGACTGGCATGAGTGGATTTCAACAGGTCAAAGTCTGACTGCTGTGGGGTGCTTGGGAGCGGGGCTGGGTGTGCGTGGCTGAGGCCCCAGAGACCATCCTGCCTGGGGATGCAAGGCGGGAAGGTGTGGCAGAGTCCTCATGGCCTTGGCGGTCCGGCGGGGTGGACCTCTCTCTCCACCCTGCTCTGTTTGACCTGGGCTGCTTACTGGAGGGTGTGGGGAGAGCAGCGGGGCCTTGGAGGGACTTAGTGAATGGCCAGCAGGAGGACCGGCTCCTGATGGCACAGGCGTCCAGGGCAGGTGGTTCCGGCCCGCTTACAGCAGGTGAGACACGCAGAGGAAATGCCCTCAGAGCTAAGCCCTGGCTCCAGGTCAGCCGCGGAGTTTCTCCAAGCCCCAGCTTCCGTATCTGGAAAGGGGGTGAGGAGATGACCTTTCTTGAGTAAGTCAGTGCTGGAGAAGCTGTTCATGCTCGCTGAGGGTCAGCTCTTGTCGGCGCAAGAATCAGACCCGGCCTGTTGCGGGGCACTAAGCCGGTCTGGTTGGGAAGCCTGCCTTGACCTTGGCTGGAGTGAACCCTGCTTCCGGACAGCGATTCGTTGGGGGATGCGGTGTTGAGGAAGGGGTGGTGAACACGTGCTATTGAAGGGACACTGTTTTTGTTTTTGTTTTTCCCGGGGTTTCCTCTCTGACCTGGGGAAAGGCTGAATTTGGAGCCCGGTGGGCCGTGCACTTGGTGAGTCCCAGCTGCCAAGGGAGGAAGGCACACCGTCCTGTTTCCTCCTGCTCCTGAGGCCTCGTGGCGGTCATGACAGTAGCAGGGCCGATGACAGCTCGCACGGCCAGCAGTGTGGGCTCCACACTCAGAGCTCAAACGTGAGGCACTGGCGAGCTTGTCCACCTGGCAGCTTGCTCAGGGTCACATGTCCGCTCAGCCACGGCCGGGACTCCAATCTGCCCCACGTCCTCTCCTGCTCCTTTCGGGCCATGCTGTGCAGGGAGAAGGACCCCGGCTGGGTGGAAGTCCTTGGCCTCCCTGCCTCAGTTTCCCCATCATGTCCTCTGACCTAACCGTAGCGACCTTTGGCGCCTGTGTATAAAGCTCGCTTTCATGGCTGCGTCACCAGGCATGGGTTCCAGAGGGCCCTACCTCCCCGTGGACCCAAGGAAGGGCCTGGAGTGAGATGGCCAGCCGCAGCTTGACTGGGATGGGACGGTAGTCCATTCGGCCTTGCGGGCTGCCCAGCTCCAGCCAGCCAGCCTAGCTGAAGCCAGCCGACTTGGCGACAGTCTCCAGCACTTCGAGACGTTTGTCCCCCTCCTGCCCCCATCCAGCTATGACAAGTGAGCTTTCAGTAGATATGACAGCCTCTGCTGGGGGGGTCCCTGGCCCCTGTCCATGTCTCTACACTTGACTTGCTCGGAGTTCACTGGCCCGAAATAATGTTCCCAATGCAAGTCGGCGGACGGAACATTCAGAGTGGACGATTGCTTCCCCCCCACTTTTTAATACATTAAACATGCATTACTGGAGTTCTACCCGATTTCTCTGACAGCTGTGAAAAAATAAAGAAAATTCAGTTTGAACTTAAAAAGCTCGGGCTTAATTTATGTCCCGCACCTTTGTCTGCTGGGTCCTTTTTCCTCTTCCGATGGAAAGGCCCCAGGGAGCAGGCGACAGAGGCTTGGCCACCCCACGTGGCCCCTCGGTGCCCGGGCCTTAATAGGGGCGCCCAGTGGCCAACACGGAGGGGAGTTTTCAGATGGAAATCGGACAAAACAATGCAATCATCTGTCTCGCAATCTGTTTTGAAGGGGAAAGAAAGAGCGGGCAGAGAGGAGAGAGTCGTTTTCTACCGGGGGAGGCTTCATTCAGAGAGTTTTATAGGAAAAGACAGATGTCATGAATACTGATGTGGACAGCCTGGGTCTGGCAGAATTTTTTTTTAATTTTCTGCGTTGTAAAGACAAAGTGTTTTAATAACACAGGGAAACACATGTTGATGGGTGGGTCTTTAGCTCATTCTGGTTTCTCTAACTCCCTCTCTTTCTCCTCCTTTCTTTCCTTCTTTCTGCCTGCCTTCCTTCCTTCCTCCCTTCTTTCCTTCCTCCCTTCCTCCCTCCATTTCTTCCTTCCTTCATGATCCGCCCGCCTCGGCCTCCCAAAGTGCTGGGATTACAGGCGTGAGCCACCGTGCCCAGCCTGTGTTTTTAATAGAGATGGGGTTTCACCATGTTGATCAGGCTGGTCTTGAACTCCTGACCTCAGGTGGTCTGCCGCCTTGGCCTCCCAAAGTGCTGGGATTACAGGTGTGGGCCATTGTGCCCAGCCACTATTATTGTTTTAAGTTGTGGCAAAATATAACATAATATTTATCATTCTAGCCAATTGTGAGTATACAACTCTGTGGCATTTCATCCGTTCATAATGAGGTATAGATATTGCTGCTACCTATACCCAAACATTTCCAGTGTCCCCAGCAAAACCTGGGCACCTGTTAAACAGCAACTCCTCCCAGCCCCTGGCAACCTCTGTTCTTCTTTCTGTGTCTGTGGATTTGACTTCTCTGAGCACCTCATATGAGCAGAATTGTACGGTGTGTGTGTCTTCATGTCTGGCTTATTTCAGCCAGCAAATGTCATCTCACTTCACCCGTGTTGTAGCTTGCGTGTGAGTTTCCTTCCTTTGTAAGGCTGAATACTATTCCAGTGTGTGAGGAGACCACATTTCGTTTACCTGTTCATCTGTTTGATGACGGAGCTCCCTCCATGCTCTCCAACAGTAACTGTGCTCCTCCACAGACAGGTGTCTGGGTGGATGGTGTCGGAGACCACCTGGCAAGCCACTGCTATGGGAAGGGGCTTCTCCCTCTCATGCCACCCGAGGAGACTCTGTGGGGTCCCTGCAGCCCCCGCGGCATGGTGAGGGGCTCTGGCTGGAGGCTGTTCCCTCCAACAGGACTCAGCAGTCAGGGGCTCCCTGGGCGCCCCTGTGTGCAGACTCTGGAAAGACAGGTGGATCAGGTGGGGGCCTGTCAGTTTCTCAGGAGCTCCTGGTCGAATGAATGTGACTGTCTCCTGCTGGGAGACACCTCTGCCTCGACCTCTGGGCAGTGGGGGACGTGTGCCCCTAAGGAAGGTACAACACCCGGTCTTGGGGCCTGGAGTCATCAGATCCATAGACACAGGGTGAGAGGGGCTCCCTGGGCACCCACTCTGTGCAGGCTCTGCATGAGGCACAGGGTTCGGGACTCAGTGGTGAGTAAACTGCCATCCCCTCATGGGGAAGAAGGGCAGATGCACCTGGCTTACACATTCACTCGACAAGCAACTATTGAGTGTCTTCTGTATACAGGTCTGCAGCTGGTGCTGGGGGCTGGCCTTTGGATCTGGTGTCCACCCCATGACCTGGGCCCAGGCCCTCCCCATCCTCCTCTGCCATGGGAGGTGTCAGAGGGCAAGTACCTTCCTCAGTCACACCCATCACATACATAGTGGATGTGCCTCTTTCACAGGGCAGGCAGTAATCTTAAATCAATCATCAAGCAATTATTAAATGCCCACCATGTTCTCAGGCTTGGCAGAGGTGGGTGCCTGTTACCCTAAGTGGGTGCGGGACAACCGCTTCCCTCCATGCTCCTCACCCCACCCAAGCCCCTTCTCCACTCCACTCCTGGCTGTGCCCCCTCCCGCCTCTGCCCTGGGTCACCGTCTTCATTGTCTTCCTCAACATCTTCTGTGGGAAAGGCCAATGGCTTAAAACAGGATTGACAAGACACCCGGGGCCTGCTCCACACCCGGGGGCTCCTGGGCGTGTACCCAAGAGCCTTCACCCCTGAAAGACTGGCATCCAGGTGGGCTTCCCAGAGGGAGCCCCCTTCTGCAAGCCTGGGAGTGTGGAGCCTGTGGCGAGCTGGCAGGGAAGAGAAAAGGCACAGGTGCCCCCTCACTCTGAGCCTGTCTGATCCTGGAGACTTGTAGGCTATAGACCTGGAGGTCCAGCCAGGAGGGCGGGCAAGGACCATGAAGCAGGGGTCATAGGGGTGGAGAGAATGCCTTTTGGAGCCAGACAAATCCTTACTTCCCTTTTCCCAGCTGTGTGACCCTCGGAAACATCTTCAACACTCCGTGTCTCAGTCTTCTCATCTGTAAAATGGATCTGATGAAAACTGCGTAAGAATAGAGTTGTGTGGAGAGCTCTCTGGTGCCAGGCTCATGGCAAGACTGCGGTGACGCCAGCCATCGGAAGACAGGGAGGCTCCTCCGGGGACAGCTGGATGCACAGGTGCATAGCAGGAGCTCAGGAGGGTGTGCCCGGTGGAGTCACAGGTAAAGGAGCCGCTCCGGGTTGCAGAGCTTGGGCTGGAGGTGTCGCCCCAGGAAGGTCTTCCCTTGCCTGGAGACCCACATAGGCCCTCCTCTTCCTTCAAACACAACCCCCAACCTCCCTGCAGGGAAGTCCCCCCGACCTTCCAAACCAGGGCAGACCCTTGTCTGGGCTCCCTTGGCCTGGACGTGGTGCCATTTCCCACTAGTGGGGCAGAAGCCTGTCTACGTCACTCTCCCTTGCATCCGCAAACAATGGGGACTTGTGGAGCATAAATGTTCATGAGTGACACATTTATATTGATAGGCAGGGCCACACTGTGAGAGGAGCTGGTGGCCCGAGAACCCCTGTTAATAGCTGGGTGACACGTGGCCTCTGGTGGTCCCTTTTGGGAAACATCTGAGAGTCTGAGGCTGTCAGGCCCCTGACACTGACTCATGGCTGGGACAACCTTGACAGAGTCACTGCCCTGTTTCCCCGTCTGTCAGCCAGAGGCGTTCTCTGTGGGTCCTTCCAGCACTGAGGTTCTGAGGTCACTGTTGCAGGGGTAGGCGACTCTGGGGTGGCAGATGGGGCTGCTGTGATCTTGGGGGAATGAGCTTTGCTTTAGGTGAGGCCGTGCAGAGGCATCTCAGTGTTGAAGGAGACCAAGGCCTGCTCTGCTCGCCTCCCTGCAGCGGGCTGGGCTCCTTGCTCTCCAGGGTTCCTAGACTTTCCTCCAGACCCAGGTGCAAGCTACTTGTGGCTTCCACCCACTGCTCAAGGAGGCTCTGCAGCCACCAGACCCAGAGCCCACACACCATCTGCCGTTCGGGAGGGGCACGTGTCCACAGCGTCCTGGAATGCAAGGCTGCATGTGGCCAGGACTGCCGCCCGCCGAGGGGCAAGTACGCGCCTGGAGACCACAGTAAGGAGCCATTCTCATGCTCCTGGGAGTTTAGACAAGGGCTTGTGCCCCTCGGAGCCAAATCTCTGAATTCCATGGAGTTGCTGGGTCAAAGGGCATGCCTAGGTCTGAGCTGTGGATACCTGTTGCCAACGAACTCTCTACAAAGGGGTTACCAATGATAGGTCCCACCACCTGTACCTCTCCTCTCCAAATTTCATCACTGTTCTCTCACATCTTTGACAATTTGGTAAGCGCAAAATGATATTTTAGTCATCTATGCCTGCATTGATTGAAGGATGCTTTAAGTTTGATTATTGGTAAGTGAAACATTTTGTTACCTGTATTTACTGACCCTACTTTCCTTTGACGAATGTCCCAATTATCTTTTGCCCATTTTTCTATTATCGTGTTTCTTGTTCTTATTGATTTGTAAGAGCTCTTTGAATATTCAGGTTATGAAGGGGGTCAGGGTTTATTTGTGAATGACATTTCTCTTTTCTGAAGGGGGCAAATGGAGCCCTCACTCCTTTCTCAAAGTGAGCTGCTATCTGAATTTCTTATTGTCTATTGTTCCACACTCTGTTTTACACTTTTCTTTGCACTTTGCAGCTGTCTGGGCACAGATGCCCCCGAGGGAGCTAGAAAAAGTCACAAGGAGACCTTGGTCTTGGAGCAAAGGGCCTGCATGTAACGGCTTTGTGGATCCCAGTATGCAGGAGAGGATGTCTGAGTTCATGCTCTGGGTGCTTTCCCTGGCCAGGAGATGACAGGGAAGGAGCAAGCCCCAGCCCCTCCCCAACACACACAGCCCCTGCCCCCGACCAAACACGAAGTCACTTCTTTGGGGACAAGCAGATTTTTCAAACAAAGTTTGCCAAATATGCACATTTTTTTTTTTTTTCTCCAGGGCAGATGCAAACGGTCTTTTCAAATCAGTTTGGAGGAAAATAAATGAGCCCACGCTGAGGCTTCAATAAATCTTTGCGTAGCCACAAGGGTGAGTTTTGGGCCCGATGAAGGGCCCAGTGTGTGGCTTATGAATGATGCCCAGTGACGGTTCTGCCGCCCCCGCCTTCCTCTCTCCCCCTCCTCCGTCCCCCAACCCAATTTAAAATTGGACATTAATGTTTTAAGACAAAGGGAGCTTTGGGCATTTCTCCCCCTTGTGGAGGAAGTCTCCCTGGTGAAATATTTGTCGTGGCTGTGCTCGGCGTGTGATGGGGACTCGTGTCTCCGAGCCAGGGCCTGTCTCCAGGAGATGATCCATGTGCTGCCCTCCTGCCCCGGGAGCTCCAGGACCCCCAGCCCCGGATGCAGACAGGACTCTGGTCCCCCAAGGGGATTATTCCTCCCTGCCTGCCATCCCTGCTAGATCCTGGATCGTGCTAGCAGCAACCCGGTGTGGCTCAAACAGACATTGCCTCTTGATGGGTCTCCCCATCTCAGTCCCCATCCATTCTCCAAAGTGGGGGTGGCCGAAGGACGGTGTGAGAGGCTCTGAGCCTGCCTTTCCCCTGAATACCCCTGGATCAAGCCCAAAGCCTTAGCTTGCATCCCAGCGACACCTCCACTCTTATCTCCCTTCTCCCTGGTGTGGACACTGCACCCACCACCGGCTCTGAGCACATGGCGCATTGGCTCTGCAGGAGCCCTCCCCTTTGTCTGCAGTGGCCACTTTGCCACCAGGCCCACCTGAAGGAACCGTGCCCCTCTTTATGGACTGACCCCAAGGTTTGCCCATGCTTGGAGGTCTGCCTGACTTTGCTTCCCTGATGCCTGGCACTGGACCACCATGTCCACTTGTTGGTGGCTGTATAGCTCATACTTACCCCATCGGGCAGTTTCCACCCACCCAGGACCACTCAAGTTTGTCCCACTCCATGTCTGCTGGTGGGAATGGATGGTACTTCCCACAAGCAACAGGAGCCATGGAGCTGGGGGCTCGGGGTGTCAGCCTGGGTGGACCAGGAGGGGGCCTTGCCATGCCTAGTGGAAGAGTGGGTCATCCCCTACTGCCTCCAGGCTGCTGGGTGGGTCATTTGCCCATCCCTGCCTGGTTGTCTATAGTGGGTGTCCCCGCCAAAATTCATGTCCCCCTGGAACTTCAGAAAGTAACCTTATTTGAACATAGGGTCTTTGCAGATATAATTAAGTAAGGATCTTGAGATGTGGTCATCCTATATTGGGGGACGGGACAGTAAATACAATAAACGTCCTTGGGAAAGACAGAAGAGAAGATCCAGCCACAGAGAAGAAGGCCATGTGGAGACAGAGGCAGGGATGGGGGCAATGCGGCTACAAGGCATGGAACTCAGAGCCCCCAGAAGCTGGAGGAGGCAGGAAGTTTCCTCCCCAAGAGCTGCCAGGGATGGGGCAGGGTAGAGGTGGCATGAGGAATGCTCTGCCCACACTGGATGTATTAGTCCATTCTCATGCTGCTAAAAAAGACATCCCCGAGACTGGGTAATTTATAAAGAAAAGGAGGTTTAATGGACTCACTCTCCCACGGGGCTGGAGAGGCCTCATAATCATGTTGGAAAGCAAAGGAGAAGCAAAGTCATGTCTTACATGGCGGCAGGCAAGAGAGATAGCATGTGCAGGAGAATTCCCCTGTATGAAACCATCAGATCTCGTGAGACTTACTCACAATCACAAGAGCACAGGAAAGACCCATCCTCATGATTCAATTACCTCCCACCAGGTCTTTCCCAGGACATGCGGGGATTATGGGAGCTACAATTCAAGATTTGGGAGGGGACACAGCCAAACTCTATCACTGGATTTCAGGATCCTGGCCTCCAGGAATGTGAGAGGGCAAATTTTTGTTTTAAGCCACCTGGTTTGTGGCAATCTCTTCCAGCAGCCCCAGGAAATGAACACAGGGTCCATTGCCAACAGTCCTGAAATCATTTTTGAAGGAAGCATTTCTCAATTTCCAGGTTTCTTTCAAGTAGAGCAGGTCCTTTCCACTGCTGCTGCCCAGAGCACTTGCCTGTGAGCCCAGAGAGCTTCAGGCACCATCTCCTCTCCCCTTACACTGCCCTAGAAGAGAGAGGTCCATGTTGCCCCCCACTTCATGGACCGAGAAATTGAGCCCCACAGAGACAGGCACATGATCAAGGCTTCAGAGCTTGACCACTTGGGCTGACTCCCTGTGACTCGGCCCAGGCCACAGGGGGAAGCAGCAGACGGGCCATCTACTCACAGAATCTGGTTTTGTGGCTCCACATGCTGCTTGTACCTGGGTGGGAGCTGGTAGACTTCACTGCTACCAGAATGTTCACCCAGGAGGTAGTCAGAATGCATTGAATGGATGATTACCTGACTATGAAGGAATGAATTGATGATTCAGTCAGTCTGGCAAACTCCAGGGATGACGATCACTTTTACCATTTGGACATTGCTACCTCCAGTCTTCTGTGTGTGTATCACTGAAAAACAAACAAAAAAGCAAGATGAAACTGTGTATGCAGTTTAACATGCTGCTATTTTTTTCTTCAGTAAAAATGGCATGATTACCACATTTCCATTACCTTGATACACTCCTTGACTTTGGATGGATGCATTTCGCTCCACAAGGAGGACTCAAACACATGGTGAGTAGAAGGGAGGACACTGGGTTGAGGGCTGGCATGAGTAAGGCCTGCAGAGAGACATTCTCCAGGGCCCTGAAGCAGGGCTGTGGTGGGAAGATGGTGGTCAGGGACATCTGGGTTCAACTGTAGGAAGCTTTGAATGCCCAGGAGAGGCACTCACAGATTTTGTTCTGTGGACAATGGAGATCATTAAAAATTTTGAATAGGGCAATATTACTTTTTGATCTGGTCTGGTAGAGGATAAACCCATAGGGCAATATTGTATATGGTACCTCAGGGAGAGGCTTATTGATGTCCAGGTTGCCAGGTAGGCCAGGCTGCAAACTGATCACTTATGGATTTGCTGACTGGCTGATTAGCCAACCAATTAAATAACAAATGAGCCAACCAGCCAACCAACCAACCAACCAACCAACCAATCGGTTAAATAACCATTCAACCAACCAACCAGCCAACCAACCAACCAACCAATTGGTTAAATAACCAACCAACCAACCGACCGACCAACCGACAAACCAACCAATCAACCAACCAATTCAATAACCAACTAACTAAACAACCAAACAAATAATCAACTAACTAATCAACCGATTAAATAACCAACTAACCAACCAACCAATGAAGTAACCAACTAACCAATTCAATAACTACCCAATTGATCAATTAACGAACTCATCTCTCCCTCCCTCCCTTTCTGCCTTAATGGGGGTGGCTCTTGCTCTCCTTGCAGAGCTCCCAGTCCACAAGTGCCTTTGGCATATTCCATTTGGGAAGTGGACAGCTCATCCCATTTTCTAAGAACACCTCTGGATTATGCCCCTTGGTGATGTAGCCACCTTGCACCCCGTGATGGTCAACATCTGGAGGTGTTCATAGAATACAGATGGATCCTTTAAGAAGGCCATGGGGTATTCTTAAAGACTCCATGTGTGTCTTGGAGTGGTCTGTGTCATATCCAGAATCACAGCTGGGGCTCCAAATCCCACTGGCCTACCCATTAATCTATCACTGTAGACCAGTGATAGAATTGGTGACCAGACATTCTAGTCTGGGACATGATCTTGGGACCTTAGAGAACTTTCTGGACTCCAAGGTCCAGTTTCTTCACCCAGAGAAGGGGCTTCCAGGTATACCACGAGATGAGAGTTCCTCCACAGGGGGACACTATTGCAGCAGAGATGGCCAAGGGCAGGAACTCCTACTACCCTCATTTATATATATGAGGAAACCGAGACTTGGAGAATTCAAGTGACTTGCTCAAGGTAATGCAGCCAGTCTCAAAGGAAGGGAGCCAAGATTAAAACCTTGGCCCACATGCTCCAGAGCTGGGAGGCTTTCCTGTAGGGCCATCAGGAGACAAGTTATGTCTGGCTGAAGGCCACCTCCCACCTCCCAGCCCCCACACCAATTGCATCAGACATAAAGATTTGTTTCAGGGTGTCTGGTTGGTTTTCCAGCTCCAACCTGGCTCAGGATCTCATTTTGTTTTTTGGACTCATTCCCAGTGCAGAGGTGGCTGGGCTATTAATAACAGAGGAATCTGGGCTCTACCACCAGCCTGTCCATCCATCCATCCATTCATCTGTCCATCCATCCATCCATCCATCTATCCATCCATCTATCCATCCATCCGCTTACTCACCCACACAGTCTCCCACCCATTCACCTACTCGTTCATCCATCCATCCATCCACCCATGTGTTTATACATATATACATACATATGCCCATCCACCCATACATTTAACCATCCACTCATCCACCACCCACCCATCCATCCACCCATTGACCAACCCATCTATCCATCCATATATCCATAGATTCATATATACATATACCTGTTCATCATCCGTCTATCCACATATCCGTCCATCTGTAAATTACCAAATTGTTCATTTGTCTTTATACTTATACATTATTCCGTCCACCCATCCATCAGCTATCCACCTATCCATGCGTGAACCCACCCATCCATTCATCCATCCATCCATCCATCCATCCATCCATCCATCCATCCATCCATCCATCCATCCATTTATCCATTTGTCCATCCATGCACTCATCCATCCATCCACCCACCCATCCATCCATTTATCCATCTGTCCATCCATCCACTCATCCATCCACTCATCCATCCATCCATCCATCCATCCATTTGTCCATCTCATATCTATTTGTCTCCAACATCTGGTTTAGGATAAACATTGACAGAATGAACAAATGCACCAGTGGGCCTTGTGTTGGACACTTTCTGTGTCCTGCCTCAAATCATCTCCACCTTCCTTACTGCAGTCCTTCTGCTGACAACTGGCTATATGGGGGCAGAATCTGGCAACACCCACTCCTGCTGCCACAGTCTGTTCTTTCTGCTCTGGGGTTCTCTGCTGTAGTGCCTTTGGGAGTTGCTCAGCCATCTGACTCATGCTGGTGAGGTGCGCTCTCTGCAGCAGCACCAGCTCTAAGACACACCCTCAGATGGGCTTGTCCTCTTGCCCTGTCTCATGCCTCCTGGTCCCTGTTTTTGGGCCTTATCCCCAGAACATGCCACTTGAGTAAGCCCTTTTCTCAGGCTCAGGCAGATCCAAAAGCACATTTAAATATTTTCAGGATTCTGCCCATTTAGAGCAACTAGGATTCCAAACAAGGAAAACTCCATCAGTTTATTGTCAGAGGCTCCACATTCATTCGTTTCTTCATTCCTTCACTGATTCATTCAGTCAGGCGGCAAGTTTCTTCAGGACTGGGATCACGCTTGTCCCCATTCTGTTGCTAATGGAGGCTATCGACGTAGTAGTCGCTGGCAAATAACGCTTAGTGACTTAAGTTCAGGAGGCAGAAGCCTGATGAAGGGGGCAGACGCAGGGCCAGAAAGACATGCATTCCAGTCCCAGCTCTACCACTTTGTAGAAGTGGGGCCCTGGGCATGTCATTTCACCTCTCTGAGCTTCAGTTTTCCCATATGCAAGATGGGCATAAAGATAGCAATTTGAGGGGTTCCTGTGGAGCTACAATGAGACCTCATGCATCAGGCTCTTCACACAGAGCCTGGCGAGGGCTCACGGTGAGGGATGGGCTGTCACTAATGTGACTGGGAGCAATCAGTCTTGGGCAGTTGGGCTGGATGTCTGCGGCCTGGCACCCCAATTCTTTTGGCCGGCCTCAGTACCCGAGGCTGCCCGACAGATTTCTTGGCCTTGGAAACAGCCAAGAAAATCAGCAGCCCCTGGCTCGTCGGTAGAAACCCAAAGAAACCAACACCTTGGTGGCCAGGAGGGGACGGGCACCTTGCCCTCCCAGCGGGGCAGCTGAGAGCAGGCCTGAGGCAGTGATCACAGGCGTCTGTGGGGGCGATGAGCCTTGCCCCGGCTGTGTGAAACATTTCCTTGGGAAAAGTCTTGCTCCTTTATGTGCATGTCAGCTGGCTGTGAAATGCGAGCTTCTGACAGGCTTAAAGAAACCCACCCAATCTTTGGCGATCTCTGCCGCCCTCTTCAAGTCTCAACAGCATTTTTCTGCCGACGGCTCGTGACTCACGGAGGCCACATTTGTGACTTTCATACCCTCAGCATTGGATTTAAAGATAATAAAAACTTTCCAATAGGAAAAAAGATGCCTGGATTCTGACGTCATGCTAAGCCTCTACCTTTTGGGGCTGAGCGCCCAGTGGGGCAAATGTGGGTCACTTTCTTGACAGGCCCAAGAAAGGGTCTGCTTCCAACAGGAAGCTTGGATTCTCGAATCAGGTTATCTTTCCTGATGCCCAGTGTCAGGTGCAATTCTTTTTTTTTTTTTTTTTTTGAGACGGAGTCTCGCTCTGTCGCCCAGGCTGGAGTGCACTGGCCGGATCTCAGCTCACTGTAAGCTCCGCCTCCCGGGTTTACGCCATTCTCCTGCCTCAGCCTCCTGAGTAGCTGGGACTACAGGCGCCCGCCACCTCGCCCAGCTAGTTTTTTGTATTTTTTTTTTTTAGTAGAGACGGGGTTTCACCGTGTTAGCCAGGATGGTCTCCATCTCCTGACCTCGTGATCCGCCCGTCTCGGCCTCCCAAAGTGCTGGGATTACAGGCTTGAGCCACCACGCCCGGCCAGGTGCAATTCTTGAAAGGACAGACCAGATCAGATTTTTTCTGTTCTTATCATCAGTTTGTTTTAGCTGTCTTTCAGCAAAAGTTTCATGCATTTCATTTCTTTACGTAGTCCTGACATCATCCCTTAAGAACAAGACACTGGGATCACGCCCATTTCACAGATGGAGAAAGTGAGGCTCAGGAAGAGGTAATAGCACAGTGGCTGGGACCCGAACCCAGGGCAGCCACTCTGCACCAGCCGTGTGTCAGAGCCTTTCTCAGCTCCCACCTGGGCAGGTCATTCCCACAACCCTTCGTCTCCTGGCCCCAGCCAGTGGCATCTGAACTGAAGAGGGAGGGCTGAGGATGAGGCTGCTGGCTTGTGGCTGGCCGGAGTCTCCGCAGACCTGTACCCCACTGCGAACTTCCATGAGCTGCTGGCGCCTCACAGCCCTGGGCCTGAGCCTAGGTGGGGTCACTCAGGGACATGGGCCCGCCTGCTGCCGAGGCCCTCATTCCTGGAGAGAGAGCCCAGGGAGGGGAAGTTGGTGGGGGAACCTTGGGGTTGGAGGCCTGGGCCCCCAAGCATGTCCCGTCCTGCAGACACTCCCTGCTGCCCAGGCTGACCATGGGGGCATCCTGCCTGGTGCCAGCCAGCCCAGCCTTGTCTGGCCTGCCTCTGCCAAGTGGCCCATTTGACTGTCCCCATCTGTTTGCCCATGGAGTCCGGCGGGTGTGCCCTGGCCCAGAGCCCAGCTACAGCCTGGGAAGCACCAAACTCCATCCATGGCTCTTTGTTCTATATTTTATCCAATCGGCAGTAAGGACCTCAGAGAGCATCAGGTCCAGACCTCTTGTCCTGCACCAATGGAGAAACTGAGGCAGAGAGAGGGAAGGGGCAGGTCAGAGGTAATATGGGGTTGAGTCCTACGCTCTTTCAAGATTCTGTTGACTAAGTTCATTGTCCCCCAGAAGCCCTTGTCCATGTAGTTTTCCATGCCATGGTGGGGGCTGGGGAGCCCCTTGGCATCAAATGGATGGTTTGGGCTCTGCTGAGGGGTCCATCTGCCCGGTGAGCAAGGGGCCAGGAGCCAGGAGCCAGGAGAATGGGGAGGCTCAGGGCCAGACGCCCACCTGCCCTGGGCACCTTAATATACGGGGTTTCTAGACTTGTGCAAGGAACTTTACGTCCTGCCTTCGTCCATTCAGGCTGCCGTAACAAAACACCGTAGATGGGTGGGTGACTCGTAAATAACAGGAGGCCAGAAGTACAAGATCAAGGTGTCAGCAGATTCGATTCGAGGTCTGGTGAGGGCAGACTGGTTCATAAACCACACTTTCTCACAAGGTGGAAGGGGTGACGTGTTTCTCTATGGGGTCTCTTTTATAAGGGCACTCATCCCTTTCATGGGGGCTCTGGCCTCTAAGCTAATCATCTCTGAAAGGCCCCATCTCCTAACACCATCACCTTGGGGGTTTGGATTTTAACAGAGGAATTTGGGGGGAACATAAACATTCAGACCATAGCAGTCCTCCACTCAATACCCATGCATGGCTAAGGGGTACCTGTGTCTGGCTAGTGGGTACCCATGTCTGGCTAGTGATACCCTGTCTGGCTAGTAGGTACCCATGTCTGGCTAGTGGGTACCCGTGTCTAGCTAGTGGCCAATACCCAGAGGCACCCAATTCACATTTCATCTCCTTTGGCAGAAGATGGCCCGTTTGCTGACATGAAATCTCTTTTCTGGGGATACCCTCTGGCCACCAGAAACTGGGTTGCTCTTATGCAAGGGGTGGGTTTTGATGAGATGGGAACAATTTCAGGATTGAGCTTCTCCTGGAGGAAACAAAGTGCCTCACATAGGGAGAAGCAAGGGGCTTAAAAGTCGGGAGAGAGAGAGTGTCAAAGACAAGACTTGCGGACAGGGTGTCGGACAGAAATCCAAGGTGAACCTCAAAGGTGTGATGTCACGTTTTCTTGTAGTCACATTAAAAAAAAAAAGAACAAATAGGTGAAGTGTATTTTAATAATATATTTCATTTAATTCAATACATCCAAAAATGCAATTGTCTCAGCACATAACTACTATAAAGCATTCTTTTTTGGTATTTTTATTGATATATCATAATTGTATGTATTTTGGAGTCGTGTGACATTTTGGTCAATGTACACAATGTGTAATAATTAAGTCAGGGTAATTGGGATATGCACCACTGCAAACATTTATCTTTTATTTTTTCTTTCTTTCTTTCTTTTTTTTTTTTTTTGAGATGGAGTCTCGCTCTGTCGCCCAAGCTGGAGTGCAGTGGCGCAATCTCGGCTCACTGCAAGCTCTGCCTCCCGGGTTCACGCCATTCTCCTGCCTCAGCCTCCCAACATTTATCTTTTCTTTCTGTGGGAACATTACACTTCTCTTCTAGGTAACATAAAGCATTATTAATGATTTTTTTTTTTTTTTTTTTTTTTTTTGCAAAAAGCCTTCAGAATTCGACACCTCTCTATTTGGACTAGTCACATGTCAAGTGCCCAGAGGCCATGACTGGGCAGTGGCTGTCATCGTGAACTGTGCTATGTGGTGATTCTAGAGTCAGATATAGATGGGTTTGAGACCTGCCTGTGCCACTAACTGCCTGTGTGACTTACAGGTGCCAGGTACTATTCTAAGAGCCTTACGCATATGAATTCACCTAGTCTCAAGAAGTAGAGTGCTGTTATCATCCCCCCTTTTTTTAAGCTGAAGATATGGGGGCACAGAGAGGTTAAGTGATTTGCCCACAGTTACACAGCTCTTGAGAGGTAGGGCCGAGATCTGAACCCCGAGTATGATTTGTCAGAAGTGCTTTGTAAACTGTTTCACAAAGCCTGATCATTAATCAATCAGTGAGGCAACCCATGCAGTAGCTCCCTGGGAATGGAGCCATTGAGCGTCGCCATGCCCTGGGAATTCACCGCAGCTCAGCAGACATTTATTAGCTGCTTGCTCCTTGCCAGTGATAGGGGAGCCTGGGGCAGACCTGGGTTTTTCTGCCAGGGACTGTTTTTTCCCGGCCTTCCCACGGAGCCCCCTCCTGCTTGTTGGGTGTCCACCCAGAGCCCTCGTGGGCTGGGCTCGCCCACCCTGGCCTCCACCCTGCCTCAGCCTCGCCCGAGAGCTCACATGTTCAGGCCGAGACCTGCGCCAGCCTGGGCATTCCTGCAAGTGGGGGAAGGCTGGGCCCGCATCCATGGACAGAGTCTTGTGGCCCAGCCCGCCCTGTGGCCTGGCAGGATTTTTGCCCGGGAATCTGTAGGGTGCTCCCTTGTCCCTGGGGCCTCCTGGGTCCCTGGAAACAGGTGCCAGTTCTAACAGCCGAGTCAGTTTCTGGTCTGGGTTTGATTCTCCTGACCCATGGAACTCAGCCCTTCCCTTCTTCTCTTTCCCTGTGTCTCATTTATCTACCCAAAAGCCATTGAAAACTATTTTCTACAGTTGAGTTTTAACATATATAAGTAGCATGCACACATTTTAGGTGGACAGCCAGGGGATATCGACTTACATCTACACCCATGCCACTACCACCTGGATCAAGGTGGTAAGGATTTCCAGCCCAGCAAGTTTGCCCTGTGCCCGTTCCCAGCCAATAGCCCCCACCGCAGGTCACCACGGAGCTGAGTTTTGTCTCTATAGATGAGTTCTGCCTGCCCTTGAACTTCGTAACAGTGGAATCCTCCAGTAGGTGGTCTTTTCTATCTGTTTCTTTTGTGCAACGTGAACTTTTTGAGATTCATTCATTTTGTTGTGTGTATCCATGATTTGTTATTTTATTTTTAAAAATTGCTGAGTAGTCTCTCTCTGTATGAATGTACCATGGGTTTGTTCATTCACTTGTTAATGGCCATTTGACTTGTTTTTGGCACTGGACTGTTTTTGTTTTGTTTTGTTTTTGATTTTAGACAGGGTCTTGCTGTGTCACCCAGGCTGGAGGGCAGTGACATGATCTTGGATCACTGCAGCCTCGCCCTCCAAGGGCTCAAATGATCCTCCCACCTCAGCTTCCCTAGTAGCTGGGACCACAGGCGTGCACCACCACACCCAGCTGATTTTTGTATTTTTTGTAGAGATGGAGTTTTGCCATGTTGCCCAGGCTGGCTTTGAACTCCTGGGCTCAAGCGATCTGCCTGCCTCAGTCTTCCAAAGTGCTGGGATTACAAGTGTGAGCCACTGTGCCTGGCCCTTGGGCTGTTATTACTAAAACGTGTATAGCATTCCAGTACGCATCCTGGGTGGACACATACATGCACTATTCTCTAGGACTAGAAATGCTGGCCTGAGCACCGTAGTTGGTTCATTTTAGTAGATCCCACCACGCACTTTGCCAAAACGGCCCATTTCCTTTCCTGCTTCCAGTGACAAGGCATGAAAGTTCTGGTGATTCCGCATCCTTGCCTACATTTGGTACGGTCAGTTTTTTTAATCTTAGCCATTCTGTTGGGTGTGCTATAATTATGGTTTTAACTGCATTTCCCTGATGACTAACGATATTGAGTACCTTCTCATATTCCCAGTGGTCATCTAAACATTTTTTGTGAACTGCCTGTTCAAGCCTTTCCCTCACTTTAAAAAACATTTGGGGCAGGGCGCGGTGGCTCACGCCTGTAATCCCAGCACTTTGGGAGGTTGAGGCAGGTGGATCACCTGAGGTCGGGAGTTTGAGACCGGCCTGATCAACATGGAGAAACCTCCGTTTCTACTAAAAATACAAAAATTAGCCAGGCCTGGTGGTGCATGCCTGTAATCCCAGCTACTCAGGAGGCTGAGGAAAGAGAATCGCTTGAACCAGGGAGGCAGAGGTTGCAGTGAGCTGAGGTGGCGCCATTGCACTCCAGCCTGGGCAACAAGAGTGAAACTCCATCTAATACCACCACCACCACCACCCCCACCACCACCACCACATTCGGTTGTCTGTCTTTTTCTTACTCATCTTTAGCAACTGTTGTGCACTCTGATGACAAGTCTTTGGATGGATCTACGTATCATGAATATCTTCTTTCACTCTGTGACTTGCTTTTTCGCTCTGTCTTTAGACAGAGTGCCTTTCGGCAGCTTTTCTGTTTTTGATTTCTTAAACTTTTTTTTGGCTTTTTAAAAAATTAAGCTTTTTATTTTGAGATAATTGTCGATTCACATGCAGTTGTAAGAAATAATACAAAGATATCCCGTGTACTCTTTCATCAGTTTCCCCCAATGGTAACATCTGTCAAAACTGTAGCACAACCTCGCGCCCAGGATACTGACACTGATCCAGTGAATTAACTGAACCTTTCCATCGCCTCGAGGATTCCTCATGTTGCATTTTTATACACACACCTACTCTCCTCCTGTCCCTTCCCCCTCCTTAACCTTTGGCAACCACTAATCTGTTCTCCATATCCATAAATTCGTCATTCCAACAATGTTATATAAATGGATTAATACATCTGCTTTTTTCCACTCAGCATAATTCTTTGGAGATTCACCCAGGTCGTTGTGTCTGTCAATAGTTTCTTCCTTTTATCGCCAAGTAATCCTAGTTTGTTTAATAATTCACTTGTTAAGAACATTTGGATTGCTCTCCAGTTTCTGGCTACTACAATAAGGCAGCTACAACATTTGTGTCCAAGTTTTTGTGTGATCATAAGTCTCCATTTATTTAGGGGTAACTGCCCAGGAATTCAGTTGTTGGGTCACATAGTTCTTGCTATATGAAACTGCCAAACTGCCAAACTTTTTCAGAGTGGCTGTACCATTTTACAGTCTCACCAGCAATGTAGGAGTGACCCAGTTTCTTCACATCCTCACCAGCATTTGATGTCCTTATTTTTTATTTTAGCCACTCTGATAGGTGTCTAGTGATACCTCACTGTAGTTTAAATGTGTAGTTCCCTAATGGTTAATGATGTCGAACATCTTTTTATGTACTTATTTGCATCTAGGTGTCTTCTTCAGGGAAATGACTCTTTATATGTTTTGCTCATGTTCTAATTGGGTTGTTTACTTTTTCACCGTTGAGTTTTAACAGTTCTTTCTATAGCCTGGATACTTCTCTTTTGTAGGATTTGTGGATTGCAAATATTTTCTCCCAGTCTACACCTTGTGTTTTCATCCTCTTAGCATGGTCTTTGGCAGAGCAGAGTTTTTAATTTTGATTAAGTCCAGTTTATCAAGTTTTCCTTTTATGGATCTGCTCTGAGAGTCAAGTCTAAGGACTCTTTGTAGATGCTTAAGATGTAGATAGATGCTGAAGATTTCCTCCTGTGTTTTTCTAAAAATTTTATAGTTTCACATGTACATAATTCATTATGAGTTACTTTTTGTAAAAGGTGTGAAACTTAGGTTGGAGTTCATTTTATTGCCAGTGGATATCCAGTTGCTTCAGCATCATTTTCTGTAAATGCAATTTTTCTCTATTGAACTGATTTTACACCTTTGTTAAAAATTAGTGGGGTGTGTTTTTGTGTATCTATTTCTGGGTTCTCTGTACTGTTCCATTGTTCTATGTGTTTATTTGTCTGCCAATACCATGAACTTTTGATTATTATATTGATTATTATTTGATTATATAAGACTATATATTAGGCTTAAAATCAAGTAAACTAAATACTCTCACTTGATTCTTGTTTTTCAAAATTGTTTTAGCTATTCTAAAACCTTTTCTTTTCTATATACATTTTAGAATAATCTTGTGTATATCTACAAAAAATCTTCCTGAAACTTTGATAGGAATTGCTAATAATCTTGTGTATATCTATAAAAAATCTTCCTGAAACTTTGACAGAAATTGCTGAATATCAAACCATACCTAAACATTGATTTAGGGAGAACTGACATCTTTAATATGTTGAGTCTTCTAATCTATGAACATGGTATATCTCTTCATTTATTTAGATTTTCTTTGATGTCTTTCATAGTGGTTGTAGAGTTTTTAGCATGCAAATTCTGTATATTAAAAAATTTACATCTAGGTATTTAATTTTTGAGTATTTCAATAGCATTGTATTTTTAATTTTAATGTTCATATGTTTACTACGAATACATAGAAATATCATCAATTTTGTATATTCATCTTGTCTGTCACCTTGCCGAACTAACTTATTAGTTTCTGGGAGGTATTATTTACGTAGATTTATTGGGATTTTCCACATAGATAATCATGTTATCTATTTTATTTCTGCTTTCTCATATGTATGGCTTTTGAATTCATGTTATTCTGCAAATAATTGGTACAATTGTCCAGTAAAATCATACAGGATTGGAGATTTTTGAAATTATGTATTTAATTTCCTTAATAGTTATAAGGCTATGCAAATTATCTATTTCATATTGGGTGAGTTGTGGTTAAGAAGTTGATTTATCTAAGTTGTCAAATTCATGTGTGTAGAGTGGTTCATAGTATTCTATTTTATCCTTTTGATGTCTGCAGGGTCTGTAATGATATTCCCTGTTTCATTCTTAATATAGGCAATTTGCATCTTCTCTCCTTTTTTTTCTTTATTGGTCTTGCTAGAAGTGTGTCCATTTTATTGCTCTTTTCAAAAAGACAGCTCTTTTTTCATTGATTTTATTTTTTAAATTTTATTCACATCTGCTCTTCTCTATTCTTTCTTTCCTTCTGCTTTCTTTTGGTTGATTTTTCTCTTCTTTCTCTAGTTTCTTAAGGTGGAAATGTAGATTATAGCTTGGCCCTATAATTTTCCCTCTCAGCACTGTTTTAGCTGTGTCACACAAACACTAGTGTGTTGTATTTTCATTTTCATTAAGCTCACTGTATTTTTCTGTCTTCCTTGAGACTTCCTCTTTGATCCAAAGATAATCCAGAAGGGTGTTGTTTAGTTTCCAAGTGTTCAGAGATTTTCCTGTTGTCTTTCTGTTACTGATTTCTAGTTTGATTTCATTGTGTTTGGAGAACATAGCCTGTATGATTTCTATTTTTTAAAGTTTTCTAGATTGCTTTATGGCCCAGGATATGGTCTATCTTGATATATTTTACATGAGCACTTGAAAAGAATGCATATTTTTCTGTTATTGAGGGGAATGTGTTGTAAATATTGATTAGATCCTGGGAGTTGATAGTGTTGAGTGCTTCAGTATTCTTGTTGATTTTCCGTCTGGTTCTATCAACTGTAGAGAGAAAAGTGTTGAAGTTTCTAACTATAATTCTGTACTTGTCTATTTTTCCTTTCCGTTTTCTCAGTTTTTCTTTGGTGCTTTGAAGACGTTTTTCTGTCTTTAGTTTTCAGAAGTTTAATTAGTATGTGTCTTGGTGTGGATTTCTTTGGTTTATCCTATTTACGGTTTGCTCAGCTTCTTGAATCTGTAAGTTTGTGTCTCTTCACAAATTCAGGAAGTTTCCAGCCATTATTTCTGTAAGCACTTTTTCACTATTATGCTCTTTCTCCTTTCCTTCCAGGACTCTAGAAACTTAAATATTAGATATTTTTGTTGTGTTCCTTGGCTCTGGGTTCCTTTTGTTGTGTCCCTGAGGCTCTGTTATTTTTTATTTCAGTCTCTTTTCTCGGTGTTGTTCAGATTCAGTAATTTCTGTTATCTGTCTCCCACTTCACTCTTTCCTCTGTCCTTTCCATTCTTCTGTTGAAGGTGTCAGTGAATTTTTCATTTCACATATTGTATTTTTCAGTTCTAAATTTTTTCATTTGATTCTTCTTATCTTCTATTTCATTGCAAAGTCTTTCTATTTTTTATTTGTTTCAATTGTATTCATAATTGATCATGGAAGTATTCTGTCACTCAGGTAACTCTAACTTCTCTGTCATCTTGGTGTTGGCATCTGTTGATTGTTGTTTTTCATGCAGCTTGAGCTCTTCATGATTCTTGGTATGATGTGTGATTTCCAGTTGAAACCTGGATGTTTCTGTATTATTTAGATCCTGTGGTTCATCTGGATTGTTTTTCTTTTGAAATTGCTCTGGCAAGAGAAGGGAGTCTGCTGCCTCATTACTGATAGGTGGAGGTAAAATTAATTATTGTGCATGTCATAAATTAGGGGTAGGAGTTCATTTACCCCATTGGCTATCTGGTCACCCCAGCATTATTTACTAAAAAGATCACCCTTCCTTTCCCTTGATTACAGTTGTCCTTATGTCTTAAATCAGAAGACTGTGTAGGTGAGGGTCAGTTCTAGACTCATTGCTTCATTGCTAGTGTCAACTAGGGGCCAGGATCCAGGCTTGGAACCAAGAACCTCTTGGGATTAATGCCTAAAAAAGAGATAGTATTGAAAATGGAGTAAGTGCAATGGAGACTCATCATTGCATTACTGAGGCAGAAGGGGCCCCCAAACTAATCTGGAATGGTGTACAGGATCAAAGAAGTTGCCCTGAAGGTGATAAGCAGAGTGTGGAAGGATGGGCTGGAGTTGTCTAAGAGAAGAGTGTGGCAGCAGAAGGGCACCCTGGGCCACAGGGAACAAACCATAGCTGAAAGGTGAGGAGTCAATAAATATTCTGGCACCCATGGGGCACTATTAGCTGTTTAACTTTACAGGAGCTGAAAGTTTAAGAAGGGGAGTTTCCAGAGATGAGGATGAACCTTGGCAGGGATGGATCCTTGGACCACATCATATAGTTGACCCTGTCACATAGCTTGGACTTCACCCTGTGGGTGATGGAAGGCCATCAGGGCTGACAGTAGAGGAAGAATATGGTCATGGAATCCTTGGGAGAAGTGGTGTGGGTACATTGAAAAGGCCAGGGCAGAGGCTGAAAGACTTATCAGGGGAACGCAGCAGCGATCCACAGGGGTTGAGGGACCAGTTACGACTGTGGCATGGGGCTGGGAAAATGTGGCCAGGGTGGCACCTGTTTTCACTTGTGATGTGACTGGATTTTAATGTGGTTCCTATGGTCAGCCTGGTTGCAGAGCTGGAGTGGACACCAGATCATCCCACTGCAGTCCTCTCAACACATAGAGACAAAGGATGACCATGGGGGTCAGGGGCAAAGTGAGGAAAGTTCTGTAACCCCCTGGGGAGAACAGCAGCACCATCAATGGGCAGATCTGTATTGTCAGGGCTCTCCAGAGAAACAGAACCCATAAGATGTGTACATACACAGAATATAGATACACAGATATAGATACAGAATATACTAGATAAGGCTGACCTACATTAGGGAGGGCAATCTGCTTTACTCAGTCTATGGATTTTAATGGATTTTAATGTTCATCTCATCCGGCAACACCCTCGCAGACACACCCAGAATGTAAGACCAAATATTTGGGCAGCCTGTGGCCCAGTCAAGTTGACAAATAAAATTAATTATCATGAGGCCACCTTAAATGAAGAGATCATATCAGAAAGTTCTTGACCATTGTCTCAGAAACTCAGAATCTCTCTTGCTTTAGGGGCAACAATAGTTCATTCATCTACTTGTCCATCTCTGTCCATCTGTCTGGGAGGCTGTCCATCTTACACAGGTCTACTGAGCACCTCCAATGTGTCAGGCTCCAGGGACAAGGTGGCAAACACAAGCCAGCACTGGAGAGAAAACGGGCTGTGTGCTCAGAATGTGACTAGGAGGCCCAGGCTCTGGGCTGCTCAAGCCCACCTGGCCAGACTGGGAGGCTCTGTGAAGGGAGGGGGTCAGGGAGCCTTTGGGGAGCTGACCTTTAAGGTCAGCAGGATGGGGAGAGGCCAGGTGAAAGGAGGAGGATGGGAAAGAAGTCAGAGAATGGAGGCAAAGCACAGAGATGAGGGAAGACCTGTCATGTTCTGCAGTGTTGCCCAGGTCCTAATGATGAGAGACGCAGCTGGCAAGGAAGGTGGGAAGACCACACAGGGCCAGTATCCTGCTAAGGAACTAGAGGGTGGGGACATCTGAGGGGTGCTGGAAACCCAAAAGGTTTAAGCAGGTGAACGACAATTTCAGATAACTCCTGGGTCAGTGTGTAGACATTGGAACTGGGAATTTTGCAAGGTGGGGGCAGGGAGATACTTTTATTCTTCCCTGTTTGCAGAAGTAGAAGCTGAGGCTTGAGAGGTGAAGAGGCTTGTGGGAAGTGTTACAGGCCCAGGTGTGGAGTGTGGCTTCAAGCCCTGGCCGTTGGGCCACTAGCACAGGCACCCATCCAACTGCTCTGAGCACTTGCTGAGGGTTAAATCGTGTCCTTCAAAAAGATATGTTCAAACCCTAACCCCTGGTACCAGTGACTGTGACCTTCTCTGGAAATAGCATCGGTGCAGATGTAATCTCAAGATGAGATCATCCTGGGCTTAGGGTGGGCTCTAAATCTAACGACTTATAAGAGAAATCAAAGGGAGACTTTAGGCAGACACAGAGGAGAAGGACATGTGAAGATGGAGGCACACATGGGTGATGCGCCTACAAGCCTGAGAATACCAAGGGCTGCTGGCAGCACCAGAAGCTGGCGAGAGTCCTGGGGTGATTCTCTCAGAGCCTCCAGAAGGAACTACCCTGCTTGACACCTTCATTTCAGACTTCCAGCATCTGGAACTGCAAGAGAATGAATTATTGTTGTTTTAAGCCACCTGGGTTTTGATCATTTTTGTTAGAACAGCCCGAGGATATGAATCT
This sequence comes from Macaca fascicularis, assembly GCF_037993035.2. Taxonomy (NCBI): domain Eukaryota; kingdom Metazoa; phylum Chordata; class Mammalia; order Primates; family Cercopithecidae; genus Macaca; species Macaca fascicularis. Next base: position 5,424,946 of record NC_088388.1, on the reverse strand, counting down.
AGCCCCCAGAGCCCGCCTCCTGGGGAGAAGCCGGCTTCCTGGCCTGCCACAACTCCCGGAGTTTCCAGCTACTCAACAAGAAAGCAGGGAAGACTCTGAGCCCCAGACCCAGATGGGAAGATGGAGGGGCTCCTCCTCTTGCCTGCTCTCACCAGGAAAATTCCATGATGTCACCTGCTTCTCCAGGGCATGATCTGAGCTCCTACAAACAGAGAGATAGAGAGAGGCAGACAGACAGTCATCAGGCAGAGCAGGAGGGCCACCCCGTCTGCGTACAGTGGCTTGGAAATCTTAGTGTCTAGAAGTGTTATCTGGAGCGCTTGAAATACACCCTGAGTCCCACCCCCAGTGGTTCTGATTCAGTCAGTGTGAGGTGGGGCCTGGGAATGTATATGTCTCCCCAGCTCCCAGCGACCTTGACACTGCTGGTTTGGGGACCACACTTTGAGTAGCACTGTTCCAGGCAGAGAGGGCTGCTTAAGTAGAGGCCGGGAGACAAAAGGCAGTGGAGCAGAGGTGCAGTCTGGGCAGACGGCAGCTATCATGGAGCTCAGCAATAAGGCTACGGGTGGGACAGGTCATGCGGAGGAGGGCAGGTGCTCACCAAAGCCAGGATGGTAGCACCAGGGTCTGCCTGAGGGAAGGGGAGTCATGCATGGGCCAGCACATACGGAACATAGAACGAGCAGCCAAGTGGCAGATGGGGCCTTTGGTCAAGGGCCTTGAGTAAACATGAAGGTCAGTGGCTGCCAACATGGTGGTTTAGAGAGGGCACCCCATCCTCAGACCGGCGGGGGGGTTGTCAGCTCACAAACATCAGTCACCTCAGCCGTGGCTCCATTAACCAAACTGGGTGCCAAAACTTTCTCAGAATCTCCAGCCTGCAATCTGCAGTGCCCAGGCTCACAGGTGGACTTTGCTGACAGGGGACCAGATGCTGATAACACTGAAACTCATCAAGAAGCTTGGAGGGCATGCAGGCCCCATTCCCCTTTGAGTTCTTCTCAAAAGGCAAGACCCCTTCCATCTGCAATGCCAGACCCCAGCTTTGCCAATGCCGCCCACCCCCCATGGAGTCCGGCTGGGCCCAGAGTGCTTAATGCAGTGCGCAGGGCCCTCCACAGATCTTTCCCAGCTGGTAAGAGCTGTTTTCTTTTCCCCTCTAAGAGGTTTGTTCCTGGTCATAAATTCTGCAGGCCCAGTCGGCCAGAGTAGGATGTACACGTTGGTAAACACTGTAGTTCAAAACACGCTTCACGCTTCACAGCTGAAAAAGGCAACCCCGACAATGGAGCCTTGTCCCCGGCAGCAACTCTAACGGCCACCTTCTTTGATTCCTTAACCTTGCTGTGGGCTTCTATGAAATTGCTCCCATTCTCTGGGGTCCATCAAACGTGCATTTAAACGACTTCATTAGCATCTTTCTCTGATCCATAACCACTGGGCAAATCCAAAAGTCATTTCGGTGAGGGCAGCCGTGGTTTTCTATCTGGTGAACATCTAAAACTCCTTGACAAAGTTCCTTTTAAAATTTACTTCTTTTGTTCCGTCTTCGTCTTCTGTTGAGATCTTTAGTGGCCAATGTACTCCGAGATGACTTGGGGACAAAAATCCCGTCTGGCCCAGACAGTAAATCTAGCCTCCATTCAGACGGGTTAAATGCATGCTTTATGCCTATTGTCCCCGGCTCTCCAAAAGCTCCTGCGCCTTTAAGGGTTTCCTACAATAAATTAAGCCCATCGCAAGACGGTGGATGGAAAGAGGGCCTGCCAGGCTGCTGTCGGAAGGCCAGGCTGGGCCAGGCCACAGGGCCGGGGCCGACACAGCCCACCCATCACCCTGGACCTCTGGCCTCTAGGTATCTGGGATTCTCCTTTGTAAGAGGCAAAAAAAAAGCCCAACTTCAAGTGGATTCAGCCACAACGTATTGGACGGTGAACATGAAGTGCAGGAGGAAGGCGGGGGTTGGCTGTGGTAGGGAGGGGCCTGGTTCAGGCCCCACAGGACCCAGGTCCCGGCGGCCTTCGCCCCCTCTGGCCACACCCTCCAGGGCTCTGCTGACCCCTCCCCAGTTTCCTCCGGGCATTCGTAACATGGCGGTAGCAGTGCAAACCTCACGTCTACTTGGAAGCAGCAGGAGTATTTCCCAGCATTCCCCAATAAGAGCCTCATTGGCTGTGGTTGGGGCACATGACAGTCCCTGACCAATCACTGAGGCCTGGGTCTGATTGGCTAGGCCTGGGTCACATGACCCTCTTCTGGCCTAGTGGGTGAACCCAAGCTTGAAGGGGATCCTGGCCAGGAGGGGTCCTGCTTAGAGGAAAGATGGGTTACAGTTCCCAGAAGAGGTGGAAAGGGGTGCTGGGTAGCCAGAACACACACTGGTTGTGATCTCTAACCAAGGGCATCACCTTTGTCCCACATTCCGAAATTCACAGTGGCAGGTGGTGACTCAGAGGCTGGAACTCGGCCCTGAGAGACCCGTTGCCTTTCTCTGTTCTGTACCCTCTTCCCATAGATATTTTTATCCTGTTACCCTGTGGTCATCAGGATGCCTCCCATTTATGTGCAGGTCCTAGGGGCTCCTGATGCTTTCCCCGATTTCTCCCGGGAGAGACTGTTGGGTGTTGGGTTGTTGGGGGAGGGAATTAGTGTTCTGCAGTCTGGAGTTCACTGGTCTGCAGACTGCTAAAAATCTGGGGTCTGCGTCTGCCAGGGATGATGACTGTGGCTGGTATGGGGACCAAAGGCAAAAGGATCAGTGATTTCAGCAGATGCCTTTAAGCCCCGAGTCTCTGGCTGTGGACTAGTCCAGTAGAAAGAGTGTCTTGGAGTGTGGCAGAGTCCCAGTCCCCTGTCTTTCTTACTGTCAAAACCAAGGTTTGGGCAATCATTGATCTAGCTAAAAAAATGATGTTTTTCAGCCTTCTTTGCTTATGTGGTGACAATGTGACACAGTTGTGGCTAATGACATGTAAGATGAGTTATTGGATGGGGCTTCTGGGAAAACCCCTTAATAAGCTGAATGAGCCCTTGTGTCCTTTCTGGGCTCCTCCTGTCCTAAACACAGATGTGAAGCAATGTACGAGAATTCCTATTCTACTATAGCTGTTCTTATTTAACACTGTCAAGCTTCCCTTTTTTTGCCAGTCTGACGGATACGATGGGGCATCACTTACTGCTTTCATTTCCATTTCCTTGATTATTATTGAGGTTGGTTGTAGTGTCTATTCTGGTTTCTTTCTCTAAATTTTGACTCGTTGTATCCTTTGACCATTTTTCTAAATTTGCAGACATTTTTGATATATTCTAATACAAATCCTTTGTCAGTTATAAGTATTGCATATATCTTCTTTGTGGCTGGTCTCTTCACTTTTCCCACACTATCTTTGGTCGTACTAAAGTTTGTTGTTGTTTTTGTTGTTGTTGTGTGTGTGTGTTTACATTTAATACAGTTAAATCTTGTTTTGATTGTACTTTTTGTGTTAGTTTAATACATATTTTCTTATCTTGGTGTCAGAAAGGTATTCTATCAGGATTTATTTTCAAATTGTATGAATTCTCTGTGTACATTTTGGTCTTTGGCTCAACTGGAATTTATTTCTTTTTGTAGGTGTAAGGGAAGGATCTGTTTTTATCTTGTTTTCCTTTGTAAAACCATTTGTCCCCAGTCCATGTATTGAATTCTTTTTCTTTGTTTTTTTTTCTACAGATATATTCTTATATATTGTTTCCATAAAATTTCTCTCTATTTTGTCCCATCAATCTTTTTATTCCTGCAATAATACCACACAATTTTAATTACGATAGTTTTACTGTTAATCTTTATCTCTGGTATGACTCTTTCTTACCCTTTCCTTCCTTCCCTACCTCCTCTTCCTTGTCTTCCTTTTTCAAGACTTTCTTCCTATTTTTAGCACCTTAATGATTCACATAAATTTTAGGATTACCTTGTTAAGTTTTATGAAATAGTCTGTTGGAATTTTGGTTAGACTTGCCTTAATTCATACATTAACTGGAGTAGAATTGTCATCTTTACAATATTGAGTTCTACTCAGGAGCATGGCATATCTCTTAATTTATTTAATGCTTTCTTTGTGTCTTTCTATGAAGATTTAGAATTTTCTCCATAGGTCTTGCATGTCTTTTGTTAGACTTCTTTCTAGGTGCTGCTCTTTATTTAATGCTATTTTAAGTGTTATCTTTTTGAAGTTACTTTTTATGGTTGTTGATGAATTAGAATGTAATTGAATCTATTTAGATTTTCTCACAAGAAAATAATTCATTGGTAAATAATGGCAAATAGACATAGTTAATTAAGTCAACAGATAAGTCGAATTTCAAAAAATATTCTATTAAGGACCAAATGAAACAAAAAAAAAAAAAAAAAAAAAAGGAAAGGAGAAAAATAGGGGAATATAAAAGAGAAGACAAATGGACCTAAATTCAACTATATGCAAAATTATGCTAACAAATTTAACATTCTGAGAGAGAGAGAGAGAGAGAGAGAGAAAGAGAAAGAGAAAGAGAAAGAAGACTCAACCTGCTGTCAACAAGAGACACATTTTAAGTATAAAGACACAGATAGATTGAAAGTAAATAGGTGGAAAATTATATACCATGCAAATGATAAGCATAAGAAGGTTGGTTGAAGGGGTTGTATTAAAATCAGATAAACTTCTAGGCAAGGTGCAATAACTGATATAAAGAGGAACATTTCATAAAAACATAATAACACTTGTAATAAATTACTTAATAGCAAAGGGACATTTATAAGGAAGATACAATAGGATATATATATCTGTTAATGGATCTTCAACATGAATGAAGCAAAATTTGACAAAATTGCAGAGTGAAAAAATATCCACAAATACAATTGGAAATTTTAGTATTTCTGTCTCAGCAATTGATAGAGCAACTCGACAGAAATTGAGAGAAGACATGGAAAAGCTAAGCATAAGTATCCTATCAACTGCCTTTGTTGAATTGATACTTATAAAAATCAACATCCCCAAAGAGAGAATACACACTTTTTTCATATTCATTATGATGGACTATATGCTGCACTATACATGAAAATTGTTACTGTTCTTGTCTTTTTCCCTCTGTATATAATTTATGTTTTTCTCTGGCTGCTTTCAAGATTTTCTCTTTATCACTTGTTTGATTACAATATGCCTTGGTGTAGTTGTGTTTACCTTTTATCCTGCATGGGATTCCTTAGGCTTCTTGGCTCTGTGGGTTTGGAGTTTACATTATATTTGGAAAATTTTCAGCCATTGTTTCTTCAGATATTTTTCATGTCGCCTTTGTATTAATCATCTTGTGCTACGTAAATGTTTACCCCAAAACTTAGTGGCTTGAAACAATAAGCATATTATCTCACGCAGTGTTTTGTGGGTCAGAAATTTGGTAGAAGCTGAGCTGGGTACCACTGGCTGAAGGTCTCTCGCAATAAGTTTACAGTCAAAGTGTTGGGCTGCAGACATCTAAAAGTAGCAGTTCTTCCCCAGATGGGCCTCTTTAGAGGGCTGCTTGAGTGCTCTCATGACATGGCGGAGGCTTCCCCAAGAATGTGTGGTTCAAGAGAGAATAAGACAGAAGCCACAATGTCTTTTATAGGCTTGCTTTCCTTTCGAGGAGTTTGCTTCAGGCAAGCTGGTTGATTGTGTTAAGCTGTCTGTATTCCTCTTAATTTTCTGTGGAGTTGTTCTGCTAGTTAGTGAGAGAGAAGTGTTGAAATCTTCGCCTAACATTGTGGATTTTTACATTTCTGTTTTCAATTATGTCTGTTTGTGCTTAGTGTGTTTTGAAACACTCTTATTCATTGCGTACACATTTAGAATGGTTATATCTTGGTTAAGTGACTTTAGCGTTATGAAACATCCCTCTTTATATCTTTTTCCATCCTTTTACTTTAACCTTTGTGCGTATGTGTATCTGAAGTGGATTTCTTGTATACAGCACATAGCTGGGTCTGGATCTTTTATTCAGCCTGACAACATCCATGCAGAATTTTGACGATGACTTAAACTTTCCTCTAAGTCAAAATTGCCACGACATGTTCTGGGTCACATTTTTTCAGGACTTCAGAGGATACGTCTCTCCCGAGGATGTGTCGTCATTTCAAATCCATCCTCTGCAGTCAGCAGGGACGCTTCCATTTTACAGATGAGAATATTGAGCTTCCACGAGGGGAGGTGAAGTACTTGAGTCCACTCCCATGGCCACCAGAGGCTGAAGTATGACTCTCTGGATCCTGGCCAGCCCTCCTTTTCCCATCACAGCTGCAACTGTGGGGAAGGAGGATGATTATAAACTGACCCTGTGGGTTGAGATGGAGACCTCCAGGTTCCCATGAAGAGTTCTCCCTTTTTCGCAAAAATAAATGAATTAATATAGGCCATTTTGTATTCAAATTAGATTGATCAGGGGCTGTTTAAGCAACAACATCAGAAGGCTCTTTTTCCCTTTTGACATTAAAGTGTCTTTTCCAGAAATTGTAGGAGGTGGGGTTTCCCTAGAATGAGTTGACAGCTTGTACCTATTTTTAAAAAAAGAAAAGCCTCGTACACCTCTTTCCACATCTTCACCGGTAGCAGAATGAGCACAATGGAAAGAGATTTGTGATTTTTTTTTTCTTTTTTTTTTTTTTTAAGAGAAAACACAGCCTTCTGCCTGGTGTAAGGCTGAAGTAGGGCAAAAGGGGAAACTGAGCATGAGCAGGGGATAGAATATCAAAGGCAGTAAGTCCTTTCGGCCCCATCTGGACTCTTCTCCCATCCCACAGAAAACCTCCCCAGCCAGTCTGGAGGTGGGTGGATGGCGAGGGTCCCCTTTCATAGGTCACTTGATCCGCTCCCTGCCCACCCTCTGCTGGCTTAGGTTAGCCCTGGAAACCACCCACATTTTTCATCTGTCCAGAGAAATCAGGAGGGGACAGACACCTCTCTTGGATTTTCTAGTCAAACACTGAGGGAAGGGAGCATTTTAATCCTCGAGAATCTCTTCACCAGGGAAGTGAACCCCTGCGAGGCACTGTGGATGTGTAAAGGCCGGCCCTGCCCCCGATGGCCCAGCGCTAAGTGGTAAAGATGACATGGACACGCCAACACTGAGGCTCAGGCATGAGAGATGTCAGCCCCATCCCAGGACACTGTGACAGTGGGGACAAGGAAGACTGCTGGTCAGAAACGGGGTTCAGAGGCAGGCCCAACCGACACTGACAAAGCTCCTGCCATGTGCTACTATAGGAGGCAGGTGTGCTCTGGGATCATTTGGCAGCTTGTACTCATTGTTAAAAGAGGAAAACTGGCCGGGCGCGGTGACTCACGCCTGTAATCCCAGCACTTTGGGAGGCCGAGGCGGGCAGATCACGAAGTCAGGAGATCGAGACCATCCTGGCCAACTTGGTGAAACTCCGTCTCTACTAAAAATACAAAAATTAGCTGGGCGTGGTGGCACGCGCCTGTAATCCCAGTTATTCGGGAGGCTGAGGCAAGAGAATCGCTTGAACCAGGGAGGCGGAGGTTGCAGTGAGCCAAGATCGCGCCACTGCACTCCAGCCTGGTGACAGAGCAGGACTCCTTCTTAAAAAAAAAAAAAAAAAAAAAAGGAAAACAAAATATGGTAAATATCTTGCCACCTCTTCGATGTAGGATGGCATGAGATGACATGAGCCCAGTTCTTCCAAATGTCCCCATTTTACAGCAGAGGAAACTGAGGCTTAGGGTCTCTGTGGGCACAGTTGCAAAGAAAGGCCTCCTAGAGAAAGGCGTCTGTGTCCAAGCCCAGGGGGATGGGGGTGAGGCCTAGAGCATTTCCTGTGGGTAGAAACAGTAAACATGCCTCTGAAATAGAGCTAGCCCACCACCTACCCGGGGTACAGCAAGTGGTCTGTGCCTCAGCCTCCCAAATAGCTGGGATTACAGGCGCGTGCCACCACGCCCAGCTAATTTTTTTTTTTTTTTTTTTTTTTTTTTTTTGAGACGGAGTCTCGCTCTGCCGCCCAGGCTGGAGTGCAGTGGCCGGATCTCAGCTCACTGCAAGCTCCGCCTCCCGGGTTTACGCCATTCTCCTGCCTCAGCCTCCCGAGTAGCTGGGACTACAGGCGCCCGCCACCTCGCCCGGCTAGTTTTTTGTATTGTTTAGTAGAGATGGGGTTTCACCGTGTTAGCCAGGATGGTCTCGATCTCCTGACCTCGTGATCCGCCCGTCTCGGCCTCCCAAAGTGCTGGGATTACAGGCTTGAGCCACCGCGCCCGGCCAACGCCCAGCTAATTTTTGTATTTTTAGTAGAGACAGAGTTTCACCAAGTTGGCCAGGATGGTCTTGATCTCCTGACTTCGTGATCCGCCCGCCTCGGCCTCCCAAAGTGCTGGGATTACAGACGGAGTTTTGGGTACTGAATAAGGATGAGGTAAATCAGGGGTGGAGTTTTGGAATCTCAGCCCAAAGGGGTGGCCTGAGTCCAAGGCTGGGGGAGCATGCACCTGCTGATTGCTGACACAGGTGATCCTGGCTGTGTTTTTGTTAAGATTGGCTTTGTCGTAGCTCCGTGGAGCTGGGCACGATCCGGAGATGTTGTCTTCTTGCACACTCATTTTACCGATGAAGAAATCAAGGCTTGGGGTAGTAGAGAACTTGCCAGAAGTACAGGGCAAGTTTGTGTCTAAGCAAAGCTGAGCCCTCTGCTCCCTTCTGGTGATCTCCTCAGTCCCGTTCTTATCCTTCTAGGGCAACAGTCTTTCCTTGGGAGTAAGGTTGAACCTCAGTTTGGCCCAGACATTTGACTTTTCCCAGTGATGGCAGAATTTGTGGGATCAGTGTGTGTGTGGCGGGGGCAGGGCAAGGCAGGGGGCTGAATTAGGGAGTTTAGGGATGGGCAGCTTCTCCCACATCCATAAAATTGGGGCCTTTACCAATTCCCGTAGCTGGTGTAAATATCCTCCCTGGTGCTTCGCAAAGGCTGCTGGGAGCGGGGTTGCCCTTGCCCCACTCACATTCTCTTAAAGACCCAGGAGAAACACTTGCATTGCAATGAGGTCTCTGTGTCCCCAACCATTGGGCTGAGCACCTCCGCATGGGAATGTCTGGAATTGCAGGTTTTGAAGGCCTAAATTAGGGCTGTGAATGACTGTTCTTCAAAATTCGGGGCCTGTGGGCATGGCCACAACCCTCACCTGGATGCCTTTCCTCTGTTCACCCTCTGTCCTCTTTCCAGCAGAACATTCAGCCGAGCCTTGGGTGTCAGGCATGGGCCTGCCTCTCTGACCTCAGCTGGGGGCCAGGCTGTGGGAAGGGAAAACTGGAGGAGTCTTTGGGGGCTGAGCCTCTGGGCATTTGTAGGAGGCACCACCAGATTGTCAATGAAGATAATGACGCTGAAGCTCCAGGTCCTTGGTTTGCATGGGTCCATCCCACAGTTCAGTGTGGGCTTCCCTGCCCCTATGCTGAAGGATGCTCCTTGGCTGTGGGCTGTGGCAACCTGGTAGGTGGACCTCATGGGTCACTGACTCTCTCTCTTGACTCCAAGGAGGAAGATGAAGCAGTCACTGCTGTGCTTCCTGCTCAGGGCCATGGTGCCCAGGCTTCACGGCCATCTCTTCCCTCCAGGACCAGACGGAATGAGGGCCTGGCTCAGTTGACCTGGTTGCCCAACTGTGGTCATCAGGAGCATGAATGATGTTAAAGAACTGGAGTCTCTTACAGATACCCAGTCCAGGCAAGAAATTGTAGAGGACATTTCAGATATGGCCTTGCCAATAACAACCCATGCAATTGAAAGAAATTTCCCTAAGACATCAAAAGTAAACAAACTGCTTTTAAACAAAACAAACAAACAAAAAACATGTGCTGGAGGGCAGACTGAAGCATCTTTTATTCTCTCTGTGGAAAATCATATTACAAAATCATTGTCATACAAAGAAGCCATCAAAGAAAATGCAGCCAAAAAAAAAAAAAAAATGTAGGAAAAGGGTTCTATAGAGGCGATCGAGGCAGTTACTTACTCATGGAATCATATGCTATTTTTTTGATTTGATATTTATGGTTTGTTCAGCTTTTCACAAATTTGTCATTTCTTTCTAAATGATGTTTTTTTCTGCACTTTGTAGCTGTAATTTGATGTTATTTTTCTTAAACAAGCCCTCCAGATTGCATAACGTTTAGGCTTCCAAAGTCCAGACCACTCCAGTTTCCAGCCTCACCATTTGCTCAGAAATGAGCTGCTTGCTTCCTGCTTTCACTCAAGACCTTGAGTGGTAGCCGAGGCTGTGTATTATTGCACTTCCCATAAGGGAGTCTGCTTGAAAGAATATTTCCCATCCTCCTAAAAGGAACGAAAGCTGTTGCAAGTATTCAATTCCCTGATCACAGGGTCTGTGGGGATCTTGGTCCACACAGAGGCCTCTGGGGAGAGGAATGGAGAGATCCAGAGGGGTGGGGGAGGAGCTCTGTGAGAGCTGGGTCAGACCAGATGGCAGAACAGGTGGGCAGGTGAGAAAGGCTCAGGGATATCCTCTCCTCCTGCTTCCCTGGGGATCTCCAGGCCCTGCCCTTGCCCAGCTCAGGACAAGATGCCAGGGGAAGCTGGCCTTGTGTGGCACTACTAGCCCCAGTGAGGCTAACATGGGGGTATGCAGGCTGCTTTATGACAGCAGTGTCCTGATGTCTGGGGCATGTGAGCATCCTTGTGGTGTGTCCCCATGTGCACACATGCATGTGTGCCCACATGTGAGAAGGAGGTGGGGACATTGCTGCCAGGAGGTAGATCATGGGGCAAGTAAGAAACTTTTTACCAACTTTTGGAATCAGGCCTGTTCAATACACGATGGCATTGCTGGATTTGGGGATGTGTCTATAGATGAATTTCAGGGTCTCTCTTGGCTTAAAATTTCTAAGAATCCCAAGCAATTACTTTGCAGGAGAAATATGGGAAAAGTCGTTTTTTAGTCCATCCATTCATGCATCTGTTTATTCAATCACCTATCCATTCACTGACTTATGCATCCACCTACCCACTCACACATTCAGCCTTTCACTCATCCATCCAACCATTCATCTACTCGTCCAACCATTCATCTGTCCATCCATTCACTTGCCCATCCATCCATCCATCCATCCATCCATCCATCCATCCATCCATCCATCCATCCATCCATCTATCCACCCACCCACCTACCCACCCAACTGATGCTCATTGAACCACACATAGTTGCTGAAACATGCTCTGGCTGCTGAGTATTGGGAACATAGGTGAATCAGACACAGTCTTTACTCTGAGTCTTAGTGCCATTCTGAAGAAAGGTCGGGGGAGAAACAATTGCAACAGGACAGGATCCATGGTTTGGTTGAGGCCAGTGAAATGGGAACCCCAGGGAGCTCTTAACTCAGCCTGAGATAGACACAGGAGGAATTCACAGAGCAGCAGACCAAGGGAGACAGCTCTGCTCAGCCTCTAAGGATAGATGCAGTATGTGGCAGCCAGCTCCAAGTCCCTGTTGGTCACCTCCTGGCATTCACACCCTTGTGTAGTGTCTTCCCACCTTGAGCCCAGGTTGGTCTGTATGATGGAGCCAGTGCAGCAGAGGTGGCAGCATGTGTCTAGGCCATAAAAGGCATTGAGCTTCTGCTTTGGCCTCATGAATCCCTCTCTCTGAGGGAAGCCGGCTGCTATGACATGAGGACACTCAAGAGGCACATTGGCGGGGCACTGAGGACTCCTACCAGCAGCCAGCACTCAGTTGCCAGCCGTGAGGGAGCTGTTTTGGAAGCAGATCCTCTGGCCTGGTCAAACCTTCAGAGGACTACCCCTCCAGCTGACATCTGCTTGCATCTTCATGAGAGACCCTCAGCCAGCACTGCCCAGCCCAGCCCAGCCCAGCCCTGTGATCCACAGAAACTGTGAGAGTAGCAAATGCCTGTTGTTTAACCCTCTATGTTTGGGTAATTTGTTACACAGCAATGAATAACTGATAGATGGGGCATGGAGGGAAACCTGGCAATGCCCTGGTGCGGTCCCCATGGGGGGTGAGGGGGAAGGGATATAGCTGTGGAGGGTCTTCCATGCTGAGATGGGGACCTCACCCCTCAGCCTCTGCGCCCTGGGGAGCCACAGCAAGCATGATGCGTGATAAGCTTTTGTTTAATGAAGGTCACTTTGTATGGGGTGTCATTTACTTCAGGGAGCTGTCTTTGACCACCTCGCTGTATCACTCTGGGCCGCCTGCCTTTATAGGATCCCCAGGCCCTGAACTTGTCCTGCACTACACCTGTTATTAGGCAATATTGTGATGGTCCAGCTGACTGTATGTCTCCACTACTGGACTATGTGCTTGGGGTGAAGTGTGCGTGTGAACGGGGCAGTGAACACGTCCGTCTTGCTCACTGTATAACCGCAGCACCATGTGTAGGACCTGCTATGCAGTACGGACTTTGATAGGGTTTGGCTCTGTGTCCCCATCCAACTCTCATCTGGAATTATAATCCCCATGTGTCAAGGGAGGGACCAGGTGGGAGGTGATTGGATCATGGAGGTGGTTTCCCCCATGCTGTCCTCGTGATAGTGAGTTCATTCTCGTGAGATCTGATGGTTTTATGAGGCAGTTTTCCCTGCTCTTGCTAGCTCTCTCTTTCCTGCTGCCATGTGAAGAAGGTCTTTGCTTCCCTTTTACCTTCCGCCATGATTGTAAGTTTCCTGAGGCCTCCCCAGCCATGCAGAACGATGAGTCAATTAAATCTCTCTTCTTTATAAAGTCTTTATTCCCAGTCTTGGGAAGTTCTTTATAGTAGTGTGAAAACAGACTAATACAGACTTTTTACATGTTACTGAGCAGACACAGGATGAGTTACAATCTGGCGTGGCTCTCTGGACTATAGGGCAAGAGTCTCTGGAATCTCCATTTTAGAGCTGTGACCCAGGAGGGAGGATCTTCTACACTGGGCAACTGCAGCCTCCAGCCCTGCAGGATGTGACCCCTCTTGGATCTCAGCCCCAAGCCCTGGCCTTTTCTCTTCTGCATCACCCACCTTGACAAGGAATCTGGCTGCCATGAGTAGTTTCCATCAGAGCTAGAGTCTGGGTGAAAGGAGTTTCCAGAAGGTGTCCCCTACTCATTCAATAGATATTCACTCAGCGCCCACTTCCTAGAGAGACAAAGAAGTGAGTGCTGGGAAGAGATTAATGAGGATGAGGGGCTGGGGGTGTCTGGGGGTGGGTGTGGGGGCTGAGTTACGGTGTCAGGGCGTGCTGCACTGACAAGGGGCATTTGAACAGAGCCCTGAGAAATGTCTGAGAGTGAGCCCTGTGGGTACCTGGGGAGGAGTGCTCCTGGCTACAGCAGCCACAGTGTGTGCAAAGGCCCTGAGGCAGGAGTTTGTTTGGTGTGTTGGAGGAGCAGCAAGGGGATCAGTGTGGCTGAAGCAGAGTGAGTGTAACCGGGAGCTGATGAGGTCAGGAGGTGGGGGCCAGGCAGGCCAGGGAGGGCCTCGTGATGTGGCTGGAGAAGGTGAAGTGCTTGTTCCCGGCCTGGGAGCTTATCTCAACAGTTCCTGTACTCCCAGCTCTCTGACATTGCCTTACGGCAGCCCCAGAGTGGATGCTTTGCAACTTCTAACAGCTTGGGGGCTAAAATTAGGTGCCAAGCTGAGTTAGGGCCAGCAGAATGCCACTACATATGCTCGGCATCTGCACGGCGAGAAGGAAATGTTGCCGCTGCCTCTTGTCCCTGTTGCTGTACCTCAGCAACTTCCAGAGTAAAATTCAGTGTCCTCAGCCTGGAGTTGGAGGCTCTTCTGAGTCTGGTCCCAGCTTGTGTTTCTGGCCTGAGCCCAACTTGCAGGCTGGGCTTCCCCTCCCCTTCAAGCTGTGAGCTGAGGTCCAGGCTGCTGCCTCCCTCTTCCTAAAATTCTCCTTCTGGCTGCCTTGCCTGTTCTCCCCCTTGGAGTCTGAGCTCAAGGGCACCTGCTCTGTGACGCTTCCCTACACCCCAGCCCAACACGTGGCGGCTCTTGTTTCTGCCCTGCAGCTCCTGCTGCACACTGGTTTCTTCTGGCTTCTATTGCTTCTGATGAGATGTCTTCATCCTTCTTATCTTTGTCCCCCTGTAAGTCATGTGTAGTTTTTTGCTACTTTATTGAGGTATAATTTATATCCTGTCAAATTAATGCTTTTGAGTGTATACTTCTGTGAGTTCTGACAAACACACACAGTTGTTTAACTACCTGCACAGACAGGATACAGAATGTTTCCGTCACCCCCGAGGGTGCCCCATTCCCATCCTCGGCTCCTAGAAATCACTTCATATTAGTCTGTTTGGGCTGCCACACAGAACACCATAGACCAGGGGGTTTAAACAACAGACATTTAGTTTTGCTCGTTCTGGAGGCTAAAAGTCCAAGATCAATGTGTGATTAGGGTTCTTTTTTTTTTCTCTCTTTTTTTTTTTTTTTTTTTTTGAGACAGAGTCTTGCTCTGTCACCCAGGCTGGAGTGCCACGGTGAGATCTTGACTCACTGCAACCTCTGCCTCCTGGGTTCAAGCGATTCTCCTGCCTCACCTCCAGAGTAACTGGGATTACAGGTGTCTGCCACCATGCCTGGCTAATTTTTTTTTTTTTTTTTTGTATTTTTAGTAGAGATGGGGTTTCGCTATGTTGGCCAGACTGGTCTCGAACTCCTGACATCTGAGCCTGGCCAGGGCTGGCTTCTTGTGAGGCCTGTCTTGGGGATGAGTATCTTTCTGCTGTGTCTTCACATGGTGGGGAGAGAGAGAGAGAGAAAGAAAGCAAGAGATCTGGCATCTCTTCTTCTTCTTCTTTTTTTTTTTTTTTTCCCCAGGATGGAGTTTAGTTCTGCTGCCAGGCTGGAGTGCAGTGGTGCAATCTTGACTCACTGCAACCTCCTCCTCCTGGGTTCAAGTGATTCTCCTGCCTCAGCTTCCCGAGTACCTGGGATTACAGACACCCACCACCACGCTTGTCTAATTTTCGTATTTTTAGTAGCGACGGGGTTTCACCATGTTGGCCAGGATGGTCTCAATCTCCTGACCTCGTGATCCGCCCACCTCAGCCTTCCAAAGTGTTGGGATTACAGGCCACTGCGCCCGGCCTCTCTTCTTCTTCTTATAAGGACACTTATCCAACCAGATTAGGGCTCCACTACCCTTATGACCTCATTTAACCTTTAACCTTAATTACCTTCCCAAAGGCCTTATCTCCAAATACAGATGCTCCCTGAGTCACGAAGGGGCTATGTCCCAATAAACCCACCATTAATTGGAAATGCATTTAATGCTGGCAACATAGCAGGCAGTCCTTAATTTATGGCAGTCTGACTCATGACTTTTTGGCTTTCCAGTAGTGCGGACGTGATACACATTCAGTGGAAACTATAACCCCACTGTATTAATAAGTTGTAAGGAGTGCCTAGATTTAAAATGAGGTTACATTTGGATAAACCCATCATAAAGGTAGAAATCATAAGTCAGGGACTGTCTGTGCCGTCACATCAGGAGTTAGGGCTTCAACATATGAATCTTGTGGGAGACACGGTTCAGTCCACATCACTGCTGTTCTATTCTTTGTCCTTACAATTTTGCATTTTCCAGAACATCATATAAATGGAATCATGTGCTATGTAGCCTTTTCAATCTGAATTTTCTCACTGGGCATACTGTGTATCGGTATTTTAATGAATATATCAATATTTCTTTTGTTTTTACTGCTGAATAGTATTCCACTGTAGGGATGTACCACAGTTTATGCATTGATGAGGTGAAGGACATTTGGGTTGTTTCCAGATTTTGGCAATTTTTAATACAGCCACAAAAAATATTCACATACACGTTCTATGTGAACATAAATATTCATTTTTTTTTTTTTTTGAGTAAATACCTAGGGGAGAGATTTTGGGTTCAATGGTAAGTGTATACATTTATAAGAAACTGTCAAATTATTTTCCAAAGTGGTTGAGCCATGTTGCATTCCCACAAGCCATGTGTGAGACTTCCAGTTACTCCAAATCCTCAAAATTCTTGGTATAGTGAGGTTCCCCCTTACTAAATAAATAAATAATATTGTTTGGCCATTTAAAATAGTTATATAGTAGTATCTCAGGGTTTTTTTTTTTTTGGCTCATTTGTAATTGTGTGATTTGTTTTCTTATTATTGAGTTTTGAAAGTGCTTTCAATGTTTTTGAATACAGGTGGTTTTTTTTTTTTCTTGAGACATTTGATTTATAAATATTTTCTCCCAGAACGTGGCTTATCTTTTCATTTTTAAGACTGTCATTCAATGAACAACAGTTTTTAGTTTAGATGAAGTCCTATGTATCCATTTCTTCTTTGGTAACTTTAAAAATAGATAGATTTTATTAGATTATGCTTTTTATTTCACATCAAAGAAATCTTTGTCTAAATCAAGGTGATAAAGATTTAACTTCTATGTTTTCATGTATAATTTTTATAGCTTTAGATTTTACATTTAGGTCTGTGGTTCATTTTGAGCTTCTTACATACATGCATTTATAATTTACATCAAATTAAAAACATTATTCTAATATTTTTACTGTCCTTCCCCTCCTTTCTGTCTAGGACTCCATAAACATGGATGTTAGACCACCCAATGTTATCCTACAGATCACTGAGTCTCCATTCGTTTTTTCACTTTCTTCTCTGTGTCTCAATATTGCTATGCTTTTGAGGTCCGTAATCTTTTTATTCTGCAGTATTTAATCTATTAAGTCTATGCATTGAATTTTTTATTTTGGATATTGTATTTTCATTTCTAGAAGTTCCATTTATACAAAAAATGTTTCATTTAAAAATATATACCTTTCATTTCTCATTATGTTCAAGATATTTTTCAATTATTGAGCATATTTAAATAGCTGTTTAAAGTCATTGTCTCTTAATGCCATTATCTCTGTCATATCTGAGTCTATTTCTTTTGACTGTTCTTTCTCGTGGTTATTGGTCAAATTTTGCTGCTTGTTGGCATGTCTAGTAATTTTGCTCAGGCACTAGACATTATTTATGCCACATTGTTCTGAGTGTCAATGTTGTTGTCTTCCTTTACAGCAGGGGCCCCCAACCCTGGTCCACAGATTGGTACTGGTCATCCATGGCCTGGTAGGAACTGGACTGCACAGCAGGAGGTGAGCTGCAGGCAGGTGAGCATTACTGCCTGAGCTCCACCTCCTGTCAGATCAGTGGCAGTACTGGATTCTCATAGGAGCGTGAACCATATTGTGAATCTGCGTATGCAAGTGCTCTAGGTTGCATGCTCCTTATGAGAATCTAATGCCTGATGATCTAAGGTTGAACAGTTTCACCCTGAAACCATCTCTGCCCCCACCCTAGTCCATGGAAAAATTGTCTTCCACGAAACCAGTCCCTGGTGCCAACAAGGTTGGGGACCATTGCTTTACAGTGTATTTAAATTTGTTTTGTCAGGGAGCAAAACTATTTGTATGTCAGTTTAACCCTTTTAAAGCTCACTTAAAGCTTTTGTAGGTCAGTTCTAGAGTCGCCCATATTGCACAGCTAGTTTATATTTATGCTCCAGGCATTCAACACAGTTCCTCTGCTCTGGCTGGTAGGAACTTGCACGTGTCTCAGCTCTGGGCGAGCTGTTTGTTGTTCAGCTTGCAGCTCTCCAGCAGTCGTGCTTTGCCCAGCCTTGTGCAGTTTACCCACACATACATGTGGATTAATCTTCATCCAAAGACTCAAGGTGATCCTGAGAATATTTCTGGAGTTTTTTTTTTTTTTTTTTCTGTGTAGTTCCTTCCTCTTTAGTACTCTGCCTCACACATTGTAGCAGTCCTGACCTCTCTAAGCCGCTATCTGTGCCTTCTCAACTCGGTGAGACTACTGAACACCCCGTCCCTGCACTGTGGTCTGGGACTTGCCCTCAGGCAGAAAGTCAAGGGGATTGTGGGGCTCAACTTTGTTTTCCTGTTCTCTAGGATCACAACCCCAGGCTGCCCATTTTCCAATGCCTGAAAAGAGTTGTTTCATTCATTTTGTCCATTTTTCTAGGTTTCTTTCTTTCTCCTTTTTTTTTTTTTTAAATGCAGGAGGGCAAGTCTCATATCAGTTTTTCCTTCATGGTAGCAGCTTCAATATCATATTTAAGTTTCTCCATCTGAGCGATGGGGATGACCATACCTACCTTTTAGGGCCATCATGAGTCACACAAGGAGATAAACAAGTGTATTCTACCCTATCCTAACACACCATTTCATATTACCTTCGTTGCTTTTTTCTCTCTCAGTTGACACCTGACCTTTGCTGGGTCACCCTTTGGTTTCAGAGTTGGATGAAGCACATTCCATAGGGCATGAGGTCCAGTTCTCTGACCATGTTCTCCTGGAATGAAACAAACATACTGCGGGTTAAACTTGACCCAAAGGAAATGAGACATGGGTTGAAGCCAGGCTGATAAATCCTGCCACCTTCCTCCCTTCTGTGGATTCTTTTAAGGTACAGAGGTGTGGAAGCCCTTCTACAGAAATCCCATCCTGTCTCTTAAGAGCTTATTGCACAGCTGCGGCCAGCGCAGTAATATATAGTATCTCTTTGCTTCCCATCTTCCTTCTCCTTTCCCCCTCATCCTCACTGGCTTGGGTGCACTGAAACAAAGTGTTGAATCTTAATCTTTCATCCAGCTTTGATTTCTAGAGGGTTTTATGCAAGAGAGCAGGTGAAGTGCTTAGCACAGGCGTGGGCTTCTATGCATTACAAGGAAACGGCAGCTCCTGCTCCTAATAAATGCATCTCCTAAAGCACTTCTCACATTGCATTCTGGGTTGTGGTGCATGTGTCTCCCTCAGTGGGCTGTAATCTCCTTGACTATGAGATTGTATCTCTCTCTCTCTTTTTTTTTTTTTTTTGACAGAGTCTCGCTCTGTCACCCAGGCTGGAGTGCAGTGGAGTGATCTCAGCTCACTGAGACCTCCACCTCCCGGGTTCAAGAGATTCTCCTGTCTCAGCCACCGAAGTAGCTGAGATTACAGGTGTGTGCCACCACACCTGGCTAATTTTTGTATTTTTAGTAGAGATGGGGTTTCACCATGTTGGCCAGGCTGGTCTCAAACTCCTGACCTCAGACATGAGCCACTGTGCCCGGCCAAGACTGTGTCTTAATTCAACACTGGGTACCTTTCATGTTGTGCAGTGTTATTGCTGTGATATGTTTGTTGTTGCTGTGTTTGCTTATTTTTTTCTGTATAGTTCCTGTGTTGCTTGTTGTGTGGTGTTGTGTTTATTACTTGTAATGTACTAGATTCTTCTATTTCTTGATCTTCTGGAATTGAACACAACCAATCGCTTTTATTATTTATTTATTTTTTGCTTTTCTGTTTCTTTCTTAAGCTTGTGAGGTCTTTAGGTGAGAGTGGGAAGGGAGTGGCTCCCAACACACAAAACATCCAAGGAAGAAGTTAGAGTTCCATTTATAAAACCTACGGAAATGGCTTCTTTTTCTGTTTTAAGCAAAGCAGTGGAGATGTTCTATTCTGAAGGTTGCAGTCAACACTATTACAAGGTGCAGGGACAGGTGGGAGAATTCCTTTCTATCAAAGTCTTAGACTGGTAGAGTTAGCAGTAAGAGGAATGCAACCCATTCATTTTACTGATGAGGAGACAGAAGGTCAAGGTGGACCATGATGGGGTTTGACTCAACACTCTGGATTCCCCATCCCGATGGTTCCTTCTATATCACAGATCCTAGCTTACAAATACAAAGTTTAATTCCTCAAAAAGGCATGTAATTTAAAAAAAATCCCAACACTCAGGTATCTGATCCCTGACTCATCATTTCTTCCTGTGTGCCGAGATGGCTTTGGCAGACGTTGGGGGAGCTTCTCCCCACTCTATTGGGAAAGCAGCACCAGCTCCTTCCTCCTCTGGATCCCCTCAAGGGGGCCAAAATGCCCACCCTAACCCTGATACTTTCTCCCCACTCCTGTGGAACCTCACTCCCTCATCCCAAGCAGTACCTGGGTTCCTAATGCCCCAAACATTCATAAATTTAACACATGTTTATTGAGAACATACTGTATACTAGCTGCTTGTTAGGTACCGTGACTACAGCAGCCAGCAAGACAGTCCGGGACCCAGGCCTGCTCGTACGTTCACTCTCTCCTCTTCACTAGGGTCTGGGAGAGAGCTTTGAGGATTGAGACTCAGCCCAAGGTGAGTCCTGGATGATACTCAGCCTTGATGTAGACCTCGTGGATATTTTTAAAAAAATTATTTAAATATTTTTGATTTATAGAGTGATTGAACACATAGCGTTCCATATACCTCCTCCCCACCCTCTCTCAGTTTCCCCTATTACTAACATCCTGCATTGGTATGGTATACTTGTTACACTCGATGAGCCAGTAGTGATACATTACTGAGTCCTAATTTTTTTACTAGGATAATTACTAAAATCCTTATTTAGGTTAGAGTTCACTCTTTGTGTGGTATAACCTGTGGGTTTTGAAAAACGCATAATGACATCCATCCACGATGACAGGATCAAACAGAAGACCTCCACTGCCCTAGAAACCTCTGGTGCTCCGCCTGTTCCTCCCTCCCTTCTAACCCCTGGCAACCATTGCTGTCTTTACTGTCTCCATGGTGTGGCCCTTTCCAGAACATCACAGAGTGGAAACCACGCGGTGGGAAGCATTTTCAGACTGGCTTCTTTCTTGGTTCACAGGAAGAAATGATGAATCAGGGATCAGACACCTGAGTATTGGGATTTTTTCTTTTAATTACATGCCTTTTTGAAAAATTGGACTTTGTATTTGTAACCTAGGATCTATGATACCGAAGGAACCATCGGGATGGGGAATCCAGAGTGTTGCGTCAAACCCCACCATGGTCCACCTTGACCTTCTGTCTCCTCATCAGTAAAATGAATGGGTTGCATTCCTCTTAGTGCTAACTCTACCAGCCTAAGACTTTGATAGAAAGGAATTCTCCCACCTGCCCCTGTACCTTGTGATAGTGTTGATTTCACTTCAGATTCCTCTATGTCTTGTTGCAGCTTGCCAGCTGATTTCTTCTTATTCCTGAATAATGTGGGAGTCTTTTTTGTAGAGCCTCCCGGGTGGTTCCACGGGGGAGCTGAGTGGAGCACCTGTGGTCTTGTGACCTAGTCCCCAGCATGGAGTGCTCGGAAGTGCCCTCCGTGAACATGTAAACATCCCACCAACATGCCCTCCCTTCTCTTGATATTTTGATGTAGTTTTTTTTTGATGGTCTTTTCTTATTTCTGGGTCTCAGCCCCCAGATACACTTTCCACCCCATGTCCTAACCTATACTCTGTAGCACACCGCACCTGTCCAGGGCGATTGGTCATCACAGGCCCGGGTCCACGTCTCAGCTCTGCTTCTTGCTGGCCACGAGGCTGCGTGCTCCTTACTGGCGTCCGCGTGCCTGTCTGTGCAGTGCAGGAGCAGGAGCATCTGCCAACAGATTTCTTGTGAGATTCTGGTTCCGAGGCCTCCAGACGGCGTGGGAGCACCTCCTGAGTCCTGCTGCATTCTGTCTGCTGCAGACGCAAGCCTGGTTCCTGTGTGGGGTCCCTCAGGGGTGGTGTGTGTTTCACAGGGCAGCAGAGAGCCAGGGGGCTGGGGCTGCCCATGGGGAGTGTGTGAATCAAAGGAACAGACCGCAGCTGGAGCCACCTCGCCCAGATTCCTGAACGCAGCCTCTTGACAGACCGATTGTGTAATGGCATTCCTCCCAAGGAAACACGCCTGCCCCCTCCAAGAAGGTGTGAGAGCTTCCCAGACACGGAAAGGGCCCTGCTGGGTAAATTAATTCTTCATTATTCCGTTCCCGAGGCTCTCCCATTGGCCGAGTGCCCGGCACCAACAGACGCCTGCCCGCATGGGGTCAGTCCACACGCAGCTGACGCTGAGGCTCAGGTAGTCTCCTTGGTCCCACCAAGCCGAGGATGCATTCAAATAGATGCAAATTTCCATCCAATTCCTGTCCGCCCTGCCCGGGATAAGGGGCCTGCTGTGGCTGTGCAAGCCGGCTTTCTGGTGTCTAAATACTTCTCTGGTGAGGACACACCTGTTCGCGTCTGCTAGCACACCACAGGTGGGGTTTATTGTGTGGGGCTGGGATTTGGCCAGCCAACTTCTGGAATTCATTGTTTATCTCTCCGTCACCATAACAAATAACCCCCAGACCTGGATACACCACCTTTGGCTAAGGCCTCAGTGTGGGGTCATCAAAAACGGCAAGCTGGCCAGCCCCGAGGTGAGTGAGGGCCAGCACAGGCCTTGGCCTCTTGGGGTCGGGTAGGGCTGCTACTGGCAGGTGGCGTGAGGTCTCTACCGCCTCCGAATGACCCGCGCCCCTTCTCCCTTCCTTTCTGTCTCTCCCTTTTTCATTCAGGATGGAGGCAGAAGAGTCACCAAGTCTGGAACCCACGGCTGCCGTAGAGGAGGAGCTGGGTCATGCTTGGCTAGACACCATATCGCTCTCATCCTGTTTTCTCATTTGTGAAATGGGAATGGCGCTCATGCTTCTCCATGGGATGTTGGGAAAGGAACATGAGGGCATCCATGGAAGTGTTTGAGGCATGCCTGGCCCAGGGGGAACCTCCAGAAATGACACCTATGATCCCCCAGCTGTGTTCCCATTAAACTAACACTCATCCGGCCTGGAGCTGGGGTGCAGCGATGAGTATGACCTAGTCCGAGCCCCAGGAATGTGGGCAGTAGGAAGGGCATGACCATGAAAGACGTGCTCAGGGGACCCCTTCCAGGTGTCACCAAAGAGCCCTGGGTTGTGGTGTGGGCTGGAGCAGGGCAGGTGGGGGGCAGTGCGGGTGGGCACAGTCTCTGATGCTAGACACCTGGGTTCACAACCCTGGGCCTGCCTGTTACCAGCCATGCGACTTCACATTTGGGGAAACTGAACCTCAGTTTCCCCAAATGTGAAATGGAGTCGATGCTCATAGCAGCTTCTCTTGGGGTTGGTGTGAGACTGAAACAAGTATTTGTACCATACACAAATACTCAATGCCTGGCAAAAGTTATCTAAGTGTCTGTTAAACATGTAGCTGTGTCTACACGTTAGGGGGCCGACCTCACCGTGCTGAGAGGCAAAAATGGAGAAAAAGAGAGGTTGCCAAGATTCTGTTCCTGGTGGGCCCAGACTTTGGAGTTTCAGAGACGGGTGAGAGAGGGAGTAGGGGCAGGCAGGACCCTGGTGTGAGTAGCATGCTTCATGAAAGTGCCTGGGAGAAACCTTGGGACGTCCTTGTCTAAACTAGACTCCTGGCCTGCAGAGAGCCGGTCTCCACCTCCCTCAGTCCCTGCCACCCGCTATCTTTCTGGGCTGCCTGTACATCCTGCTGCAGCCTTCCAAGGGCTGCCCGACAGGGAAACCGGAGCTGCAGGCAGGAGGCGCGGGCCGTTTCATCCACTCAGGGATGGGAGTGAGTTACAGGTGTGGCCTTTGTTCCTGAGCACAGGCGGGGATAATGCGTCCTGACAGCCCAAGGATGGGCCCCTGGCAGCCTTCATCGGCCTGGCCCGAGCCCCAGGGCAGCCCTCATGGGCACCCGAATTACAAAACGTCCTGTGAACTCTCCCCACGGTCCCGGCCTCTTCATGTGCTTCCAACGCTGGCGGCTTGGACACACCTGGGAGCAGCCGCAGCCCATTCACGAAGCACTTTGGTGAAGGTCACCATCTGCAGGGACAGAGCAGGTATTGTCAAGGACGCCAGCCTAGACTTTGTGCCCCGCTGGCTGCCCCGACCACAGGAATTCCTCACGCTCACCCTCACCCTCATTCACACCAGGAGGGCGCCCACTGCCGCTGGGGGCAACTTCCCTCCCTCTCTCCCCGTGCTATTTTCAGGCCGGAGGCTGGAGCCTCGGCCAAAGGAACCTCACCCACCATTTTCCAAAACCTGATTGCTGTGTCTGTGTCTGTGATGGGCACAGACCCAGGGGCCAGGCCTGCCAAGACTCTCCCCATGTGAATACCTGCACAGGGCACCTCCTGTGGGAACCGGGAGTCACACAGAGCCTGGCATTTGTCCCCAGCCTGTCTTGTGACATTAGGTAGATCAAAGCCCCATTGTAAAAAGTCGTGTTGCCTCTGTTCATCTGCTTGGAGCCTGTGTCCTGGGACGGCCCTTCCCTCGGCTCTGGCTCGGGGAGGGAGCTGACCGCCAACGCATGTGCTCCCATTCGGGCCCTAGCGTTCCTCCTGGAAGGAGCCCCACCGAAAGTGAAATTGCCTTTCATGGGTCTGAGGCTGGGGCACACCCTGAGAAAGAATGAGAAAGCGTGGGGCAGCGCAGCTCCTCTCCAAAGTCTTCCGAGGAACAAGTTCCTACTTGGCTCTACTAAGGAACAGCAACAAGGCAGAGAAAAATGTCACTGACGCCGAAATCCTGGAGGCTTCCTGAATTGGCGATGAGGGATGGGGAGCTGGCAGAGGCTGGGGTGGGGGCAGCCTCTGTCCAGCAGCCCCTTGGGGCATGGCAGGGAGGGAGGGGATGGAAGGAGGTGAGAAGACACGAGGCTTTGACAATCCTGAATAGTGAGTGGTGGGGCGAGTTCAGATCCTTCCAGAGGGCACAGCTTCCCCTTGACTCCCAAGCCTGACCATTGTGTGTCAAATGAGGGGCAGTCAAATTGCTTAACCACCTGATTGGCAACCTGCGAGCTCGAGGGATCTTTACCCACTTTACACTCCTTAGGTAGTCCATTGGTATGGGCTGCCTGGAGCATGTGCTGAGATGGGAGGAAAATGTGCCAAGATGGATTAATAATGTCTGGATGGCTGCCAGTCTCTTAATGATGGTGTGTGTGTCATGTGTTTGCCATCTCTGGTGTGTTAGTCAGGATAAGCTAGGGTTTGCTGCCATAACAAACATATCTCCAAACCTCAATTGCTTATTGCTGTGAGAACTTATTTTCTCTCACACCCAAAGTGAAGGGGGTGGCTTTTTAGGACAGCTGTGCTCCATGCAGTGATTCAGGGATCCAGCCTGTTTGCATCTCACATGCTAATGGAAGATCACATGGTACTTCTCATGGCCTCAGCCTGGAAGTGACATGCATGTCTCTTTTTACTTTTCATCCTCCAGAACTGCTTCCATGCAATCTGATTCCTGACTCCCTCAGAAGCCAGCATGGGTCCAGGAGGGAAGAAAGTGGGAGGGGTCTGTGGGGCAAAGAACATTATCTCTACCACACTCAGACCCATCCTCTTTGTTATAGAGGATTGGGTCTCTGTAACTCAATAGGGAGGTGGGACATGCTTTCTAGACAAGCAAGTGACTTGAACAAAGTCAACAAGGGGTGTTGGCACTGTTGGGACCAGCCTAACTACCATGTAGGCTTTTTTTTTTTTTTTTTTTTTTTTTTTTTTTTTTTTTTTTATGTACCACAGTGCCAAATTATCTAAGTCATTTTTTCAATCTATCTCTCATTTTTCCTGTGAATCTTGTCATCCCCAGAGGTGCCTTCTCTTACTGGAAAGTCTAGTGGAGGGACCTGTCCCTTGGTGGATTCTGCCAATGGGTGCCCTTCTTAGAAGCACTGTGTCCTCTTTGCTGGGGTAAAGCCATTCAGTACTGAATGACTCGATGAAGGTAAACCATAGCTGCCCAGAATCCTGGACACGTGAGGCCTGCTCTTGATTAATCTATATTCCTTATTCCCCAAAGGGAATGGCAAAATCCTGGAGCTATGCTCATGTTTGAGTTCTGTATTGGAAAGGACCATTTTGGGTGTGATTGGCTTGTGCATTTGTGTACTTGAAAAGCTCAGGGATTTCAGTTTCAGGAATGGCTGGATTCAGAAGCTCAAATGATATCAGAATTCAATCTCACTTTCTCCATTTCCCATTTCTGTCTTCCTCTGAGTAGGCTTTAATCCCTGGATCCACTTTGATTGGTGAGACTGGGGTCACATGTCCAACCCTAAACCAACTACCATAGCCAGGGGAATAAGAAACACTGATTGACCAACGTGGATCTTGCAGACCTCTTTTGCCCCTCTTGATCCTCCTGGTCTGAAAAAGGCTTGCACTGGGATGGGGCCCTGATGCACAAGACATGGTCAGTGCCCCACCTTGCTCTCGCCTGTTGATAGTGACACACGTTCCAGGCCTTCCATGCTGGAGATGTAGGAGATCATACTGCGGAAGCCCAGTGGAAGGAGATGCTCACTCTGCCCAGGAAATGGATCATCAGGGAAGGCTTCCTGGAGAAGATATAGTTACCAGACAGCCAAAGGGGAATGGGGAGGGCATAGCAGCACTGGAAACAGCAGGGGGAAAGGCAGGAGGGCAAAAAGACCACCCTCATCAGAGGACTCTGGTCGTTCAGTGTGATGGTGACTTGTTGGAAGGGGTGAGTAGCAGGGGGAGGGACAGACAGGAGTCAGGGCTAGTGAGGCTGTCTGGGGCCTGTTCTGACTGTGCCATGAGATTGGGTGAGCTGGGTGGGAGCCCTGAGGAGCAAAAGCAAACTTAAATTCCAAGGGAAGAAGAATGGGATGTGGGCTGCTGTAGACCTCAGATGGCTGGGCAGAGAGTAGGTGATGGGCATTGCTTTATTGTGATCCTGGGGCAGAGATGGATCTGGTGCCTAAAGAGGCTGGTCAGGCCAGGAAGCTCATCTTCACAAGGTGGCAGGAGAGAGAGAGTGAGGAAGGAAGTGCCACATTGTAAAATCATCAGATCTCATGAGAACTTACTCAATATCATGAGAACAGCATGGGGGAAATTGCCCCCATGATCCAGTCACCTCCTACCAGATTCCTTCCTAACACATGGGATGAGATTTGGGTGGGGACACAGCCAAACCATATCATCCGGGGACAAGGGATGTGAGCACCACAGCTCCTCAGAGCAAAGCTGTCACTGCAGCTTGGGTGGCCACAGGAGATGGAAATACCTCACTCTGCTTAAGCCTCTCTGATGCTGGGCACCCTGTAACTGCAGCCAAACCCACTTCTTAATCCCTGGGAACCGTGAATACATGACCTTACATGGCAAAAGGGACTTTGCAGTTGTGATAAAGTGAAGGATCTTGACACAGGAGAGGACCCTGGGTTGGGAGGGTGCCCTCCCTTGTGAGAGGGAGGAAGGGGGGTCGGAGCCAGAGGAGATGTGCAGATGGGAGCAGGGCTTGGAGAGCTGTACTTTGAAGAGGGAGGGAGGGGCCACCAGAGCAGGGATTTGGGTGACCTCTAGAAGCAGAAAAGACAAGACAAGAATTCTCCTGGAGGGTCCCCAGAAGGAGCACAGCTCCATTGAGGACTTCTGACCTCCAGGATTCTGGGATCAATAAATGTATGCTGTTTAGAAGCTGCTAAGTATGTGGTCATTTATTACAGCAGCAATTGGAAACGAGTATACGAGTCCCAGCTAACACACCTGCCACATTCCCTAGCGAAAGGCATAGCCTGGTAATGGAAGGGCCCAGCAGTTCGGGTCCTGGGTCTGCCCTGGCTCAAGTGCCCTGGGTGCTGCTGGCCCCTGGACATCGTGCTCCTTTCATCTCTGTTTCTCTCTTCCATGGATACCTGCCATTCACTCACTCATGATTTTTCCATTCCCCTATTAAGGCCACCGAGTGCAGGGATGCAGGAATGGAGGAAAAGAAGAGGAGCAAAGGCTGCTGGCCCCGTGTCCCCTGCCTCTTCCTTCTAGTGGGAGGGCCTGGGGTGCAGACCCGATGCTGGGCCTCCAGCTCCCTAGCACACA
Source organism: Macaca fascicularis (assembly GCF_037993035.2). Classification (NCBI taxonomy): domain Eukaryota; kingdom Metazoa; phylum Chordata; class Mammalia; order Primates; family Cercopithecidae; genus Macaca; species Macaca fascicularis. The sequence goes on along the minus strand of NC_088388.1, from coordinate 5,397,197 downwards.
GTTGCATGTGAGAGGCTCCTGCAGACAGGTGCCATCATGGGCTGAATTGCATTCCCCCAAATTTATGTGTTGCAGCCCTAACCCCCAAAACCTCTGCATATGACTGCATTTGGAGATAGGGCTTTAAAGAGGCAATTAAGTTTAAATGAGGTCATTAGGGTGGACTGGTGTGTTTATAAGAAAAGGAGATTAGGACACACAGAGAGGGACTGGGAGAGACTGGCCCCTGTGAGGACTCTGAGGGGCAGAGCCCTGTTCCTGGAGCCTCTGCATGCACTGGGAAGTTGGGGGACTAGGCAGGGTCCCCAGCCATGGCTGAGGCTGTCCCTCCTAGGCTTCCCACCTTGCAAAGCCAGAGTCACCCTGCTGGTCCTTGACTCACTCTGTAGAGCCCCTTCCTGCCTTGGCCAAGCTTCGCCTGGGCTAGCATCAGTGAGAAGATACTTGGGAAGAGTTTTTACCCACTAAAGGCAGCTTAGAAGGAAGGAAAGGCAGCAGGTAGAGTGAGCACTGGGGGTTCGAGTGACAGGCAGGCACAGGAGGAGGCTACCAGGGTTCCACCCTTGTGACACAGCACCATGGAGTTCCTGTGTTGGTCTCTGAGCCTTTGCCCATGTTATTCCCTCTACCTGGAAGTCATGCCCCTTCCCTGGGCCAGCTCTGATCCTCCTCACCAAGACAGGAAGAGAGTAGGGACTACTGTCTGCCAGATCTCTGCCCACACCATTGGCACCTTGTCCACAGAGCACTCCTGTGACCGCCCAGTGCCTTCCTCAGGCCACACACCTGGGCTCATGGGGACCACTCATGCCCAGGGGATGGGAGTAGAGCCTTATTTTCAGACCCAGGGTTGATTTCATGAGATTTCCTGGGAGGCTGTTTATTGAAAGGGGAAGTCCTAAGAGATGAGGAATTCACCCAGTAAACTGATGAATCTGATACTTATAGAAAAATCCCCTTCCCGCAAGGGGCTTGTATCTTCTGACCCTGCACACTTGTCTGTTCCTGGCATTCACTGTTTATCTGCTGGGAATTAGAAACAAAACAAAACAAAAAAGACAGCTATTAGCATGCAAACCCCAGCAGAACTGGCCCCCTGTGATTTGCATGAGAACAAAAGCTCTTTCCAATGTCCTGGGGCCCAAGTCTTCAGGATAGCTTTAACTTCTGAACCAAACAGGGCTTCAAAGCCAGAACTGGGGAACTCTCCATGTGGACTCTCCGGACCAGCAGCATCAGCATCACTTGGGCAGTAGGTAGAAAGGCAAGATCTCAGGCCCCTCCTCAGACTTGCTGAATCAGAAACCTTGGGAGTAAATCGAGAGATAGTCCATGTTCATGGATTGGAAGTCTCAATATGAAGATGCCAATTCTTCCCAGTTTTATTTGCAGATCAGCACAATTCCATTCAAAGTCACAGCAAGCTATTTTATAGTTATTATAAAACTGATTCTAGAATTTATATGGAAAGACCCAGGGAACAGTGTAACCAATGCAATTCTAAAGAAGGAGATTTAGGGGAGGGTTGGCCATCTGTACTTTAACAACCCCTCGAACTGGGTCTGATGCACACTATAGTTGGGGAACTGTTGGGACAGTAAGGAAATTCTGGGGGAGGGAGTGGTTGGGGAGGGAGCCACATCCAGAGGCCTATTCATTCACTGAACCCCATCTATTCCATTCCAACTCCCTCTTCAGCCTTGAAACTAGACTTCTTTTGGTGGCAGGGTCTGAGTGTTTAATGCCTTGCTCCTGCCTCTCCCTTTTCATTATTCCTCTCTTTGATAGAGGAGCTCTATCAAGAAGCTCTCAAGGCCTGTCACCCACCTGACTCACCCAATAAAACTGACATCTTCATTTCTCATCAAACACATGCCAAGAATTGCTTTCGGGGTGGAGAAGGAAGTAAATCTGATTAGGCAAAGATGAAGTTTTCTCTAGCATAAAGGGTTGGTGAGAAAAAAGGCAAGTTATGCCCATACATGAAAAGAGCTTGTTTGTCATATATGTATTAAATACCAAGGTAATCTTGGCCCCTTTTGCAAACCAACAGCTGATTAATAATTCAAACAAATGCTGCTCAATTGCATCTCTATCACCACTGGCCACCACCTGGTTTATCCTGACACCTTCTAATAGGACCATGGCCATTTCTTTCCCCTGGACGCCTCCTTCCTTTCTAGCTGGTGTCATCCTCCAATCTTTCCTCCACTCTGGCCATCAGAGTGGCTTTCCTAAAGCATAGTCTTGTAAGACTTTTTTAAAAAGTGTTTTGTGTAGTTAATTCTTTTATTTTTTTCTTTAATGGCTTCTTGGTTTCCTATCTTGCTTGGGAAGACTTCCTGCATGATGAAATTATATGACTATTTTCCTTTATTATCATCTATACACTTACAATTTGGGCCTTTTGTTTATTTGTAATAAGTTATCACTCTGTCACCCAGGCTGGAGTGCAGTGTCACCATCATAGCTTGCTGCAGCCTCACACTCCTGATCTCAAGTGATCCTCCCACCTCAGCCTCCCCAGTAGCTGGGACCACAGGTGCACACCACCACATTGGCTAATTTCTGTATTTTTTGTAGAGATGGGGTCTCTCTATGTTTTTCAGGCTGTTCTTGAACCCTGGGCTCAAGCAATCCACCTGCCTCAGCCTCCTGAATTGCTGGGAGTATAGGCATGAGCCACTGTGCCTGGCCTTTATAGCTTTAAAAAACAACACTTTCAATTCATTTGGAAGTCATTTTTGTATATGGTATGAGGTAAGGATTTAACTTAAATATCTTCCAAATGAATAGTCATTTTCCCAACCCTTTTAAGCCCAGAATTTGTCCTTTGTCATATTTGCAGTCCCTAAAAATACTTGGAGAAATGCCTGGGCCCTCTGTTTTGTTTCACTGATCTGTTTACCCAAGGAGTAGAGGGTTTAATTACTGTAGCTTCAGCATGGGTTCAAAATCTGGTCAAGCCCCAACCCCCTTTCTCTTTCTGAAGCTATTTTGACTATTTTTGCAGGTTGATTTGTTTTTCATGTGAACATCAGATTCATACAGTCCAATTTCAAAACAATAAAGATTTTATCTAGTTTTAAAAGAAATGAAACAACCCAAACTGAGAACCTTGTTGGGATTCCGAATGGAAAAGAATACATCTATTAATCCTTGAAGGTTTTGCCCACTGTGATAATAAAGTCTTCTTGAAGATCATTTATCTTCATTCACTCAGGACTTGATTTATGTTATTCAGATACGTTTCATCATTTTTGTCCTAGAGATCTTGTGCTTTTCTTATTGAACTTATTTCTAAGTATTTCATGGTTAGCTCACCAAGATTAGGAAATTGGAATGTGGCAGGGCTGGGGAAAGCAGAGCAAAATCAATCAGATATGACAACCAAGCATCTAGAAAGCACTTACTCTAAGCGGGCAGTAGCCACATCAGTTTTTCAAGCTAGACTCACAGAAATTCCTAGATTCCCTTCTAGCTCACACTTGCTGTTATACTACACTTAGGGTATCAGGAATCATCTGGAACTTGCCAGATTGATGGTGGCATTAGAGGTGATTGCTCCCTTGCATCCTCAACTCCACTACCTTCTTGCAGAAACTGGTAGCCTGTCTAGAACTCATGTGTCCCTTTTAAGACTTAAAGTACCAAATAACAACAGCATTGACTGGGGCAACTTGAAGAGGTATAAGGGGTATTTGAGGATGAGGCTGGCATTCCTGGACCCCTCCACTTTCGCTGATTGTGTCTATAGGCCAGTCTCCTGCCCCTTCTTCTGCACCCTCTACAAAGGAGGAGATTGTTCTCCGGTCTCTGGCTGACCTTGAGGGATTATTCACAAATATAGGGATCACATTCACATCTCACCACCAGCACGGCTTCTGGGACCCAGCTGCAATGTAAAATGAGAGGGCAGCCTGGAACCTGGGAGGATGGGATCTTCGGATCTTCTTCTGCCTGTGCCTGTAAGGCTGGGCCTCCAGCATGGGCCCTGACTCTGTATCATGGTCCACTCCTCACACCAAATGTGTTCTAGATGCTGGGTGACCCCAATCCTACCAGATGATGGGGCATTGGCAATTTTTCCAATTATCTCAGGGTGGAGATTTCTACCTCTGATCTTCAGGGTGGAAATCCATGAGATCACTTTTCTTTTTTTCCAGGCCTTCGATGCTGGGCCTCTATCCTATCCACGTGGTTGGTGGGGCAGATTCGTGGTTCTCCTCAACACCGTCATGGATTAACAGTCTCATGCTCAGTACATGGAAAGTCCTGTCCAATTTAAGTCAGAGCTTCAGTCTCTTTTTTTTTTTTTTTGAGATGGAGTCTTGCTCTGTTGCCCAGGCTGGAGTGCAATGGTGCCCTCTCGGCTCACTGCAACCTCCGCCCCTCCAGGTTTAAGCAATTCTCTGCCTTAGCCTCCAGAGTAGCTGGGATTATAGGTGCGTGCCACCATGCCCAGCTAATTTTTTGTATTTTTAGTAGAGACGGGGTTTTACCATCTTGGCCAGGCTGGTCTTGAACTTCTGACCTTGTGATTCACCTGCCTCAGCCTCCCAAAGTGGTGGGATTAGAGGCATGAGCCACCGCGCCTGGTCAGAGCTTCAGTCTCTTATCTCATGTATACCCCTTCCCCACTCCACGGCTCCTGCTAGGGTGGGCAGCTGTCATGGGGAGGGCCTGGGCTATGGTTTCTGCTGCATTCTTCCTTTTTCCTTCTTTCCCCGTGAGGTTTGGAGTTCCTCCTCTGGTGTGTGCCTTTGACGTCTGACTTTGGGCCTTTCCCCATTGGAAACCCCTAGCATCAGTCTCTGGCCCTGGCCAGGTGCCTTCAGCTAAGGGCCTGTGACTGCCCCCATCCTGGGCTCCTCTCTACGGAAGGCCTCAGGTGGCTCCTGGTGGTCTCTCACCCTCGTGGGAAAAGTCCTTTCAAGATGACCCACTCATGGCTTCCTTTCATGGCTATCCACCATGACTCACTTTTCCCTCCATGCCTGAAGATAGCCACCCCGAGGGCAGCTCTGGCAACCCCTCATTTAGGCAGTGCAGGCACGGGTCAGCACCAGGCTCTGCATCCTCCAAAACTCCAAAATCTCCTGCAGACCCTCAGAGATGCTTCTGAGGACTCCCTCACCTGGCCTGAGATGGGAGTGAGAAGAACACCTCTCTCTTCACTGTCAACACAAGTAAATAACAAGTGTTGGTGAGGATGTGGAGAAACCAGAACCGTTGTACACTGTTGGTGGGAAGGCAAAATGGTGCAGTCACATTGGAAAACACCTTGGCAATTTAGCAGAGGGATGATCCATCCATCCATCCATCCGTCCGTCCGTCCATCCATCCATCCATCTTTCTGTCTGTCCATCCATCCATCCATCCATCCATCCATCCATCCATCCATCCATCCATCCATCTATCCATCCATCCATCCATCCTTCTGTCTGTCCATCCATCCATCCATCCATCCATCCATCCATCCATCCATCCTTCCATCTATCTGTCCATCCATTCATCTGTCCACCCATCTGTCCATCCATCCATCCATTCATTCATCCATCCATCCATATGTCTATCCATTCATCTGTCCATGCGTCTGTCCATCCATCCATCCATCCATTCATCCATCCATCCATCCATCCATCCATCCATCCATCCATCCATCCTTCCATCCACCCATCCATCCTTCCATCCACCTGTCCATCCATTCATCTGTCCACCCATCTGTCCATCCATCCATCCATCCATCCACCCATCCATCCACACTCACTGAGAACCTGCTGTGTCCTGCTCAGAATCTGGTGGGAAGAGAGATGAGTAAACAGACAATGACAACTCAACATCCAGGGCCATGATGGAGAAGCATTTCCCACTCTAGGTTCTGAAAGCAGCAGTCCAGCACCCTTTTCCTGCTCTGGGCTGTGTCTCCGCATAGCTGATATGACTCTGATGATATCATCCTCTAGACCTCAGTTGCTCTTCTGGAGTTACAAGGAAACAGCAGAAATTCATTATGTGCCCCGAACTTGAGGGCAGGGCCCAGACCAGGACACTCCTGGCCCGGGTAAGCCCTGGCTCCCTCCCTGACCAACTGTGTGACCTCAAGTCTGTCACTGCCCCCACCCCTGACACCCATCCCCAGCTCCACTGTGAAGAGACTGGGCTGGCTGCTTTCCAAGATCACTCCAAATTCTTGTCTGGGAGCTGAGACATTCCTGCCATGTGCAGAGCAGGCCATCCTGCTTCCCAAGCCCAGGGCATTTTGCGCCTCTGTGTCTCCTCCTGCCCTACTGCATCCTCCCACCTGCACTGGGCTGCAGCATGTACTCAGCCCTCCCCTAAATGTCGCACACTCATGCTCTGAGTCATAGCTCAGAAGTCACCTCTTGGGTGGGTTCCCTCGGTGCCATCAGAGCCCCTGCCCCGCGTCCCAGTCATGGAATATGCCTCGATGTAGCCCTTACCCCGTCTCATGCTGGCCCTTTTGGCACTGGAGTCTGTGGGGCACCAGACAAGCCTGAGGGGCTTGCCAGAACGTGAGGCTCCATCCTTGCAGGTGCCCCAGGACTTCCACATCTGGGGGCTCTTTTGGCTGCTCTGTGACCCCTGGGGTCCTCGGCCCTCTGTGAGGCCACGTGTGGCCACGTGACGCCCCAGACCCTGCGACAGAGGCTTCCCCACACCTCCTGAGTAGAAAGAGTGAAACAATAACAGGGCAGATGCGGTGCCTTTGCCCTTCAACCCTGGGGCTGTGTTTTTCAAAGGACCGGAAGGATCAGTAGGGTCTGAAGAGAACCGAGCCCCAAGTGCCCCACACCTGGTGTCAAGGAGGTGACTAGGAGGCTCTTAAGGGTGTGGAATCACCAGCTTCCCTGGTTGGGCCTGGCTGGGGGAGGCAGGGGTTGTGGGCAGTAAGGAGGGAGGGAATAAGGGAGCATCCACAGGGAATGCCACCCAAGACCCAAGCTTTGGCCTGCCCTGGGCCCTGGGGAGGGAGCGGCTACACCAGAGCATGGCCTTCAATCCTCCCCAGGCCAGCTGCTCCCCTCCAATGTGTGTCTGCTTTGGGGGAAGGTGGAGGCAGGTTCACCGTCTTCCTTGCTGGGGTGGCTGGGAGGGAATGTGCCTTCTCTGCAGACACTATGCAGCCAGAGAGACCCTGCCGGGTGGGAATGGTCTGGATGCAGCATAACCTCCAAGTTCATGACAAGAAGGCACAGACAGAGGAGAGGTGCACACAGCCAGAAGCCAGGGGAACGTGTGGGGGATGTTTACGTGCCCCGTCTCTTGCTCTGCTGCCCATGTCCCTCACTGGCCCTGTGGCTCTGAGGCCCGGAGAATGCAGTGCAGGGACTCTCAGCACTGCTGAGTGCCTACTGTATGCCTACTATATGTAACCTGGCACTGGGTGCCTTGGGACCTCCAAAACAAGGTCCCGTGACCCTGTTCTGGAGCTCACAGCCATGACTCAGGGCTGGGATGAGGGGCAGGCTGGTACACAATGACAGTGACCCGCCGAGGGTCTCCAGGCCCTGCAGGAGCCTCAGCCGAGGGGCCCAGAACACAGAGTGAGGCTCCCGCAGGTGACAAAGTTGGGGTTCCCCATTCTCACCCCCAATATGTGTTTATCGCACGCCACAGTGGGGTCAGCACTGCAGTGAACAATTACACACACATGTGTGACGTCACACTCTAGAAAGGACAGAGAAGGGAGGGAGTGATCAGCTCTGGGCAGCCAGAGAATGACCCTCTGAAGAAGTGACGGGCAAGCTGCGGGTGGTGGGACCCTGGGAGGGCAGGGAAGAGGGACAAGGGCTAGACCACAGCTGGGGCTCAGTGGCGCGGGTTCTCATGGGTTGTGTGAATGATGAAGGATCTTATCCTGGAGTTTGCTAAGTGCCCAGTGCCAGGCCAGGCTCTCAGGCAAGTGACCAGCCCCTGGATCAGTGGGGCTCTCACTGGGTTCAGTGCTCTGCTATTACCGTCTTTCTTTCTTTTTTTGAGACAGAGTCTCGCTCTGTTGCCCAGGCTGGAGCACAGTAGTGGGATTTCTGCTCATTGCAACCTCCACCTCCTGGGTTCAAGCGACTCTCCTGCCTCAGCCTCCCAAGTAGCTGGGATTACAGGTGTGCACCACCACACCCAGCTAATTTATTTTTTATTTTTTTAATTTTTAGTAGAGACAGGGTTTTGCCATGTTGACCAGGCTGGTCTTGAACTCCTGACCTCAGGTGATCTGCCTGCCTTGGCCTCCCAAAGTGCTGGGATTATATGCGTGAGCCACCATGCCCAGTCCTGCTGTTATCCTCTAGATGCTTTCTAACAACCTTGAACAAGGGGTCCTGCATTTTCCCTTTGCGCTGAGCCCCTCAGTTCCTTTCCACACAGCTGCTGCTCAGGAGCCCAAGTCTAACCATCCCCTCATCTTCCCGACCTCATGTGAGGGAGGAGGGAGGGGCTGCCCTCTCCGCCAGGTGGGGATGGAAGTCTGCCAGCCTCAGACTTTCAATTAATTGCCCACCCCCCGGAAGGTAATTTTCAGGACTATTTACCTCCATGTGGGCCTCAAGGTCAGTTGCCTGGGGAGTCTTTTTAGGGAGCAGGAGACAAAGGGGCCTCTGGCCTCTGTTTCTCGTGGAAGCGCTGCCTGGGATGCCCATCGCAGGTGAACAGGATGTGTGTGCCTGGGCAGGTTTGGGGCACGAACTTTCCAAGCCAGGACAATGTCAGAGCCTGGGCCACATTCTGTTGAGCATGGTTTCCCTGGGACCCTGTAGCTGGTCAATGTGGACACTGTCAAAGCAATGCCAGAGACCTTGAATGACAACCAGAACAGCCCTGCTGTGAACTAGTCAGAAAGTCAGATGTTCCTGCCTTGACACTCACAGCTCTATGGCGGGGACGATCGAAAATAACTCTAGTCTCAATTTTCCCATCTGTGCAGTGGGTGCAACTTTATCCTTCTCCAGAGTGCTGTGCTAGAGGGCTTTGTGATCACCCTGGTGGGCTGTGCGTCAGCCCCCTGCACGTTTCTTTGTTCAGTCTCTGCCTCCAGAGAAAAGCGCTATTTCTGGAAAAGGCTGCAGATGTGGGGGCCCCTGCACCTGGTGCAGAGAAAGCATTTAATCAACGTTGGTTACATCAAGGGTCCCCAACCCCTAGGCCACAGACTGGTACCGGTCCATGGCCTGTTAGGAACTGGAGGTGAGTGGTGGGTGAGGGAGCCAAACTTCATCTGTATTTGCAGCCACTCCCCATCACTCACATTACAGCCTGAGCTCCGCCTCCTGTCAGATCAGCGGCAGCATTAGATCCTCATAGGAGCGCAAACCCTACTGCGAACTGCGCTTGCGAGGGATCTAGGTTGGACACTCCTTATGACAATCTAATGCCTGATGATCTGTCACTGTCTCTCATCACCCTAAGACGGGATCATCTGGATACAGGTAAACAAGCTCAGGGCTCCCACTGATTCTACATGATGGTGAGTTGTAGAATTATTTTATTATATAATGTAATAATAATAGAAATAAAGTGCACAATAAATGTAATGTGCTTGAATCATCCTGAAACCATCCCCTCAACCCCTGGTCCAGGGAAGAATTGTCTTCCATGAAACTGGTCCCTGGTGCCAAAAAGGTTGAGACTGCTGGGTTAAATGAGGGGAGGAAGGAAAGGCTGACTGATGCGTACTCCAGGAAGGCACCCCAGACTCAAGGTTGCCTGACTCGGGCAAGGCCATGGCCAGATGCGGAGGGAGGGAGGGAGAGAGGGAGGAAGATGGGGCAGGAATGTCAAGGGGAAGAGAAGGAGTTGGCCAGCGCTCAGGAGCAAGCGATAAGTAAGCAGGGCCAAGGATTAGGAAAACCCTGAGCGGAAGGAGGCGTGGAGGGCCCGTTGCAATCAGATGGGAAACCAGATTAGATGCTGAATCAATGGAAAAGATCCTCACCGGATCAAAGGCGCTGCTGGGGAAATGTGAAAAGCTATTCAGGGTCAGGAGGCAGGTCTCGGAGGAGGGGCCCAGGCAGCTCAGCCAGCAGCCAGGGAGTCCGGGGAGCCTGGGGAATGGGGCCAGAGAGAGCCAGCCTGGGTGCCCGTTACACCCAAGGGCCCGAGGTAGCCACTCACAGGCTGTTTGGGGACAGATTTCCCAGATTTTGGGACACCTGGGCATTGGAGGCTCCTGGCTGGTGGAGAGGGCAGAGATTGGAGGGGGTGGGAACAGACTGGTCTTTATTCCCATTCCAGCGATAGAGGCACCTACATGAGCTTTTTGGGTACCTCGGGAACTTTCCCTCCAGGTTGCAAGCTGTAGCCTCTGCTAGTCTGTGGGGACTGCACCCTGTCTCCAGAATGCCAGGAGAGGCTGCGTTTGGCCCTCATACGTCTTTGCTGGTGGCTTCGTGGGCTTTGGTGCCATATAACCCCAGAGAGGCTGTGCCCTGCAGTCAGGGAAGGCACCTTTCTCTACCCGTCACTGAGTGTGGGCCCAGGCCTGGTCCTTGGAGCTCTCTAAGCATCCTCCCCAACCACATCAGTGCTGGGCCAGAGTACAGGAGCCAAGCATTTCAGGGCTGCAGGAGCAACATGGGCTGTGTTTCTCAGAAAGCGTTCCAGGGAACGCTGGTCCCATAAGACAGTCCAGGAATAGAACTTACGAGGTTAAATCAGTTTGAGAAACCCAGCTTGCTCTCTCCTCTCAGAGAGGCAGAGTAAAGGCCCCAGCAAGTTCTCTCTAAAGCCTTTGCTTCATCCTGTGGTCCCCAAACTCCCTTGATCCTATGAACATCCAGTGGAACCGGAATACACTTCGGAAAGTGACGACCAAGCTTGGCCACGCGCTCTTTGCACTAAGCGGGTGTCGGTGGTGAATGAGCTTGGCTTTCTGGCCCTCGAGCTCACGAATGGGTTTTGTCTGGCAGATGGGTACGTGATGTCCACCTCAAATGCCGCTTCCACGTTCTCCTTCTGCCACATGCCTGCGGGGCTTCACGGGAGGGGCACGCTTAGAAACCTCCCTGCTATGAGGCATAGATGGGCATCTGTTCCCTGCGGGGACCTCTTTCCGCCTGTGTGGTGGGAAGGAAAATGTCTGGGCCTCCCAGAGCAGCAGGTTCTATCCTGGCCTTATGCTCGAGGTCCCACACAGTTTCATTGAGACAGCAGAGGGAGCTTCTTCAGGCCGATGTTCCCTGGGAGGCTGGGGCCACGGGAGTCCCCTCATCCTGCCTAGGAAGGGAGTAAAGGAGGGTGGCCCAGGGAGGCCCCCTGGGCCTAGCAACAGTAGCCACACCACTGCTTCTCATGTACAGAGAAGGCCAGGAAATGAGAGGCCTGGGCACAGAGTGGCCTCCTAGATGCCCAGCCTCAGAGCTGGGAGTGACCCGGGGCACACCAGAGGCTGAGAGAGCCCGGGCCAGCCGGGAGCCATAGTGGCCTGGACGGGGCTCAGCACAGGGGGCAGACAGGGGAGAGGTCCAGTGGGTCAGAGTTGGGGTGCAGGCGGGGTGCAAGAGGATGTGGGAAGGGATGGAGTCGAGGAGCTTTGGAGTTGAGCTCTGAATGCGCCTTGGAGCCCTGAGGGCTGCTCCTGGGAAGGGAACCAGATTCATCTCTATGAGTTTTGGGCAGAACCTGGACCCGTAATGGGCAAAGTGACAGTAGCCAGGGGTCCAGAGCGAGTGGTGAGCTCCGTGGTCCTGGAGCTGGGCCCTGCTGGCTGCCAGCCAGTCAGAGACAGCATGGGGTCTCGATGGCTAAGATCATGGATGTTGTAATCTTCGTGCATTCATTCAGCACCTGCTGTGTGCAAAGCACAGTTCTGGGTCTGAAGCCCAGCTCTTCAGCTTCCTTGCTGTGTGACCCTGGGCAGGGCACTTAACCTCTCTGAGCCCTTTTCCTTACCTCTAAAATGTCTGCACTTTTCATTTCTTGGCCAGGTGGAAAGACTGAGTCTGAAAACTGGGACCTCAGACAACCTGCAAGGAGTGTGGGAATTTCAGGCCCCCAAGAGGTACTCCCTGTCCTGACCACCCAGAGGGCTGAGTGTGTGGGGATGCAGGCTTCCCTGTCCAGCTCGCCTCCAGGCCCCAGCTGTACTGTCTCAGCCTTCGTGTAACCCCAGAAACTTCCAGAAGAGTGGCCCTCGGAGGCCCTCCCAGCCTCCGGTGGGCCTGGCGCTCCATCCCACACCCACACGAGCCTGGGAAACAGTCCTGTGTGCTCTGTGACTCTAGGTGGTGTGATGGGCTCTGGGTGGGCTTGCTCTGCCAAGTGTGGAATAGGAGCACACAGGGCATCCAGGGGAGCTAGGGCTGCAGTCCTGGGGCTGGGGGATCCCTGCGGCCTGGGCCCCTCCACAGTGGCTATACGGCGTGGGAATGCTCTGGCCCTGGCTTCGTGTGCTGCGGCAGATTGACAAGGTCTGGGGCCCACGCACTGACTCTCAGGGGAGCGATGGACGGCTTGTCGGTGGGGAGTAGGCGGCCCCGGCAGGCTGTGCTGGGAACAGCAAGCCCCCCAACTCCTCTAGGCCCCTCCCTCTCCTCCCAGGCCTGTCCCAGGCCTCTGAGTTAGGGTACTGGCGGGAGTCCCCCAGGGGCCCCATGGTGGCCCTGAGATGGCAGCAGCATTATGGGCAGAGGTCAGCGCTGGCCAAATGTCCTGCGAGCAGAGGAGCCTGGAGAAGAGGATGGGGCTCGCTCTGAAAAGACCAGGAGCCTGGAGAAGGGGATGGGGCTCGCTCTGAAGGGACCTGGGTCCCCTCAGCCTACCTGGGTCCCCTGCTCCCAGGGGCTGACCCCTTTCCTCCCATCCCATGTTGGAAGGGAGCTGTTCCCAGGCCCCGGCTCTGGGGCTTGCTTGCCACGTTGTGGCTCCCACATCCCTTCCATGGCCTCTGCAGCCCCTCCCAGCCAGGCCCAGGACACCCTAGACTCCTGTCCTGTAAAAATCGCCAAGTCTGGCCAGGAGTGGTGGCTCACACCTGTAATCCCAGCACTTTGAGAGGCCGAGGCGGACAGATCACCTGAGGTCAGGAGTTCAAGACCGGCATGACAAATATGATGAAACCCCATCTCAACTGAAAATACAAAAATTAGCCGGGCATGGTGGCAGGCACCTGTAATCCCAGATACTTCGGAGGCTTAGGCAGGATAATCGCTTGAACCCAGAAGGTGGAGGTTGCAGTGAGCCGAGATCACGCCACCCTGGGTGACAGAGCAAGACTCCAGCTCAAAAAAAAAAAAAAAAAAAAAAAAGGAAAAAAAAATCGCCAAATCCCTCACCCATGCCAGCCTCCCAGATGGGCTCCAGGTGGAGACAGAAACATGATATCTGGAGAGTGGCAGGGCTTGAGCAAGCTCACATCCATTGGGATGCCTTTAGCCAGGGAGATTCGGGCCCAGATGAACTGAGCGTATTCTCTTTGCTTCGCTGCCTTTCCCTTCTGGGCTGGGATGACCCAGTTTCTGGGGCCAGAATCTCAGACCACGGGAGTCCGAAGGGCCCTGGGTGATGGTCCCAGCCAGTGGGGTCCAGAGATCCCTGGGGCTCTGAGCGGGGTGTGTCAGGGACTGTGACCAGGGACTGGGGCGGCTCCGTCTGGCTGCCTCAAAGTAACTCCAAGCTTCTCTGCCATGTATTTCCACTCCAGTCTGACCGCCGCCCATAGCAGAGATCAGAGACTGGCAGTGCCACCTCCCCGATCACATGGCAGGCCAGTGTCAGATCTGGGGACATCCCCAGACCCTTGTCTTCTTTAGTAGGGTGGGAAAAGGAGCTACTGATCTACCTGTAGCTGCCCTGACTCAGAGGGAGGAGGGAAGAATGGCAGGGGCTACCTGGTAGCTGTGATGTAGGAGCCCTGGCTTGGCACTATGGTAGAGAGAAAGGAAAGGAGCAGCCTCCACAACTTGGCTGGGGTCCTGCTTGGGCTGCCACCACTCCTTCCACCTGCCATAGGGCTGTTTCACAGCAGCAAGGACATGGGCTCCGTGAGGTGACCTGACAGTCTTCAGGCAACGTCCATACCACAGAGCTGACCCTTTAGTATGGGTGCAGTCCCTCTCAGTTTGGCTAGGCTTTGGATATTTGAGAGTCTCTTCTCCAACTAGAGTTAGATTGGAAGGAGAGCCACCGATTCACTTACCCACTTAACTTCTCATCCATCTCTCCATTCATCTTTCTAGCCTTTGTTACAACCATCTGTGTAGCCATCCACATGTCCATCTGTTCATTGATCCATTCATTTACTTGTTTATTCCTCTATCCAACTGTTGGTCATTTATTCAAAGCCCTTTCTATCCATCCATCTACAAGTCCACCCACTCATTTATTCATCTTCCATCCACCAATTTACCTATTCATGCATCCATCCATCCATCCATCCATCCATCCATCTATCCATCCATCCATCCAATCACCCATCACTCCTTCAATCATCCATCCATTCTACCTGTGTTATTCTACCATCCATCCAAACACCTATCTGTGTTTACCTTTCTAGTCCTCACCCATTCACTCATCCTCCCATCCAACCATTTATCCATCATTCGTCTACTCATCCACCTGTTAGTCCATGTACCAGTCTATCTGCTTATTGGTCATCCTTCTAACCACTCATCCATCTATCCATCCTCCCATCTTCCAACCCCACTCATAAATGTGGCACTCTGTCCATCCGTCTGTCCACCTGTACCACTGTCCATCCACTTATCCATTGATCCAGCCAAGCATCTATGGACAGATGCCACGAGGCTACCATTATTCATCACAGAGCCCAGAGTAACATTGTGTCTTGGATTATATGACTGCTCTTACTTGGTAGATGAAAACACTGAGATGAAATATGGGGGCAGCATACTTACTGGGAATAACTACTTAGGGTCAGAGAAACCTGGGTTCAAATCCTGACTCTGTCATGTCATTAGCTCTGTGGTCTTGGGTCAGTCATTTACTTCTCTGTGCCTCAGTTTCTTCCTGTGTAAAACAAGAATAAGAACATCTAGAATAGTTATAGGAATTAAAGCTAAAACATGTATTACGTTTCTTTACAACAAAATAAGTCCTTACTGAGTTTGGCTCCCTGGAGGAATGGTTGTTACAGGTGGGGCTGTGCTCATGGCTGGCTCCTGGGGACTCCCGGGCCCTGGCCCTGGCTGTGCAGATGGCCATTTGTTCTTCCTGTACAGCTGACTGGTGCCAACAGCAGGGAGGCCTCTGGGGCCATCAGGGCCATCTGATGCTTGTGGCTCAGATATGGCCCTAGCCTGCAAGGCAAGTCTGGTCTCCCCCGCCCAGGGCTGGCGGCTGCAACCTGAGCCTGCAACCCAGAGGCCTGTGGCCCATGCTCCCAGGATGCAGAGTTTCCCTTGGCTCCCTCTGCTGGCACGCCCCCACCCAAGCCCAGCCACTGGGCACAGGATGTGTGTGCAGTTGGAGCAGAACAGAAATCAGAGCTGGAGGCCTCTGAGCTGCTGTCTCTCCGCCCACCAGGTAGGCCTGTCTCTTCCCCACAGTAGGTAAATACAGGGTTCTATTTACATGGCAACGCACGGGGCAGCCAGCGGTGGCAGGTCGGTGGCTTATATCATGGCAGCGTGGCGCTTGGCAGCTCCAGGGTGCCGTGGGAAAGGGAGGTCTCCCTCATGATGTGACTTGTACCCTGGTCCCGCCCTTGGGGGTGACACCCCGTTTGGACCTGGTTGCCCCAGACAACCCAGGCAGGCAAGAACGCCTGGGCACAAGGCCTCACCGGTTGCTTGTCTGCTGGGCTCCAGCCCTTCCTGCAGGACTTTGGGGAGACACGTATTGTCAGTTGCAGCATTCACAAGGGCCTCCACCTCGAAAGACTCACCAGATGCCAACATGGCTTCCGCGCTTTGTCTCACGTCACCCTCCCTTTATAGATGGGGAGACACAGAGAAGGGTCTCAGTGTGCATAGGGTCTCACTCTGCAACCATGCTCTAGGGCCGAAGCCACTGCTCTGGGCCAACTGTCCTCAGCCTGGCCAGGGCTCTGCCTGGGTGCCCCATGGCTTTCCCAAGTCCCCTCCTCCTGGAGGATAGCGGGGCAGCCGAGTGCCAGGGGGCAAAGGACCCTTTCCCTCCTTTCGCCATCCAAAGGCTCTAGCAGCTGAAAACCGCCCCCCCAACTTTGAACCGCTCTGCCTGAGGGACTCCTGGATGCCTCGTCCAAGCCAGCTGGAGGCTACTGGCTCTGGAAAGCTCTCCCTGACCTCCAAGTCCCAAGGTTGAGGCTCCCATGAGACCCCGAGTCCACCACTCTGGACTTCAGTCTCCTCTCTGCCACAGGCGAACAATGGCTTTGAACTTGGAGCCGTCTCACAGGTGAAAGGAGAAAATCACTGCAAAACTGCTCAGTATCCCACAGGCAGGAAGGGCTCAGCACCCGAAGTGTTCAAGCCATGTTCCATGGTGGGCGGACGCTTCTACATCACCTGTCCTTGTCAGAAAGCCCTTCTGCAGCCAGCAGCTGCGTCTTGCTTCCCTTTGGTCCCTCTCTTGATGCAGGTCCACTGTGGAGAGAAGGGAAAAGCCGCCGGGCACCAGGTGGGTGGATGGGTGGACAATGGAAAGAATAAATGGACATGGGATCTGACGGCAGGAATGGAGGAAGCAGGGAGGGAAGGAGGACAGCAAGGCAGGGAAGGGAGAGGAGAAGAGAAAGCACCAGCCTTACAGCTCAGTCTACCCTGCAGTCCCTGGAGCCAGTCTGGGGCTATCCCAGCTCACCACACAGCTGCTGCCTGCCTTTGGTTCATGACTACCCCTCTCTGTGTCTAGTTTTAATTTTTTCATCTATCAAAGGGAGCATAGCTGAACTAGCCCACTCTGCAGTGCCCTTGTGAGGATTAAACAAAAGAATCATGCAAGAGGCCTGTCATGGTACAAGGCCCTCAGTAAGTGACACTTGAGTGTCCTCCCTCCCTGAGCAAGCCGGCTCCAGTTCCCAGCGAGGCCAGGTAGCTGCTCGGCCTTTCCTGCACTGGGCGTTCCCCCTACCCGCCTCCCACGCTAGCCCTCCCCGCTTGCTTGTTAAAATCCCCTGGATCAGTGCCTCTCCCAGGTATGTCCTGCTTATGTAATCACCGCCCGAGCAGTTACACACCGACTTGAGCTCTTTGCTGGCTCCTGTTTACTCTTTGGCTCAGGGGAGAGTTCCATTCAGAAGAAATTGCTATTGCTTCTCAGCCTTCCCATGGGAAAGCAGCATTAGGGAGGGGTTCAGTGAGCCAGCAGGAGTGTGGGGAGTGGAGACAGGGGAGGAGCGGGGGGAACAGGCCCTCACACAGCTCAGGGCTTGCTCCATATGCACAGCTTGCCAGCTACTTTATCTCTTTGAAAACAAAAGTCTCAAAGAATTTTTTCACATGACCTCATTTTCTGATATACCTGAATATGATTAAGAGAAAGGTAGATGATGATCTCATCCCGTTCCCTATTCATGACCTGTTACCATGTTTTGTTGCCTTTGCATTCATTCATGCATGTCTGCATGCATCTATATACACATCCATTAATCCATCTAGCCTCCCATTGATCCATTCATCTATTCATCCATCTATCCATACATTTATCCATCCATCTAGCCATCCACCTACACACTTGTCCATCCACCCACCTCTCCATCCATCCATCCATCCATCCATCCATCCATCCATCCATCCATCCATGTATCAATCCATTTATCCATTTATCTATCCATCCACCTATGCACCCACCCATCTACTCATCCGTACACACACTCACCCGTCTACCCATCCATACACATACCCACCCAACCCTTCCTTCCTTCCATCACATAACATTTGTTGAGTTAATAGTAAAAGAAATAGTGGACTGGGTGTCCTACGGCCTGGTTTCCATTCTCAGTGCAACCCCTGTGCTGAGGCCAAGTCTGGGAGTGACACCTACCCAGATCTGAGTCTCAGATATGCCATTTTCTCTTTTGTTATTGGCCAAACTCTTTCCCTCTTTGAACCTCAGTGTCCTCATCTGCAAAACAGGGCAATAAGGATTCTTGTCTTATTATTGGGAGGACATAAAAAGAATGTAGACTTGGGAGTTCTTCGAATCATGTGAGCCTCCTGTGGGGGCTCTTCAGGTCCTGTGCTTTGGGTGGGGGTGCTAAGATGGTGCAAGAGGAAACCCTTGCTTTGGGGCTTCCTGTGCAGTGGAGCAGAGGAAGAACCAGCCAGAACTGGCGGGGTCTGTGTTGGATGGAGGTGGAGAAGATTGAGGGGCCTAGGCCGCAGAGGGGCACAGCCTCAGGATAGGTCTTGGTGGCCATGGTTGAAGGATTAGATTCAGGCTTTCAAGCAGGGTAGATAGTGGCTGCATTGGTATTTTGGAAGAACCCCTCTGTCTGCTGTGGAAGAAAACTAGTAAAGAGACTTGCAGTTGCCTGACTAGACCGTGAGACTGAAGGGTAGGGGGTGACACTAAACTTCACAGACACTTTTCCTCCTGAATGCTGAAACTGTGCAGACACGAGAATCACTGATTTAGGTCTCAGGTGACCTGGATCATACCAGATCTCTGGTCCTTCCATAACATGGCATTTGTGCCTTATCTCCCCAGCCTGTGTCCCTGGCAGACATTGCTAATCAATTGCAGCTTTCTTTCCCCAGAGCCTAAAACTGTGCTGTCTACTAGGGTAGCCACTGGCCATCATTTAAATATGGCTATTTAAATCTAAATCAGTTAAAATTAAATAAAATTAACAATTCAGTTGCTCAATTGCCGCAGTCACATCGTTTCGGTCTTTCTTTTTCAAATTTAGAGATAGGGTCTCGCCTTGTCACCCAGGCTGGATTGCAGTGGTGCAATCATCATAGCTCATTGTAACACTGAACTTCTGGGCTCAGGCGATCCTCCAGCTTCTGCCTCTCAAGTAGCCCAGGCTAGAAGTGGGCATCACCAAGCCCAGATAATTCTTTATTTTTTGTAGAGATGGGGTCTCACTATGTTGCTCAGGCTGGTCTTGAATCCCTGGTCTGAAACTGTCCTCCCACCTCAACCTCCTGAGTAACTGGGGCCACAGATGTGAGCTACTGTGCCCGGCCTACAGCCACATTTCAAGTGCTACTATAACTATTGGGTTCCAGATGAGACGGAGCAAGTACACAGCATTTTTGTTGTTAGAAGATTTCTGTTGGTCTGTGCTGACCTCAGCCAGGCTCCATAGCCAATTCTGGGTCAGTGAGGAGCTGGGAAGGACGATAAGCACCCTCTGAGCCTCCCTGGGCTAAGCAGTGGTGAATTCAGCCAAACTTGATGCCTCCCGTGGTCATATCTCATGGCAGTTTTTCTTTCTACCTGAATTTTGCACATAAGGTCAGACTTTAAAAAAGCAAAGTCCTTCTGGGCTGACCCTTCTCAAGTTCACTTTCTTTTTGTCTCTCAAGAAAATTAAAAAAAGGAAGTAGGAAAAGCCCAGCTTTGCCATGTGGCCATAGATGTCACCTCAAGCGTCATTTCAGTCCTGAGCTCACCTGGCCTCTCCAGCCTCCGGAGGCCGCATGCTTCTGTTTTTTTTACATCTATTTTTAGTGCCCCTGGGTGAATGTCATTGCCGCCAGAGGCTGACATTTCATACTCTGGGAATCTTGACCTGCTGCTGTTCCGTTGTCAGTCGAACCTGCTTTGTTATGCCCCAGAAGGAAAGAACAATGATCATTAATAATCGGCAACTTCTGGAAAATCGGAAATGGAACCTCTGTGATCCGAGGCTGCCCTTAACCCCAGCTGTGCTGCCTGCAGCGAGAACCACATGGCTGGTCTCCAGAAGGCTCCACAGTTGCCAGAATGTTACACCCTGGGGCTGCCAGCTGGCCGAAGCAGGGCAGGTGGGCAGTAGGCAGTGGGCTGGGAGAGGGCAGACCTTGGCCCTCAGTCATGTGACTGGGGTGGAGGAGATTGAGGCAGAGTGACAAGAACTTGGTAATGAAAGTTTCCAACTGCATAGAGACTTGTGGCCCACCTCCAGAGAGCAGCACAGGGGACACCCTCTGGGGGCAGGGTGGAGGACAGGTGGGAAGAGGGGAGGGTGCCTTGTTCTGGGTGGGTGGCTGGGAGTCTCCCCTGGGCTAGGGAGTTCGATTCAGCCAAGTGTCTGAGCCCCTGACCCTGGGTTGGGTTCCGTGATGGATATTGTGGGACACAGAGGGGAATGAGAACCGGGTAAGTGGTGGGAATTAGTGGGGCCCTGGAGGAGCCCTGGCCAGCTGCTGGCTCACGGGTGGGGACTCGTGGCTGCAAAACCTCACACCTGCTGGCAGGGAAGACATTGTGGGTTCCCCCAACGCAGACGACTCCTTCAACCCCTTTGGGAGTGCGGACGGAACTGGGACTGGCCTGGCCTTTAGGGAAGAGGGGCTGTGCTTGTGTCTCAGGCTCAAGTCACCTTTGACAAGGGAAGCAAAGGTCTCGGGAACAATTCCTTCTTTTCACGCTGGGTGACCTGGCAGGAGCTCTTGCTGGAGCTGACGGAGGTGGCGGCCCCTCCCAGGCAGCCCAAGACAAACATGCTGTAGGAAGTTCCCACGCTCCCAGGGCCTCTCGCCTGGAGCTTTTGCAGTTACCTCCCGGAGGCTGGGGCTGTGGGGGAGGGTGGGGCCTCAGGCACCTACAGGTGAGCCTGGAGTTCCAGGCCCTGGGGACACACCTGCTGAGCACCTACTCTGTGCCACGCATTTTGCAAACATCATCTTACTGAATCCTTAAAATGATCTTCCTAAATTAATATTATGATCTTCATTTAGAAATCTAAGGCTGGGAGAGGTTGTCAGCCAGGTCTAGGGGTAGCTCAGCTCAGGCTGGAGTGTGGGGCAGGCATCAGCCACCAGAGCCCAAGTGAGGGGCAGAGTGGAGGGCCCTGGTGTTACCTGTGCTTGCCGGCCAGACTCTCCCACTCTGGGGTACTGCCAAAAAGCCAGTGTGGTCTCTGTAGCCCCGCCACCTCTCAGATTCTAGACTTCTAGGCAGCAAGTGCTCAGGGAATGCCTGTCCTCTCAAGTACGTATCTGACCAAATCCTGCCCTCGCCAATCTCCCCGTCCCCCTGGGATAATTGCAGAGGAATGGGGAGTCAGGCCCACAGTCAGGGACTTGATTCTTGTTTCCTGAGGATGGACTGGCCCTACCCACTCATTTATTCCACTGCCCACTTTGACCCCTACCAATCCATTGGTCTGTCCTTCTAGCCAACATCTACCATCAATCCATCCACACGCACTCATCTATCATCACCTTACCCACCAGCCACCCACACACACAGCATCCACCATCAATCTATCCACACTCACTTATCCATCCATCACCTTACCCACCAGCCACCCATGCATGCAGCATCCACCATCAATCCATCCACAGCCATTCATCTACCATCACCTTACCTACCAGGCACCCATGCATGCAGCATCCATCCTTCATCTCACTGCCAGTCTCTGTTCACCTGCCCAGCATCATCCATTGCTTGTCTATCCATCCACTTAATCTTCAGGAGCCTGTTTTGTTGCCCCTGTACCCACCCACTGATTTACCTGCACATCCATCAATACCCCGAATTCCTAGTGTCAGATGTCAAGTTGCAGAGGGGACACAAAGCAAGGCTGGTATTAATTCTGGGTGAAGTGACAAAAGTCAAATTGCTTAAAACTAAATCCTCTCAGTCTTGGCTTTGCAACTGTTCAGCCAGAGACACCTGTTCTTCCTTTCCTGGGAGATAGGGTGGTGTTTGGGTGGGGAAGCATGAGCTTTGGAGTCAGACCTCTGCCAGAATTGAATCATGGGTCTGCGGTTTATTAGCTGCATGAGCTTGGATGAGTTAACCAGCTTTTCTGCGTCTCCTAGAGTGTAAACTGTAATACCAGCGCCTCTTCGCTGAGTCATTGTAACAATGAAATGCATGCAATAAATAATATGTGCTACCGATAGAATTAACGATCAGTTACAGAGACTGCATTAATTATGTCTGATTGTACTGACGGTGAGAGGTTTATTTTGCCTGTAATTAAGGAATGCCAAATTGATGAAAAACAATCTCTTTATACAATTTTTCATTGTTCAGCCTTTTTTCTAAGCAGCATATCCTCCACCCATTTTCAATCATACATTTCTTCTTTGTTTGAACAGCACTGATAACCGCTTTTAGATAAAAGGAAAACAAAACTCCCAGTGGAGATAAAGGAAGGGCCTTTTCCTTTGTCAGCTATCCTTGAGGGGAACACGCCGTGCTCCATGTGATTTTCCCATTGGAATGTGAAAAAAGAGGTGTGAAATATTTGTTCAGATCATTTCTCATTCATGAGGCATTCCAATAACCACAAGCGGTATTGGCCCTTTCACCCAGGCACACCCAGGAGGGAGCAACTAGTTAGTCTGATTAATCTGCGTCTGTGGGAGTGAAAGGGTCCTTCCGGCTGAACCGGGACAAGGACACTCATGTTCCACTGGTGCCGTGTGTCCAACCACGCCAACTGCTTGCCATAGTCACCGTGTGGCAGAGCATAGCCTGGTCTGAGGTGTGGCTGTTTCTGCTTCTTGCTGGACTTCAGAGGCTGAACCCGAGGCTCTGGTGTGTTCCTGACACATGTGGCTTTATTCCCTCTCTGGAAGAGAAGCAAATATCCCATTTCAGAGGAGGAGACTGAGGGTCAGAGTGGATGTGGGAAACTTACTCAATGTCACACCCAGAGGACACATTTCAGGTCTGACACCAACATCCAGCTCTTGCTGCCACAGCCAGAAGTGTTACCATTCACCTGGTCACCCACCCCCAGGTCCCTGGTGTGTTTCTGAGCTGGCATGTGTCTGAGAAGGACACCTCCCATGTCCGCACACCCATAATGTTTCCAAAATGTGATTATGGCTTAATGTGAGCTTCTCAGTTGAGACCCAGGCTCAGACCGGGTACCACGTCTGTCTCCTCTCAGTACAGCACTCCCACCTGGCCTGTCCTTCTCCTCCAGAACATCCCAAACCCAGTCTCTTGGTGTCTTTGATGCCAACACCTCTGTGTGAGTCACCTCTAGTCTTGTAGCAGAACAGACTCCTAGCAGGAGTTTTGGATGACACTAGGTGTGGTAGCTGATTCGAAATGGCATCTACTGATCCTCGCCTCTCGCATCCTTGTGTAGCTTCCTCCCATCTTGAATAAGACTGAGCTTGTAACCAACAGGATATTGTGGAAAGGATGCAGTATGACTCTCTAGGCCATATCATAAAAGGCCTGTGGCTTCTGTCTTTCTTTCTTCAATTACGATGTCCCTCATGTTGTGAGGATCCTTAAGCAACCACTAGAAAGGTCCATGTAGCAAGGACCTGAGGTTTCCTGCCCACAGCTGTGTGAGTGTGCCATCTTGGAAGTGGATCCCCTAGCCCCAGTCGAGCCTTCAGATAAAACTGCAGCCCTGGCCAACATCCTGACTGTGACCTCCTGAGAGACACTGAGCCAGAATCACCCAGCTAAGCCACTCCCAGATCCCTGGCCCACAGGAACTGCAAGAGGTAATTAACGTGCTGAGTTTGGGGTCATTCGTGATGAGCAACAGATCACCAATGTATGTGGTGGGAATCCTGCTCTGTGTTTTAGTAGTTGAGTAGCCTGGATCAGGTGACTCCCTGGGAGCCTCAGTTTCCTCCTCTGTCAGACAGGATAGAATTCATAATAGCTCCCTGAGAGATCCGTGCTGAGAACTAAATGGTGTTCATGTCAGGTGCCCTGCACTGGGCCTGGCCTCCTGAAGTCCATATGATTATGCTGCAGTTATTTCGTTGCAGCCACATTTGCCTGTGTGGGCCCTGGCTTTCCTGCGTGGGCATCAACACCCCACCAGCAGGACACTTTTTTACATGCCTCTTATGCCCTGATGTGCACACTCTCTCACACACATGCTCACGCATGCATGCTCACACACACACTCACACAATCACACACACACACAACCTCATGCACTCACCCAGCCCAGGGCTCGGCACAGTGCTTAAGGGAGCACAGTGGGTTTTTGGTCACTGCTGTAGAACCAGTGAATGAAGTGAACAGTTTCTTTTTCTTTTTCAATTAAAAATGTTGCCAGATGTGGTGGCTCACACCTGTAATCCCAGCTCTTTGGGAGGCTGAGGTGGGCTGATCACTTGAGGTCAGGAGTTCGAGACCAGCCTGGCCAACATGGTGAAATCCTGTCTCTACTGAAAATACACAAATTGGCTGGGCGTGGTGACATGCACCTGTAATCCCACCTACTTGGGAGGCTGAGACAGGAGAATCATTTGAACCTGGGAGGCAGAGGCTGCAGTGAGCTGAGATCCTGCCACTGCACACCAACCTGGGTGACAGAGTGAGGCTCCATCTCAAAAAAATTTAATCGTGGTAAAATACGCATAACATAATATTTACCATTTTAATCATTTATTAGTGTATGGTTCTGTGGCATTAAAGTACATTCAACCATCATGATGTTTGTACAATCATCATCACCATTCATCTCTAGAACTTTCTCATCTTCTAAACTAGAACTCTACCCGTTAAAAGCTAGCCCCTTCTTCCTCCTTCCTTAGCCCCTGGCACCCACCATTCTGCCTTCTGTCTCCATGAATCTGACCACTCCAGGGACTTCGTGTTCGTGGAATACCGCGGTACCTGTCCTACTGGGACTGGCTTATTCCTCTCAGCTTAACGTCATAGCGGGTGTTGGATTCTCCTTCCTTTCGAAGGCACAACCATGTCCACAGTGAATGGTGTTTCCCCTGGTGTTCCCCGCCCTCCCACTGTGAGATCTTTGAGGGCAGGCATGATGTCTCCTGTTTGTCTGTCTCCAGCCCCTCTCTTGGAACCTGGCTCTGAGTAAGCCTGATACAAGAAGTACTTGTGGGAGAAATGAAGCAAGTCCAGCCCCTGGGGTTTGTGTCCTGGTTCTACCATTCCTTGGGTGAGGGTCCAAGGCAGGCGTCTTGTTCTCCTCCGGTCTCCGCTTCCTAGTCTATAACATCAGGATGGAGACCCGTTCACGGGGCTGCCATAGGCTTCAAGCCTGGTGACCGTGCTCAGAAACAGTGGGATGCATGGGGGACGCAGAAGCTCCCTGGCTCATCCCCTGGCTCCCTGGCTTGTCCCAAAGCAATGACACCCATTTGTCTGACCCAAGCCTGATTCTGGTCTGCCACTCCGGCAGGAGACTGGGGTGGTGGTTGTTGCCTTAGTTTCAACATGGTGGCACAGGATACTTTAATTACTGCCCATCCCCTGAGATAAGGCTCCTGGGTCCCACATTCCTGGTACCTGGTAATTCCATCGATAAGCCCCTGGGGCCAAGCTGAGACGTCTTATGCCCAGGAATGCTGGGTGAAAACCACAGCCGGGGAAGAATTAGATCCAAATTCGCAAGGTGTAATTTCAGCTATGCGCTGATAACTTCTCTGGTGGCTACAGGCTCTGGAATTCCAACTATCTGCTGAGGCAAGCGCGAGGAAAGAGCACTGGAATTGGAGTCAGGAGAGCCAGCTTTGTGCTCAGCCAAGGCTGTGACCCCGGACAAGTCATCTGATGTGACAACATGGGCTGCAGGAGCAGACAGTCTGGATTAAATCTCGGGTCTGCCACTGGTTACTGAGGCGGCCTTGGGGACCTTGTTGAGCTGCTCTGTGCCTCAGTTTTCCCATCTGGAAAATTGGGATAATGATGGTTTCTACCCTTTCCATGGACCTAAGTACCGTTGAGCTTTTGTGGCTTTATTCCTCTAATACATATACAGATGGAGAATTCGTCTTTCCATGGTGGGGAGCTTCCTGAAAGGGTTCCTTCCAAATCTCCAGTAAGCCCAGTCCCCTGAGCTCCGGACAGCCGACCTCTACCTGCATCCTCACGTGGGTGGCTCGTGGGCACCATGCACCTGGCATTTCCCCCATGGGCTCTTGTTTCAGCTTCACTGCCCCTGATTCCTGTCCTTGATTCTCCCTCAGCAAATGGCCATTGTCTACCCAGGTGCTCAGGCCAGGACCTCGCCACCCTCCTGTCCTGCATCCACACACACGGACTCAGTTCATCACCCAAGACCAGGGGCGGATCTTCCCTCTGTGGGGTCTCTCAAATCCTTTCACCTAACTTACTCAGATGATGGCATTTTAGTTAGGCCACCGCCTGATTGAGTCTTGGGAGGGACAAGCACTGGGACACGAATCCTGTCTGGAAGCAAGGCTCAGGGGCTCCTTCCCCAAGGAGGTGGGCACAGCTCACGCTGAGCCCAGTGAGGTTGCCCTGGAGGCCTAGGTGTTTCCCTGCCTCCATCCTCACCTGCTGCTGTCCATTCTGTACACGACACCTTTTGAAGTCCTGAAATCGAGCTGCCATGGGGCCTCTCTGGATACACCTGCCCTGGCTGTCACACACCAGCCTCGCTGCATCCCTCCCAGTGCCTCCAATGACTCAGGCCCTGCCGGCCCCAGGGCCTTTGTACGTGCTGTTCGTCCTGCTGGGAGTGGCTTTGCCTCCATCCCACACTGCGGGCTCCTTCTCAATCTCAGGGTTTCCCCGGAGAGCCTCTGCACCGCTTTTCCTGGGCAGGTGAGGGGCTCTATTCTTGCTCCTCACTGGCTGTTCCCTTCACTGACACATTTTATCATTGTTGATTTGCTTCCCCACCTTCAGAGTCTGCCTCTCCCACTAGAATAAGCTCCACGAGGGCAGGGACTGTGTCCTTGGGGGTCAGCGGTGTCTCCCACAGTGGTGCTGAATGGACACTTGTTGGGTGAATGAGTGAATGAATGAATGGCTAGGAATGATGACCCTGGGCTGCAGGGAACAAGGTTTCTCCAGCTGGAGTCCAGTCACTGCCTCAGCAGTCTCCACGGGTGCCCGTGTCCACCCTGGACCTGAGGAAGTGGCCGCAGCGTGCACCGCTGGACCGGGATGACGGAAGGCCTGTGTTGGGGTTGGGGCCAGGGCTGTCGTCTTTTCTCTTTTGGTTTCCCCACGAGGCTCTGCAGTGAGCTTGGAGGAGCTCTTTGTGGGCCTCCGCTCTCACAGACACCCGTTCACTCCCACCTGTCCCTGTCCTGAGGCCCTGCCTCAGTCTGGCCTAGCAGGAGTCTTCTGCACTCCTGACCGACCGCTCCGTCAGACGCCCGGGGCAACAGCGTTTACTTTGCCTGCCATGGCTTCAGGGGACAGTGGATGGGGTCTCCCCCGCTCATAGGGGGTCTTGCAGCTGTTCCTATAGGCCCATTCCTGTCAAATCTGACCATGTCACTCTCAGCCTAGAACACTCAATGGCTCCCACAGCCCTCTTGATGAAGTCGTTGCTATTTGCCATAGCCTTCCAGAAACTTCTTGGCTGCCCCCTCCCCATTCTTCAACCTCACCTCTTTCCATCCCTCCATCCCTCGCCTCTCATCATCCAGGGATCCTGAACACCCTGTGCTTCCCCAAACCTCTCCCGCTTCCAGGCCTCTGCACACACAGCTGCCTCTGCTTCTCCAGCCATCCAGGAATGGGCCAGTGACAGCGCCCTGTGCTTCCCACACCGTCACCTCTTCTGGGGTTCAGAGGGTTCAAAGTCCCACTTCCCAGTCTCCCTGAGACCATCGAACTCGATGCCTGCAGGTCGCATCCAGCCTGCGGCGGCTGGAACCAAATGTGAGTGCTCTGCATTCCTTCCCACGGCTGGAGGCGGCCCAGATCCTCGGGCCAGTGCGGGGGGACGCCCATCAAGGATGGCCTCTGTGACAGTGTGACGAGAGTGGGGAAAGGTCTTTGCAGCATGAGGGTTCTGAGGTGTGCGGGTGTGTGTGTTGCATGAGCACAGCCGAGCTCATCCAGGCTCACTCAAGGTCCTGCTTTAGAGAGACCTTTCCCTGGGGAGTTTGCTGGTCCTGCCTGGGTGGTATCAGGTTTCCCCTCGGCTTCCCCAGCTCTTGGCCTTTGCCACCATGGCCCACTTTGCTTGCATAGCCCTCTCAGGGGACAACCTCCTGGCCTGGCTGAGGGAGCTCTGGGGGCGAGCCCCGGGCCCACCCTGCTTGCATCTCCGGCTCCAGGGCCCTGCTCGAGCCTGGTCCTCCTGGGGCTCATGCCCCGCCTGCTGAGCCTGCTGAGAGACTGCCCTTGGCAGGCCCCGCTCCCCGGTGCCCGCGTGCACATTCTTCCTTCCAGAGGAATGTCCCAGACCCAGGTTCCCACAGAGGTGCCTGAACTGAGGGGAGTGACTCTCTGGACCCTGGCTGTTGTTCTGCTGCAGAAAAAGCCATTCTTTTGAACTCTGCTGAGTGAGCTCACAAACGGGGCATAACCGAGACGCGGGAATGCCTGGGTCGCCGCGCAGTCACCGGGCAGGGCTGCCCTCCCCTGTGGGTCAGCAAAAACGGTGTCAAGTGAAACCCATTCTAATTAAAGGGAACATTAAGCAGGGGCCTTTTAAACATGGCCATTTCCTAAAGTTCTCTCTTGATACCAATTAATTCCCAGAGGAAGGAGTGGAGGTGAGGGTGGGGGGAGGCAGCTGAAAGCCCTGGGAGAGCCTGGTCCCCCACCTCCAAATGCTCACTCTGCATTTATCTAGAAATCCATCTCAGCAGTCATTTAAAGACCCCAGGAAAACTTCTCCAGGCCCCAGCTCCCCAACTGTTTAATGAACGCTGCCCCACGCCACCACCCTCCCCCCACTTCCTGGGAAAGAGATGAAAACCAGAGGGGCCAAAAACATCGCTGAGATGTGAACTGGCCGAGAGATGGTACTGGGGAGGATTGGTCAAGTGGTGGCTGGGTCGCATAGATCCACCAACCCCCTTGCAGAGGGGTTGAAGAAGGCATTCCTTCGACAATAGTAAAAGGTACATTTTTAGAAACCAAGAGGGTCTTGCTTCTGTGAGTTGGGACTGAGGGTGAACTGGACACCTGCCTCTGTGCCACCACCATGAGAAACAAAAAGGAACCAAATCTCTGTTTCCATGCATTCTGGGAGAGAGACTCAGAGACAATGGCTCTGGTCGACATTGGTGGAGTGACTTTCATGTGCCAGGTACTGGCACCCACCTGGTCAGCCCACCAGGATCTGACCCTCCTCTCTGCCCTCTTGGCTGAGATAGTTGGAAAATTGCAGTAACTACCACCAAGTGCACCATGTACGTCACTGTGCTCCAGATGATAAATCATGCACCCAGCCTTGCTCTGCCTCCGTTTCTATGTGTGTGCGATAGACAAAGACAGAAAGACAGAGAGAGGAGGACAGCTGTCTCATCCTCCCTGTGTGCTAGTTACTACAATTTTCCAACTCTCTTGGCTGAAAGTAGCCAGAGAGCAGAAAGGAGGGTTGGACTCCAGTGGGCTTCACATAGGCTCCATGATAAGGCGAGGAGTTCATCTAATTGAGAAGAGTGGTTCAGACCCCAAACACCCTGAATCCATCAGTTTCCTGAGCATTAAAGTGAGGATTCTGCAATCAATTAGTTATGTCTGCCATGAGAACAGCATGGCACAACCGTGGGACCTGAGCAGGCGCTGCTCTAAGATGGAAACTGAAGTGGTGTTTGAGGAAAAATTATGAAAGCAACTGGATAAAGCCATTGAACTTTCTTATCTCAAGGGCCTGAAGTAGCTTGTGACATGTCCTGAGATAAGAACCCACACTGTCCCAACCCATTGCCTGGGTCACCCGATGGCCTCAGACACCTGTGAAAGCTAAACCCAAACCTGTGAACCGCACCCTCTAGCTTTATGGCAC
Source organism: Macaca fascicularis (assembly GCF_037993035.2). Taxonomy (NCBI): domain Eukaryota; kingdom Metazoa; phylum Chordata; class Mammalia; order Primates; family Cercopithecidae; genus Macaca; species Macaca fascicularis. Next base: position 5,367,457 of record NC_088388.1, on the reverse strand, counting down.
CACTCCCAGCCTCCAGCCTCTCCCTTGGGCCCCATGTGGCTGCCAGCTCACTGTCTATAGTGCATTTCAGTTAAGCCATCGTCTGAGTAAGCCTTGGAAGGGGCCAAAGCTGGGACACGAATCCTGTCCGGAAGCAAGGTCCAGGGGCTTCTGGCCCAAGGAGGTGGGCACGGCTCACGCTGAGCAGCCGAGGCTCCCTGATGTGCCGTGTCTGCTCCAGCCTCTGCATGCACCTGTTGCCTCTGCTTGGGCTGGTTCCCCTCGCCTGGGCAGCCTGGAAAGCTTCTAGCTCTGCAGCACTCACAGCAAAGCCCCCTGCCCTCCCTGGCCCAGCTCCTCTGAGCTCCAGCAGCCTCTTGGATAGCCCCATGCTTTGCACTGATTTCACTGTGTTGTAAACAATCTGTATGCGAAGACTCTCTCTCCTGGGCTCCATTCCTGGGGCCCATCACAGAACGACTGAGTCTCACCTTTGTGCTCACCCCCTGCCAGCCATTGTCTCTGAGTCTGTCTCCCAGAATGCATGGAAACAGGGATTTGGTTCCTTTTTGTTTCTCATGGTGCTGGCACAGGGCCAGGTGTCCAGGTCACCCTCAGTCCCAAGTCACAGAAGCAAGGCCCTCTTGGTTTCTAAAAATGTACCCTTTGCAATTGTTGAAGGAATGCCTTCTTCAACCCCTCTGCAAGGCTCTGGAGGACCTTGGTTTGCTGAACTGCGAAGTAACCGCTGAGCTAAAGCCAGCCCCTCTGGAGGACCTTGGTAGGTGGCTCTACCAGTGTGGATGGACAGGGTCCCTCTCTGCCCCAGGAGCAGCAGGGGCCTCCAAGCAGCCTTCTGTGTTGCTCCTTGTGGGAGAAATTCTTACTTGGGGCTCCAGCCAGCAAAGCAGAGAGGCAGGTACCTGTTTTAGTGCTATAGGGCTTGGCCTGGACACCCTCTGTCATGTGTGTGATAATCATAGCACAACGTCGAGATCAGCATCTGATCACCATCCATGGCTTCTTAAACACGTACTATGCGCCAGGCACTGAGCTACGCACTTTTTAATGCATCACTTAGTTCACTCTCTCACAACTCGCTGGCATCAATCTTGCTTTACTGTTGGGGAACGGGAGGCCCAGAGAGGTGGTGCAAGGCAGTAATTTGAACCAAGGCCTCCCTCCTGCTCTCCACAGCTCATGCTCTCACTGTGGCACCTGCTAATTCTGTAGCACCCAAGCAGGTCTGGGTGGGCTACCCTGCCCCCATCCCAGGAGGAACCCAAGCTTCAGGAACCTCCTCAGGAAAGGCCCCACGGGCCATGACCTTCGAAGATCCCCCAGAGGCCACCTGCAGGCATACCTGTATTAGTTATCTGTCGGCATAACAAATCGCCACCAACACAATAGCTTACCACAACCCCAGTTGCGGGTTCAGAGTGCTGCAGGTCAGACATCCAGGCAGGCACTGCTTGGTAGGTCTTCTGCTCGTGGTCTCACGTGCTGAAAGTCAGGGTGTCAGCCAGACTGGGTTCCTTCTGGGGGATCTGGGGAAGAGTCTGCATCCACACTAATTTGTGTTGTTGGCCGAATGCAGTTGCTTGCAGTTGCAGTTGTAGGATTGACGTCCCTGTTTCCTGCTGGTTGTCGGCTGGGGTCACTCTCAGCTCCCTTGGCTGCCCACATTCCTTGCCACGTGGGCCCCTTCCTTTCCCAAATCAGCAGTGGTTCTCATCGTCCAATTCCCGACTTCCACTTTGGGAACCAGATGGAGAAAACACCCTACTTGTAAAAGGTTCATGTGATGAGGTCAGGCCCATCAGGTTAGCGTCCCTTTCTCAAAATGAACAAGTCAACGGTGCCATCAAACACAATCCTATCATAGAGCAGAGTTCATCATATTCACAGTGGCAGGGACTGTGCAGGGCATGTACACCAGGGCTGTGGGTCTGGGGACCATCATAGAATTCTGCCTCCCACAATTTTAAAAATTAATTCAGCATCCATGCTTACTTTTCCAGAGAAGATCGCACCATATTGGGCTGCGGTGGGGCATGGAGAGGACCACTGGCTTCACACAGCCTTGGTTCAGAATCCTGGCTCGGATCTCCAACAACTGATGTCCTCGAAGAAGCAGCCTGACTGTTCTGGGCCTCAGTTTACTCATCTGTAAAATGGAGTGAGGGCCACTTGGCAGGGCAGCTGGAAGGTTAAATGGGATCATGCAGGTAGAAATTTTGGCAGAGCCTGACCCTGGGGGCCTGGGCAGTAGATGATGCTGCTGTGCACGGTCCTTTAGAACAACCCAGCCTTCTGTTTTGTTTGAAGTAGGGTGGGATCAATGAAAAGCATGTTTTTAGGCTCAAACACATCTGAGTCCACATCAGGAATCTTCCAGAGTCCAACTGTGGCCAGCAAGGCCCTGAGCACTGGACAGGAGACATGCCATGTGCTGACCAGTGCCCACATGCTGGTGGTTGCAACCTGGGCTGGCTGCTCACCAGTCACTCACAGTGGGCAGGGTCAGGGCCCAGTCTGATCCCTCAGAGCAGGAGGGTTGGGCATAGAGTCGTGGCAGGTGGAACATCATACACCCATGCCATTGGAGCTGTGGTCCCTCCTTGGCAGTGCTCTGAGGGAAACTGGCACACCTGTCCCCCTCCCTTTAGAGTCTTTGGCTTCCTCATTGTGTCTTAATGCAAAAGAGCAGCCAGACTGGTATGGAGTGCTGCTGGGAGGACTCCAGATGGGAGGAGCCTTTTGGCTCAGACAAGGAGTGTCAGAGAATGGGTCACAAACTCTCTGTAGGCTAAGCCAAAAGCAGTAAAGGTTAATGTTAGGAGCAGGTCTTGGTGCAACTGCCTGGGTGTGCCTCTGGGTTCCACTGCTAACTTGTTATGTGACTGGGCTACTCTACACTTTAGTTTTCTCCTCTGTAAAATGGGAATAACAGTAGTCCTAGCTTGTAAAATTGTCAGGAGGATTAAATGAAATATTGTCGGAACACCACTGACATGTGGTGCTTGTTCAGTACAAGTTATCCTCACCATTATCATCATTACCACCACCATCATCATCATCACCACCATCATCATCATTACCATCATCACCATTACCATTATCATCATCATCATCACCACCATCACCACCATCATCACCACCACCATCATCACCATTATCATCCTTACCATCATCATCACCACCACCATCATCACCATCACCATCATCATCACACCACCATCATCATCACCACCATCACCACCATCACCACCATCACCATCATCACTACCATCATCATCATCACCACCATCACCATCATCACACCACCATCACCATCATCACCACCACCATCACACCACCATCACCATCATCAGCACCACTACTATCATCACCATCACTGTCATCTCCACCACCATATCACCATCACCATCATCACCAACATCATCACCACCATCACCATCATCACCACCACCATCATCATCACCATTATCATCCTCACCATCATCATCACCATCACCATCACCATCATCACCACCATCATCATTATCACCACCCACCATCACCATCATCATCATCATCGCTATCATCATCATTACCACCATCATCACTATCATCATCACCACCATCATTCTCATCACCATTATCATCCTCATCGTCCTCCTCATCATCATTATCACCATCATCATCATCATAATCATATAATCATCATCATTATCATCACCACCATTATCCATCATCATCTCATTATCACTATCACCTTTATCACTATTACTGTCATCGTCATCATCATCATCATCATTACCATTTCCTTTCCATCATCACTATCACTATCATGATTACCATCATCAACGCCATCATTATCACCATCATCACTATCATCACCATCACCATCACAAACTCGTCATGATTTAACAGGTGGGCTGGCACTCTGAATGTTGAAGACAGAGGGAGAAAATCAAGCTGGGACAGTCAGATTTCTACAGTCCTCCCTAGCAGGACCCAGGTGGGCTGTTGGGGGTCCCAGAAGCAGATATCAGCCCAAAAGATGAGCTTTGATAATCAGAGTGAGGTTATGGTGAGACTGAGTGACACAAAAGAATCTAGGGTTGTTGGAATGCTGACAGCAGACAAAAGTGAGATGAGGTGTCTCCTGACACCATCCCCTTCCATCTGCTCTCAGACGGGGCTCTTTGGAGAGGATCTGCCAGGCGAAACTGAGGTCTTATGCCACCTCCACCTCTACGTAACCTCAGACAGGCTTCATCTTGTCTCCTGGCCTCAGTTTCCTCATCTTTAAAATGGGGACATATCAGGATCTGCCCTCAGCAAGTTGCTGGGGGCCTGCCCTGAGCAGCCGGTAGGTGGCGCTAATGGCTGGTGGTTGGGTGGGGGGAGGCTCTCACAGGGGCTCTGGAGGCCCCAGTAGGGCACTGGGGAGACCTTCCCCGATTCCCTGGGGGCAGAGCAGAGCTCTTGACTTTGCAGGAGCTGCAGATTCTGCCTTGGGTATCTTAGAAGCTTTGCACAGGCATCTCCAGCTCAGCAGGAACCAAATGCCATCCTGTCTCCCCACCTCACTGGTGTCACCATCTTCCTGGGAGCTGTCCGCATACCCCTCTCCTTGGCCCTCACCTTTAATTTGTCCCTGAGTCCTATCAGGGTCACCCTCTATCTCACCACCATCTCCCATCTAGGTGAGCATGGGAACCTCCTCTCACACTCCCTCCAATTCCCCTCCACTGCAGTCGGGGGGGGCTTCTAAAATGCCAAATATAGCCCAGTCTCTGCAATTTGCAGGGTCCCCAGCCCTCGGGATAAAGTCCAAACCCCTGACAAACCTGTGAAGCCCCTCGAGGCCCTGTGGGTCTGAGGCTAGCTCTGGGCTGCAGCCCTGTCTCTGGTCGCAGTCCAGCTTCCACCAGGGTCCAGGGGCACTGAGCTGCCATCCCTCTCTCCCCTCTGCTGGCTCCTCCTGACTGCCCATCTTCCCCTGGCCTCTCTATGCTTCCTGCTGGCATTGATAACAGTATCCTGGAGAGCTGGGCAGGAGGGCTGCCTTGGGTTCCTACTGTGTGCCCCACCTAGTGCAGGGCTTGACCCTTAGCAAGTGCTCAGTACACCCATGTGGGATTGGGGGGGTGAGGGTAAAGGGAGGAGGAGGGAAGGGCCAAGAGCTCCCTGTGCTCAATGAAGAGTGGGACTTGAGCAAGTATCCGTTTTTAGTACCTCCCAAGATGTGTACAAGAGGCCTGGGGCCAGCAGAACCCCTTGCCCCTGCCCATCCCCCTCCAGTCTGTGGGGGTCCACTCCCAGCTGCCCAGCCGTGGGGCCTCCGTGGCTCAGCTCCTCATCTGTTAAGTGAGGACAGCGGTCGTAGCCCTCACAGCGAGACCACGTGGGTTACATAACTTGTTCTTAGGGTTCCTAGCTTGCAAGAAACCCCTAAGAATGTTCTATACTCCTAGGCCCACTATTATTCTTAATATTACCCGGGAAACGGTGGAGAAGCGAGTAAATAAATGAATAGGTGAATGAATGAACGAATGAATAGCACCCTAGCCCCACGGTCTCCTGGGGCTTCAGGATCCTTGAGGAGGTTGGCTGTGTAGGTTCCCCTCAGGTAGGACCCAGGTGAGCTGGGGAGTCTTAACTCACCCAGGGCAGGCCTTAAGGTTGGGCATAACCATGTGTGGGCTCTGCCCTGGCCTTACTTAACCAAGAGAGGGAAATGCTGGCAGAGAAGAAAGTCCTGCCCAGCAGACAGCCCCATATACCTGGGCTAGACCCACCCCCAAGGAGCCCCACCCACCTAGGCTAGCCCCACCCCAAGGAGCCCCACCCACCTGGGCTAGCCCCACCCCAAGGAGCCCCACCCACCTGGGCTAGCCCCACCCCCAAGGAGCCCCACCCATCTGGGCTAGCCCCACCCCCAAGGAGCCCCACCCAACTGGGCTAGCCCCACCCCCAAGGAACCCCACCCTACTGGGCTAGCCCCACTCACAAGCGGCCCCACCCACCTGGGTTAGTCCCACCCAGCAGGCAGCTCCGCTTACCTTGGCTATCCCCCTCTGAGTTCTTGACTTGATTCTCCTGTTATTGTCCTGCAAACCCACATCCCTACAAAGCAGGAAAGTGTGCCTGGGAGAGGCCATGTGAGTGGGGAGCCAGCCCAAAGCCAGGCGTCCAGGGTCTCCCTCACCTGAAGCTGACTTTTTCCCCACCTTGGACAGAGGGCGAGAGATGCCATCCCCACTGAACCCAGTACTTTCACCAGCCATATTAGCTCCCACCCACCCCCCTGTCGTGGAAGCCTCGGCTGTCACACCTGCAGGGCCAGGGCGTGCATGGCCTCAGGGATGGCCTGTTCAGCTGCTGAGTGACTCGGTCCTGGTGCCTCACCACCTGCTGAGCTCTGTGTGCTTTCTGGGCACTTCTGCTCATTGCCTTTGGGCTCAGTGAAGAGTCTGGAGTTTATCCGGAGTGAGGTGGTCGGGCCTTGGTGAGATCTGAGCAGGTAAGAAGCAGGGTCTTTCTTATGTTTTAAGGAGAGCTCTGTGGCTGCTGGGTGGGGGATCAGCTGGAGGGGCAGGAGGGCAGCAGGTGACTCATTACAAGGCTGGGGTCATCATCCTGTGAGAGCCGGGCACGACCAGTGCAGGCCGGGAGGGGTTGAGGGTACAGACCAGTAGGACCCACAGACGGCTTGGGAGTGACCAAGCCTCTGCTGAGCTGCCCAGGGCCCCTCCCACCTGGAGCCCCCCAAGGTGGTGCCATACAGCCAGAGGCCTCCAGGCCCCACCCAAGACAGCCCAGCCGGCTTCTGCCCAGCCACTGTCACACACAGAGGGCAGCTGTCCCCACGGTCCCTAGAGGCGGCTGAGGACCACGGTGCGTGGAGTCGTCTGTGGCTATAAACCAGGAGGAGAAGGCAGCCCACCCCTTCCCCAGAGACGGGGAGGCTGGGGCTGCCTCGTGGATTTTGGCAGGTCCCAGCTTCCAGGATTGTGAGGTGAAGACGTGAAGGGACCCTGGAGGTCATGGGGACCCAGGCACAGAGCGGTGGTCTCTCATCCTCCCCATGGTCAAGGAGGTCGGTGCCTTCCCGGGGTGGGTTGTTTAAGGTAGGATCCTCCTTCTCTTCAGAGTCCATTCAGGAGCAGGAAAGTTCATCTCAGACCCTAAATCCAGCCACATCACGCCACGCTTAACACCTCTAACAACTTCCCCCGGCACTTAGGACAGCATCTGGCTCCTTCCCTCGGCTGGTGGCCCTCAGGGTCTGCGTCACACACACCCCAGCTCTCCTGAAGGGTCTCTGCACTCGCTGTTGCCTCCGCCTGGAACAGTCTTCCTCCTGGTGTCATCGTCTCCGTGGTGCGTCCTTCCTGACCTTCCACCTCCACCAGGTGCCAACACTGCCCCGACCCCGGTATCCTCTTCTTGCCGGTGGGTGAATGCCACCTGCTGATGTCTGATTTATTCATTGGTTTTCTTGTCTGTTGTCTGACCCCACCGGGGACAGGGACTGGTCACTCATGTTCATCCGGCAGACCAGACACTTCGTGGAGGGCTCCAAAGCTGGCACATCCCGGGGCCTCCTCTCTCTCTCCCAGGCCCTGTGTGTTGCGGTGAAGAGGAGCATTTGTGTCTCTGTGGTTTGCTGCTGGAGCTAATGACCTGGAGAGAAACAAGGGAGACAAGGGTGTCCAGACAGGTGCGGGGCTCAGCCAGGAGGCAGAAGACGTGGATGTGTCCCAGGCCAGCGCCACCAGGCACTCTGTGTGGCACTGGGAACAGGAATTCTGAGAGTTAGTCTGTAAGGGTGGCGGGCATTGCTCCCCTGGGAGAAGCCTTTCCAGTGGGCGCTGAGCAGGCCATTAGCTCGTGTCCTGAGGAGGTGCATGGGTGGCCTGGGGTCTCCACGGAAATTATGTGGGCGCGCATGGGTGTGGCTCTGTGTTCACGTGGGCGAGGACTTCTGACCGGTGCCAGGGCACTCTGCATGACCCTGGCAGAATCAAGCTCTCCCGACTGTGGAAGGGGAAGAAGAGCATGCGTGACCCCCCACCAGCACCGCACCCCTCACTGCTCCACCTGGGGCTGCCTCTGGGGGTGGCTGGGTCCTGGCTGACTGTTGTGACAGTTGAGGCCAGGGGTGGGGTGGGGCATGGGAGTTAAGAGGACTGGCCAGGTGGGGCACACCGTGTGCCCAGCCCCAGTGTCAGGAACTTCCCCCTCCTCCTCCACCCCCTTGTCCTCCTCCTCCTCATCATCCTCACTTGTTGAGGACGTCCTGTGTGCCAGGTGGTTTATATGCCCAGCCTCATTTAATCCTCAGAATAACTCCATGAGTTAGCTGCTAAACCCCCCCACTTAACAGATGAGGAAACTGAGGCCCAAAGAAGCTCAGCAAGTTGCCTAAGGTCCAAGTTTCCTCTCCCAACTCTCCTACCCTCTCCTCTTCCTTCTCCTCTCTCCCATTCTTCCCTGCCTCTTCCTTAACTAGACAATTTTTTATCGAGCATCTCCCAGGTGCAGGCATGAGCCAGGTGCTGGGAAGATCATGATGATCCAGCTCCTTCTGGTCCTTTCCTTAGCTGGTTAGAGGCTGGGAGGACACACAAGTTCAGCTCCAGCCAACTGGGGCATTGGTGGTAGCCCCTGGAGAACTTGTGCAATGGGGCTATGAGGCTGAATCTGGCTCCAGGAAAGCGTGTTGCAATCCACGAGTGATGTCTGCCATGCGCACAGGCATGGAGAGTGAGGCACCTGTGCTGTCTTCTCGTAGACCCTAGACTGGCGGGGCCTCTGAAACGCACCCAGACACTGTGCTGGGTGTGCTGCATAGCCCTCCTAACCAATTCAGTATTTTTCTCTCCATTTTCCAGGGAGAAATCAGAATCTAAGGTGTCAGAATGTAAGGTTCCTGTTGGAACCCAGGCTCCAGGGTCCCTGGTTTTCTGTGACATCATGCTGCAGGACCCTGTTTCTCTCTTTGCTTTGGCTGCTGGGTAGCTCAGAAGGGAGCTTTAGGCTTGCTCTCAGGCACCACATTAGCTCAGGGGTTTGGGCATTTTTGTCGCCGGCTCCTTTGGGCTCCTTGTCCTCCCTGCTGTGCTTCCCGAGGAGCAGGGCCGGATGTAAGTTATCAGCTATAAATAAAACCAAGACTTCCGTTCTGGCTCTCACTCTAGTTTCCTGGTGCATTTTTTTTTAAGTTCTTAATCAAGGGAGGGGGTACTCCTGACTGAAGATGACATCAGCATCAGCTGGCCCTGGGGGGCAGGCCCCCAGCCCCCAGGCCCGTGTGGTCCCTGAATGCCCCCATTATGAGGGGGTAACCTCATTACACAAGACGTGCTGCACGGCGGAATTTCAAATGGGGTTTTGTGGTTTCTGCCCTTTGCAGCAGAGCACACACAGGCAGCTGCGGTCGCCTGGCTTCCTCTCCCGCCGCAGTCCTGGCGCCTGGCCAGCTGGTGACCACCCCTTCCACCATGAGTCAGTTTCATTCTTAACTCTCTGACTCAGGTCCCTTTAAAGGGACAGCAGAATCCATTCGTTCCAAGCAAGGAGGGAGGGGTGAAGAACCTGCCTGGGAGGGGAGTTGGGGGTTAAGAGGAAGCTTGGGGGTCCCAGGCAGGCGGCTGGGTGAGCAGCCCTGCCTCACTCCCCTACCCCAGACACCCAGGATGGAGGGGCTTTCCTGTCTAATCCAAGGGAGACGGACCTGTGACTTCCCCAAAGCTGACTGTCTGCAAGGCAGGAACCCCCAGTGTTCAGCAATCTTCCTTTCTGTCTGGTCACAAGCCCTGCCCAAGCTCTGGGCTCGGAAGGTAATGGGGGCTTTGCGAGCCACCCCCAACGCCCCACGTGCCCCACTTCCTTCTCATCTTTGGCTCCCTCATTCCTTGTACTTCCGTCGCAACGACCTCTGGAGTTCCTAGAACATCCTGAGCTGCTTCCCCGGGCTGCCCTCCCTGCCACCTGGCATGCACATCACTCCGCTCTTTGTGGGGGTCCCATCTCCTCCTTCTGAGCCCAGCTGTGTGCCACCTCCTCCCAGGTACATCCTGCCAGTCCGTCACAGCAACCTACTGACCTCCATAGTAGCACAAGGAACAACCCAAACTCTGTTCACCTTGCTCCCCATGTTAATGGCCCCCAGCATGAACTGTCCGCTCCATGAAGGCAGGGCCCTGCTTGTCTTGTTCACAGCACAAGGCTGTTCACACAGTCGGTGCTCACTCAACATTCCTGGGATCAATGGGAAATGACTGTCAGGGAACTCTCTGCAGCCGTCTTTGTCGAGGGCCCCAGATGGGGTGTGGGTGGCCCCTCCCTGTCCAGATGGTGTTGGAGGGGCTGGGGGCCCGGCGTGGCGAGCAGGCCAAGGCTGCAGGTGGACGTCCCTGGGACTGGGGCTGCTGGGGGCCAGGCTGCAGTTCCAGCCCAGGTCAGGTCTCATGTGAGGCCTCTGTGAAACAAGAATTTCTCTCTCCATTTCCTTCTCCTGTCTGACTCACACTTTCGTTTTGAAGTTCCCCCTTTCTGCCAGCGCTTCGCCTGAGGTTACGGAGTGGTCAAGCGAGGCCGGCAGGGCGTGGAGACCCGGAGGAAGCTGGGTTGCAGTTTCATTCACAAAAACACGACCCGCCCGCTTCCTGTGTCCTGCCCGGGCTGCACGGCTCCCAGCCCTGCAGCCAGTTCACAGGGTGTTTGCAAGTTTGCAGGGGCCAGTGAGGGTGCTCCCGGGGTTTGAGAGGCTTGAGTTTGTCCACCCCAAGGCCTCCGTCAGGACCCCCCTTTCCCGACACTGTGCTTCTGTCTCCCACGGTGCCTCCCAGCTCACCCCGACAGGGGCCTGGCGCAGAGCCTCAAACCCAGGATTCTATAGGAGCTGAGGGCTGGGCATGAGCACCTTGGTGCTTCCCTTGGCTCCACTGACCCATCCTTGCTTCAGCACAGAGCTGGGAGGCCCAGGGAGGATGGCCTCTGCTGACTGGTCCAGCTCCCTTTGTGGTTCCCACCTCTCAGTCTGGGGTGGATCCAAGGTGGAGGGAAGAGAAGGGGCTGGGAGGAAAACTACGCCTGTTGGGGCACAGGCTTCTAAATCCAACCTCGTATCTCCTCCTACGAGTAGCTTCCAGGTGTCCACAGGGAGCCCGGGGTCACGTGGGCATCATTCGTTCTCCACGCGTCAGATGATCCTGTGGTCCCTCAGTGCCAGGCCCCCCTGACCCTCTGGGCACATTGGTGACTTTGATGTGGTTTCCCCCCCTCCCATGCTGCCAATCTGGTGGTGGAGACAGAACAGCAGTCCTGGACAGTAAGGATGCCCAATGCCACGTGCCATGTTAAGGATGCCCAGTGCCACTTCCCCTTAGCAGGGGAGATGCAGAGGAGGGGAGGACACACAATCTGGGCATCACAGAAGCCTCCCTGGGGTGGGGGGTGTCCGAGCGGAGCCGGAAGGATGAGATACCAGGCAGGGGAAGGGACTGGCTGGGAGGAGAGGCAGGGAGGGGTCTGAAGGCAGAGAGACAGTGTGTGCACGGCTTGAGTGCAGGAGAGCCCCTGGTGTGTCGGAGCTGGAGAGGACTGTGTGGAGGGTCTGGGTGGTGTGGAGCGGGGACGGAGGCCAGGCCAGGGGGTCAGCCAGGCTGAGCGGCTTGGACATTTTATGGAGGATGATGAGGAAGCCCTGCAGGCCTGTGTGCTCGGCTGGCCCCGTCCGGCTGACCACAGCTTCGTTCAGCACAATCCACATGGCACTGCTTTGGGGTCTCCGATCCAGGGTCTCATTTCACCCTGGTGCTGCCCCTGCGAGGAGGCGTTGTCTCTCCTTCGGCAGTTGAGGAAACTGAGACCTGAGAGGCAAGTTCTGCCCAAGGTCATGCAGTAGGTGCTCGCAGAGTCATCCGAACTGTGGTCCAGGGGTCTCTCGCCACCCTCCCTGACCCTCTGGCCATGGCTGCTATGGGGATGAAACCGTCACAGGGGCAAGGCACTTTGAAATGCAAAAGCTCTACGGTGTCATGATGATGATAAAAACACAACAGGAAGAACGCAACCCATTTCAGTTTTATGAGGCTGAGCTGCTCCTCCGGAATTCCCTCTTTTCCGGGGATCTCAAAGCACTGGGCAGGTCCACAGACCACTCCTAGAAGCACTGGGAGCCAAGCTCAGGCCAGGCAGGAAGTGGCAGGCACTGCTCATTCTCTGCCGTCCCAGTCCTCCTCCCCTCAGCATCGACCCCTCTCCCCAAGTCAGCTGGTACGAGAATGAGGAGCTCGGGTCCTCCCTATCCCCAGCAGGTGAGGAGCAAAGACCACCAGCAGCAGGAACAGTACTAAGGACTCCACCATCCTGGAGACAGAGAGGGGTGGAGGCATTGGCCGTTCCGCCTGGTTTAGCGTTTTCTGGGTTCAGCTCCTGTCTGTCCCTTGAGACTATGAGCTTCTGAAAGTCATGGACCATGCGTGTCTGAGTCACTGTGGCCTGCTGGGATGAGCAGGGCTTGATGGCTGGAGAGGAGGGAGTAGGGTGTGGAAGGCTGGGGGTCAGGGGGAAGTCACAGGACTGGCTACCCTGTCAAGGCTTCCTAGGGCTTGTTTAATGAATAAGGAATTGATGGATGAATTATCCACTAACTGAGGGGTATGAATTGCAGACGGAGATGTGGAAGGATAAATGGATAAATGAATGTGTGGATGGTCTAAAGGAAGATGGATGAGTGGGTGGATGGATGAAGGGATGGGTGGATGGATAAGGGATGAATGAACGCAGGGATGATGGATGGATGGATGGACGGATGGATGGATGGACGGATGGATGGAAGGGTGGAAGGATGGATGGATCAAAAGGTGTAAGATAAATAAATGGATGGAAGGACGGATGGAGGGATGAACAGATGGAAGGATGGATTGATCAATGATGGATAAATGTGTGGATGTGGACAGATGGATGAATGCATGGACAGATAGATAGTGGATAGATGGTACAGGGGATTGGTAGAAAGTGAAATAAGCACCTGGGTCATCTCAGGCATATGGGCAATGTGAGTCGCTTCTAGCAGAGACCGTGATGGGACTCGCTTGGCTTTACAGATGGAGCCTTGGCATGCACAGCACGATGTCCGCGTCCTCCACCAACTAGAAGACCAATGATTTGGCTAGGGTCATTTTCTTGGTTCAGCCTTGTCAGCCCCATGACTATGGCGAGTCTTCTGCCCTCCTGGTCTTGGTTTCCCGTCTGGATTATGAGGATTTACTGGATGAGATGGGCCTCTATGGTGGAGTCTCCAGATTTTCCTAGGAGGAGGGGCAGCACCCCTACCTCTCTCTTCTGCTCACAGGTCTTCCCTCACTCCATTCCCAGGCTCAGCGCAGGCACCTGCCATGCACCCTCTTCCCCACCAGTTTCTAAATGTCTGGGCACGAAGCCAGCAGGAGAGATGGGCCCTGGGGAAAGGGGAGCTGGCCCCTGCTGCAGGGTGGGCAGGCTGGGGGCCACTGTGGCTGCAGACAGCTGCTCAGCAGGCCCTTGGCAGGCTCCAGCTGAGTCACCCTGAGTCACCACTGTCACCTCCTACCACACATTCCTTCATTCATACAGTGTCTACCCCTGAGGCCACCTCCCTGAAATCTCACTGGGCAGTTGCCAAGGGTGTGGAGGGCACTCAGGCCTGCCTGATGGGCCCTTGGCAGGGAGAGAGGGCTGGGCAAGATGACCTCCGGGAAGGTGTGGACGCCCTCTGAGTCCCTTCCAGCCCGGGAGCTCTCTGACCTCACTGGGCTGGATCCCCTGCAGATGGGAGGGCTAGGTGCCTGTCTCCTTGAGGCCCCTTAGCAGTCATTTGGAGGAACACTGGGCCCCTCAGCTCACTGAGATTCACTGGGATTAGGAGACGAGAGTGACTCACCTGCCCCCCTTGCCTGTCTCCTCAGCAGCCACACCCAGGCTAGGCTCTCCTGCAGAGGGCCTGTGGTCCCTTTGCAGTGAACCAGGCCAGCTCTGGAGTGGGCAGCCCTGCTCTGTGTCTGTCCCAGCGCTTCCCTGCTGTGTGGTGTGGGGCAGGCCATGCACAGCTCCAGGCCTCTGTGTCCTCGTCTGTAGCCGGGGTGCCACCAGGCAATGCCTCTGGTGACTCGCGTGGGCACCTGGTGCTCCTCTGTCCCTCCTGGGGCCAGGGGTGTCCTACAGCCCTTTGACCTGCAGGGCTCACCTCTGGCAGGTCCTGAGTCCTGGCATCAGATGCCACCAGGAACACAATTCTGGGTCTGGGAGGTGAGCCTCTCTCCAGCTGGAAGCCTGGGCTACACTAAGAGCTTAGGGACCCAGGGTGGTGACCCCTGAGTGCTGGGCTCCCAGGGGTGGGAAGAGAGAGGCCTGGGTAGTAGCCTGGTCCGCGTGCAGTAGGTGCCAGGTAGGGCAGCTGCTGGGAACCCGGCACGGGGCCCAGGGCCAGGCTGGGGCTGGTGGTCTCAGGGTCCATGAGGCCCATACATCAGCCTCTGAATTTGCCATGGCAGGAACTTGGGACACAAGAAGCCAGCACCACTGAACACCCTGTCCTTTTCATTCATTTCCTCTCCCGCTAACCCTGGTCAAGCCTTCTGTGGCAGGCACCACTCTGCACTGAGGATTTATGTCAATGAAATGGACTTGGGTCCCTGTCCAAGGGGGTCTGCTGAGGGGAGACGGAAGACAGGCAGTAACCATAGTCACATGGCCTGGCCTGCTATGGAGGCAATCAGAACCGTGGGAAAGAGAAAGGAGAGTGAGGGAAGAGGGTGCTCTCTGAGAAGGGCTTTGGATGGGATCAGGAGGGGCAGGGTGAGCAGGGATGGGGGGTGTCTGGATGGCGCACCCCTCTGTGGAGCAGTAGGGAGGACGGCAGAAGGGACCAAATCTGGGAAGCGGTTGGATCCTGTACAACTGCCCAGGGAGGCTGACATGGCACCCGTTTTCTGGGATGGCCCCATGTGCTCTAGTGTGATTCTTACAGGGCTCCCTTTTCCTCTCAAAGGACAGGTTTATTGGTCCCACCCTTGCATGACTTTTTAAGGCCTTTGTCTTTCACTTGAATGAATCGGGGAGCGGGGGAAGGATGGGTCCGACTCAGGCTGCTGAAAGGATGCTGTGCCTGCCAGGTTAAGGAGGGACTGGGGGACGGGGTCAAGGGCGGATTTATGATCTGTGATCTTAATATCCATTTTCTGATACCCCTCAGCTCTGGGGACACAGAGATGGGGCACACAAGGTCTTCCCTAGAGATTCCCTGATGGAGGAAGGACACACAAAGGCTGATAAACACCATAAAGGACCTGCAGACTAAGGCCCCGGGAGCTTGAGGAGGGAGCAGCCAAGTTGGGGAGGAAATCCAGGAAGTCTTCCTGAAGGAAGCGGTGTTTGAGGTGAATCTTGAGGGCTGAGCAGCAGATTCCCCAGGCCGAGAGTCAGAAAGAGGGGAAGGTATTCCAGATAGAATGACAGATGGCAAAGGCTCAGGCGTAGGAACAAAACACCAAGCCCTCCCACTTCATTCATTCATTCATCTACTCATTCATTCTCCACTTCCTTCTTGTATGCACTGTTTACCTGGCACCATGCTGGCCCTAGAGAAATACTAACCCCACTCCTCACCCGCTCTGTGGCACTTGTCCAAGGAGGGGCTGGCTGTGGCCAGGAAGCCATCCTGGTTTAGCAGCCTGGCAAGCATCCCCCCCTCCATGAAACTCTGGATCCCAACAAGGCTACATTTGTTTTGTATTTGAAATTCCACTAATTTTTTCGTGTCTTTGCATTAATGATTCCTCTTTAAACATCAAAGGGACCCGTAGGGCATTTTGACTCCTAACCTTTTTGTATGAGAAGCAGCTGATCATTATCCCACGGCTCCAATGATAGGCTGCAGTCAGTTCGGATTCCCAAGATTACAAAAGGAAATTCAGCTAATTATAGTTTGATAGAAATTATAGTTCTGCCGATTCCTGATTGACAGGGTGGGCTGGCAGGAATCACTGTGCTCTTTGATAAGATTTTATTAATCTCGCGCAGGAATCTCACAAGTGCCTCATTGCAGGAGAAATTTCCTTCATGCCTCTCTCCCATGAAGAACCTGCTCATATTATCCCCGGAATAAATGGAGGGCCTGGAGTATGTGGGTGCAAGAACAGAGGCCTGGGAGTCAGGAATCCTGGGTTTGTATACAGTCAGTAGTTTGCTGTGTGACCTTCCAAGGTTCCTTTGCCCCTCTGGGCCTTCATCAGAAGGCAGGCAGTGTGGTACCTTCATTAAGAGCACGGGTTCTGAGCTCAGGCTTTCTAGCTACATGTCCTTGGTCACCTTGCTGATCTTCAGTTTCTTCCTCTGTAGCATGGACATGACGAGAATAATAATAATCCCCTCTACATGGTTGTGGCAGATCACTTGAGGTCAGGAGTTCGAGACCAGCCTGGCCAACATGGTGAAACCCCGTCTCTACTAAAATTACAAACATTAGCCGGGGGTGGTGGTGAGTGCCTGCAGTCCCAGCTACTCGGGAGGCTGAGGCAGGAGAATCACTTGAACCTGGGAGGAGGAGGTGGTAGTGAGCCAAGATCACGCCATTGCACTCCAGCCTGGGCGACAGAGCAAGACTCTGTCTCAAAATAAATAAGTAAATAATAAAAAATAAAAGAATTAAATGAGCTAACACATGTGAGCTAATATAAATAAGCTAAGATCCAGGATGGACGCAGGGCAGTGGGCGTAGTGGGAGAGCTTGGATGATACCGCCTATTTTATAAGGAAGTGGCCCTCTTGAAAGTCGGGGACAGCCAGGCCTCAAGCAGAAGCTGCAGACGACTTCCACAGTTCCACATAAAACCGAGCTCTGCGACGCTCAGGGCAGAGACGGGGCAGGATCACATCTAACAGACGGGCAGCTGGAGGTGTGGGGAGGCTCTGGGGCATGTGCATAGTCACACGGGGGGACGGGGGTGGCAGGAGAGATCTCGAATGTTCTCGTTCCCAGTACTGCCCCCAGAGACCTCCCAGTGTGGACCTTGCCCAGAAAAACACACATGGCAGAAAGCTGGACTCATGGCAACACGTCCCCAGAGCCTTCTCAGTTCTCATAGATGTTAGTCCATGTGGACACTCTCTCCTTTCCGGAAAGACCCCAGTAACAGATATGGAGAACATCGAGGCCCTGAGTAGTAAGGGGCCTGACCCACAGGCACAGAGTTGGGTGCTGTGGAAATGGCCAGAAGCTCGGGTCTCCTTCCTTCCCACCACACCAGTGGGCGCAGGATGCTGGCAGGTGACTTGGGGATGCCCCTTCGCTTTGCTGCCAGGAAATTGGCTGCAGAGTCCAGGGCTCATAAAAGCAGCCAGTTGAGTGAGAACGCACTGGTTCAGAAACCAGTGGGCCCCTAGCTCCTCACAGTGGGCTCCCTTGGCCAGGCCAACAGGCCATGTCTCCCAGCCAACCTTGGGTCTGGCCCCCAAAGATCCATTTCTATTTGCAAAGTGCCTTCCCCCCACCATGTTCAGCAGCCTAAGCCCCAGTGACCATTGGCTGACCAAGATAAGGGCCATCTCTACTCCCTCCATTCCCCAATACTCCTGAGGCCCTGTGTACCTGCCTCATGATGCGGACTAGGGTCCCCAAGAGCAAAAAGAATCTAGCTCTTGTCTTGGGAACCCTGGCAGGATTTCCCAAGTCACCTGAATGCCCAAGTTATTACAGCCTATGTTTGCCCTGAAGAAGAAAGAATCAGACTGAAAACAGAGCAGGTAGTAATGGGGAAGTAAAGACTGAGGTCCTTCCAGGACCCCCAATGCCTTCATGTCCTCCCACTGGGGTCCAGTGTCCCCTCCCCTCCTCCTGTGCAGGAGCGGCCCCTCTGAGCCTTGATTCCATCCTTTGTGAGGTGCAGTGACCAGTGGTTGCCATGCAGGGGATACTTGCTGAAGTGCTCCATGGTGCCCAGCACAACACAGTGGGCAGAGGGCAGTCCGTCAATACCACACGCTGCCCTTGCTGTTCACGGTGAGTCTTATCTAGGGCAGTGCAGGGCTCCCTCACATCACCCTTCCTTGGCCCCAACCTCAAAACTTATGACTTGCTTTCCCCTTCCCACTGTTTTTGGTCAGTGCCAAAGGACCAGGCAGGACCAGTGCCAGGAAAAGGACTGGGACATGAACGGGCTGCTCGTTGAAGGTCACACATTTGCAATTTGATGGAGACAACAGGGGTCTTCATGTGCCAAGCAGAGTAGCTGTGTAGCAATTCTGGGCACCACAGCAGGTGAGGATGGGGGCTTTGCCGGAAGACAGTGCCAGCTCCCACAGAACCTAACGAGGCTGAGCAGGAGGGGTCCTCCGTGCTTAGATGTAACACAATACCCTCGTTTTCTAGATGGGGAAACTGAGGCTCAGGGAGCTGGCTTGTCTTCTCTACACCCCCGGGTGTGCTGGGGCAGACCTGTACCTGTTATTCTGGGGCCCAAGTTATCCCTGCAGTCCATGCGGGTGGCAGAACAGCCAGATGAGCACTGGGGCCAGAGCTGGGGCCAGCTCTCGGGTTTGGGGAGATGCTGCTGCAGGTCTTGTGCTAACCACCGAGAGACTCCCAGCCCACCTTCGCTGTTCCTTTCACCCTGGCCCCTTGGGGGGCTCCGGGTCCTGCCCAACCAGGCCCAGGAGGGGTTGGGACTGGCCAAAGCAGGAGGCAGGATAGGAAGCTTCCTCTGGTTCCTCTCATGGCGATCACAAGCTCCCCAAATTGTCCAAGCCGTCTTCCCTCTCCCAGCTCAGAGGTTATCTCTTCCAGGAGGTCCACACGTATTGTCCTGGCCAGGAAGAGCGTCTCCCACACCTTCTGTGCCTTGGCCGTGGTCCTCGTTACCATGTCTTGTGGATTCATTATTTTAGTCAGTTTTTGGCCAAACTCCTCTCACACCTGAGTGCACAGCTTGTGCCAGGAGCACTGCAAAGCGTGTGCTGTCCCCACCCCATCCACGTGGCATTCGGAACCTGACCATTCCCTGCCACCGCCCCAGTCGTCTCTGGTCTGAGCTGCCCTGGCTTATTGCAGAGGCATCTCCATGGCCCGCGATCTGTTAACATCCGAGCCTCAGCTCTGCCCTTCCTCTGCTCACCCTCCAAGGGTTCGTCTCAGACGAGACAGCAAAGTCCGCCGCAGGCCTGCGCCTTCCAACCTTGTCTCACCTCTCCCGACCTTGTTCCTCCGCTCCAGCCACTCTGGCCTCCCTGCGGCTGCTCATACTCTGTGGGCAGCTGATACCCCAGGCCTTTGCCCTGGCTGGGCCCTCTGCCTGTGACGCTCTTTCCCAGACACCCATGTGATTTGCTTCTTCCTCTTCTTCAAGTTTTTGCTCAAATGAAGGCCTGCACAGTGAGCCTCCCCTGGCCCCCTATTTATAGTTGCCTCCCCCCAGTATTTTGGAGCACTTGGCACCATCTGACACGCTGGACCTCTGTCCGTGAGCAGGCCAGCTTCTGAGTGGCAGGGATTTGGGCTGTGCGTTCCCTGCTCTCACCTCACTCCTACAACCATGCCTGGCACATCATAGGAATGCCAACAAGCCGTGTTGTGTGAAGGCAGGAGCAGCCCTGTGGGCTGGGTCATACCATCTCCTACACTATATATGTGCAGAAGCTGCAGCCATGAGGTCCGCTTGAGGTTGCTGGGCTCTTGCTCCTGTGGGTCTGAACCCAGCTGGATGTGACTGTAAGATCCAGTTTTTCAAAGGCTCCCACTGCCTTCCGTGCACAGTGTGCTGCCTAGCACGGGAAGTGGAGCCCGCCAGGCAGCACCTGGGATATGAGCTGCTCCAGGGATGCCCTGGGAGGAGGGAATGGAGGTGCCTCCCAGGGAAGAGGTTCCTGGGCTATGATGGGGCAGGGGGTAACTCAGCTTCCCCTAGGGTCTGGGAGTGGGAAGACCATTCTGAGAGGGGGAACAGCACTTGCAAACATGGCTGACATGCAGGTCGGGGCAGATTTGGCAATGACTGCCTTGGGCCTGATTGGAGGTCCTGCGGGGGTGGGTGGCTGTGGGGCCCCCAGGCAGGGCCTGGAGGAGGCGGAGGGGTGTGTCGGGGTTCTGATGGGCCACTGGGAGTGGCCTGAAGTGCACTGGAGCAGGAGATGGCATTGTCAGGGTCCTGTTTGAAAGACCCCTTTTCTGATAGGAGGAGGGAAGACTGCCAGGTGAGTCAGGGGTGGTGGCAGCTACCTGGACAGAAGCCAGTGTGGGGCGGGAGGCACGGGCAGATATGAGAGCTCAAGGAGGGACACTCTATGTAGCTCAGTGACCCAGGTCTCAGTGTGTCCCCAGGTTTGCAGCTGGGGCAGCTGGAAGCAGGAGAGGGACCTGGGTTCCTCTCACGAGGATCACACGCTGCCCAAATTGTCCAAGCCATCCAAGCCAAGAGGTGGGTTCCTTTTGCAGTGCACTGAGGTTGAGCTGCTTATGAGACTCCCACGGGTGAGGCAGAAGCCTTGGGCTGCTGGCATAGCAGCTCCGGATTCAGGGGAGATCTTGGCCAGAGAAAAAGATCTGGGGGTCCTAGTGTTCACATAGTGACTTCAGCATGGAGGGGGCAAGGCCCCTCCAGAAGCGAGTGTCTGGAGGAGAGAGGGCTGTGGCCTCCACTCCAGGCCCAGCCAGCCTCTAGCAGGCCCTCCCGCCCACAGCACCTGCCCTCAGGTCCACAGGGGGCTGCTGGCACCTGGTTCACTGGGAACGCTCCAGGGGTCCTCTGTCTGCTGCCTGTGGTTTCACAGACTTGGCCATCAAGACAGGATTGCTATTATTTTTCACCAGAAAACAATGTATGGATTTTGGGCTCTTGCTGATGATTCCGGAGGAAAACAGCTGAGAGGATGTGTGTTTTCAAGGGAACATTTCTCTTTAGACTCCGTCCACTCGGTGTCCTTTTGGAAAACCACAGGGAGGGCTGGAAAGAGTCTTAGACTCGCGTGAGGGGCAGAGGGAGACCAGGTCCTTGTCCCAGCTCTGCCTGTGGCTCTCTGTGGGATCCCATGAAGAGAGGAGGAACATTTGAGATGACCCTCATCTCAAATGCGCCTAACCAAACATGGCCTAAACCAAGCAGGATGGCCTCCCTGCCCCTATCCTGGTCCTCCACGGGCCGTCCCCATCTCATGGAAGGGGGCCAAGCCTCACACGCGGGTGTCACACATCCTTCTGGGGATTCCTGTCCCTTGTATCTCTTGAATCAGGCTCTTAGATTCTTCTTCTTCATTCCATCATCGTAACCTCCTTCCACGACTCTCAAATCTGTCTCCTTCTCCATATCTCCACCGCCGTCTCTATGTTCCCGTCTGCCTTTGGCTCTGCACTGTACAAGTAGGTGGCCCCTGTCCAGCCAATGCGGGCCCTTTGCATACTGGTGTGAGGGCTTCTAAGTCTCGTTTTGGCTCTCAGCCCAGCCTCTCCCAATCTCCTTGTGTCCTCCCACGGCATGTGGGAAAAGACTAGGATGATGGCGTTGGGGCCACAGGGGTAAGTCCATTGTCCCTGCACTTCAGGGATCTGAGCCCCGTGGGCCCCTGGCACGAGTATAATGTTGAAAGGAAGCCTGGAGAAAGCCTCCAAGAGGACGGTACATTAGAACTGGGTCTCGAGACATGGGTGTCCGGGTCGTAGGCGTGGGAGAGGACATGCAGGTGGAGAAACCAGGTCCTGACTCGGCCTGGATGCAAGTGCCAGGGGCTGTTCTCTCTCTGTCAGCTCCAGGACCATTCAGGGCTGGCACAGAACTTGAGAAGGAATGAATAACAGTTTTGGACATTATGCTGACATTCAGTGAGTGCCTACTGTGTACCAGACCCTGGGTTATGTATTAACTTGCCAATCCTCCCAGTAACCCAGATTAGTCCCAGGTTGCAGACGTGGAGGTGGAAGCTCAGAAGGGTTCAGTCACTTGCTCAAGGCCACACAGTGAGGGGGGCAAAGCCAGGCCACCTGCTCCAGACCCCAGGCATGGATGGGGGTAGAGGGGAGTCCTGGGCCGGGGGGATCCTGGCTGCCGCTGAGCAGGGTGATCATGGAGGTCCCAGGCTCGCTCTTGGCCATGCCGAGTGCTCCCTTCCACTGACTGTGGCTCTAGTCCCGACAGGTGTCTCTATTGACGCTACAGCCCCCACCTTTCATTGCCTCTGGGATGAAGGCCCCTTGGGCTCCTAGCTTTGGGACAGGACTGTGGCTGCTCCCTGCCATTGGCCTCCCACTGAGACCTCGTGCCCACTGTCTCCCCATGCTTTGTGGCAAGCCTGTGAGTCAGCGTACCCATTTCACGGCAGGGACACAGAAATCCCCTGAAACCAGGGACTTTCCCAGCACAAGAGCGTCCAGGACTAGAACCCAACTCTCTCTCGGTCCAACCACCTGCAGAGTGACCCACACGGATAGTTGCCAGCCCTCACTGAGCTGTCCTCTGCCTCCTGTTCACACTTTCCCATAAGTCACAGAATCCTCCAGGTGACCCAGTGATGTAGGCACTAACACTGTTCCTTCCTACAGACCTGGAAACTGAGTCACAAAAAGCAAGCTGCTTTCCCAGACCCCACTGCTCTGCTAGGTGGAGGCCAAGGTGGTGTGTGATCCCAGGCCGCTGCTCTGAACTTCTCCACACCACACCATGCAGAGGAAATAAGAGCTGGGAGAATTCTGCCTTCAGGCAGAACGTGTTATTCCCAGAAGCCAGGAGGAAGGAACCTAACATTTGTTGAGCACCTACAAAGTGCTGGCTGATCTCACAGCATTACTTTGCAAAGCGAATATTCTTCATCTTATTTTACAGACGAGGAAATGAGACTCAAGGAAGCAGTATTGACTTGCTCCAGGTCACCTAGCTAGTGACGACGTGAGGAGAGGCAAGATTCCCCCCAGCCTGGGACCCCAGGGACTCTGCCTGGATGCCTGCTCCAAGCTGGCCCGTCCAGGGAGGCTAGCTCTCACTAGCAGGGCAGCCTCCTTCCTTCTCCCTCCATCCCGCCTCGGGAGAATTAAGTGGTAAACGTTTTCAAAGTCAACTGTCAAAAGAAAATGGTTAGAGGAAGGAAATGTGCAATTAGGAGCTTCAGAGTAATTTTCATCGTGTGGTTTGAGCTCGACTGTAAACACTCAGGAAGGAGAGAACGCGGCTGTTTCCCCCCCGGCTGGTTTCCTGCCAACTCTGCTGAGTCCCAGAACCGGGTGGGCTTCAGGCTGAGGCACCAGCAGGGAGGCCGGTGGGCAGCCAGCCTCGGACTGGGGAGGTGCTGGGGTCTGTGGGATGCTCCCATTCCCAAGAGAAGCTTTTTCCAGCAGAATGTGCCAGCATTACATAAAGGAAATATTAACATTATAATTATAATTCTGTTTATTTAATTAAGTTATTAAACAGGCCCAGCCTGGGGTGGGGCAGGGGGGAGAAAAAAAAACCCCATCTTTTCATTCTAATTGTTTCTCCCAGGATGTAATTAGAGCCTTATAGAAGGAGTCAGAGCCAGAGAAGGCAGGGAAGGCAGGGAAGGCAGGGGCTCTGCCAGGCTGGGGCCAGGCCTGGTGCACAGCTCCGGGTAGGCTAGGCCCGGGGGTGCAGGCTGGCTGTGGGAATGCAGCCTCTATGAGGGCTGGGACTCGGGCCTGTGTCCCCATGCCTGGCATGTACTAGGTGCTCAAGAAATAGCTGTGGAAGGCCTAGTGGCAAGCCTGTGAGTCAGCGTACCCATTTCACAGCAGGGACACAGAAAGCCCCTGAAACCAGGGACTTTCCCAGCACAAGAATGTTCAGGACTAGAACCCAGCTCCGTCTCGGTCCAGCCACCTGCAGAGTGACCCACACGGAGAGTTGCCAGCCCTTACTGAGCCGTCCTCCGTCTCCTATTCACACTTTCCCATAAGTCACACAATCCTCCAGGCAGAAAGCCTCGTGGACTTTGAACAAGCAGAAAGGGCTGGAGGAGTGACTTTCTCAGCTGCCCTAAAGACGTCCAGCAGATGATTTTTCTAGAAGGGATGCAGCAGCCTCATTCTGGGGCTGCTCTTGGCCATTACCTCTGCTCTGGCCTCCCTGGTGGCCCACCCTGGCTTGCAAGTGACCATGCCGGGCAGCCTTCACCTCTTCCTTCTGTGCCCTGGTCACTGTGGGCTGACCCCTGGGGCAGAACAAACAAATGTCATCGGTTCCCAGGCTCTAGTGTGGAGGCTGCCCCTGTGCATCCCAAAGGGACGGGAGTATGAGGGCCCCAGAGGGTTCAGGAGGCTAAAGCCCCCACTCCAGGTGCCCCAGTCTGGGAAGTCCTTTCTGGGACCCTGGGCCAGGCCCAGCACAGCCCCTCTTGAGGCGGCCAAGGGAGGCGCTGGCCCTGAGCAGCCTCCAGATCCGGTCCTGTGCCCCCCGCGCTGACAGCTGCCCACAGGCTCCATGCAGAACCTCCCGTCAGACGGGAAGTGTCTTGTTCCAGCTGGCACGGCCTTATCGAACAGTCCCGGCTTTGTAAGTGTGGACAGCTGCGGGGAGAGGAGCTGGCTCTGGGGAGGTGTGGGGGCCGGGTCAGGAGCTAGACTGGGGAAGCTGAGGAGGGGGAGGTCAAAGCCAGCAGCATCTGCAAGTGGGTGGGGGGCCATGAAGGTTTGGTTTAGGGGGCATCCCCCGGAAAGCTGAGCCCCTAAACAGGATGATGGGATGTGAGGCCAAATTGGGGAATGACCATGAAAGAGAGAGAAGTGTGTGTGGGGAAGATGGGAGGGGCTGGGCCTGGCCTCCAGGGCCGTTGCTCAGCTCTGGCACAGTCAAGAAGCTGTCTTGATATGGGCCACACTGAGGCACCACAAAACCAACAACTTCAGAGAGATGGGAGGGCTTCTATATGCCACCTACACACCCATCCACCCACTCATCCACCCACACATCCATCCATCCACCCACACATCCATCCATCCATCCATCCATCCATCCATCCATCCATCCATCCATCCACCCACACATCCATCCATCCATCCATCCATCCATCCATCCATCCATCCATCCATCCACCCACCCACCCACCCATCCATCCATCCACCCACACATCCATCCATCCATCCATCCATCCATCCATCCATCCATCCATCCACCCACACATCCATCCATCCACCCACACATCCATCCATCCATCCATCCATCCATCCATCCATCCATCCATCCACCCACCCATCCACCCATCCATCCACCCACACATCCATCCATCCACCCACCCATCCATCCATCCATCCATCCATCCATCCATCCATCCATCCATCCATCCATCCATCCATCCATTTATCCATCCATCCACCCATCCATCCACACATCCATCCATCCATCCATCCATCCATCCATCCATCCATCCATCCATTTATCCATCCATCCACCCATCCATCCGCCCACTCATCCACCCACACATCCATCCATCCACCCACACATCCATCCATCCACCCACTCATTCGCCCATCCATCCATCCACCCACCCATCCACCCATCCGTCAATCCATTCATCCATCCATCCACCCTTCCACGCACCCATCCACTCATCCATCCATCCCTCCTTGGACCCATCCATCTACTAGTACATCTATCCATCCATCCATCCATCCATCCATCCATCCATCCATCCATTCATCCATCCACTAATTCATCCATCCATCCATCTATCCATTCATCTACTCAACCATCCATCCTTCCAACCATCCAACATTCATAAAAGGTTTGCACTAGGACACCTCTTCTACTGGCCTCCAAAGACCCAGAAAATAATCAAATTGTCTCTGCCCTGTTGGGCATACATAGACACTTCCAGTTTGTATATATGAGCAGTGGAGGCAGGGGAGACAGAAGACAAATAAATCCCCCTGATGGGACAGGAAACTTCTATAGTTAAGAAGATGTAAACCCAGCCACTCACCCTAAGCCTCAGTCTCTCATCTGAAAAGTGGGGATAAGGTGGTGCAATGGTGAACTGCTACAGTGTTAGAGGAGATAATAGACACAAGGTATTTGTTACTGTGCCTGGCATGGAAGGTGCTAAGTAACGGTTACGATTATTTTTAGCATCACCGTTTCCATCATTATTCTCTCTGTCTGAAGAGAATGGGAGGATGGGAGTGGGCAGTTTAGGAAAGCCTTCTCAAGTGGAGTCATTCGGACTGGGTGTGGAAGGATGAGTAGGAGTTCATTGGGTACTAGTATTGTGCTTCCCCACCAGCAGCCCACATACATACTACACTTATCCCTGCCTCTGCATCATACTTCTCACCCTTACTCCTCCTCCCCAGGCCCCCTTCCTTTGGGTCCACCTCTAACCCTAACTCCTCAAGGAAGACTTCTTTCCTACCCCAGGCATTATCTTGCTCCTTCCTCTCGTCTTGTAGCACAAAGATCACACCACACATCAGGCCCTCAGAACTTCATTCTGAATTTTGAAATGCTTCAGCTTACTCTTCAGGATGGGGCAGAGTCTTCTCCTCAAATCCCTTATATCTGGAGCCTCAGAGCTGGATACATTTGTTGGCTCTGCCCCAGGGGTCAGCCAACAGTGACCAGGGCACAGAAGAAAGAGGTGAAGGTCTAAATCTAGTCCCAGGAGGATATAGACCTATCTACAAACAGAAGCAGCCTCCTAGGACTTTGCCTGCATCTGCCTACAAGGTTAGTGCAGTTCCTACCTGGAGCAGCTCACAGTATAGGGAACAGAGGGAATAGGAGGACAAGGCTGAGAGTTTCTCTAGGGTAGATTTCATGTCCTAGTTAAACTTGGGTCTTCAGCACCAAGCACAGAGTGGGTGCTAAGAATGGTTGGATGGATGGGTATGTAGGTGTATGTGTATGGTTAGAAGGATGCATGGAAGGATAAGTATATGGATGGATGGATGGATGGAGGAATGGATGGATGGATGGATGGATGGATGGATGGACGGATGGATGGATGGATGGATGGATTGATGGATGGATGGATAATGGTTAGATGAATGGATGATGGGTGATGGACGGACGATTGGATGTGTGGATGATGGACAGATGAGTAGATGAATACATGGAAAGTTAAACAATACAACCAGAATCTTTAGATTCTGATTAAACAATAGGACCAGGAACTTTGAGACTGTGTAGATCAACCCAAATTAATTTACCTGATCAGTGTTTCTGAGTGTCTGTTTGTGCCAGATATTGTACGAGGTACTGGGGATACCACAGGGAACAAGATACAATCTACGACCTCATGGAGCTTGGCATCTAGTTGAGAAGCTAGGAAACATGCAAATAAAGCTCAAACAAAATATTTTAAGGGTGATGACTGCCTGAAACTTACTGGGAAAAACTTTAGTTAGGGGTGTCAGGGAGACTCGATGAGAGAGTAACATTGGAACTGAGACCCGAATGGCAAGCGTCAGCTGTATGAAGATCTGGGGAAGACGTGAGGACAGTTAAGTGCACTGGTCCTGAGGCAGCAGCAAAGTTGGACTTGTTCAATAATGTAAAAAGGTTTGAGTACTTGGAGTGGAACAAGAGAGGGAACTGTGGCCTGAAACTGCAGTAGAAAAACAGGACAGGGCAGATCACACAGGACCCTGTAGGCCATGGCCAGAGGCATGGATTTTGTTTTGTGTAGGTTGGAAGGCACAGTAGGGTGTTAAACAGGAGGAGGAATGGTCTGAGTTCTGTAAAGGATCACTGTGGCTACTCCATGGGGCTACACAGAATGGCACATGAGGGGAAACCAGGAGGCAGTGAGAAGGCATCACCATGGACCAGGCTAGAGAAGGTAGTGGTGCAGCTGGGGAGATGGGGCAGGTTCAGGATGTGTTTGAAGGTACAGACAACAGAGTTGATTTATAAACTGGCTGTGGGGGAGAAGGATGCTTCCCAGGAGTTTGACCTCAGCAACTGAACCAGCCTAACCCTAACCATAACCGTAACCCTCACTCTAACCCTAGCTGCCACCCACCCCCTACTCCTCTGCTGAGACTCACTGGAGCCTTGACTCCCAGGCTCAAGTGATCCTACCACCAATTGCTATGGTGATAGAGTTGTTGTTTCTGATGATGGTGGCTGTGATAGTGGGTTATTTCCTCCATCAACAGGCTCCTCCACCATGACAGTGAGCTATTTCCAGCCATTTCTACGGACTCTGGAAGAAATTGGCTTGAAGAACAGCTGGACACACATCCAGTCTCAGAGTCTAGAGGTGAAACACACAGATTCTGGAGTCAGAGAGACCTAGGTTTGAATCCTAGTCCTACCACTTTCTCTCTCATCCTTATGTTAGTCACTTAACTTCTTTAGGTCTCCATGTTGTCACATGGAAAATGGAACTTTCCACCTCCTCGGGATGTTATGATGATTGATGTAACAAGCTCAGCACGGTGCCTGTACAGGTGAGAGCTCTGATAAAGACTGCTGTTAACAATTACCTCTCCTCTGATGGGGAGTTTATCACCCCATCTCAGCAGCCCTGCTCTTGTTCCTTGTTCCAACAGGCCCTGGGACCTGGGTTGCCAAGAGCAGCTCCTGACAGCTGCCACCCGCCCCCCACACTCCTCTGCTGAGGTTCCGGAGCCTAGGGGCATGGGGCATTGTGAAGGCCTCACTGGTTTTAGAATCATGCAAGATTATAGAGCACATTTTGCAAGAATGGGAGGAGGTGGAAGTAGCCCAATTCACGGTAGCTTTCCCAAAGTGGCTCTAATTGGCAGAGAACATCCCCTAAGGCACCTCTGTGCTCCATGAGGAGCTTGTAATTAGTAGGTGGGGATCCTGAGGGGCAAGGTTGACTGAGGCTTTGCTTGGGAGATGGAGCCCTGTGAGGGATGGGATTGAAAGGGTATTGTTTGCAGTCACATAACCTCTCTAGGGATCAGTATTTTGTTTGTTTGTTTGCTTGGTTGTTTGGTTTTACCTCCCCAATGGGGCATAGGCTGAAGTGAGGATCCCACCAATGTCCACAGGCTTCCGGCATGAGTTCCTCCATTCTTACCTCTGTACTGATGACTTGCAGACCTCTCCCCAGCCTGGTCTCCCTCCTAGATTTCAGAGCCATATCTTCCACTGTATGTGTTAATGTTTCTGTTTGGATACCCTACAGACATCATGGTGGTGTCAAACTAAGGAATTCATTATCTCATTCAGTGACTTTTTCATTTCAGTTGTTATTTTCAGTTCTAGAATTTCCATTTGGTTCTTTTGATTGTAGTTTTTGTTTCTCTGCTTAGATTCCTTATCTGCTCCCTTATGACAATCATATTTTCCATTACTTTGTCAAGCATATTTTTCTCTAACTTTTTTGGACATATTTATTATTGCTGCTTTGAATGATTTTTCTGCCAAATCTGTTATTCAGGCTATGTCAGAATTGGTTTCTACAGACTGTTTTTGGTTTTCCTTTTGACTATGAGTCACATTTTCCTGTTTCTTTGTGTGTTTGATAATTGTTGGATTATATTTTGGACCTTGTGGGTGACAAGCTGCAGAAACTCTGGATTCTGATATCCTACTCTGGAAAGGGTTGATTTTTATTCCAGGAGGCATTTCAATTACTGGTGGATTACTTGAGCTTGTGTAGTCTTGGTCTTATTATTTGTTATGGCAGATCTGTGGGAAGCCTAATGTGTTTCCCAAGTTTCTCTCAACTTGGTGAGAATCCAGCTCCAATAGCAAATCTTTTTGAGGCTTAGTTCTAAAGGGTTTGTTAGGGAAGATCTACAGCAGGCTTTACTCAAAAGTGTGGTCCTGATTACTAAGATGAGGCTTTTCTGGCCTTGCAGGTAGATGCCTGGGGTGTTAATGAGGTCTCTGAACTCTGGTTAGGAAAGAACTCCAAAGTCCCCGAGCACTGCTTGACATCTGGAATCTCTGTTCCACTCTCAACATTAGAGGAGCCATTCTTCATTAAGCCTGAGGTGGTCTCACCAGCACCCAGGGCCCCTCAGCTGGACTTCGTCCTCCTTCCCCCATGCAGCTCCCTCTTTTCCAAGGCCCTGCCTTGAAGATTCTAGGTGCTTCAGTGATACAGGCTGAATGTTTGTACCCTACTAATCTCATGTTGAAATGCAATCCCCAGTGTTTGAGCTGGGGCCTGGTGCTAGGGTCATGGGGGTGGATCCTTCATGAATAACTTAGTGCCATCCCCTTAGTAATGACTGAGTTCTTGTTTAAAAGTGTGTGGCACCCGCCCCCTCTCTCTCTTGCTCCTGCTCTTGCCATGTGATGTACCTGCTCCCACTTCACCTTCCACCATGACCCTCCTGAGGCCCTCACCAGAAGCAGATTCCAGCACTATACTTCCTGTACACCCAGCAGAGCTGTGAGCCAATTAAACCTCTTTTCTTTATAAATTACCCACTCTCAGGTATTCCTTTATAGTAAAGCAATGGACCAACACATTCAGCTATTCCAGACTCTAGTCTCTGCCCGCTCTGAACGCAGTGTGAGGGCCACTGTGTTCAATGTGGATCCCAGCTCACTGCACCATGATGCGAACTCATCCCCAGTCACAGATCCAGGAAGATCATGGGGCTCAGCTCATGCTTTTTTCTTCTTCTTTTGGGGATTGCAAGCTTGTTCTGTCAGGGATACAGTGTTGGCCTTCTGTACACTCTCCAGTCTTCTGAGTCCGTATAGCTCCAGTTACTATGCCATGACCAGACATGAGTAATGCACATTTTTACCCAAAACCTTCCTCTCCCATATTCTTCATCCACTCATTTCTCCAAAATAGAATCTTTGCCACCGCCCTCTCTATCACTTCCTATGGGCGATTCATCTGCAAAATTGGCTCCTTTGACATTTCACTGGAGCCCTTGGGTCTGTCAAACTTTTCTTCTCTCCTCCCCTTGCCCAGGTCCAGGCCACTGCCTGTCCTCACTAGGACCAACCAACTGCCTCCTCGCTGGCCGCCAGCCTCCAGTCTTGCTCTGCTCTGGTCCATTCCCCACCAAGCAGCCAGAGGCCCCTTTTAAACCTGCAGATCTGACATTGACTCTGCCTTACATAAAGCCCGAAGTTGTCGCCTTGGCTGGCAAAATTCTTGAAATCTGCAACCCCCACCTAGCTCTGTCCCCGTGTTATTGCCACTTTCCCACACTCCTGCCACATGGATCTATTTGCAGCTCCTAGATGCCATCAGGCCACCTGTTGTCTGGGATCCCTTACTCCATGTGTGACTGCTGTCCCTGGATATTCTGTCCAGCAAGCTTTCCAGTGTAGTCCATTGTCACCCCCTCTGGGTGGCCTTCCAGGCCAAGTGAGGCCTTTCTCTACGTGCAGGCACAGTGCCTGTGTTTCCTCCCTCAGGAGGCTCTGAGCTCTGCTAAAGCAGGAAGGGAGGTGGGTTCACCACACTTCCCAGAGCCTGGAGGACACGCCCCCTTACAGTTTGAAGAGGGAGTCAATGTCAAAGGCTACTGGGGGGCAGGAAGGCGGAGGTGTTGTGCACCACGATGTTGGACGTGGAGCCTGGGGACTTCCCAACATGGATGCAAACTCTGCAGAGGGAAGGGATGTTCCACAGGCTGACCATTGGCAACGATTCTGGGGGTTCTGCTGGTACCCACAGGGAAAGTGGTGGTGATAGCTCCTTGCAGAAGCAATGAGAACAGCCCAGGATGAAGGGGTGTGTGTAGATGGGGCCATGTGCACATTGGTCCCCAGAGATACTTCTAGGGCCACCTGCAACCCCTTGAGGACCCCCAGACCCGCTGTAAGACCTGAGGTTGGAAGGATTTCATGCTCCCCCTGGCCGCTGCCACCTGTCTCCCCAACTTTGACCACCTATCACCCTATCCAATGATACCCTCCTTTGGTGGGAAACTCCAGCAGAGACCTCCTCAACTTCTGGCCTCAGGCGTTTCTCCTTCTCGCCACCAACTTCCCACCCCCGGGAAAGTCCACATTCTTGAGCTAGACATTCACTGGGGGAATCACTACCTGGTGCCCCGTGTGCAGATGCCAGGGCAGGAGGTGTCCTCCCTCCCCGGAGTTGCGTCCTCCCCCTGCAGGCTGTGCACGGTGCTCCCAGCCTGCCTCCCCAAAAGTCGTAGGTAACTGTCAGGTCTTTCACTGCAACACCCACACAATTTGGGTCTGGATAAACAACAATGGGGGATCCTTCAGGGGATGGAGAAAGTAATTGAGGAAAAGAAAGAGAAGTGGAACTTAGGAGAGTGGTAGGGAGAGACAGGCCGTTAGTGAGGGAGGGAGAGAGTGAGAGGTGTGGACAGACCCTGTGTCAATTCCAGAGGTAACGCTGACCACCCCCAGGGCAGGGCAGGAGCCAAGAGACAAGAGAGGAACCCAGGGAGCATTTCAGCCCAGGCTGAGGAGGCCCCAAGAGTCCCTGCACCCCAGGAGTGCTGTGGGTGTGCAGGGCAAGAACCCCTGTGCCGGAAATGCCTTCTTTTGCCCCTCCAGGCCTGCCCTCTGCCCTGCTCTCTGCTTCAGGGGCCGAGCCTGATGGACCCATTCCTCAGCTCCATGCCCTCTGGCTTCCTGTTGTGAGTGCCCCAGCTGCAGGTAAAAGGGAGAGGGTGAAGTCAGAATATTCACATCACAGCATTGAAAGAAGCTTTGGGGTCACCTTGGGCAGGCTGTGTCCCTAAACTGAAGGTCTTAAACTTCTCCCAAGGCAGGCCCCTCTCCAAGATTCCCTCCTTTCCAGGTTCTGGGATGGCTTATGCCTTCCCTTAAACCTTCAGCCTCAGGGTGGCCGCAGCCCTGGGGCGTGGGCTGTGGTGCACCTGCCTGCCCAGATGGTTTCCCTGTACCCAGTCGTTCTTTCCTAGTGGAAACCTGACACTTCCCCATTCTGTGGCAGCCTAGGAGGGTGGTCTGTACCCCAGAGAGGCCTCCAGCTGTGATGTGCCACTGCCTCCTCATGCAGGAGGCTTTGCTGGGGTACACTCTAAACACCCCCAGGACTACCTAGGCATCCTCCCGGAAAGCTGGGTGCAAGCCAGAGCAGGGCTCCCCGGTCCATGAGGGTGCAGGAGATGGAAGGCCAGCCCGGTGACCACGTGGTGACAGCACAGGGCAATGATGACTGCAGGCTCTGGGGTCACAGGGATTTTGGTTCAAGTTCTGCCTCTACCTGTTACTCATTGTGCACCGTTGGGGTGCCCCACATCATCTTTCTGAGGCTCAGTTCCATCTAGAGTTCCATAAAGAATTCAGCAAGAGGCCAAATGTGAAGCCTCCAGCCCCAGCTCCAGCTCGCAGTGGCCCCAGCACACGCTGATGGGGCACGTATTCCCAGCTGCCCTGTTGGTTTTCCTAAGTGAATCGCTGCTGAGTCAAAGTTAGCAGGTCCCCAAAGTAGAAACTTTGTCAGATTCCAAAGAATGTCAGCCCCAGTGACTCACGTGTGTTTCTCCCAAAAACACAATCGCAGGCCTTTGGGATCAGCTCAGCCATCTCTGAGAGACATTTCAATGCTGTGAGCAGGATGCTGGGTTCCGGCCACAAAAGAGCTGGGTGCAAGCCTGGCCTCCATGAAAGGAGTTCCCACTTGGAAAATCTGATTCAATTGACTTCTCCCTTTCAGTTTAGCTTCACGGCTCTCTGGCTATGTCTACGGCTAAGAACTACGGCTCCATGATGAATTGCCTGGCAGATGGTGGTTGTGATGTTTGTATTGTTGCTATGGTGATGGAGTTGTTGTTACTGATGGTGGTGATCCTGGCAGTGGTGGTGGATTATTTCTAAGGGTGGTAGTGGGGTGGTGATGTGGTGGTGACGGTGACAGTGTGGTAGTCTTGGGTGGTGATGATGGTGGCGCTGATGGACATGGTGGTGAGGTGGTAGTTATGGTGATAGGATATCGATAGTGCTGGGGATGGAGTTGGTGACGGTGATGGTAATGGTGGTGTTGTTTTCAGTGCCAGTTGTGACGAGGTGATGGTGGTAATATGATGATAGGATATTGATAGTGCTGGGGGTGGAGTTGATGACGGTGATGGTAATGGTGGTGTTGTTTTCAGTGCTGGTTTTGATGAGGTGATGGTGGTAATAGCAGTAGTACTGGTGATGCTGGTGGTGGTAGTGGATTGTTGGTGGTGGTGGTGAGATTGGTGCTCTTCATGGTGATAGTGGAGGTGGTCAGGATGGTGGAGGTGGAGGTGATGGTTTCAGTGATGGTACTGGTGAAGATGGAGGTGATGGTTTTAATGATGCTGATGGTGGCTGTGGGGGTGATGGCTTTGGTGATGTTGGTGGTGGAGGTGGGGGTGATATTTTTGTGAATTGTGGTGGTAGTGATGGTGGTGGTAGAGGTGGAGGTGATGACTTTGGTGATGGTGGTGGTGGTGATGTTGATAGTGGAAGTGGGAGTGATGGTGGTGATGGAGGCAGCAGTGATAGTTTTGTGGATGGTGATGGTAGTGGTGAAGGTGGAGGTGACGGTTTTAGTGGTAGTGGAGGTGGGGGTGATGGTTTTGGTGATGGTGGTGATGATGATGTTGGCAGTGGAGTAGAGGTGATAGTTTTAGTGATGGTGGTGGTGGGGGTGGGAGTAATGATTTTGGTGATGGTAGTGGAGGTGGGGGTGATGGTTTTGGTGATGGTGGTGGTAGTGGTGATGGTGATGTTAGTGGTGGAGGTGGAGGTAATGATTTTAGTGATGATGGTGATGATGATGTTGGTGGTGGAGATAGGGGTGATGGTAATAGTGATGGTGATGGTGGAGGTGGGGGTGATAGTTTTGGTTGTGGTGGTGGTGATGGTGATGTTAGTGGTGGAGGTGGAGGTAATGATTTTAGTGATGATGGTGATGATGATGTTGGTGGTGGAGATGGGGGTGATGGTAATAGTGATGGTGATGGTGGAGGTGGGGGTGATAGTTTTGGTTGTGGTGGTGGTGATGGTGATGGTGGTGGTGGAGGTGAAAGTGATGGTTTTGGTGGTGGTGGTGGTAGAGGTAGGGGTGATGGTTTTGGTGATGGTGGTGGTGATGGTGATGTTGGTGGTGGAGATGGAGGTAATGATTTTAGTGATGGTGATGGTGGAGATGGGGGTGATGGTTTTAGTGATGATGATGGTGGGGGTGATGATTTTGGTTTTGGT
This sequence comes from Macaca fascicularis, assembly GCF_037993035.2. NCBI lineage: Eukaryota > Metazoa > Chordata > Mammalia > Primates > Cercopithecidae > Macaca > Macaca fascicularis. The sequence continues at coordinate 5,332,382 of NC_088388.1, read as the reverse complement.
GGTGGTGGTGGTGGAGGTAGGGGTGATGGTTTTGGTGATGGTGGTGGTGGTTGTGATGGTGATGCTGGTGGTGGAGGTGGAGGTAATGATTTTAATGATGGCAGTGATGATGATGGTGGTGGAGATGGGGGTGATGGTTTTAGTGATGATGATGGTGGGGGTGATGATTTTGGTTTTGGTGGTGGTGATGGTGGATGTGGGGGTGATGGTTTTGGTGGTGGTGGTGGTGGTGGTGATGGTGATGTTAGTGGTGGAGGTGGGGGTGATAGTTTTAGTGATGTGGTGGTGGAGGTGATGGTTTTAGTGATGCTAGTGTTAATGATGGTGATGGTGGTATAGGTGGAAGTGATGGTTTTGGTGGTGGTGGTGGAGGTGGGGGTGATGGTTTTGATGATAGTCATGGTGGTGGTGATGGTGGTGTTGGTGGTGGAGGTGTAGGTAATGATTTTAGTGATGGTGACGATGGTGGAGATGGGGGTGATAGTTTTAGTGATGTGGTGGTGGAGGTGATGGTTTTAGTGATGGTAGTGTTAATGATGGTGATGTTGGTGGTGTAGGTGGAAATGATGGTTTTGGTGGTGGTGGTGGTGGTGGTGGTGGAGGTGGGGATGATGGTTTTGATGATAGTCATGGTGGTGGTGATGGTGGTGTTGGTGGTGGAGGTGTAGGTAATGATTTTAGTGATGGTGACGATGGTGGAGATGGGGGTGATAGTTTTAGTGATGTGGTGGTGGAGGTGATGGTTTTAGTGATGCTAGTGTTAATTATGGTGATGTTGGTGGTGGAGGTGGAAGTGATGGTTTTGATGGTGGTGGTGGTGGTGGTGGAGGTGAGGGTCATGGTTTTGCTGATGGCAGTGGTGGAGGTGAGGGTGATGGTGGTAGAGGTGGAAGGGATGGTTTTGGTGGTGGCAGTGGTGGAGGTGAGGGTGATGGTGGTAGAGATGGAAGGGATGGTTTTCATGATGGTGGTGGTGGATGTGGTAATAGTTTTGGTGATGGTGGTGGTGATGGTGATGTTGGTGATGGAGGTGGAGGTAACGATTTTAGTGATGGTGATGGTGGTGGAGATGGGGGTGATAATTTTAGTGATGATGATTGTGGGGGTGATGATTTTGGTTATGGTGGTTGTGGTGATGGTGATGTTAGTGGTGAATGTGATAGTTTTAGTGATGTGGTGGTGGAGGTGATGGTTTTAGTGATGCTAGTGTTAATGATGGTGATGGTGGTAGAGGTGGAAGTGATGGTTTTTGTGGTGGTGGTGGTGAGGGTGATGGTGGTAGAGGTGGAAGGGATGGTTTTGGTGGTGGTGGTGGTGGTGGTGGTGGAGGTAAAGGTGATGGTGATAGAGGTGGAAGGGATGGTTTTGGTGGTGGTGGTGGTGAGGGTGATGGTGGTAGAGGTGGAAGGGATGGTTTTTATGATGGTGGTGGTGGATGTGGGGGTGATGGTTTTGACAATGATGATAGTGATGGTGGAGGTGGAAATGGTGAGGTGGTGGTAGTGGTGACGGGATGTCAACGTGGTTTTGGTAGAGATGAAGGTGGTGGTGATACCTCACAACCTCAGCCCAGGAGAAGTATAGCAAGAGAAGATTTGAAGTCGGAGGACCTTACTTCTGGGTCCAATTCTGCTACTTACTACCTGGTGACCTGGGACAATTTGCCTGGCCTCTCTGAAGCTCAGTTTTCTCATCAGTAAAGAGAATGATATTGCTTCCCTTTCTGGACAGTGTGGGGATTAGAGGGGCCGAGGCCTGTGGCCGCCTGTGATTAACTGTAATTCTGGGGCACTGTGGGCCTTGAGGATGGGCCAGCTTGGCTGCTGTGCAGACAAGGCCAGGGTCTAGAGAATGCTGCTGCAGAGGACTGCGGCATCTGTGACTTTTTCTGGGGAGCAGGAGCCCCTCCTTGTTCAGGGGGCAGCTCCTCTTCCTTTTGGGGAATCTCACACAATGTATATCTCCCTTGGTGTGGTTCAGAGGGGCTGGCAGTCCTAGGATCCACACTTCCTGGTCACAGGGGTGGACCTTTGATGCAGGCTGGGCCCAGTGTATCTCTCCCTAGGCCTCTTCTACTTTGGCTCAAGAGCTACAAAACTGCCTGAGGCTGCCAACAGTTTTCTTTCCCCTTGAAGAGTCCCCGTTTGCCATGGAAAGTCTAAGGACAACTCACTAAGAGCAGCAGAGACAAGAAGCACGGAAAGAGGAGGATGGGGAGAAAGAGGAGGAGAAAGAGGGGTGGTGCCAAAGAGAACCCCAGGGGCTTCTATCTCAACCAATCAGACCTAGAAAGAGATGCTGCTGAAAAACTTAAAGAAAGGGCCAAAAAGCTAAGAGAATACCCAGACAATCAACTACATTCTTGGTTTAAAAACAGAATCCTAACATTAAGACCATACAATCTTTCCTCTTATCTTCATACCTAAAAGGAAGATATTTTTGTTCCCTTTCAATTGTTTGTTGAGGCAGAATTGACATACAATAAACTGCATATGTTTACAGTGTACAATTTGGTAAGTTTTGACATCTTTATATACCCATGAAAATATCACTATGATCAAGATAATAAATATGTCCACAACCCCCAAAGTTTCCCATGTTCCTCCCCACCCCCATCCCCCGGGAAACACTTCTCTGCTTGTTCTCATGATAGGTTGTTTGCATTTTCTAGAATTTTATATAAATAGTGTCATAAAGTACACACGCTTGCTTTGCCTGGATTCTTTTGCTCCATATAATTATTCTGAGGTTCATCTACATTGTCACTTGTATGACTAGTTCATTCCTTTTTATTGCGGAGTACAGTTTCACTAAGTGGATGCACTGGTTTGTTTTTATCATTTATTGATGTCCAGTTAATGGACATCAGAGCTGTTTCTAGTTTGGGGCCATTACAATAAGGCTGCTATGAACATCTGTGTATAAGCCTTTGTATGGACATAGGTCTCATTTCTCTTGGGTATATATCGAGGAGTGAAACGACTGGGTCATACCTATCGGTGTTGCTATCGAGATTGTTTTGAATCTGTAGATCAATTTTGGGAGAATTGGCATCTTTTGACCCATGAACATGGTCTATTTCTCAGTTGATTTAGGTCTTCTTTAATTTCTCTCAGCAAAGTTCAGTTTCACACGGGTTTTTGTCAGACTCGTCTATGTGTGTATTTCCTATTTTTGTTGTGTTTCTGTAATTGTTTTTGTTCCGGGTGTGTCATGTTGCTGTTATACAGACACACAATGGCTTTTTGTATATGGATCTTCTATACTGCAACCTTGTGAAACTCATTGGTGACTTCTAGTAGCTTTTTTCATAGACTCCATAAGATTTTCTCTGTCGATGGTCGAATTGTTTGTAAATAAAGACAGATTTATTTGCTCCTTTCTAATTCAAAGACACTTCCTCCCTTCCTCCCTTCCTTACTTCCCTTCTCTTCCCCTCCTCCTTCTTTTTTCTTTCTTCTTAAAGCCTTACTACACTGGCAAGAACCTTACATGCAATGTTTATTAGAAGTGCCTTATTCCTGATCTTAGAGGGAAAGATTTTGGTCTTTCACTATTAAGTATGATGTTAGTTGTGGGTTTTTCACAGATGCCCTTTACCAGGTTGAGGAAGTTTCCTTTTATTCCTATTTTGTTGAGGGTTTTTATCAGCAATACATGCTGAATTTCGACTAATGCTTTTCCTGCATCTGTCGAGACAATGTGCTTTTATATTGTAAATATAATATTTTCACAATAATATTATGAATTACATTGTTTTCTAATGTTAACCAACCTTGTATTCCGACAATAAACTATACTTGATCATATGTATTATTCTTTTATGTGTTGCTGGACTTGATTTTTAAAACTTTGTTTAGAATGTTTGCATCTATTTCATGAGGGATATTAGTTTGTAGCTTTCTTTTCTTGTAACATATTTGTATGATTTTGACATTACAGTAATGCTGGCTTCATAAAATAAGTTGGAAATGTTCCTTTCTCAAATTTTCTGGCAAATTTTGCTTAGATTGAAATTATTTCTTTCTTATGTGTTTCATAAAATTCACCAGTAAGGCCTAGAATTTTCTCTGTGGGAAAGTTTTTAACTTCTTAAAAACATATGGACTACTCAGGTTATCTGTTTCTTCTTGAGTGAGCTTTATTAGTTTTTTTCTTTCAAGGAATTTGTCCATTTCATCTAAATTGTCAAATTTCTTGGCATACAATTATTTATCATATTTCTTTTAATATGTGTACAATCAGTAGTAATGCTACCTCTCTCATTTCTCATATTAGTAATTTGTCTTCTTTCTTTTTTATCTGATGAGTAGGGCTTGATGTTTGTAAGTTGGATTGATCTTTTCAAATTACCAGTTTTTGGTTTCATTGATTCCACTTTTTTTATTTTATTGACTTCTGCTCTAATCTTTATTATTTCCTTTTTTCTGTTTCTCTTTGGTTAAACTTGTCCTTTTTTCTCTAGTTTCTTAAGGTAAAAGCTGGGATATTTTAGTGCTATAAATTACTTAGCGTACTGGTTTAACCACATCCCACAGGCTTTGATAGGTTGTGTTTTCATTTTCAAATATCTCAGAATGTTTTCTAATTTCCATTTTCTAATTATCTTTTTGATTTCTTTAAACTGTGCTTTACAGAGAAGTGTTATTTAGTTTCCAAATGTTTGGGGATTTTGCAGACATCATTCTATTATTTGGTGTCTAATTTTATTCTATTTTGGCCAGAAAACATATGTTGAATGATTTGAATCCTTTCAAATTTATTGAGATTTTTCACACCCTTTTAAATGTATTGAGATGAGATTATGATATATTTTTGAAAAATGTTCTGTGTATTTGAAGATAATTTATATTTTGCTGTTGAGAATGAAGCATTCTAAACATGCCCATTGGGTCACATTTATTGCTAGATTGCTAGTGTTATTCAAGTCTTCTATATTCTTCTTCTTTTCTTCCCCCCTTTTTTTTTTCTTGGAGACAAAGTCTTACTTTGTCACCCAGGCTGGAGTGCAGTGGTGTGATATTGGCTCACTGTAACCTCTACCTTCTGGGTTCAAGCAATTCTCCTGCCTCAGCCTCTGGAGGAGCTGGGACTACAGGCATGTACCACCACACCTGGCTAATTTTTGTATTTTTAGTGGAAATGGCATTTTGCCATGTTGGCCAGGCTGTTCTCGAACTCCTGACCTCAGGTGATCTGCCTGCTTTGGCCTCCCAAAGTGCTAGGATTACAGGTTTGAGCCACCACACCCAGACCTATATTCTTATTGACTTCTGTATATTTCTCCTGTCAATTATAGAGCTGTTGAAACCTACTACTATGACTGGATTTGTGTATTTCTTTTGTAGTTCTGCTCATTTTGCCTCATGTATTTTGAAGGTCTTATTTGGCATATAAACATCTAGAATTGTTATGTGCACTTGAGAATTGAAACTTTTTGTCATTATGAAATGACTATTTCTGGCAATATTCTTTCCTTTAAAATCTACTTTGCTATTAGTATAGCAAAGTAGCAAATATTAATACAGCAAAGTAGATTGGCATGGTAATTAGCGTGGTACATCTTTTATCCTTTTGCTTTAAAATTATTATTTTTTTTATATTTAAAGTGGGCTTCTTGCAGGCAGCATATAATTGGGTCTTGCTTGTTTTATCCAACCTACCAATCTCTGTTTTTTAATTGCGGTGTTTAGACCATTACATTTAATGTGATTGTTGATATAATTGCATTTAATTCTGCCATCATGTTTTTCGTTTCATATTTGTATTACTTGTTCTGTGTTTCATTTTCTCTCCTTTCTACCTTCTTTGTGATTAATTGAGTATCATTCATTCCTTCATTTTATCTTATTTGTTGGTTTATTAGCTGTAATTATTTGCTATATTATATTAGTGGTTGCTAAAGGGTTTATAGTATATGTCTTATCACAGTCTATCTTTGAATGATATTATCCTTCAGTGATATTATACCACCTAACTTCCAGTAAAAGAAATTTATAGCAGTATACTTTGATTTCATGTCTCACCTTTGTACCATTGTTTTCATACCATTTAGGTGTCCAATTGTGTTTGTGTCTGTGTCTGTGTGTGTACAGCAGTGAGAGGCAGCTGTTATAGTTCCCATTTAGTTGTTGAGAAAAGTTTGGCTTTCCCACTTGTAAAAATAGTTTGCAGCTCAAACGTCCCCTCCTCCAGGCAGCCTTTCCCAGCCTCTGCCAATGACGAACTATTTCCCCACACACAGGCTCCCTTGGCCTGGGCCACGCTCTTCTTGCAGCCGCAGGGCATGTCTTTTCTGTCTGCCCCATCAGATGGTCACCTACTTGAGGGCAGAGCTCAAAACCACAGGACTCTCCCTTGAGTCTTTCACAGCCCCTTGTCCACAGCTGGTGCTCCATCTGCACTTACTGAATTGGCCCGAATGCCACGATCCAGATTCAGCCCTAGCAACAACCTCACGGCTTCTCAAGGTGTGGTGCTATGAAAAAAGCATGAGCTTTGAGATTGGAAAGACATGACTTCAAATTCTGAGCCCACCACTAATTGGCTGTGCGTGACTTGGGTGAGAAAGAATCACCTGAGCCTTTGTCTGTCCATTTGTATAACGGGGATATTGACAGGTTTTTCCTGCCAGGCTGGCTATAAAGACAACTAAAATGCACTAAAGCACTAGAACTTTGGCAGGCCTGTCTGGGCACTGAGGAAACACCAGCTTCTCTGATTCTCTGCCCCACACCTCCTTTCTGTTTGGCCCCCTCTCTTGCCCTGGGCCAAAGCTTAAAGTCACACATCGTGAAGTCTTTCTGGTCCATTTGTCCATTTGCCAGTCCAATCTGCAGCCAGATGTCTATGCCCATGAAAGTCTGTCCTGCCAGAGCATTTAATAAATTTGTCATGGGGCAACTATGAGGCCACAGAGCAATGCCTTCCCAGGACACCTGATGTGGGCTGGATAAACCCACCAGGCCTCTGGGATAAGTGTAGGTGGGAACCCCAACTGGTAGTTGCTTAACTATTCACTCTATGATGCAGGAAGCTGAGATGGGGTGGGGAAGGTGATTGGCTACAGTAGGAGAGGCCCCAATTTCCCCCATACCCTGGGGTGACCATGGGATTCAACTGTGGTTCTTTGTGTCTAGGGAAGAGAAATCAACTCCAGCTGACCTAGGCAAAGGGGGCATTTGTTGGATGCATACGGGGTAGATTAGTGAATCCAAGGAAAGCTACACCCCCAGGCTGGAGAGGATGACAGCCAGCTCCAGGCATATTGGGAACAGAGGCTGGACAGGAGAAAAGGCAACTGGTGCTCACCAGCCCCTGCCACATGCCTCGCCAACCCTGGTCTAATGCTCAAGGTCTTTGTGCTGCAGCCATTGAGCCTAAGACCTGAGCCCAGTCCTGATGCCACCTTCAGTGGCTGTATGACTTTAGGCAGGTCACTTCACCTCTCCAAGCTCAGTGTCCTCAGCTTGAGTTGTGAGAGTCTAATGCCATGGAGGATGTACTAGGTACAGTGGAAAGTTCCATGCCCTAGAGAGAGGTTGTCACTGCTTGGTGTGTGTATGAACTTCCTATGGCTATGGTCACAAATTAGCACAAATGAATTCTAACAATGCAAATTTATTCCCATATATTCTGGAGGTCGGACATCTGAAATCAGTCTCCCTGGGCTAAAATCAAGGAGTTGGCAGGGCTGGTTTTTCCAGAGGGTCAGGAGGGAAATCCACTGGGGGCCCTTTCCAGCTTCTAAAGGCTACTTGTGTTCCTTGGATTGTGGCCCCTTCCTTCATGTTCAAAACAACAGCATAGCCTCACCATGCACCACAATCATTTCACCCATCCGCTTCTGTTGTAACAGGACTTTGCTTGTCTGTCCTCCCGGCCACCTCTCTAAGGACCCTGAGATTCAATTTAGAACCCACTTGGAAAATCCAGCTTGGGATATTTTACTTACTCACATCCCCACAGCCCTGTTTGCATACGCACAGCCCTATTTGCATATGCATGACTCTGTTTGCATATGCATGACTCTGTTTGCATATGCATGGTCCTGGTTGAATGTGTACAGTTCCGGGCATCAGTGTGTGGATACCTCTGGGAGGCTGGCAGTCAGTGCCCCACAGCATGGCCTGTGCCCAGGGATGGCTTGATGTGGGGCAAAGAACCTTGGTGGACACACATGGGTTGACATATTGACCCCCTCCAATGCCAGTGGGGCACCCCGGATGAGTCATTTGATCTCTCTGGAGCTCTTCATCCAGGAGATGGACACGATGGCTCCCACTCCTCAGGGCTGCAGAAACTGAATGAGACCATACAGCTGTTTGTGAATGTGTCTTTCAGTGGCAGAGATTTCCTTTTCATCAGAACCTGATGAGGAATCTCCTAACATACAGAGGTGACAGAGGCACAGTTGCTGGGACTGGTGGAATCCCCACCTTCCCTACACAGTCCCACACCCTTCCTGCCTGCAAAGAGCCAGGGCTAGGAATGCAGTCGGAGAACCTGTGAGATAGAGTGCAGGCTTGGGGTTCATAAGCAGGGGATGCGGACAGCTCCTCACTCTTCCACCTTGCTCTGCCCCACCCCATGGAGGGAGTGACACGGGAGCTGCACAGAGAAGAGGGCAAAGTGTTTCAGCATCTTGACTTGCCACAGCTGATTGGAAGATGTGGCAGATTGCGTTTCTTTTCCCAACAATGACTGTCTCCTCCCCAAAGAGAATGGGATATCCCCATTTATTCCCATACATTCTGGAGGTCGGACAGCTGAAATCAGTCTCCCTGGGCTAAAATCAAGAAAGCGCCTCCATTCCTGCCCGTGTGCTGCTGGGCAGTACCACCTGCTTGCTTTGGTCAATGGAAGATGAGAGGACAGCACTGACCCTTGGTCTGACTGCAAGCGCTAAGTGCCATTGAGGGTGACAGGAGAAGAGCATGTGCCACCAGGAACTGTGCCTTCAGCGTGAGCCCTGGAAGGCAAGCTGTGGGCAGACTCGTGGCTCCATGCAAAGTGCAGGTGACATAAACCTTCACTGCTATACACCTCTGAGAGGTGCGGCGGTTTATACCACAGCAAAACCGCCAGGCAATGCAGCTTCCAAGTGCTGAGTCACACTGGGTTAATGATGGCCCTGTCTACTCGTACCTGGAATCCAGCCCTGGCCAAGCCCACTGAGGGGCATCTAGATTTGGGCACATGAACTTAGCTATATGTTATGTTATCTAGCCTGGGGCAGAGAGGGAAGGCAAGATATCAAGCCCCATGCCTAGGACTTAAAAAAATCAATTTTTACACAGGAACAATTTATATTCAATACATTATACATCTTTTAAGAGTAAAGCTCAATGATTTTTCTTTCTTTGTGGGACACGGTTTCACTCCGTCACCCAGGATGGAGTCCAGGGGTGAGATCTTGACTCACTGCAGCCTTGACCTCCCAGGCTCAAGCGATCCTCCCACCTCAGCCTTCCAAGTAGCTGGGACCACAGGCACGTGCGACAACACCCAGCTAATTTTTGTATTTTTTGTAGACATGGAGTTTCACCATGTTGCCCAGGTTGGTCTCAACCTCTGGGCTCAAACAATCCTCCTGCCTTGGCCTCCCAAAGTGCTGGGATTACAGGTGTGAGCCACCGTGCCCGGCCACAATGACTTACTATTCTTATTTATTTATTTATTTATTATTTTATTTATTTTTTTTGAGATGGAGTCTCTCTCTGTTGCCCAGGCTGGAGTGCAATGGTGTGATCTCGGCTCACTGCAACCTCTGCCTCCCGGGTTCAAGCGATTCTTCTGCCTCAACCCCCTGAGTAGCTGGGATTATAGGCACCTGACACCACACCCAGCTAATTTTTTCTATTTTTAGTTGAGATGGGGGTTTTGCCATGTTGGTCAGGCTGGTCTCGAACTCCTGACCTCAGGTGATCCACCTGCCTCGGCCTCCCACTACACCTATTTTTAAAAATCTACTTTGCGGAGGTATAATTTACATACAATAAAATTCACTAATTTAAGCATGCAATTCAGTGAGTTGACAAATGTACACAGTTGGGTCACTGCCACTTTTATCAAGAGGTAAAACACTTTCAGAAAGTTTCTGCACGCCTCTTTGCCATCAGTCAGCCACTCCCCACTGCAGGTAACAACAGAGCTGCTTCTTGCAGCTACTGTGTGAATTTACGTGTCACAGAATGCTGTACAGACAGAGTCCTATGCAGCCTGGGCTCTCCTTTGTCCTCCTGGCTCAGCACGACCCCAGTGACTGCGTGAGGCTGTGCGTATCTGCAGCCTGCCCCTTTTCATGGTGTTTATCCACTCACACAGTGATGAGCAGTGGTAAACAGTGGGTTTATTTCCGCTCCCTGCTGCTATAAATATTTGCGTATGACTCTTTTCGTGGGCAGATGTTATTTCTCTTGGAAAAGCACCTAGGAGAGGGTTATATGGAAAAAGTATATTTAACTTTGTAAGAAACTGCCAAATTACTGCAGAATGGCTGTACACCTTTCCAGGGCCGCCGTCAGTGCGTGGCAGCTCCGATGTGCTCCATCCTTGCCAGTGCGGGGGGTGGCCCATCTCATCTGAGGTGCTTTAGTGGGCATGAAGTGGCATCTCACTGTGGTTTAATCTGCATTTTCACGATTGCCAATGCTGATGAGCACCATTTCATGAGTGTATTAGCCAGTTAGGTATTTCCTTCTGTGGAGCATACATTCACACCCATTGCCCATATATTTATTGTGTTATTTATGATTGTGTTTATGAGAGTCCTTTAGACATCCCTTTTTTTTTTTGAGACTGTCACTTTTACCAAGAGATAAAAATACTTTCAGAAAGTTTCTGCACGCCTCTTTGCAATCAGTCAACCACTCCCACTATAGGTAACAACAGAGCTGCTTCCTGTAGCTACTGTGTGAATTTACGTGTCACAGAATGCTGTACAGAGTTCTATGCAGCGTGGGCTATTCTTTGCCCTCCTGGCTCAGCACAATCCCAGTGACTGCGTGAGGCTGTGCATAGTATACGCAGTTGCACGATCTCAGCTCACCGCAACCTTTGCCTCCTGGGTTCAAGCGATTCTCCTGCCTCAGCCTCCTGAGTAGCTGGGATTACAGGTGCCTGCCAACATGCCCAGCTAATTTTTGTATTTTTATGAGACTGGGTTTCACCATATTGACCAGGCTGGTCTCAAACTTCTGACCCTGTGATTTGCCCGCCTAGGCCTCCCAAAGTGCTGGGATTATAGGTGTGAGCCACTACCGCCCCCGGCCTTTTTTTTTTTTTTTTTTTTCTGAGACAGAGTCTTACTCTGTCGCCCAGGCTGGAGTGCAATGGCACAATCTCGGCTCATTGCAACCTCTGCCTCCAGGGTTCAAGTGATTCTCCTGCCTCAGCCTCCCAATGAGTAGCTGGGACTGCAGACGCTTGCCATCACGCTGGGCTACATTTTTTGTATTTTTAGTAGAGTCAGGGTTTTGTCATGTTGGCCAGACGGGTCTCAAACTCCTGACCTCAGGTGATCCACCCTCCTCAGGTGATCCACCCTTCCCAAAGTGTTGGGATTACAGTTGTGAGCCACCACACCCAGCCGAGAGTCCTTTAGATATTCTGAATGCAAACCTTTTGTTGGAGCTATGCATTATGAATATTCTCTCACAGTCTGTGATCTGCCATGTTTTTTGAAGTGCAGAGGGTTTTAATTTTGATGAAGTCAATGGATCAATTTTTAAAATTTTGCCGTGAATACTCTCTGTGTCCTTGTGGTTTCCTTACTGACCCATGAATTATCGTGGGGTTAGTTTTCCTTGACTGCTTTCTTCCCTACTGTGGGTCACATTGTCCCATCTGTGTTTTTCTTTTAATACCTACGAATGTTTCTGTTGTGCACCCATCTTGTGGGTGATGTGTGGTGGAACCTCTATTCCTTTTCCCCCCTCTGAGGAGTGTTGGGATTTTTCTACTCACCCCGAACTTGTACGTACTTGGCTTTATACTTTGCTGGCGGGTTTGTGGGAGCCCGGGGTGCTCCCCAAGCCTCTCTGATGTGGTAGGACTCCACCGCCCACCCTCGTCCCCCACAGATCACATCGGGGCTTGATGTAGTTTGTGATGGGGTGAGTCTGAAGCGGGTCTTGCTCCTGACTGCCTTTCATCCCAGTTGGATGCCCAGGTGCTCAAGAAACCTCTGCACACTGGGTGGCTGCAGCCCCCTTACCCCATGCTCTACTGGAACTCCAGCATCACCTTCCCCCCGCAACTCTGCAGCAGCCACGCTGGGAACCCCTCCTGCAGCCTCATCTTCCCCAGGACTCAGCCAAGGACTCCTGGCTGGGGGACCCCCGACGGCACCTCTGCCCCTGCCTCCCACAGCAGAGCCTCTCTGATACCCTGCCCCACAGCTCCCAGAAGCTTCTGGACTATGAACTCTGGTCTTCGCCTCTTCAGCTCAGTGGAACCACTGTGCTCTGTGAGGCGTCCCGCTTACTGAGCCATGGGGGGAGATGGTCTCCAGGGGTGGCGTGGCTGGCTCCTGAGTGCCCCGCCTCTCAGCATCCAGTCGTGCACTGCTTGCTGTCCACTGGCCACCCAGAGTTGCCTCCAACACGCTGTCCAGTCATGTGTGTTTGTAGAGGGATGGCCCATCCAGCACTGGTTACCCCAACATGACTGAAAGTGGAAGCAACCCAGAGCGTTTTAATCAATTTATTGAATTCTACCTAGAAATCCAAGCCAAAGGTGGACACCTCCATAAAATAAGCCATCCTCCATGAGGTGCAAGGATGAAGTGTGGGGCCGTGGGCCAGAGTGTGACTCCACAGGGCATTAGGCAAGAGGATGGCGTATTAGTCCATTCTCATGCTGCTAATAAAGGCATACATGAGACCAGGTAATTTATAAAGGAAAGAGGTTTACTGGACTCACAGTTCCACATGGCTGGGGAGGCCTCACAATCATGGCAGAGGGTAAAGGAAGAGCAAAGGCACATTTTACATGGCGGCTGACAAGAGAGTGTGTGCAGGGGAACTCCCCTTTAAAAAGCCATCAGATCTTGTGGGACTTGTTCACTGTCACGAGAACAGCAAGGGAAAAATCCCATGAATCAATGACCTCCCACCAGGTCCCTCCCATGACATGTGGGGATTATTACAATTCAAGGTGAGATTTGGGTGGGGGCACAGAGCTGAACCCTATCACCAGCCTATGGAACTTGGTTAGGGAAGTTCAGAGAAACTGGTACTGGGGCTTTGGATGATCACATGGAGAAGTGCTGAGCTCAGAGAGCGTTCAGGGGGACAAGGATGACAGGGTCAAAGATGCATTTTACATTTTTATTTACTTTTTTATTAAAGTAGCACCTACAGGAAATTTAAGTGTACAGTTTCATGAATTTTTAATTCAGTTTTATTGAGGTGTGATGGAAGTACAATAAACTGTGCATACTTAAAGTGTGCAATTTCACGAGTTTGGTGTATGTAAACCACATGGGGCCATTGACACTCTCAAGGTTGTGAGGCCATCCCTGATCCCCCATCACACATTGCCTTTCCCTGTGCCCCTGTAGTCCACCCCCATCTCCAGGCTTGTCCCCAGGCAACCATGGACCTGCTTTCACAATAGATTCGTTTGCATTTTCCAGAATTTGGTATAGATAGAAACACAAAGGAGGTACTCTAATTTTTTGTCTGACTTTTTTCTCTGAGCATAAGTGCTTTGAAATTCATCCGTGGTGTGGCATGCATCAACAAATTATTGCTTCTCTTTTCTTTACCTTTTTTTTTCTTTTTTTTTGAGATAGAGTCTCACTCTGTCACCCAGGATGGAGTCCAGTGGTGCAATCTTGGCTCACTGTAACCTCCGCCTCCCTGGTTCAAGCGATTCTCCTGCCTCGGCCTCCTGAGTATCTGGGACTACAGGTGCATGCCACCATGCCCAGCTAACTTTTGTATTTTTAGTAGAGACAGGGTTTCACCATGTTGGTCAGTCTGGTCTCGATCTTTTAACCTCAGAATCCACCTGCCTCGACCTCCCAAAGTGCTGGAATTACAGGCCTGAGCCACCACGCCCAGCCAATCACTGCTTTTCTTTGTGGAGTAGTCTTCCATTCCACAGAGACAAGACAGTTTGAGTATTCAATCAATCACCCATTGATTGACATCTGAGTTGTTGCCAGCTTGGAGCCATTAGGAGTAAAGCTGCTATGAACATTCACGTACAAATCTTGGTAGGGACAAAGTTTCCATGCCTCCTGAGTAAATACCTGCAGATGGAATCGTTAGGTCAGATGGCAGGTGTATATTGTTTAGTTTTCTAAGTAACAGCCAAACTTTTCCAAAGTGGTTGCACCCTTTCAAACTCCCAGCAGTGTATACGTGAGCTCTAGCTGTTTACTATCCACGCCTGCACGTGATACGTGTCGTCTTTTTAATTTTCGTCACCCTCATAAGGGCATCATAATCTGTCATTGTCATTTCAAACAACATTTCTACAATGGCTGATGACTTTGAAGATTTTTCCCTGTGACCCTTTGTTTGTCTTCTTCAATGGAGAATTAATGCAAATCTTTTACCCATTTGTATTGGCCCGCCTTGTCCTTGAGCTGTAAGGGTTATTGATATGCTCTGGATACGAGTCCTTTGTCTGATCTGTGTTGGGAATGTTTTCTCCCACTCCGACACGACATTTGCCGTTTCCCCAGTCTGACATTTGCCTTTTCATTTTCTTACTGGCATCTTTCAAAGAGCAAGAGTTATTAATTTGGTAAAAGACCAATGTATCAACTGTCTGCATTCACGATTTGTGCTTTTTGTAGTCTCTCCAGGAAATCTCGGCCTACCCCGAGGTCACACATATTTTCTTCTCTATTTTCACCTAGAAGACTCACAGGCATAAAACTTGATTGAATGCTTTTCTAATATGTATTTTTAAATTCATAAGGTTTATCTCCTATATTTGGTTAATATTATTAATCATATTGATTGATTTTTGAACACTCGGCAGTGAGGATTGCTGTTCATTTGGAACTCCAATTGATTGAAACCAGTTTTTGAAAAGACTCTATTTTCCCTCCGCTGAATTGCCATGGCACTTCTGTCAAAAATCAATCGACTGTATGTGTGTGAGTCAGTTTCTGGATTCTCTATTCTGTTGTTCCATTGATCTGTGTGTCTGTCCCTCCACCAATGCGAGGCTGTCTCAATTTCTGTAGCTTCTCAAGTATGACTTAAAATTAGACAAATCCTCCAACTTCGTTTTCTTTCCTATAATTTTTTTTCATCATTTTAAGTCTTTACATTTCTCTATAAATTTTAGAATTAGCTTGACAATGTTTATCAGGATTGTGTTGACTCTGTAAATGTGTGAACAATTGCCACCTTAATATTGAATCTTCCGGTTTCTGAACAATGATATATGTCTTAATTTATTTAAGTCTTAAATTTCTCTCAGCAATGTTTCATAATTTGTAGTGTTGAGTATTGGTTGTCTTTTGTCAGATTATTCCTAAGGTT
The DNA here is from genome assembly GCF_037993035.2 of Macaca fascicularis. Lineage (NCBI taxonomy): Eukaryota > Metazoa > Chordata > Mammalia > Primates > Cercopithecidae > Macaca > Macaca fascicularis. Next base: position 5,316,873 of record NC_088388.1, on the reverse strand, counting down.
TTTATGGGATTTTATTTTATTTTTTTGGTGCTACCCTAAATAGAATTTTAAATTTTCTTTAATTAATTAATTAATTTGAGATGGAGTCTCACTCTGTTGCCCAGGCTGGAGTGCAGTGGCGCAATCTTGGCTTACCTCAACCGCCACCTCCCAGGTTCAAGTGATCCTTCTGCCTCAGCCTCTCCAGTAGCTGGGACTACAGGCACGTGCCACCGTGCCTGGCTAATTTTTTGCATTTTTACTAGAGATGGGGTTTCACTGTGTTAGCCAGGATGATCTTGATCTCCTGACCTCATGATCTGCCCACCTCAGCCTCCCAAAGTGCTGGGATTGCAGGTGTAAGCCACTGCGCCCGGCCAATTTATTTTTTAACTGTTTGCTGCTATTTGTATAAGAATGGGGTTAATTTTGGTACATTAACTTTGGATCCTGTGACCTTGCTACGCTCACTTAATAGTTGTAATGGTTATTTTATGGGTTTCCTGGGACTTTCTATATAAATTTTCATAGCAGCTGCCAATAAAAACAGTTTTATTTCTTCCTTTTCAATTCAATGACAATCTTAATGTCATATTATATAGACTTTTCAATTTGTAGTACCTTTATAGCTTTTTTTTTCTTTGTTTTTTTTTTTTTTCCTTATTGCAATGGCTAGGATTGCCAGTACAATATTGACTAGATATGGCTACAGAAGGTGGGCACCTTTACCTTTTCCTTAACCTTAAGGGAAAAAAATGTCAGACTCAGCATCATAATATACCTGTAACTTTGTTGTAGATGCCCTTCATTCATTTGAGGATGTTCCCTACTATTACTAGTTTGCTGGAAATTTTTTACTAAGAGCGGGCATAAAATTTGATTGAATGCTTTTCTAATATGTATTTTTAAATTCATAAGGTTTATCTCCTATATTTGGTTAATATTATTAATCATATTGATTGATTTTTGAACATTCGGCAGACCTTGTATTCCTGGTTTTAACCTTACTTAGCTCTGATATATTATTATTTTTATATATGATGAGATTTGTTTTGCTAATATTTTTAAAGAATATTTGTGTCTATATTCATGAGGAATGTTGGTCTGTAATGTTCTGTTTTTAAATGTCTTTGCCAGGTTTTTATATTAATGTTATGGAATCTGTGGGCTGTCACTTTTCTGGCCAGAAACCTCTATGGCTGGTGGCACCTTTGTCTGAGTTCTTGTCCTGCATTAAGGAGGACTGAGATACACAGATAAGTAGAGGGTGAGCAAGATGAAGAGGAGCTTTACTTAGTGTTAGAACAGCTCAGAGGAGACCCGCAGTGGGTAGCTCCTCTCTGTAGGCAGGTGATCCCCGTGAGTGCTCAGCTCTCAGCAGAGAGAGTCCCTGAAAAGGGTAGCACCCAGCTGTCCTGTTGTCTGCTCAGCTCTGACTGAGCCCGGGGCTTTTATGGGCCTCAGAGGGGAGGAAGTACACACTGATTGGCCCATGGGCAGCCATGAGCAGCTGAGAAAAGGCACCAGCTCCCACCTGGCCTGAAGGTGGGGGCTGCACCAGGGGACCCATCCCCTTCTGCCCAGGAATCTGTCTGCCTCCCACTACTGTTAATGGTTCTCAGGCTCAGCCCTGACTTTGCTCCAAGATCAGAGTGGGCACCAACAACAGGGATAAGCCAGGCAGCAGGCACTTGGGAAGTCAGGAAGCCAGACTTGGGTGGCTGCAGCTTCACCCAGGAGGGCGGGTCTCCTGCCTTCTCCATGGAGCTGGAGGCCTGGGTCTGCAGCCACAGTTTGGGTGGCTGCAGGGGCACTCAGGGAGCTCCTCAGTCAACTCAGAAGGGGCAGGGCTCCTGCTTGTTCCCCCAGCTCCTGCCAGCTCCATGGAGGGTGCAGCCCCTGCTGCCTTCCTGAGCAGCTGCTGCCTTCTTTAGGGTTATGCTGGCCTTATAAAATGAGTTGGGTGATGCTACCTCTTCCTTCATTTTCTGAAAAAATTCCTTAAGATTAGTTTATTTCTTCCTTGAATATTTGATCAAATTAACCAGTGAAACAGTCTAGCTCTGGATTTTCCTTTTTGGAAGGTTTTGTAAAAAAAAAAAAAAAGAAAAAAAACTTTAGCATAATAATGAGATTTCTTTAATAGATGTAGATATTCAGCTATTCTGTTTCCTCTTGTATCAATTTAAGTTTTACTTCTCAAGAAATGTGTCCAATTAATTTAAGTTGTTGAAGTTTGGGTATAAAGATGTTTATGATAACCCTTAAAAGTCTGTAGGATCTGTGTTAATAACACTCTTTCAGTTTCTGCATTGGTAGTTTGTATTCTCTCTTTTTTACTTCAACAGACTAGCTAAGAGTTTATTAGTTTTGTTGATCTCAAATAATCAACTTTTGGCCTTTTTTCCTTCCTTTTTGTCTGTTTTCTATTTCATCGATTTCTGCTCGTTATTGCTTCCTGCCTTCAACTCAATTTGGCTTTACTTTGCTCTTCTTTTTTCTAACTTCTCAAGGTGGATCTTCAGGTAATTGATTTTAAATTGCTCTTGCTTTCTAATGTCAGTATTTAAAGTTCTCAGCTTCCCTCTAACCACTATTGTGGCTGAATCCCACAGATTTTGATAGGATGTATTTTCATTATCTTTCCATTCAAATTATTTTCTGATTTCCCTTGTGATTTCATCTTGAATTCACGAGTCATTTGTAGATTCATGAAACATGTATAGATATTTGGGGTTTTGCTAGACATCTTACTGTTACTGATTTCTGATTAGGCTCAGTTGTCAGAGTACACACTCTGCATGATTTCTATTCTTTTAAAATTAATGAGGCCTGTTTTCTGTCCCAGCATATGGTCTTTCTTGGCGAAATGCACCACATACAGCTGCTGGGTGTAGTGTGCTGTACTTATCAGTTAGAGCAAAGTGATGAATATCGATGTTTATATTAGTTTGGTGCAAAAGTAATTGCGGTTTTTGCTGTTACTTTTAATTAAATGAATAATTAAAAATAATTTCTCATATTAATATCATATTGAGTGATTATTAATTAACTAATCAATATGAGTAATTATTAACATTAGTTAACATCATATTGAGTAATTATTATTAATTACCTTATTAATTTTTTATATATTTATTCTTTTAATTGCTGAGAAAGGGTATTAAAATCTCCCTTTGTGATAGTGGGATTTGTGTGCATTTCTTCCCTTTATTAATTTTGTTTCATATATTTTGAGGCTATATCATATATTTTAGACACATCAAAATTTATACTTTTATGCCTTTATGACTAATCATTCGTTTTCTTATGTAAAATGTCTCTCTTTATCTCTGACATTGCTGTCTTGAAAGTTAATATTAATATCAATCTAAGAATATTAATTAATATGAGTAATTAAAAATAATTGCTCATATTAATATATTGAGTAATTATTACTAATTAACTAATCAATATGAGTATTAACATTAGTTAACATCATATTGAGTAACTATTATTAATAATGTCTCATATTGATTAATTAATAGCAATATAGCCACCCTGACATCTTGTGTTTATTCTTTGCATCTTATGTTTATTCTTTTCAGTTTATTTACTTTCAGCTTATTTGTGTTTTTGTATTTAAAGTAAATCTCTTGTGGGCAGCACATAATTGGGTGTTGCTTTTAAAAATCCATATTGTCAATTTCTTTCTTTTCATTGGAGTGTTTAGAACATTAACATTTAATGCTGATCTTTTCTCTTTTTTGGTTCCTTTATCCCCCTCTCTCTGCATGCTTTTGGATTATTTGAATATTTTTTAGTATTCCATATTAATTTATCTGTTGGCTGTTTGGCTGCATTTCCCTGTGTGTATGTAGTTGCTCTACGCATGGTTCCTTTGATTCTACCCTGTTTGGGGTTCTCTGAGTTTCTTGAATCTGTAAACTTATGTCTTACACTAAACATAGAAGATTTTCAGTCATTATGTCTTCAAAGATTTTTCTGCTCCTATCTCACTCTCCTCTCCTTCTGGACTAGTTATAATGTTTAAGAGCTTTGGATATGGCTTCACAGGTTCCTGATGCTCTCTGTTCATTTCCTTCCTCAATCTTTTTTTCCCCTGTGTCCTTCTGATTGGCTCATTTTATTGATCTATGGGTTTGCTGAGTTTTGCTTTTGTCATTTCCATTCTGCTATTGATCCATCCAGTGATTTTTAAACATTTCAAATATTTTCTTTGTTATTTCTAAAATTCCAGTATCCTCTTTTAATACTTTCTCTGTCAGGATTTGCTTATTCATTTCAAATGTATTTCCTTGATCTCATTGAGTAGAGTTGTAGTAGATGCTTTAAATTCTTTGTCTGATAATTTCAATGTCTGACTCATCTTGGTGCTTTCATCTGTTAATTGTTTTATCCTTTGAGAATGGGCTGCATTTTCCTGTTTCTTTGTATCTCAAATAATTTTGGATTGTATCATAGACAATCTTAATGTCATATTATATAGACTCTACATTCTGTTAAGATCCTCTGAAGAATGCAGATATTTTTGTTTTAGCAGGCAATTGATTCATACATATGTGTGCACCCACATAACCACTGCTATAATAGTCAGGGTTTTCCAGAGAAATAGAACCAACAGGAGATGTGTGTGTGTGTGGTGTGTGCATGGATGTGTGTGTGTACACATGTACATATGTGTGTGCATGTGTGTGTGTGCATGTGCATGTGTGTGTGTGTGCACATGTGTGTATTTACCTTAAGTTATTGGTTCATAGGATTATGGAGGCTGAGAAGACCCACAAGCTGCCCTCTGCAAGCTGGAGACCCAGGAAAGCCAGGGGTGTAGTTTGAAGGCCTGAGAGTCAGAGAACCGATGGTGTCAATTCCAATCTAGACCCGAAGGCCTGAGAACCATGAATGCCGACAGCCAGAGACTGATGTCTCAGCTCAGGCCATCAGGCAGAGTTAATTCACCCTTCATCCATCTATTAGTTCTATTCAGACCCACAACAGGTTGGATGATGTTCACCCACCCTGAGGAGGGCCATCTACTTGACTCAGTCCATGAATTCAAATGCCAGTCTCCTCCAGACCTTCACAGACATGCCGAGAAATCACTCACCGGCTATCTGGCATCCTGTGGCCCAGCCTAGCTGACCCACAGAATTAACAATCACCACCACTTAGATCAATATGTGGATCATTTCTAGTCCCTCCAGAATTCCCACTCCAAGAGTGTGCTCTCTTTACAGGTAATCATCATTCTGACTTATTTAACCATTGGTTAGTTTTGTCCATTCCTGAATATCACATAAACAGAAACACACAGTACGTGTTTTAAAACATCTGGCTTCTTTTCTTAAAACATAGTATCTGTGGGACGCCTCCACGCTGTTAAATGTAGAGATAGTTCATTACTTTTCATTACTGGGTGATACCACATTGCATAAACATGCTGCAGTCTATTGATCTAAGTCCCTTGCTGATGGACAGCTGGGTTGTTTCCAGTTTAGGACAACAGGCTGGGCATTTTAGGAGGCAGCACAGAGCAGAAAGGCTACAGGCATGTCTCTTAGAACCACACAGTCCAGACTCAAATCCTAGCTCTGCTGCAGACCAGCTGTGTGACCTTGGGCAAGTGACTCACCCTCGCTGAGCTGCAGTTTCCTCTTCTGTGAAGTGGAGATTATGATAGCAGTACTTACTCAGAGGGTTGTCATGAGGATCAAGTAAGAAGTCACATGAAATCACAGCCTGCAGCCTAACAGAGCCAGAGCTCAGGAAACGGCAGCTGTTAAATGATGATTGTGGGAGGAGATAGCAATTACGAATGTCAGCTCTGAAATCGGATCTGAATTTACATTGCAGGCTAAATGAAGCAATCATTATTAAACATTCAGCATAAGGTTAGCAAATAATAAGCTCACAGTTTATTATCCTTATTGATATCTGATATGTAAATACTAGTAGCCTTTACAACAAGCATTGCCATGATAGGTTTTGCCATTTGATAGAGAACGGAACTGTTTATCAGGGATGTGCAGCATTTCTGGTCACAGAGCAAGAACAAGGTGGTGTATGGACCCTGCTTATCCTACCCTGCCCTCCAGATGCAGGGACCCCACTCCCACCCACCCCTACAGCCTCACCTTGAGTGTCAGAGAAGGCGGTGGTGGAGAGCCACCTCCCGCACTGGCCTGGGCTGCTTCCTGGGTCCACTTCTGTCCCTCTCTGGGATTCACAGCTTCCCATCCCACCCAAAGGTGCACGGGTGCTGGCCCTGGGCAGTGCTGTGGGCAGTGAAGGCCGGAAGCGGTCCCTGAGTGACAGCAGGCTCTGAATTGCCACACGTGTGACTAGGGTAAAGTGTCTTCCCTGCTCTGTGCCTCAGTTTCCTCATCTGTGAAGGGGCAATGGTGATAGCATCTGCTTCACAGGGGCCCTGTGGGGGCTGAATCAGAGGGCCCAGGTGAGGTTATGCCCGGGGTCAGGGCAGGGCCACCAGGGATGTCCAGGGGCCAAGCGGGCCTTTGAGAGGTGCCGCAGGCCTTGAGTCCACATACCAACTGCCACCCACACAGGCCGACGTCCCTTCCAACGGTGCAGCGGGGCTAAGGTCACTTGCAATCGTGGAGAAGAGACAGTGACCTGGGGTTGGGGCAGGAGCCTGCGTCAAGACAGAGTCACTGATGAGTGGGGCTCAGCCCCTCCCTTGGAGGGAACTCCCCAGGACTGCGGCAGACCCCCTTGCAAGGTCCTCATCGGCTCCAGGGCAGGCCCAGCCTCTGCCATGGGTGTGAGGGAGAGTTGAGGGCTCTATGATGCCCCCCTCCCCAGATGACTCAAGGCCCCGGGGCGGGGACTTTGAGTTGAGATGGTGTCAGCAGGGGCTAGTGGGCAGGTGTGCAAAGCCCCAGGCCTGGCCCAGGGAAATTCAGCGACAGGTTCCAGGGCAGCAGGAGGTCGGCTGCGAGTGCGGATCCTTGTGCTTCTCGCTGTCCTGTCCCCTCTGCTCGCCTTAGCTGGGGGGAGAGACTGGAGCTCGATGAGCAGCCCCAGTGGGCCTGCTATGAATTACAGGACCCCCTGCAAAGTCACACACCTGCTGGCCCCCTCCGTGCTACTGACAGCAAAGGCAGAATCTGAGCTGCTGGGACTTGCCCAAGGCCACCAGCTGCAGACAGTGGAGCCAGACAGAAGCCCAGGCCGCCTTCACAGTCTTCATAGTTCCAGTGCAACAAGGAACCTAAAGGGTTAGCTCGCATTAGCACAGGGCCCAGCAAGTCACTCCCAGGTACCTGCTCAAGAGAACAGAAAACATGTCTGCACAAAAACCTGCACAGCCAAGCTCACAGCAGCACCATCCACAGCAGCCACAGTGCAACAACCCAATGTCCACAGCAACTGACGCACAGAGAAACCAACTGTGGTCTAGCCACACAAGGGAATATTATTCAGCCCTGAAAAGGAATGCACTCCTGGTCCATGCTGCAAACATGGATGAACCTCAAAAACATTAGGCCAAGTAAAAGAAGCCAGTCACAACAAAACTAAATGTCGTATGATTCCATTTAATGAAATGCCTAGAGTTGGCAAGTCTGTAGAGGGACAGAGTAGATGGGCGGTTATTGGGGCTGGGGAATGAATGGGGGATGGGGAAGTTGTGGGGCATGGCTGGAAGGTGTGGAGTTTCTTTCTGGGAGAATGAAAATATCCTAACACTGATTCTGGTGATGGATGCCCGACTCCAAATACACTGAAGACCACTGAATTGCACATTTCACATGGGTGGAATGCTGGTATGTGAATTCTACCTCGATGAAGCTGTGGGTGAATCACTTGAGGTCAGGAGTTTGAAACCAGCCTGGGCAACATAGTGAAACCCTGTCTCTACTAAAAAAAAAAAAAATAGCCAGACGTGGTGGTGGGCGCCTATAATCCCAGTTACCTGGGAGGGTGAGGCAGGAGAATCACTTAAACCCAGGAGGTGGAGGTTGCAGTGAACCGAGATCCCGCCACTGTACTCAAGCCTGGGTGACAAAGCGAGACTCTGTCTCAAAAAAAGGAAAAAATAAAAAAAAGTAAAGAATGCTGGACCATGTGGGAAGTGCCTAGCCTGGGGTCAAACCCCCTGCAGGTGCCCAAGAGATGGATGGAGACCACACAGAGGCATACCCAGCCCAGTACCCTTCCCAAATGTGCTCGATAAGCATTAGTCCCCTTCCTTATTCTGTTCCTCCCAAAGCACCCACCAAGTCCAGACTCTGGGACTCTCAGACTATGCCGGTGCCCTGCCTTGGGCCAGGTCCTGGATTGGGTATGGAGAGCCCAGAGCCAACCAAATCGTGGTTCCTGTAGCCTGTAGCTTGTGCATTTTGCTAGCAGGGAGACCCCTTGAGATCCATCTGCCCAAGTGAAACATAAAGAAGCTGAAGTGCATGGTGATAAAAGATGTGAGTCCCCAGCTTGAAGCTTGGGGCAATTCTGCATGAGTTAGTTACACCGCTGCAACAAAGACACCTACAAATACAGGGCCTCAATCCCTGCATCAAGATCTCACATAAAAGGGCGATAGGCAGCCCAGGGCTGATTGGTGGCCTGACAGTGCCAGGGGCCTGGCTCCATCTATCTTTCTCCCTCGCCATCCTCCGCAAGTCACTTCCGTCTTGGGTCCAAGATGGGGAGGGAGGAGGGGACACCTCTTGCCATGAAGGGCAAGGCTTAAAAGGGCTTATGGAGCTTCAGCTGGCATGGCCTCCATCAGAAATTATTCATGGCTGGGATGTGTTGCAAGGGAGTCTGGGAAATGCAGTGTTTACCTGGGAGGGCATGTGCCCAGCAAAGCATTATTATGCTATTGCACAGTAGAATGGGATGGGAGAGGAAGGAAGGAAAGAGGGAGTAGGGGGGATGAAGAGAAGGAAGGAGGGAGGGAGAGGAGGAGGGAGAGAAGGAAGGAGGGAGGAGACAAGGAAGGATGGAGGGAGAAAGGAGGGAAGGAGGGAGGGAAGAGAGAGGGAAGGAAAGGAGGAAGGAAGGGAGGGAGGGAAGAAAGATGGATGGATGGAGGAAGAGAAGAATAGAAGGAAAGAAGGAGGGAGGGAAGGAGGGAGGAAAGAAGGAGGGAAGAAGGGAGGGAGGGAAGAGGAAAGACTAGACTCTAAGCATGTACAATAAGCATTGTGAGCCTCAGTTTCCTCGTCTGTAGAGAGAGAAGCATTTTCAAAGGCTGCTTGGAAGACTGAGTGACGAGGCACAGTGCACCCGCAGGTAAAGGGGGGCAACTTCACTGTTCTCCTGCCCCCGAGGACCTCCATGCTGGGCCAAGAGGACAGAGTAGGAGGTCTGCCCACTGCCCAGGAGCGCCCCAGTGGGTGGAGTGAAGACTGGGCTGGCACACTGAGACGGTGGAGTCCACTGGGAGCTCAGGGAACTCAGGGACTCTTCAGCCCCTATCTGGGAACCCACTAGGGTCAGGACCCCTGTGCCAGACCTGGCCTAGCTTGGGGAGGGCTCTGCACTGCTGGCTGCCTGCGGTCTGGCCCAGCCCCTGCCAGCACCGGCCCGTGGTGATGTCACTCAGCATGCCCAGTGACCGCAGCACTTCCCTGGGCTCTGGCCCCAGACCCACTGGCCGGCCGGACGCTCGATATATTCTGTTTTGAAAGAAAACAAACTCTTTTGAAACACTGCTGCCGGGAGCACAGGCTGAAAGTCTCGCCCCCACACTCCTTTCGCCTCTCATGGGGGCTGGTGCCCATCTGAGCATCAGGGAAACCTGGGGCAGATGCCCCTTCCCCACCCTCCAAGGAAGCAGACTGGGACAGGGCCCTTGCTGTGTGGCTGCCTGGGATGCAGAGACAGCATTGAGACTGAAGGCAATAGGGAGCCATTGAAGGACTGAGAGGGAGAATGACTGGGTCAGATAAGTGTCTCAGGAAGTTGGGGCAGTGTGACCCCCATTGGAAACATGTTGCAGTTGATGTGAGTTGAACTAGGGGCATGATAGGGTGACAAATGTGAGGGACATTTAACACAAGAATCCATGTAATGGCCACTCAGGCCCAAAAGGGCTCCAGATCATGCCAAGGCCTCCCAAGGCCACCTCAGCCTCAGGTCATCATGGCAGGAATTGGGGGCCCCTGTCTGGGAGGCTCTTGGGTTTCAGCAGAGCAGAGGGTCTGCAGAAGGCTTGCCAAGGCAGGCCCTTTGCCACATCCATGGTGGGGTGGGGTGAGGGGTGGTCCTGAAGGGTCTGGGTGGTCTGGAAACCCAGCCTGCATGGTCTCCCTCCAAGCGTGGTCAGCCCCTTGGGGGACGTGGGAACCGGGGCTGGGAATGCTCCACCTGCCAGCCTAGAGCAGCGTGATCACCCCAGCCTGGCCCCCGAGCCAGTCCAGTGCAGCGCAACAGGGTGACCCCAATAGCCTCACAGGGGCAGAGTAACAATGATGACCTCCATCTGAGCTGTCTGTTGCACCAGGGACTCGGCACCAAGGACTATCCATGTGACTGCTTTCATCCTCCAGAAGCAAGCCCAGGAGGTAGAGGCTGTCGGGGTGCCCACGCTGCAGGCGGGGAAATGGGCCCACAGAGAAGGAGGACGCTTGCTGGAGAAGACAGCCAGAGAGGGCCAGAGCCGGATCCAGCTCCCTGCAAACCCTCTGCTCACAGTTTGAACCAACCGTGAGCCCATAAGGGCATGAATATAAGGGGTGCATGTGTGTGCGTGTGTGTGTGTGCACGTGTGCACGTGAGAGTGTGTGTGCATATGTGCATATGTGTGTGCACATACAAGTGTGTGCATGTGTGTGCATGTGTGTGCATATGCATGTGCAGGTGTATGTGTGCATGTGTGAGTGTCTGCATGTGTCCGTGTGCATGTGTGTGTGATATGAATGTGTGCATGTGTGTGCGTGTGTGTGTGCCTGTGCATGCATGAGTGTGTGCATATGCGTGTGTGTGCACGTGTGCATGTGCTAGTGTGTCATGTGGGTGTGAGTATGTGCGTGTGTGTGCATGCGAGTGTGTGCATGTGTGTGTGCATATGCATGTGCAGGTGTGTGTCTGCCTGTGTGCATATGCATGTGTGTGTGCATGTGTGTGTGTGCATGTGTGCATGTATGAGTGTCTGCATGTGTGCGTGTGCATGTGTGTTTGATGTGTGTGCATGTGTGTGTGCATGTGCATGTGCAGGTGTGTGTGTGTGTGTGCATGTGTGTGGATGTACTTTAATGAAGCCACAGTTGAGAGGCAGGATCTCGCTGGTGCCCTCGCTCTCCCATCACCAGTCCTCACTGTGGGATTGAGGACAGGCCACACATGGGGCTTCTTTTCCTGTAGCTCCATGCCTGAGCCAGCCCCTGTCCCCTCAAGGACCCTAGTTCTTTCCTTGAAGAAATGGGGGTTCTCATGCCTACTTCTCACAGTGTTCAGGGACCAAGCGGTGAGTTGTGAGACTGACCACCCAGTGCCTGGGGATGGTAGAAAGGGCTCCGTGGTGCGGGAGATGGGTGGGTTGCCCTTCTGGGGCCCCCCTCCCCGCTTGCAGGCAGGTCCAGGCTAGTGCACAGCTCCGGGCTCCCTGGCAAGATGCTCCTGGACAGGTCTTTGTCCTCCAGCCTTGGGGAAGGGTGGGTGACTTGTCTGCCTTCTTGGAGGGGGTGCAGAAGGTAGACCGTGGTGGACATGGAATGAGGGGGTGTGTATGGGTGTGCGGGCTAGCCCCTCTTGCCACAGGGCCTTAGTACATGCCATCCCCTCCAGCTAGCAGCTTCCCCCTCCCCCGTCACACAGGTAACTTCCACCCCTGCCTCGGATCCCAGATCATGTATCCCTTCCTGGGAAGCTGACTCTGATTTCCCCGGCTAAGGCCACCCCCATGGCCCCCAGGGCCCTCCTCTATAGAAGCAGCAATGCCGCACAGGGCTGTCTTCGAACGTCTGTCTGAGGGTGAGGCCCATGCCTTCCTGCCCACCACTTCATCCCTGTGCCAGCACAGTGCCAGGTGCATGGCGGGCGCTCAGAAATATTTGTAGAATGAATGAAGAGAGGAATGAATTTGGCCAACTCCGTGGCCTATGTACCTGGCTAAGGCAGCCCAGAACTTAAGGTACTTTCCAAAGCAGTTCCAGGAAAGAGCCTCAAATGGTGGGAGAGGAGAAGGTAGGAGCCTGGGCCTGGGTAGCCTCTGAGGCTGGAGGGCTCCAGGGTGGCATCAAGATCAAGGTCATGGATTTTGTGGCCAGGTTGCCTGCATGCTCCCATCATCTGGCTGAGGCACCACAGACAAGGGACTCAACTGCCCTGTTCCTCAGTTTCTTCCTCTGTCAAATGGGGATACTAACACACCCTACAGGGCTTCTGTGAAGACTCAAGAGAGTTCGCATAAAGTCCTCAGAACAGTGGCTGGCTCACTGTAAGACCTGGGTGTTTGTCAGATTTCTTTATTTCTTCCTTATTTGCTTCGAAATTAAGTTTTTAAAAAAATATGAATGACAGATAAATGTTCAAGACATACATGCAAAAGAAACAAACAAAAAAAAAAATCTAAAAGAACATTTAAATCCCTACAAATCTCACCTGCCAAAGTAACTACTTATATTAGTCAGGGTTAGGTTCCTGTGTGAATAATAGACACCTCCCCAAATAGCAGTGGACTAAACAATACAGAAATTGGTTTCTCTCTCAAGTGAGAGTCTAGAAATGGGATAGCAGGTGGTCCTGTCCTGCAACGCCTTTGGAGACAGTCATCTCCTGCCTGTTCCCTGAGCCATTGACCTGGAGGTATGGTTCTTACCTTTCAGTCCAAAACAGCAGCCAGAGCTCCAGCCATCACATCCAAGTCCCAGGCAGCAAGAAAGAAGAAGGGATGAACAAGGTGCATGTCACTTGCCTTTCAAGGAAGATTTTTGGAAACTACAATATGTCCTTTTCTTTATCTTCTTTTCCCATGTGTAACACGGCCACACTTAGCTGCAAGAGAGTCCAGATAGGTGGTCTTTACTACAGATGGGCCATGTGTCTTTTTCACTGTAAAGCAGATCACAGGTAGCTTCCCATGTCCAAAAATGAAGATTCATAGATCATTTTTAAAGGCTGCTTGCAATTCCATCATGCAGAGGTTTGATGACTTCACCAGTATTGACAGACATGTAGACCATTGCCAGTTTTCCAGTATTACAGCCCCTGACATCCCTGGATGTATCATCTTTGCACCGGGTTGGAACATTTCCTTCCCATAAGTTCCCAGAAGTAGAAATGCTGAGTCAAAGAGGATACACTTGTGATATTTGGACATGAATTGAGAAATTGCCCTTCAGAAAGGTTGGCCCAGTTTGCACTCCTCCTCACCATCCTGTGGGGGTCCAGGATGGAGCTGAGTATGTCCCCAGACCTGAGACTCAGCTGCCCCTCCTGGGTCCCTCTTGCCATTGTGAGTTTGCTCCCATATTTTCTCCAAATTTAGGACTTTTTCCTCCCTTCCCCAAGGTAGGGGTTGGGGGAGGGTGCCCCAATCCTCCCAGTGGGCTCCTTGTGGAGGCCCCTGCCTTGGACAACACCAATCATGAGGTCCCACCCCCTCCAGATGACAGCAAGGAGCAGGAGCCTCCCCATGCCTGGGGCTGTTGTTTGAGCTAATTAGGGGCAGGTGCCTGGGGTTTTTGTTTGAGCTAAGCAGGGGCAGTGGCTGCTACCCTGAATGAGGGGCTGGGGCAGGCATCCTGTGGGTGATCACTCTGGCCCCTCAATCAGATGGACCAGGAGTACAGACACCAAGCTTTGAGATGCTTTGCTGCAAATGCCCGGAAATGTGCATCAGCCTGGCTGGGGCAGGCCTGACGGCTCCCAACCACAGCTGGCAGCAGGGTGCCAGATTTCACTCCAAATAAAAATGCAGGATGCCCAGTTTAATCTGAATTTCTGATAAACTACAAAAGTTTTAGTATAACCTAAATACTGTATGGACATAGGATTGAAGAAAGTGCATGCTGCTCACCTGTTTAAAGGAAGCTTCCTAGAAGATGTAATATGTCCTTTCTCCTTTATCTCCCATGGGTGACACAGCCACACCCAGCTGCATCATTTATTTTATTTGGCAGCCCTCACTGGCAGCACTGGGACCCCTGGAAGCAGCGAGCTCAGTGGAAAAAAACCTGGACTTTTACACCAAACAGACTGGATTCAAATCTTGCCCTTTGCCTCTGGTAGCTGTGGACTTCTGACCTAGTTACTTAACCTCTCTGTCCCTCAGGTTCCTCGTCTATACCTATGGGGGCAAGAACAGCACCGACTTCATGAGGGCATAGTGAATATTACAGGAAAGACGTCTGCTTTCAGCAATATGGAAATATACATTAGATCTACGCCTTTCCTGTATGCAATGTTCAGAAATGTATACATTTTAACAAACATCCTTTTCAGTGCATAGCTAAGGGGCACAAGAAAACAAGGGAAATATCTGCGGTGTGGAAATGAAGACAGAACTAAAGCCAAGGGCAGGAAGTTTGTGGGGTGAGGACGCACAAGACCTGGGAGGGGTTGTGGTGCCCCAGAGGCTACAGCCATGCTCAACAGCCAGGAAGGGGCCAGGGATGAGGCTCCTGTCCCATGTGGGGCAGAGTCAAAGCTTAGCACCCCATGGGGAGTGGGTGTTCACAAAGTGCCTCCCTCTCAGGAAACGGGTAAAGGGGGTAAGTCTGCCTACTGGCTCAGGGAAATGAAAATGAAGTTGACGGGGGGAGAAAAACCTCTCTACTAGGAACCCACCATCACTGGTCTGACTTCAGACTGCATTCGGATTGAAATGCCTCTATTTACCTTATGGCCTGGTGACTCTCAAGTCAAGAAATTACCATAGAGAGCGAGCCTGAACCAGTGACCCATGGGGCATCTAGAAGAATTGAACCCAAAACCTCACCAGAGAGACTTCAGGACCATCTGGGATTTCTATTAAAAAAAGTCCCGTGGAAGATGAGCTCACAATAATAAATTACAAATACAAAGGAACCGGTCACCAGGCGTAGAATCAGCATGCATGAGTTTAAAACCTCCAAGGCACTGATGTTTGCAGGTGAAGACGATAGAATAATACATTTTTAGTGTTCAAGGAGCTACAAGGAGGAGTTGAAAACACATAAATGGCAAGTCATCATGAAGATGAAATAGACATGTTTCAAAATGAACCAAATAGAATTTCTGAAAATTAAAAGTTAAATTAAAGCTCCATGTCTCGACACTTCTTTGTTTGGGCCATGGTGGTGAAAAGAGTTGGGTTAATTCACCCACTGAAACAACTAGACAAAATGGATTAAATAACGATTTTTCTAAACACAATGCCAATAGGTAGAGCAGGACTGGGGCCCCCGGGAGAGGGAAACACACAAAGTGGGTATGACAACCACTCTGGCTTCCAACTAGTGGCAAATGTTTAGAGCGACAAAGAAGGAGGGGCATTGGAGCAAAGCATGGTGCTCCCAGCATTGAGGACTCAGAAATTCATCTGATAGAAAAGTAAAGCAGATGACATACCAAGGAGCCCAGTTAGGCTGACAGTAAAAATAGAAACCAGAAAACAACAGAAGTGATACAAAGGCTGAGAAAAAATAATGATCAAATGGAGCTTATATAGCAGATACACTATCCTTCAAGAGCAAGGGTGACATAAAGACATGTTTGGACCCAAAATATTAATGGAATTTACCACTTACTTTGACAGATGAGTGGGTTTTTAAAGATGTGGTATATACACACCACATTTATTATATATAGTATATTATATATATGCACATTATCTATGTACTATATTTTATATATTACTTTTTATATATTATATATTACATATAATATATAATATATTCTATATGCAATATACAATATAAATATGCAATATACAATATACAATATAAATATATAATACAGTATATATTATATATGTAGTTATATATTTATATTGTACAATATACAATGTACAATACAAATATATAATAAATTATATCATTATATATACATTATATAATTATATGTAATTATACAATATATAAATAATATATTATAATAATATATTAATATATATAATTATATAACATATAATATAGTATAATATAATATTATATAATAATGTATACTATATGTTATGATATATAATATATTAAAATATATAATATATAATAATACATATACTATATATTATTATATACAGTATACATAATATATTATAAAGTATATTTTATAAAATATACTATATATTTTTATTTATAGTATATTATATAAAATATACTATATATAACATAATATATAGTATATTATATAAAATATACTATATATTTATGTCTGTATATTATATAAAATATATATTTTTATATAGTATATTATATAAATATACTATATATAACATAATATATAGTATATTATATAAAATATAGTATATAGTAATATTATACACACACACACAAAGGAATATTATTCAGCCTTAACAATCTGGAAACTGCTATATGTTACAAGATGGAAGAACCCAGGGGACATAATACTAAGTGAAACACACCAATCACAGAAGGACAAATGCTGCATGATTCCACTTACATGAGGTAGCTAAAGTAGTCAAACTCGCAGAAGCAGAGACTAGAATGGTGGGTGCTAGGGGTGGCTGCTAAGGGGGGTGCTAATCACCCAGTATCAATTTTAGTTATGCAAGATGAAGAAATGCTAGCGATCTCTATACAGCATCATGCCTAAAGATAATAATACTGTGCTGTTCACTTAAAAATCAGTCAAGGGAATAGATCTCATGGTAAATGTTTTTACCACAATAAAATAAGATGAAATAGGATTTACCACTTACGAGATCTTCACTGAAAGAAATGCATATATAAAGAAATTGGAAAGAATTTGATGAAAATGTGAGTAAATTCAAACAAACATTGACAGTATAAAATACTATTATTATAATAAAATCATACTTTGAAAAATGTGAAAATAATACTGAATAAAAATAACAAGATAAAAGGAAGACAATCTTAAGACTCTAAGTTCTTATATTCTTCAGCAAGTTCTTATATTCTTCACCCAGTTGGGTGGAGGTAGTTAATTTATACTTACTTAAGTCAAACATGTGTGTTAAACACTGTAAATTAAATCTCCAAAAGATTAGAAGTCTATTTTATAACTTCCAGGAGAGTAAGGGGCAAAAAGAATGAATAAAACTCAGTTAATCTAATATAAAACAAAAGAATAATAATCATAAGAAATACATCAAACATGGCAAGTCCAAAATGACACCAGTAGATATTATTCCTAATTATTAATTATTCCTATATTATTAATTACAGTAAATGCAAATTAACTAAAAACACAATTCAAAAGAGTTTGTAGGAACTAACTAGAAACAAACAAAATGTAGCTATATGCTGTTTACAAGAGACACACCTATGATGCAAAGACATGGAAACGTTCATGGATAAAAAATATGTATGAAGCACAAACCAACCAAGAAGAATCTGATATAGCAATGTTAATGTCAAACTTAATGGCTGTTAAGATGATAAAAAAGTGTAGAGGATGACAGGTACAGTTTCCCAAGGAGATACAACAATTCTCTAGAATTTCTTGCATTCATCAGTGTGGCCTTAAAAGTATCTTTTTTAAATGGCATGATTACAAAAATAAATAAATAAATTCATAATTATAGAGTGATATTTTAATGGTCTGTTTCAATATTTGGTGGTACAACCAGGCCAAAAAAAAAAAAAAAAAGCAGTTTAGAATATCACAGCATAGAACAGTGTTCAAGAAGACAAACTCTGGCTAAACTACGTGGTTCAAATCCCAGTTCTCTGGCTTACTGGCTGTGTGTTTGAGCTCAGGAAAATGATTTAACCTCTCTGTGCCAATTCCTTAAAATCAATCTGTTTCCCTGGATAACCCTGACAAATATATAGTACATTTGCAAAACGAATAAACGACAATCAGAAAAAGAGACAAAAAGAAAAAGGGAGCAAATCAGAATATTTAAAAGATAGTGCCTACTTAAGTAAACTATATGCTTAATAAATCTGAAAATGTAAATGAAATGAGGTACCTTTCTTAAGAAATGGACTCAAGAAATTGAAAACTATATTAGCCCTTTAACCTTTAAAGAAATTGAGTTGGTAAATTTTTTAAAGCTTTAGTGTGCTTATCTCTAAAATGGTGGTAATAACTGTATGGTCCTCAAAGGAGTGCTACAAATATTAAATGACTCAGTATTTATAGACCAGTTGGAACAAAGTCTGGCCCATTGTTAGCACTCTCTAAGTGTTTGTTAAATAAAATAAACTATCCTGGGCTAATGGACATAAGCATATCCGGCCCTGACAATTAAAGAATAACATTCTGTGTATTCAAGAACATATGGGATATTTATAAAAATTGGCAACGTGTCAGGCCACAGAAGTCCAACGAATTCTAATAAGTGATATAATATAGAACACATTTTCTGACTACAATGAAATTAAGTTAGAAATCAATAACAAAATAACTCAAAAACTCTACATATTCAAAATTTTTTAGAATATATTTGTAATTTGACCCCTGAACAATGTGCGGCTTAGGGGTGCCAATCCCCTGTGGAGTCAAAAATCCACATATACTTTTGACTCCTTAAATATGTAACTACTAATAACTTCTTGTTGACTGGAAACCTTGCGGATAACAGTCAATTCGCACATATTTTGCATGTTATATGTATTGTTTACTATATTCTTACAATATTATAATAACATATGCTAGAGAAAAGAAAACGTTCTTAAAAGCATAAGGAAGAGAAAATATATTCACTATTCATTAAGTGGAAGTGGATCATCATTAAGGTCTTCATCCTCATCATGTTCACGTTGAGTGAGCTGAGGAGGAGGGGGTGGAGGAGAAGTGAGGAGGAGGAGGGGGTGGAGGAGAAGTGAGGAGGAGCAGGGGGTGGAGGAGGATGAGGTGGAGGAGGAAGAGGAGGTGGAGGAGGAGAGGGAGGAGGTGGAGGTGAAAGAGCAGGAGGAGGGGTGGAGAAGAAGGAGGGGGTGGAGAAGGAGGAGGGGGTGGAGGAGGAGGAGGGGGTGGAGGAGGGGTGGAGGAGGAGGAGGGGTGGAGGAGGGGGTGGAGGAGGAAAAGTGAGGAGGAGGAGGAGGGGGTGGAGGAGGATGAGGTGGAGGAGGACGAGGAGGAGGAGGGGGTGGAGAAGAAGGAGGGGGTGGAGAAGGAGGAGGGGTGGAGGAGGAGGGAGTGGAGGAGGAGGGGGTGGAGTAGGAGGATGGGGTGGAGGAGGTGGAGGAGGAAGAAGAGAAAGAGGGGGTGGAGAAGGAGGAGGGGGTGGAGGAGGACGAGAGGTGGAGGAGGTGGGGTGGAGGAGGAGGAGGTGGAGGAGGAGGTGGAGGAGGAGTTGGAGGAGGTGGAGGATGAGGAGGAGGAGGAGGGGAGGAGGTGAAGGAAGAGGAGGAGGAGGAGGTGGAGGAGGAGGTGGAGGAGGAGAAGGGGGTAGAGGATGAGGTGGAGGAGTAGGAGGAGGGGAGGAGGTGGAGGAGGAGGGGGTGGATGAGGAGGTGAAGGAGGTGGAGGAGGAGAAGGGGGTGGAGGATGAGGAGGAGGTGGAGGAGGAGGAGGAAGTGAAGGAGGAGAAGGGGGTGGAGGAGGAGGAGGAGTAGGAGGAGGTGGAGGAGGTGGAGAAGGTGGAGGAGGAGGAGGGGAGAAGGTGGAGGAGGTGGAGGAGGTAGAGAAGGTGGAGAAGGAGGAGGGGAGGAGGTGGAGGAGGAGGAGGAGGGGGTGGAGGTGGAGGAGGAGGAAGAGTTGACTTGCTGTCTCAGGGGTGGCAGAGGGGGGAGAAAACCTGCCTGTAAGTGGACCCATGCAGTTCAAACCCATGTTTTTCAAGGGTCAACTGTAATTCAAAGAGAAAAGAAGAAATTATTATGGAAATGATATGATGTTTTTAACTAAAAGATGGTAAAATCGACATTTGTGGGATGCAGTGAAAGTGACATTTAAAGAAAAAATAAAGTCTAAAATGCTTATATTAGAAAAGAAGAAAGGCTACACTTTTACAAAGCTAAGTGACCAACTCCCTCCCACATAAAAAAGCACATAAAAATAGGGGAAACTAGAAAAAAGTAAAAAGAAGGAAATAATAACAATCAGAGAGGACATTAATAAGTTAGAAAAAAGGAAAAAAACATAATCAACAAAGCTAATAACTCGCTCTTTAGCAACAAAGCTTTGCAAAGACTGATTAAGTTAGAGATGGAGAAACGAAAACAGAAAAGAGAACAATGCCAAAGGGAAGAGGCCAGGTGCAGTGGCTCATGCCTGTAATCCCAGCACTTTGGGAGGCCAAAGCAAGAGGATTGCTTGAGTCCAGGAGTTTGAAACCAGCCCGGGCAACATTGTGAGATTCTGTCTGTAATAGTTTTTTGAGCCGATTCCTTAAAATCAATCTGTTTATCAGGATAACCCTGATGAATACACAGTACATTTACAAAATGAATAAATGACAATCAAAAAAAGAGCAAAAAGAAAAAGGGAAAAAATCAGAATATTTAAAAGCCAGTGCCTACTAAACTATATGCTTAACACATTTGAAAATGTAAATGAAATGGTACATTTCTTACAAAACAGACTCAAGAAACTGAAAACTGTGTTTTTAAGAGACAGGGTCTAGCTCTGTGACCCAGGCTGGAGGACAGTGGCGTGATCATAGCTCACTGCAGCCTCGAACTCCCGGGTTCCAGCGATCCTCCCACCTCAGCCTCCTCAGTAGGTGTGACTGCAGGTATGCACCACCGTGCTCAGCCCTACATTTCATTCTTTTTAATTTCAATATTTTTGTGATTTCTAATATTTTATAATTTATTGGTATGGTAGAAGTACATGTATGCAAATTAAAATAAAATTTATATATATTTTAGAGATGCAAGCTTGATTTTTTTTTTTTTTTTTTAGTAATGGAAGACAGCAAAAGAAGTTTGGAGATTCCTAGTTTAAAGCATTTAGAGCCTCTATGAAAATTTGCCCGGGTATTTACCTCACAACAGCTCTGTGAGTTCGGTATTATTTGTCCCTTCTTACGGATGAGGCAGTCTGGGCTTGGAGAGCGGGACGGAGGGCAGTGGGAGGCCTGGGACACTCTCTCCCTGGTCCGGCCAACACCTGCTTCCTGTTGATGATCCTCACCAGGCGAACAACTGCACTTTCCACACGCGGTGCCACGAAGTGCAGCTCTAAGCCGGGGATTTCTGTGCAGAAATGATCCACTGAGTACAACCCACCCCAGTGCGGACACCACCCCTGCAGAATCACCTGTGGAAATAACCCCAGGCCCAGACACAGGGGCCAGCTAAGCTGTGTAGCCCTCCAAATGCAGGGAGTGCTCCCTCCGGACCCTCAGCCCACAGTCCATCCACCACAGAGGTGTCTGCCGCCCGTCAGATAATTCCTACCCAGAAAATGCTGTGTGAACACATCTGTGTGGCAGGCCGGCACAGGGAGAAAGCTGAGGTCCAAGGACATCTGCCAACTGTCACTTGTAAACTAGAACTTGCCTCTTTGTAGATGAAGACTGGCAGGGCTGAAGAAATGATCTCGTGTCACAATTAATGGTGGGCTTCAGGGTGAGGTGACTCAGGTCGAATGCTGTTGAATGTTGGTGTAACGGGACTTTTATAAGAAATAAAACTGGGCTAAAACAATGATCCCCTTCCCTTCACTGGAGGAGGGAGATTCTATTCCTCTCTCTGTCTTTCCCTCTCTTTCTCCCTCTCTATATATACCAAAGGTCAAATCTTTGGTATTTTGCATTGAGTCTTTAATTATTCATTCACTTTGACCTAGTAATTGCACTTCAGAAAAATAAAGGAAAAACTCGGGGCATAAGTGGTGGTTATGGGGGGCAGGGGAAGCGGGCATGTGGTTGTTTTTCTCTTTTATTTTTAAAGTTTTTGCTTTTTCTGCATTTCTCAGGTTTGCCCTAATGAGACGCCTGACTTTAATAAGAGAAGAAACCATCAGTGTTTGCAAAGCCCCCTCAGTGTGCCTTACACTCCCTCTTCGGGGACAGCAGGCATCTTCTCTGAGTGCCAGGGCCCCGGTGACCACACACCCACATACACAGACCACCCACTCGACCCCTCAG
This sequence comes from Macaca fascicularis, assembly GCF_037993035.2. Classification (NCBI taxonomy): domain Eukaryota; kingdom Metazoa; phylum Chordata; class Mammalia; order Primates; family Cercopithecidae; genus Macaca; species Macaca fascicularis. The sequence goes on along the minus strand of NC_088388.1, from coordinate 5,294,762 downwards.
GGGATGCTGCCATCCCCACTTGCTACATCAACTGCCTTTTCACCTTGTTTAGTAGCAGAAGTCAAGGCAGGCGCCAGGAGACCCTGGGCATGGGGCTGGGTCCGGGCAAGGTCTCGAGTCAGGGAGAGAGGGGCAAGGAGCCATGTGCCTGGAGTGAGGCTGTGTTCCTGCCCTGGGCAAGTCAGGGTGGTTGGAGCTCGCCCTTCTGGAGTGGGCCCCCTCTAACTTGTTAGAGCATTTATAACCTCCTGCCTGCACCCAGAAAACCCGCCCAGGAAGCATTTCATGTGGTGAAGAGAGATTCCAAACTGGAACTTGGAGGCTCATTCCCAGCCCCTCTCTGACGCTGATTTCCTGAGTTGATTTTGCCTGTGCATTGAGCAGTTGGGGCTAGATAAGGTTTACAAGATTCTAAAAAATGATCCTGATATATGTCAGGCATACCAAAAGTATAATCAATCATAGAATAAACACCTAGGCACACCCCTACCCAGCTGAAGAAGTAAAACTGTATCAAGGTAGTGGAAATCCTTCCTGCACCCCTCCTCCCCCTCCCCAGCCTCCCACGACACTCCTCCACCCCACCTGCAGTGGGCAGAAGCATGAACCCCAGCTCTTTTTATGCACTCACTTCTTACATGTCCCTAAACAATATATGAAACAATTTTCCATAAGCATCACTTGAATACAAGCAGTCTAATATTGTATATACTTGCCTGTAACTTGCTTTTGTTTTTACTTTTCCTTTTGAAATAATGTTGAACTCACAGGAGAGTTGCACAGATGCCAAGCTCCCCAACACCCTTCACCAGCTTACCCTAGTCTTAACATCTTATATAACCACAGTCCGTTGATCAAAACTAAGACATTTACATTGGTGCATCCCCATCAACTAAGTCACACTTTGGCTCAAATTCCACCAGTGTTTCCACTCATGTCTTTTTGTGTTCTGGGATCCTGGGACTTCAGGATGCCACGTTGTATATAGCTGTATGTCTCCTTAGTCTCAATGTCATGTTAGTGAGATTTGACGTGTGTGCTCATCTTCACTGTTTCACAGTATTTTATTGTGTGAAAACAGCACAATTGATCCATCCACTCTCCTATTGATGGACATTGAGGCTGTTTTCGAATTTGCCTTTAAAAATGCTGCAGCAGCTTTCCTTGTGCACATCCTCTCATGAGCGCTTAGGGCTGAGGTTAGGAGCGGAATTGCAGGCTCATAGGGAAGGCCCAGAGTTGGCTTCACTAGGAGGCAAAGTTGCTTTCCAAAGTCCCTTGGCCAATTTACTCTGGCAAAATCCAAGTTTTCATTTCTCTATGTTCCTGCAGCACTTGCTAATGTCAGACTTCCAAATTTCCGTAAATCTTGGAGGAGCAGGATGTGAAATGACATGACTTGTTTGAATTTGCATTTCCCTGTTAGGTTGAACAGTTTCTTACTGGTTATTTGTCATCCAAGCTTTTTCTCTAAATTTCCTCTTCTGTTAAGGTTTCCCCCCACTTTTCTATAGGATGATTTTTTTTTTTCACAGTTTAAGTGTTTGTGTGTGTGTGTGTGTGTGTGTGTGTGATACTAATAATTTGTTATCATGGCAGACATGAAGATGTGCCTCTGACATTTCCCTTAAGGAAATGACTTGCTGATTGAATTAAGGAGCTTGGGAGGAAGGGATCATCCTGGATTATCTGGGTAGGCCCCAAACACAATGATGGTGTCTTATTAACAGAGGGGCAGAGGCAGGTTTGAGACAGACATGCAGAGTAGAGAGGCAGACAGAAGAGAAGAGACAGAGAGGAGAAGGTCAAGTGAGGTGGAAGTAGAACTCAATGGCCCACCTCCTCCCTGGCCAAAGCTGATTGGGCAAGAAGAGAAGGACCCGCAAGCTGAACCAACCCCTGTGGCTGACCAGTGGCCTCGCAGGCATTGCCCATTGAGGAGAGGAGCTTTCACAGAAAGGCTGCAGTACATCGGGGTGCGGTGCCCATGCTGGGCCATGCGTGGGACAAGGAGAAACAGAATAATCTAGTCTTGGAGAAATGGTGGCCAGGTTGATGTGGAGAGAGAAGCAGGGATGAAGGAGACCCGGGAAGCACCGGCATTTCCAGACGCCCTGAGCACCAGCGGCTTTCAGCTCCCATCCACAGTCAGCTGTTGCAAGAGTTTCCCAGGGCTGCTGAAGCAAAGTACCCCAAACTGGGTGGTTTCAAGAAGACAGACTTATTCTCCCAGTTCTGGAGGCTGAAAGTCTGGGACGAGGTGTGTGCAGGGCCACGCTACCCCCAAAGGTTCTGGGGAAGCATCCTTCGTCACTTCTCCCTAGCTCCTGGCAGTTTCCTGTGGGTCTTTGGGGTTCCCTGGCTGGTCGAGGTCTCATTCCTGCCCCGGTCTTCGCGTGGCCACCTCCCCTCTGCGATTGTCTACCCCTGTGTCTGAACTTTCCCTTTGTGGGACACCAAACTTCTTGGGTTAGGACCCAGACTCATGACTTCATTTCAATTCCATTCCCTCTATAAAGACCCTGTCTCTAAATGAGGCCACATCTAAGGTACTAGGGGTGAGACATGAATGCATCTTTTTGGGAAGAATGAATTCATTCCCAATACCTGAGAACTCGCTTTTGTGTCCTTGTAATAGTATTCTCCTTTGATTTGAGGAGTGAGAGTGGGTTTCTGTGCTTGTAACTGGGGGGTCTCCACCACAACTGTTTCTGGGTGCTCACTTCCATGTGAGTGATGAGCTGGGAGCCCTGGGGTGTGCTCCCACGGGCTGTGTCTGTCTGCTCCGCACAGCAGATGACGGCCAAAGCTGCGGGCAGAAAGTAGAGAACTGCTGCAGGCATTTGCCAGGCTGGCCTGGGAATCAGCCTCTGGCCCCTCAAACCTCCAGGAAACGAAGCAGTAGTGGGGTTCAGCCTGAACCCTAAACAACCTCCATGACTGGTCCCATTCTTATTCCGTTTTGTGGGTAGAGACTGGACTGGTGTTTGAAGGTTTCTCACATTGTTTTCCATGTCTACGCCTCCACAGTTTCCTGCGGCTGTCTGCACACCCAGACCAGAGCAGCTCCTGCCTTTGCGCCTTGCACCATGTTCCTTGGTGAACTTCTATTCATCCTTCAAAGCCCAGCAGTAACCATCCTTTAGAAAGCTTTCTTTCTGAGGGAATCAAAAAGGTAATCTCTGGAGACAGACAGATGCTGCCTGAGTGCCTGTTGTGTTGTGTGGTTGTGGGAATGTTACTTCACCTCTCTGTGCTTCAGTTTCCTCAGCTGTAATGGGGTTGGTAACAGTATCTGGGGTTACTGCTTGGGATGCACACTGGAAGATGAGTGAAGGCCCAGCGCGAGCAGAGTGCAGGCGCAATTGCTGCTGGGACTAGCGTGTAACTCGTATCCAAGTCACAATGCCCAGCCCCAGCAGCGACCTCAGCACCAGGCAGAGTGTGCTCAGCACTGGGGGGGGGGGCGGGGGGCGCCAAGATGACTCAAGGGCTGCTTGTCTGTGATTCTCTCATCTCTTTTGAGGTTCAGGACCTGGAGTCTCTCCTAGACGCTCTGGGGGACCTGACAAATCCTCCGGGAGGACACAGGACGCAGGAAGGGCAGGCTCGGGGTGCACCAGGGTGGCTGCCCCGAGGCACCATATCTGAGGGCTTGGGTGGAACTGGGGAGAGGGCGGCTGGGAAGGCCATCTGGGAGGAAAGGGCAGACGGCTAGGGCAGTGTCACGTGGTACAGTTTGCCAAGAAAGTGAGGTAGAGAAGAGAGCAGGAGGACAGAGGGTCACATGCCTTTCAGCCATGGCCATGAATGCTGGCTTGGCTGAGCCTCATCTTTACTGTTTGCGGAATGGGGAGAATCGTGCCTGCCCAGCCTCCTCCTTGGGGACTCAAGAGGCCTAAAGAATCAAGAGCTGCAAATGTCCTCGTGGCCTTGGAAGTTTATGGATGGTACAGATCTGGGGTGGAGGGCATGCCCAAGACAGGGAGGGCTGTCGGGGAGAGGGTCTGTGGGCTTGTGGAGTGTAGGGTTCTGTCGCTGACTCATTAGATGAACCAGGGGCCTGCACGCTGCAGCCCACCTGCCAAATCTCGCCACCACCTGCTTTTTAAAATAAAGTGTTGTTGGAACATGGCCATGCCCATTCTTGTACATATTGTCTATGCCGCTCTGCTTACCAATGCCAGAGTCGGGGAGCTTTGACAGAGACTTTGACGGGACCACAGAACCAAAAACATTGACCATCTGCCACTTACAGAAATGTTTGCTGACGCCTGAGCAAAAAATTATCACTTGTCAGATGCACTCAAAGCACTGAGCACCAGGCCCTGTTTTAGGTGCCGGGCACACAGCCATGATGAAACTGGAACTTTCTACCCTCTCGGAGACAACATTCTGGTGGAGGGAGAAAGAACAAGCAAAATAAAGAAGGAAATTGTCTGGGCTGCAGGGGATACATGTTAGAAAGAGCAGGAAGCAAATCAGAGGGTGGGGAGGGCGACGGAAAAAAGAGTGTGAGGTGGCCTCACTTACGACCTGGAGAAGAGGAGGGGAAGAGCTCTGTGGGTGTCCCAGGCAGTGGGAACTATGGCCGTGCAAAGGCCCTGAGGCAGGAGGGAGGAGTCTGGGCGGCTGGAGCAGGGGAGAGGGTGAGCAGTGGGAGACGCGGACAGCAGGTTACAGCCACCCCCGGTAGGGCCTTCCAGGCTGGTGTGGGGACTTGGGCATTTACTTTGATAGGAATGAACAACCATGGTGGTTTCTGAGTAGAGGAGGGCTGTAGTCTGACGTAGGCTAGGCAGGACCCCTGGGCTCTGTGCTGTGGAGCAAAAGGACAGCAGCCGGGCCAGGATAGAGATGCAAGTGGACCAGGGTGGTGGCCGTGTGCAGAGGCAGACAGGTTCCAGAAGGTTCTGGAAGCAGGTGCCCTGTCCAGACTGGGCTCAGATGTAGTCTAGTCCAAACTAGACTCCTGCATCAGATGTAGGAGGCAAGAGAAGAAAGGGCCCAGCATGACTCTAAATCTCAAGGTTGTGTTTGCCTGTCTCATCTGTCTTTCCTTTCTGCCTCCCAGTCTGTGAGCCCCTTGAGGTTGGGGCCACCCCTGGCCATCTTGTCCCTCACGGCCGCCACTGTCCACAGCTCTGCAGGGCACCCACCCAGTATCTGTGGGGTAAGTGAATGCATGAGTGAACCAATGGTGGCCTTCTGCTTCCTTGGGGAGTGTTAAGGGTTGAGTTACATTCTCCTCAAAATTCCTAAGTTGAAGCCTTAACCGTCTGTGCCCCAGAATGTGACTGTATTTGGCGACACAATCTTTAAAAAGATAAAGTTAAGGCCAGGTGTGGTGGCTCACGCCTTTAATCCTAGCACTTTGGGAAGCCAAGGCAGGTGGATCGCCTGAGGCCAGGAGTTCAAGACCAGCTTGGCCAATGTGGTGAAACCCCGTCTCTACTAAACATACAAAAAAGTACCTGGGCATGGTGGTGGGTCCCTGTAGTCCCAGCTATTTGAGAGGTGGAGGTTGCAGTGAGCCAAGATCGCACCATTGCACTCCAGTCTGGGCAACAGAGTGAGACTCCAACTCAAAAAAAAAAAAAAAGTAATTAGGTTAAAATGAGGCCATTAGAATGGGGCCTACTGATGTCCTTATAAGAAGAGGAGATTGAGACACAGACACACACAGAGGGACAACAATGTGAGGACACAGGGGGAAGGTGGCACTCGCAAGCCAGGGAGAGAGGCCTCGGGAGGACCCAGGCCTGTGACACTGAAACCTTGGACTTCCAGCCTGTAGAATGTGGGACAACACCTGTCTGCCATGGAAGCCCAGCCTGCGGTGCTGCACTATGGTGGCTGCAGGAATTGCAGCACAGGGTGAGGCAGACGGTGGGCGTGGAGGAGGGCACACCGCCACGGGTGAAGAAACAGATTCTTCGTAGAGTGCTGCACACGGCCAGGCACATGGAAGTTGGTGGCTGAGCTGGGGCAGGACTTGACCTCCTGGACTCACCTCCATCTGGGGGAGGCTGGGCCAGGTGGCAGGCAGCGTGCAGGTGGCCCCTGGGGTGGCTGCAAGACGCTGCCCGCAGAAGCATGGGAACGCCAGCTGTCAGCACTAGCTCAGCTGCGACCCACACCTGGCATTTTACGGCTGCAGAGGAAAACAGGCCTGATGGGTGTGGCCTCCTCCCCAGCGGCCTCCTGTGCCCAGGACAGGGCACCTCAGGCCTCGGAGGCTCCTCCCTAGCCCACCCCCTTGGGTGCCTGTTGTGCTGTGGGTGGGTGGGGCAGATCTGGCTCGCAGCCAGGCGGCGGCTCATCCCACCAGACGCTTCCTCTGCATGGGTCTGCTTCCTGCAAATCCGGCAGCTCAGCCAGGGCCCTCTCCACTGCCGTCCACCGCTCCGTGTGGGGCTGGGCTGGAGTCTGGGGCCGAGATGAGCCAGACCTGTGGCCAGGGAGGGCCCTGCTCATTCCCCAGGCTTCCCCGGACGGCACTGGGGTGGGGGCACCCCAATGGTAGCTGCGTCTTCACCTTGCTCCCCCGTGCATGGAGCTGCAAGAGCAGGAAGCCCATTCCCAGCAGTCTACTCCCTGGGGCTTGAGCGGCCCACAAGGGACGAGGTCACGTTCTGCAGAGGCCACATGCAAAGGGTGGGGCTCACCCTGGGCCTGAGGGGCCACCAGGCTGGCCTCTTCCTAGAGACCCTTGGTAGAGGAGATGACTCAGGGTGACTCTAGATATGGAGTCTGAGCCCAGATGTGGGGTCTGGTGCTCTGTCCCTCTGTCAGGGCTCGACGTGTGACCTTGGGTGGACAGGACCCCACTGGACCCACTTCCTCCAACGGTGCTGAGAGGGGGAATTGGCCTGGGACTCCCTGGGGTCCCTAGGTGGCACCGGAGAGGTCACACTTCATGCTGGCAGGGGCCCCTGCAGACTCTTACTCCAGAAGAAGATGGGTTTAGCCCTGAGCAGGGTTGGGGAGGGATCTCGGTGCAGTGAGAAGGACAGCTCCCTGTCCTCATCCTGTCTGAGCAGGGACAGGTGCCTGCGAAGTTGTGAGTCCCTCAGCCCACAGGTGAGAGCGGCGGCCGGGGTGGGCCCCGGGTTTCTGCGTGTGTCTCGGGCTGTGCAGTGTGGCCAGCAGGTCCACCCCACTGTGCGGAGCTGTTCTCAGGGGCGGCCTCCTCCTCCTTGTCCTGTTTGTCCTCATAACAGTAGCTACTGTCCCGGGCCTGGGGCCGCACAGACCGGCTCCTCGGTCGCCCAGGGATGGTCCAGTCACGGCTGCAGTCTTTTGGCTGGGTAAGGTCGCGCATTCACCACGTGAATTGTGATTAGAACGTGGACGTCTGGGGGCCGTCATTCAGCCAACTGCACAGAGGAAGGAGACGTAGGAGTGAAGACATCAGAGGATCCCCCACAGAGAAGTGAGTGTGGGGGTCCCAGGGACAGCATGGGGTGGGGGGTCAGCACGTCTGGGTGATTTGGGAAGATGAGACGTGCTGGGGAGCACTGGAAAGTTAGCTGGGCCCAGAGCACGCAGCTCCCTCTCCGGGCCCCGGCTTTAGAGGGCCTCCACCTGGCCCTCCCCAGGCAAAGAGCAGGGAATTCTCAGGCTAGGGACACATGGGCACCGAGGGCCCGGGCTCCGAGGACCCAGGAAGTGGGCTCCTGGCCTGTGGCCCACGCCTGCCTGCAGTCCCTGCGTCACCCACGGCTCCCCGAAAACCCAATTGTTTGTTTGCCCTACACAGCTGACTCCCCACCCCACCCACTAGATGTCAGTTCCGGGTCCGGAGGCGTGTCCTTTCCAGCTCAGGGTCCTCACACCATGCCCAGGGCACCTGACTCGCGGTAGGCGCTTCTCCATCATTATCTGCAGAATGAATGAATGTGTGAATGAATGAATGAGCCTTGGAGCTGCCTATGAGGAAGGTAATTCCTATCATCACCCCAGCGTACACGTGAGGTGACTGGGGTCAGCCCACGACACGCAGCTGCAGAGCAGTGAGTCGGGGACACCTGGGTCTAATCTCGGCTTTACAGTGACCCTCAGCTGAAAGCTCTCCGGCCCTTCCTCCAGGGTTGCTGGCTCCGTGCTGAGCCCAACCCCTTCTCTGAGCAGCTTTGAGCCCAGAAGCCTCTGTAGGCCACATCTGGGGTGGCCTCGAGGATCTTGGGGTAGTGTTGGGGGTGGTCACAAATGGGCCACAGGCTGGTGCCTGTGGGCCGTGGGGGATATCTGAACATTTCCTCTTCCCTTCCTGGGAAGGGGGTGCCAGGGATCTGGGGGCCCAGCCAAGGCCCTGCCTTCGGCCCAAAATGTCCCTGCTAGATGGAGTCGCCAGGCCTCCAGGAGGCCCTTCTTTCCACTGTCTGGGAGGGATGAGACAGTAACGAACCCATCAGGCTCTCGTCTTCACCCTGGGGAACTGGCAGGTGGGAGGGGGAAAGATTGGGGCTGGTGGCCCAGAGGGGTGACAGCAGGGTCAGAAGCTGGCTCTGTGGCAGAGCAGGTCCCTAGGTAGGAGAGGGCAGGGCTCGGAGGCACACACCAGCACACACCAACACACCGGCACATGCAAGAATACACCCTGGGTGCTCCAGGACACGCCCTCGTAGAAACGCACACGCCCACCCATGATATATCCACCCAGGAACATACCCACCCACACGTGACACGCCCACCCGTGAACACACACCTGTGAATGCACACACCCACCCGTGATATATCCACCCAGGAACACACACACCCACCCGTGACACGCCCACCCGTGAACGCACACACCCACCCATGATACATCCACCCAGGAACACACCCACCCACCTGTGACACGCCCACCCGTGAACGCACATCTGTGAACGCACACACCCACCCATGATATATCCACCCAGGAACACACACACCCACCCGTGACACGCCCACCCGTGAACGCCCACCCGTGAACGCACACCTGTGAACGCACACACCCACCCGTGATATATCCACCCAGGAACACACACACACCCACCCGTGACACGCCCACCCGTGAACGCACACGCCCGCCCAGAAACGCACACGCCCACCCGTGATACATCCACCCAGGAACACACACACACCCATGACACGCCTACCCGTGAACGCACACGCCCGCCCAGAAACGCACACGCTCACCCATGAACGCACACGCCCACCCATGAATGCAGACGCCCACCCGTGACACGTTCACCCAGGAACACACATGCCCACCCAGAAACGCACACACCCACCCGTGAACGCAGATGTCCACCCAGGAACGCACACGCCCACCCCTGAATGCACACGTCCACCAGTGAATGCAGACACCCACCTGTAACACGCCCACCCATGAACGTACACGCCCACCCAGAAACTCATGCACCCACCCGTGAATGCAGACGTCCACCCCTGAACACACACGACCACCCGTGAATGCAGACGCCCACCCGTGACATGTTCACCCAGGAACGCACACGCCCACCCATGAACACACACGCCCACCCAGAAACTCATGCACCCACCCGTGAACGCAGATGTCCACCCATGAACGTGCATGCCCACCCAGGAACGCAGACACCCACCCCGGAATGCAGACGCCCACCCGTGAATGCACATGCCCACCCCGAATGCAGACGCCCACCCGTGAATGCACATGCCCACCCCAGGGGGTGGCGTGCCCAGCTCTGTTTGGCATGGCATGCAGCTTCTCATCTAGAGTCCCAGCTGAAAATGAACCTCTCTGGGAACAAATCTACTTGATTTAAAAACAGAACTCAGATGCCGGTGCTGTGGGGGGTGGGGGACTTGGAGCGGGGGGAAGAGCCCTGCACCCTGAAGCAGGTACCAAGGGCGGCGTCACACAGACTGTGGGATTAGGTGGCAGAGGCTGTTCCGATGTGTGGGAACTGAGGGGGTTCCCAGGATGTGAGACTTTTGGTGCTGAAACTGGGAAAGTCCTGGGCGAGCTGGGACAAGTTGCTCACCCTACTAGAGACAGTTGGGCGAAGGAGACACATTGGGATCATTCTCCCATGGCCTTCAAGTGTCAGGACAGGGGCTGGGGACCTCCCATATAACAAGCAGCCTCAGGAGACTCCAGGCAGGCAGGGGCGTCGGGGGCTGCAACTCCAGAATGGCCACGGCTTCTGTCCGGCCCCTTTGTAACACAGAGCACCCAGCGGGAGCAGCCACCCCCCTGCCTCACACCTAACCCAGCAGGGGCCACTGTGGACCCCGACTTCCCAGGGCTGGGACCTGCCTGGGGCTACTGACTCAGGTGTCTGATGTCCCTTGTCACGGTGGCTGCCTCCCTCCCAAACGTCCTGCCTGGGGCTACTGACTCAGGTGTCTGATGTCCCATGTCACGGTGGCTGCCTCCCTCCCAAACGCCCTGCCCGTGGGCTTCTCCCTGGACATGTCAGGGGGTTTGCTTCCCTTCACCACAGGCTCCTACTCCCCTTCCAGGCTCCCAGGGAGGAGACCTGTGCTCGATAGATCTCTAGAAAAGGTCCCGTAGAGGTCTGAGCTCAGAGGTCCTTTCAGGGTGGGGCACATCCTCCTGTCACCCACATGGCTGGCCGGGTGTCCCATGCTGTACACACACGAAGGACATGAGCAATCAGGGGTCCATGAAAGCCATTTCTACCACACGCCAGGCTGGGCTTCGCGGAGGTGCCCTGGGGAAACCCATAGGGAGGTACAGCCTGGACTGAACAGGGAGGCAGCCCCCATTCATCAGCTCCTCTGGCACGCATTAGTTGAGTACCTACTGAGTGCAGAGCCCTAGGCCAGGTGGCTCTGGCGGCTGGGATGGTCAGGCTCCTGCTCCCTTGAACACTGGAGCTGACACTGGTCTCTCCCTGTTTGCTCTCCCCGAGCCGGGACTCCACGCAGCCTGAATTGGGATTGTCCTACTCTGAGCCCTCCCATCCCTGAGGCCTGAGATTTGGGGCCTCGTGAAGCCTTGAAGACACCCTGAGCCCGCCAGAGCTGAGACTGCGTCTGCTGGCACCTGAGCTATGGGGACCACTGGCCTGGCAAGGGCTATGCTATCCCTGCAAGAGCTAGTGGCAGGGCTTCTGTGTCCTTCCATCCTAACAAGGCCCATGCCCTCTGCACACAGGCACTGGGTGAGCCCTGGACACAGGGTGCGGGGTGCACACCCCTGTGGAGCTCAGAACCAGGTTAGCAGCATCAGCACCTGGTGTGATGAGGACCACAGTGCCCCTGGGGTTTGGCTTTCACCCCTGTCCGTTTCAAAGCTCAGCACCGCCACACCTGCCGAAGCTGGTCACTGTGGGACAAGCCACAGCTAAGGACCCTCCTTCCCCGCAGAGGAGGAGACAGCCACCCCCTTACTCAGCATCCTCCCTGCCCTTCCCTTTTCATCTTCCCTCAACACTTTAAAGTCAGACACACGAGGTGAACCATTTCTAGCCTCTTTTTCCTCATCTGTAAACACTGAACAAAAATCCCTCCCCACCGGGCACAGTGGCTCCCACCTGTAATCCCAATACTTTGGGACGCCAAGGTGGGCAGATTCCCTTCAGTCCAGGAGTTCAAGACCAGCCTGGCCAACATGGCAAAACCCCGTCTCTACTAAAAATACAAAAATTAACCAGTAGTTCCAGCTACTCAGGAGGATGAGATGGGAGGATTACCTGAGCTTGGGAGATAGAAGGAGCAGTGAGCCAAGATCACACCACTGCACTCCAGCCTGGGCGACAAAGACAAACCTTGTCTCAAAAAAAAAAAAAAAAACCAAAAACAGAAAAACAGTCCTGCCTGACAACATTGCTGGAACGATGGAGTAGCACCGGGCTCAGAAAGCACATGGCTCCCATCCCGCACACGGTAGAGCCACAGGAAGCACAGACTGTGTGGACTGTGAGGCCACAGCTGCTAAGATGGCAGAAGAGCAGGAGGAGAAGTCCTTGCCCAAGACCCAGTAGGTGCTTGATCAATGGGTTCCCTTCTAACTTTATGAAAAGTTCTCTTTCCTTCGTCTTATTTTTGCTTAATTTTTTATTTATTTATTTTTTTGAGACGGAGTGTCACTCTGTTGCCCAGGCATGATCTTGGCTCACTGCAACCTCCACCTCCGGGGCTCAAGGGATTCTCCTCCCTCCCAAGTAGCTGGGACTACAGGCACCTGCCACCACACCCGGCTGATTTTTTTGTATTTTAGTAGAGACGGGGTTTCATCACGTTGGCCAGGGTGGTCTCGAACTCCTGAACTCAGCGAGCTGGATGCCTTGGCTTCCCAAAGTGCTGGGATTGCAGGCGTGAGCCACCGTGCCTGGCCTTTCCTTCCTCTTAAAACATGACTCAGAAATAATGAAACTCCTTGGCTGGCACCATCCCTGGAGGGTCTCAGCAGGAGCACTGCAGAGGCGGAGTGCCGGAGCCGGAGTGCTGGGGCCAGAGACCGAATTTCTCTGGCACTGTCACGGAGCTCCCCTGGGTCTCAGTTTCCCCAACTCCAAAGTGAGAATCATCACCGAATGTTGCATCGTGGGTTGTTGAGGAGTCTGAGAGATGATAGAGCAGGGAAAGCCCTGAGAACAGGGGCTGACATGCAGGTGTTCCTATCCAGTACTGCTAAAATATTAGCACTTACTAATCAAGGGTCCAGACCGAGAGGGCAGTTTCTATCTAGAACCAGCCCCTATCGCCTTCCCTGCACCAGCGAGGCCTGTGTGGGATGCCCTGGTCTTTCCTCTGCTGTTACAATGACCCACGGCTGCTGGCACCATGAGGATCCCAACTCCAGGAGGGCCCGGGCACGCAGTGGGCCTCATGGCAGGTCAATCTCTGTCCTCCTGGCGCTCCTCTCCCTGCCTGCATGGCGGGCCCAGGGGCCTCTGCCGGGCGGGTGGCCGGGTGGGCTCCAGCGGAGGCCTCTGCTCCCCATGTGCCCCACTGAGCACAGACGCCATCTGTCTCTGCTGGCTTCCCGGCGGCTGCAGGGCGTCTGGTCAGCTCCCTGCACACAGGCTGTGGCTTGTTTGCTGCCTAAGCAGCTCCCTTTGGGGTCTCTCTATGTCCTGGCCCAGGCTGTCTGAACTGGGAGAGTCAGAGATGTTTCCACCGGTTGGAGCTGTTTGTTTGTCTTTTCGGAGCCCACAAAGGGGCCCTGGGCAGCTCTGCTTGGAACTTCAGACTATGTGGGGACCAACCTCGGTCAGCTGGGAAGCCAGACCACACTCAGGCCTGCAGACAGGGCCACGGGGTTTGGTCTGTGCCCTACCCTGAGGCCAGCCTAGAGTGGCCACTCACTGGCAGTGAGGCGTAGGAAGGCTGGACAGCCAGTGGGCACATTCCCGGGGCACCTTCCCAGCCTCGTGACCTCCTTGGCTCTCAAAGCAACCTTCTCAGAGCCAGGGCAACCAGAACGCTCCCTCCAGCGGGGTCGGGGCCCCCTGGGAGGAGCAGGGAAGCTTTGCACAGCCAAGCTCACCCCAGTGGTTGGTCAGGCCAGAAGCAGAAGGGCCAGTCAGGATGCTCAGAGGTTCTGGCCACTGGTGTGCTCTGGCCTGATGGCATCAAGCTTCAGACCCCAAGGAGAGCCACCCAGCGAGGAACAACTGGTGCCAGGGCCGCAGACACCTGGCTGCCATCTTGGAATCTGGAGCTCGCAAATAACTTCAGGACTTAGTGGCCCCAGCAGCCACAAATGAGAGCCATTGCCTTAAGGGGCAAAAGGGGCTTTGGATTCCTGGCTTGGGACTGCTTTAAATGATCCCCATCCAAAACCACCACCAGACTTACTTGCACCAAGAAGTGTACACAGATCCTGCAAGCCCCTGTGGGCGGTTGCAGAGACAGTGTGGAGGACCAGGCGTGGAACTTTCATTCCAAGTTCCTATACCCGCAGAGTCCAGAACTGGGCTTGGGTTGAGGGGAGCACAGAGCAGACATAAGCTTGAGTGGAGCAAAAGGAAGAGTCCATGGGGAGGGGAGGGGCAGGCCGCAGGGCTTGTGGTGACCACAGCAGCTAGAGAATCCTGTCTTGGAGGCAGAGACTCACCTGCCCAGGGCACACAGGAGACGTTCTCAGGGCAGCTCCTTGCTACCTGCGGAGGGCCCAGGTCACTGTCTGCAGGACGGGGCCTTAGTTGCCAGGCACCTCAAGCAGGCCCACCTGCCTGACGGCCCAGGAATCTCAGAGGAGAGCTGCTGCGCTGGGGCCTGAGCACAGCCGCAAAGGAGACGACAACCGGAGGATGGAGAGAGGCCGCGGAGGAGGACAGGCAGGCGACGCCAAAGATACGTGGCTGGGAATCACACAGGGTCAGCGATTGTGGTCACATTGGGAGACAATTAAGGGCCATCTAGCACCCAGCACAGGCGTTGTATGTGGCCTGTCTCAAAGCCCCAAGGCTCTGTTTTCAAGCAAGCAGACACTCAGGCCACGCCCGGCTCCCTGGCTCAGCGGGCCTGACTCCAGCCGTATTCATCAGTCAGGATGGGAGAAGTCGTATTGCAGGAACAGCGGATGCCAAATCTCGGCAGCTCCAGACAGCAAAGGCTGATTCCTCACGCACACAATGTGTCCCCCACACACCTGCAGGGGCCTCCGTGAGCCGAACAGCCACAGTCTCAGATTTGCAGAGGGCAGGGGAGCGCTGGGAAATATTGCAATGAGGTGCTCTGCTTGGGTAGTAATGCCACACCTCTGCTTGCAACTCATTGGCCAGCTCCAGTCACATGACCCTCCAGTCAGCAGAGGGACCAGAAGTGCGCCTGCCTTAGGCCCAGAGATGAGAGCCAGACGTCGACAGTGAACAGCACCAGGAAGCACCACGGTTTAAGGGCCTGGCCTTTGGGGCTAGTGGACCTGGGCTTGAATGGCAACTCTGGTACTGATAGCTGGATGACCCTGAGAAGCTGTGTCTCCTCTGAACTTCGAGTTCCTTCGCTGAGGTGTGAAGACACAGCTTGTCAAGATCATCCAGCTCTCAGTGCCAGGGTTGCGAGTCAAGCCCAGATCCACTCACCCCGAAGGCCACGTATGAGTTGTCGTGAGGACTGGGCAGGAAATGGGCGGAAATGGTTCAGCACAGTGAGTGCTCAGAAATGCAGTTGTCATTGATAATCCATCTAGAAGGAATTGCTTACCAGCGTTTCAGGAGGCTCAGAGACCACCCCCTCCTCCAGGAAGCCTTCCAGGCTTTAAGCCTTTGGTAGGAACTCAAACTGTGGGTGAGTTGAATCAGATTTTGCTTTCCACAAGCTGTCTGTCACCCTGTGACTCTCACTGTCTATGTCTCATCATGGGCAGGGACTAGGCTGAATTCCTCTCTGTGTCCCAGGACTCTGCTCAGACCCTGTCACAAAGTGGGCTTTGGGAGCTATTAGGTGAATGAATGAATGAATGAATGAATGAATGAATGATTTGAGGACTCAGCACTGAGCATTCCTGGACATGATACCATTGTTCTGAGAGCCAGAGGTTGTCTTGGCCTCCCCTCCCCGGGGGCCAGTGCTTCATTCACCATCCAAATCCTTCCCACAGTCCCTCCCTCTCCTAGGACTGGGGAGCATGTGGCCAAAGCCGCCCATCGTAAGCTGGATTCTATCAGCTCCACCACGTCATAAGTTGGATGTGCCCGGCAAGACTGCATCATAAGAGAGGGTAGCCACGTGGGATGGAACACCAGGAGGACTAGCAGGCACGAGCAGGTGTCCCTGACCCCTGCCTCATTCACCATTGCGGCTCCAGTGTCCCTCAGCTCACATCTAGGGACACATGTAAGCTCAGCGGGGCCAGATGCCAGAGGAGAAAAAGCTGGAGCATGGTTCATGGATGGTGAGACAACCTGAGGTGGATGGCTGCCAAACCACAGCTTTTTTCAGGGATGACCTTGAAAGAAAGAAAAACCCTCCTGATGGGCAGAGCTTTAGGCAATGCACCTGGCCCTCTGCTGTATGTGCAAAGAGGAGCAGCCTGAGGTCCAAACACGGGGGCTGAGAGGCAGTGGTGAATGACTTGGCCAGCTCATCAGGGGCCCAGAAGGAGAAAGATGAGGGACAAGAGGCCTGGAGCAGAGGCCGATGGTTGGGCATACAGGAGTGGGAATGAAAGAGGAAGCTCTTTGCACTCCTTCCAGCAAGCATCTGCCCCCAAACAGGCACCAAACAATGAGGTAGGCAAGGTGGTCCAGCCAGCTGTCATCAGCCCGTCTCACTGGCCATGCCAGGGCCAGCACCATGGATCACTAGACAGGGTAGCTGAGATGGCAGGGATGGGCCCTCACTGACTAAGGCTGACCTAGCTACTGTCTGTGCTGAATGTCCACTATAAGGCTCCTCCCTCGAGGAGACCGGCTGGCTGCTTGGCCGGTTGGCTATATTCACCTCTTGAAAGATCGGAGATTCATCTGGACTAAAATGGACACAAAGTCCAGGTCCGATTTGTCTTTTCTGTCCCAAGCCCCCAGCGGCACCATCCTTTTGGCTTACTGAGTGTGTGATCCACCACCCTGGGAGCCTGCAGAGCCTCAAGTCAAGCCAAGGGACCCACTTTGCAGCAAGGAGGTGTGGGAGTGGGCCGTGACCATAGGGATCTGCCGGGCACGTCACAAACTGTGTGCCTCTCGTGCTGGCTTGGAGGGACCAGAGACTGGCCTGCCAAATGCACAGCTCTCAGCTATAGAGTGTCCCCTTGCCTGAGGCCCCACGCTTTCCTGGGAAGCCTGTATCCAATGACAATAAAAACAAAAGTTTAAAAAAGAAAAAGGCAAAGTATGCTGTCCTCTGCCACCTGGGGCACCTGCAGTCACCCCACCTTGCCCAACCGTGGTTGTCCCACCTTGCGCATCTGTGGTCATCTCACCCTGAGGTTGAGGAGGAGGAGAAGGAGAGGCCAGATGGGAGCCCTTGACGTAGCTGGGAGCTGTCGGCATCTCTGCCAAAACGCAGGCCTCCTCAAAGAGGACAGTGGTTGCTGTTCGGGGGATGGAGCCTGGTGCGGTGGCCCCAGCTTTCCAGCACACCCAGGAAAAGCTATCGCCTCCCGAGGCCCTAGGTGGCCTGCCCTCTGGGAGGTCTAAGTGACTAGAGGCCTGTGGATTCTAATTGGGAAAAGGTTGCACTGGGAAAAACGACCTGGGGACTGCTGCTCCTGGGCTGCTCTCAATCCCTTGCCCAGGGCCCCCTCACAGTCCACCTAAGGGCCAGGCTGTGGGGAAGGAGTGACTGAGAGATGGCGAGAAGGCGACAAAGAGATGGGGTCTCCAACTCTCATCAGTGGGGCCACCAGGCACCCTCCTCCTCCTGCCATAAGAATCCCTGGGGGAGCCTGGGTTCTTTGCCCACAGGTCCTGGGGCCCTTGGTCCTCCTGCATGGATTCCTGAGGGAGATTCCTGCTCATCTGGTGAATGAGGCAGGGGTCAGGGACACCTGATCGTGCCTGCTAGTCCTCCTGGTGTTCCATCCCAGGTGGCTATCCTCTCTTATGATGCAGTCTGGCGGGGCACATCAACAGTGGCCCATGTTGGGCCAGGGAGTCACTTTGGTCTCTGAAAGTCCCCCAGGAACAGTTTGTGTTGGGCCCAGTTGAAGCTTCAGGTTTATTTTCTGCAGAGCACCACAGTGGGGCTTTCCTGCAGAGCTCTGGTGCTAACACTCAGATAACAAGCCATCGTTTATGGCACACTCACCTCAGCTGAGCACCGTGGAAGGGGCTTCCCGTACTTCCTCCCAACAATCCCATGAACACAACAGCAACCTGGTCAGGTGGGCTCTGTGGAGAGTCCAGCTTGCAGAGGGGAAACTGAGGCCCAAGCTGGCTCAGGTTCTCCCAGCACCTCCCAGCCAGAAGCAGCATTGCCAGGGCTCAAGGTTCTGAACCGGGGACTCCAGCTGCCCCTTCCCCATGCCTGAGTGCAGCAGCCCAGCTCCAAGCACCGCTGTGCACTGTCCTTGGGAAGTGGGTTCCAGGGGTAGCCCCCGACTGTGACCTGCCCAGCCTTAATCTTCCTCTGCGTTTGCAATAGAGTGTAGATGCCCTGATGTGGAAGCTAAAATGAGCCTCTGTTTTCACCAGGAAAAGTTTGAATGTTTCCTTTTTTCCTGTCCTTTCTTCATGCACTTCCTGACATGTAATCCAAGCAATTGTGCCCTGGAATGGACAAGTGCCTTCAAGGGAAAGGAAATGCTCTGCTGCCCTGGCAGAGGGAGGAGGCCGGGTCAGGACCAGTGGGGTAACATGCGGGGCCTGGGCACGGTGAAAGGCAGCATCTGTTCCAAGACAAGGAAGAATTTCAAGAGAGCGTGAAGCGGTCTGGGGTCCTTTCTGAGCCTCGGGGACCTGTGCACCTGTACATGATGCTTCCTGCTGGCAAGTCGCCTGCCCAGAGAACTGGGAAGTGTGTGAACTGGGACCCCAGGCAAGCCCTTTCCTCTCTGGCCGTCTGTGCCATGGCTGTGAATAGGAGCATGGTGGTCAAGGGTGGGGCAGGGACTGCCCCCCGGGTTTGCCGACCCCAGCATTAGCCTCCCTGCAGGCTTGTCTGAACATGGCAGTCAAATTGGGGGACCTGGCTTCCAGGAACACCCAGGCCTGGCTTGGCACCTCCTTGTTAGTGAGAATGAGAAAAGAATCCATTGGCTACAGTCATGTGGCACAGGGAGGACAAAGGATGGCTGATCTGACCTCAAACCCCCCACCATGTGGGTGACACAGTGGGTCCTAGCCATGCAGCCATGGGTGGTCCATTCTCTCTCTGAGCCTCCATTTCCCTGGGGCTATTGAGGGGAGCAGGTGAAATAGCAGCCAATATTTAGGAAGTGAACATGGCTCAATGCTTGCCATCAGAGGGCTTCATTCATTCATTCATTCATTCATTCATTCATTGAGCACACTGTGTGCAAAAGCCTATGCTGAGGCCCAGAGCCTCAGGCCGAGGTATCTGGGGCGTCAGTGTAGAGGCTTTCCCCACCGCCACTCCATGCTGCCTGGGCTTCATGGCCTACGTGATCACAGTAGCTGGCTCCCTCTGTGACCCAGCCACCCTCATGTCTTCTAAGCCTGGCCTTCAGGTGTCTGGGCCATCTTCTTCTGCCTCCTTGCCCCAACTCTTAGCTCTTCTCTGATCCTTGCACCCCCGTCCCTGCTCCTGGATCTGGCCCTCTCCTTCTCTCTATGTCCTGCTGACCATGCCTCCAGGCCTCTCTTTAACCCCTCCTCCCCTATAAGTTGCAGACCACCATCAATGCCAACAGGACAGGACTGGCCCCCTCCTGAACAACGAAGGCTTGCCTGCTTGCTTCCAGCCTCCAGTTCCTCCCTAGGGCCCCATCAACCCTTGGCATGTATTAACCCCTGACATCCTTGGGACAGAGCCCAGCTCCTCACCCTGGATCAGACCTTCCACCACCCACTGTCCCTTCCTCCCTCTGCTCAGTCAGAAGGACCCACTTGTGGTCCCCAAATGCACCAGGTGTTCTCATGCCCCTGGACCTTTGCACATGCCATTCTTTCAGCCTGGCATGTCCCTCTTTTCTCCATCTTTCAAACTTCTGTCTATCCTGTGGGCAGCCTGGGCAGATGGAGGAGGTTAGGGATGAGAATTGTGACAGCTACATCCCAAGCACCTAGCACAGCACCTGGCACATGGTAGGTGCTAGGTTAATATTTGTGGAATGATGAATGAATGAGTGAATGAGCTTTAGCCTCAGATGGGCCTGGGTGCACATTCACTCAGCACTTACTCTGTGATCTTGGATCAGTCATTTTTTTTTCCTCCAGGCCTCAAGTTCCTTATCAGTAGAACATGGATGGGTGCAGGGCATCCCTCTCAGGTGGTTGCCTGGTGCTAATCCACTCAGCTCAGGGTTCCCAGGGTCTAGAACAAAGGAGGTGCTAAATGCATGGAAAAATGACTGAATGAAGCAATTTCCTCTTGCTGGAATCCGCTTTGCTTCACCCCCATATTTTCCTGGCAAAGTCTCTCTTGTTGGACATTAACAAGCAGATTTCAAAATTCATGGGAAATTGCAAAGGACCAAGAATAGTCAAGCAATCATGAAGAAGAACAAAAGCAGAGGGCTGACAGCAGGTCTCAAAAGTGATGACAGGGCAACAGTAAGTCAGACAGTGAAGCATTGACAGGCAGCCAATCCACCAATGGAACAGAAACCCACAGACATAGGGTCCACATGTTGTGGCAGAGGTGTCCCTGCACGGGGTGGGTTTGAATCAACAAGGTATCCTTAAGGAAAAATTGTGTCTTAACCCTTGCCCTGTAGCATGCACAAAATTCAATAGCTGATGGATTATGGATTGAAATGTGAGGGTTTTAGGAGAAACACAAAGGAACATCATGACACATGAGCAGACAATGATATCTTCAACAGGACACAAGAGGCACCCATCATAAAGAGAAATGCTTATAAGTTAAACTGTACTAAAGTTATTAAGAAAATCTGTTCATCAAGTGACAACAGAAACTGAAAATACAACCCACAGAGTAGAAGAAATTATGTGCAGTACAGTGCCTATGTAGCATTTATAAAGAACTCGTTTACAACAATAATTTTTGAAAAACAGCTACACTGACATCAAAATGGGCAACAAGCTTGAACAGACACTTGACAAAAGAGGATATTCTAATTGCCAATAAGCATACGAAAAAGTGCTCAATTGTATGAGTTGTCAGGGAAATTCACATTAAAACCACAGTGAAATACCACATATGGCTACCAAAATAGTCAAAACAAAAAGCAGAAAAAAGACAGACAATAGCAAGAGTTGGAGGTGAGATGGGGCACCCAGAGCATCCATGCAGTGCCTGCAGGTAGAACCACTTTGGACATTGTTTTGCAGAATCTGCTAAAGCTGAGCATGTGATAACCCAAGACACAACAATTCCACTCCTATGTATATGCCCTACATAAATGTTTACGTAAAGAGACACATGAGATTGTTCATAGCAACACTGACATATGGTAATCCCAAACTGGAAGCAACACAAGTGTCCACCAGCAATAGAATGAATGAATAAGCTGTGAAATATTTGTATAGTTGAATGCCAGGCAGGCATGAGAATGAATGATTAACAGCTACCTGCAGCAATGTAATGGATCCTACCTACATAATATTGAGCAAAGGAAGACTGACACAAAAGAATGTATGCTATATATCCAAAACAGGTGACATTTCCCATGGGGTTCAATCAGGAAGGCACTTCCACTGTGGGAGAGAGAAGAGAGGGACTGGAAGCAAGCAGATGGATGTGTCAGAGCGGTGGCAATGTTTTGCTGCTTGGTCTGTGATTTAGCTGTACCTGTGATTTAACTGGTAAAAATTCATTGATCTGTGCACTTAAGACTGGCTAGTTTGTTTGAAGCATGAGTTAGAATTCTCCTATCCATTATGATTTTCAACCAGTTCTGCCAGGGAGCCCTCCCCAAAGCCCAGACCCAATTTAAAAACAATAATAAAATACACAATGCTCTCTATTGTAAATTCCACACTGCCAGTTGATTCTCAGTGATTGTTTTTGTTGATTTTGCTGAATTCTGTATCTGTAGCCAACATATGGATACAACTTATGAACAAGTGTAGTTCTGTTGGTTGACATTTGTATTCCACAAATAACACCTACATAAAATAACAAAGGTGTAATATTGGAACTTTACCTCATTTGTCCAGAATGGGAGATACTTCTTTGCTGAATAGGGTAATGACTTTTTTTTTTTTTTTTTTTTTTTGAGACGGAGTCTCACACTGTCTCCCAGGCTTGAGTGCAATGGTGTGACCTTGGCTCACTGCAACCTCTGCCTCCTGGATTAAAACGATTCTCCTACCTCAGCCTCCTGAGTAGCTGGGATTACAGGTATGCATATGCACAACCATGCCTGGCTAATTTTTGTATTTTTAGTAGAGATGGGGTTTCATCATGACCAGGGTGGTCTCAAACTCCCGACCTCAGGTGATCCACCCGCCTTGGCTTCCCAAAGTGCTGGGATTACAGGTGTGAGGCACCATGCCTGGCCGTGATTCTTGAATACTGGAAGAATATTTCCTCTCTTTTTCTATGCTATTTGTGGTGTAACAGCTACAGAATAATGTACTTTCATGTTTAATCTGCATTATTAATATTAATAACATTTTCTCCAGCACTTTCTGAAGTCTAGACAGTCAACAAAACAGTCAATCAGTGTTTGCCAATTTCCGTGGTATAAACAATCCCACGGTGGCCAATTGCAAGCCTCCTCCACCTCCAGGTCTCTGTTATTCAATTATATGCAACGATTCCACGCTCTGCTACCTCTTCTACCCAGTCTTCTGGGGCAGAGGATGGGCAACGCCATGCCCACCCAATTCCACCAGTGGATGAGTGCTTGGCATGGGGGATGTGCCAGCTCACTTTCCTAATGAGGAAACTGAGGCCAAAAGGAAAGCATTTGCCAGCGCCACACGGAGAGCCATGGCAGAGCTGGGCCTGGCTTGTCAGGCTCAGGGTTTCGAGGCCTGTGAGCCCTGGCCACCAGCATCTCCCCCCATCACAGATAAATGGAATCACGCAGGTGACTTGGCCTCCGCTCTGGGCTGTCCTGCGTGCCTGGGCCCTGGGAACCTTTGCTTCTTTCTGTTCCTCTTCAGTGTGGGCAACAGGCCCTTCCCTGATGAGTCTAGGGGTGGCTGGGAAGAGGGGTCATGTTGAGCCCCTTCACCTCCGCATCCCCCTCAGCACATAGGGACCAGAGGGCAAAGCAGCCTGGAGGGGGAGACTGGAATGAAGGTGAAGGGTCAGACAGTGAGAGGAGGGGAGGGAGAGGAGGAGGAGGAGGGAGAGGTAAGAAGGGATGGAGAATGCGGGCATGGGTGGGCGCTGAGGAGGGGTAGGATGGGGTGCGACGGGGGAGTGGTGCTTGCAGCAGGTGGGCAAACAACCTAAAATGAAGACCTTGGACAGAGAGGGGAAGGCGGCCCCATCCAAGGTGCACTGAGGCGTGTTCTGGCGCAGGACGCCGGGGGCCTCCCGGCTTCTCACCACAGAGCTAAATACCCAGAGGGGATGGAACCTGGATTTGCGAAGATCTTTGGGGAAGGATGAAGGAGCCAGGGGCCTGGGGTGTTGGGTTGTGGCCGTGTGTGGGCAGAGATTGTTCTAGTAACTCAACAGCACGATCCTACCTCAAAAACCCACATCCTGTCTGGAGAGCTGCCCGGGCACCACCTTCCCTTTCTGCCCCTCCGCCACCTTCTGTGTTAGCGGGTAGGGGGACTCTGCTGCAAAGGCAGACAGGAGTGGAAGGTGGAGTGCGTGATGGAAATAAACAGGGAACCCATCGTTTGATGGGAACTGCCCTGGGTTTTGGAGGCAGGGGGGACTTGCAGAGGAAACGAGAAGTTTGGGGGACAAGGTCAAGGTTTGATGGGGCTGGCGAGGGCCAGGCATGTGGGAGGCAGAGAGTGACATGAGGGAGGGAGCAGGTTAGAACAGCAAAGGATGCTGGGAATATCCCAAACTGCCCCTGGATGATGGAGGCTCAGAGAGGGTGCATGACTGCCCGTGTCTCCCAGCACACCCCGGGGAGCTGAGGAAAAGGCTCAGGGGCTGACAGATACAGGGACTGAGCGCAGCTAGGATAACCCTACTGAGGGAGCCAGAGGGGCCCTGGGGAGATGCCTGGCGGGCCCGTCTCCTAGCGACTGAAGTCCCGCCGCCCCGCGGGCCCCTTGCGCTGGGCACTGCCCACCCCTGACACCGGCTGCGAGGACTTTTCACTGCTGTTCTGCATGAATAAGCGCCAGGCCTCTTGCCAATTGTCCCCCTCTTAAAAGGCAGCCCTGGCGAAAGGCCTTTTCAAGTGGGATCGCACAGTGCCACCCAGGCCGGGCGGGCATTGCTGGGGGGAGCCGGGGTCCTGCTCGACCGCCGGGGTCGGGGGGCCCACAAAGCGTGGTGATGGCAGCTCCACGCACTCAGCGCCACAGCCCTGCTTACTAATCTGCAAAACTCACACTGATGCCTTTGGAGCGGAGATTGAGTGAAAACGATGTCCTCAGGGAAGTGGCCTTTGAAGGTGCAGTCCTGGGTTCCTCACTACACTGATTTTTAAAGGGCTGCAAACACCCATGGGCAGCCGGGTGTATCCAGAAGCCCCAGGGCTGGAGTGGAGGCTGGGATTTGGGATATGCCCAGGCTGGTGGGGAGGCTGGGGAGGGACCCAACTGGGGCAGAGTGGGGCGAGTCTTTTTGGGAGCTGGGGACACTGGCCAGCCTCGACTGTGCATTGGACACACACCCACGTTCCCCCACACAGCTGGGCCCCAGTGGATTGCCTGGAAACTGGCCATCCTAGACCAGCAAGTGGGAAAACCAGCAAGGGGGGAGGAGCAGGAGTCAGGATCCAGGCAGGGATCCCAAGGCAGGGATCCCGGACCACAGGGGAGGAGGCAAAGAGGGGGAGCTCTGCATCCCAGCCCATCTGGCCCCATGTCCAGTCCCCCAGAACACTGGGCCCCCTCTTGGGATCTTCCAGGGTGGATGGGTGCCTCCACTGATCCCTCAACCCCAGGAAGACAGTGACCAAGGCTGGTGTCTCGGGGAGTAGGAAGTATCAGGGTCTCCTCTGGGCTGAGGGGCTCCCCCAGCCACTCCTGGAGGCAGCCTGTCCCCAAAGGCTCGTTCTGTGGAAGTCAGTCCTGCTGTATGTATTGAAATTTGCAGACTAAACGCCTCCAGGGATTGAGGTTGGTTTCCTCCAGTTCACGCCACTCTCCTCCGTTCGTAAATGTTTGCAATTTTCCATCGTAATTGTTAAAGGGCATTCGAATCATAGTTTCTTATAAAGCTAAGCCTTTGTCTACCCTATGGCCCAGCAAGCCCATTCCAGGGTATCTGAGCAGGAGAAATGAATGCAGACGTCCACACGGAAGCTCTGCACACACAGGAGTTCACAGTGTCTCTATTCCCCAAACCGGACTCACCCACACACCCACCAGCAGGCAACAGCGGTAGGTCGACACAACAGAACATTGCTCAGCAGGGAAAAAGGACAAACCACAGATGCGACATTGGCGAGTCCCAAAAACACTGCGTTGAGCAAAAGAAGCCAGACAGAGAATGCACCATGTGAGTCTATTTATACAAAGTTCAAAACGTGCAAAATTCATCTATGGCAATGGGAGGTATTGAGTATGCTGGCGACCGAGAGAACTTGTAGGGTTGCCGGGGGTGTGGGTGATGTAGGTGTAGAGACGTGGAAGAGGTCATTGAGTTGTCATGTAAGATCTGGCTGTTTTACCATATGAACATTGTAGTGAATTTTTTAAAAAATCAGTTGATTCTGATGGGAAAATGGAGAGGAAGGAAGGTGGCTGGTGGAACGCCATCATGTGGTGTGGATGACACCGACTTGTAGGACCGGAAGAAACCAGGGTCACACAGCACAGTCCCTATCATGTGCTGTGCAGCCCTGGGCAGGTTGCTCCCCCTCTCTGTGCCTCTCTTCCTTCACTGGGCGTGGTAAGGTAAGATGAGGCCTGGGAAGCACAGGTTAGCCCATCACCACCCGGCTGGTGTTTCTACCATTTGTGATGACTGTTCTGGTTTCCCTGGGTCTCCTCCGTGTGTCCTGGCAGCGTGCGCCTCACCCTGCCTCTGTGCCTAGTGGGTTCCAGAGGCCCGCTCCGTGCTGTCAGGACCCAGCTATGGGAGATAGATGGACACGTGTCCCTCAGTAGGGATTCTGACACAGCCCAGCTCTACCATGCCCTGGCAAGGGCCTGTGGTGCAGCAGTGCAGTAGGACACATCGTGGTCCAGGCCGGACACTAATCCCTTTAAAGCGAATCTGTCCCCAGACTCCAGACACCCCTGGAGGTGACAGGGACCCTGTGTCCACAGCAGGGTGGGTAGCTGGCCCCAGGCTGCTGATCAAATCCACAGTGGAGTCACGGCTGGCGTTGGGGCCCCAAGTACTAACCTGCAGTAAGGTGGCTCCCAGGAGGGCAGGGGTACAGGCAAGGACAAGGTGTCCCAGGGTGGGAGGGCTCTGAAAGGGCAGAATCAGATCCCCATCTCCTGCACCGAGCCGCAGTGAGCCTCAAGGGTGCCTCCCCCATCATCACTGAGCGCCCCTGGGGTCAATGCTAGGCGGGGAGCTGTCCTCCTTACCTCCCTCGGAAGCCTGCCGCTGGGAGGGCTGAAGGTGGCTTCATGATGGCGGGAGGTAACGTTACAACCTGTTCTGAAGAGGGGTGGGCCGGCAGGCAGGCCTGTGGTCTGATCCAAGTCAGGGAGTGGCCCGAAGGGAAGGATGGGAGGCAGATGACTTTCCTGGAGCCAGAAAAGCCCATGCAAAGGCCCTGGGTTGGACCACAGCATGGCCCACTAAAAGACCTGAAAGAGGAGAAGGAGCTGGAGGGGCCAGAGCGCCTGGACCATGAAGGAAGCTGGATTCGCGGGTGGCAGTGGGAGCTACAGGGGTTTGCCAACCTAGGTGACCTGGCCCGATTCTCCAGGGCTGCCGCTCCAGGCTCATCCTCCCGCACTGACCCCAGCCATCGGGAAGGAGAGGCTGGCAGGCCGTCCACACTGCAGGGCCCGCCCACGGCCTCTGCCCTTCCTTGGGCCTGGGAAAGACAGAGGCTTCTGCTCCCATCCCCCAGAGGGCCAGGGAGGGCAGCGGGGTTGGGGAGGAATGCTGTGGGAAACAGCACAGTCCCGCGGGGCTCTGCCTGGGCCCCGTGGCTTCTTGCACCAGATAAAGGCTTTGCGCCTCCACAGAGCAGCAGACCCTGGGAGCTGGCGTGGAAGCGGAATCCTGCCAGTTCCCTCCCAGGTCCCCCCACCATGGGGACAGGAGCAGAGCAGTGTGGGTTGCGGGTCTCTGCCAAGCAAGAGACATGGGGAACAGAGACCTGCCGTGATCACAGGGCCACGCAGGGACAGGGCTGGATTTAGGTCCAGGTCACTGGACCCCTAAGAGGGACATTTTCTGTGGGCAGCCTGGGAAAGCCAGTGGTGGGCGTGGCTGGTGGTTTAATTCATCATCACACATCTGCTCTGTCGGTCCCCTGGTTCCTGGCTGCCTGGCTCCCCCTCTAGACTAGAAACACCACCGAGAAGAAATCTTTGTCTTTTTTCTTTCTTCCTCTTTTGAGTGGAGGCTTTGCTCTGTCACCCAGGCTGGTGTGTGGTGGCACAATCACAGCTCACTGCAGCCTGAGGCCGGGCTTCAGCGATCCTAACTCCTCAGCCTCCCAAGTAGCTGAGTCCACAGGCGTATACCACCATGCCTGGTTAATTTTTTTTCTTTTCTGCAGAGGTGGGGTCTTGCTGTGTTGCTCGGGCTGGTCTTGAACTCCTGGGCTCAGGCAGTGGATCCTCTCCTCTCGATCTCCCAAAGTGCTGGGATCACAGATGTGAGCCACCATGCCTGGCCTTGGATCTTCATCTTCTTGACAGAGAGGAGCAAAGGCGAGGTGCTGCTAATGGAGATGGGCTGGAGTAAAGGAATCGGAGAATGCAGTGGCTGTTGGCAGCTGGCTGAGTCAGGAAAGGGCAGTCGGCCAGAGCCCGTGTGTGGGCAGGGGAGAAGGGTGGGGGTCCTGGAGTTGCCTCTTCTAGCCTCAACTACCGACAGCGAGAGGGTCCCAGGCCCCTCCCTCTTGCTGCAGACAGCAGGGCTCCAGGTGGTAAGGACCCTGCCCTCAGGAACAGAGCCATTCAGATCGGGGCCAGGTCCTGGGATGGAGTCCAGGATGGAGGCCGCCAGAGACCCCGCAGATGGGACCCAGGATTCCTGGGGAGCCTTCCCGCACTTGTCCGGCATCCCCTGGCTGGGCCTGCTGACTCCTAAAGCTTTTGTGGTATTGTTCAGGGACCCCCGGTCCTTCCTCCAAGCTTGAGGCCCTGCAGTCCACCAACCTTCCCCCCACCAAGCAGAGCAACCCCTAGCCCTAAGGCTCGAGGCACAGGCTTCCTGACTGGACACCTCTGTCCTCCAGGGAAGCCCAGAAGGAAGAGCCCAGCAAATTCATTCTTGAAAGCCAAGAGATGCCCAGAGGCACAGCCATAAGTCCCCTGAAGATCTCTCCAGACCCCGGCTGGAGCCAGCATTTCCCTTGCAGAGACCTCAGGCACACATGGACACGCACGCCTCCACCTCAGACCCGCGACCCTGTGGCCCCTTGGAGTGTCCAGTTACAGTACGAGGTACTGAAGCCACGTGGCAGTGCCTGGAGACATTTTTGGCTGTCACAACTTGGGAGAGGGGAGGAGTGCTATGAGCATCCTGCAGTTAGAGGCCGGGACTGTGGCTACACATCCTACAGGGCCCGGGACAGCCCCACCCCAAGAATGGCCCAGCCCCAAATGTCAGCAGTGCAGAGGCCCAGAAACTCTGGCCTGCCCCCAGGGAGCTTGGGCCAGTGGGGGACAAGGGAGCTACCAGCTGATTTTGACCTCTTGTTCTGAGAATTTTCTTTTAAACAGACGCCCTCAGGTGAAAGATGACTGCAGGGCCCGTCTAGAGAAGGAGGGGGGCTGTCCTTCTGTTTTCCAGGCCAACTGACCCACCCTAGTGCAAGCGGCATAGGCCCTTTATCCATTTGTGGGGCCCCCCTGTTCACCAGCCTCCAAGGCCACAGCCAGTCCTCCCAGGTATGTGAACAACAGCTGCCCCACGAGACGTCACTGGCGGAACGGGCTGGCGGACGCCATTTCTGTTCTCTGTCCTTGCCGCCATCCACCTCTGTTTTTATGATCGAAGAACCCTGCCCAGGGCAATGGCCACCCTTGGCTTTTAGAGGTTGGACACATGAGTGGTGACCTCTGCCCAGGCCATGCCTAGTGCTTGTGGCTTCAGGGCCAAAAAGGGATTCATTCAGGTGCTGTGAACCAAAGACAACAGTGGACACCAGGTGGTGGGAACCGCTGCCCACCGTCGGCAGGATGCCCAACAAGTTAGGCCCATCCCTTCCTGTAGCCACCTGGACTGGATCCACCCAGAGAATCCCATCCCCAAGAAGCCATCCCTCAACCCCTCTGGAAACCTCTTGCTGTGGGCCTTTGTTAAAAGGCCCAACGATTCATGCTGCGACATCCATTCATCCCCTGGCTGGACCATGGGCCTCAGGAAGGCAGGGCAGAAGCGTGGTTGCCTCCACAGCCCAGCACAGAGCAGCAGAGCAGCACAGCACTGGCCAGGGCACAGCCTTCCTCCTCCCAGTGGTCAGCAGATGACACAATGCCTATCCCTGCAGCTCCCAGTCTCAGTTGGAGGATCAAACACTACCACCTGAGTTAGAGTGTCCTGGGCCACCAGTGAGCTTGGACAGAGTGCTTCAGGGGTTGAACGAAGGAGTCTGGGGTCAGAGAAGATGTTGGAACGAGAAGGAGGTGGCACCTAGAGCCCTTGCTTACCCACACGGCACAGTTGGGTGAATTTTTTTTTTTTTTTTTTTTTTTTTTTTGAGACGGAGTCTTGCTCTGTAGCCCGGGCTGGAGTACAGTGGCCGGATCTCAGCTCACTGCAAGCTCCGCCTCCCGGGTTTATGCCATTCTCCTGCCTCAGCCTCCCGAGTAGCTGGGACTACAGGCGCCCGCCACCTCGCCCGGCTAGTTTTTTTGTATTTTTAGTAGAGACGGGGTTTCACGGTGTTAGCCAGGATGGTCTCGATCTCCTGACCTCGTGATCCACCCGTCTCGGCCTCCCAAAGTGCTGGGATTACAGGCTTGAGCCACCGCGCCCGGCCCAGTTGGGTGAATTTTTAAAAGCTGCCTGTGATGGGCTGAATCATGTCCCCCTGAAATTCACACATTGAGCTCTTAACCCCCAGTACCCCAGTATCTCAGCATTTGGAGCTAGGATCTTTAAAGAGGTAATCAAGTTAAAGTGAAGTCATTAGGGTGGGCCCTAATCCCATGACTGTGTCCTTATAATAAAAGGAGATGAGGACACAGACACACACAGAGGGATGACCATGTGAGGACACAGACACACACAGAGGGATGACCATGTGAGGACACAGGGAGAAGGCAGCATCTACAAGCCATGGAGAGAGTCCTCAGGAGGAACCAGCCCTGTGACACATTGATCTCGGCCTTCCAGCCTCCAGGACTGTGAGAACATAAATGCCTGCTGTTTAGGCACTTGTCTGTGGTGCTTTGTCACAGCAGCCTGAGCTAAAACAGTGTCTACCCCTCTGCATGGACACAGCCTCATGCCCCCAATCAGGAGGAGAAGGGAATTCACAGAGACTGCCTGTGCAAAAGGCCCTGTGGTCAGAAAGAATGTGGTTCATTCAATAAAATACCAGGAGGACCAGTATTAGTGGCGAGAGATGAGTGTGACCAAGCAGGGAAATGTAGACATTGGTGATGAGCTGTCTAAAGTCCAGACAATGGGGAGCTCTTGTAGGGTATTAACTTGATACAGCCACATTTAGTGGCTTAGACATCCCTCTGACCACAGTTTGACCTGTCCTCTGGGGGTAAGAATGGCCATAAAACCCTCACTCCCCAGTCATTGTGATGTGGTTGCCTTGGAATCCCTCCTCAGAATTCCCTCTTCAAGATCCCTCTCAAGATCCTTCCTCAGGATTTCCTCCTCAGGATCCCTCCTTAGGATCCCTTCTCAGGATTCCCTTCTTAGGATCCCTCCTCAAGATTCCTCCTCAGGATTCCCTCCCTAGGATTCCTCCTCAAGATCCCTTCTCAGAATCCCCTCCTCAAGATTCCTCCTCAGGATTCCCACTCAGGATCCCTCTTCAGGATTCCTCAGGATTCCCTCCTCGGGACCCCTCTTCAGGATCGCTCCTCAGAATCTCTCCTAGTGATTCCCTTCTCAGGATCCCTCCTTAAGATTCCTCTTCAAGACCCCCTCCCTCAGGATTCCCTCCACAGGACCCCCTCCCTCAGGATCCCTCCTCAGGACCCCCTCCCTCAGGATCCCTCCTCAGGACCCCCTCCCTCAGGACCCCCTCCCTCAGGACCCCCTCCCTCAGGATTCCCTCCTCAGGACCCCCTCCCTCAGGATTCCCTCCTCAGGACCCCCTCCCTCAGGATTCCCTCCTCAGGACCCCCTCCCTCAGGATTCCCTCCTCAGGACCCCCTCCCTCAGGACCCCCTCCCTCAGGATTCCCTCCTCAGGACCCCCTCCCTCAGGACCCCCTCCCTCAGGATCCCTCCACAGGACCCCCTCCCTCAGGACCCCCTCCCTCAGGATCCCTCCTCAGGACCCCCTCCCTCAGGACCCCCTCCCTCAGGATCCCTCCACAGGACCCCCTCCCTCAGGACCCCCTCCCTCAGGATCCCTCCACAGGACCCCCTCCCTCAGGACCCCCTCCCTCAGGATCCCTCCTCAGGACCCCCTCCCTCAGGACCCCCTCCCTCAGGATCCCTCCAAAGGACCCCCTCCCTCAGGACCCCCTCCCTCAGGACCCCCTCCCTCAGGACCCCCTCCCTCAGGATTCCCTCCTCAGGACCCCCTCCCTCAGGACCCCCTCCCTCAGGATCCCTCCACAGGACCCCCTCCCTCAGGATCCCTCCTCAGGGATCCCTCTCAGGATGCCAGCGTGTCCAGTTGGTTTCATCTGGAAACCAATCCCATTGCTAGGCCTGACTTAGAAGGACATGCGAGTGACAGAAACAGCAAACTCATTATGAAAGGGATGGAGGAGGAGGAGGAAGAGGAAGCAGCAATGAGGACAGAAGGAAGGAAGCAGCGCCCTAAGGATGGCTGAGGGCCCTGTGGAGTCTGGGCAGCCTAGAGAGCTCAGCTTAGCTGTGGGTGCAAGACCCCCAGTGGGCCTGCAGAGCCCCCAGGAGCATGCTTGGGTGGGGTGGCCAGAGGAAGGGAAACCAGGAGTGAGGGGGTCCACATCGAAGAGGCTCATTAGGGAGGGTGTGGGGTGGGCGTGGTGAGCAAGACAGAGGCCACAGTGGCGACCAGGAAGGGGGCTCTGGGCAGCAGGGTGTGGGGGGGCCTGGGGCAAATGCTGACTCCAGGAGCCCTGGGCACCAACAGCCACGCCGGCCACCCCACCCCTCACGTGCCCACATCAGGCTGGGCACGGGCAGTGCCGAGCTGTGCTGTGTACCACACTGAGATGTTTAAATACGGGGTAAACGCATTCTCCCCTCTCCCTCCTGCTGCCAGCATTCCTGAGGCTGGGCCTGGGTTTCGGTTACCAGGCAGCCGAGGAGCCAGAGGGCACCCCCGCGAGGCAGCCTGAGCCAGAAACTGCTGACGGCTCTTTTTCTGCAGCAGCAATTTAGCAAGTCCCAACTGGTGACCTTGGTTAGCAACAAGGAACGTGGAAAACACTCACCATCGTGAATTACTGTGGGGCGACGTGCATGCAAATGCGTGTGCATGTACGCATGTGTGTGTGGGGGGATATTGCGTGTCTGCAAGTCAGCCTGTGCACTGTGCGAGTTGGTCAAGGGCACCCGTGTGAGTTCGTGAGCGTGCACACCCACGTGGAAGCACACACATCTTTGCCCGTGTGCACTGGGGCACGGGCCTGTGTTTGCAGACCGTACGTCTCGTGTGACCTGCAGCTACAGCTCGGTGTGAACCCGAGCTCATATGCCCAGGTACCTGTCAGCGCACAGGTCTCTCTGCAGATATCTGGGAACATACGTGTGTGCACGTGTCTCTGTGTAGACACATGGGCTGTGACGTGTCTGGGTACCTGTGTGTGGGTGTGGGTGCCTGGGCAAGTCTGTGTGCTTTTGTGTCTAGGCATGTGAGAATATCTGTGTGTGCCTCCACACGAGTGGTTTGTGTGTTTGAGGAATTGCTGTGTTCTCACCAGAGTCCACAGGTAGTGCACAGAGCCCAGCACACGGAGGGGACACAGGAGGCACTAGGATGTGGAAGGATGAGTGGGGCATTAGTCAGGGTTTTCCAGAGAAACAGAATCAATAGGGTGTGTGTACATAGAAGACATTTGTGATGAAGGACTGGCTCCCACAGTGACGGCTGGTGAGTTCCAGGCTCTGCCATCAGGAAGCTGGAGGCCCAGGAGGGCCTGTGGTGTGGTTCCAGTCCAGACGCTGATGGGCTCTAAACGCAGGAGGAGCCCATGGTTCCGTTTGAATCTGAAAGGCAGGAAAAGACCAATGGCCCAGCTCAGGGAGGCAGGAGAATCCTCACTGGCCTGGAGGAGTAGCTCTTGTGTTCTCTGCAGGCCCTGGATGGATGGGGTGAGGCCCATCCCTGTGAGGAGGGGTAGGGGGGCACTCTGTTTATTCCATCTACACATTGTTATGCTAATTATATCCAGAAACACCCTCACAGACACACCCAGAATCATTTGACCCAATATCTGGGCACCCTGTGGCCCAATCAAGTTGACACATACAGTTAACCATCACGGGTAGGAAGATGGCTGGATAGGTGAGTGGGTGGACAAACAGGTGGATGGGTGGGTGAGTTGGAAGCAGTTCCAGAGAGGTCTGTACCCACTGGGCTCCCTGAGGCAGAGGAGGGATGGTAGGAAGAACAGGTCCATCTGTGGAGTACGAGAGGAATTTGCCTTATTATCATTCTGAGGGAAAACCCCAAACTGGAGAACATTCTAGATATGTGTAACATGGTCAGTAGCTCACCCCACATAGCAAGAACAGGACCAGAAATGCCACTGCCTTCTCTGAGACAGGAGCATGCATGATGCAGCTGCCCCCACCCCACCCCACCCCACCCCAGAGTCCTGCCTAGCGGGTCCTCAAGCTGCACCAAGCTTCCTTCAGTTCCTCAGGAGCCAAAACCCTCTTTGCCTCCAGATCTTTGCACACGCGGTGCCTCTTTCCCCCCACCCTGACCCTTTCCTTCCAGTGGCTGCTTCCCTGTGATCCTTCGGGTTATAGTGAGAACACCTCCCTCTCCTCCTTCCCACCCCCACCGCTTCCCAGGCTGGGTGGGTGCCCTCCCTGGGGGCCGCCCCTGCCCTCTCCCAGCACTGTGGTACGGTGAGGGGGCCAGGGACCAACAGTGTGCTCAGGCTCCAGGCCTGCTCCATCCCATGCCGCTATTTCCTTGATTGTGACAAGTCACTCGCAGGGTTGCCTGGAAGATCCCCTGAGTCACACATGAAATGTGCTCAGCACACGGCCTAGGAGAAAGCAAGGTCGCAGAAAATGCAGGCAATTCCCACAGTCATGACTGCAGTCCTTCCCATGCTGCATTTCCTCACAAGGTGAGGTGCTCTGTCCTCCGGTCCTGGCACAGTACATGACTTCTTTGGGGGTACAGCCCCCTCAGAGATGGCAGGGACCGCAGTGAAGCGACCTGTCCTGCCTCTGTTCCGGCCTTGTTTGCACCCCATTTTCGTGGAGGAAGCCAAGCAGGAAGCCGCAGATATTCCCTGCTGGCACAGGCGCCTGGGAGGCTGTTGGCCCTCAGAGCAGATGCCAGGCTCTGTGGTTGGGATCAGGGGCGAGCTCCATGTCAGGGTAACATGAACTTCCTTGGAGTCTTCATCCAGAGGAGGGAGACTCAGCAGGCAGCGGACACCTCAGACCTGCCACGTCAGAGAAAAGAGAGATTCAGAGAGAGAGCGAGAGCAAGAGAGAAACAGAGACAGAATGAGAGAAGGAGAGATGACACTGGAAACACAAAGACCAAGTAAGCCAGAGCCCTGAAAGCAGAGAGGCAGGACTGAAGAGGAAGGGACAAGGGAGGGGGAGGAGCAGGTGACACACTTGCCAACAGCCAAGAGGGCATGGCCTGTCCACCGGGAATTCCACCCGATTCCCACCTGCTGAGAGAATGCCAGTGGGGGCTCTCAAAGTGACAGCAACAATCCACTCTTGAGGCCTTTTGCAGTACACAAAGTGGGTCCACTTCCAGGACCTCAGGTGACCTCCTGTGCTGAGATAGAAAGTGAGGCAGCACGAGGTGGTGGCAGGAGGATAGAAAAACCCAAAAAACTGAAACAGGAACTAGATGAAAAAAACCACAAGATAACAGAAAACCCAAAATAAGGGAGAGAAAACAGCCTGAACCACAGCGGTCAGGGTGATATACCCAGGACTCTTTCAGGCAAACCCAAATTAGAGAGAAAGAGGGCAGTAACCAGGGGGAGTCCCTGAAATCCCCTCTTTTTCCAGAACACCTGATGATTCTACCCCTTAATTAACGAAACATCCATAAAATTAGAAACTCAAACTTCTCATGAGCACACCATGCTTCTCTCTTAAGTGTGTAGTTTGGATTTGCAATAAAAGCTTCTTGCCTTTCGCTTCACCTGACTTGTCCCTAAATTCTTTCTTGTGATGGTGTCAAAAACCTGGAAACTGGCTGGGGCTGGGGTTTCACCAGCATCCAGAGACCCTGATAAGTCTCCCAGCAACAATCCGGGCAGGTGAGTTTATCACCTTGACTGGAAAGGCAGAGACCCAAGCCTAGAAGGCAGAGGGCCTTACCTGAGGTCTCCCCGCGGCAGCAGAAGCTAGACGCTGAGCCCTATCTTCTCACACAGAGTGGATGCCATCCAGGGCATGGGGACTGCAGAGCTACCTGGCTGGGACATCCCTAGGCTCTGGGACTTGAGCTGCCATGACTCCAAGAACCCTCCACATGAGAACAGTGGGGAAGAGGAAGCCAGGCATGGCAGGGGATGGCTCTGACTTTAGGGTTTCAGTCAACAATAAGCTCAAAATGAACCAACAACGTCTTGTGTCTGCCAAAGAGGTGGTGTGGAATGGGAGATTACAGTAATGAAATTCGAGAAATCAGGATAAAGACTTGAGAGCCCTCCCATAGCTCTGTGCTGATAGGAGCAAAGATAGCGGGGTCTTGTTGTGGAGCTACCATAGCAAGGACATTCAGAAACCCCATGCTCTCCCGCCAGAAGGGCTATACTGAAAAAGGCCAACTAAACCAAGTGTTGGAGACGATATGGAGCAACGGGAATGCTCACATTCAGCTGGTAAGAGTGAGTGGAGCTCCCACAGTAGAGAAAGGTTTGGTGGTATCTACAAAGCTGCAAGATGCCTAATGATATGGTTTGGCTGTGTTCCCACCCAAATCTCATCTTCAGCTGTAGCTCCCACAGTTCCCACATGTTTGTGAGACAGACCCGATGAGAGGTAATTGAATCATGGGGGCAGGTCTTTCCCATGCTATTCTCATGATAGTAAATAAGTCTCACGAGATTTGATGGTTTTATAAAGAGGAGTTTCCCTGCACAAGTTCTCTGTTCTTTTCTGCTGCCATGTGAGATGTGCCTTTCACCTTCCACCATGATTGTGAGGCCTCCCCAGCCAGGTAGAACTGTGGGTCCATTAAACCTCTTTCTTGTGTAAATTGCCCAGTCTCACATATATCTTTATCAGCAGCATGAAAGCAGACTAATTCGTCTATCCTATGTCTCAGCTACTCCACCCCTCAGTAAACAACTGAGAAATATACATATATGTGTCCCAAAAGACATATATGAGAATGTTCTTAACATAAAAAACCCATCAGTAGTGGAATGGATAAATAGTGGTATCTTCATGTATTATTCACCAGTGATGATGAATGGACTATGTTACACGTAACATCATAGATGAATCTCACTGATATCATGTTCAGTGAAAGAAGCTAGGCACCAAAGAGTACATTCTGCATGATCCCATTAAGTCGAGTTCAAAACAGGCAAAACTCATCTGTGGCGACAGAAACCAGGTGGCTCCCTTGCAGGGTGTGATGACTGGAAGGGATGCTGGGCTTCTGGGGAGGGGTCTGGTCAATCTCTGTCTCAAGCTATAACCTTCAATTTGTGCATTTTTGTCTGTGAGTCATACCCTTCAATAAAGCATGTACAAATAACAGAACAGGTGCTATGAGGAACATTTGGAGGAACTGGGGGTGGATGGTCTGGGGACGAGGCCTCTTGGGGGATGTCGCACTGTCTTTGAGCATCTGGAAGTGAGTCCTGTGAAAGGACATTCATCTTTGTCTTTACAACTCCATGGAGGAGAACAGGCCCCACGGTGGGAGCCAGTGGGGTCACGGAGGTGCAGGGAGACTGACTTGGGGAGGTAATAGAAGAACTTTCTGGCATGCAGAACTCTCCAAGGAGAAGACATCCGTGGCTCCCTGTCAAGCTTCAGCTGTGTGCTCCCCTGTAGAGACTGTGAACATCCAAGGCCCCCCACAAGCCCAGGTGCAATGACCTCTACTTAGTCTGTGCTTCCTGCTAAGAGGTCCTTGTCACATAGTGAGGACCCTAAATTTCCCAGCCAGGGCAGCAGAGCCCAGGGGTCCAGATGGCCCTGGGTCTAACCCTGCCCAGCTTCTCTGCTAATAACCATTATTATCACAAGGAAAGCACCTTCCTGTCTTGGCACGGCTGGTACATTTCATATCTTTTGCTTAGACATTGCCTCAAACCCATCAGTTTATAATATTTGGGTGTTGTAGGCACATGCTTGAAGCAGAAGGCGGGAAGGAGGAGCTTGAACAAACAGCCTCTTTTCATTATTATTATTATTTTGGGGGAACAATTCATTCCTGTAACAGATTTACTTCTATTTTTTTATTGTGCTAAAAATACACATAAAATCACATTTATTATTTTAATCACCTGTGAGTGTACAATTCAGTGTCATTAAATACATGCACAATGTTGTATGATCACCACCACCATCAATCTTCAGAAAGTTGTCATCCTCCAAAAATAAAACTCTGTACCCATAAAACAATAATCTTCCTTTCTCCGCCTTCAGTACTAGTAACTTTCTGTCTATGAATTTGCCTGTCACAGGCACCTCATATTTGTGGAGTCACATGGTATTTGTCCTTCTGTATCTGGCTTACTTCACTTGAGATATATATATGTGTGTGTATATATATATATATAATTTTTATTTTTTTTTAACTGGAGTCTCACTCTGTCGCCCAGGCTGGAGTGCAGTGGCATGATCTCAGGTCACAACAACCTCTGCTTCCTGGGTTCAAGCGATCCTCCCACCTCAGCCTCCTGAGTAGCTGGGACTACAGGTGTGCACCACCATGCCCAGCTAATTTTTGTATTTTTAGTAGAAACGGGGTTTTACCATGTTTGCCAGGCTGGTCTCGAACTCCTGACCTCAGGTGATCCACCTGCCTCAGCCTTCCAAAGACACTTGCCATAATGTTTTTAAGGTCCATTCGTGTTGCAGCATGTATCCAAATTTCATGTATTTTCATAGTTTTCATAGTTGAATAATATTCCATTGTCTGAATGTACTATATTTTGTTTATCCATTCATCTGTTGATGAACACTTATGCTGATTCCACCTTTTGGCTCTGAATAATGCTACTATGAACACTGGCGTGCTTTCAGTTCTTTTGAGTACGTATCTAGGCATGAAATTGCTGGGTCATATTTAATTATATGTTTAAGTTTTTGAGGAATTATCAAACTGCACAAAGGTTCCAGCACATCCTCACCAACATGTGCTATTTTCCTTTTTTTGTTTTCTTCAAGTAATAGCCACCCTAGTAAGCATGAGGTGGTATCTCATTGTGGTTTTGATTTGAATTTCCCTAATGACTAATGGTGATGTGTACCTTTTCCTATGCTTCTTGGCTATTTGTTTATCTTCTTTGAAGAAATGTCTTATTTGTGTCCTTTGCCCATTTTGAATTGCATTGTTTGTTTTTACTTTTGTTGAGTTGTAGGGGTTGTTTATGTATTCTGGATATTAATCTCTTCTTAGATATACAATTTGCAAACATTTTCTTCCATTCTGTAGATTGCCTTTTCACAGTGTGTGTCTTTTTTTTTTTTTTTTTTTTTTTTTTTTAAAGATAGCGTCTCACTCTGTCACCCAGGCTGCAGTGCAGTGGTGTGATCATAGCTCACTGCAGCCTTAAACCTCTGGGTTCAAGCAATCCTCCTACCTCAGCCTCCTGAATAGCTGTGACTATCAGTATACTCCACCACACCTGGCTAATTTGTTAATATTTTTGGTAGACATAGGGTCTCACTACATTGCCCAGGCTGTTTGCAAACTCCTGGCATCAAGTAATCCTCTTCTCAGCCTCTCAGAGTATTGGAGTTACAGATGTGAGCCCCACATCCACCATTTTTCACATTTTAAATAATGTCCTTTGATGCAAAAAAAAATCTTCATTTTGATGAAGTCGAATTTATCTATCTCATTTCTTTTGTTGCCTGTGCTTTTGATGTCATATCTGTGAAGTTGTTATAAAATCCAGTGTTAAAAGGATTTTTCCAGTATTTTCTTATTAAGAGTTGTACGGTTTTAGCTCTTAAGTTTAGGTCTTTGATCCTAGTTAACTTTTGTATATAGTGCAAGGTAAGAGTCCAACTTTATTCTTATGTATGTGAATAGCCAGTTTTCCCAACACCATTTATTGAAAAACCTGTTCTTTCCCCCTTTGAATGGTCTTGGTACTCTTGTCAAAAATCAATTGACCATATATGTGAAGGTTCATTTCTGAGCTATCTATTCTATTTCATCAGTCTATATGTCTGTTCTTATGCTAGTACCATACTCTTAATTAATGCAACTTTCTAGTAATTTTTTGAAGTTGGGAAATGTGTGTTCTCCAACTTTATTCTTTTTCAAGGTCATTTTGACTATATGGAGCACCTTGCAATTCATACGCATTTCAAGATTGGATTTTCCATTTCTGTGAAAAAGGCACTTGGAATTTTGATAGAAATTATGTTGTATATATAGAACATTTTGGATAGTATTGACATCTTAACAATGTTAAATCTTTCTATCCATGAACATGGGATGTGTTTTCATTTATTTAGATATATTTTCATTCTTTCAGCAGTGTTATATAGTTTTTAGCATGACAGTTTTTCATTTCTTTGGCTAGATATTTTCCTAAGTATTTAATTCTTTTAAATGTTATTATATATAGAATTGTTTTCTTAATTTTCTTTTCAGATTATTCATTGCTGGTGTATAGAAACACAACTGACTTTTGTGTGCTGATGTTTTGCTATGCAGCTTTGATGAATTCATTTATTAGCCTAGTCAGTTTCTTGTGGATTCTTTGGAATTTTCTTTATAAAAGATTATGCGGCCAGGTGCAGTGTCTCACAGCTATAATCCCAATACTTTGGGAGGCCAAGGCAGGAGGATTGCTTGAGCCCAGGAGTTTGAGACCACCCTGGTCAACATAGTGAGACCTTAGCTCTATAATTTTTTTTTTTTTAAATAACCGAGTATTGTGGAACATACCTATAGTCCCAGCTACTTGAAAGGCTGAGGTGGAAGGATTGCTTGAGACCAGGAGTTTGAGGCTCCAGTGAGATATGATTGTGCCACAACACTCCAGCCTGGGTAACAGAGCAAGACCCTGTCTCTATAATTAATAAAGGAAGGGAAGGGAAGGGAAGGGGAGGGGAGGGGAGGGGAGGGAAGGGGAGGGGAGGGGAGGGGAGGTCATCTGTGAATATGGATAGTTTTACCTCTTCCTTCCCAATTTGGGTGCCTTTTATTACTTTTTCTTGCTGAATAGCTCCAGTTAGAACTGCCAGTACAATGTTAAATAGAAATGGCAAAGGGGACATCTTTAGCTTGTTCCTGATTTCAGTGGGAAGGCTTTCAACCCTTCACCATTGAGTACGATGCTAGCTATAGATTTTCCATAAATACCCTTTATCATGTTGAGAAGTTTTCCCTTTATTCCTAGATTTCTTAGGTTTTTATCATAAAAGGTGCTGAGTGTTTTCAAATGCCTCTTCCACATCA
Source organism: Macaca fascicularis (assembly GCF_037993035.2). NCBI lineage: Eukaryota > Metazoa > Chordata > Mammalia > Primates > Cercopithecidae > Macaca > Macaca fascicularis. The sequence continues at coordinate 5,254,076 of NC_088388.1, read as the reverse complement.
ACTGTGATGATCATGTAGGGTTTTTATTTTCCCTTCATTCTATTATGTATGTATGTATGTATGTATTTATTTATTTATTTATTGGACATAGGATCTTGCTCTGTCATCCAGGCTGGAGTGCGGTGGCACAATCATAGCTCACTGCAGTCTCAAACTCCTGAGCTCAAGTGATCCTCTCACCTCAGCTTCCCAAGTTGTTGGAACTACAGGCACACATCACCAAGTCTGGTTAATTAAAAAGAAAAAAAAAACTGTAGAGATGAGGTCTCACTATTTTTTCCAGACTGGTCTTGAAATCCTGACTTCAAGCAACCCTCTCACCTTGGCCTTCCAAAGTGTTGGGATTACAGGTGTGAGCCACTGTGCCCAGCCCCTTCATTCTCCTAATGTGATCAATTACATTGATTGTTTTTCTTGTGCTGAATCACCTTGTTTTCCTGAGATAACTCCCACTTAGCCATGGTGAATAATCTTTTTAATACGTTATTGAATTGGGTTAATATTTTGTTGAGGAGTTTTGCATTTGTATTCATGAGTGGTATTTGTCCGTAGTGTTCTTTTCTTATGGTGTCCTTGTCTGGCTTTGGTGTCAGAGTAATGCTGACCGCACGGAATGAGTTAAGAAATGTTCTGTCCTCTTCACTTTCCTGGAAGAGTTTGAGAAGAATGTGTATGAATTCTTCTTTAAATGTTTGGTAGAATTCACTCATGAAGCCATCAGGTCCAGGGCTTTCTTTGTTGGGGGGCTTTTGATTAATGATTCAAGCTCCTTACTAACTGTAAGCCAATCAGATTGCTATTTCTTCTTGAGTCAGGTTAGGTAATTTGTGTTTCTAGGAATTTGTCCGTTTTTCTAGGTTACCTAATTTGTTGGTGTTCAGTTGTCTGTAGTACTTATTATCTTATCATCTTTTTATCCCTATAAGGTTGGTAGTATTGTCCCCACTTTCTAATTTTAGCTATCTGTGTCCTACCCTTATTCTGGAGAGAAATAAGTTGGTCTTTACCCACTGACTATACTGAAAACACAGTTCTCCCCTGAACTTTGCCAGGTGAAGGTTATTCCTATCCCACGCCTGCCCAGGTCTGCCATGAGTAGTTTCCATTTCTGTCCTCCTGCCAGCTCCAGGCACCTCTGCTAGTACTTGTTGATGACTTTGGGTCGAACCTGCCTCATCTGGATCCCCATGTGCCCCAGTGAGGGGGTTGGGGGGCCCAGGCCTTCCTCACACCTGTGCACTATTTCCAAGATGGAGAGTTGGGCCTTATTCCTGGGGATACCCACCTTGTGGAGGGGCAGAAGAGGGACTGTCTTCCTGAGGAAGCCCTGCTTAGAGCTCCTCAGGATTCTCCCTCACCCCCAGCACATCCTCCTGCAATGCCCCTTTACAAACCCTCATAGTCATGGGGGGTGGGAAGGGCTTATTCAGGCAGGAATCCACTCTCTCTCCACTGTCCCAAGGAGGACAGACCTGTGAATTTTTGGCGTGGTGGGGGAAGTAAAATGCTTGTTCTTCTCAGGAATTACTACACAATCGTTCAAACCACCCTACATGCAAGAACTGGGCATTACAGTATCATCAGCTTTCTTGGTGGGGCTAAAAGCCATGTATTTCCAGACATTTAACTTGTAAGATGGGGAACTCTGGAGTCCAAGGACCCCTCCTCACATAACCCTGAGCCCCTCCCTGCCTCTCCTTGGCTATCACTCCCTCCCCACCATAGCACCTTAGGTGGGGACTCACAGTGACACGACAAAATGCCCCGGAATGGCACCTGCTATGCACACACTAATTTAGCGCATTTTGAAGGCAGCATTTTAATCTGTAGGGAAGATGTGACGGTCTAATTCGGGGCCCGAGATCCGTTAAAGTGAAGTCCTAGTCTCATCACTGATTCCAGAATGAATTCCTGGGGCCTCTACCCACAGAGCACCTTCCCGCCCCTCGCCTGGAATACTGATCCGCAACCACTGTGTGCTTCAACCAGACCCTCCTCAAGTGTCTCTGCTTGAACATGCCTTCCCTTCCCCCATCTCCTTCCCACGTCTAAAATGTCCCACATCCTGCCCCACCCAGCTCTGTCCCCTGCCAGGCTTCACACCCTCCCCACTGCTGAGTTTATTGCATCCTTCCACGGTTGGTTGATTCTGCTTTCGCTATCAAGTTCATCCACTGCTGAGTCCTCAGTCTTGGCACTGGGAATGAATGAATGAATGAATGAATGAATGAATGAATGAAAGAATGAGCAAACCCAGTAGTTGGAAAATATAGAACCATGTAAGAGCTAGGACAATTGTGTGTCCCCTGTGTGTCCCCAGGCCCCACCCATTTACAGATAGGAATGAGACCACAGGAGCGTGCACACCTAAGGTATACTGTCCCATCATCCTCCCACCACTATCCCACCTGTCACCAGCCCTCCCATCCCCCACCACAGGCTCCAGTCCTGGGCATCTCCTGCCAGTGCAGAAAGAGGGCTGTCTGACTCTACAGCTGCAGCCTCCTGTCTGGGTGATGCCACGCCTGTGGGATCAGAGGAGGAAGGATCTGGACGTTGCCAAGGCTGTGGCCTTCTCTGTCTAGGTGGTGGCCCAGGGTCTTCTGAACTACTGGACTGTGACATCCACGCAGTGTCTGCTGAGCTGGGCCACTTTGGGCAGAGAGAGAGCAGAGTACCCCCTTTCTGTAGGCTTTGGTGAAGACTCTAGGGTGGGTTCACCCTACCAGCCATTTCTGTCCCCCAGACACTCCCTCACTGAAGCCTCCCCCAGTAAAGCAAGTACAAGCCTGAGGGCTGCAGGTTCACCACTTCTCCCTGCAATGAAAAATGCCACATTCCAGCTGAGGTGCTGCTGGGCCCCAGCTGCAGAAAACAGAAATGCACAGTTAACCAAGCTCTGGTTAGGAAAGATCTTTCTGAACTTAAAAAAGAACAAAATGGCCGGGCGCGGTGGCTCAAGCCTGTAATCCCAGCACTTTGGGAGGCCGAGACGGGTGGATCACGAGGTCAGGAGATCGAGACCATCCTGGCTAACCCAGTGAAACCCCGTCTCTACTAAAAAATACAAAAAGCTAGCCGGGCAAGGTGGCGGGCGCCTGTAGTCCCAGCTACTCAGGAGGCTGAGGCAGGAGAATGGTGTGAACCCGGGAAGGCGGAGCTTGCAGTGAGCTGCCATCCGGCCACTTCACTCCAGCCTGGGCAACAGAGCAAGACTCTGTCTCAAAAAAAAAAAAAAAAAAGAACAAAATAAGATCAAGACCACCCTGGCCAACATGGTGAAGCCCCGTCTCTACTAAAAATACAAAAATTAGCTGGGTGTGGTGGTGGGCACCTGTAGTCCCAGCTACTCAGGAGGCTGAGGCAGGAGAACCACTTGCCCCCAGTGGCAGAGGTTGCAGTGAGCCGAGATCGTGCCACTGCACTCCAGCCTGGCGACAGAGCAAGACTCTGTCAAAAAAAAAAAAAAAAAAAAAAAAAAAAAAAAAAAAAAAAAAAAAAAGAACATAATAATAGTGAGCAAAAAGAAGTTCAGGACATTTCATCATAAAATAAAAGTCTTTATATTAAGAAAAAAACCAAACTGATTACTCAAAAGATACTGCTATAATATCACAACACAGAAAACAAAAGATTAATATATTCTTAATATATAAAAAGCTGTTACAAATCAACAAGACCAACGACCACTAGATGACTGGCTAAAAGACGAGCAGGAATTTCATGAGCAAAATACAAATGGTTGATAATCCTATTTAAAAAACTGTGTTCGTTCTCACTAGTAAGCAAAGAAATGTGATTTACAGTCATTATAGACAAAATATCCTTACTCAGCAGTGTTGACTGCCATATTCTTTTACAACGTTGGTGGGAATATAATTGCTACCAGCTTTCTAGAGGACAATTTGGCACTATGTAGCTAGACTTCATATCTAGCTTCTAAGAATTACTCTAAAAAACCCTTCTGCATGTGTGCAAAGACCTGTGTGCAAGTATGAACATCACAGCACTGCCTGTAACGCCTAAAAGCTGGAAACAGCAAAAACAGGTCATTGATGAAGCATCTGCTCTATAAAATATTATTCAGTCATTCAAAATCATGTTTCAAAAATGACTTAACGCTATGGGGAAATAATCATGGTCTGTTCAGTGAAATGCAGGAGACAAAACTGGTACCACAATATGATACTAATTACATAAAATAAAATGTCTGCATACGCATAACAAATGTATCACAGTGAAGCACACCAGCCTGTAAACACAGACCCTGCGTGGTTTCCAATGCTCCAAATTGTTCAGGTTTTCTACAATGAGCATGAGCTATGGTGAACTTTTTCTTTTTGTTTGTTTCTTTTTTGTGTGTGAAAGACAGATATCGCTCTGTCGCCCAGGCTGGAGTGCAGTGGCGCGATCTCGGCTCACTGCAAGCTCCACCTCCTGGGTTCACACCATTCTTCTGCCTCAGCCTCCCGAGTAGCTGGGACTACAGGCGCCCACCACCACTGGCTAATTTTTTGTATTTTTTAGTAGAGACGGGGTTTCACCGTGTTAGCCAGGATGGTCTTGATCTCCTGACCTCGTGATCCGCCCACCTTGGCCTCCTGAAGTGCTGGGATTACAGGTGTAAGCCACTGCACCCGGCCACCTCTTTCCTTTATTAATTTACCTAGTACCAGGTATTGTCTTATTAGCAGTGTGGGAACAGTCTAATACAGTATACTACAATTTAGACCTCTAGTGACTATACCTGGAGCCCCCAGTTCTCCATCTCTCTCTCACAGGCGCACACACAGCCATCCACTTACTGAAGAGGTTGAGTAAGGGCACAGCCTCAAGCCTACTGCCTGTGTTTGAATTCTGGGTGGTTTGCTAACTATGTAGATTTGGGCAAATCACTTAAAACTCATTTTCTTGTCTGAAAAATTGATAGTAAAGTTGCTTACCTTGTGGGCTATTGCAAAGGACAAAATAAAGTCCAGTATGTGCATTTGTTCATCACTGCATTTCCAGAGCCCAGAACAGTGCCTGGCATGTAATAGGTGCACAGTGCATGTCCAAGGAACCAGCAGCAGGCCCTCTACCCACCTGCCAGTGCAGGCACTGGTCAGTCACCGCGGCAAAGCTGATCTGCCCGCCCCTCACACACTCGCTCCCCAATCCCTTCACTTGGCAGCAGCCTTCCCTGACACCCCTGGGCGCCCGGCTCCTGGGACGCGTGTGGAGCTGCTGAGGAGGAGGAAATCTGAGGCCCCCACATCCTGCCCCAGGACCAGCTGGCCTTGCGGATTCCAGAACTTTCAGCCAGCCGGCCACCAGCCAGGAAGCGGAAGGTGCAGAAATAGAAACGCACAGAGAGGCAATTGCTCCTTTTGCCCTGCAAGGAAGGGAAGCCGGGGGAGAGGGGCCAGGAGAGGAAGCTGAGGGGCAAAGGAGAGGATGGGGAGGCCAAGGACGGCGGGACGGAGTTCCAGAACTTGTCGACCCTCAGCTCCCACCTACTCCCACATCCAGTGCCCTGGGTCAGGGTTGTGGGGAGCAACTTCCAAAACCTTCATCTTCCTGACAAAATCCCCAAATGAGGAGCTCTGATTTGCTCTGAATGTGACTTGAAGCTGGGCCCTGGTGAAAGTATTTATGGCAACTTTCAAGGGTTGATGCTCTGGCTGGCAGCAGAGGTGAGAGGCAGGAGGGGGTGCTCATTAAGGGTCATTGGCTGGCTGAATGAATGAATGAAAGAATGCGTGAGTGAGTTGTGGCCAGCCCTATACCTCCAGCAGAGTCACTGGGCTTGAGGACAGGACCCTGCCTGCTGGCCATGTATCCAGACAGCCACAGACGGAAGACACGCTTAGCAGGCTGCACTGAGGCGGAGAAATGAGATCTGGCCCCAGCTCAGCTCTGCTGCATCCCAGGTCATCCGAGGAGGTCTGTGGCCTTCTCAGCCTCACACCCCTTCTTCCCAGTCTGGGGTGAGACCCTCACACTCCACAGCGCACCAATGGGACCCCAGGGCAAGCCTGGCTGGCTACTGGCCTACTGAGACCTGGGCTTCTACTTTATTCTCTCATGCAGAGTATAGCAGGAGGCCCCCCGAAAATGTCCTCTAGTCCAGACTCCCCCACTGCAGCCAGCCTACATTCTAGAGCTGATGTGCGCCAAGACCAGGCAGGGAAGGCCACCTTCCTGCAGGACACTGACTCCCCAACCACTGTGCTCAGACCACCTTGTAACGTTGGAAACCCACTGCCCCCCCAGGCTGAGCTGAGCCCTTTCCAGCTCGCAGCCCAGTGGATCCCCGAGATCCCACAGAGGGGCCTGGCAGTGGCTTCTTCCAGGCAGGGCCCCCGATGCCCACCACCCACCTTGGAAGGTCTGGCTGGAGAGGTCTCTGAGGGAAGGGACCATGACAAGGTTCCTCTTGCCTCCCCCATGCTATGGCCCTGGCCTTCCTGCAGAGCCCAGTGTCCTGGTAAGGAGCCACACAGGATCCCTGCACCCATGGCCCAACCACAGGCTCGGCCACCGCACACAAGGCACGAGCATCTGCTCCCTGGCCTTCCTGACAGGCAGCAGACAGCCTGGCACTGGCGGGCGGGCAGGCGGCGTGTGCAGGTTGGGGCCGCCCAGGGGCAGGAGTGCAGGCCTGCAGTTGACAAGGCCTGGTTTCCTGCTCTCACTCTGGGGAGGAAGAGGAAGATGACAAACAAACCAGTGCTTGTCAAGCAGTCATCTAAACACGCACTCAGAGGCCACTTCCAAAGACTGCCCTGGGGCAGTCCAGGGTCCATCGACAAGAATCCTCCCCAAAAAAGAATGACGTCAGCCAGGTGACAGCAGCAGGCAGGTACAACGGGGTCCTCTGGGGATGTCAGATTGCCAGGGGGCCTGTTCACCTGACCTAAAGCTCAACTCAGTTTCTCAGCCATGGACCAAGGTGTCCCTTTGCCCCATGAACTTTGAGAAACAGAGGGCCCTTCTGCTTAGAGGCTGAGAAAATCCCAGGGGAAGAAGGAATGAAAGCGGCACATCTCATCTTCTTAACATGCAGATTCAGGCCTGTTTTTCCAAGTCCATCACCAAACACAAGGTCTTTCCAAATTAGGTGCTGAGCTGAGCTCATATTCCCAAAATGCACAACCCCCCCTCCTTTTTTTTTTTTTTTTGCTTGGGAATGCTAAAAAATAAAAAGTTATATGACGTGTCTTTTTAAATAGCACACACTTTTCCGCTAATCAAGAAAAATCGAGCCTGTGTTTTGCCGAAGCGATGTGATTTTTTTCCCCCCTCATTTTATTGTGCAAAGGAATTCAAGTCAGGCGGCCACATCCAGAAGCAGGAAGGGTGTATAGAAAGTTCAAAATTAGCATTTCCCCAGACTCCCTTTCAGACGCAAGGGCGAAAACGAACTTGGTCTCAGAGCTACGTTTTCCTCCTTGGAATCTAGGGGGTTTCATTAGCACAAGTTCCTTTTTTGATGGCCTTGTTTTCCTGCAAGTTAAAAGAAGGGGGTTTGATTTCATCTTGGCAGGTCGCTGAGGGCCTGGGCCCCCTGTGGGCTCTCTCATGTGTCCACTGCCCTGATCAATGTATTGGCTTCAGAAAGAACAAACAAGCCAAGCCCGTCGCAGGTGATTTATAGAATCTGTGCCTGATGGGTGGCCATGATTCATGGGGCTTCATTAAACCTGAACGCAGCCGCTTCGTCTGCACCTGCCACTGGGGACAGGCCACCCTCCCTCCTGGTCATCGGCCCCCTCTGAGCCCCAGACAAAAGGGCCTCTCACTTGCTTACATATTTTCCCACATGTGAGCCAGCAATTGGAAACTTCCTCCCGATAACTGTAAACCTCGGAGCTGGAATGTATGAGAAGGGGCTTCGGGTGACGTCGGCGGCCCGGGCACACCCAGGCACACAAGGCAGGCCTTTCATGAGGAGCTGCCCGGGCGGCGCAGCTGAGCCCATGAGAAGTGTCCCCAAGGCCCACCTGCAGATCCAGGTAGGCCGGCTGCCACTTGGGCAGGAAGGGGCTCTGGGCAGGCCTGGGCCACAGGACAATGGTCAGGTGGCAGGAACGACAGTCAGTGTGGTTTCTGTCCCTGTGTGAGCTGCCCTCTGAGTGATTTCGGGGGACGGGGGACGGGGGGCGGCTCGGTGTCACAGACTCACCTTGCTGCCAGGGCAGCCTGCTAAAATTCTCCCAGGGATACACCTGCCCACACCTGGTTACCTGGGTCACTCTGTCTTCTGCCTGGGAGAGGCGGGGAGGACGTGGGAACCCACTGGCTAAGACATCAAAGCTGGAATTGCCCCACCTGTGTGCTGCAGGACTGGGGACGCGATAGGATTCTATCTCCCAGAACAGCAGCCACCAGTCATCCGTGGCCTCCAAGCACTTGCAACATGGCTGGTCTGCTTCAAGATGCCCTGGAAGAACAAAATACACCCCAGATTTTGAAGACTTAGTAGGAAAAAGGGGACGTAAAAGACTTCACTAATAATCACAATGGCAAATGCATGTTGTCATCATATGTTGGATAGATTGGTTTAAATAAAACATATTATTAAAATGTATTTCACCTGTCCTGCTCACTTTTTTAAAAATGGGGCCACCACTTACTATGTACCCACAGAAGTTAAAAACTGAATTTTTTTTTTTTTTGGAAACAGAGTCTCGCTCTGTCGCCCAGGCTGGAGTACAACGGCGTGATCTCGGCTCACTGCAACCTCCACCTCCCGGGTTCAAGCAATTCTCCTGCCTCAGCCTCCCGAGTAGCTGGAATCACAGGTGTACACCACCATGACTGGTTAATTTTTGTATTTTCAGTAGAGAGGGGGTTTTGTCATGTTGGCCAGGCTGGTCTCAAACTCCTAACCTCAGGTGATCCATCTGCCTCAGCCTCCCAAAGTGCTGGGATTATAAGCATGAGCCACTGAGCCCAGCCAATTTTTTGTTTAATGTGATCACTAGAAGGTTAAAAATTATAGATGAGGTTGACATAATCTTCCTATTGCACAGTGCTGGCCTGAGGGGAGCCAGTCCCGGGCTGGGGTCCTCATCTGCTTCCCACCCTGACAGGCCACCACGGGGCAGGTCTGGCTCTCCTGGGGAACCTGTCTGCCACAGGACTTGACAGGGAGGTGAAAGGCTGGCACCCACCGAGCACTTTCGACATGTCAGGCACTGGGCTAGGTGCTTGGCCTCGACAATCTTATTTAAGTTACATAACAACCCGGTAAGACAAGGACTACTACTCCCCCATTTTACAGACAAGGAAATTGAGGCTTGTTGAACTGAATCAACTTGTACAAAGTCCCAGAATCTCCACCCAGGCAGTCTTGCCTGAGCTCTTGCTTGGCCAACAAGCCCCGCTACCCCGCACACCCATGGGCCTCTTGCCATACCACCTTCCCCACACAGGGGGATGGGGGACCTGAAGTGTGTGGGGGCAGTGGAGGGCATCTTTCTGAGGGTATCCTGCCCCCGAGGCCCAAGGAGGAATCTCCCTCATAGTTCACCGAGAAGGATTGGCCACCCTCAGTCTTGCAGGCTGAAGACTCATTTGGGAGCCACTCCAGGGTTGAGGCAGAGTCTGCTCCCAAGGGTTGGTTGTGCCCTTGCTCACGGCCCTGCACACAGTAGGTCTTCAATTAATACGGCATGAAGAAATGGTGCCAGGACAGTTCTCAGTGTTGGAAGTTCTTCCTTGTTTGAATCCCAAGCCAGGCTCCTTTGAGGATATCATTCAGAGTATTACTTTGCTTGGGGTGCGGTCCCAGGCACAGCTCTGGGCATGGGTGCAGGGCTCACACTGGACACACCCGATTCGGACCTTCCAGCGCCCCTTCCCTGTTGGAGGGGGCAGACAAGGACAGACAAGCCATGCACAGTAGGGCAGCAGTGACCCCCAGACTGAAGAAGAGGACCAGGACATTTTTTGGGTTTCTGGTCAATTAAATAGAACCCAAAGCAGAGTCATGTTCTAAGCATCTATGTTTAACAAATCTAAACTTCTAATGCACACCCTCTCTGCTAAAAGAACACAATCCCATCTAAGAATTTTTGCCTGATGGGAGGGAGTAGAATTTTCGTGGCAACATTACATCACTTTAGACCAAAGAGACGGTCTCTGGGAAGACAGAGCTGGTTCTGCACGTACCTCCTCTCCACAGTCACGGACACGGAGGTGCACAGCGGTCGGCGCTCAGGATCACCGGGCAGCCGTACGTGCCCCAGGCAGCGGGAGCCCCAGCAGTGCCAGCTCCCACACTGTCTGGCTGTGACAACCTCAGGTCCTCGGTGACAGGGAGCCTCTGCCAAGACAGTCTGAAAAATTGGAAGGGGCCCCGCTCATCTTTGTGGGGTCACCAAGAGCTTCAGAGAAATTTGCTGAGCACCAGCTTCCTGATCACGTTTCACATTTGACCAAAAGATGTTCCTCTGCAGCCTCCCTCCCTTGGTCCCCAAATTGGCAGCACTTTCTGGAAGCTACATGCAAAGGATGTCCTTTGTCAAGGGAAAAAGATATGTTTCCTTTGGGATAGAAGGACACACACACACACACAGACACACACACACACACACACGTGTTTATGCACATGCAGATATGTCTGCCTCTCTCTATGGACATGTATAGAGATTTGGTTGTTTATGCATAAAATATCCCTGCATGGATACCCAGGAAACTGGTAACGTCAGTTGCCTTTAGGGAGGAAAACTAGGGGTCTGGGAGTCTGGAGTAGGAAAATTTTTTAACCATGTTTTATATTTTTAAATTGTTCTACTCTGAGAAAATTTGAAAGTGTATAAAAAGCAAAGCTCTGAGTCCTTTGTCTCCAACCCCGGGGCCCCTCTCGCCTGAAGTTCTGCCATGAAGATGAATCTCTGCCTGTGCCTGGTTCCCTCGGGGCCCTGCTGAGGGGTGAGCAGAGGACACCACCCTGAGGGGCCACCCATTGTCTCCCAACCTCAGTTCCCAGGACTCCCATCCCCACGGGCCCTCCAGGCTCTGTGAGGCTGTGATTCTGGGCTGGGTGAAGCCGGACCTGCCGCAGGGCCGATGCCGGCCTTTGTGGAGCCAGCCCTGGAATCTCAAAAATGTCCTGTGGTCAGGCCTGAGCTTTGTTAGTGACTCAGCAGAAAGCACCCAGCCCTGGCCCCGTGGCAGGCAGGCAGACCAGCCCCAACCTGGGGTGCAGCCTCAGGCCTCCAGTGTCCAGAGCCCAGGTCTGTGGGGATGTGGGCCCAGTGGGTGAGTGGCCACTGTCCAGACCCTCTGTCTCGGCGAGGCATCAAAGGCTGGCAGAGTTGGCTGCTGGGATAGGCCCTGGATGGGGTCAGAGCCCCGGCTCCGGGCTGAACTGTGTCCTGACCCGCTGGCTGAACTCCAAGGCCTCAGTTTCCCCATTCACAGGAGAAGGACAACTGCATGTAAGCAGAAGCCAGACTTTAGAAATGCAGCTGTTCTGTGATGCAGGTGGCATGCTTGTCAAGGGTAAAAGCACAGGAGGCCGACAGGCCACACTGAGGCTGCGTGGCCACAGGCAGCCTCCTTGCCCTGGAGTCCCAGTTTCTCCTCCATGAAATGAGGCTAATAAGACTTCCTCCAGGCCGGGAACTGTGGCTCACGCCTGTAATCCCAGCACTTTGGGAGGCCGAGGCGAGCAGATCACTTGAGGTCAGGAGTTCAAGACCAGCCTGGCCAACATGGTAAAACCCCGTCTCTACTAAAAATACAAAAATTAGCCGAACATGGTGGAAGGCACCTGTAATCCCAGCTACTCAGGAGGCTGAGACAGGAGAATCGCTAGAGCCCAGGAGGCAGAGGCTGCAGTGAGCCAAGATTGTGGCAGTGCACTCCAGCCTGGGTGACATAGTGAGACTCTGTCTCAAAAAAAAAAAAACAAAAACAAAAAACCTCCCTCCAGTATCCGTGCTTGGGATGATTAAATGAGACAGTGCAGAGTCTTTAAGACATCAGCCGCCGCCAGCACCTTGAGGCTGCTGAATAACACCTGTCCCATCACTGACACGATGCTTCCACTCCGCTTATTTTCTTAAATAAATGTATTTTTACTGGCTACTTGATAGCACTGCCATATGTGGTGGATCAACGTCACTTGCCATAAATAGATTACACATTAAAAGTCACCCTTCACAATAGTGCTGAAGCTCAGCCATCTGTGTCCCACCCAAAACCAGCTCACGTAGCCCCAGATTTGGGGACGCTGAGATGAAGACATAAGTAACAAGCTTCGTATGCAATGATGGTAGAAAGGCAGGCAGAGGGGACATGGTTTGCTCATTCAATTCTGCAAGCTTGGTGCCTGTCTTTCTTTCTTTCTTTCTTTCTTTCTTTCTTTCTTTCTTTCTTTCTTTCTTTCTTTCTTTCTTTCTTTCTTTCTTTCTTTCTTTCTTTCTTTCTTTTTCTTTCTTTCTTTCTTTCTTTCTTTCTTTCCTGTTTTCTTTCTTTCCTTCTTTCCTTCCTTCCTTCCTTCCTTTTCTTTCTTTTCTTTCTTTTCTTCTTTCCTTCTTTCTTTCTTTTCTTTCTTTCCTTCTTTCTTTCTTTTCTTTCTTTCGTGTCTTGCTCTGTCGCCCAGGCTGGAGCGCAGTGGCGTGATCTCGGCTGACCCCAGCCTCCGCCTCCTGGTTCAAGTGATTCTCCTGCCTCAGCCTCCGGAGTAGTTGGGACTACAGGCGTGCACCACCACGCCCACTTATTTTTTTTGTATTTTTAATAGAAATGGGGTTTCGCCCCACAATGAGATACCATCTCACACCAGTTAGAATGACAATCATTTAAAAAGTCAGGAAACAACAGGTGCTGGAGAGGATGTGGAGAAATAGGAACACTTTTACACTGTTGGTGGGACTGTAAACTAGTTCAACCATTGTGGAAGACAGTGTGGTGATTCCTCAAGGATCTAGAACTAGAAATAGCATTGGACCCAGTGATCCCATTACTGGGTATATACCCAAAGGATTATAAATCATGCTGCTATAAAGACACATGCACACGTATGTTTATTGTGGCGCTATTCACAATAGCAAAGACTTGGAACCAACCCAAGTGTCCATCAATGACAGACTGGATTAAGAAAATGTGGCACATATACACCTTGGAATGTATGCAGCCATAAAAAAGGATAAGTTAATGTCCTTTGTAGGGACATGGATGAAGCTGGAAACCATCATTCTGAGCAAACTATCGCAAGGACAGAAAACCAAACACCACATGTTCTCACTCATAGGTGGGAATTGAACAATGAGAACACATGGACACAGGATGGGGAACATTACACACTGTGGCCTGTTGTGGGGTGGGGGGAGGGGGGAAGGATAGCATTCGGAGATATACCTAATGTAAATGACGAGTTAATGGGTGCACCACACCAACATGGCACATGTATACATATACAACAAACCTGCACATTTTGCACATGTACCCTAGAACTTAAAGTATAATAATAAAAAAAAGAAATGGGGTTTCGCCATATTGCCAGGCTGGTCTCGAACTCCTAAGCTCAGTGATTTGCCTATCTCAGCCTCCCAAAGTGCTAGGATTGCAGGCGTGAGCCACTGCGCCTGGCCTGCCTTTCTTATTAGGTAATTTGTAAAATTCCAGTTAAAATCAGCAAAGGCAAGAGAGAGGTGTTACACACCTTCATGTTAGCAAAATTGTTTTGAAATGAGAAAAGCAGGTGCTGGGGAGGATGTGATGAAGCCCACGCTCACGCAGGCATCAGCAGGTTCACGCGTGTGAAGCACGCATGTGAAGCACGCATGTGAAGCACGCATGTGCCCAGGAAGGGTGGGTTAGCATGATTATCATATCCTGTTGGTGGTAACTATAAACTGGAACAGGACAGAGGGAAAACAATACAGAAGTAACAACTACTGACCCAGGGCCATGAACAGGTACGCAACCCCAAAGTAAGGATTCTAGGCCTAAACACTGATCCCAAGGAAACAGCCTCCCCGCCGCATGCAACGACACCCCTGCTGAGACAGACCTGCTGATGGTCATCGTCCACGTCCAATGCTCGTCCTTGCTCACCCCGCCCCAGCCCACCGAAACTTCCGCGTTTCCCCACCAGTCAAGCTCTTGTGTTGGGGGCTTTGTGCTTTCTTGAAGCAACTTCCCCAACCCCAGGTTTTCCCTCCTGCACCCCTCCACTGCTGCTCAGATCGCCCCCCTCAGGAAGGTCAGAGCTGACCCTGGTGTCCGCAGAGGCACCTGCCCAACACCCCTGCACTCCTTTGCCTGTGTGTTTTTCTCCAGACCACTTATGCCCACCCAACACGGTCCATCTCATGGTTAGTTACTGTTTATTTGGTTTATTGTTCTGTAGTCCCTGAACTACAGAACGCCAGCTCCTGAGGATGGGGACTTGTTCACCGCTGCATCCTCAGCACCCAAAGGAGAATCTGGCAGGCAGGAAATGCTCGGTGGATGTTTGTTGAATGAATAAATGATGCTGTCAGTGGAGACCGTCCAAACGTCTGAGCCAGTGAGCGTGCAGACACTCAACCCACCATGTGGAAACATGGGAACCCACTGAGAGGGAATTCCAGAAGTGGACACACACCTGTGGCGATGAATTAACTCCATGTGAATGTGTTCACAGACTTTGCAAGGAGCCCAGACACAGGGCGCAAGAGGACAGAGGACACGTTCTCCATTCTTGTCACTGAGATCTGAGCAGCCCGGGATGAAACTATCCATTTAGCAAGACCATACAAGAAAATCAAATGGCCCATGCACTGCTTTGGTCTGCGCCCTTGCTGGCAGGAGGGTTGGGACTGGCTAGGCCTGGCTCTGGTCAGCCACTGCGTTGGCAGGACCCTGCCAGTGGCCTGTCATTTGTCTCTCTGTCCTGGGTCACTCAGTGGTGTGGCAGTCCTCGGCTGGATAGCACCCGAAGTCCTTTTCATTTCCAACCAGGTTCAACAGTGTAGGTGGCTTCCTTTGAGTGGAGTTGCCCGGACAGGGCAAGGCTGGTGTGGGCCCAGCCAGGTCCTATCTGTGAGTTGGAGGCAGGCAGGAGGGTGAAATTCCTGGCCCGGCCCTTGGGTGAGTCTCCTTACGGAGGCACTGAATGGGACAAGGCATGAGAATTGTAATGCAATGGTCAGGATCCTTCTGGGGGAACTGCCGTAAACACCTGCTTGGCATCTAAAGCAGACTGTGGGTCTCCGGTGAACATAAGGCAGGCCTCTCGCTCTGCCTAGAGCATGTACAAGCTTCAGGATCTTCACAGTGACACTAGGGATAGGGACCTTTGGAATAGTATTATGAGACCTGAAAAAAATAACATGTGGGTGTCAGACACATGCCAGGGCTCAGTGGATCATTACATAATCATCATCATTTTTATCATTGTTATCTCCATCCTGGCAACACTGGATGCTCTTATTATTAATATTATTTTGCATTGAGTATTAATTATTAATATTATTAACTGACTAATATTAATTATGTTAACATTATTATGCACTGTTAATATTGTTAATATTCATATTTTTATTAATATTATTTTGCACTGACAAATGATAATTGTATATTAATATTATTTTGCATTGACAAATGGTGATTGTATGTTAATATTATTTTGCATTGAGAAGTAGTAATTGTATATTAATATTATTTTGCACTGACAAATGGTAATTGTATATTTATGTGATGCTTTGATACCTGTGAGCAAGGAGATGGATATGTTAATAGCTTGATTGAATCATTCCCTATTGTATGTGTTTATCAAAACATTACACTGCACCCCACTGGACCCTTGAATCTCATCATCTGATGGTGGGCTTTGGGACAACAGAGAAGAGTGGGGTGGCTGCTTCTGGAAGCCTTTCTTCTGATGATTGTAGGGGGAATTCTCCTAGCAGCTCTTTCTCATTCTTAGAATATGTCTGAGTTCTGAGAGCAATGTGGCAAGGCTGAGGAGAATCCTTTGAGGGCCCAACTGTCCTGACTTCAAGGTCCTGGCACCTCCTTGGAGCTGACTTAAGTACACACAAAGATCTGTGCACAGATGTGTGCAGAGGCTGTATTCTTAATCACCGCAGACTAGAAACAACCCAAATGTCTTTCAACTGAAGAACTGTGAACAAACGGTGGTACATCCATTCAATGGAATACTACTGGGCCATGAAAAAGAACAAGCCAAATGGATGGTCCAAAATGCATCATGCTAAGAAGCTGACTCAAAGGCTATACACTGTATGATTCCATTTATGTGATGTTCTGGAAAAGGCAAGACTGCAGGGGCAGGAAACAGGTTCCGTGTTTCCCAGGAGCTGGGGGAGGGGGAATTTTTGTGGTGATGAAGCTGTCCTAGATCTCAACTGTGGCAATGGGTACACAGCTGTGTTTGTCAAACTCAAATAACCGTACACTTTAAAAGGGTGAATTTTATTGTATGTAAATCTTACTCTAATAAAAGTGTTTAAAATAACAACATCATATGAATTTGCTGACAAAAAAAAAAAAAAGGTCCATGTAAAAGCATTTGTCTTTGTCTTAGAAGTTTTGGTTGCAAGTGACAGAAGTCCTAACCCTTCTGCAAAACTGGGAACATGCTGGCTCATGTAATAAGAGAACCCAGCTGTAGACCTCAGGCACCCCACGACTGAGAAGGTGACAATGATGGCATCAGAACACCATCTCTAAGCATCTGCTTTCTCTATGCTGGCTTCACTTTCAGGCCAACGTGAGGGACTTTTGTTATTCTGATGGGAAGAGAGTCTATGTTCTGACCACTCTGGCCAAAATCCCAGGTACAACTCTCATTGGTACAGCTTGGGTCATGTGGCCATCCCTGGGCCAATCAGAAGGAAGAATATATTTTCTTGTTAGAAAGGAATGAGCTCACAAGTCATGGGAAGACTTGCAGGAAGCTTAAATGCATATTGCTGGATAGAAGAACCAATCCGAAAAGGCTACTTTCTCCATGATTCCAACTACGTGACTTTCTGGAAAAGGCAAAACTATGGAGATGGTGAAAAGGTCAGTGGTGGTCAGTGGTTGCCAGGGGTTAGCAGGGAAGGAAGAATGGACAGGTGGAGCACAGGATGTTTAGGGCAGTGAAACTCTTCTGTAGGATACTGGCAAGGTGGGCGCATGTCCCCATACCATTTGTCAGATTTCATGGAACGTACCCCACCAAGTGTGAGCCCTCAGGTAAACCAGGAGCCTTAGTCTCATAACAAAGTAATCCCAGGAGCTCCTCAGTTGGGACAAAGGAGTCGATCAGTGTGGTCAGAGGGACGCCTGGTGCCTGACACCTGGCAGCAAGGTGAGATGTTAGTAACGGGAAACCGCGGGTAGCAGGCAAAGTGGAAACTCTCTGCACTTTCTTCTCAATTTTTCTGTAAACCTAAAACTGCCAGAAAAAAAAAAAGTTAAAATCAACTTTAAAAACTAGACGAAGAAAAGCCGGGCGCGGTGGCTCACGCCTGTAATCCCAGCACTTTGGGAGGCCGAGGCGGGCGGATCACAAGGTCAGGAGATCGAGACCACGGTGAAACCCCGTCTCTACTAAAAATACAAAAAATTAGCCGGGCGCGGTTGTGGGCGCCTGTAGTCCCAGCTACTCGGGAGGCTGAGGCAGGAGAATGGCGTGAACCCGGGAGGCGGAGCTTGCAGTGAGCCGAGATCGCGCCACTGCACTCCAGCCTGGGCGACAGAGCGAGACTCCGTCTCAAAAAAAAAAAAAAAAAAAAAAACTAGACGAAGAAGTGGGAGGGATGTTGGACAGGCAAGGGACAAAGGGTCAACACAAGTGCACGTGGGTGCCTGTGGTGGGTGTGCGTGGGTGCCTGTGGTGGGTGCGCATGGGTGCCTGTGGTGGGTGCATGTAGGTGTGCGTGGGTGCATGTGGGTGCGTGTGGTTGCCTGTGGTGGGTGCGCATGGGTGCATGTGGTGCTCGTGGGTGCGCGTGGGTGCATGTGGGTGTGCGTGGGTGCCTGTGGTGGGTGTGCGTGGGTGTGTGTGTGTGTGTGTGGTTGCCTGTGGTGGGTGCGCATGGGTGCATGTGGTGCTCGTGGGTGCGCGTGGGTGCGTGTGGGTGTGCGTGGGTGCCTGGGGTGGGTGCGCGTGGGCGCCTGTGGTGGGTGTGCGTGGGTGCGTGTGGTGGGTGTGCGTGGGTGCGTGTGGGTGTGTGTGGTTGCCTGTGGTGGGTGCGTGCGGGTGCATGTGGGTGCATGTGGGTGCACGTGGGTGCCTGTGGTGGGTGCGTGTGGGTGTGCGGGGGTGCGTGTGGGAAGGCAGCACTGAGCACGTGTGCGCTTCACACCTGTGAACCTGCTGATACTTGTGTGAGTGCCAGCTTTGCCACATCCTCCCCAGAACCCTCTTTTGTCTTTTTAAAACCTATTTCGTTAACGTCAAAGTGTATAACAACTCCTTGCCTTTGATGAATTTTTTTTTTTTTTTTTTGAAGACAGTCTCACTCCATCACCCAGGCTGGAGTGCAGTGGTGCGATCTCAGTTCACTTCAACCTCCACCTCCCGGGTTCAAGTGATTCTCCTGCCTCAGTCTCCCAAGTAGCTGGGACTATATGCTTGTGCCACCATGCCTGGCTAATTTTTGTATTTTTAGTAGAGACGGGATTTCGCTAAGTTGGCTAGGCTGGTCTTGAACTCTTGACCTCAGGTGATCCACCCTCCTCAGCCTCCCGAAGTGCTGGGATTAGAGGCGTGAGCCACCGCACCTTGCTGCCTTTGCTGATTTTAACTGGGATTTTTTTAAAAAAATTATCTAATAAGAAAGGCAGCTGTCAGTAAACCCTAACACCAAGTTTGCAGGATTGAATTAGTGCATAACTACACTTGTGTAAACGCACACACAGCAAGGCACACGTGTGTCAGAAGAAGTATGGAAGGGCACATGCTAATCCTTGTGAGGGTTATTAGTGGCTGAGATTTTATTATTGCAGGTGATTTTTTTCCCCTTTGGGCTTGCTTATCTCTTCTTTCTAAGGTGTGCCTACTGAACACATATTGCTCGTGTAACTCAAATAAATAAATAAATAAATAGTGAGCCGCATGCAAGGGAAGGAGTGAGGTCAGGTGCTTCCTTTTGTTCTGGATCTCTGGAATCAGCCCGAACCCAGGGTCGCCGCTAATGATTGAGGGGAGATTGGGGATGCGTCAAGGTAAAAGACGATGTGTTATTTTTGTAATAAGTGTAAACAAAATGTTTTTAACGTGCCTTTTTTCTTACCCCTGCTAAGGTAAAATGAGTGCCTCGGTTTGGGGCCAGCAGGGGGGAGAAGAAGCCAGAGATGCTGAGAAGGAACTTTCTTTTCCCGTTTCAGAGAAAAGGATTTCTGCTTTCAAATCTGCTGTTTCCTGAGGCTGGGTGCTGAGTTCAGCTGCCCCTGGAGGAGCAGCAGCAGCTCTGGGCTGCTGGCAGGGCCGCATCCTCTTCAGCCTGGACAAATTCCCTGCAGCCAGGGGAAGCGGCCCATGCTGGCTGTCCTGGGATGCAACATCAGACCCGCACGCTGGAATTTGACCCTTTTCCTGCCTGACACCCAGCAAAACAAACCCCAGGGAAGGGATCAATGCCTGCCACCGGAATCCAGAAGAAAGAGGAGTGACAGATAAGCCCGGGGTCACAGGCCAGTGAGGTCAGGACCTCCCAGGGACGGACACACAGCCCAAGGTTTGGGTGTGAGATTTCGGAGCCCCAGGTAATAAAACTAAAGCGGTTAAGGTGCCTGGCAGCTCAGTGCCTCACAGTGCTAGCTGGGGCAAGGATGGGAATTCACCTGAGTTCACTGTGGTTGCTATTGGCTGAATCATGTCATCCCAAAATTCATATGTTGGAGTGTACCTCGGGATGTGGTACCTCAGGATACCTCAGTACCTCGGGATGTGGCGTTGTGTGGAGAAAGGGTTGTTAGAGAGGTAATTAAATTAAAATGAGGCCATGAGGGTGGGCCCGAATCCAATTTAATTGGCATCCTTCTGAAAAGGGGAAATTTGGACGCAGAGAGAGAGAAAAGCAGGGAGGGCGCCCTGGAAACAGGAAGGCAGCCACGTCCAAGCCAGGAAGGCCCTGGAGCAGACCCCATCTCAGAGCTCCAGCAGGAACCAACCCTGTCCAACCTTCATGTTGAACTTCTGGCCTCCAGAGCTGTGACACGATCTACTTCTGTGGTTTAAGCCATGTAGCCTGTGGCACTTGGCACTATACCAGCCCCAGGAAACCCAACACAGTGGCCAAAATAGAGCGGGCAGCTGGCTTGCTAACGTCACACAGCACACTGTCAAGAGTGGGGTCTTCAACTCACCACTCAGGGACCCAGTAGTCAGGTGTAAGGTGGAACGCCCTTCCAATATGGCTAGAGCCAGACTGTCTGGGCCCAATTCCCAGCTTTGTATGTATTACTTAACCTCTCTGTGCCTCAGTTTACCAAGCTATAAAATGGGCATAATGACAGCACCTGCCTGGTGATGCTCTTGGAAGGATGAAAGGAGGAGATGGTGTGGGCATCCAGACGGCACCAGGCATCGCCCTGAGAGCTGACCATGCGGGGAATGCTCCATCCTCATGCCAGCCAGGTGTTGCCACCTCTCTCTTGCTGATGGAGACCAGGAGGGTCAGGGCAGAAGGCCGTGCCCGAAGTCTCACAGCCAGGAGCCTGCCTCCCACTGGTCCCTGTGTGGCCAGTGCTGCCCTGGGGGCTGCTGCCGTGCACTGGAGGGGCAGTTGCGCAGAGGAGCCAGAGCAGATGGTGTCGAGGACAGAGCTTGCGGCCCTGCACCTGGCTCCCAGAGGAATGGGTCTCGGAGCTGCTCTGCACAGACCCTGACCTTGAGGACAGGGAGAGGCACCACTCCCTCCTCCACTCACTCAGGTGAGCACTCAAAGCGTCATACGTAACCAGGAGCACTGGTTGCCGTGGCGATTTCAGAGGTGAGTCCAATGTGGACCCTCACCCTGAGACGGACACAGTTTCATGAAAGACGCCAGACTCACACATTCACTCACTCACTCATTCCCTCATATATTCATTCTGCAAAGTTTCGCTCATTACCTACCTGAGGACAGGACTCAGTCTCAGAGCCAAGGAGAGCGTGGTTGGGAGGAGCCTCAGACACTCTCCAGCATCCCTGCCCCCAGGTGTCCACACACCTGTGTTCTCCCCAACCTGGAGCGTGGCGGGGCTGTGAAGAGGGTGGATGTGCTCTCGTGATGAGGTTACTTTGTATGGCAAAGGTGGCCGGACGTCTGCAGGTGTAATTAAGGTCCAACCGGCTGACCTTGAGTTAATCAAAATGGCGATTATCCTGGGTGGGCCCAAGCTAATCAGGTGAGCCCTTTCAAAATGGCCTTGAAATCAGAGACTCTCCTGCGGGATTTGGAGATCCAGCCCCATGAGGAACGGGGGCAAGGAAATGCAATCTTCCACAACCTCGAGAGCTTGGTAGAGGGTCCCAAACCTCAGAGGAGACCCCAGTTCCAGTTGGCACCTTGACTGCAGCCCCACGAGACAGAAGGCCCAGCTATGCCATGTCCTGACTCCTGACCTGCCCAAACTTTAAGACAATAGATAAATGCCATTTTAAGCTTTTCAACTGGTGACCATTTGTTATGCAGCAATAGAAAACCCACACGGAGGGTACATTTCCTGAGCCAGGCACAGATTCTGTGGTTGAGAAGCTGGGGAGTGGAGGAGGAGAGAGATGCTTCAGGTGTTTGTTCACACCCATTTCACCGTTCAGCCGGCACATGGGCCGAGCTTCCCCTGTGCGCTGGGCATAGGACCCGCCCTGCAGGAGCTCAGTGTGTGGGTGGCCGGAGTCCTGAGGACCAACATGGGGGCCAGTGGAGCTGGCACGAGGTGGCATGGGGAGAGGGGTTTTCAGAAACATCAGGTGCGCCCTGCTGTAGCTGCAGACCCTCAGCTAAGTCTGGGACGGTCATTCTGAACTGGCTACCAGGGTGCTGGGCACGGGATAGCTGTGACCTGGCCAACTGCCCCTGGTCCACTTGAATGTGTGTGCCAGATGTCCACTCTCCCACCTAGGCTCTTTCCCAGGCTTTCAATGCACCCCTCAAACCATCCCAAGTCCCAGCCCCCCACAGTGGGTTGGATCTGCCTGTCTGTTCCCTCAGATGGTCCCCCACGTGACTGGTCAGGTGAGTGCCCAGGGCCTTGCTACGCTGTCCCGAGACCATCCAAGGGGCCGCCCGCCCACACCACTCGGACAGCACGCAGCCTGGAGGTACTGCCCTGGGCTCCCCCGCGTTTAAACATGACCCCTGACCCTGCCCGCTGCACAGAACACATGGAGCGCTTCAGGGAACGGGGCCACGGCCCTGCTGCCTCCTATGGCCCCACTACCTGCCCAGACGCCTCGTGCTGCATGGGGTTCCCAGAGCTGAGGCAGCCAAGGGTCAGCCCCAGCACTGCCAGCGTTGGGGCCCTGCTTGGAGTCTGACATCTTCCACCCCTCTGCACCGGGCTCTTCACACTCGGCTGGGAGCTTCCCCCAGCGATGCCACACTGATCCTGCCCACCACCTCAAATCCGGCCCACTCACTAGACCCACTTCACAGGAAAAGAAACCGAGGCTCAGCTTGACGATGCCGCTTGCCCTGGGACGCTTGGAGAAACAGAAGGAGAGGCCAGCGGCTGAACCAACGGTGACCCCAGGCCTTTGCTTACCCGAGCACCTGCTCATGGGCATTTGGGTGGTTTCCAGCTTGAGGCTGTCACAAATAAAGCCGCCGGGAACCTTCGTGTATGGGATCTGGGGAGGCTGTGCACTTTAATCTCCCTTTGGAGAATACCCAGGAGTGGAACAGCTGAGTCACACAGAGATGGATGTTTAGCTTCGGAAGAATCTGCAGAAGAGGTTTCCAAAGGGCTGGTACCCGTGGTGTGGGAGGGGTCCAGTGGCCCCACATCCTCGCTGGCGCTGAGTCAGTCAGTCATTCTTATTTCAACGTCCTACCAGGCGGGTACTGGGTCACACTCACTGGGGTTCATCGGGGACTCCAGTGACCTGTGCTCGGCCACTTGATGTCCCAGAACTCACTGCAGTTCTGTTCTTCCTTGTCTTTTTTTAAGTCTTTTTCTCCTTGTATTCCATTTTGGAGAATTTCTATGACTGTGTTGTCAAGTTCATTATTCCTTTTTTTTTTTTTTTTTTTTTTTTTACACTGTCTCATCTGCTGTTAATCCCTTGTATCACATCGTTTTTAATCTTGGATGCTGCAGATTTTCCCGCGAGCAGCTCAGCGTGGGTTTCCTTCTCATCTCCCAGCCTTTCGCACCTGGGCAGGTGCAGCGCCGGCCTCTGGCCTGGCCGTCGGCCTCCACTCACACCCCCTCCACTCTGTGCTCCCCATGCCCCACAGCTGTGTGCTTTTTTCTAGCCATGCGGAAATTCCTCTGTTGGCTCCCTTTGCATTTCGAAGAAAATTCCTCTCATGGTCTACAGGGTTTTCACAGCTTGGCCTCCACGCACTCCTTCCACCCCAAACCCCTCAATGCCCCACGTCTTGACCCCTGGCACACTGGGCCGCTTTTCCTCCCTAAAGCACATCCTACTGAGTCCTCCCACCTCTGAGCTATGCTCATGCCTCTGTTAGGAATCACACACACACATTCACACATGCACACACATTCACACACATATATGCAGGCACAGAAACATCCCCTAAACCTGTCTACACACAGACACATTCAGATAGACACATTCAGATAGACACATTCAGATAGACACATTCAGATAAGACACATTCAGATAGACACATTCAGATAGACACATTCAGATAGACACATTCAGATAGACACATTCAGATAGACAGGTGCACATGCATGTATGTGCACACACAGATACACAGACACACACAGGTACATTCACGCACAAAGCACACACATGGACATGTGTGCACACAGAGATACACATGCATACACACACGTGTACACAGATGAGCATGCATGTGCACATATGCATACGTGTGTGTGCAGGCCCCACATGGCCAACTCCTCTTCCAGGAGACCCTTGACAATTTTTGTAATTGTATTATTCGCTTGTCTGATGAACCTGGATATTTTTTCTTTCCTCCCCACCAGAATCCAGCCTTCTTGAGAGCAGGGCCTAGCACATAGCAGGTGACTAGCGAATGAATGAATTAATTAATGAATTAATGAATGTGCGTATGGATGGAGGGAAAAGCAGGTAAATAGGCTACACCTGCTCTGTTCAAAGGGGTATGGCTTTGAACCCTGGCCCTTCTGCCCCCACACCGTGGCCACCAGCACGTCATTTAACCTCCTGGCCCCCTGCTTCTGGATGGTAGGATAACTGGATCTCACATGGCCCACGGTGAACGGTTGAGCTGATTCCCTCTCTTTCCCACTGGGCTGCGTGTCCCCTGTCCTGTGGGTCTTGCCCAGACGCCATCGCCTCACAGTGTCTAGCCCCCCGTAGCTGCCCAGCAAGGATTTTGCTGAAAGGATGGCCATCCTGGGGCTGAGGTCCCAGCAACAGTAGCCCTGCCTGTCCAGCTTTCGCTCTCCCTCTCCCCAGCACCTTCTCTCTCATCATGGCCGCTTCCATTCTGCCCTCACTCTCTGCAAAACACCTGCAAGCCCGGGTCTCTTGGGCCCAGGACCTGGGGCCCAGGGAAATGGCTGTTCCACGTGCCCTGAGAAGCCAGAAGGCAGGTGTCCAGGTCTAGGGTGTGGCCTGGAGGAACCCGAGCTGCTGGAGACTGGCATGTGCTCACTGCTAGTGACTGGGAAAGCTGTGTGAGCAGGGGCCCTTGCTTTATGGTGATGTGACCTCGGTGCAATGGTGGTCCCTGGAGAACTCCATTGTGCTTCTCAGCGGGCTCCCGGGAGGGACAGGGCCCTGTGCTCTCCTTCCAGAGTGAGGCTTGTCCACTTACCTTATGGTGCTAGGAACTGCCTGGAACGGGGGCTGTAGGATCAGGAAGGGGGCTGTGGGGAGGGAGTGTGGGGCCCTGAACAGGACTGCTCTGCTCTGCTGCTCACATCCCGGTAACTCCATGCCTCCGTTTTCTCTCCTGTCAAATGGGTGGCAAAGCCACACCCCTTTGAACAGAATAGCTGCCTGGTCTTCAACGGGTGTGGAACCCAGCAAGTGTTAGCCCTTTCCCAGAAGAATAAAGCAAGAACAGTTTTACTCTTAGCTGATCACAGACACCAAGTCCAAAGGCTGGGATCTACGTGCTGGCATGTCTCCCGTCGTGCCCACCCAAGAGGGATCCCCTTACACTGCAGTATAGGGGGGTCTTGACACTCTCACTCTCTCTACCCATCAGTCTTTTCCACCCTCTGCCTACCTGGGGACACAAGGCTCTGGCGCTCAGAGGGTAACGAGGGGCTCCACCCTGGGGCTGGGGGAAGCGGTTTCTCCCTGCATGTCCCTGGAGGTGCCCTGGGTCTCCTCTTCTCCCTGGCGGAGCAGCTTCCACCCAAACCCTGACTCTGATGACTAGACACGCCATTCAGGTCATCTCTCTGAAGTCCCATCTGTGTCGCCAGGTTTGTCTCTATGGACCAGGGTGCTGATGGGATGAGGCTGTGGATCTGCAGAGACAGGACGCACAGGTCTGCGGATGAATTCCTGATTGTGGATATGGACAGGGAGAAGCAAGGAGATCGTAGAGGTTTCTGGGTGGAGCCAGTGGAGGGGCGGCAGTGGGATTTACGGAGATGGGGAAGACGGGGGTTGAGTTGCCTGGGAAAGGATTGGACACCCGCTTGGACACATTCTGCTTGACATGTCTGGGAGACCCCAAAGGGAGACGTCAAGTGGACGGCCGGATATGTGGGTCCAGAGTTCAGAGAAGAGGTCATGGCTGGAGAGACAAATTTGGAAGTCATTGGCATAAGGATATTTCAATCCATGGGAACCGATGAGGTCACCCAGGGAGAAGAAGGGTAGAAAGAGAAGAAACCAAGGAACCCCCAAATCCCATGGGACCAGAAGTCCCAGGCGATCAGGGATCATAACGTTCCACACATCGCTGCACTCCAGCCCCAGAGGCGCGCCCCCCTCAACAGGCACCCACCAAATCCTTGCTGACTGCAGGAGCAATGATGTCTGGGGGTCTCCAGGAGACCAGCAAGTGGGGCAGCAAGAAAAGCGGGGAGTGGAGAACTGGAGATGCTGGAAGAAGAGAGTGCTGGGAGGATGGAGTGGCCTTCTGGAGGGGAGGGGAGCATGGGACTTAGGATGAGGGCTGAGGTGACTCCGGGGGGATGGTCTCTGATGGAACCAGCTGCATAGGTTTGTGGGCCAAGGCCAGGAAGTCCTTGTGGAAGGGGGAGGGGCAGGGTATGATCATAAGGGGGAAGCAGCAGTATGAGACCTGAGACGGGGCAGATATTTGACACACTGGGAGACTGAGGCCTGGGGAGGGGACATGGCTGCCCAGGCCACATTGCCAGTGAGAGGAGCCAAGACTGGCACCCGGGCAGCTGAGGCCAAAGCGCAGAGGCTCAACCTCCAGGACATCTGCAGAACTGTGAGGATCTGCTGTGGCTTTCGGGAGTTTTCTTTCTTTTTCTCTATTTGTGAAATTAAAATTAAATGCTCAAATCAGCTAGGGAAGCCAGAGCACTGGTCCCAACCCCGACAGGACCCACGTCTCCATATGCCCCACCCCAGCCCAGGCAGGGCCCTCTGGATTTCCAGGGCTTGGCCCTTCCCTGCTCTGGCTCAGACTTCCAGGCCCCAGGCCCTGGGGAGGGAGGGCCCAGGACTGAATTCCTAGGGCCGGATGGTGCAGGGTGGGAAGACCCACCTCCTGGGAGGTCGCTGGTTCATGAATTCGAAGGATCTTCCTTTGAATTTTCAAAAGGTGACACCTGAGACCTGCAAGAAAAAGACCAAAGCTGCCTGGGAAACCCAAGGCCAGACAAAGGCAAAGGCAGGAGGCTGGTCAGGGCTCAGGAGCGGGGCGAAGCTGGGAGGCCTCAGGAAGGGTGGGCAGGCCAGGCCCACGTGCTCTCAGCTTTCCTGGAGGCCTAAACTCATGGGCCCCCAGGGCCCAAATGCACCATTCACAGCACTCCCTAAAGAAAGGGGCAGGGAGGAAGGGGCAAGCCCTACCCCAAAAGTCAGGACTTGGAGCCTGCTTGTTCCCTCCAGGTTTGGTGCAGGGCTCCCAGCATTGAACTGAGGAGGGGACCACACCTCATCCAGGGGAATAGATGAGGTCACCCAGGGAGAAGAAGGAGAGAGAGAAAAGAGAAGAAACAAAGGAACCCCCAAATCCCAAGGACCAGAAGCCCCAGGCAATCAGGTGCTAGAAGCCCCACGTTGAACTTGCCGGGGAGGCTTACAAGTGGGTGCCACAAAAGACCAGAGACCTACCGAGGCAGAGGTTTGCATCCTATGACCACGCCCTCGCCTGGGAACTCAAGGGGTATGTGGGCATCGGACTGCCCCAGGCAGTTGGACTGCTGCTGTGTGACCATGGGCGGCTCACAGCCCTCTTTGAGCCTGGGCATCTAGGAGCAAAGTCCCTTGGAGTGAGTGCTCAGCACCTAGCGAGGACACGCTCCCTTAAAGAGTTGCCCATATCCTTACCCTGGGCCAGATGTTAGGAATTTGAGCTGCCGGCACAGGTCAGGGGCCAGCTCGGGGCAGGCACGGGGTGGGAGGGTCCACCCAGGAGCAAACTGCATTCTTGAAAGTTTTTTTTTTTAAATGGTCTGCCCTCTTGTCCTTCCCCTTTTGTGTTTGTCCCTTTCTTCTTCTGCCACCCTCTTCTGAGGCTTTTAGGACCTTCAAATTAGTTGAATACTGGGACAACAACGGGTTTGGAAACACACAAGTCAACTCTAATTTGATCCTCCACGTTCGGAGGAAGAGACAAGACCTTTGTCCCCTGGGGCAGTGCCTCTGCCACCGAAGTGACGTTTCAGAAGTCTTCCAACAGCTCAGATTCTCTGGCAGTCCCCCTTTGCATAATCCACCAAAATCTGCCACACAAAAGCCACTTGGGAGTGAATTTGGGATATAGGGAACATGGAGGAAGGTGTTCTGTTGAGACAGATGTTCTCAGGATATCCACAGCCTCAGATCACACCAAGAAGAGCAGGAGCTTTTGGGCTCTGAACCCAAACCAGCAGCGACTTGAACCGGAATGTGGGGCTGGGATTCTCCCAGGTGTGGGCTTGTGTGGGCTTCTGGGCAACCCCATCTCAGCAGAGCGTTGGGAAACCCAGCTAGGGCCGTCTTGTCTGTGGGATGGCAGGGGTGTCTCTGCTCAGGCAAGGTGTGGGGGCCGCTGACCACTCGGCCCAGAGCTTTGGTGGCCCACGGTGCAGAGTGTCCAAGTATGACCCAAGGGGCCTTCCCAGCCTGGGGCCACTGACGGGCAGGTGACACAGATACCTTGCCTGGCTTGGTGGACCTACAAATTGTATCATGGATTTGTTAGCCATTCAGCAACAGTCTGCTAAATGATGAGTGAGAGCCAGCACCCTAGGAATTGCAGGTGTAACAGCAAATGGGACAAAGATGCCGCCCTGACAGGGGTTACTGTGGAAGAGACGGGAAATCCAGACCCACAGCTAAGGGCAGGGCCAGAGGGTGCTGAGTGCTAGACAAAGTGAGACGAGGGAAGCGGGTGCGGACTGAATTGCAACCCTCCTCCAACACGATGTTTATGTTGAAGTCTTAACCTCCAGGACCCCGGAACAATTCCTGATTTGGAGACAGGGCCTTTACAGCCGTCACCAAGTTCAGAGGAGGCCATTAGCGTGGGCCCTAATCCAATGTGACTGCAGTCCTACTAAAAGGGGGAAGTTCAGGCACAGAGGCCGCACGGGAGGGAAGCTGATGTAGAGACACACAGGCCTTCTGCAAGCCAAGGAGAGGAACCTGGGCCAGTTCCTTCCCCGCAGCCTTGGAAGGAGCCTGCCCTGCCGATACCTCGATCTTCGACTTTGATTTCTACCAGTTAAGCTGCCTGGTCTGCGGATCTTTTGGCCCAGCATGTGGGGTTTGTACTCCACATGTCTCCAGGGCTCTGCAGCCCAGCACCGGGGACCCCACCCTTGTTATGACCTCCACTTTCCAGAGGAGGAAACTGAGGCTCACAGAGGTGGAGTCACTTGGACAAGCCCCACAGACCATGGCCCAGGCTTGCTAGACTCTAGGGACAGGGCCCTTCCTTCCCCTTGATGGGGCCACTGACCTCGCCACGTGGACAGTGTTGGTGCAGTAGGGAATGAACCAGCTCACGTGCCTGGCCCACTGGCCAGACCACAGCATAGCTCTAGCTGCCCCGTCCCTGGCTCTAGCTGCCCCGTCCCTGGCTGCACTGCTCACACCCGACAGAGGCAGACAGGTGTAGACACAGCTGCCCAGCCCTGCCACCCGGCATCCCAGGAATGTGGTCAGCCACCCACACCACTGCCCCCACCCCAGTCAGGCGTGCTGTGTCAGCCCTGGGCCCTCCTGCCCTTCCCTCCAAGCCCCTCAGGTTGCCCAACTCCCAGGGTCATGGTGTTCACTGTTCATCCCCAGGGGAAGAAAGGCCGGGACCAGGGGCTGGCCCTGGGCCTGCATCAACCAAGGCTCCTGCTCTAAGGGCCTGACAGCTGCTGCTTTGCCCTTAGAGGAGCCTTTTAGAGAGACAGGAGGAAAGAGAGAGCAAGAGAGAGTGAGAGAGAGGGACTGAGAGAGAGAGAGAGAGACAGGGAGAGAGAAAGGGAGAGAGAGACAGAGACAGAGAGAAAAGGAGAGAGAGACAGAGACAGAGAGAAAGGGAGAGACAGAGACAGATACAGAGAGAAAGGGAGAGAGAGACAGAGAGAAAGGGAGAGACAGAGAAAGAGAGAGACAGAGAGAAAGGGAGAGACAGAGACAGAGAAAGAGACAGAGAGAAAGGGAGAAAGAGACAGAGATAGAGAGAAAGGGAGAGACAGAGACAGATACAGAGAGAAAGGGAGAGAGAGACAGACACAGAGAGACAGAAAGGGAGAGAGAGACAGAGACAGAGGCAGAGACAGAGAGACAGAGAGAAAGGGAGAGAGAGGCAGAGACAGAGAACGCTCCAACCAAATATCCTGTTCCAGGTTTGAGCACAGCTTGGAGGTGTCCCCCTGCTAGGGGAGGGGTTCCACACTCCAATGTGTCTCTTCAGTGAAGAATCCCCTAAAAGCCCTCTGGAGAACTGTGGGTGCTTCTCCCACCCACCCCATCTTGTCGGGAGCCTTGCTGATTGAATACCGGGCTCCCCTGAATAAGCCTCCGGAGACTGCAAGCCTCCGGCAGAGGGCGGGCACAAGTACAGGCACCAGGTTTGGCCGCCAGGTTGACCCTCAGGCTGGGTCTGGGGGGGGCAGGAAGGTCACGCCCTTCCTTTGAAGACAAGGGGCCAACTGGGGTGGGGAGGGGGCTTCCCTCTGAACACCTCCCCCTGCCCTCCCCTGCTGCACTGGGGGCCCAGCGACTGCCTTTCCTCATACAAACCACGATGTACGGCCTGACCCACTAGGGAGAGCCTGGCATGGGGGCAGGCGGGTCCTGACTGCAGGGGAGATGTGCAAGCGAGGAAGGGCGGTCCTGAGGAACGGGGGTCCGCAGGGGGACTTCAGCCTCCAGAGCCAGGTGGCCACAGCTCCCCGAGGTCACATCCCACCCCTCAGTCCAAAGCGCAGGGTCTGATCCCAGTGAGGCCCCAAAAAGGCTGGGCCTGTGCGGACACACTTCTCGCTTATGGCTTCCACTAACCCCACAAAGAAGACAGCTCCATCTCACAGATGAGGAACCTCAGTCATGAGAGGTTAAACGACTAGGGTGAGGGCACGGGATTGCAGTGGGCAAAGCCAGCCAGGCTCCTTCCGCGGTGTACCCTGGCACTCAGAGGAGCCTCTGAGTACAAAACCAGGATTGCACTGAGACAGCCCTGCCGTTTCCGCGTGGACGTGGAATGAAGTCAGCCCTGGCGATGCCAGACAGAGACAGGCGGACAGTCGATGGGAGCCTCCCGGCTCCTAGTGGCTCAGGTGTGGCCCGGTGTGAAAACCTCAGCCGTCCCAGAACTGAGGTGCTGAAGGCTCCTCTTGTTCCTTCATCAGCCAGACATTGGCTCCAGGACCAAGGCGGGGCCCACGTAGGGTCTGGTTGGTGGGGTGGGCCTGCCCACGGCCCTGACAGCCCCCGTTGTCCTAGGGAGGGAGTGGGGGACAGGTCTTCAGGGCCTGGAGAGGTATTCCCAGGACAGGCGGGCTGGGGTGTGTGGGCGCTCCCGGGAGGTCCTGGCAGCCGCGGAGTGCAGACCAGGCTTGCAGACAAAGGAGAGAGTGCAGACGCGGTCAGCCCCCAGACCCACCGCCGGCGCCCCGGTGCCCTGGGCTCTGCGTCTAAGGAAGCCCCTTACCCCTTGGGTTTGCCTCTTTTCTTTGGAAACACAGCAAGACAGATGAGCCAGATTTCCTGCTGCACTCTGTACAGACGTCCCCACACGCCCCCAGGGTCCTCCCAGGGACCACCCCAAGGCTCCATCTCCCCCCCCACCCCTTGCAAGGCACATATTTACGCCCCCTCCCAGGAGGACCTCTGCATCCCTGAACCTAGTGGGAGTCCATTAGCCCACCTTTGTCCTGCAGGGAACTCTCTCACTCCCAGCTCTAGAGCCCCTGCTGGCTCCTGCTGTCCGCAGAACAAAGCCCGGAGACCTCCCACACCTGGCCTTCCCAGCCTCATCCTGAGGCACTCAGCCCTCCACCCCCAAGGCCTCCAGCACACTCGTCATCTTTCCCCTGGAGGCCCCACACCCCGCCAAGGCCCTGCACCTCCCTACATCCAAGCTTCCCACCTGGACTCCTCTTTCTGCCAGCAGTGACTCCCCTTAAGACCCAAATTAGCACCCCCTCCTCCACGAAGTCTTCCAGTTGTCCTGGTGGTGCCTTCTGCCTGTCCCTTCTACTTAGAGCCCCGGAGTGGCTGAATACTGCACGCTTTCGCCCCCCCAACACCGAAGAGTACGGCCAGGGGAACCCATGAGTGTGACCTCATTTGCAAAAGGAATCGCTGCGCCTGCAGAGACGGCAAAAGATCTCAAGATGAGATCATCCTGAACTAGGGTGGGCCCTAAATCCAATAACAAGCGTCCTTATAAGAAGAAGAAAGGACAAGGAGAGACTGGGGAGAGGGTCTGCCGCGCCAAGCTGGCTTTGAGGCCAAGCAAGAAGCCAATGACCTTGGCGGACCTTGACCACACCTTGGCTGTGGACCCGGCCCAGGCCCACTGCTCCCACCTCTTGCTTTCCTCAGAGAGGCCCACGAACAGCAAGGCCACATGATGATGGAGGCGGAGGGTGAGGCGATGAGGCCACAAACCAGGGGAAGCCAAGGGCGGCTGAAGCCACCAGAGAGGAGCCAGGGATGGGTTCTTCCTCACAGCCCTCGGAGACGCCAACTCCGCTGACACCTGGATCTCCACTCCTGGCCTCCGGAACTGTGCAAGACTAAGTTTCTGCCTTTCTGTAGGAAGCCACCCAGGGTGTGGTGACTTGTCCAGCAGCCCCTGACACTCTGGCAAGCTCTATCCCCTCGTCCCCTCCTCCCAGCAGCTGTGACCTCACGTTCCTCTCCTGGACTCTGTTGGATTCATGACAAGAATATCTCAATAAAAGCATGTTAAAGGAATGATCTGTCGGGGGTGCTTCACCACCTCACGCTCCCAGCTGAACGCTCAGCTCCTCCCAGCGGCTTATCTGGATGGTTCATCCAATTTCTTGCACACATAATAAGAGCAGGAAGCCAGGTGCGTAAGAATGAATGATGTACCGATCAGGATTCCAGCTAGGCTATTATAATGAAGACTGCAAAATACAGTAGCAGAAGCCCGGCTGTTGATTTCTTTTTCCTATAGGACCCCACACAGTCAATCCAGGGCAAATATGGCAGCGTGGGCTGGGTGTGGTGGCTCACTCTTGTAATCCTAGCACTTTGGGCGGCCGAGGCAGGTGCATCACCCGAGGTCAGGAGTTCCAGGCCAGCCTGCCAACATGGTGAAATCTTGTCTCTACTAAAAATACAAAAAATTAGCCAGGCGTTGGGGCAGACGCCTGTAATCCCAGCTACTTGGGAGGCTGAGGCAGGAGAATCGCTTGAACCTGGGAGGCAGAGGTTGCAGTGAGCCAAGATCGCGCCATTGCACTCCAGCCTGGGCAGCAAGAGTGAAACTCCATCTCAAAAACAATGACAAACAAACAAACAAACACAAAACAAATATGGCAGTATGATACTGGTGACCCAGGTTCTCTCACACCTGAGGGTTGCCCTGTCTACAAGGGCCAAATTGACTCATGCCTCATTTATACCCCAGCCTGTGGAAGGGGGAGAAGAAGGGAAAAGCTCATTGGTCTGAGGTAGGATGTAGCCACTGCACATGACTCCTTCACTCACAGATCTATCATGCTGCCCAGCACCATCGAGGACAGCTCACAGTCCATTCGCCCAGAGTATGGCATGGCCGGACCTAGCCACAAGAAGTCTGGGAAATGAGGCTTTCGCCAGGCACCCGCCGCCCAGCTCAATGTGCTCTCTGTGGAGCAGTTCTCAAAGTGTGGTTTCAGGAGGCCTGAGAGGTTGCAGTTCATGTCATGAAGACACTGAGGCATGAATTGTCTTTTTTCTTTTCATTCTCTCATGACTGTGCAGTGGAGTTTCCCAGAGGCCATAGGACCCATGATGACACTGTCACTCTGAGAGCTAACAGAATGTGTGCTTGCAGAGTCATGCATTTTACAAATCTCTATGTTTTCATTTCTAACTCAGTAAATATCAGTAGGTAAAACCCATAACAACAAAATCTCTCTGGGTCTTCAATAACTTTTAAGAGGCAAATGGGTCCCAAGACCAGAAATTTTACAAACTGCTGAAATAGAAGAATAAAAACAGATATTGGGCATTAGGCTGGCAGAAACAGATGCTACAGGCCAGGGAAGGTGGGTCATGCCTGTAATCCCAGCACTTCAGGAGGCTGACGTGGGTGGATCACCTGAGATCAGGAGTTTGAGAACAGCCTGGTCAACATGTTGAAACCACACCTCTACTAAAAATACAAAAATTAGCTGGGTGTGGTGGGTGTCTGTAATCCCAGCTACTCAGGAGTCTGAGACAGGAGAATCGCTTGAACCCAGGACGTGGAGGTTGCAGTAAGCCGAGATCGCACCACTGCACTCCAGCCTGACGGCAGAGTAAGACTCCATCTCAAGGCAGGCGGATCACCTGAGGTTAGGAGTTTGAGACCAACCTGACCAACATGGAGAAACCCTGTCTCTACTAAAAATACAAAATTAGCTGGATGTGATGGCGCATGCCTGTAATCCCAGCTACTTGGGAGGCTGAGGCAGGAGAATTGCTCGAACCAGGGAGGTGGAGGTTGCGGTGAGCCGAGATCACACCACTGCACTCCAGCCTGGGCAACAAGAGTGAAACTCCATCTCAAAAAAAAAAAAAAAAAGAAAAGAAAAGAAAGTAGATGCTACGACTGGAAATCTACATGAATTTGTCAGGCCGCCCTCTGCTGCATACTCAAGGCCTCATGAAACCACCTGGGAGACCAGAGTCTGGCTCATAGAAATTTGGGAACAGATACATTTCTCACCAGTCCTGATCCTAACCACTGCAGCAATGAGTCAGTGCCTGCCCCGATGCTCAGTAATCTGCCCGCATTTCGTTGTTGAAGCCTTCTCACACCAGTCCCTGTGAGCGTGCTGCACCTGGGTGTGCCCTTCCCCTATAGCAACAGGCAGAGAAAGGTTCCAGTCCTCATCTTGCCACTCCCAAATTGTGGGACCCTTTGCAGATTACTCTGAACCTCAGTTTTCTCATCTTTAAAATGGGGCTTGTCAAGGGGTCACAGGAAGCTGTTTGCACAGTTCTAATTCGGAAGTTCCATAAAAAGTCCACCCCAGCCATGCACATGGTAGGTGTGTTGGCAGAGAAGTCCCTGCCGGGGAAGATTCAAGCTTCTGAAACGCTCCGAAATCTCACTCTGCATCTCACCAGCCTTCCATGACTCCCCAGGGCTTGGGACACCTCCTCACTTTGGCATTCAAGGTCTTCCTCATCCTGGCCTCAACCTACCTTGCAAAAGCACTTTCTAGACAGCTTTGAAATCTGGCTTCTGATCGTCTAATTTCCCAAAGTAGGGGGTCTTCCCCTGAAGAGCAGGCCCATTCTGTCAGCCACACAATCACTTCATCTGGGGAGGGGAGGCCGGAAGCTGGCCCATTAACCACGCTCTCCCCAATGAGCATTTGTAAACACATGCCTTCTTTATAACATCAGCAAACAGAACATGTTTTCCTACTTAACAGGAAATGCAGCAGAATAGCTGGGTTCCCCAACAGGGGCCCCAGCCGTTTCATGCACGTGGCATATGAAGCTAGGACAAGGCCAGTGACCAAGAGGGGTGGCCAAGGCCCTCTGGTTTGCAGGAGAAGTTCCCAGCAGTTTGCACGTGTCCGCCCCCCCCACCCCCAGCCCTGGCCAGGAAGGGGCCCCACCTCCTCCCACGGCCCTGTCTTTGTCCCCAGCAGGGCTGCCTGCTTACACTGGAAGGCTGCAGTTCTTTCCCTGGAACTGGAATCAGCCCGGGCTATAGGCAAAGAAATTCATTTCTAACTATGCAAGCCCTTTCACTGTGACAAGACCTTGAATGTCAACCTTGGAAGCCCAAGGGCTATTGTCAGGAGCTCCAGCCAAGCCTCAGATTGACACAATTGCACCAGAACCCCGAACGGTCTGGGGGGGGGGGGGAAATTCCCTGCTCCTCCTCCCTCGGGGGAGGGGGCCCTCGCAAGGTAGGCGGTGGCTGCAGGCAGCTGAGGCTGCGCCATTCACGGCTGCAGGACCAAGGCCCCACGCGGAGCGGAGACCGGGCAGCCACAGCCGCTGATTGGGCGTCGCGGCCGGGGGCTCAGCCAATCGGCTGTCTGGGAAGCGGGGCCATTCATGAAAGCGCAGCGGAGAGGAAGCGCGGGGGCGGGGAGCCCGGGTTATCGCCGCACCTCGCCGGCCCCATCACGGCGGCCGCGCCTTCTGCCCGGCCATGCTGCGGCTCGAGCGGCGCGGGCTCCTCGCAGGGAGGACCCCCGCCAGAGGCTGCGGAAGAGGCCAGGCTTTCTGGAAGCGCCTCCCAGGCAGGGCCTGGCAGCCAAACGCCGCCTGCTTCGGTCAACTGTGGCCATGAAGTCATTTTTTTCCCCTGCTGATTGAAATCATCTGTTTTCAGTTCCCTGACAAATTCATTGAGTTCCCTCTGAGGCTGGGGCCCCTCGGCTGCCGAGTCTCAGTGTGTAGCTGCAGCCCAGACCCACACAATTTCATCTTCTTGGATTTACATGGTCTCCGGTTTCCAGAGCCCCAGTGAAAGACGCATTTGTGTAGGAGATGTGGGGTTGGGTTTAGCAGCCCTGGCCCTGGGGAGAATGCCTCTAAGATGGCTATCTGCTGGGCTCTGGGCCCCAAACGCTGGCCCTCGGATCTGTAAGTTTCCTGGGGCCCCAGATGACGACATGGCCAGGAACAGCCCAGAATCCTCCACATCAGCTCTCTGAAAAGGGAAACGGCCCCGTGGAATGCTGGCCTCTCCCTCCAGGATGAGCACTCATTTCCTCTTGGGATCTAGCAAGTGGCTTAAAAATACACCCATGCAAAGGGCCCACGTAGAGCTGTACTTGTGGGGAGGGAGGGGTCTGCTTTTCCCTGACCTCAGGGAGGTGTGGGGTGGCAGGCTGCTGACGAGGGCCCCGACCCCACCGCCTTGCCTGTGTCCTCCTCTGTAAAATGGGCACAGGAGCGCCTAGCCCTTGATCATGCATGCGCCCAGGAAAGTCACAAATGCAGGGGCCCAGCACAGTGCCTGGTATGTGACCAGAGCTTAGTCACCAACATCGGTTGTTGTTGGTGACATGAGCAGTGACATAGAGGTCAAAAGCGATGCTCAATTCCATTTCCGGGCGAGACACAGCCCCAGCAGGGGGCCCTGGGCTCTGGAGCCCTGGGGACCCTTGCTTCTCATGCCACTGTCACCCCCAGCGACATACCTGAGCCACTGGGAGCATGAGCACCAGGGAACTTTTTCTCAATGGGAAGATTTCTTCACAGCAAGTGTTTCGCAAACCTCTCTGGGGCTGTCAATAATGAGTCCTTGCTTCTTGACTTCCAAGTGTGTTACATAAGCCTAAGAGGTTGGTCAAAACACAGACACGCGCACACACACACACACACACACACACACACAAATGTGGCTGGAGATAGTGGATGGGCAGGCTCTGCAGCTGTTCAAACTTTCTCGGCCACCTTCCCAGGCCACGAGGACTCCCTGCTCATGGGCCTGTCGGAACTGTGCTAGGGAATGTGAGGTATGAGATCCGGGAGAGGAGAGCCCAGGAAGCCAGGGCTGCAGGGGAGGCGGAGGGCGGAGGGCGGGGCCCCACATGGCTTTTCCCACAGGCAGGACCTTGGGTTCCACCCCAGCAGCCTCTGTGTTTGGTGGGGGGCAGAGAAGGGTGCCCCTGCCCGTGGACCCCTCACGTTGGCTCTGCAGCACCCATGCTGGAAGAGGGTGCACACAGAGGGACGGGGACACCAAGACCTGGGGTTGGACAAAATTGTTGTCCCCACAGCTGATCCCTCCACAGGCCACGTAAGCCAGGGAGGTGGGGGCTGCCCAGCACAAATAGAGGAAGCAGACAGAGGAGCTGGGCGGCCTGGGGCAGCTGGATCCTACCACTCCTCATTTCTGCTCTGGGCTGAACCGGCTTTCCTTTTCTTCTGTTGTTTTAAACGGATGGTGCTGGGGTAGAAAGGCCCATGGATCTCCTCTGCGTTCTGGTTTCCACAATGCAGACAAAACTTAAAAATTCTCAGGGGCTGCTCGTTTTAGCGTGGGTGGCAGAGGCCTGGAGAAGCCTGAGGACACTTCAGACTCACCACCTCCCTGGACCTTCCCTTCCTGACATACAAAATGGTGACTATAATGGAGGCTCTGCACTCAGCCCCTGGAAACAGGCCAGAAGCGCTTTACTACAGTGCTAATATAGCACGTTTTGCTCACAGAAGTTGTGGGCATGATTAGAAAGTGTATCGGTCAGAATGCTCTATGCCATGCTATGGCAACAAACAGGCCCCCACATCTCAATGGCTGCCAGCAGGGTCAGCAAATGGTTTCTGTAAAGGGTGACATGTACTTTTGTTGTTGTTGTTGTTGCTGTTGTTGTTGGAGACACAGTCTCACTCTGTTGCCCAGGCTGGAATGCAATGGCAAGATCTCGGCTCACTGCAACCTCCACCTCCCAGGTTCAAGCAATTCTCCTGCCTCAGTCTCCCAAGTAGCTGAGATTACAGGTGCACACCACCATATCCAGCTAATTTTTGTATTTTTAGTAGAGACAAGGTTTTGCCATGTTGGTGAGGCTGGTCTCCAACTCCTGACCTCGAGTGATTCACCCTCTTCAACCTCCCAAAGTGCTGAGTTTACAGTTGTGAGCCACCGTGTCCGGCTACTTTTAATATACATTTTAGGCTTTGCAGGCCATTCAGTCCCAGTCTCTGTCGCAACTCCTCAACCTGCCATTGTAACACAAAAGTGTGGCAGACAGCCCATCAATGAGTGGGCTGCATTCCTATAAAATGATATTGAGAAATTGCCCACAGGCTGGCATTTGCGGACCGCCAGCTTCAGATAACCAAGGTTTGTCTTCCTCTTGTGCCACACATGTAAGGAGTGAGGGCCTGCTCCAGACATGCTCCAGGGACCCAGGCTGATGGAGGATCGAGTCCCACCCAGGCCTCCGTCATCATGGAGGCCAGATGCACGTGCTGGTTCTTAAAACTTCGGCTCACAAGTGACTGAGATCCCTTCCGCTCACATTTCACTGGTCAATCAAGTCATGCCACCATACCTGATTTCAATGGGGATGAGAAGAAAAATTCTATTTGCTCAGAAATCAGAGACCTGGAAATATTTGTCAACGGTCTTTAGTCTTCAATCATCCGAGCTAGAAGACCTGGTTTCTGGGCCCCTCCTTTGCCAATAACTAACTTCGTGTCCCCCCAGCAGGCCTCCTCCCTTCTCTGGCCTGTAGATCCCCACCTGCAAAAAGGTGTGGAGCATGATCTCCAGGTTGTTCTGGGCCTGAGAATAGCACCACTATCATGGCCTCTGCTCTTCCTAGCAGGGAACAATGAATTTATTCCCACTGCTCTTCCGTGGAGCAAGGACAGGATGGCATTCAGACCAGAGCAGGACTCAGCCTTTGGGGAGTCTTCCAAATACCCTAAGTTTTGAACCTTCACGTTCTTTTTTTGTTTGTTTGTTTGAGATGGAGTCTTGCTCTGTCACCCAGGCTAGAGTGCAGTGGCGTGATCTCAGCTCACCGCACCTCCGCCTCCCAGATTCAAGCGATTCTCCTGCCTCAGCCTCCCGAGTAGCTGGGATTACAGATGTGCCCCACCATGCTCGGATAATTTTTGCATTTTTAGTAAAGATGGGATTTCACCATGTTAGCTGGGCTGGTCTCGAACGCCTGACCTTAGGTGATCCACCCACCTCAGCCTCCCAAAGTGCTGGGATTACAGGTGTGAGCCACTGCGCCTAGCCTGAAGCTCCACATTCAACTGTTACTCTGGGAATGCTGTGTGGGCACAGCTGCTGCTCTACCAGCCAGGCATGACTTTCCAAAGCTGGACCCAGGCTTGGTTCTGGTTGGGGTTGGGTGGAACTCCCAGGAGGGGAGGAGAGAAGGGAAGTTGGTTAATGATGAGGGATAAAGGGGGCGGGAGAAAATGGGCTGATGGTGCAGCTCATCCAGCTACTTGTCCAGGCCCTCTCAGACCATCAGGAGGGGGACAGCAAGGGAGTTCCAGTGGGCTTGGAGTCCCGTCCTCCTTGCTGTTCTTGGAACTGCTTGGATATTTCATGGCCTCAGGGCTTTTGCAGGGGCTGTGGCTTCCCTGAGGTGTCCATGTGCCCCTCTCCCTCACCTCCTTCAAATCCCAATCAACTGTCAAGGCCTTCCCCGACCACTCTCTCTAAAACAGCAATCCCTCCCCTCAACTCTGGGGGCTCCCTGTGTCCCCACTGCCTGGGATTGTCCCCACAGCTGTGATCTCCTTCTAAATGACTTTGGCGTTTTATTCATTCTGACGACGATGTCTCCACTCTCCAGAAGCTGAGCTGCCTCAGGACAGGAGCTTCGCCTGTTTCGTTCTCTGCATCGCCCCCTGCACCTGGATGAGAGCCTGGTGCATAGTAGGTCCCCTGTGCACGGTTGCCGATTGAATGAATTTATGTCGCTGAGACCAGGGAGTCACAAGCTACCTCTGAGTCAGCTGTTAAGGAGGAAATAAAAACAAACCCCAGGCCCAGCCGTGCCAGCCGTGCCAGCCGTGCCAGCCATGCCAGCCGTGCCTGAGAAGCACCGTGGCTGCACGGAGTCTGCTCAGGTATGCAAAGGCTCACACGACAGCGCAAAGCCTCCTTGCAGCTCACGTGGCCATCTGGGACACAGCAACACTCAGGCAGCAGAAGGCACCCCAGCTGATGGCCGAATGCAGTGGCTCGTGCCTCTAATCCCAGCACTTTCAGAGGCAGGAGGATCACTTGAGACCAGGAGTTTAAGACCAGCCTGGACAACATAATGAGACCCCGCCATCTCTATTATTTTTAAAAACAGAAGGCACCCCAGCTTAGGTCTAGAGGGACTCCCCCCTCCTTAGCCTGCCACGGAGCATCATCTGCAGTTTCGCAAAACCTTCCCTTGTTCTCTGTGCCCTGCGGAAACGGCCAAACAGCTCCTCAGTGCCCCAAGAGATAGAGTCATGAAGAAAGCAGCTCATAGTTCAAAATGGAAGAACATGATAAAGCAAGGCCCCTCCACGGGTGAAGAGATTTCTCTTTTACAGAGGAAATTTGGGTGGGGGAGGCAGGACTTCTGCTGGATCCAGAGAGGATCATCCATTAGCAAAAGGACAATCATTGTGAGTGAAAAGTGAAAATTCTAAACTTAGAACCAGAAGGTGGGGAAGTGAAGAAAGTTCTTCCTTATCTTCCCCCAACCCTGGTGGTTTTCACCCCCATCTCAGCCCATGTCTTTTGCCCCTGACTTCCCAGGTGTGGGAGTGGACTGAGGGTGTGACATGTGTGGGAGCCTAGAAAGTAGGGAGAATATGGGTCTGCGTCTTTTTTGGAAGAACTGCAGCCAAAAATGCAGCGTTATACAGCAGCCAGTGTGCACTCAGGTGCGGGAGCCAATGCTGGCCACACCTTTCCAGAAGGTTCTGTTGGGCCCCTAGGGGACTAGGCAGCACTGGGGCTGCAGTGGAGCCCGGGAGGACAGGGGCTGGGCAAGCTCTGTTACCCATTTGTTGGGCTCTGAGAGGCTTGGGCCATACCTCTGAGCCCCGTGTGTCACTATAGACATTGAGAGGTGGACTGTCCCTAGCCCAAACTCGGCTTTGTGGCTCTTGGAAAGGACAGGGTCTGTGATGGTCCTGGCCCAGCACAAAGCTCCCGATACAACGGACCATGCTGTGTATCCACGGATGGCAGTGAAGGCAGTGCCCTGAAGTCTGGGCAAATGCACAGCCGATCCCAGGTTATTACCATATGGATTGTGTGGTCTCCGCTCCAGGCTGGCCCGGTTCAGGGTTGGTTGAGTTTCTGCATCCCCCCCACCCGGGCCCAACTACCCCCAACCCTGCATGCTAATGGAGGTGGAATTAGGCAGAATTCTGCATGCCTCCAAGTCAGGCGTTTCCGATGACTCTTCCTGTGGGAGTCAGAGGGCAGGATGAGATGGGGTCAGCTGAGCCCTACCTCTGAAGCCTTGCCTCTAAAAATAGCCCTCTCTTCCTGTGTCCAGGGCTCTGCCACGGGCCCTGCAGGAAAACGTCTGTTTCCAAGGCGGACGGAGCATCTGGAAGCTCCGACCAGCCACGCGCTTATGCT
Organism: Macaca fascicularis; assembly: GCF_037993035.2. Lineage (NCBI taxonomy): Eukaryota > Metazoa > Chordata > Mammalia > Primates > Cercopithecidae > Macaca > Macaca fascicularis. The sequence continues at coordinate 5,212,086 of NC_088388.1, read as the reverse complement.
CAGGCCACGGCCAAGTGTCACCGGGACCCTGGGGGCACCATCTGGCCTTCACTTCCTCGAGGCTCCTGTCCCCTTCACTGAATGAATCCTGCATGCTTGGAGCCTGAGTCACAGCAGATCCAGTGGGTGTGTTGGGGTGCAGCAGGTGTGCTGAGGCGAACCTACCACAACCTTCTCTTCCTGCTGCCCTGGGAACCTGTGTCTGCCCAAGCCAGCCACAGGGCCGGGTCCACTGCCTGGGGATGGCTGTCCCCTGAGCTGCTGCTGTGACTCCATCACGGAGGCTCGTCCAGCTGCCCGGGCATGAGTCATGGGCCAGCCCTGGGCGCTGCTGCGGATTCAGAAGCTCGAGCCGTTTCCTGCAGATAAGCGACAAGCGCCAGGGAAACCTGGCGGGGGTGGCCGCCCTGTGAGATAGCACTTCCTTCAAAGCCCCCGAAGCGCTAATTAGCCATTCCAAGCATAGTTTCAACAGCATTTAGGGATTTCCTCATCAAAATAAACTTCCTCCCATGTTATCTTCATTTTTGGCATCTGATGGGATCCTTTTTTGTCTTATTTATTTATTTTCTTTCTCTCCAAGATTCAGGGCAGACACACTTAGTCCTGCTGCGGGCGGATGGGCAGGTGAGGACACTGGGACACTGGAAGCAGGCCCACCCACCTCTCATCCATGGAAAGTGGCAAGTCCCCACTGCATCTCTGCTCTCAGAGCAGCTTCGGAGGGGCTTGGTTCTGCGGCAAGGACCAGGACGGGTGGTCCACAGTGGCCTGCCCCACCTCTTCTTAGCTCCCCAGACCCAGACGCCAGCTTGCCCTGCAGGCGATTTCAAGCCTCGGGGCTTCCAGGGTCAGCCTTCGCTGGAATGGTTGGGATGCCATCAAGGCAAATTAGTCCTGGGGGCTCCCCTAGCCCTGCGGGCCTCCTGGCACGCTGGGAGTCAGGTGGTGGACTTCCCCTTGGGCTCCAACAGGATTACTGCAGAGGTCAGAGCTTGAGATGAAAACTTGAGCTGGAAAAGCTGCTCATTTGCAACTTCCTCCTGGAAAGAAGCCCCTCGCGAGTGCCTGTGGGTTGAGCCTCCTCAGCCCGGCAGGGCAAAGGCCTGCTTTGTGTACCAAGTCTCCAGGCATCCTGGCTGTTGCTTCCTGCGGCTCTGCACACGCCTTGGAGGGCAAATTTTAGCCACAATAGGTGATTTCCTGAAAGATCTGCTGATGCCTGGAGTTGACAGGCTGCTCCGAGATGGAACTAGATAAGACGACTTTTGTTTGGGGCTGGACAATTTGTCAGGAAATGAGGTAGTGGTTGGTATGGAACTAGTGTCACTGTGGATTATTTTGGGGGAAAGTGTCCCTGGGAGGCCCCCATCACCCTTCCAAACACAGCCAGGTGGGGCCATGCACGCAACCTTGCTTCTGGGGGAATAGGATGCCGGCTCCAGGAGATCCTCCTGATGCCAGCAACAGAATAGGTGGGGCCTACTCCCCAAAGGACAGCTGCCAGGCCAGGCCCAGCTCATGACAGGGTATGGAGCCTTCACTTAACAGCAAGGGCATTTCTGCTATGGAGCACAGTGCTCGTGTTCTCAACCCAAGGCTAGCTGCATACAGCCCAAGGTTGCAGTGCTCACAGCCCAGCAAAGAGCTGGGTTGTCAGGAACCAAATGAAAAAATGAGGGTAGAAAAGGGCAGATGGAAGGATGGAAGGATCAATGGATGGACGGATGGATGGATGGATGGATGGATGCATGCATGCATGCATGCATGCACGCATGGATGAATGGATGGATGGAAGGAAGAAATGGATGGATGATTGGATAGATGGATGGATGGAAGAAGAAATGGATGGCTGGATGGATGGTAGGAAAGATAGATGGATGGTGATGGATGGATAGATAGACGGAAGGGTGGAAGGAGCAATGGATGGATGGATGAATGGATGGAAGGAAGAAGAAATGGGTGGATGGGTGGACGAAGGGATGGATGATGAAGAGACGGATGGTGATGGATGGATAGATAGATAGAAGAGGGAAGAAGAGAAAGATGAATGGATGGATGATTGGAAGGAGGGATTAATGGAATTATGATGGATGGATGAAAGGAAGAAAAGAGGGAAGATGGAAGGGAGAAAGGGAGGGAGGATGAATGGAAGGAAAGAAGGAAGGAGAGATCAAATTGGTTTATTGGTTTTGTAGGATATTTCTTATCTTTTTTTTTTTCGAAGAAAGAAACACATTAAATAAAAGTCAATTCTATAACCTTCTTGACTGTGGCAGCTCAGCCAACAGTATGGAGAGCCTATTTCCCAGGCATACCGGAAGGGGGGCAGCTTTGCAGATAACGACCCTCTGGTGGCTCTGGGAAGAAGTCCACACACCTGTTCTCTGCCTCCACCACCCAGATGGCCTCCCCCAACCATGGTCCAGCCTCCCAGGCCCCATCTCTGGCCACCACAGGTCTGCCCAACAGAGGGCCGACCAGCCACGTCTGCAAGCCCCATCCCAGGCAGCCTGTCCCCTTGCAACGACCCCAGCCATGACAATAGTTACAGACACCGCATGTGTGGTGTGCTCCCCATGTACCAGACCCTGAACCCTCACACACGGGGTCTTATTTCCTCCTCTGAGTATCATTGTCCAGATGAGGCCAGCGAGGGCCAGTAAAGCCTTCGTGTGACCAGTAGATGCAGAGCCAGGACTGGAACAGGTCAGTCTGGGTCCAGGGTCTCTGGACTCAGGAGGATGATGCAGAGGTGGGAAAGAAAAGAAGAAGGAAGAAGCAGAGAACTAAGACAGGAAGTGGAGCCTGCGGCGCCGGGGAGCAGTGAGGGAGAGTGTGGGAGGGAAAGTTGCTCTACGGTGAGCAGCTTCGAGGGAAAGGGAACCATTTAAAAGGGGGTTTTGAAGATATTTTCTGCATCATGGTCAATATCACTCCTTCCTCATTACCTAGTAAAATCTACATGAGAAACTGAGGCAGACATTACTAATTGCCTACCCAAGGTTCCTCTCTCTACCAACAGAACACAGCCACTGTTCAGGGTGGCATTGTGACCATCTAGAACATTCTATTTCCCAGCCTCCCTTGCAGTAAGGGGTGGCGCTGAGGCTCAGCTTTCGCCAGCAGAATGTAGAAATAGTGAGGCTTACAGGGAAAGGGTTGGCAGCCCTCATCTAGCACTGCTCCTTATTCCTTCCATGTTTTCCTTCCTGCAAGGAAAGCTGAAGCAATGCCTAGAGCACAGCAGCCATTTTGCAACCATGAGGACTAAAGTCATATGCCAAGGATGGTGGAGTGGAGAGGTAGAAGGAACCTGGGCCAGTGGTGGCATGGTGGAGCTGCCACACCAGCCCTGAACTGCTAGCTGTGGGTAGACAACAGCTACTGTGTTGTCACCACTGGGGTGTGGCTTCCTGCTCCCTGCATCCAGATGTGGCCCCATGTGACATAGCCATCAGTAAAAACTCAAAGGCACACATTAAAATTCCTCTCAACAAACCAGGATAAGGCCATTCCAAAGTCACAGAGGCCTTGCGGGGGCAGGGGAGGGGGATCCTTCTCACCAGCAGCTGCCCTGACTGAAGGCTCCACAGGTAAGGCCAGAGGCAGGGATGCCTGCTGGTGATCCGTGGACCAAATCCCTTTGCATGTGTGTGGTTTCGACCTTCCTCTCTGCCCCCAGACTTCACTTGCTACTGGACTCGGCAAGAATGCTTCTTTGGTTGGCCTTGGGCCAGGTTTGTACCCACCCTCTGGTCCATGTGCCCACGGGGTCCTCTGTCCCTGTCAGCCTGGGACCCAGGAGCCAGTTCCACGGTCAGCTCTCGACTGAGTACACAGGAGGGTGACCTCAGCAATGCCAGAGGGGTTGGCTGCCCTGGGAGACCCTGCAGGGGACTGCATATTAGTCAGGGTTCTCCAGAGAAACAGAACCAAGAGGGTGTGTGTGTGCGTGTGTGTGAACGCGTGCGTGTGTGTGCACACATGCGTGTGTGCGCGCGTGCGTGTGCGTGCACGTGCGTGTGCGCGTCCATGCGTGCGTGTGTGCATGTGTGTGTGCGTGTGTGTGCGTGTATGGGTGCGTGTCTGCGCGTGTGTGCGTGCGCATGCGTGCGTGCATGTGTGTGCGTGTGTGCGTGCGCACGTGTGTGCGTGTGTGCATGTGTGTGTGCGTGTGCGCATGTGTGTGTGTGTGTGTAGAGAGAGAGATTCAAGATAGCCAGGGAAGGCCCAGGGAAGAGTTGACGCTGCGGCTTGAGGCTGAAGGCCATCTCGCAGAATTCTTTCCTAGCTGAGGGACCTCCGTCTATTTCTCTTAAGACCCTCTGCTGATCAGATGAGGCCCACTTAAGCTGTGGAGGGTCATCTACTTCACTCAAAATCTACTGATTTACATGTTAATCTCATCTGAAAAATACCTTCACAGCAGCCTGTAGAACAATGTTTGACCAAACACTGGGTACCGAGGACTAAGCAAGTTGACACATACAAGTAACCAACACAAGGCCCCCCACCCCCAGGCTATGTCTGCACCCAAGAGCCCACCTGTGTTACCAACAGTCACAGAATTAGAGTCTGTTTCATATGACCCAGGAGGGCCTCTACTGCAGCCACCCGCTTGAGGCACAAATGTCCCCTCCCTGGAATCTCCTAACCAGATGTGGGGACCTTCTCAGCTCCTCTTCCTGACTTTCCCAACAACCCTTCAGAAGCTACACCTTCAACACACACAATGCACAAGCACACACATGCACACACATGAATGCACACAGGCACACGTGCACATACACGTTCACATATGTGCACACACCTCTCTCAGACAACTCAGTCCTACCAGGGACAAAGGTCTCTGCAACCAGGATGAAGTAAGGGCTAATCTGTAGCAGTGAGAGCCACCTCTGCCCCAGGGACATTACTTATATGCAAACCGTGCTGCCATCCTGCACATTGGAGAGGTGGCCGGTGGCCCTGAGGTTCCTCCCCTAGCAGTGCGTGGGGACAAGACCAACCCATCCATGTATTTTCTGGGGCGAGGAAGCCAGCCTACACAGAGCTTGTGAGCTGACGGATCTCACCACCTTATTATTTATTCTTTATGATTGACAAAGCCAGACATGCATGCAGGACTCCCGTGACCATTCCTGGGGAAGAAAGGAAACTTCTGAGGTCTGGGACATATCTAGTCCCATGTTCTCGATGATCAGCCCGTAGATTCCATGCAGGGAGAGAATCCCTCAGGGGCACCCCCGCCTCTCCTTTGAGACAACAGAGTTTAGAGAAAAGCAGGGATGCAGGCGTTTAAACCATCCATGAAGAGGCTGGAGTGGGCCAAAACCAATACTGGTCCTTTACTGCTGACCTCGGGCCCATGTTACATGAACCCAGGACCGTGCCAGACCCTTGGGAATGCTGCTTGTCCTTTTGCATTTCTCTGGCAGACTCGCAGTGAAGCCAGGTCAGTCCCCACACCTGCGTTCCAGTTCCAGCCCCCTTACCAGCCTTGGAAGCCAGGATGTATTTGTGGGGGGGAAGAAAGCACTCTGTGACTCAGTTTCCTATTCTGTAATATGGAAACAATAGTACCACCCACCATCCAGACTATAACAGAACCATCCTAGGCCAGAATAAGTGATATCTCCACATCCCCAGTGCTTGGAGTTCCCCAAACTAGTCTGATCATAAGAATCTCCCAAGATGGTTGTGATAGACAGAGGTTCTCTTGCCCTGACACTTCTGCATGGAAATCTGCATTTTTACAAAGCACCCTTCCCACAGTGATTTTTTTTTTTTTTTTTTTTTTTTTTTGAGACAGAGTCTTGCTCTGTCACCCAGGCTGGAGGGCAGTGGCGTGATCTTGGCTCACTGCAATCTCCACCTCCCAGGTTCAAGCAGTTCTCACCTCAGCCTCCCAAGTAGCTGGGATTACAGGCATGCACCACCACCCCCAGCTAATTTTTGTATTTTTAGTAGAGACAGGGTTTCACCATGTTGGCCAGGCTGGTCTTGAATTCCTGACCTCAAGTGATCCACTCACCTCGGCCTCCCAAAGTGCTGGGATTACAGGCTTGAGTCACAGCGCCTGGCCTCCCTGCAGTGATTTATATGAGAAGGGAATTCTGGGAAATGCTCTTCTTATTTGACAATCCGGCGGAAGGATACACAGCCTGACTTCCCAGCAAGCTTGGACCCAGTGCACAAGGAATCGAGGTGCGAGGAGTTTGAGGGGCAAGTCGTCTCATGTGGGTTTAAGTTGTCACCAGGGCTCCTCTGACACAGGAAGCAGGCATCCTGGGTCCCATTCCCAGTAGACCCAGCAGAATGTGGCTCGGTCCTCAGATCATCCTTTCTATTTTTTTTTTTTTTTTTTTTTTTTTTGAGACGGAGTCTCGCTCTGTCGCCCAGGCTGGAGTGAGTGGCCGGATCTCGGCTCACTGCAAGCTCCGCCTCCCGGGTTTACGCCATTCTCCTGCCTCAGCCTCCCGAGTAGCTGGGACTACAGGCGCCCGCCACCGCGCCCGGCTAGGTTTTGTTTTTTTTTTTTTTGTATTTTTTAGTAGAGACGGGGTTTCACCGTGTTAGCCAGGATGGTCTTGATCTCCTGACCTCGTGATCCGCCCGTCTCGGCCTCCCAAAGTGCTGGGATTACAGGCTTGAGCCACCACGTCCGGCAGATCATCCTTTCTAATGTGGATAGAGAAGGAAGCGTCAGCTCTGGGCCATGCCAAGGCCGTGGCTTGGGAGTCAAGCAGGCCTTTGATTACAGTCTGATTCTGTGACTTGGGGTGGGATGGTCTTGGGCACATCCTGACCCTCTTACTAATCAAGGTGAGGCCCCTGGGCTAGCAGCACCCACATCACCAGGAGCTTGCTAGACACGCAGGCCCCCCAGGCCCCACCCCAGACCTACTGAGTCAGAATCCACATTTCAGCAAGATCTGACGGGGATCCTTCTGCACTAGGAAGCTTGAGAGTAGTGTGCTCTCCTCTTTGAGTCTGATCTCTTCAGCTGCAAAATGAGGAAAGACTGTACATCAACAACTATCCCTACAGCTCCAAGTAACACCAAGCCTGTGTCAAACTAGCTTGAACAATCAGGAAACGTGCTGACTTCGGTAAGTGGCACGCTGGGGCCAGACAGGCAGCAGGATCAGTGTGGTTCAGAGTACTACATCTGCAGCAGAAGCGTCCTGCCTCTGCCCTGCTGCACTGTGGCTGCAACTCACCACACTTCACACCTGTGCAGGGCAATGTCCAGAGGGAAGATCCTCTAGGATCCTGTCTCTTGCATCCCACTGGCCTGCACCAATCCATGGCCAGTCATTGAACTGACTTAGGCCTGCATTCCTACACCAGGGACTGGCTAAGGGACAGGATCACACTCAGGTCCAGCCATGCAACTGAGAACATAGCTGTGTGCCACATCATCTCATAGCAATGGCAAGACCCCAAATCAGAGCAGTAGAGGAGAGGAGGGAAGCAGATGCTGGGCAGATGCCTGATGCTGGTCACTACAGGATGGCCCTATATCATGGGGTGATTTCCTACTTAACTCAATCCCTGGAACTTAGGAATCCCTGGAACTGAACTTAATCCCTGGAACACAGGAAATACTCATCAAAGAACTGCGATTCCCAATCTCAATCGTTAAACAGCTCTGACAAATTGGATTTTCCAAACACGAACACAGCCGTATTTCTGTTCCCACATGCTCTTCCACTCCTCATTAAGAGGTAGAGTCTATTTTCCCCTCCCTTGACACTGGGTGGGATTTTGTGACAGCTGGACAAATTCAATGTGCAGATGAGATACTGCCTGACTTCCAAGGCTAGGTCGCAAACAGTGATGCAGCTTCCTCCTGGTTCTCTCTGTCAGAAGCTTCACCTGTGGCACCCAGCTGCCATCTCGTAAGGAAGCCCAGGCCACATGGGGAGGCTGTGTGCAGGTGTTCCAGCCAATGGCTCCAGCTGAATCTCAGCCAAGAGCCCACATCAACTGCCAGATACATAAGTGAGTGCACTCACTCAGCTGAAATCAGCTGATGTCAGCCTCCAACCAAGATCCCAGATATCACGGTCTAAGACTGAGCTGCCCACACTGTGCCCTGTCAGAACTCCTAACCCACAGAATCAATGAACATTAGAAAAAAAATGATTACTTTATGCCACTGTGGTAAGCAGATTAATGATCCTTCAGTGTGCCCATGTCTGTATATATGTGACTCCCACGGCAAAACGGACTTTGCAGATGTGATTAAGCTAAGAATCTTGAGATGGGAAGATCATCCTGGATTAACCAAGTGTGCGTAATGTAATCGAAAGGGCCTTCATAAGAGGAAGGCAGAGAGAATACAGTTAGTAGTAACAGATATGAGGACAGAAGAAGGAAGTCAGAGTGATGTGAGGAAGGGGCCCCAGGCTAAGGAATGTAGGTGGCCTCTAAAAGCTGAAAAAGAGATTTTTCCCTGAAGTCTTCAGAAGAAATGTATAACCCTACCAGCTCTTTGATTTTCAACTTCTGATGTCCAGAAGTGTAAGATAATAAATGTGTGTTGTTTGAAGCCACCATGTTGGTGGTAATTTGTTACAAACTAATGTAGACGATTTTTGATAATGGATTCAATTTTTAAAAATAGATACAGAGCTCTTCAGATTTTCTGTTTCTTCTTGTGTCTGTTTTGGTAAGTTAAATTTTTTTAGGAATTTTTTATACTATCAAGGTCACACACTTTTTGACCTAATGTCATTCATAATATTGTTATATTGCCTTTTCCTTTTTAATACCTGTAGGATCTGTAATAATGGCCCCTCTTTTCATTCTTGCCATTTGTGATTTGTGCTTTCTCTCTCTTTTTTCTTCTCTCTCTTTTTCTCTTGATCAATTTTGTTGATCTTTACAAAGAACCAGCTTTTAGCTTTGTCAGTTTTCTCCGTTGTCTCTCTGCTTTGTATTTCATTGATGTCTTCTCTTATCTTTATTATTTCCTTTCCTTTGCTTACCTTGGGCTTATTTATCTCTTCCTTTTTTAGCTTTGTATAGTGGAATCTGAGGTTATTGATTTTAGATCTTTCTTATTTTCAAATATAAGTATTTAAAAGTATGTTTTTCTTTAAGCAATACTTTAGCTACATCCTACATACTTTGGTATGTTCTTATTATCATTCAGGATTTCAATACCTTTAAATTTATTGAGATTTGCTTTATAAACCAGCATCTGACCTATCTTGATGGGTGAACCATGTGTACTTCAAAAGCATCTTTATTTCATAATATCCAAACAGTTTCTATAAATATCAAGTCATATGTTGAGATGGTTATTATTGTTTTTCAAATCCTTTATATATTTACTGACTTTTTAATCTAGTTGTTCTATCAATTGATGAGAGAGGGAGAGTTGAATACTCCACTATGACTGTAAAGTTATTTGTTTCTCCCTTTAGTACTTTTCATCTTTGCTCATGCATTTGTGAAGTTCTACTAAAATTTGCTGTGACTTCCTGATGAATTGTCTTTTTCCTTATTAAAAAATGTGCTTTTTTATCTCAAAGATTATACTTTATCTCAAAGTTTATTTTATTTAATATTAATACAGCCACTTTGACTTTATTATGCTTATTACTTGCATGGTATAACTTTAAAAAAAAATTTTTTTTGAGACAGAGTCTTGCTCTGTCGCCCAGGCTGGAGTGCAATGGCGTGACTTTTGCTCACTGCAACCTCTGCCTCCTGGGTTCAAGTGATTATCCTGCCTCAGCCTCCCAAGTAGCTGGGATTACAGATGTGTGCCACTATACCCGGCTAATTTTTGTATTTTTAGTAGAGACAGGGTTTCTTCATGTTGTCAAGGCTGGTCTCAAACTCCTGACCTCAAGTGGTCCACCCACCTTGGCCTCCTAAAGTGCTAGGATTACAGGCGTGAGTCACTGTGCCCAGTCGCATCGTATAACTTTCCATCCAGTTACTTTCAACCTGTATTTTTACATTTAAAGTGCATCTCTTTTGGCATCTGATTCAGTCTTTTATTCAGATAACCACTTCCTTTCAATTAGAATATTCATGTTGTTAGTATTAAATGTAATTATTGATATGGTTGGGTTTAGGTCTACCATGTTATAATGTTTTATCAATTTGTCCCCTGTAGTCATTATTCTTCCATTTCCCCTTTCCTATCTTCTTTTGACTATTTGAATTTTTCTTTTTTTAAATTATTTCATATTGCAGTTAAAATTTTTTCTTTTGAGTTATTTTTATATTGCTTATTTTTCTGCTGAGACATAAGTTTTTCATTCATTTTCAATGTATTTTTCTTCACCTCATTGAGCAAAATTACAGTAGTTCTTGTAAACTCCTTGTCTGTTAATTCCAACATATGGGTCATTAGAGGTTGGCATTTATTGGTAATGGGTCACATTTTATTGGTTCTTTGTATGTCAAGTAATTTTGAGTTATACCCTAGGCGTTGTAAATACATGCTGTGTTGCCACTGGGCTTTAGCCCTTTTCAGTGTTTGACCATTTTGTTTTAGCAGCAGTTAAGCTGGTTAGACTCACATTGTAAGCTCTGCCTTACCATCTGTGTAAGCTGTTGAATTTTTAGTTCAATTATTTAAATCTTTGCAGCAGTGCCGTTGAGACTGTCCTATGAATGCATAGTTCTGGGTCAGCCTGAGATGTGTGTGGTGGGCATATGCAGAATTAGGAGACCCCTCATCTGTCTCCCTTCTGAGCTCTCCCCTTCACTCTCCAGTGACAGCTGTGACTGCCTGGGCTAATTTCCCTGGTTCCTCCAGCCAGAAAGATGGTGGGGTTTCTCTTAGCATCGTTGTCACTTGTCCCTTGCCACATTGTTCTGAGACTACATCCCACTCCAGAGGCAAAGTCATAAACAATGAAGAACTCACTTCCAGACCATCACCACACCAAGGTTCTGACTCCCTTCAACAACTTTCCTGCTCTTGTTTACTTTTCAGAATCCTTGGGTAGTTTTAATTTTTGTCCAAAGTTCACACTTGTTATCAGTGGAAGAGTTGGTCTATAGAGGAATCCATCCATTGTACCGAAGCCAACACCCTAGGCAAAGGGTTGGCAGTGCTGGCTGACATCTTGCTGCTTGTGATGAAAGTGAGGGACAGAGACAAGCCAAAGAAGGAATGTCAAGAAATCATTCCTGGATTTGAAAATTGTTGGATTTGAAAATCAAACTGTTTCTTATTCCTAACTTCTTCAAAATCCCCAGATTAAGAAAAGGCTTCACAGCAAAGATCAAATTCACACTGAAATTATAAGAGCCTTTGTTAAGCTCTCCGAAAGACCTAAATTGGTGCCACAGTGTACTGTTTAGCCAACAAAAGTCCCTCTAAGGACCTTAAGTGCATGCCTCACAGGTCCTCTCCATGAAATAAAAGGCTCTTCATAAATCTTAAGAGCAATTTCCCACAGCATTCTCACAGGAAGCCCAAAGTAGAGAAGAGTTTATCTTGAAGAGGTGTGTGGCTCAAGCTCTTGTCTAGCAGAATGGATTATAAATTGATGCCTTAAAAACCACAAAGTTGTTTTTTTTTAAGAAGTGTATGAGCTTGGACTAAGAGAGACACAGACAGCACAAAATGCAAAAAGATCTTTGGATCCCCCAAACTTCTACGTCAGGAAGCAGGCTGAGAAACGACTCAATTGCAAACACAGGCTACGTTTTAGGGAAAAGGGAGGCTGATTCAGAGGGTGGAGCAAGGGCCTGGAGGACAGAGCCAAAAGCCACAGCGATTCACTCTCAGGTAGTAGGACTGAGCCCCAAACAGGGAACTGGTAACTCATGCCCAGCTGGATTTCAGAATTGCTATGGACCAATTACTTCTGTATGCTTGTCATATTTATACATTCTGAATTGGAGTGTCTATAGTGGCTCTCCTCCGCCTGGCTTACCACTGTATTTGGGTGAGATGGGCAAGAAACCACAACTGAAGACCATCATTCACCTGGAGCTGATGGAGAGGATACTTTCCTGGACTTTGAGCCTGATGCTGTGATGGGATGAGAGATTGGGGAAGTACAATGTAGATAAAAGGAAAAGTCTATTTTGCATGCAGTAAGAATGTAAATGATGGAGTCCAGAGGAGAGCCTGTATTGTATTTTCCAAAAATGACCAGAACAATATATCCAGGCCCATGTGCTCTTCCAGAACTCTGCCACTCCCCATCAAAAGGCGGGGTCTATTTCCTCTCTCTATGAACCTGGGCAGGATTTTGTGACTGTCTTGAATAGACTATGGTAGAAGTGGAGCTATGACTTTCAAGTCATCAAAAATGATGCAGCTTCCATCTCAATCTGTCTCCCTCGCCCACTCTCACTCCCCACGCCCACCTCTTAATTCTCACCCTTCAAATCTAGCCACCATATTGTGAGGAAGCCCAAGTCCCATGAAGGGGCCACATGTAGGTGTTCTAACCAACAGCCCCAGCTGAGGTCTCAGCCAAGAGCCAGTGTCAACTGCCAGGCATGAGAGGGAGCCTCCCCTGGTGTGCTCCCAATTCCTGAGCCACAGAATCTGTGAGCATAACAAAGGGTAGTTTATGCTACTAAGTTTGGGGTCTTTTGTTATGCAACCAGAGTAACTGGAACAATGGATTTGCAGCAGATTGCCAGAGTCCCAGAGGTGCACACACCTCCCAGGTCACACTTCCCACATTGGAAAAGGGAACGGGTCCTCAGGATAAGGAGCCTGGATATAGCCACAGGAGAAGGCTGATTCCTGCCCAGAGTGGAAGATGGAAGCCTTGCCCTGAGCCAGCCCAGCCCCCCCCAGGCCATCCAAAGGGAGTGACTGTTTTCAGGGGAACAAACCTCACCCACTGTTCTTCTCCCCTGTAGCAACTGGAGTCTGGAAGTACAGGGAAGGAGAAAAGCCCAGTGCATTTCTGAAAAGGGGAAGGAGCATGGCCCTGCAGCTTTCTCTAGATGCTGGTTCTTTAGCACAGATGGAAAAACATCTCATCAAATCAAAATGCAAGCCTTGGCTCCATTCTATGGTGTCTTCTTCCATTCTCTTCACCCCTGTTTCGTTATTTCAGCGTTGTCTGAACCCTTGTTGTTCCCAGTGTGGTTCTCCAACCAGCAACAGCGGCATTGCCTGTGGAGATGGTTTGAGAGGCAGGATCTGAGGCTAGCTCCAAGTCTGCAGAGTATGAATCTGCAGGATTCCCGGGCACAGAGCTTGAGAAAGGCAGCTCTATGAGTCCAGCTGGCTGGGAGAGCAGAGGGACGCTCAGCCCAGGGGAGGCCAGAGCATGAATAACCCGCACAGCTGATAGGAACAGCACCAGCTCCACATCCACGGGAGGCTGGGGACCATCTGCAGACACTGATGCTGAGGGGCAGCATCTGGCCCAGGGATGGCAGAGAAGGGTCTGTCTCGTGCAAACCTGGTTGCTGGGTGTTGGCCAGGGTTGCTGGGCTGAGGATGATTTGGGAGGGAGAGTCTAGACGCTGGAGGAAAGAACTCTGTCATCAATTAGCTGTGTCTGCCGGCGCATGAGAGGGGAGTGGCGCCTCGTGGGTGTTATTTGCTCTCCTTGCCTAGAATGTGCAGAATTACTTTTGTGCCATTTAAACTTTCTTTCCTCTCCTCCTTCCTGCTGGAAGATTTTCCAAGAGACGTTGCCATTCGTGAGCCCATCACTGCACGTGCCAGTCACCCATCAGCCTTCCCTGGGTTCATGTGGACAGGACGAATGTGGGACCTGTGGTGTCTGGCCTGGACCTGGCCCCAGACATCCATGGCCACACCAGTTGCTCAAGAGCCAAAGAATCTTCCAAGCCAGCAGTGTGGGGCCCCAGCCCGTGCGATTCGTTGCTGTGCTCACTCCTGACAGCATGATCTCCGCAGCCTCTGCTGCGTGGTCCGGCAGCGAGGTGCCCAGGTCTCAATATGTCTGGTTCTGGTTATTATCTGAAAAGCAAAACAGCTGTGTGTCTTGGATCTGGGGACACTGCACAATTCCTTTTATCACCAAATGCCTGCTTTCCCATGGGACATCCCAGTCCCTCAGAAGGGGCCGCTGAATGGCTTGGCAAAACCCCTTAGCTCAGACCTTCTCCCCTGTCCGCAAGCTGGGCAAGGAAAGCTGTTCCCATTTACAGATGAGCAAATTGAGGTTCCGAGAGGTGAGGGGAGCTGCAAATCACACGAGCACTCAGAGCCAAAGCTGGGATGGACGAGTAGGGGCAGCCATAGCCCTGTGTCCTGCACATGGGCTGAGCGCCCCATGGGGCACCTCTCTGAGTTCACCCGTACTGAATGCCAGCCGGTGGGGCTGGGCGCAGGCACCATGGCTGGTGGGAAACCTCCCCAGTTCCTTCTAAGGAGCATGCTGGACCCACACCCTCCCACAGAAGCTTTTCTGGAAAGAAGCCTGATGACCTCAGCACATTTTTTCCAAACACACCCTTCCTCCCTCTCCCAAAATCTCAGTGTCTTTGGACCATTTCCCTGAGGATTGGCTAAGGCAGGGCTGAGGGCCCTCGCAGGGGACTCCCTCCTTGAGCGGCCCTGCAGCCCCCATCCCACCCCCAGCCACTGTCCTGGCCTGCTCAGCTGGGATCTTCAACAGAAAAACCACAAATAATTGAGCTGTTTAGGAGAACATCAGTCTGGGTTTCCATGGCAACAACCTCTGGAGCCAGCTGCCCTGACAGCTAACAGCCCAGGGCCAGGCCAGCCTGCCTCTAGTCGGGCAGAGGACATGGGTCCACGCTGGCTTCTGGGGTTCCAGGCTAGGAGCCTGGTCCTCCATGACAGAGGCCAGGCTGGGTACCAGGAGGGGAAGCCTTAGAGGGCTGAAGCCAGAAACCCCCAGAACAATCCCCCACCCCCAAATCATCACACACAGGCCAGTTGCTGGGGGCTGGCACAGCTCCGAGGCTTCGCTTCTTCCCTTCTGGCCTCAGCCTCGCCCTCCTGCAAGACCAGTCCCACTCCCCCCAGCAGGGCAGGTGGGGAAACAGACGCCCCGCAGGAATCTGTGTCTGTCCCCAGCACACAGCAGGCGCCTAGTTCCAGAGCCCATTCTGCAATTTGTCTCCGCCTGTGGCTGTTCCCACTCCTGGAGTACAGACAACTCCAGGGGCCTGTGTCTGCCCAGCCTCTAAGGAGTAGAGAGTCTTCCGCCCCCGGGGAATCCTCAGGGTAGCAGAGGCTGCGCTGGTTCCCTGGGCTTTGTCTGCCATTTCTTGTTCTCTCCCCATGAAGAGCCTACTCTCCTTACCCATTTTGCTTATGAGAAAACAAAGGCACAGAGAGGGCAAGGAAGCCACCTGGAGTCACATAGCTCCTAAGCAGCAGGGCCCGGTGGACCCAGGACAGTTCATAACCTGTGCCATCTGGGAACATCATCGCTCCCACCACACTTGGGGTTGCCAGGCTGCCCACAGGCCCCCACCCAGCATAGAACTGACCTTTGAGGGACACAGCCTCTCGGAGACTCTGGAGCTGCTCAGCAGACAACTGCCTGGTGCCCCACAGGGCTCATGCCCTGTACCTGGCACCCCACCCGGGGGGTACAGAGAGAAATAAGAGTGGGCTGCTGCCAACCTGGACCTTGACGTTGGGTGGAAAGGAGAGTTTTGTGGACCAACTGCCACAAAGCCATGAAACAACATCATAGGTGTGGCTCTACATGGTAGCAAGTCTCACCAGGAAAGATTTCCAAAAGAGGGAGGACTGGGGAGAGGGCAGTGTGAAGTCCTCCACGTGCTGGGACCAGGAGCCCGCAGACCACCGGGAGGCCCAGTCAGGGGCCGTAGGAGATGCAGCTCTGCTGGAACCACTGCTGAGTGGGTGATGGGTGGGGCCAGGGCAGCGACGTATGCAAAGAGAGAGGAGCCAAAAGCTCTGAAACTAAAGAGCATCTAGAGAAAAGAAGCCTGCCTTTTATTTGTAAATTTGTGACTTTACGTCCCTACTTTGTCACAAAAAGAGGATTCTAGGAGGCTTACAAAATTACAAAAATGCACACAATACAATGTGATTTTTAGTAGGTGAGGAAAACATAAGATGAAGCAGAAGTCAAAATATATGCCTTAAGTCCTCAATGTATACTGTGCGATGGAGTAGTAAAATTAACTCTGAGTTCCCCAGCAGGCAATGTGAAAAGGAAAACACACCTGCCATTCAATTTACAAGGAGCATGGGATAAAACTAATGAGCTGCTGGGAGACACTGGGCTACAGCTACTTCTGAAAAAAAAAAGAGGAACTTGTTATCAAGATCATGTTGACAGTGTCAGCATGACTAGCAACTGGACAGTGTCCCAGCACACACACAGGGATGCCTCTGGCCCATTTTAATCATAGCATCCCTGGGGGCAAGAGGTTGGCTCAGGCCCCCTGCAAGGGATAAGCTGAGGTAGAGGGGCCTGCAGCTGTCTGGTGGCTGGGCCTGAAGATGCTTGAACACAGCTTAGAGGGTGGGGCATATTGGAATCCAAACCTTGCAACTCCCATGGGGATGGGGACTTTGCAGAATCCCACAAGATTCTGCCAAGTCCCCATCCCCTGCCCCTGCCCTCCTTCCAGTTGGAACTAAGTTACAGAAGCACCCACTTGGAGCCTGGTGCTCAAACTTGGCTGCAAGCTGCAATCACCTGGGAGTTTACAAAGTTACTGGGCGCTGGGTTCCACCCCCAGTTCTGATCTAATCTGTCCGGGGTGCGGTCTGGGCATGAAAAGTTTTTCAGGCTCTCCAGGTGATTCTCGTGTGCAGCCAAGTTAGAGAACACTGGCTCCCGGGGAGGTGGATTACCTGGCCTCCCGGCAAAGCGCAGGACTCGCTGTTTGGCAAGCTTCCAGCAGCAGGGAGTTCGGATGGCTCTGTGGGGAGCCTCACCCCAAGGCGACAACTGGGTGGAGGGTGCCCCAGCAAGCCGTGGGGCTGAAGGGAAGCCACGCACCTCCCAGCAGGGGTTCACCATCAGCCATGGGGGTCCCCCAAAAATAATGTGGGTGGGCTCTGCTTCTAGGTGCCAGTTATATCAGTGATTTTATTCCTTAGATGAGCTTTTCCCCAAGACTGTGTTCCGCACGGCGCTCATTTCATGATGGTGGGAGTCAGTGACACACCAGAAGATATTCCATGCAAAGAGGCTGTGGAGCCTGTGGTACCCAAGGTTAAGCAGATATTTTTCACTGCCAAAGATGCTGACTCAGCTCTAGTGCCCGGTTCCCCGGACTCTGGGCCATGAAACCCTATTTTCCAGATCTAGTGTTTTTCAGGAGCTGGTTTCATGGCGCAGTGTTCTACAGCCCATTCATTGAGAAAGGCTGCTGTAATAATTTCAACCAAACCTGATTATTTTTTTTAAAAATCGTTAATTAAGGAGCTCTAGGGGCCAAAAGAAGGAGAACAACAAGCTTTGAATGCGGAGGCTTCCTGGAGAACCCTCGGAGATAAAGCAGTTGAAACTTGTACCCGCAGGTAACCCAACGAGTCAAATCAGACGTGTTAGCGCTGCACTGGCTAAATGTCGAAAGAGGTTTACTAAAAATGACAATTCACATTTTGGAACAATTGAATCTATGCCATTCTTTCTGGCAGTAGTCCAATCCTAGGTCCAATCACCTGTTTAAGGAGATTTTCAGCTGGTGACAAAATAATTCCATTATTAAGAGCTAATATGTTTAACATAAGGCAAAAATACTTTAAATCAACAGAAAAGGACAAGGGACAAGAAGAAAAACTAAGAAACACAGGCAGCCAACAGAGGCCTGGTGAGCAGGCTGGGTTATGCCACAGTAAAAAGCATCTCCCCCAAAGCTGAGTGACTTAAAACCACGATGTCTGTTTCTTGCTCACACTCCATGGCAGGCGAGAGTCCCAGGCCTTTCTTCCCATCAGTCTAGAGCAGAGGTTTTTGGAGGCTCAATCTCAGCCCGGGCTCTAAGACCGCAGGAGGACCAGGGACAGTGGAAGGAGTGAACATTAACTGGTTCTTTTTTTTTTTTTTTTCTCTTTGTTTTTTTTGAAACGGAGTCTCGCTCTGTCGCCCAGGCTGGAGTGCAGTGGTGCGATCTCGGCTCACTGCAAGCTCCGCCTCCCGGGTTCCCGCCATTCTCCTGCCTCAGCCTCCTGAGCAGCTGGGACTACAGGCGCCGCCACCACGCCCGGCTAGTTTTTTGTATTTTTAGTAGAGACGGGGTTTCACCGTGTCAGCCAGGATGGTCTCGATCTCCTGACCTCGTGATCCGCCCGTCTCGGCCTCCCAAAGTGCGGGGATTACAGGCGTGAGCCACCGCGCCCGGCTCATTGACTGGTTCTTAAAGTTCCTTCCAGAAGCAACACACACTGCTTTCACTCCCACCTCCTTGGCCAAAAAAGTCCTGTGGCCACACCCGTCCTCAGAACTGGTGGGGAGTGCAATCTTACCTGAGCCCTGGAGGAGAAACCAAATTCAATGGGAACAAAGACGGCCACCTGGAGAAAAAGTGCTCCACCTCATTGCCAAAGAAATGCACATCAGAACAACCAGGAGACACTGGGCAATTGTTTGCCAAAGTTGACAAAAGCAAAAGCAAAAGTGAATGAAACCTTGCCTTTAGGCAGTTTATCTTTTTGGCCTTTTGGTGGAGAGAAGGGAAGAGAGAGGGCTGGGGACCTGGGGAGGAGTGGGGACGTTCAGCTCAGTGCCAGGGAAAGTGATGTCAGGCACAGGTTAGGGAAGGGCAGGCCAGAATACCTCTCTGATTCTGCTGGAAGGTGACTCATGCACCGTGGTTCTCATTCAGATTAGGACGCGAGTGCCTTAGAAGCACCCTTTGCCTTGCGGGTGCCTGTAGCTAATCCTCACGCAGAAAGAAAGGCTGAGGGAAGGTCAGGACAAACAGCATACCCTCATCGTCCCCCTGGTGTTCTCCGGGACAGGACGATAGGACAATAGTCAATAACAGGAGACCAAGAAGCAAAGACCACCTATCCCACGAAAGAAACTTACAACGTATGAATAAGGAAACTGGCCATTGCAGGGATTATCCAGCCCAGGAGTCGAGGTGTCTAGGAAGCCAGGAGACTAAGTGAGTGGGCAGTGCGGTGGGGTTAGGGAGTGGGGCTGTAGTTTATGAAAATGAGCTTCTGATCAGAGGGGCCTTATCTAGAGAGTCAGAAAGGCGGATCAGGGTCAGAGCTGCCCTTCAGGGAGGCCCCAAGGTGTCTCAAAGGCTGGGCCCTGGAGCCCAGGTAGGCACATTGCCAGGACCCAGGTGGAGAGACACCGGGATGGACACATTTCAGGGGAGCTGCTCTCAGCTTCTAGACCTGGAGAAAGCCGTCAGCCCTGACCTCACCACCCAGATTCTTACTCTGGCCTGGTGCTAGAACATTGACCCAAACACAGACAGAAGAGAGGAGAGAGGGCACTGGGAAGAAGCAGCTAGAGGTGCGAGGGATGGGGGGATGGTGCTGCCAAGAAAATGAGGTGTTTCTGGAAGGTGGTGGCCTTCACATCAGAGCCAGAAGAGCCAAGTACAAATTAGGCAAAAGGCCCAACTGGAGGGTCCTCCACAAGAGAGGGCTCCGGGAGGAACCCGGACAAAGGGCACAGAATTCCTCACAGCAAGAGCAGTTTTACGGATTTACTAATAGGTCATATTCGACAAGCATTGGCCCACACCGGCCACAGGCCATGCATTGAGCTAGGTACTGGGGAAGTGGCTTGTCCACTCATTCGTTCATTTATTCATTCGTTCCATGGGTTTCCCGTGCATCCCTGTGGGCCAGGCACTGTGGTAGGTGCTTGGAAAGAGGCGGCGAACTGAGTAGATATGATGTCTGCACGCAGGCTCC
Source organism: Macaca fascicularis (assembly GCF_037993035.2). Classification (NCBI taxonomy): domain Eukaryota; kingdom Metazoa; phylum Chordata; class Mammalia; order Primates; family Cercopithecidae; genus Macaca; species Macaca fascicularis. The sequence continues at coordinate 5,192,261 of NC_088388.1, read as the reverse complement.
ATTCTCATAGAGGAGACGGACAGGAAGCGCATAAATCCATAATAAGACAGAAAAATGGGGTACAAGGTGACAGGGCGATCAGGGAGTCATAGCCGTTAGTGTTTCCTCAGCACAAACTCAGCACCTTGAATGTGTCAATGCCATTTTCATCCTCACTGCAGGAGAAAGTTCTGTTATTTCCCCCATTCCACAGATGAGGAAGCTAAGTCACAGAAAGCCAAAGTGACCTGCGCAGGGTCCCACAGCTCATAAAGGGTAGCCTGGGAAGTTGAAGCCAGGCAGGCCAGCTGCAGAAAACGTGCAGGAACCTCAGGGCAAGGTGGTTTTATTGGAACTGAGGCCTCAAGCAGGGCAAGGCGGCCTCCTGAGACGCTCTGGGCAGCCAGGGCCTGCTGAGGTGGGAGCAAGCGTGGTGGAGTGGCTGGAGCCTGGTGGGGAAGGGAAGGAGGGAGACGGCCTTGGCAGGAGCAGCCATGAAAAGCAGGTTGATTTTATTCTACTTGAAACGGGATGCCATTGACACCACCTCGCTCTAGTGGAAGCAGACATGGGGCGGCCGGAGCCAGGCGTTCCGGGGTCGAGGCCACGGTGTATTTTAAATGGTCGGAGACAGGTGTACGGCGCAGGTTTCTGGGCCCACTTCCAGAGATTCTATCTCTGCAGGTCTGGGCAGGGGCTCCGGGGCCGCCTTTGAAACTCTCTCCAGTGCACACACACCCACTGCGAGCCCCTGGACACACTCCTACCCCCAGGAAACCGAAACTCCCTGTGGACACCAGGGCCCTCCTCCCGGAGGAAGAACAGTTGAGCTGCTCCCTGATGGAAGAAAGACAGTTCCAGAACACGTGATGATGACGACAAGAATTTCAAGCCAGGGAAAAGAGGTGAAGGAAGGCCTGGGAGCCCGGAAGTGGAAATTGCAGACTAGGGCTGAGCTGGAGGGGACTTTGGGGTGACTGGATCACAGAGGGCAGAAAGGGATGAAACAAGCCTGGGTCATAAGTTGGGGCTCCTTCAAAGCAGCCACAGACCCAGGGGGAGAGGCTGTGGGCACAGCTAAGACCCTCGTTTGGTTGGTGAACTCTGACCCTCCTGGGGCACTCCTGGTAATCACAGCAGCGATATTTCATTTTTGGGGTGGGCCAGGCCGCGCACTACACACATTCCTAGCAGTGATTGTATTTGATCTGTTTGGGTTTGTCTGAGACAAGGTCTTGCTCTGTCATCCAGGTTGGAGTGCAGTGGTGCAGTCACCACTCTCTGAATCTCAACCTCCCAAGCCCAAGCCATCTTCTAGCCTCAGCCTTCCAAGTGACTGGGACCCCAGGTGTGTGCCACCATGCCCAACTCATTTCTTTATTTTTTTGTAGAGATGAGGTTTCACTATGTTCTCCAGGCTGGTCTCAAATTCCTGGGCTCAAGTGATCCTCCTGCCTCAGCCTCCCAAAGTGCTGGGATTATGGGTGTGAGCCACCGTGCCCGGCCACATTTGATCCTTTTAACAGCTCTATGGGCAGATACAATGATCACCTCCACTCTATAGGTGGAATAACTGGGCTCCAGTCAGACCACATGGGCCATGACTGGCAGAGGCTAGGTCTCTTTGGGGATCAAGCCTTCAGATAATAAAAATAGCCGTACGGACAGTAACACAAACCCACCTCACTTATCCAAATTCTGAAATCCAAAAACTCTGAATCCCAGAACTTTCTCATAACTCACTTGGCATCAAAACCTGACCTGGAATTTTGGCAGCAGAAAAAGTTTCACTGGAACAAATCTTCATTTGTGTTCTTTAGGGTGAACATCCGTCTGTTTCGTGGATTCGAATACAGGACACTAGCCCAGCTGCACTGGAGGGCAATAATAGATGAAATTCTCACCCAATTCCCTTTCTAAAATCCACAGAAAAGGCCCAGTCTTTTGGCAGAAGGGTGGTCTTTGGCCCTTCTGCAAAGATCCTGCTGTCATTTGGAGGGAGGTCAGGAGTCCTCATTTCTAGTTCCCGTCCTGCCACTCCCCCTGGTTTCTCTCTGTGGCCGAATGGGAGTGGCTTCTGGGTGAGGCTTCCGGGCAGGTGAGTAAGAAGCTCTCTGCATGAAGTTCCCTGCAGGAAGGGAAGCTGTCGGCCACCCTGTTTCTGGGACTGATAGCCCTTGAGGAAGGGTTGGTCTTTTTACCCTGTGAGAAGGAGATTTGGGTCCCGGAGACCTGGGTCCTCGTGGTGGCCTGCTCCACCACCAAACTCCGTTCTCTAGGTGGAATAATTGGGGCTCAGCTTGGCCTCATTCTTCTCTTTGCAAAGCATGAGGACTGGGAGCGGAGATCAGCAGGCCCCTTGGCTGGGGCTGCCTGGGACGCGCTAAGCCGGACACAAGGGATTTTCTCAGACCCAGCCCCCCAAACCCCCCAGGCCCCCAGGTCCTAGGACGAGCTCTGCGCACCCCGCGCTCTCACTGATGGGTGGGCAGACCCGGCGTCCTCACTTTCCATGACTATTCCTGCTTTTCGGGGTGGAGAGCAGGGGCCTTCCCGGAGCCTGGATTCCCACGGGTGGGGGCCTGGGGGAGGCCGTGGTAGGTGCTGAGCAGGCCCAGGGAGGCCGCGCACCCCCGGCCCCCGCGCCGCCCGCCGTCCAGGCGGCCCGGAGCCGGCTGCGGGCAGCGAGGGCCGCGGGGCCCCGCGCTCAGTGTCTGCCCCACTCACACCCCAGGCTAGGGAGGGATTTCCATGGGGCTTACGGTGATTTATAATGGGAAACCTCCGCTTTCCTCACACATTGTTCTCCCTGACAGAGGAAAGAAAGACGGCACTAAATCTCCTCTCATCATAGTAATGATGAAGCCCGCGGCGTCCCGGCCCCATCCCAATGCCCTCGACGACAACAAAGTGCTCTATTGTGATCTATTACATTTTTCTCAAAAAACCTTCAGCCGCGCACAAGGCCAGCGCCATATCCTGCACTGGCCCTCCCTCATTGTCCTCGCCGAGGGAAACGGAATGTGTCAGTCTGAGTAATGCGCCTTCAATGCTTCTCAGGAACCGCTGGCTCGGCCGGGATAAAGCCTCCCCCACGCTTTCTCAGGCCCCGGCCCGGGATGAAAGCTGCCCGCGCCACCTGGTCCACGGGCCGGGGCCAGTTCTGCCGGCAGGGCTGGTGGCCGGCCCCTTCCCTGCTCCCACCCCCCATGGTGGGCCCAGGGGGTGAGAATGGGGCCAGGGGGGACTAGGAGAGGGGAAGCGGGGGGTTACAGGGGCAACAGGGAGCCGGCCTTCAGGAACTGGAGGGGAAACTGAGGGACTCAAGAGTTGGGAGGAAGCGGGTATCGGGGCATGAGCCTGGCCACAGTCCTGGGGCGACCCTGCCTTGCTCTGCCCTACCCTACCCAGTCCCAGCCCCTGCCCTGCAGGTGACCAAGAGGCAGCAACTTCCACCAGAGTCTGAATTACAAAGCCCTAAACACACCCTTCCCATGGCTTCCACGTGCATGGTTATCAAAATCAAACCCAGCTACCTACATGGGGTGATTTATTCATTCACTCACATGCATTCATTCCCACTCTGACGGGTGCTTCAATGAGTGGGGAATGGGCAGGTGCAGGTGGGGGGTGGAGATGAAGGTGGCTCTGCCTGCAGCTTGGGTCCCACCCGACGCCATGATCCCCAGCAGGACCTGCTGCATCCGCTGCAAGACCCGGTGCCAAGTGAGAATGCAGACCCCTGCGTTTCCCAAAACTGCTGCAGGCTGTTCAGCGGGGACAGCACAGCATTGAACCAAACGCTGACACCAGCTGAGGCTGGCCTTGTGTGACGGCGCGATCGCCAGCCGGCTGGTGACACCGGCCCTGCTCTTTGTAACTCTTCATTCGCTCAGTGTGCTAGGGCTCGGCCCATGCAAGGGTGCTGACTCCAGGGCCGAGGGGAGTCATCAGCCTGTGACTGAGTCTGGCCTCCCTCTCGCTGGCCAGGTGAGGCTGAGCCTACACACAGTTGACAACTCTGGAAAATCGGGTTCAACCAGACAAACTCAAAGCCCCCCACATCCTAGCTCCACACTCTAGCTCCGCACACAATGCAGTGTCCACCCCATGACTGTTGTGGACCCCTGCTCTGCAATCACTCACCAGTGATTGAGGGTTTGCAGCGGTAAGATCCTTGAATTTCACTTCATCCAACTGCTTTATTGATTAGATGGGGAAACTGAGTCCTAGAGTCCATCTCCAGCCCCCGCCTGGCCGCCTGCCTGCCCTCATGAGCCTCCCCTCCCAGGAGCTGCAGGCTGTGAGAGGCAGGCCCCAGTCTCCCCTCCAGCTGATTCTCAGCAGCTGGACCAGAGCAGAGCTGACCCAGGAGCAAGCCTGGGCCACAGAGTTGCACGTGGTCCCCAGACCTCTGTGGTCATCATTCACTGTGCCCAGAGGAAGAACAAGGCCAGTCTTCCAGATAGCTGGGCCCTGGAAGGACCCAAGAAGAGGAGCCTGTCTCCAAGGGCCTGCCGTACTCCAGCGTCCTTTTCCTGGGGAACCCAAGACTCCACGTCAGGGCCTCTTGACCAGTATGGAGCCTCTGCCTCGGCACCAGGACACAACATTCTCACAGGCCTTCATGCCTGCCCCCATAGGCCTGGGTATAGACAAACCAGCAAGATGGGCTCTGAGGCTGTGTGCCAGCTGGAGATGCAAGGTGAGAGGGCAGAGGCACTGTGGCAGGTAGGCACTCACCCCAAGCTGGTACCTTCTCGTGGAAGAATTGAGGGAGAAGACTGAGAACAAACACCCTACCCAGCCATGACTTTTGCAAAGAGACTCTGCAGCATCTCCCATGGAGAAGTGGGTTATGTCTCCCCACCCTGAACCTGGACTTGTTGTATGACTCACTTTGACCAACAGAATATGGTGGAAGTGGCAGAGTGCTGATTCTAGCCCAGGCCTCCAGGGACCTTGCATGGTGCCCTGTGGTCTCTCATACCTCCACATAGCCCTGGCAGCCTGCAAGAGAATGACAAATTTGTGGAGGCAAGCCAAGCTGGTCCAGATGTTCCAGTCAAAGCTCAGAGATGAGAGAGAACCCAGGCAATAACAGTGAAGCTGCCTACCTGACTTGCCACTGATGCTGGACACACCAGTGAGCCCAGCCCAATGCAGAAAACCGCCAAGCTGAGCCCAGCCTCACCTGCCAAGCTAAAGATTCAGGCATTGTTTTAAGCCCTTTTTTTGGGGGGATGGTTTGTAATGCAGAAATTAATTGCATCTACAGTGCCAGGCAGCTAAAAAGGCCACTGTTCACACAGTTGCTGTCTTTCTTTCTTTTCTCCAGTATCAATTCTTTCCCTACCCTAGAAGCTCAGCTCAAGTACCCACTGCCCTGGAGTCTGTCCTGACCATGTCAGCCTGTAGTGCAGAGGCATCGAAGTGTAGCAGAAAGAGCTCTGCAAAAGGGAGTGGAAAGCCCCACTTCACAGCATCATTCACTCATTCCCTGAGATTTGTGCAGAGGAGACCCAGAAAGCAGGGCAGGGAGCTGGCCTTCACATAGCTGGCAGTCCAATGGCAGACAGGCTAGGAGACAGACGAGGACCACATGGCCTCTTCCCTGCTCTAACCAGGTGAGTCCATGGGAATGCAAAAGCTGCCCCAGGAAAACATGGTACCCAGACCTGAGCCCACGTCCATGGCTACCTCACTGGCCCACCTCTGACAATTCCCTCTATCCTGTGGACTCTGGCCCCACTAGATTGGAAGGGCCAGGAAGGCAGACAAGGAGGCACTTACTCTACATCTCACAGTGCAGACAGGACCCAGGCTAGCCTGCCACCCTCAGAGGTACTTGGAAAACCTTTGCTCAGTTGGACTGGATGAGACTGTGTTGCATTGAATTAAATTAACTGAGTTGAATGGAAATGAACTAAATCAAATTAATAACACCCTTGTCTGGCAGTAACACAGTCTCATCTCCAACAATGTCTCCAGGGTGGGGACCATGTTTCACCCCCTCTGGTCTCCCCCTCCAGATAAGCAAAGGGCTGGGAAGTAGGCCAGGACTCGAGGCTGTTTGGCTGACACAGGTTGACCATATTTGTAAAGATTGCCTCTCCTCTGGATCCAAAAACTCCAGAATAGGAATTGTCTACCCATCTCCTTCATCTGTGTTTATGCCGTGATTTTTGGAGGGTGGGGGGCTCCTACCATGGGCCAGAAGCTTTGCTGGGTCTCGGGGATGGTAGGGTAAATTACTTTATTTAAGTGATCTTGTTTATGATTTATTATTATTTACTTTGCTTACCTTGCTGCCCCCAGGGCCTAGCAGAATTTGCCGAGCCCCAAAGCTCGTGATCCGGCAGGCGAGGTGAGCACAAATAAGCCTCAGAGGTGGGAGTGGAGGCAATGCTGCACAGGAGCTCTGTGGAAGGTGCTTTTGGGGGACACAAGGGGTGTTCTGCCCCAACGGTGGGGTCCAAGAAGGCTTCTTGGATGAGGGGACCCTGGGCAAAAATCACACACAGGATTTGGCAGGATGGGCACAGCAGGGTGGTGGTCCTGGAGGAGACAGAAGCCTGAACCCATGTGTCAGGATGGCACAGCCAGAGGTGGCCAGGGAGGGATAAGTCCAGGAGCCCTTCCTTCCCTCCTTGAGGAGTTCAGGGTTGTCCCCAAAGCAAGTGAGGAAACCTGCAGGATGGCGTGATGGATGGTGCCATGGTTCCCAGGCCTTCCTCACTCCTGGATCCACGCCCTCTGCTGTGTGACTTTGCTGTTCCTCACCTGGACATGCACACCTCCTTCCCCACAGAGGCTGGGCTCCAGCCAACGGGCCAGGGGCAGCAGTGACGGGAGCAGAGGTTTGAGTTGTCCTTGCACAGAGCCAACGCTGAGAGCAGTTGCCCAGCAGCTGCCGGCCCCAGGAAGCAGAAAGGCCTCACGCAAACCGAGAGCCTGAACCCAGCCCAGCCCCCTGGAAACAGACTCATCCCCTCCCGTTGCTTCCCAGGGTCACTTCCCAAATCAGATGCTGTCTCCGTCAGTTCAGACTGCCAAAACACCACCACAGACTGCGCAGTTTAAATAGCAAATGCTTATTTCTCACAGTTCTGGAGGCTGGAAGTCCACGGCCAAGTCACTGGCAGATTCAATGGCTGTTTGCCGGTGGCCATCTTCTTGTGGGGTCCTTGTGCGGCAGAGAGCAGAGAGAGAGCTGGTTCTCTGGGTCTCTTCTTATCAGGGCACTAATTTCATCACGGGGCCGCACCCTCAGGACTCAACTACGTTCCACAGGCCCCCTCTCCAAATGCCATCGCATTGGGAGTTGAGGCTTCAACATATGGATTTGGGGAGGATGCACACATTCCGTCTGTAGCAAGAATTCAGACTCAAACCCTCGCCTCAGGCTCTAATGCACCCAAACCCAGCAGCCACACACTGCACACCCTGGAGAGCGTGCAGGGGACTCCTGGGTGGGTAAGGACAGGTTTTGGGGCTCAGGAGCTAGTCCCTGGGTTTGTCTCGCCAACCTTCACCCACCCCTTGACCTAGAATGGGCCTCCTGACCCAGAACGTAGGGATCGGGGCCTGGGAAGGTTGAGGGAAGCATTAAATGAGGTGGCCGTTTGTCATCTGTCTGGCACCCCATAGACGCTTAAATGGTGCAACCAGGATGCCACGGCCCTAACCTGCAAACACGTTTCCGCGACTTCAGGCCGGAGGCAGCCCAAATGCTTCCCAGCTCCCCTTCCCTGGGGCCCTGCTGGCAGTCCCTGGAGCCAGCCCCTTGGCTCCTGCCTGGCCCCTCCCGGGCGGCCAGCCTGTCCCAGAGTCCCCACCCAGCCCTGGCGCCGGCAGGCAACAGACACTTGCTGGTGGGTGGTCGGGAGCGCGTGCCCAGGGAGAGCTGCCTCCACACCATTCACTGATCTAATCAATATCCTGCTCCTCCCGAGACCCCGATCACAGGCCCATCCAAGCAGGGGTCTGGCTGTGACCCCTTCTTCACCCCAAACTTCCCCCATGACCACCACCTCCCCCTTCCCTCTCCCCAGCCCGCCAGGGTGGGCCGCTGGGAGGAAGCCCATCTCTGACGTGGACCCTGCATACAGGGGGTCGTGGGCCTGTCAGATTGGGTCACCCGAATCAAGGGTGATGATAAAACCTGTCCCTCCAAATTAGGCCAGAGCCCCCAGAGCCCCGCTGATTATAGCCTGTGCACCGCGGACAAAGGGTCTCTTGAGGGTCATTCATATGGATTGAGGCCCATTGTTTTCTCAAATTAGGCCACAGGGAGCGCTTCTTGGGGAAGCACATAGCGGGTGGCACGGCTGAGGGTTCCTGGGTTCCCGCCCAGGGTCCTGCGAGGCCAGTCTGGCGGGCCGGCAAGGAAGAGGCCAGACCATTCCCAGGCTGAAGGCTGGGGCTCGGGGGTGAGGCCAGGGCCAGTGGGCTTCCCCAGCTCACCTGCAGAATATTCTGGAGAAATTAAAGGATCCCTCTGAGTGCTGCTGGGATTGAGTGAGAATTCTTAACTCACACAGAGGGTCTTGCTGTCTGCAAAGTGTTTTAGATTCTCAATACCTTTCAACCTCCAGCACCCTGGGAATTCCACTCCAATTCTCAGTGTGGGAAACTGAGGCTCCAAAAGGTCCAAAGGCTGTCTAGCTGGTTCACAAGCCTCCATGCGGGCGCCCCTCCTCCAGCTCGCGACATGCCACATCACCGTGGGATTCACTGCCCGCGTTCAAGAACAAGGCTGGCTCAGATACATCGTGTGCACACGTCACCATGACGACAGCCATGGGCTAAGCACATGGAGGCCTTAGATCCTACAGCAGGCTGCCCTTTCCTTTTCTCCTCTGACTTCAAGCCCAGTAGCCTGGGGCTTCGCTGGGTCCTGGACACTTGTTCACGTGCTCACCACACTTTACAGTTTATCATGTAACGTTGCTCCATTACTTCCTGCGAGCTTTGCAACAGATCGTTTTTTCAGGTGAGTTCAATGATGGCACAGTGTCGTCTCTATTCCAGGAGAGGGAAGGCTCCAGGAGCCAAGGGGTCCTCACAGGCTGTCACAACCTGGCTGCCTGTGGTGAAGAGCAGAGGTCAAGGTTGAAGGGATGAAGACCCCGACCGTGCCCTCACCTGGCTGAGGTGTGGTGGGGCAGAAGGTCTCGTAGCCAGCACCCTGTACCCTGCGGGGTGAAACTGGGCTCAGGAAAGGAATGGGCCCCAAGCCACCACAGCCCGAGGTAGGAGGGTTCCTGCCCAGGACTTTTTAAGGGGCAGGATGTGGGAACAGCAGGGCAGCTACGAGATTCGTGGAGCCCTGTGCAAAACGAAAATGCGAGACCCTCCTTCCAGGACGATCAGAGCATCCAACCACGTGCAGGGCCCTTCTGAGCCATGGCCCCTGTGGTGGGGATGGGGCAAGGAATGGTTCGTTTGATACCTGTCTGACAAGCACCTGTCTGCTTCATGCCAGGCACTGCCCTGGACAAAATGGGTGCGAGTCCTTTCTCCGTGGGTCCAGGAGGGGCTGCTGACAGATGAAAAACAAAATGACTGCAGATCATGCCACTGCTCCATAGAAAACAGACTGGGGGTGAGGTAGGATATTGCTGGGGGGCCCCTTAGTGGATAGGATGATCAGACAAATGGAGGCTCCCAGAGGACAAGGGACAGCCGTGTGGGGCAGTAAGACAGGAGAAGGGAACAGCCCAGTAAGGGAGCGGAGGCTGGAAAGTTGCTGCTGGGTCCTTGTCCTCCGTCCCGCTGGCTCCCTGCACAGGCACCAAGAGGCATCAGAGTCCCCACCCCTGGGTAGGCCCTACACCCCCGCCCCCACCCTCTGCTGAGCCCAAGCCTCTGCAAGTCCCTGGGGACCTGCCTCCCGCACCCTGACCGCCTGCTCCTGTCTTTCCTCACTCATGCCTCTGCTTGGGGCTGGGCTGGCGTCGTCCCTTCCCAGATGGATGTGTTTTAACATTCCACAAAGGAATATGTTTCCAAAAAATAGCAATTAGGCCAGGCAAGGGGGCTCATGCCTGTAATCCCAGCACTCTGGGATGCTGAGGTGAGGATCACCTGGGGTCAGGAGTTTGAAACCAGCCTGGACAACATGATGAAACCCTGTTTCTACCAAAAAATACAAAAATTAGCCGGGTGTGGTGGCGGGCACCTGTAATCTCAGCTACTCAGCAGGCTGAGGCAGGAGAATGGCTTTAACTCAGGAGATGACGCAGGAGAATCACTTGAACCCAGGAGGCGGAGGCTGCAGTGAGCTTGAGATCATGCCGCTGCATTCTAGCCTGGGTGACAAAGCGAGACTCCGTCTCAAAAAAAACAAAACAAAACAAAACAAAAAAAAAACAACAAAAAAATCAGTAATCAGATGGCAAGATATCCTAATACGTTTTCATATGAAAATATAAATTATAAAACAACACTGTGATGTGACTTAGGAAAAACAAGTGTTGGCCGGGTGCGGTGGCTCACGCCTGTAATCCCAGCACTTTGGGAGGCTGAAGCAGGTGCATAACTTGAGGTCAGGAGTTCAAGACCAGCCTGGCCAATGTGATAAAACCCTGTCTCTACTAAAAATACAAAAAATCAACGGGCATAATAGCGGGCACCTGCAATTCCAGCTACTCAGGAGGCTGAGGCAGGAGAATCCCTTGAACCTGGGAGGCGGAAGTTGCAGTGAGCCAAGATCACACCACTGCACTCCAGCCTGGGTGACAAAGTGAGACTCTGTCTCAAAAAAAAAAAAAAAAAAAAAAAGAGAGAGAGAGAGAGAGAGAAGAGAGAGAGAAAAGAAAAATCAAGTGGGTGGTATATGTGTAGAAGAACATAAAAAAGACCAGAAGGAACCACATCTAAGCGTGAGCATGTGAGCTCTGATGATCTCTGCCGAGGTTGCCTGTGGTGCCCTAACTGTTCTCTGCTTTTCCGATTGCTTTTGCAACCAACATGTATTATTCTTATGAGCAGAAAAATGCCCTGTTGTGCACATTTGGGATAAGAGAAGGGTGCTGCAGATGAGGAGAAGACAAAGGGGTGGAGTGGGCCAGCTTCTCTAGTGTGGCATCTTCTCCTCTCCTCCTTGCCTGGCTGCCCGGACCCTGAGGGTCACAGCCTCCAGCCACTTGGCTTGAACGCACGCAGCCTTACCTTCCCCAGAACGCGTACGCACCCTCCACTTCCCTCAGGACCTGCCACCTCCAAACCTCTACCCCTGCTGGGTCCTCCCCTGGGCCACCCTCTCCTGCCCAGCTCAGCAGGTGCACGTCTTCCTAGCCTGGGGGGCCTGCTCAGAAGGTAGCTCTTTCAGGAAGCCCCTGGCTGGAGAGACCCCACCTTCCCCGGGCTCTCCTGCTGCCTCCTCTGGCCTCTCTGGTGAGCTGCCCACTCTCTTCCTTGAGTCAGAGTTCAAGGTGTGGCTGTCTTGCCTGTGAGGGCAAAGTCTGCACCCGACTCCTCTCGCTGGCTGTCAGCTCCACAAGGTGGGCGGGTGCTCAGTAAACATTACTAAACTCATCAGCCCCCTTCGGGCAAACGGGACAGTGGGGCGAGGCCTGGCGTGGCTGGAAAAGCAGTCTGGATGCCCCAATTGCGGCTGGCTCAATGGCTTTATCTGACAGCCGTGGGCACCAAGACAAAGAGGCGTTTCCTGGCTGCCTTGGCCTCCTCTCTCCCAGGGGAAGGCAGGGTGACATGGCAAGCCTGGGCCACACAGCTAACCCAGGCCGGAGCCAGCAGCAGTTCCCAACACTGGCTAGGGCCCTTCCGCAGACCTGACCCTGAACACATCCCAGGACCCCGTCAGCTTCCCAGGGAGAGTTCCCAGGAGTCTGTGCTGGTGTGGACAGGAGCTGGGGGCCCTTGGGTGTGCGGCTGCAGACATCACGGGCACTCAGAACCCTGACCAGAGTCAATGTTGTTGTCCCCTTGGCATGCTGGGAAAAAGTGGCTTAGACAGGGCTGGAGGGTTCTCGACCCTTTGTATCCTCTTCTTTGAGTCTGCGTCTTGGGAAATTGAGAAGTTCTCTGAGAACTTCCCTTCACCTGACAGTCCCACCCTCAGGATGCAGTTGAGGCGCAGTCTGCACCCCTCAACGCTCTTCTCTGTGAAACAGTAAGGAAAGGTATGCAGACATCATCATCCAGACTGAATTCCTCCTCCTTGCTATGAATCGTGGACCAAAGTGTTCAGGTCACCACAGTGATGACTCTGGTGCTGAGCCGGCACTGGGCAGGATCCGAAGCTTGGATGGAATGCCGGCAGGGGCCCTGCTGACCTCATCATGTAGAAGAGTTTTGGAGAGGTCAGGAGTTGCCAAGGGCCTGCAGACAATGCAGTGTGAGGAGGAGAGTGTGAGGTAGCACAGGCCTCTCTGATTCCCTTGAACCCTCAGGATTCCCAAGGAACCCTCAGGTCGCCCCAGTGCCACCCAGTCCAGGGACAGAGCCATGCCTGAGTGCACAGCTCGCTAGCAACTGTGTGCCAGGTGCCAGGCACCTACAAGTGTGCTGGGCATTGGGCTGAGGTGGGGCTGTGCTGGCAATGCTATAGACAGCATGTTCACACCAAGCACGGCTGCAAGCCCAGGACCAGCTTCCCTCCTTCCCTCAGAGCAGCCACTGGGGCAGCCAGTGTTACTAGCGTTTCCCATTTGACAGATGAGGAGGTGCCAGGAGGCTGTGCCACTCAACCGACCTGGCGGTCCACACATCAGAGTCCACACTCTGCCACCATTTGAATGGGGCTTGTGATGGCTGCCCTCACTCAATTCAGGGGTCCCCACCAGAAGCTCTCAGGCCGCACCCTGGGACCTCAGATACACTCTGGGCAAGTGGCAGGGGCCCTGAAAGGTCCAGAGTCCAGCCAACTTCAGGTCTCCCAGGCAAAAGGAGCCAGACCTCCCACACACCCCCTCAAACCCAGCAGTCACTCCAAGAGGGCTTCTCTGACAATCCAGGCTGATGCAGCTCACTGTGGCAAAAGACCTTCCCTGAACCAGGTCCTCACATAGAGGCCCATGCAGCTCTCTGGCAATGCTGAGGCTGTGGGCAGCCATAGACACTGGAGCTCCCGCCCTGTGACAAGTGCCACCCCATGCAGAGGAGCCAAGCCCAATGAACACCCCAAGGCAAGAGGGAAGAGCTCTGTGGGGCAGAGGGCAGCCTGAGCATCTGCAAACAGAGTGGCTCACAGAGAGGCCCTGGGGACACCTGCAGGAGATCTCTACAGAGAAAGGGCTACACCAGGCTCCATCCAGCAAGTAAGGTCTCTGCCAGCTTTGAGACTGTAAGCCCTTTAGATAGGGAGGGAGGAAGGTGGGTGAATGGATGGAGGGATGGATGGATGGTAGATGGATGGATGGATGGATGGATGGATGATTGAATGAGTGGTTGGATGGATGATTGAGTAGGTGGATGGTTGGATGAGTGGATGGGTGGATGAGTAGATGGATGGATGGATGGATGGATGGATGGATGGATGGATGGATGGATGGATGAGTGGTGTATTAGTCTATTCTCATGCTGCTAACAAAGACATACTTGAGACTGGGTAATTTATAAAGGAAAGAGGTTTAATGGACTCGCAGTTCCACATGGCTGGGGAGGCCTCACAATCACAGCAGAAGGCAAAAGAGAAGCAAAGGCACATCTTGCATGGCGGCAGGCAAGACAGCGTGTGTAGGGGAACTCCAATTTATAAAACCAGCAGATCTTGTGAGACTCATTCACTACCATGAGAACAGTATGGGGTAAACCGCCCCCATGATTCAATTATCTCCACCTGGCCCTGCCTTGGACACTTGGGGATTATTACAATTCAAGGTGAGATGTGAGTGGGGACACAACGAAACTATATCAAGTAGATGGATGGATGGATGGATGGATGGATGGATGGATGGATGGATGATGAGTGGATAGATGGATGAGTGGATGGATGGATGAGTGGATGGATGAATGGATGGATGGATGAGTGGATGGATGGATGAGTGGATGGATGAGTGGATGGATGGATGAGTGGATGGATGGATGAGTGGATGGATGGATGGATGCACGGATAGATGGATGAGTGGATGAATGGATGGATGGATGGATGGATGATGAGTGGATGGATGGATGAGTGGATGGATGGACGAGTGGATGGATGAATGGATGGATGGATGAGTGGATGGATGGACGAGTGGATGGATGAATGGATGGATGGATGGATGCATGGATAGATGGATGAGTGGATGAATGGATGAGTGGATAAATGGATGAGTGGATGGATGGATGGATGGATGATGAATGGATGGATGGACGAGTGGATGGATGAATGGATGGATGGATGGATGGATGGATGGATGAGTGGATGGATGGATGAGTGGATGGATGGATGGATGGATGGATGAGTGGATGGATGGATGAGTGGATGGATGGATGGATGGATGGATGATGAATGGATGGATGGATGAGTGGATGGATGAATGGATGGATGGATGGATGGATGATGAATGGATGGATGGATGGATGAATGGATGGATGGATAGATGGATGAGTGGATGGATGAATGGATGGATGGATGAGTGGATGGATGAATGGATGGATGGATGGATGGATGATGAGTGGATGGATGGATGAGTGGATGGATGGACGAGTGGATGGATGAATGGATGGATGGATGAGTGGATGGATGGACGAGTGGATGGATGAATGGATGGATGGATGGATGCATGGATAGATGGATGAGTGGATGAATGGATGAGTGGATAAATGGATGAGTGGATGGATGGATGGATGGATGATGAATGGATGGATGGACGAGTGGATGGATGAATGGATGGATGGATGGATGGATGGATGGATGAGTGGATGGATGGATGAGTGGATGGATGGATGGATGGATGGATGAGTGGATGGATGGATGAGTGGATGGATGGATGGATGGATGGATGGATGATGAATGGATGGATGGATGAGTGGATGGATGAATGGATGGATGGATGGATGGATGATGAATGGATGGATGGATGGATGAATGGATGGATGGATAGATGGATGAGTGGATGGATGAATGGATGGATGGATGAGTGGATGGATGAATGGATGGATGGATGGATGGATGGATGGATGGATAGATGGATGAGTGGATGGATGGATGAGTGGATGGATGGATGGATGATGAGTGGATGGATGGATGAGTGGATGGGTGGAAGAGTAAGTGGATGGATGAATAGGTGGATGAATGAGTAGGTGGATGAATGGATGAGTGGATGGATGGATGGATGGATGGAAGAAAGGAAGAGAGAGAAGGAAGTTACACTGATTGATTTATATAGTTCATCATACCAGAAATTTCTGCAGACTGGGTTGCTTACAACAGATGTTTCTTCTCTCACTGTCCTGGAGGCTGGACATCTGAGATCAAGGTGTGGCAGGGCTGGTTCTTCTGCAGTCTCTTTCCTTGGCTTGTAGACAGCATCTTCTCCTCGCATTTTCACAGGGTTGTTCCTCTCTGTGGGTCTGTGTCCTAATCTTATGAGGATGCCAGTCATATTGAATTAGGGCCCACCCTAGTGACTTCCTTTTCATTTGATTTCATCTGTAAAGATCCTATCTGCAAATAATGTCGCATTCCAGGGTCCTGAGGGTTAAGACTTCAACATACTAATTGTGGGGGGATGTGATTCAGCCCATAGCACTAAGCTCTCACAGACACTTCGGAGGTCCATGGAAGGAGGGAGCGTGGGTACTCAATGCTTCCCAGAGTCCCAGCAACGCTGCCCAGAGCAGGTCTGTGCAAGGGAGGGCAGTCATCTGCTTTGCCAGGGTCTGGAGTCCCCTTCTTTCTTTCATCAGGACTCCACGTCCTCTGCCCCATGGCTCCCTCTTTCCAAACTTCTCTCTGGCCAGGACTTACACTCTGCAGCCCACAGTCTGGGGTGGAATTCCACGTCCTCCACTTATTAGCTGTGTGTCTTTGGGCCTGTGACTTAACTTCTCTGTACTTCAGTTTCCTTCTCTATAAAGTAGGATCAGGATATGCCCTACCTCATAGGTTTTTATAAGGATAAAATGAGGGACATTCACAGGATATTGGAACAGTGCCGACCCCTAGCAAGCACTAGGTCAGTGTTTGCTAAATAGATGAAGAAACCTTCTCCATGGGTAGGCTGAAGGTAGAATAGCATCAGGACCTGTCTGTGACCCAGGCTCGAGGGCTGTGGGCTCAGAGGAAGGGAAGAGCCTGCTGTGGTCAGGCCCACATCCAGAGGGGGCTTTTGCTTAGCAGAGGCTGCTGGCCAGGCAGTCCCAGCCGCACCCCATTTTATGCATATTAGAGAGAAATCCAAGCGTGATGGTCTGCAATTGTCCCGTTTGTTTACAGCATTTGTTGGAGCATATTTCTGGCAAGGAAGCTGACAATAAACCAAGGTCCAGGCCGGCCCGGCTGGTGGGCAGCAAATGAAGACAGCTGCCGAGGCGGGTGCCTCCCGGTGGGCTGGGGCCGGAAACCAGGGGCTCTGTCTCAGGCGCTTCAAAGAAGAGCCTTTGTCTAAGGCAGCCGAGCCAAGGGCCCCGCGGGGGCAGGCTGGCTGGGGCTCTGGGTGATGCCCGACTCACTCCACGACCCCACACGGGCAGCTCCCGCTCCCCGGGCCTCAGGTTCCCAACTGCGAAGCAAAGGGGAACTAGGGCCCTATGTACCTGCTGTGAGCCCCGCGTCAGCTCCAGGGAAGGCAGGGTGCTCTTGGGGTGCCGCCTCACTCCCTAGAGCCTGCATTCTGCAGCTTCGAGATAGAGAGAGACCTCAGAACACTCAGCCAAGAAACAGACAGGCCAGGGCATGGCCTCCAGACACGAGGTCATGGGAGGAGAGTCAGGGCCGCCCAGTGAGAGGACACAGAGGCTCTGTGGGAGAAGGGAGGGACAGTCGCGGCATGGGCACACGCAGACCTGGCAGGAGGATCTTCTGATGGCCACCGGGCCTGCACCCCTGCTGTGAGCCCAGAGCCCCATGCACCTGCTTCTTGTCCACCTCCAGAAGGATGTTGCCTTCTGTACATCCTTGTTGAATGGTGTCCCAAGGGAACTCTGAGATGCCACTTCAGGTGACTCCCCTGCCTCCCAAAAACAGTT
This sequence comes from Macaca fascicularis, assembly GCF_037993035.2. NCBI lineage: Eukaryota > Metazoa > Chordata > Mammalia > Primates > Cercopithecidae > Macaca > Macaca fascicularis. Next base: position 5,175,140 of record NC_088388.1, on the reverse strand, counting down.
ACTGAAGGCGTTTTTCACAAAGGACGCCTCATGAAGCCACAGCTTTTAAGGACCTCTAGTGTGAAACGGGAGTGTTTCAGGCATGAGAAAAGGCCCAGCAGTTTCTGGAAGGAGAAGAGGACACTCGTCTGACTCCGCCAGGCGGGCCTGCCCTGTGTCGCGCTGGCCCATGCAGCTGCCGAGCCCGGCCGTTGGGCAGCACTTGGCGATGGGTGGCCGTGGGCAGGTTCCCTGGGCTCCTGGGGTCTCGTCTTCAGTCTGTACTTTGCACTGTCCTCCTCCCGCTGGGTCAAACCCTGCACTCAGGACCATCTGCAGGTCACCTCCCTGAAGCCGTCCACAGCACCAGAGGCTTCACTGGTTCCTCTGTTTTCTCTGAAGGCAGAGAATCTTCTAGTGTGTGTGATTTACAATGATTTGTGTCCCGGTTTTATCTGCTACAGCTGACCAGTAGTTTGACACAAGCGGACTGTGCTCAAATCTCTGAACCACCCCCACCACCACCACCGCTCGCCCCACACCTTGTCCTGAGCTCGGCATGTCACTGTGTACGGGAAGTGGGGGGCGGGGGGGAATTCACGGCCAGATCCTCCAAGTCAGGTGCTTTGCACACTAAATCTTACTTGACCTCCAAGCAAATGGGTGATATAGTGCCCAGGCCACAGACGAGGACCCAGAGAGTCAGAGAGGCAAACGGTTTCCCCCAGGAACATAACGGAGTTGGACGCAGACGCTTAGGGTTCCAAGGTCTTCTCATCCCCTCTCAGTGAAGGTCAGCGGCAGGGAGAATAAATGTGCTAGGGGCTCAGGAATTCTCGGAGTCAGGGTTGATGATGCCACTGACCTTGCTGGACTTAACATTCATTCAACAAATATTTGTCCCAGACACCAGAAGAACCAGAGGAAGCTCCGCCCCTAGCCCCAGGTGCCTGCTTAGGTGCAGGCAACACTGCCGATAAGGTGGGACCCTCTCGTGGGGGCGTGGGCTAGAGGGTAGGCATTGCCCATAGGCTCTGGCTTGCTGCAGAGGTGCCTCTTGTCTGGTGAGGGGAGCACGGGTGGGGGATGGGGCTGGCCCCAGCCAGGACATCGTCTGTGTCACTCAGCAGCAGACTGACCGGCGCCTACTGCCCGGCCAGCACTGCTGACCCTTCTGCCTGCCTTAGCCAATATTTGAGGTCAGGAGGCAAGTACAGCATCTGTGGGCAGGCCACCTGGCCAATGGGGTTCCCCTCCGGGCCTTCTGCTGCCATTCTGCTTCCTGAAGCCAGGAAGCCCAGTTCAGGGGCTCCGCCAGGGCTCCCGTGGTCCTGCCTGTAGCAGGGAGGTAGCAGGACCCCCTTGTTTAGCCTCTGCTGCATCCTTAGCTGCAGCAGGGAGCCTGCCAGGCAGGTGTGGGGTGGGTATCTCTCGCCGAGGCCCCCTAGGCACTCTTGTGTCAGGGTGGTGCTATCTGAGATCCTGGAGGCATCTCAAATGGGGACCCTTTCTTAACCACACAGACAGGCAGGACAGCGGTATCTTCCTGCATGACAGAAGGGGAAACTGAGGCCCAGGGTGATGCAGCCTGGGACCTCCCAAGCCAAGGTCCAAGCTCTTACCTCAGGTATGGAGTTCCCATGATAACCGTGGGTCACTGCAGCCCCACTGCCGGGCCTGGGGTCTGCACTGTCACCAGCATCCCCAGGGACTCGAGGGATGGCACAGCTTTGGGAAGAAATCCTGCCCGTGGTGAGGTCTGTGTCCTGCCCCAGGCAGACCATCTCAGCACTAGATGTTAGCCAGCTGTGGGCCATCTGGGGGAGCGTCTGAGAGCCGGGCCTTGAAACTTGGCTAGAGTTTGGTCAGCACCACGAGGTCCACCTGCCCACTGGAGCCTCCACGTTCATCTCCCCAGGTGCTGCCCGAGTTTGGCTTGTGATTCCAAAACCAGGTGAAGGCGCAAAAGCCGTGCTTCAGCCGCGAGGGGCCCATGGGCCCAGGAACGCTTAGAATTGAGCTTGCTCCAGAGAAGACACGCAGGGCCAGGGAAGGTGGAGGAGCAGTCGCCCTCCCCTCGCTGTCCTGGGAGGTCTTCCTGAGGAAGGTGCCATCTGCTCAGAGACTGAGGATGAGGAGAGAGGGCACAGCCTATGGGGACAGGGGAGGGGCCTCTCCCAGTCCCAGGGATCATCTTCCAGGAAGGCCCAGCCCATCTGAGGAGCTCCATACGCCCCCGCGATGGGTGGCAGGGCTGGGGCTCTGTGGCAGGGCTTTGAACTGCCAGCCAGCCCCAGGACGGCTGCCTGGCTGTGTTGCTGGCCCTCCTCCTGGCGCTGCCCCACTGTCCCCGAACTGGATCCAGGCAGACAGGGAAATGTGGATGTCAGCTCTGAACCACCACATTCCTGAGGTCCTCTCCGGGCCCGGAGCTGCGCGGTCTCCTCTTTCGCGTTAACCCGAAAAGCCGTGCTGGGGGGTCCTGGCCCCCCCTACTCTGCCGCCTCTGCATTCCCTGCCCCTGCCAGCGCGGCCCAGCCAAGGCTTGCAAGCGCATTCCCAGGGGGCCTGGGGCGGCTGCCGCCTCCCGCAGGCGGAGTATTTTGGGGGCGTCCCCTAAATGAAAACAGGGCAGGAATGCTGAAGGCCACACCGTGTCCCCAAGGCTTGGGTGCGGTGCTTGGAGCTGGTACAGAAGAGGGAAGGGGGAGGGAGGAGGAGAGCGGAGGATGGGAGGAGAGAGGGGCCTGGAAAGCCCAGGAGAGCCAGCTGGACAGGGTGGGATGGCATGGGAAGAAGAGGGAGCCCTGTGAGGGCTGCAGGGCACCAGGGGCCTCAGAAAAGTCACATGCGGGAACCAGGGTGGAAATCTCGTCTGCCGTGACGCTCACCCTCTCTGTGGCCCATTTTCTCATCTGTGAATTGGGAGATGGTGTTTTGAGGTTCCCACGGGGCAGGGCCCGAGTAAGGGCTGACGGGGAGCTAGGCTTGGCCTCCGCCCTGTCCTCAGGAAGGGGCCGTGTGGTGTACACGTGTGCTGGCCCTGGTGGTCCCCTTGGGGTCCTGGTCCCCATCAGTCACGGCACTGGGCCTCCCTGTGGCTGATTCTTTGTGGGTCGTGGAATTTCTAGTTTTAAGGGGACCCGTGTGGCACAGCAGGGAGCTCCTGAGTGGCAGCAGGGTGCTCCCCAGGCAGGTGTGGGTGGGTGTCTCTCGTGGAGGCCCCCGAGGCACTCCTGAGTCTGGGTGGTGCTGTCTGAGCTCCCAGAGGCAGGCCCTGGCTCAGGCAGAAATCTTGTCTGAAGGGAATCTTGTCAGATGCCTCCCACTCCGACATCCCCATCTCCTTCCCCACAGTGATAGCCTGGTAACCGGCCGTGCCTCTTTGTCCCTTGTCCTCCCAGGTCCCTACATGGGTCAAGATGGGAGCCGCCTTGAAGATCTCCATTCTGCAGAGGAGGAAACTGAGGCACAGACATGGATGGAGGGAATTTGCCCAAGGCCCTTCGGCCTTCTGGGCCAGGACCCCAGCCCCAGCCCAGTGGCAGGAAGAGGGTCTCATGCCGCCCCCCCCGCGACCCTGATAATCCTGCATGCACGGCACAGGCCTCGGCCCTCCTCTCCCCTGGCCTGGTCCCACCAAACTCTAGCCAAGTTTCAAGGCCCGGCTCTCAGACGCTCCCCCAGATGGCCCACAGCTGGCTAACATCTAGTGCTGAGATGGTCTGCCCGGGGCAGGACACAGACCTCACCACGGTCTGTGGGCCCGGCAGTGGGGCCTTCCATCCTGCCTCTGTCACTGCCACGGAAGAACATCGTGACGCATCCCGGGCCTCTGTCCTGCAGGCCAAGGGGGACTTCCCTGAGCACAGCCACTCACCACACCCCTGGGTCTGGATCCCACGCAAGGACAGGCCTGGGTCCCTGGACCAGGGTAAGAGGGAGACACAACAAGGCCCAGAGAAGTTGACTGACTGCCTAGGGTTTCTGGTCAACGGGCAATGGAGTCGTTTTGACACCCAGGTCTGGCCTCTTTGGTCTGCAGCAGGCAGTGTTGGGAAGCAGGATTGGGCCCCCTCCAGCCACCCCAGTTGCTCCTCTGAGCCCCTGAGGTGGGCATCAGACCCAGGCCTCTCCCACGGCAACAGGAGGGTACAGAGAAGGAGCCTTTGTCCAGCCCTGGAGAAGGCCCTGCTGGGCAGGGGCAGTTAATGGACCTGCCCGGGGTGGGCCCCACACAATGGCATGTTGTGCCACCTGTTGGGGGAGATCATCGTGCTTGCCCATCAGGGCCCCATCGCGGGGACACACAGCTCATAGGTGCAGACCCACAGTGGCTGCCCAGGAGCCAGGGCCCTCCAGTCTGAGAACACAATGGCCATCAGTCACCAGCACGGCACGGGGCCCTGGGCATGGGGAACCGGCAGGAGAGGGCCGACATGAGCGCCAGTGGCACCACCAAGACGCCCAGGCTTGGAAGGGTGAAGCCAGCCTGGCCCAGCCCTGCACAGCTGTAGCCTTGACACGCACCTCTCCTTCCTGAGCCTTGGTTTTGCATTCCCACAGCGGGGCCAAAGCCCCCTCTGCCACACCTGCCAAACTGTGGGAGAGATGACGGGAAATCAAGGACGAAAAGGTTCATGAGAAAGAAAGTGGGCAGATAAAGCTGCAGAAAGGTAATGGGAAGCTAAGCCTTGGTCTAAGAAGCCCAGTGAGAACCTGCACAGCATGGCTGTGGCCCCCAAATGCCCCCTGGATGGGAGACAGCTGGACCAGGCCTCACATGCCAGGGAACAGTCCAGGGGTCTCTCCACCGCAGACCACACTGTGACCCCGGGCACCTGCTCCCCACTTGGAACTCGTTTCTCCGAAGCTGAAATGAGGGAGCTCAAGACTCCCAGGCCCTTCCTTCTACCTCCCTGGACACCAGAGGTGGCTGCCGTTGGGCGCTAAGGACGCTTGACACAGAGGAGCCCCAACATGGGCCGAGAGGGGCCCTGGGCGGTGCAGGCCGCAGTGCCCTCCCTGTCCTGGCAACATGCAGGGACCCCAAACCTCCAGCGAGAAATCACTAAAATAGCCAGCGGCAGCTTTCCCACAGGCCTCCCATGTGGTATTTTTAGCCCTGGAGCCAGAGGCTTGGTTTGTTAAGAATAGCCTGGGGCAGTGGGAACGTGCTCCGGCTGCAGGCGGGCTGCGGACTCCCATGCACCGGTCAGTGGGTGCTCCAAGGGCCGAGAGGTGTTCACAGACCATAGGCTCCCCCACAGGGACAGGAGCAGTTCTCACTTGAAAAATCAAAAAGGCGCAATCCAATGCACTGGGCTTCTGTGACTGACACCCAGGTCTGGCCTCTTTGGTCTGCAGCAGGCAGTGTTGGGAAGCAGTCAGGAAAGACGGTGGCTGTCCTCACAGGGAACCCCAGTGGCCGAGCCTCCCAAGGGCTGGCAGGCTGGATTTGGCCTCCCACCTTGCCCTCTGCAGCCCCAGCCCGACACTCTCAGCGGGTGAAGAGGTTGAGCTTCCAGGGTCAGGCTGGGTGAGTGGTTCCAGCCCCAGGGGTCGGGGGGCCATTCCCAGGTCACCCAGCCAGGACCTGATGCACCCGGGTCAGCTCCTGCAGCCTGGACTGTCTGAGAATCCCTCCCCAAGGAGATGCTCCTCCATAGCACAGGTCAGAAAGGGGCCTGGAGTTTTGCGGGGGGAGCCCTTGGCCCCTCAATACCCCAGCCAAGGAGGAGCGCCCCAGCCCCTCACACATGCTCCTTGGGGATTTGGTCCAGGCCCCAGGGATGGAGTGAAGCTGTCCCACCGTCAGCCCAGGCACCTCTGGGGCAAGAGGCCCATCCCTAGTCAGCCCTGTTCTGCCGCACAGGCTGTTGTGCGAGCTGCGGTCTCCTCTGTCGTGCAGAGCGATAAGGCTGGCAGGACTGCCAAGGCTTGGGACTGGAGGCATACACAGCCAACAGTCAGTGCTGTGAAGACAAAGAACCTGAAAAGTCAAGGGCTTCCAAGAGTGACAGAGACAGCCTTTCATCCAGTACTTCTTGACTCTGAAACCTCCCATGGCTCCCCAGTACCTGCAGCAGCTAGAAATCCAATTCGCTGATGAATCCTTGTTTCCTTCCAGATACAAACTCATCTGAAAGCATTAAAACAATGGAAGCAGGTGAGAGCAGAGAGATCCCAAGTGCAGGTGAGGTGGGGTCCCTGAGGCAGGCTCAAAAGCTGCTTCTCAAGGCAGGGGGTGCCCTGTGTGCCCTCTGAGAGCACAGCCTGCAGACAGAGTCCAGATATCTCGGGCAGGCCTTTGAGGCCTTCGTGTCAAAGCCCAGTTCTACCACTTCCTAGCGTTATACCTTCGGCCCGGTGGGAGTCCCTGGTTGCCAGTTGATGGTGTCATTGGGGAAGTCCAATGGTGGACCCCAGCACAGCAGGCGCTCAGCAGTGCAGCAGTATCATTGCTTAGCCCCACCTCCCTTTCCAGACTCCGCACCCCTCCTCAGGCTCAGAGCAAGGACTTCCCCCTGCCCCTCCACCCGGCCTCCTCACTCCCTGTGACTCTGCCCAAGCAAGACCTCCCCGTGGAATTCGTTCATTTGTCAACTCATTATGCAGCCGGCCCCCCATCCCTTCTTTTTTATCCACATTTTCTGAGGGCCTGCTGTGTGCCAGCTGCTGGACACATGAAGACATGGAAGACCCTAGGCCTTGACCTCCAAGAGCCCCAGTTTGGTGGAAGAAGCAAACAAGGAGACTGCAAAACACACCCTGTGATGGGGAGGGTTGAGGTTACCAGTGGGAGAGGCGAGCTGGCAGGGCTCAGTGGTGCGGGTGCAGGTGGGGGACCAGGGACACCGCAGGAAGGAGATGGCTAGGTTGAGCTTTGCAGGCTCCAGGGGGAGAATGAAGAGCTGGCACCTGCAATATGCCTGGAGCACAGCAGGTCAGTACAACCAGGACCATCCCGTCCTGCATCCCCACCATGAACTTGGACTTTCTGGAAGGTCCTTGCTTATCCCAGCATCCACACACCCTTGACCAGACCTGGTCAACATTTGCTTAGTAAGTGAATCAATGAATAGTTTGCTCCAAAAGGCTCCTTGGTAATGGGATTAGCCCATGGGAAGCTGTGGGGTAAGGGAGGAGAGAGAGGATTCTGACCTCCCAAGGAGCTGGGCTGTGGTCTCCTGCTCTGCCTGGAGCCAGCCCTGGGCCCTTGGCATGAAGACCTGGTGAATATGCCAGCCCAGTGTTCTGTACCTTCCTCCTCCCTTGAGGCCTCTACTAGCCTCCTCTCACCCATTCCTGCACCTGCCACACCAATCTGTGTGGAGTGCCCACTCCAGCCAGGCCCTGCTCTATCAGCAAACTCAGCGGGCAGAACCCCTGCCCCATGGCACTGCTTCAGCCTGGTGAGACTGGCAAGGAGATTGTGAGCAAGAGGGCAGTGGGCTCTGCTAGAAGTCACAAGCGGTGCGGAGAGGAGCGGGGGCATTTGGAGCACAGTGGACAGGGATTACAGAGGTACAGGACAAGGCAGCCCAGGAGGAGGGAGCAGCCAGTGCAAAGGCTCCAAGGCAGGAGGGCGCAGAGGCCCGTGGGGCTGGAGCAGAGGGAACTGGGAGGATGGGCAGACGGGGTTGGGCCTCATTCAGCCACTGGAAGCATTTTGATTTTCCTCGAAGGCAGGAACTAGTGGGAGGCTTGGTCTCACATTTTCCCAGGATCAGCCTGGCTGCTGGGGTGAGAAGAGACTGGAGAGAGACCACGATGGAAGTCAGGAGGCCAACAAGGAGCCGGGGTAGTCCTCTGGGGAGACGTGATGTGGCTTCAGCCCCAGTGGTGACGGCGGGGTAGAGCCAGCGGGGTTCTGAACTGAGTGGATGTGAAATGAGGGAAAGAGGGACGCTGTGGTCAGCAGAATCACGCCTCCCCTAAAGATGCCCCATCCTAATCCCTGTCACCCTTGACAGTGTGACCTCCACTGCAAAGGGGACTTTTCAGGCATGAAGGTTAAGGAACCCTGAGATGAAGAGATGGCCCTGGACTGTCCAGCGGGCCCAGCGTCATCACAAGTGTGCTTATAAGTGGAGGAGGAGGCGGGGGAGCCGAGCAGATGCAGAGGTCGGAGGGACGTGCAGTTGGCTTGAGATGGAGGAGGAGCTATGAGCCAAGGAGCATGGGCAGCCTCTGGAAGCTGGAAAGGGCAAGGGTTTTTCCTGGAGCCTCCAGCAGCACCCAGCCCCGCTGCCACCTTAACTGTAGCCTGGTGAGACGGTGTCCGATTCCCGACCTCCAGAACTGTGAGATAACACGTGCTGCTTTAAGCCACTGCAATTGTGGAAATTGTCACAGCAGCCATAGGAAACTGTACAGGGGTTGAAGATGACCTGCTGACCTCCGAGCTCACGCTGAAGCCTCCTGGAACACTGTGGGTTGTGAGCAGGGATGAGAACGCAGCATGGAGATGAAAGTCGCATCCACCGGGGAAGGCCCGCTGGCATCGCAATTTCAGGGAAGATTCCCAGGCTGAAAAAAGAGAAAGCGGCCAGTGTGGCACAGAATGCCCCATGTCAAAGAAATGGCACCCAAGCCATCCGTCAGTCCCTCACCTGCCACACAGACAGCACCTTGGACCCAGCACGATGTCACTCACCACACTGATGCTGTCCACAGGCATCGCCTTGCTTTTGCGACTCTGTGAGATTTGTCAGCTTGGTTTGGCTCTGGGGTTGTATCAGAGCTGTCAGCCTAGGAACCCACCCTGGTTTTGTGTCTGTACTATTTCCACAGCGTTGGAATAAAAGGCGTTTTAACCAACACCTGGAACCCATAGGAATATTTTCAAAGGCTCTGTATCAGCACAACCAAAGGAACACTGTTGTCAGCAATGAAATCGGTTGAGGATTCGAAGCCGGCATGTGGTGCACGCAAATTTCCTTTTTTTTTTTTTTTAAATCAATGATTAGACGATTCCTTGGAGCGGTTTTAGGTTCACTGCAAAACGGAACAGAAAGTGCGGAGTGACCATATCTCACCTTCCCAAACACACACACAGTTTTCTCTGTGACTAACATCTTGCATCTGTGGCACATTTGTTGCAATTGGGGAACCAATATTGACCCATTATTATAAAGTCAGTAGTTGACATAAACATTCACTGTTGGTGTGGTGATTCTGTGGCTTTGGATAAATGGAGAGTGACGTGTATCTGCCATTACAGTATCATGCAGAAGAGCTTCACTGCTCCCCAGTGTCCTCCGTCCTCCATCCACTCACCCCTTACCTCCCCCAGCCCCTGGCAGCCACTGATCCTTTTCTGTCTCCACAGTTTGCCTTTTCCGCGTGTCGCAGGGTTGGGATCATGTAGCCTTTTCAGATCAGCTTCTTTCACTGAGTGACGTGCAGTTAAAGTGACGCGACTTAAGAGCTCATTTCTCTTTAGCACTGGATAATAATATTCCACTCTCTGGACGAACCGCAGTTGATCTCTCATCCGCTTTGTGAAGGGCATCTGGATCGCTTCCAAGTTTGGGCAGTTACGAAGAAAGTGACGGAAACATGCCGAAAACATGGCTCACGCGCTGTGTTCGTGGCGTGTGGAGGGGGCGCTTCAACCATCAAAGGAAGTTTGGAAAGAGGTGGAGTTCGATGACCTTGGGGCCCCTGGGGCAGCATGACTCCAGGACGTGGGAGAACTTTCTGGAAGGTGAGCTGTCCAGCAGTGTGGGGCCAGGGTAGCCAGGACATCTCAAGAAACCTTTCCCTGACATCTCGCCTCCCCCGCCAGGTGTAAGCAGAGGACAGGAAGACCTGACAGGGATGTGCTCTGCTCTGCGAGAAGACTGGGCACTGCTACGTCCCGGGACTCTGGGCCTGGGCAGCTCTTCCCTTGGCAGAGGGCACCGCTCTCCTGCTGCTGCCATCTCCTGCCTGCCATCACCCCGAGGGGCAGCCCTAGGGCAGGGCGTGAGAACCTTTCATCTCTATCCCTGCTTCCCATCTCAGGACCTCCCAGTGCCCCCAGCCACACCTGAGTCATTAGGGCTTTGCCATCTGACTCCTGCCCTGCACAGGGAGAAGCAGGAGGTGGCACAGATGGGCGTGGAGCCAGAGCCACCCCAGCCCTGCTGTAGGACCACCCCTCAGCGGCGTTATCAATGCCCATCTGAGCCAACTGCGCACAAAAACAGGAAGACTGGGACAAGATCTTTCACCTTCCTTCGATTGTCATCATCCAATTGTTCTTCCCGCGGTGACGCCATCCGGCAGCTTCACCGATATTCCTCTGGCATGGCAGGGCCAGGCCCACCCCCCACAGAGGAGACAAGGCGGCGGAGAAGCCGGCCTTTCTGCAGGGCACAGGCAAGGGGCTGTGTGTTGCCAGATGCACAGAAAGACCTCGACCACAACCTGGGCTTTCAGGGCAAACCCAGGGGCCTTTTCTTGACTATGCCGGGGGCATGGAAATGACTCCTCAAAATGCAGCACTTACAGCAACAGGGGAGCAGCTCTGCCAGACAGGCCCAAGTCCTGGGTTCAAGTGCCTGCTGCGTGGCAGGTGGTCCCGGACAGCGAGGGCCCACTCAGGGGAAAACATGGTGAGACCTGGGATCTGGGCTTTGACAACTGGCCAGTAAGACGAGGCTGGCAGGCTTGGGGGCAAATTGGCCACAGCAGCTGCTGCGCTCCTGGAAGAATTACATGAGGAGTAGTGTGGCTCCCCTAGAGTTCCCACCTCCAGCAGGAAAGCATGGACAGGAACCAGAGGGCTGGAACCTCTGGAGACCCGGTAGGGAAAGGCCACCTAATCCCCCGGTGCTTCTAGGAAGATTTTTCAATATATAATTGTGACAGCGGGAAGTTGCGACAAACCCCTGGGGCTGGGAGAAGCCATGCACCAGGATAGCAGGTCTTAAGTGAGGAGGGCAAGGACAAAGATGCCCCAGGATGCCCACCCAGAGCCTGGAAGGTGGAAGGTGCTGCCCTCACCAGCCCCCGCTAGATACTCACATGATCACACACACGGGTGTGCAGGTGCGTGCATGCACACACACACAGCGGCTGCTGGGTAGTGAGTGGGTCCTTGCTCCCTGTGGAATTTGTGAAGCCACTTGGGAGGACGCACCCTCCCTGGCCTCCAGGGGCTCCATGCATGTCCAGCAAGAACACGTGGCCAGGAGGGGAGGCTGGCTTTGCTGATCCCAAGGCCCAAACATTCACAAAGGCAACTGGGAAGTTGAAGGGCATGGGGTCGAGTCCCAGCTCCTGCACCTCTGTCCTCACCTCTGCACCAGGCCTGAGATCCCTGGTCCTAAGTACCTCCTGGGGATGATGTGAGCTCTGGGAAGAAAAGAGGAGGCAGGGCTTGATGACAGCAGCTCCTGGGGCAGGCAGGGGCAGCTAGGATGACAATGCTGGTGGCAGACTTTGAGGGGTACAGGATGCCTTGCTCTCCACCCCCAGGGCTTTAACAATATGAGGCAAGCTCAGCCGGATTTGGGAGGCCATGACAGCCCAAGTCCCTGCAGCAACAGCGGATGTTTTTGCTGACCAAGATTGGCTGGGAAGAGACAGCAGCGTGCCACCGGGTGGAGAAGGTGGGTTGGTCCAGAACATTTCAGCTACAAGCGACAGAACACCAATTTAAACTGGTTACAGCCAAAAGGAGAGGGTTAATTGGTGTAGAACAGCTTCAGGCACAGCTGGTTCCAGGAGTCTGTCATCAGAACTTGGGGTCTCCATCCCTCCTTCTCTAACTCTGCTTTCCCGTGTTGGTATCACTCACGGGCAGACTGGCCCTTCTGTCTTTTCCTTCTAGTCCAAGATGGGCATGGGGCCAGATCCAGAGCCATCCTGGTCCTGGGTGGCTGCCTTGCCAGCTACAGAACCAACTTCCGGCAGTGTTATCAGTGCTTTCCTGAGTTGACGAGCACCATGCACCCAGAGGGGCTCTACCTTGCTTTGAGGGTGGTTTGGATGTTCTCTCTTTCCTCTCTTTTCTTTCTGCCCCCGTCAGAGAGACAGTTGTGGGGACAACAGAAGGGGCTTGGTACTGGCATCTGGAGGGCAGACGCTAGAGATGCTGTTAGGTACCCTACAGGGCCCAGGACAGTCCCCACAGCAGAGAATTATCCGGCCACGGTGCAGGATAGAGAAATCCTGGGACAGTGGCTGTGGACGTCCAGATCTGGTCATTCCTCCAGCCACAGCGGGCTTTCGGAGGTTGTCCTGAGACTGCAATGCAGGGGGACAGTCCTCAGGAGCAGAGTGGTCCCCCCGTGGGCTGAGGATAGATCTTTGGGAGGCAGCAGTGGCCTGAGCCCTGGACCAGAAGGCAGGGGTCCTGGCTCTCATTTCCCTTCATTCCCCCTCTGCTCAAATGTGTCACTCCCCCCTTGCCACCCGCGTTTACTTGTCTGAGGCAGGAGCTGATCTAGGAGCTGGGGAACCACTCACAGGCCTTGGGCAAAGGTCAGTGCCTGCATAGACTTGGCCAGCACAGTGTGCTTGAGCCCAGCATCTCAGCCTCCTCACCACGGGGATCGTGCGGCCAGGGAAGTGCTGGCTTGCTTCCAGGTTGGTTTGGGTGTTTTCTATTTCCTCTCTTCTCGTGGCCCCCCCGCCCCACCCCGCCCCACCCCGCCCCAGGTTCCCATTGAAATGCCGGCCAAACGGACAGCTACAGAGGCAGTTCCAGACCGCAGCCTTCCGGGGCCCTGCTCTGAGCAGCTGCCTGAGAGTCCCAGGCCGGGCGTACATTGTTCCATTTTTGGAATTCTTCGGGAGTGAGAGCAGCCTCGGCTGTCAACAGTGCTCTGTTCACAGAGGCCGGCCCGGCAAAGGAGAGAGGGTGAGCTATTGTCCAGGGCCGGGCTGCGGGCCGCAGGAATGTGCTGGAATGCCGGCCCGCATGGCACAGCCCCAGAGCGGAGCCTTTGTGTGCAAACACCACCGGGCAGCAGGGCCATCCCATAAATAATGATGACCTCACCCCCAGATATCAGGCTCCAGTGGCGGGATGCGGTGGGGGCGGGGGCCGGCCCGCAAAGGGAGACCACAGGGGAGGCGCACCCTTCCCCACACAGGGCCCCGCAGCAGCCTCTATGCAGGAATGCCAGCCAGAGTGGGGCTGGGGTGGGTGCCTGCCCCTGGAAGCAGGCTGCATTTACTGTCTAGGGCCAACTGACACCCCACAGTGCCTGAGACCTTGGCATCAGGGCTCAGGGCCTCAACCCCAAAGGGTCCTGATGAAAATGCTGGTATAAGTATAGGCAGTTCCGGTATGGGTGCAGAGGTGCAGGTATGGGCATGTGCAAGTTGCGGGTATAGGGGGACGGGTGCAGGTATAGGCGGAGGGATACAGGTACAGGCGGGGGGATGGAGGTATAGGCGGAGGGGTGCAGATATAGGTGGAGGGGTGCAGGTATGGCTGGAGGGGTGCAGGTACAGGTGGAGGGGTGCAGGTACAGGTGGGGGATACAGGTATAGGCGGGGGGATGCAGGTATAGGTGGAGGGGTGCAGGTATGGCTGGAGGGGTGCAGGTGGAGGTGGAGGGGTGCAGGTGTAGGTGGAGGGGTGCAGGTGTAGGTGGAGGGGTGAAGGTATAGGTATATGCAAGTGTGGGTATAGGTGGAGGGGGACAGGTATAGGTGGAGGGGGGCAGGTATAGATGAAGGGGTACGGGTGGAGGTGGAGGGGGGCAGGTATAGATGGAGGGGTATGGGTGTAGGTGGAGGGGTGCACGTATGGGTGGAGGGAGCAGGTGTAGGTGGAGGGGTGCAGGTATAGGTGGAGGGGTGCAGGTACAGGTGGAGGGTGCAGGTACAGATATATGCAAGTGCGGGTATAGGCAGAGGGATAGCGAGCCCTAGATACATCCCCCGGGGGATGAGGCCACTCCGCCTCCTCCAGGCAGGTCACCTCTGTGAGCTGCTGCGCCTCCTTCCTCAGTAGAAAGGGGACCACAGACATAAGTCACGCCTTCAGCACGTGGCAGTGGCAGGTGTGATGAGAAGGGTGTCTTCCCTCAGTGGTCTTCTTCCCCAGACCTCATAACCCAGTCCAACGGAGAGATCAACTAAAGGGCATTCTGTGAAATCCTCAAAAACAGTCCTCAAAACTGATCAGGAAGTCACAAGCAAGCAAAGACTGAGAAGCTGCCGCAGCCCAGGGAGTCTCAGGAAATGGGGTGACCCAGTGTCACGTGGGGCCCTGGATGGGGCTCTGGGACAGAAAAGGGTATTGTGGGAAAGCTAAATAAACTACAGACCTTAATTAACAAGAATACATTGACATGAGTTCGTTAACTGTAACAAGCACACCCTACTAATATTAGATGTTCACAGTAGGGGAAGCTGGGTGTGGGGTGCGCGGGAGCTCTTGCTGTGTCCATAAGTTCTCCGTGAAGCTGCAGCTGTTCTAAAGTGGAAGGTGTGTAAAGTCGAATGGTTCAGAACCCAGCTCACCCTGGGACATGCAGCAGGTGCCCAGCCAGCGGCAGCCCTGACCATGGGACCAGCCCACCCCTTTCATTCTATCTACTCAGAGGAGCCTCTTTGATGTAACTGTACAGACTTTATCATGAGGACTAAGTGCAAGCGGGAGGTAAGAGTGCGTTGAGGGGAACCTGCAGAGCCTGGGCGAGTCCGTGTTCTGACCCTTCCTGACTCCAGGGCTTGGTTGAGCGACACGACCTGCTTCTTGGGGCTGCTGTGGGGCAGTGAGAAGACCCAGTGGGGTTTGCAATGTGGGGCACACCTGCTCCACACTGCGACCAGAGACTTTCAACTCAGAGCGAATCTGGAGGCATCTCTGAGCCTGCTCTGCTGACCCCAGCTCCCTCTCTCCTGCCCCTTCCTGGCCACCCTCAAAGGAGGGCTCGAGGCCTAACAGAGACTCTCCCACCACGCAGCATGTTACAACACCACACTGTCTTCCTGTGCCTCAGCCAGCACTGCAGTGGAAGCTCGCAGGAACAATCTGCAGAGTGTCCAGGGCTGAGGTCTGCCCAGGGCCCAGCTGCTGCCAGCAGCATGTAGGCTCTCACACAGCAGGGGCTGCTGCCCCACTTGGCAGGGCAGGGCACTGAGGACCAGAGGGGCAAACCATTTGCCCAAGGTCATTGCCAGGATTTAAACCTGCAAGTTGGAACTTGTGCTTTCAATCCTAGTGTCCAGTGGGCCACAACAGGTCCCCTAAGAGGGAAGGGGCTGCCCCGAGGCCACACAGCTCACAGGCACTGAGTCCTTGCACCCATACAGGGACCTGTCCTCCCTGCAGTCTGGGAGGCTCCATCCGTGCAGCCCCAGAAGACAAAGCCTGCAGCCTGGCAGGCGGGGAACTGCTCGGAGTCAGGAAGTTCAGGCAGGCATCTGGTGGCCCAGAGTGCTGCATTCTCACTGCCACTCTGCACCTGCCCCAGACCCTGAGCAGCCCCACACAGGGCCTGAGCAGTGCATGCATCAGTGCAAACGGGCCAGACAGCAGGTGCAGGGAGCACCCTGTCTTTGTGGGCCAAGCCCCTGCTTCCTGCACACGTGTGTGTCAAGGTACCTGCACCTCCTCATCTCCCCTAGGTGTGTCCAGCCTCACAGCCCACCCTTCTGGCCCTGCCTCTGACCATTGCTTCAACCAGACCACCCGTGCACCCCTCTCGCTTCCCACACGTGGTTCAACCTGTTTGCCCTGCTGGAGACGGGTGACACTGCCACCCCTGGCCACCCACCGGCTCCTGCTCATCTCCCTCCCTTGGGGCGGGGTGTTCCTCCTCACCCAAACCTGGACCAGGCACCCCTCCTCTAGGCTCCATGGCACCCAGGCAGGCATCACCCTGCATGGAAAGTTCACACTGCCTCGTCTGTCTCTCCAAGTAGACTGGGTAAATACAAGCCAATGCTGGGTCTGAATCAGCTTGGCACCCCAGGGTCTGACGCTACCTGGTGCTCAGCCAGCACCTCCTGGATGGAAAGAAAGAAGGGAGGGGGAGGAAGGAGGGAGGGAGAGTAGATGCATGGAGGGAGGTAAGGAAGGAGAGAAAGACAGATCAGTGAAAAAAATGGATAGTTAAGAAATGTGTCCAGAAATGGAGAGATGGAAAGGAGAGAGGGGGGAAACAAAGCAAGAAGAAGGAAAAAAGGAAGGAAGAGAGGGAGGCAGGGGGAGAGGGAGAGAGGTTAGATATGCATGAAAGGATGGAAGGAAGGATGGAAACATAGAAAAATGGGTAGTTGAGGAAGGGCTGGAGGATTAGTGAATGAAGGGAGAGATGGATAGAAGAGAGAGAGGGAGGAAAGGAGGGAGGGAGGGAGGAAAGGAGGGAGGGAAGGAGGAAAAGGAGGGGGGAGGGCTGAAAGGAGGAAGATGGAAGGAAGAATGGGTGGATGGAGGAAAGGAGGGCTGGAGGAGTAGATATGGGTAGACGAATGGGTTTATTGGGTTTGGGAGGGTGGGGTTGGGTGGAAGCTCTTCACATTCTACTCAGGCTGTGTCCTCCCTTTGATGAACGAGGGGATCTCCGATCTCCGGTGACTTACCAAGCCCAGGGCACGTGTGTCCCTGAATTGGTAAATGGGGCGGAGTGGGGGTGGTGAAGATGTCATAAGAACCCATTGGCCCCCAAGTGATGTTGGCAGCACGGGCACCTGGGGTCGCCAAAACAAGACAGGCGCGTGCCCAGGCACGCCAAAATCCCCTGCAAGCGTGGAAAGCACCAGAATCCTGGGGATTTTTCTAGTGTGGATTTTATTTTGCCAATGAGAAATAATCATAATCACATACAAGTGCCCAGAGGAGGAAGCCCAGTGCCGAGGTGACCTGCCGAATAGAGAGCTCCTTCTAACCCCTCGGGCCGGCCATGGGTGTGACTGCCCAACTTGGCTGTCCAGCCCCACCACCCAGCAGAGGCCCCATCCCCGACATGAGGCCAGCTTTGCCACCCAGGGGCACATTCGGCACCAGAATGGCTCTCACCAGGCGGCTTCAGCATCCCCCCATGGCCTGCTTGTCCACGGACCTCCGATGCGGCCGCCTGGGGGATGCTGCCTCTGGCACTCAATCACACGGGACCCGAGAGAGTGCAGCAAGGCCACGGCCTGACCCCTCGTCTCCATCCCCATCTTCACCTCTGTGCGCCACTCCGCAGGACTTCTTTTCCTGGCTCAGGCCCCAGAGTCTGGGGTGAGAGATGCAAGCTTTGTGCTCAGGCCCCAGAGTCTGGGGTGAGAGATGCAAGCTTTGTGCTCCTCCGCCACCACATTGAAACAGGACTATCAGGAAGTGTGTATGCTGTTAAGTGGAGACGAGAGGCTGCTAGACCACGTGTACAGTAGAATGCCGATTTTTCAAACCTACATCCATATGCAGAGAAACAGAGACTGAAAGACCGCAGGTAGCCAGATTCCTAACCAGCCCCATCTGCCTGGCCTCCACCAAGCTGCCTCTAAGCCAATCGGCCCCATTAACCCACAAAGGCCTCCCAAACAGGCCCACCTAGCTGGCCTCCACCAAGCTGACCTCTAAGTAGCCAACCAGCCACATTAACCCACACACCCCACTCTGGCTGCAGAGATCCACCGATGCCCACATAGAGCTGGCAGCCCCAGCTGGCACCTGCTTCCTGGCACCCTGCCCACCTGCTCCCAGCATCTTCTGCCCACTGAGGTCAGTGGGTTCGCACATCTGCTAATACCTCGGTACTTCTTTTTTTTTTTTTTTTTTGAGACGGAGTCTCGCTCTGTCCCTCAGGCTGGAGTGCAGTGGCATGATCTCGGCTCACTGCAAGCTCTGCCTCCTGGGCTCACACCATTCTCCTGCCTCAGCCTCCCAAGGAGCTGGTATTGTGTTATTTTTATTGCTGCATTTTTAATTGAATTTTTTCCTTAAATCATTTTGATCCAAGATTGGGTGAATATGTTGATGAGGAACCGATGGATATGGGAAGCTGACCATACATCACTTAATTTATTTTAACTAGTACATAAGCCTACCTATGAAATCCAAGTGCAAAAAGACGGTTATTAATTCTATGAAAAAGAGTCCAACAGAGGCCAGAAGGCTGAGCAGAGGCCTCCCTGGACGAGGTGGGGAGTGGGGGTGGGGTAGACGTTGCAGGGACGCCCTGCACCCACCCACCTCCAGCCGTGTGCCCTGGACAAGGCCTTCACAGGGACTCTGACCCCTCCGCTTCCTGTAGTGTTAGGTGTTGGTCTCGGGGAGCCTGGCTGGTGTATTAGTTCCTTCTCACACTGCTATAAAGAAACACCTGAGGCTGGGTAATTAATAAAGAACAAAGGTTTAGTTGGCTCACAGTTCCACAGGCTGTGCAGGAAGCACAGCGGCTTCTGGGGAGACCTCAGGAAGCTGATGATCATGGTAGAAGGTGAAGGAGAAGCAGGCACATCTTACATGACCCGAGCAGGAGCAAGAGAGAGAGGGCGCAGGGAGGTGCCACACACTTTTAAAAACAACCAGATCTCATGAGAACTCACGCACTATCTCAAGAACCGCACCAAAGGGGGAAATCTGTGCCCAGAATCCAATAACCTCCCACCAGGACCCACGTCCAACACTGGGGAGTATAAGTCCACGTGAGATTTGGGTGGGGACACAGATCCAAACCACATCCGTTGGTTTTCCCACCAGTGAGCCCCTCCTGCCGTATGCTGGGCATCCAGTGCAGCTACCCAGGACACGTCCGCCATCAGGGTCAGTCATTGTGAACCCAGGGGAGGCCATTGATGAAGGTGGGTGGGTGAGGCTTAAGGTAAATGAAGGTGGGGCACAAGGTGGGAAGGTTCTGGAACATCTGGGCATCCTTCCCCATGGGGTGCACACCACGAGGCACAGAGGGCAGCCCACATCACAAGGGCCTCTAGTGGTCGGCTGGGTTTGGGCTGAGTCGGCAGACCACATGCCCAAGAGTGACAAGGCCAGCCACTGGGGACAGAAGAAACACTAGACATTTATCCTTGTTTTCTCAGACCTTTTAAAAAATAACGTTATTGACCATGAATGCCATACAATTCATCCATTTCCAGTGAAAATTCGGTGGTTTCGAGTATATTCACCAAGTTGTGCAACCATCACCACTACCTAATTTTAGAACATTTTTATCACTGCCGAGAAACCCCATACCATTAGCAGCCACCCCACATCCGCCGCTCCACTTCAGCCCCAGCAACCATGAATCCACGGTCTGGCTCTACGGATTGATTGCTTCTGGACATTTCATATAAACGGAACATACGCTACGTGTGGCCTTTGGTGACTGGCTGCTTTCAGGGTTCATCCGTGTTGTAGTGTGTGTCAATGCAATCCTTCTTTTATGGTTGATTAACACCCCGTTGTTTGGGCACAGTACAGTCTGCTTATCTATCCTTCAGTTGATGAGCTTTTGTGCTCTTTCTGCCTTTTGGCTGTTATTACCCTGCTGGGAATGTTCACCTACAAGCTTTTGTGTGGGTGTGTGCCACCGTTTCTCTTGGGAAGATATCTAGGAGTGGAGTTGCTGGGCCACACAGTAACTCTACGTTTTATATTTCGAGGAACTGTCCGGTTGTACCATTTTACATTCCCACCACAACGAATGAGGTTCCAGTTTCTCCACATCCTCACCAACGCCTATCACCGTCTGCCTTTTTAATTTTAGCTATCCTAGTGGCTGTGGAGTGCCATCTCAGTCTGCTCTGGATTTGTGTTTCCCTAATGACTAATAATGTTGAGCATCTTTTCGTGGACTTTTTGGCCATTTGCATGTTTTCTTTGGAGAAATGTCTATTTAAGCCCTTTGCCCACTTCTATTTGGGTTGTCTTTTTATTGCTGAATTGTAAGAGTCCTCTATATATTCTGGATACTATACCTTTATCATATATGACATTCACAAATATATTCTCCCATTCTGTGGGTTGTCTTTTCACTTTCTTGATTGTCTCCCTGGAAACACACAAGTTTTTATTTATTTATTTATTTTTGAGACAGAATCTCACTCTGTCCCCCAGGTTGGAGTGCAGTGGCTCAATCTCAGCTCACTGCAACCTCTGCCTCCTTGGGTTTAAGCCATTCTACTCCCTCGGTGTCCCAAGTAGCTGGTATTACAGGTGCCCGCCATCACTCCCAGCTAATTTTGTAGTTTTAGTAGAGACACGGTTTCACCGTGTTGGTCAGGCTGGTCTTGAACTCCTGACATCAGGTGATCCACCCACCTTGGCCTCCCAAAGTGCTGGAATTACAGACATGAGCCACCACAGCCAGCCAAGTTTTTCATTTTGATGAAATTAATCTATTATTTTTCATATATTTATGAATTGGATGAATAAATCCAATTCATCTATTCTAGATTTTTTTTTTTTTGGTTACATTTTTTTTTTTTTTTTGGTGTCATATGTAAGAATGCAAGGTCATAAAGACTTAAACCACATTTTCTTCTACAAGTTTTATAGTTTTCTTCCATTTAGGTCTTTGATCTATTTTGAGTTAATTTTTGTATTCAGTATGGGCTAGAAGTCCAATTGCATCTTTTACACGTGGATACCCAGCTGTTCCAGCACCTTGTGTTGAAAAGACAACTCCTTCCTTGTTAAACGGCCTTGACGCTTTTTGAAAAATTCAGTTGACTATAGCTATATGAGTTTATATTTGATTTGTTCATTGCTAGTGTATAGAAATAAAAGGTATTTTTATATATTAGTCTTATATCCTGCAACCATACCTAACTCCCGTATTAATTCTAATAGTTTTTTATTTAATTTCTTAGGATTTTCTACATGTAAGATCATCTGCAAATAAAAACAGCTTTACTTTTTCCTTTCCATCTTGATGCCTTTTATTCCTTTTTCTTGCCTAATTGGCCCCTCTAGAACAGCGTAGAAGTGATAAGAATGGATATCTTATCATGTCCCTTATCTTAGGGGAAAGTCTAGTCTTTCAGTATTAAGTAGAATATTAGATATGGGGTTGTTTGGTTTGGTTTCAACGTCCTTTATCAGTGTTTTCATATCTTTTTACTGAGGTATAATTTGCATACAGCGAAATTGACAAATCTTAAATGTATAAACAAATCTTAAGCTTGATGAATTTTTATGTGTATGTGTGTACACCCATGAAACCACCACCAAGATCTGGCTAGAGGACATTTCGTTTCACACACCCAGAGCGTCCCCTTATAGGATTCCCCATTAGGTTTGCAAAATGCAGCAGAACAAAACAAAACAAAACAAAACAGAAAACAAATAGGATGCCCAGTAATGCTTACAATGAGGGACAAACAAATAGTTTTAGTGTAAGTGTGTCTTATGAAATATTTGGGGCATATCCTGGGACACTTACACACACAAAAATTATTGATCATTTATCTGAAACACAAATTGTAACTGGGCGTTTTGCATTTGACCACACTGCCGTAGATGAGTTTCCCCATCCTTGAATCTCATACAGGTGAAATCTTAGAGCATGAACCTTGTTTCTTGCCCTAATGTTTTTGAGATCCATCCATGTTATTGCCTCTATCAGAACCACTCTTCTTCACTGCTGGGGAGTGTCCCATTGCCCAAGGTCTATGTTCGTTTTCCTGTTGATGCCTGAGCTGTTTCCACTTTGAGGCTCTTCTAAATGGAGCTGCCACATGTGCTCTGGCGGGTGTCTTGCTATACACACATGCACTTATTTCTCTTGGGTAAATACTTAGGAGCAGAATTGCTGGGTCCTAGGTGCGCACGTGTTAGCTCTGTTAGAAACTAATTTCTTTTCTGCATACGTGTAAAAATACATTAGTTCCTCACTAACCCCTACACACACACAAACACAATGGTAACTATGTGAGGTGATGGGTGTGCTAATTAATTTGATTGTGATAATCATTTCACAGTCTATATGTATATCAGATTCTCATGGTGTACACCTTGACTATATGCAATTTTAGTTTGTTGGTTATCCCTCAATAATGCTGAGGAGAAAAGAGTAAAACAAAATCAAGACCAACCCATACTTAGAGTAAAATCAATAAGGTAACACCCTAAAAAAATAAAGACGTGAGTACATTAGTATGTGGGGTTTTACGGCAGGAGGATCTTGATTGATGGGGGTTGTGATCTAAAGAGTCGAGGAGTTCCGCAGATTGGGGACACTGGTGGTTTTGGGGGCAGGAAGGGGAGGTGATCAGAGACACGCTTTAGGGAAGAAGTCTGACTCGTGTTTGTGCCGGGTGCCGAGCCCATAGGGATGGTGCTTCCAGAAGGACTCCAGATAAACAGCAAACCACTTGTTGGTATAAGCATGTATCAATGTATGTCCACAAGAATGCACAGGACATATTGACAAAACAGTATTCCTTATTTATCTGAAAATGGAGTATATGTATATGAAATCTAAATTCCATTGGCCATCCTCTATTTCTATGTGCTAAATCCAGCAGGTCCACACAGGTGTGCCCGCAGAGCATGGGGAGGCATGGTCACCTTGGCACAGGTGAGGAAGGACTTGCTCTGAGCAGCCACTTCCTCACCACTGGGCACCTGACACCTGGGTCCAGGCTGACTGGGCAGGGGCAGATGTGGTGCCTGCTGAGCCCCTCAGACCACAGCTCAGACCAGCTGACACAGTCAGGCCCCTGGCCGGCACCTGCAGGCACCAGAGCCCAGGCCTGGCTCTCTCTGCAGGGCTCTGGAATTCAAGCTCTCCACGGAGACCAGCTGGTGCCACCTGCCCATTCCCCCACCCACCACCACCACCACCACCACCAGGCATCCCGACTGAGAGAATACAGGCCTTGAAAGCAGAGGGGACTCTTCAGCAGGGTGTGTCCTGGGGGCAGCAAAGGTGACTGCTGCTCTTCCCTCCTAAGAATTTGGTACCCAAGATGGTATCGCCCCTACCCATTCCCAGGGATGACAGCACCCACTTCAGCCCAGACCTAGGGCCAGGCCTCCTGGCAGGGGCATGTGGGAAGTGGAGCGGTTTCTGCACAAAAACATCAAGGATTCGAGCAGAGCCCGTAGCCAGCTCCACGAGCCTGGCACCGGCACATCCATTCGTTTGTTCAGTACTTGTGTATTCACAGCCAGCCACGTGCCAGGCTCTGGACACCCAGGGGGGCACAGTGCTTCTGTGTGCTAAATCTAGCACGTAGAAACTGGGAGAAGTCTGGGTGGGGTCCTACCAGCATCCTGAGTCCTAGTGGAGATGGTCTGCATGGTCAGCCCTGGCCATTCATGTCAGCTCCCTCCCACGGCCCCTTGCTGCCCACGCCTACAGGGAACCCAAACAGCCCAACAGGCCTGCCTCTCCAGGCAGCCCACACGTAACGTATCATGCCACTCAGAATACCCAAATGAGAGATTCCGGTTTTCAACTTGCTTCTCAAACTTCTGGCTTCCTCATCTAAGCGTGTCCAGCGGCCTGTCCTTGCCCGACTGCAGTGGCTGGTCCCCGAGCCAAAACCCCAGGGACCTTCTTCAGGAGCATATTTACCATCTGGGAACAGGGTGTCTGGCAAGTCCCCAGGAGAGACCCAACAACTTCATTTCACAGATGGGAAGACTGAGGTTGGGAGACGAGAAGGGTAGTCCGGAGGCCAGGTCTGCAGCTGCTTCTACAGCCCCTGCTGGGTCCGGCACACCCACGTCCAGTGCTCGAGCCCCTCCCTGTAGGTCACACCCACTTCTGACTCAGGCCCCAACAAGGCCTTGCTAGCCCAGCTTCCCCCTCCCGCCCAGGCAGTACAGGCTTCTGCATCCCTGCCTCTGGGATGTGAGGCAGAATCCAGAGACCCAGGCCTGGGGGCTGTTTCGGTGGGTGTGAGCATCTACCTGCAGCAAAGTGGGTGCTTCCAGCAACCTGTGATCAACTTGACCTGCACACCTGTACACCACCAAGTCCCAGAGGGAGGTAGGAACCACCCAACCTGGTCAGCATCCCACTGGGACAGACTGCACGTGAATCCAAAGATCCTGGACCGAAGCTCAGGTCTGTCTGGGTCACTGAGTCCCTTAAGACCCCACCTTCTGGGGGACTCTATGAAGCCTGACTGTGGCCATTGTGTGAGTCAGATCAGGACAGATGGGGTGACTAGAGGCTCCATGTAACACCCGTCTCCAGCCCAGCTTCCTGGAAGGTCTGGGCATGACAACTTCTCTTCTCTGAAGATGCATCTCCGTCTGCTGGCGGGCCTGGCATCTTCTGGGGTGCCTCTGGTGTCTTCTAACAGGTCTGTGCCTCTCAGTGAGGCAGCTTGGCCACTTGGAAATGGCCATACTGGGTCAATAAGGACAAAGGAAGCCTTGGGGGCCAAACGGTGACTAGGCTCAGCTCACAAGAAAGTGGGGATCCCTTGAACTTCAAAAATTAGCTGTTCTCTCCACAGGGAGGAGTGGTCGAGGCAGAAGATCTGAAACTCATCGACGCCGGGCCTGGACGGGACAGCATCTCAGCAAACCTTTTGGAGGTGCAGGTCTGGAGGGAGCTACGCAGGGCAGTGGCTCATGGCCACAGCCCCGGGCTCCAGCATGGTTTTCCGGCCCCCTAGCAAGACACTGCACAAACAGTGCAGGACGCTATGCCGAGTGTGGGGTCCATCTCCTTTCACACGGGAAATAAATCAAATCCTTCAAGTCCGAGTTTGATGGAAATATTTCAATCCTTCATGGGGAATGCCCATCATTCTTAAACGTTTTGTGGTAACATACAGTGGAAATGACTGCAACATGACGTTGTTATTCCGTATTCTGAGCCAAACTCCTGAGGTCAGACTTGTTTGCATCACATGTGGCCGGGGAATCATCCCATGAGGGTTCTGTCTGCTTCTTGCCAAGCGGCCTAATGGATCGATGACGGAGGCGTCTCCCAGTTGCCACAGGGCTGCTTGTCACCGCTCAGTGCGTGAACCAGAAAGCTGCGTGCAGGAGGGGGATGCATCTGTTTGGAAACAGCGCATCGTTGCCATCCTGTTGTGGGGTGTGCCGTGAACCTAGTAGTCACACCGGGGGTTCTGAACGCGGTCCAAGCAACTGGTGGATGCCGGAGGAAGCATTTGTTTTCCTGTAATCCTTCCTACGGCCCCACCAGACGCCAGCACTATGATTGTTGTCCCGTCACTAATTTTCCAAGGGTCATTTTCCCTCATCCAGAGGAAAGTGATGTTTAGAATTCCAAGTCGCTCGCCCCTTCCATTGGAAGTGGAAAGTGAGGATGCCTGCCCACCCATCCAGGGTCGATCCTTGACCCTTGGCTATCAATGCACAGTGGAGAGATGGAGGCCAAGGACCAGAAGGCAGAGGTCTGGGGGCCAGAAGAAGGGATGCCATCAGCTTGGCTGCGGTTGCAAGCCCACTCAGCTCTTCGGCCAGGGTGGGACAAGGGGATCTTGCCTTCTCAGCCCAGGGCCTGGTCTCATGAGTGGGAGCATTTGGTGGTCCATGCAGAAACAGCAGGGGAGATGCGGGTGGTCTTCAAAGTTGCCATCAGCACGCCCTCGGCTCAGGCTTTGAAGTGTGTTTCCTGGTGGAGCTTCAGGTGCACAGGTGCACGCATCTAGCCAGCCACTGAAAGGAGCGAGACCTCAGGGCTGTGGTCGGTGCTGATGGGTGCACCTCTGAGTGGCTGTGGCTTCCGCTTTGACTGGATGGTCAAAACTGGGCATCTTTAATCTGCCTGGCAGCCTCCCAGGTACCCTGAGGGTTCCAGAGGCTCGTGCTGCCTACCATGTGGGCAGGGCTGCGAGAGCCCCCGAGATCACCCTGAAGTGCAGGGACAGATCTGGGCACCTGGGAAAGTGGAGACAGGTGGAGACTTTGCGGTGGGTTGGTCCCAAGTGGGACACTTTGTCCAGCATCTGAGCTCGCAAGCTGCAGTGACTGTGTCCTGCCCTCGGGCCGGGGCCCCTTTGCCTTCGGGATGAAACTCCTCTGCCTGACACAACCCAAGACAGAACGCGTCTTTCAACTGCCAAGTTGTTCTGAACGCCGCAATGCTCAGAACCAGAAACTGAACCCAAGACATTGACCTGCTTGTGGGACACAGAGGAGGCCCCTCCGTGCCCACTATTCCTTCCCGAGAGTGCAAGTATGTCACCTGCCAAGCTCTCGGGTCAGTGGAGGGGCTGCCCTCTCACCGTTGCTCTCCTGCTCCCCGGCCAGGTCACACTGGAGGTCTGTCCCTCCTCCCTGCCCCCTGAGCTCCTGAAGGCTCCCAGCCTGCAGGATGACTGTCCCGGGTTTCCGCACCCTCCCCTCCGTGGGGTCTCGGCCTTGCTGCTGTCAGTGTCCTGCACACGGATAGTGCCCAGGGCCGGGAAGAGTGACTCACCTCCTCCTCCTATCTGGCCTGGGTGAATGGGGATAGTGGAGGAGACAACTGAGGTGGCCTCCGCAAGACCCCCCAACCTGGTGACCACTGGCGTACAGCACTTCCCGCCGCGCGGAAGTCAGCTTCCATCAGCCTCCACGAAGGGAGAATGTTAGGCTCTTGCTTCTGGGGGCCAGATTCCCCCGCTTCTTTCCCTCCCTTCTCTCCTCCCTCCCTGCTTCCCATCTTCCCTTTTTCCTTTCCTTCCTTCTCACCTTCCTCTCCTCCTCCGTCTCCTTCTTTCCTTCCCTCCCTCTCATCCTCCTCCCTCTTTCCCTCCCCATGGGGAGAGCTGTGATGACTCCCTCCTTACACAGAAGGGGGTGAGCCAGGCATAAGGAGGAGACACGAAGTCCGGGGAAGGAGCCTCTGCTTGAATAGCCCTGGGGATGGGGAGCTCACTCCCTCTGCAGACTGCGGCCACCCCATCTGGAGACCTTGCCTGAAGCTGAAATCTCAGTGCTAGTGTCCCCCTGGCCCTGGTCCTCTTCCCACCCACGGGAAGCTAGGGAGGCTTGCAGGCCCAAAGCCTCTTCCTTGACTTTTTCTCCAGGCCCACCTCTTGGTTTCTCGGCAACTCCCCGTTGCATCTCTTTAGGCCCCAAACAGCCACCCAGGCCCCAAGAAGCCCATCAAACCGCAGATGTTTGCCGACACCATGAGAGGCCCCGGATGTTCTAGAACACTCGGAGGCCTGGAAGCACTGTGTGGAAGGAACCCCTGGTGGATGGGCTGCTGAGTGGCTTTCTGTAGATGCCAGACAATGGACAGAACAACCTCCTACAGGTGACAGAGCCACACAGGCACCCAGGCTCTGCCTCCTGGCGTCACAAGCTCCTGGGTCAAAGTCCCACCAAGACTCATGCATTGGGCCAGGTGTGGTGGCTCACACCTGTAATTCCAGCACTTCGGGAGGCCAAGGCAGGTGGATCACTTGAAACCAGGAGTTGAACACCAGCCTGGCCAACATGATGAAATCCCATCTCTACTAAAAATACAAAAATTAGCTGGGCATGGTCGCACATGCCTATAATCCCAGCTACTTGGGAGGCTGAAACAAGAGAATTGCTTGAACCCGGGAAGCGGAGGTTGCAGTGAGCCAAGATCGTGCCACTGCACTCTAGCCTGTGCGACAGAGTGAAACTCCATCTCAAAAAAAAAAAAAAAAAAAAAAAAAATACTCATGCATTGAGGAATATCCCAGTAGAAAGGGTCTCAGGCAAAAAACAAATAAATAAATAAATAATAAGAATGAAAAAAGGGGTAAAGCCACAAATGTCTGCCACAACTTGGTCCTCTCCGCACAACACACTCCGTGTAGGAGGATGTGGGTGTTCACAGTGGATGTTGAAAGTGCAGTGTGACTGGGGCTTTGGTGGCTGTGAGAGTCAAAGGAGGGGCATCTCCACTCCACAGATCAACTCCAGGAGCCCAGTGAGGAAGGCAGAGGCCCTGATGCTTCTTGCTTCACAGAGGAGCAAACCGGAGCTCAGAGAGGTTGTGCTACTTGCCTAGGAACACACAGCCCAGCAGCAGAAGAGTCAGGACTAGACACCGAGTCTCACAACCCCACAGCATGGCTCCAGCACTGAATGTGCCCAAGAGAGCTGGTCCTGCTGTGGCCCCACATGGAGACAATTAAACATCCACACAGGACAACATCTTCCACGATGAAGATGTTTGGATGGTTCGGATCTCACCCAAACCTCCTGTTGAACTGCAATCCCCAGTGTTAGAGATGGGGCCTGGTGGGAGGTGATTGGATCATGGGGGTGGAGTTCTCGAAAATGGTTTAGCACCATCCCCTCTTGGTCCTCTATAGTGAGTGAGTTCTCACCAGATCTGTTTTTTTTTTTTTTAAAGTATGTGGCACCTCCTGCTCCCCGCATGGTGACTTCAGGCAGCTCCACTGAGCACTCCATACAGGAGACCTGCACAGTTGCCCTGAGCTGCCGTGACTCTGCTCACGCCCCCTGAGATCCTGTTTACCTAAAACTCACAGTAACCAGAGCTCTCAGTCATCCTGACCTTGGGCCTACAGATCCACCTCTGCAAATCAGGTCAAATAAACCAGCTGTTTAATTTAGGGGAAACAAGGGGTATGCCTGAGCTTCCAGGTGTCTCCACCCCAGGAGCAATCCTCTAGCAGACAGCCCTGTGGCTGCCGCCTATCCAAAGGCTTCTGGCTGGGCTTGCTCTTCCTGGACAGTTGCTGCCATGGTCTGCATGTTTCTCACCTCCGAAATTCATGTTGAAATGTAATCCTCAACGTAGCAAGATGGAGGGGTAGGGCCTTTAAGCAGTGATTGGGTCATGAGACCTCTGCCCTTCTGAATGGATTAAGCCATTCATAGATGAGTTAATTAATGGGTTAATGGATTGGTGGGGTTGTCATGGGAGTGGAACTGAAGGCTTTATAAAACGAGGAAGAGAGACCTGAGCCAGCACGTTCAGCCCCAGCCATGTGTATTCAGGAGTTTCACATCAATATAAAGAAATTCCTAAGTCTGCAAAATGTGTAAAAGAAAGAGCTTTAATTGGCTCACAGTTCTGCAGGCTGTACAGGAAGCATGGTGCCCACATCTGCTTGGCTTCCGGTGAGGCCTCAGGGAGCTTTTACTCATGATGAAAGGCCAAGTGGGAGCAGGCATCACATGGTTAAAGTGGAAGCAAGAGAGAGAAGGGGGAGGGTCACACACTTTCAAGCAACCAGATATCAAGAGAACTTACTCACTCTCTTGAGGACAGCACCAAGCCATTCATGAGGAGTCCGCCCCATGGTCCAAACACTTCCCACCAGGCCCCACCTCCAACATTGGGGATTGTGTTTCAATGTGAGATTTGCAGAGGACAAACATCCAAACCATATCACCATGTGATTTCTTGCACTGCCTTGAGACTTGGCAGAGAGTCCCCAGCAGCAAGAAGGCCCTCGCCAGATGCAGCCCCTCCATCTGGGCCTCTCAGCCTCCAGAACTGTAAGAAACAAATTTCTTTTCTTTATAGATTACCTAGTTTCAGGTATTCTGTTATAAGCAACGGAAAATGGGCAGAGACATCTAGCTCCTCTTGGTCTAGTCATAGCTGACAGCAGAGACATAGATGAGGCATCCTGGCTTCTAACCAGGTGGAGGAGGAGAGGGTGCCAGAAGCTTCCTCTAAGCGGCAGCAGTTGTGCCAGGTCCTGAGGGCAGGAGTGAGCTGCTCCCGTGCTGGGAAGAGCTTGGCTCAGGTCCATGGGAACATGGAGGCATTGAGGCCATCTTTCTGGAAGGCCACTTGCATGAGTCACCCACCTGCTTAAAACTCTTCAGCAGCTAAAGATGGCAAAAAGTCATGATTAAACATGATGCTGAGTCAAAGAAGGGTCGGGAAGGACCACATGTTTTATGATTCCTCTCCCATGAAGGTCTAGAGCAGGGAAATCCTCATCAGGCACCCACAGTCAACCCAGTACCTCCTGTTCTCACTTCCACACTCCCTCTGTCCACTGGCACTGTCCACTTCACCTCCTGCACCTCCTCTGAGCTGCCCCCTCCTGCCACTTGCATTGCCATTGCCTTAGCCCAAGCATCTCTTCCCCGGACAGCTCCAACAGCCTTCTCTGGCCTCCATTTGCGGCCTTCCAGCTCATTCTCTGGTCCTGCCAAGCCCTATAGGAGTTCCCCCACTTCCCCTCCTGCTTTGCCCACTGGCCCTGGCCCTGTCAGCTGCTCTCCATTGACCTGGGCTCCTGGGCTCTGGCCACCCTGTGCTTCTTCCTACAGCAGGGCCTGGCGTATCTAATCCATTCCCATCCATCCCCAGAGCTCAGCTAAAGCATCAGTTTCTCTGGGAAGACTGAGACCCTGACCTCCTTGGATGGTCAACTCCACTCATGTGTTTTTCCTTTGCAGAACTCACCACAATTGTAATTTTACATTTTTCCCTCTCTTCCATGAGGACATGTGTTCCATCACAACAGAAATTGCATCTGTTTTTTTGTTTTGTTTTGCCACTGCACCCTAGGCCACCCAGCATAGAGACGAATTACTTGCTGAATTTTAGGAAGAAACTTTGTTTGCACCTCAACCCCCAATCCCACTGCTCCCCAAGTCATGGCACTGCCTGGTTAGCTTAAGGCTGGTTGGGCCTCATCTTCCCACCCAGTGCGGCTTCCTCTTCCCCTTGGTGAAATGCAGCATTTCCACCAGGAAGTCTCTAAGACCTCTGCACGACCTTAAATTCTACAGCCATTTCCCTGATGTCTTCTTGCACCTGGTATGGCTGAGAGGTTCATGCCCATCAGATTCTCATTTCCTTGAATGTGACCTGTTTTTACCCTTGGAAACTTTTAGGAGTTTCTATCTATGCTATCCTGAAATTTCATCCAACTCAATATTTATTGTGTGTGGGTGGGGCAGGGTGGGGTGTATGGGAGATGTAGATCAAAGGATACCAAGATGCAATTACATAAGATGAATAAATCCAGAGATCCAGAGACCTACAGTACAGCATGAGAACTCTAGCTAATAATATTTCATGGTACAATCAAAGTTTTCTAAGAGTGGATTTTAGGTGCTCTTACCACACATGAAAAAGGTAACTATGTTAGATGAAGGATATGTTAAATTGCTTACCCATAGTAATCACTGAACTGTGCATTTGTATATCAAAACATCACACTGTACACTTTAAATTTATACACTAATTTTTAAAAAGTCTTTAATGTGAATCATCTTTCAGATTTCTTTTAGAATCTTTTCCCCTTTCACAACTGTTCTGCCTTATATGGAGTAGATCCCAGCAACCTAAAACTCATATCCTGCCCCCACTGGGGAAAACGTCTACCATGATGACATGGTTTGGGTCTAACCCAAACCTCATGTTGATGTGCAATCCTCAGTGTTGGAGGTGGGGCCTGGTGGGAGGTGACTGGATCATGGGGGCAGAGTTCTCCTGAATGTTTTAACACCAGCCCTTCTTGGTACTGTAGAGTGAGTGAGTTTTCACAAGATCTGGTTTGTTTAAAAGTGTGTGACACCTCCCACTCTCTCTCTTCCTCCTGCTCCTGCCTGTAAGATGCCTGCTCCTCCTTTGCCTTCTGCCATGATCGTAAGCTTCCTGAGGCCTCCCCAGAAGTAGATGCTGGCATGCTTCCTGTATAGCCTGCAGAACCATGAGCCAAAATAAACCTCTTTTCTTTATAAATTACCCAGGCTTGGATATTTCTTTATAGCAGTGTGAGAACAGACTGATACACATGACTTCTCTCATCATTACTTCATCTTTGTTTGCACTTTTAATTCTTTCTGGAAATTCCATCCACGGATGTGGGAATATCTGGATCTTCCTCTTGGTTCATTCCTTCTGGGTACCGGGAGAATTCTTCAGCTTGGAATTCCAGCTCCTGAATTCGTTCTTCAGCTGCGTCCATTATGCTATTTATCCCATCAATTGATTTTTATTTTCCTTTTGATAATCAAATGTGTAATTCCCAAGCTCTGCAACTGCTTCTGTTTTGGATGTCCTCAGCATTCCCTGAAGACAGTGATGTTTGCGAGTGTGTGTGTTTTAAATCTCTTCCCTTTGCTGTTTAATTTTATTTCTGTGGCATTTGTTTTTCTGTTGTTGGGTCTGGTCTTCTTGTTACTCAAAGACCTGGGGATCCCTGGTTGCCAGATCAGTGCTGTAGCCGGAACTACTCGTTCCTCTGCCCCCTGGTCTGAAGCCACCCCCAACAATGGTGTAGGGGCAAGGAGTGGGCCAAGCTCTTGTTCTTCCAGGGCCCTGTCCCTCTGGGTGCAGCACTTACTCTCACAGATGGAAGGGAGCAAATGTCTTTGCTTCCCACGGCCTGAGGAAAACCACCATGCTGGGGTCAGGGACCCTGATCTGTGCCCTACCTACCCACTTTTCAGCCACCTGGCTCCGAACTTGGCTCCCCTGCTCTCCAGGCAGCCTTCTACAAATGCTTCAGAGCTGTGGCTGTTTTCCTGTAGCTATTCCTGTCTACTTCCCACCTTCCAAGAATCCCAGATGTTTTTAAGTCACTAAAGATGATGTTTCTTATGACACATTCACAGCACCTCTTTGGACATCTCCTGTGATTTTTCGAGGGTATAGCCTTGTGTGCGCTGACTGCCGCCTTGATCGGATCTTTCCAAGGGAATTAGTGAGAACCCGTGAGACACAATCCTCACCCCACAGAGGGCACTTCAGACTACTTGATGGTGGCCAGGGACAGAAAGTTCTCCTTCGGCTGGTGGGTCCCTTGAGTGGAAAGGTGTGAAGAGCACAGCTGACTTGCTTACCCTTTACAGCAGGACTTACTAATGTTCAATATTCCCATTTCCACATGTATCAGGCTGTTCTTGATACAAAGAAATACCAGCTAGGCACAGTGGCTCACACCTTTAATCCCAGCACTTTGGAAGGCCAAGCTGGGAGGATCACTTGAGTTCAGGAGTTGGAGACCAGCCTGGGCAACATGGTGAAAGCTCATCTGTACAACAAATACAAAAAAAAAAAAAAAGCTGGGCATGGTAGCATGTGCCAACAGTAGTCCTAGCTACTTGGGAGGCTGAGATGGGAGGATCACCTGAGCCTGGGAGGTTGATGCTTCGGTGAGCCATGATTGCACCACTGGACTCCAGCCTGGATGACAGAGTAAGACCCTGGTTTTTTTTTTTGTTTTGTTTTTTGTTTTTGTTTTTGTTTTTTTTGTTATTTTTAAGAGAGAAAAAAAGAAAAGATAAAGGAATATGCGAGGTTGGGTAATTTATAAAGAAAAGAGGTTTAATTGGCTCATGGTTCTGTGGGCTTTATGGGAAACATGGTGCTGGCATCTGCTCAGCTTCTGGTGAAGACCAAGGAAGCTTTCAATAGTGGCAGAAGGCTAAGGGAGAGCAGGTATTTCACATGGCAAACGCAGAAGGAAGAGAGAGAGAGAGAGAGTGGAGGTTGCCACATACTTTGGAATGACCAGATCTCATGAGAACTCATTCTCACGAACAAAGCACTAAGCCATGAGGGATCCACCCCCATGACCCAAAGGCCTCCCTCCAGGCCCCACTTCAGCATTGAGGACTATCATTCAACATAAGATCTGTGTGGGGACAAAGGTCCAAACTGTATCATTCCACCCCTGGCTCTTCCCAAATCTCTTTCCACTCTATCTCTTCCTCCTGTTCCTGCCATGTAAGCAGGAGCATCATGAGGAGAAGAGACATTGTTCTTACATTGCAAAATACAAACACGCCTTCTCGACAGTCCCTTAAAATCTTGACTCATTCCAGCATTAACTCAAAAGTCCAAAGTCTCATCTGAGACAAGGCAAATCCCTTTCACTTATGAGCCTGTAAAATCAAAAACGAGTTAGTTACCCCCAAGATACGATGGAGGTATAGGCATTGGATAATAAACATCCTCATTCCAAAAGGGAGAAATTGGCCAAAAGAAAGGGGCTACAGGCCCCATGCAAGTTCAAAACCCAGCAGGGCAGTCATTAAATCCTACAGTTCCAAAATAATCTCCTTTGACTTCATATCCTGTATCCAGGGCATGCTGATGCAAGGGGCAGCACCCAAGGCTTTGGGGAGCTCTGCCTCTGTGGATTCATAGGGTTCAGCCCCCACAACTGATCTCATGTGCTGGTATTGAGTGCCTATAACTCTTGCAGGTATAGGGTGCAAGCTGCCAAAATATCTACCATTCTTGAGTCTGGAGGATGGTGGCCCCCTTCTCACAGCTGCACTAGTCAGTTTCCCAGTAGATACTCCGTGTGGGAGCTCCAACACCACATTTCCTCCCCACACTGCCCTAGTCGAGGTTCTCTATGAAGGCCCCACCCCCGCAGCAGGCTCCTGCCTGGATAACCAGCCTTTTCCATGCATCTTCTGAAATCTAGGCAGAAACTGCCAAACCTCTTTTACTGTTGCATTCTGTGCACCTGCAGGCTTAACACCATGTGGAAGCCACCAAGATTTACAGCTTGCATTCTCCAAAGTGGCAGCTTGAGCTGTACCTGGGCACCTTGGAGCCCCAGCTGGAACTGGAGCAGCCTGTATGCAGGAAGCAATGTCCTGAGGCTGCACAGGGCAGGAAGGCCCTGGGCTTGGGCCCTGAAACAAATCTTGCCTTCTAGGTCTCTGGGCCTGTGATGGGAGGGGCTGCCATGAAGGTCTCTGAAATGCCTTAGAGATCTTTTCCCATTGTCTTGGATAGTAGCACTTGGCTTCCTTTTAGTTATGCAAATATCTCTAGCAAATGGTTGCTCCATAGCCTGCTTGAACCCCTCTCCTGAATAAAAGTATTTTTTTTGTCACACGGCCACGGTGCAAATTTTCCAAACTTTTATGCTGTGCTTCCTATTTAAATATAAATTCCAACTTTAAGTCATTTATTTCCTCCAACATCTGAGCATAGGCTGCTAGAAGCTCTCAGGCCACATCTTGAACACTTTGCTGCTTAAAAGTATTTTTCCACCACATGCCCTAGGTCTTCACTCTGAAGCTTAAACTTCCACAGACCCCTGGGGCATGACCATGAGGCAAACAAGTTCTTTGCTAAGGCATAACACATGTGATCTTTGTTCCAGTTCCCAATAAGTTTATCATTTCCGTCTGAGACTTTGGCAGCCTAGACTTCACTGTCCATATTACTATCAGCATTTTGGTCACAATCATTTAACCCGTCTCTAAGAGGTTCCAAACTCTCCCTCATCTTCATGTCTTCTTCTGAGCCCTCCAAACTCTTCTAACCTCTGCTCCTTACCCAGTTCCAAAGCTGCTTCCACATTTTCAGGTATCTTCATATTAATACCTCCATACCTGACTCTTAGTACCAATTTTCTATATTAGGCCATTCTTGCATTACTATAAAGAAATACCTGAGACTGAGTAATTTATTTATTTATTTATTGTTATTGTTCTTTTATTTTATTTTATTTTTTGAGATGGGATTTTGCTCTGTTGCCTAGGCTGGAGTGTGGTGGCGTGATCTCAGCTCACTACAAGTTCTGCTTCCTGGGTTCATACTATTCTCCTGCCTCAGCCTCCCAAGTAGCTGGGACTACAGGCACTTGCCACTACGCCCGGCTAACTTTTTGTATTTTTAGTAGATACAGGTTTTCACCGTGTTAGCCAGGATGGTCTCGATCTCCTGACCTCATGATCTGCCCTCCTTGGCCTCCCAAAGTGCTGGGTTTACAGGCGTGAGCCACCATGCCCAGCTGAGACTGAGTTATTTATAAAGAAAAAAATTTAATTGGCTCACAGTTCTGTGGGCTTTACACAAATCATTGAGCTGGCATCTTCTCAGCTTCTGGGGAGACCTCAGGAAGCTTACAATCATGGCAGAAGGTGAAGCAGGAGCAAGAGAGAGAGTGAAGGGGGTGCCAGATAAACAATCAGGTCTCACAAGAACTCACTATCGAAAAGACAGCACCAAGCCATGAGGGATCTGCCCCCATGACCCAGACACCTCCCAGCAGGCCCGACCTCCAGCATTGAGGATTACAATTCAACAGGAGACGCGGGCAAGGACAAATATCTGAACTATGTCACCGCAGAATTCAGGAAGTTCAGGTAAGTCTCCAGGTCATAAGTGGTAGCTGCAGGACCCTAATCCTAGTGTTCTGTTTCTAAAACCTCAGCTTATCTGGGATGCTCACAATCTATAAGGACTCCATTATCAGCATAACCTACCATCCCCTGATTCTAGCACATTTCTATTCCAATCCCTCCCTCCACAATTCACGGCCTCCTTGAGTCAAGGCTAATCAGGTCTGCGGACAGGCCACGGGAGTCTGGAAGAACCCTCTCTGCAGCTCACTTGCTGAGGACAGTGAACAGACTACCTGATTTCACTGTGCCCGTATCCTGACCTGCACAAGGGCATTACGGCTGTTGTGAGGACAGGTGAGGTGGCACAGGCACAAGAGGTTAGTGCACAGTAGGAGAGAATAAATGTGCATGTCCCTGCTCTGTTTTTCTCAAAGCTGTGCTTGTGGAAGGACACTGCCACTTTGGAGCCACATTCAGAGCCCAGATTCCAGGTCATCCCAGAAGGCTGAATGGATGGCCCCAGCCCAGAGGCTGGATGGCTTAGATAGAGTCTGCTGGCGGGAGCTGATCCCATAGTAGTTTTAGATCTCCCCAGACTGGCCATGTGTGACAGCGAGGTGGTT
The DNA here is from genome assembly GCF_037993035.2 of Macaca fascicularis. Lineage (NCBI taxonomy): Eukaryota > Metazoa > Chordata > Mammalia > Primates > Cercopithecidae > Macaca > Macaca fascicularis. The sequence continues at coordinate 5,138,654 of NC_088388.1, read as the reverse complement.
TCTGCAAAGTCCACCCCACTCCAGATTGCAGGAGTGACCTCTGTTTGGTCTAAGATAGTCACGATCATCTTAACCCCCTTGCCAGAGTGACTCCTTTAGGGATTAAAAATAACTCAGCTGATCAGCAAGCACCTGGCCGCAGCGATTCACTCAGGTTGGTCTAACCAGAACAAGGCTCAAGACTTCTGTTAGATTAAGACCTCTCTCTTGCTCTGACCAGTGAGGGGTGCAGATACAAAGCCTGGAGCTACTGCAGCTACTTTGTTGCCATGAGGCAACCCAGCCTGATGACAGCACCAACAAGAAGCAGGCACAGCAAGAGAACTGCTGAACTCTGAAGCCAGAGCCCTGTGACACTGCACCAGAAGCCTAACCACCACTGGGTGGGCCACTTTGGGGTGGATTTTCTGCCTCCCACCACAAAAGAGCCCAAACTGACAGAGAAGCCCAGGTAGGCTGCTACCAGTTCCACTATCAATTCAAGAGCTGAGCCTGATGATGCGGCATGAGGTCCCTCTACTAAGCATCCCAAGATTTGGTCTGGGAAACCGTCTTTCTTCTGTGTCTTCCATATGGTCTGAACCAGTCCATAATGGCCCCTGGGTGCTTTTCCACCTAGGAACCAGGACACCAGGACCAGAAAGAGGCACAAACTTGTCTAATGTCACCCAGCTCGTTAATGCCAAGCCCTGGACTTGAACCCAGGCCTTCTGGACTCCAGGCCATATGCCATTCCTAAATAGAAATGCAAACATCTGGCCTGCCCCGCCTGGCCCATTGAACTAGTTGCTAAATTGATACTTTGCAAAACATGCATGTTTCCAATTGCAGAGCGCTGCTGTGACTTTGAAGCAGCGTGCAGCCTTCCCCTGATGTGGTGAAGGACGGAGGTGGCTGGCCTGGTATGGAGAGGATCTTAGGGAACTCTCCGCAGAAGCCCCAGGGCACCCACTCTCTGGAAAGAGATCAGAAAGCAGCCTCTCTCCTGAGGCCACAGGCAGCCAGTTCCCCACTTAAAAAGGACCCGGTATCAGTTTCACTTTTTTTGTCCTTATTGGTGCCTCCCTAATGAGATGATGTTAGAGTTGGAAATAAAGAGATGAGTGGCTGGGTAAATAGATAAACAGATAAATAAAGCCTGGGCTTCTTCCAGGAATGCAGCCCTCTCCCTCCCGGGGGCTGGAGGAGGCGTGGGTGTCGCCTGACAGCTGCCCAGTTTCTTGCCAAGGCGCTGAGGAGTGGGGGTCCTGAGGACACAGCTATCGGCCAGCACTTCCTGCACACCTACCAGATGCCGGCCTCCGCTTTGCTTGCCGTCTCTCCCTTAAGTCTGTGCAATGACTCATGAAATAGGCAGGCGTCAGCCCTCAGGTTCAGACAAAACTGGAGACCGAGAAAGGAAAGTGACCGTAACCAAGTCGTGGCCTGCAAGTGACAGGGCAGAGATTTCAGGTCAGGTCTGTCTGTGTCCAAAGACAAACATCGCTGCTATCATGGATGCTCCAAGGAGCTCACGGCCCCCTTGGGGACAAACGGTTCCCTCAGGAAATGACCGCCAAACACCCAAGATGGAGCATTTTCATCACCCTGGGAGGTGTGATGAGGGGCTCAGGGGAGCTGGGGCTGGAGTTGCCAGGTGGCCTGAAAGGAGAGGCTGCACAGGTAGAGAGGTGCCCTGGAGGGCCACCACGGGACCTGCTCCCTCGGCCTGCCCCCCGCCCTCATGTCTGACTGCCCCGTCCCCACGCTTGCCCCCTCTGCCCTCGTCCCTGCCCGCCCCGTCCCCATGCTTGCCTCCATGGTCCTCTCCTCGCACAGGAGGAGGGGTTGTTCCTGCCCCATGCCTCCGGTGGCCATCCTCTCTCTCACCGTGACGGCTCCTGGTTCATGGTGCTCAGGGGTGGCTGCGCAGCCTGTTAGAATGTGTCCCTACATCCACGGTGGTCAGCATGTACCGCTCTCCGAGGAGCCCCCAGACTTCCCCATAATCTGGCAACTAAAGGGTTGGCACTTGGCACGGGAATCCTCAGAGCCAGGCTCCTGGGGCCTCTCCCCTGCCCCGCTCCAGCCAGGGCCTCGTTGCTGTTTCTCAGGAACGCCAAGAATAAGCGCACCCAGGACGCCTGCACCTGCAAATCCTGCTGCAGGAACTCGCTGCCCCCTAATCCCCTCAGCCTCTGTGCCGCATCGCCTTACTGGGGGGGTCCCCACCACCCTGTATCAAAGAGCAGCACCAGCAACCCCCAGCACTCCCTTCTCCTCCACCCCATTTTATCTCTTCCCAGCTTCCCCGTCCTCAGATTCATATTATCTATGGATTGAGTTTCCCTTGTCGAATCCTCTTGCCAACTAGGAGAGCCCATGCAGGCCACGTCTTGTTCTCTGTCACACCCGTGCCTGGAACAGCGCCTGGCACAGGCAAGGCACACTGGGTGCTGAGCTGAGTGACTGAATGAATAAATAGATGTTTCCCCTTGCCTTCCCTGAGCCCTACTGTGTGCACGGCTCTGCACTCCAGGCTACGGGGCAGCCAGGCGGGGATGCTGAGCTGTGCACACAGTAGGGCCACTGATTTTCAGAACTCCTGAGAATGCATGGAGTTGAAGTGGGAGGGGCAGAGGGGAAGAGCTGAGGGGTCAGCATGAGCCCAGGAGAGTGGAGGGAGACAGAGTGTCCTGGAGGGAAGAGGCCCAGAGCACATGCCAGGACCAGAAGTGAGACCAGAGAGCCCGGGCAGGGCTCCAGCGTCGGAGTGAGTCAGGCCTCTGAGTCCCGACCTCCAGCAAAGAAGAGGAGACTCCAATTGCCCCAGGCGCCCCAGGAGGGTTGCTCAAGGGAGCCCTGGGCATCCGTCCTTAGAAATAGGCCCCTCACATGTGTGTGCTGTAGGGAGCCCAGATTTTCTTGAAAGGAAGGCTCAGCCAGCCACTGTGCCCCTTTCTTAATTTAAAAACACTCCTTGGCAGGTGTAGGGGTTCACACCTGTAATCCCAGCTCTTTGGAAGGCCAAGGTGGGTGGATCACTGCACCTGGGAGTTTGAGACGAGCCTGGGCAACACGATGAAACCTCACCTCTACAAAAAATACCAAAATTAGCCAGGTGTGGTGGCATGTACCCATAGTCTCAGCTGAGGTGAGAGGATGGTTTGAGCCCAGAAGTTCGAGGCTGCAGTGAGCCATGATCGTGCTACTGCACTCCAGTCTGGGTGAGAGAAAAACCTTGTCTCTATAAAAAAATAAAAATAAACATAAAATAAAATAAAAACATCCCAGATAGTTCTGTTGTGGGTGATGTTTATTTCTTTTTGAAAGCTTTTAGTATTTTCCAAGTTGTCCAGAAAATTGTAACCAGAAAAAAGAAGCCATAATTGCTGTTAAATGTTTTTCTTTTTGTTTTTGAGGCGGAGTCTGTCTCTGCTGCCCAGGCTGGAGTGCAGTGGTGCAATCTCAGCTCACTGCAACCTCCGCCTCCCAGGTTCAAACAATTCTCCTGCCTCAGCCTCCCGAGTAGGTGGCACTACAGGCATGTGCCACAAAGCCTGGCTACTGTTTTGTATTTTTAGTACAGATGAGGTTTCACCATGTTAGCCAGGATGGTCTCGATCTCCTGACCTCATGATCTGCCTGCCTCGGCCTCCCAAAGTGCTGGGATTATAGGCACGAGCCACCATGCCGTCCTGTTAAATGTTTTTTTAAAATAAAACACTACAGAAAGGAACAATCACTTGTGCTAATAAATTCACATAATGGAATTTTACAGAATCTTTAAAATATTTATGAATTGATTTTAATACCATGAAAAATATATTAGTGGGAAAAAATCTAGATGCTGAATTGTTGGTTCTGAGCAACATAAAATTGTATGCACATAGTAGTCTGGGTGAGGTGGCTCACACCTGTAATCCCAGCACTTCGGGAGGCCGAGGCTTCCACACCCAGCCTGACCAACATGGTGAAATTCCATCTCTACAAAAATACAAAAATTACCCAGGCATGATGGCGGGTACCTGTAATCCCAGCTACTCAAGAGGCTGAGGCATGAGAATCTCTTGAACCCAGTAGGTGGAGTTTGCAGTGAGCAGAGATCGAGCCACTGCACTCCAGTCTGGGCAACAGAGAGAGACTCCACCTCAAAAAAAAACAGCAACAAAAAAGCGTGTGTACCTATATTTATATGCATAGGCATGTGTGTGTACACATACATATATACACATACAGAGTGTGCACACACAGGCATGTGTACACACATGCACACACAAGCAGACACACACACCCAAACCAACATCTGGAAGGTAAAATGCCAACAAGTAGTGGTGATGTCTGGGTGGTGGCATTCTGGATTTATTTGCCTTTTTAATAGTTTTCTGTACTTTCCACATTTCTCTCAACTATTTTAAATTTTATCATCAGGGCTGGGCAACATAGCACGACTCTGTCTCTACAAAAAATTTAAAAATTAGGCATGCATGGCGGCACACACCTGTGGTCTCTGCTACTCAGGAGGCTGACGTGGGAGGGATCACTTGAGCCTGAAAAGTGGAGGTTGCAGTGAGCTATGATCGCCCTGCTGCACTCCAGCCTGAGTGACAGAGTGAGACCCTGTCTCAAAAATAATTAATTCACTGAATGTTATTATCAGAAAGCATTTTTATTCCAAATAAGGGTTGAAGCATAGACATCAGAGAGGAAAGCACCCACCTCTCTTATTTGTCCAACCAACAGGACAGCCCTTGAACAGGACATGTAGGTGCCCAAGGAGACCCGTGCCACACTGTTTGACCTCCTAATCCCATGCCTAAGAAGCCCTAAGGAAATAATTCCACAGAAAATAACAAGTCTACAATCTGCTAATGTGTGGATCACAGAGCTATGGATAAGGGGTGGGGCAGGGCGGGGAGTGAAACTGACCTAGTACCAGCCAAATACTGTTTGGAGAGATGACAGCTTTGGAGAAGTCAGGGGGCATCTGCAAGACGGCTACAAATTCAGCTGTCACGAAACACGGTGAGATCTCAAAACATGACAAATATTTTGTGCTGACTGAGAGCGGTGGCTCACGCCTGTAATCCCAGCACTTTAGGCACCTTAGGAGGCCGAGGTGGGAGGATCACCTGAGGTCAGGAGTTCGAGACCAGCCTGGCCAACATGGTGAAACCCCATCTCTACTAAAAATACAAAAATTAGCCGGGTGTGGTGGTGCACGCCTGTAGTCCCAGCTACTCAGGAGGCAGAGGCAGAACAATCACTTGAACCCGGAAGGTGGAGGTTGCAGTGAGCTGAGATCATGCCACTGTACTCCAGCCTGGGTGACCGAGTGAGACTCCATATCTCTCTCTCTCTCTCTCTCTGTATATATATATATGTGTGTGTGTGTGTGTGTGTATAGTGTGTGTGTGTGTATATATATATTTATACACACACACACACACACATAGTGTTAAGGGTGGAGTGAATATAGTGAGATATATATATATATAATGTAAAGGGTGAAGTGAATATAGTGTAGATGGGCCCTGACACCCAGGCTCTGTCACCATAGGAGAGTGTGACCAGGACCCAGGCTGCCAAATCCGCTCACTGAGCATCCAGCAACCCTGTGATGTGGCTCCAACACATCTGACTGCGCCCAGTGATGCTCCAGGCAGAGAAGACAGCAGTGAGCAGAACAGACGGGCCTGGCTGTCATGGAGTTTATCTTCTGCGGGGGTGGGGAGGCTTGATAGACGGTCCATAAATACCTAACCAGTCCCACAGCAGAGGCACCGAGGCGAAGCTAAGGCAGGTGGGGCCATGTGCTACTAGTCTCCTGGGGCTGCTGCTGGCCCCCGTCTCCCTGCTTTCTGCCATCGCCTGTAGCCAACAGAAGAGAAGTGCAGTGATACACCTCCTGTCCAGGCCCGGCCCACGGAGACCTCCCGTGTGCAATTCTTTCTCTCTTCTGCTGACTGCTGTCCAATGTAGGGAAACCAGGAGAGGACTCCAGGACCTTGGGGAGATGGAGCCACAGATGGTAGACGCCTGCGTCCCTGAGTCGCTGCTCAGAAGCAAGCTGCTCACTGGTCAAGGTCACCCTTGAGGGCTTTACACGGATAAGCAACAAATGTGTATTGTGTTGAGTTAGTGTACTTTTTGGTGGGGTTTTTGGTGCAGCAGCTCACCTGCCTAATGGAGGGGACTGGGAAGTATTTGCAGGGGGTGAGAAGGAGGCGTTGCCCTTGAGAGAGGATGGCCAGGAAGGCAGGCCCTGCGGCCCAAGAGGATGTCGGAACTGAGATTGGGAGGAAATGGAGAGCAAGCCACTACAGGGCTACCTGACGGGAAGTCATCCCAAGCAGAGGGCGTGAGTGTGCCCGGAAGGGTCCACGAAGGAGGAGGAGGCCTGGGTGGGCAAGGCAACAGAGCAAGGGGCCAGCCAGGTGGAAAGAGATGAGGTTACACAGGCCCAGGAGCCAGAGACACAGAGGCTGGCAGGTGCGTTCAGAGCTCAGTGCCAACTCTGGTTGAGACAGAAGCCACGGCCAAGGAGTTCATGATCCAATCAACCTTCTAAAGAATCTGAAGGCAGCGCTCTGTGTTACTGAGGACGCACTGCAGGAGGGCTGCACAGAGCTGCGGGACACCCGAGGGTGGAGCACAACAGGCAGAACGAAGCACCCAGGACACCCCAGGCTGGAGCCTAAGGCAGTGGGGACAGGGCTGCCACGGGGTCAGCTGGAGAGATGGAGAGATGAGCCGTCCTGTGTGGCTTTGGACTCAGGATGCTGCCCGGAGTTCTCCTAGACATGGGGTCTCTGAGTCTGGAGTCCAGGAGGAGGTCAGGCTGGAACTACAGAGCGGAGCCTTCAGGGTACAGCAGGTGATGGAAATGAAGAGAGACACTGACCTGGGGAGGAGGGAAGGAAGGGCCAAGGCTGGGGGCCCCCTGCGGCTCACAGGTCTGGAACCTCCGAAGGTGGGTCAGGGAGGTGGAGGGAGTGAGGAGGCCACAGTGACCCACTGGCCAGGCCAAATCAGCACTGAGGGCTGACCCTTAGATCCAGTGACATGAGAGCCATGGGGGAGGGGCTGGGGGTGAGGTGCAGCTTCTCCCAAGAGGCGGGAGAGAGGGCAGCCAGGGGTGCCCACGTGGTCAGAGTGCTGTTGGAAAGAGGAACAGAGCAGGGCAGTGGCCGGAAGGAGAAGCAGCATCTAGTGAGGTTTGACTTATTTTTAAGGTGAAGGCGTGTTTATAAACTGATGGAATCACCCAGCCAAGAGGCAAGGCTGGGGCTGGTGAGGGTCTGGGCCCAGCATGGAGGGGGCTCCTGAGCCAGGAGAGGGGGCACAGCACATATGGGCAGCAGGTGGGGTCCTGGAGGCTGGCAAAGGGCAGAGAAGGTGGGAAATCCAAGTCGAGGAGAGGGGACGTTGGACGCCAAGGTCAGTTGGCTGGTCGGTGGTGGGAATTTCAGGTGACAGTGCTGTGCCCAGGTGTAGCAGGGGTGAAGACAGAGGCCACAGAGGGACGTGAGAAGGGAACTCCCAGTGCAGAGGTGAGGGGCGCGGGGCAGTGACCGTGTGGATGAAAGGGACAGGCAAGGTGGGATCTGGGGGTTGAGGTGCTGGAGGGGATGCTTGAAGTTGAGATGGGGAGATGGCAGCAAGGAGGGAGGGGAGGAAAGAAGAGGAGGAGGTGAAGGTTCTGGGAGGCCGGGACCACCCACGGGGATGTTCAAGAACTGGGCAGGAGTGATGTGGGGAAGCAACAGTGAATCCGGGGTTAAAATCTTCCAGGAGTGAGAGGCGACCTGGGATTCGTAGATGACTCCAGAGCAAAGGGCAGAGTCTGATGGTTCCAGCTCAAAGCCTGGGTAGGAGGGAGGTAGAACATTCTGGAAAGAAAGTGAGGAGTGAGAGGACACCTGCCCCCTCCCCAGCACCAGGGGAAATAGAACCTCTGGGTGAGTTGCAGTGCCAGAAGCTTTAGGCAGAGCAAGAAGGCGAGGGGACCCTTGCAGGAGATGAGAGGAGGCAGCGCCAGTGCCACGGCGTCCCCTCTGCCTGTCTGCACCTGTCTGGGGCAGCTGCCTTCTCTGATCCTCTGCCTGGGGCTTCTCCAGCTCAGACCCCTAGAGTTGCTCTATTCAGCACCTGAGAGGAGACCCTCAGCAGCCAGGAGAGGAATCTGTCGGGAGGACCCCATGTCCCAGCCTCCCCACCTTCTGGGGGACCAAGGATCTCCAGTGGAATGGAGCCCCAGGTTCCTATTGAGGTTACCTGCTGCTCAAAACACACACCTTGGGCTTTTCTCTCTGTCTCATCTGAGCTTCCTGGGACCACCTCCCCTGTTCCTACATCTTTAGTTCAGTGTCAGCCTTGGGAGGAACGCTCACCAAGCCCAGGGACTCGCTGGACACCGGATATTAGCTGCAAAGGCCACTGCGGGAATATTGTGGGTGAGGATTAGGATAGAGGAGCCAAAAAGGAAAGATCTCACCTAGTGGGAGGCAGGTGAACACCCAGTGGCCCAGGCTCATTTGTGGGCAGGGTCGGGGGGATATGACGGGGAGAGGGGGCTTACAGGGCTCTGTCCTACTGTCCAGCTGTCGGGAGGGGCTTCCCCTCATTCATGCCAATGGCAACGCCAGGTGTTCAGGGAGATCTTGCGTTCAAACCATGAAGAAGACACAGTTTAATCTCATCCCACTCGGATAAAGAGTAAGTCATTTTTTTCTATTTCAGAATGTCGTATTCATATTTTACATCTAACAAAACCATTTTTTTAGAAAGCTAAACAGTCTCACCGAATATGCAATGCAGCAATTATGCTCCTTGCTTTTATCCAAAGGAGTTGAGACGTCCGCACAAAAACCTGCACACCGATGTGTACAGCAGCCTTATTCATAAAAACCAAAACTTGGAGGCAACGCACATATCCTTCAGGAGGTGAAGGGATGAGCCGTGGTGCCTCCAGACAGCGCAATATTATTCAGCGCTAAAAAGAAATGAGCTATCAAGGCCTGAAAAGACACAAAGGGAACTTCCATGATATTAGTAGGTGAGAGAAGCCCATCGGAAAAGGCTACATACTGTATGAGTCCAACTTTATGACATTCTAGAAAGGGCAAAACTTTGGAGAAAGTAAAATAATCAGTGGTTACTAGGGATTTGGAGAGAGGGGTGAACAGGTGGAGACAGATGTTTAGGGCAGTGAAACTCTTTGTATGATGTTATAATGGGGATACAGGGCATTAGACATTTGACAAAACCCAGAGAATTTACAATAGAAGGACGGGCGTGGTGGCTCACGCTTGTAATCCCAACACTTTGGGAGGCAGAGGCGGGTGGATCACCTGAGGTCAGGAGTTTGAGACCAGTCTGGCCAACATGGTGAAACTTTGTCTATACTAAAAATACAAAAATTAGCCAGACATGGTGGCAGGCACCTGTAATACCAGCTACTCAGGAGGCTGAGGCAGGAGAATCGCTTGAACCCGGGAGGCGAAGGTTGCAGTGAGCCAAGATGGTGCCACTGCACTCCAGCCTGGGTGACAGAGTGAGATTTCTGTCTCAAAAAAAATAAAAGAGAGAGAGAGAGAGAGAGAGAATTTACAATAGAAAATTAGAGTGAACCCCAATGTAAACCATGGCCTTTAGTTAATAATAATTGCTCATCAATGGTAAAAATGTACCACATTAATGCATGATATTAATACCAGGGAAACTGTGTTGGGGGGAGAGGCTGATATGATTTGGATCTGTGTCCCCATCAAATCTCATATTGAATTGTAATTCCCAATTTTTTTGTTGTTTTTGTTTTTGTTTTTTGAGACAGAGCCTTGCTCTGTTGCCCAAGCTGGAGTGCAGTGGTACCATCACAGCTCACTGCAACCTCCACCTCCCAGGATCAAGTGACCCTCCCACCCCAGCCACCTGAGTAGCTGGGACTACAGGTGTGCGCCACCACGCCCAGCTAATTTTTTGTATTTTGGGTAGAGATAGGGTTTTGCTATGTTGTCCCCAGGCTGCTCTTGAACTCCTGGGCTCAGGTGATCCACCCGCCTCGGCCTCCACAGGTGCTGGGATTCCAGGTGCGAGCCATGGTGTCTGGCCAGGCAGTGTGAGCATGAACTACTACAGAGGGGTCTATGGGGCTTCTCTGGACTTTCTGTTCAATATTATTGTAAACCTAACACTTCTCTAAGAAATAAAGTCTATCAATTTGAAACAAAAACAAAAACAAAAACAAGAAAAGCTCTAAAACCGGATTTCACAGGAGCCACGCTTGCTGGCGACCGCAGCAGATAGGGAACCCTGCTTCTCTGAGGCTGCCATCTCCCTCCTTGCGTAGAACCCCACCCTCGTCCTACCTACCCCCACTCAGCCCCTTCCTGCCGCTCCGGAGGCCGGGAGACCAAAGCAGGGAGAGCTAGGACCCCTTACCACCTTCCCCACACTCTTGCCAGGGCCGGGCAGCAGTCAGAGCAGGGGTGACAGCCGCCAGCTGATGTCTGGTCCAGGAGTCCCTGGCCATCCCCACAGATGAGGCTGTGGCCCTGCCAAGCTTCCTGGGCTGCACCTCCTGGAAGGGGACCCCATCCCATTGTCTGTCTGAGCCACACCTAGACAAACGTGTTCTGCCTCTAAACCCTAAAGCTCCATTTCCTCTGGTGTGAGAATAAGATCAGGAAGTCCTCACGCACGGTGTCCCTGCCCTGGCCACCCTGGAGTGGGAACAAAGCCTCCCCTTTCATGGGGTCTTTCTGAGACTCAGTGACATTCCCATGAGACCAGTGGCTACGGCCCGGGCTCCCTGTTAAAACGCAAGTTGTCGGTGACCTGACCCAAGGGATATGCTGGTCTGATACCAGCCAGCAGCCGGCGTGGTGGAGGCTAATCAGAGCTGCTCGGGTTACCCTGGGGAGTGCCGCTCTGGCCCCGGCCCCATCGGTGCACCTGGCCGTGCCCAGCCTCTAATCCAGCCAGACGACGGGCCTGCTTCCTGGAGGCCTGGGGTTCTGTGAGGATGACCAGCAACTACCTTCAGGAATGGGTCGCTGCGTGGGAGGGACTCAGGCCCCCAGTCCCTTTGTAATTGTTCCCTCAGGACACCCTGTAGGGCTTTTTGGAAAAATGGCGCTGCCTACAACACAGATGGACCCTGAGGATACTGCGCTGAGTGAAATAAGCCCGCCACAAAAGAACGAATGCTCTGGGGTCCCACTTCCATGAGCTCCCTAGAGCAGTCACACCCCCAGAGATGTGGCCGGGCGCAGTGGCTCACGCCTGGAATCCCAGCACTTTGGGAGACCGAGGTGGGCGGATCACCTGAGGTCAGGAGTTTGAGACCAGCCTGGCCAACATGGAGAAACCCCATCTCTACTAAAAATACCAAAAATTAGCCAGACATGGTGGCACGTGTCTGTAATACCAACTACTCAGGAGGCTGAGACAGGAGAATCACTTGAACCTGGGAGGTGGAAGTTGCAGGGACCGAGATCGCGCCATTGCACTCCAGCCTGGGCAACAAGAGCGAAACTCCGTCTCAAACACACAAACAACAACAACAAAAATCCAAAGAGATGTAAAGGGAGAGCGGTGGAGTCAGGAGCTGGGGGATGGGAGGGGCAGTGAGTGTTTAAGGAGGGCAGAGTTTAAGTCTGGGAAGACAAGAATGTTCTAGAGACGATGGTGGTAATGATTGTGTAACCATGTGAATGTATGGTTGAAATGGTAAACTTCTACTACAAACATAAAATAAAATACAAATGCTGCTCACCCAAACTCTAGAACAGGAAATAATATTTTTTTCCTTCAAAATGTAGATGAGAGAGGTGCTGCCAAAAATTCCGTAAGACCTCTTCTTCTAAGCTTTGCACAAGAAACTTGCACAATAATTCATCAAAGTACTTGAAATACAAAAAATGAAAATGTTTGGGCTGGGTGTGGTGGTTCTCACCTGTAATCCCAGTGCTTTGGGAGGCTGAGGCAGGAGGATCGGTTGAGGCCAGGAGTTCAAGACTAGCCTGGGCAAAATAGCGAAACCTTGTCCCTACAAAACATTAAAATTAAAAAAAAAATGAAAAAGAAAAAAATGACTCTACTAATAAAATATTATTATTATTAGAGACAGGGTCTCACTCTGTCACCCAGGCTGGAGCAGTGGCATGATCATAGTTCACTGCAGCCTAGAGCTCCTGGGCTCCAATGATCCTCCCACCACAGCCTCCCGAGGAGCTGTGACTACAGGCACGCACCACCATACCCAGCTAATTTTTTGTATTTTTTAGAGAACGAGCCTTGCTATGATGCCCTGGCTATTCTTGAACTTCTCTGGGGCTAAGTGATTCGCCCATATCAGCCTCCCAAAGTGCTGGGGATTACAGACAGAAGCCACCGTGCCTGGCACAAAATATGTTTTTTAAGAGTATGAAAATCACTTCTGTTTCACCCTCTAAAACAATGCAAGGATCCTCCAGAGTGCGAAGGAGCTGCTTGTGGCATCCCACAGTCGCTTGTCACCCATAAGAAAAGTCCATGCCCTCCCACAGCATCCAGCCCTCCTGGTGCCCGGCCCCACTGCTCTACAGAGCCCTCCACACTCACCCCCGGGGTCCAGCCTGCCCAGACCACTTCTTGCCTGGTCCTAGCTAGCATCCCCCTCCTCAGCCCAGGCCCCTCCCTCCCCTCATGCCCGTCACGCCCCATCCACCCCCGGCACCCTAGTCCTCTGTCCGGAAGCCCCTGCATGCAGGGTCTGCCATAGCCTCAGCCTGTCTGCTCCCCGAGCCCATTCCCCACCAGCAGCAGCAGTCTTGTGAGAAGCTCCTCAGGCCCTCCCCTCTGTCTCCTTGAACTGGGATGGACTGAACTATGTGTCCTAGAATAGACTGAACCGTGTCTTTCCCATGCTCCTATGAGGACATCCTCATCCCCAGAGTGACAGTATTTGGAGACAGGGCCTTTGGGAGGTGACTATGGTTAGGGAAGGTCTGACAGTCGGGCCCTATGATGGAACTAGTGCCCTTATGAGAAGCAACACCAGAGAGAGAGTCCTTGAGAGCTGCCTCTCCACTCCCACTGTGTGAACACAGAGCAGAGGCAGCTCTGCACGCCGGGAAGGCAGGGAGCCCTCACCAGGTATTGAATCAGCCATCACCTTGATCCTGGACCTCCAGCCTCCGGGTGGGTCAGGTGCACTGTCAGTGAATGAAGGAAGGGCTGGTTCCTGTGCCCATGTCTGCACGTGTCCTCCCTCTGCCCAGGCATCTCCTGGAGCCTGGTGTAGACAGACTCCAGCAGGACCTGCGCTGCACACCGAACCTTCCCGGGCCCGTCCCTTCACTCGTTTAGAAATGCATTGGAAATACTGTAGGCGCCTTTTTCACCAATCGAGTGTGCGGAAGCTTTTAGTAAACACGGGTTACTTTGATGCTAATTATATTTAAACACCATGCGTGTCTACAATTATATAATTATACATATATGTAAATACAGAAACAAAAAATAATAAACTATTCCCAGGCAGGGGTCTTCTGAAGGTTATGGGATCATTTTTGACTTGTTCTTCTTTATGCCCTTGAGTGTTCTCCAACTAGATCACAATGAGCACGGATTCTTTTTTTAATTGCCAGAAAAAAAATGTTGCTTTTAACATTTAGGAAGCTGTCCTGAGTGTCTGGCACATTAAAGGCAGCTCGCTGTGCCCTGTGGGATACATCGGTCGGTAAGAAGGAGGGGCAGAGTCCCTGAACTCCATCAGCCTCCAGCCTGGACAAGACCAGACACCCACACACAAAGTGGAGCCAGGTGGTGCCCTGTGGGAAACCAGCACATGCCGGGCACCTGAGAAGGAGCCAGAGCTGGGTCTGGGCTGACGGAGGGGAGGCCCACAGGCTACGCAGAGAGAAGCACGTCTGGCAATGGAGGGCATGTGGCCGGAGGGGCTGGCAACAGAGGGCATGCGACCGGAGGGGCTGGGGGGCTGCATGAGAAAATGACCTTGGGCTTCACATATGGATGTCACCAAATGCCAGCACAGGGCCTCAGACTGGATGCATGGCCCGTGGGTCATCGGGTGCCTGAAAAGGGGCACTGTGCGCTCAGGTGATTCTTCCGGGATGTCTCTGGCCATGGGGGAAATGCTGTGTGTGTGCTGCAGTCACGTTGCGTCCCCTGCCTGGACACAAGAGCAGGTCCTGCCTTGCTCCATCTTCAAAATGCTACACCATGGAGCCCCCAGAAGCAGGGGTGCCCCTCGGGCAGCCCCCTAAGTCGAGAGGCCATGGTAACTGGAAAGTCACACTTTTTTCTCTCTGAATGCTGCAAATCAATAGAAAAAATCGAGACTGTCTGAGGACGCTTTCTGCAAACACTACAGAACATTGTCCGCACTGAATGTTTTGTTCCCGTCTGAGGGCTGTGTAGAGGGGACCTTTGGAGATGGTGGGGCTGCTAAGGACCCCACAGGTTCCGGAGCTTGAGGCACGGGCCCAGCACCCAGCGGGTGCCCAGTGTGATTGCAGAGCCTTCTGAACGGCGCTGCGTGGGTCACGGGAGCACTAGACCCATCCCAGCCAGAGGATGGCCATGTTGAGGGATGTGACTCCAAAGCCCCCAGCCCCCAGCCCCTACCAGGTTTCTTCTCACACTGATTTCTGAGGGCTCAAATCTGCTTCCCTCCTGCCCCCCACTCCTCTAAAGAAAGGCCTCCTGCGTCCCTGGATTCCCTGACTTCATCTTTGAGGCCACCAAAAGGTCACTTCCTCCTTCCTTGGCCTAGATAGTCCTGACCCCAGCAGAGCAGGGACTCAGCAGGGCCACTGCTCAGGGAACATTGAGAGCAAAGGGGCTGCTTTCAGCTGGTGTTTCTCAAAGTCAAGGCGTGACGAAGACATGTGCGGACAGGAGATGGGCTGAACTGGGGGGGCCTCAACTCTGCAGTTGGGGAAGCTGACCCAAGTTGACCAAAGCTGGGGGACGCAGGCAGTGTCCGGCTCTGGCTCCTCCAGCTGAGCCACCACAGAGTGTCCTCCGCTGTAAAGCAGGGACCCAGGGACCAGCAGCCACAAGGCAGGGTTGCTGGGAGGGGGCCGTGAGCTGAGCAGCTCCGAGGCTGTACCCCAACTGTGTCTGATTAAGTCCTTTCTGTTACTCTTTAGGACTTGACCCCAACGCCAATCCTCCTGACCTCGTCCCCACATCTCCCCTGGCTGGTTTCTCACATTGTCCAGGGTCTTGATCACTGACGGTGGACATAATTGTCCCCCACCCCCGATCGTCCTCCCCCAGGACAAGTGACATGTCATAGTCAATGCTGTCTCTCTCCGGCACCCACTCAATGGAGCTGCTCAGGGCCAGTTAGTTCAAGGAAGGGAGGAAGGGAGGAAGGAAGGAAGGAAGGAAGGAAGGAAGGAAGGAAGGAAGGAAGGAAGGAAGGAAGGAAGGAGGAAGGAAGGAAGGAAGAAGGAAGGAAGGAAGGAAGAAGGAAGGAAGGAAGGAAGAAGGAAGGAAGGAAGGAAGAAGGAAGGAAGAAGGAAGGAAGGAAGGAAGGAGGAAGGAAGGAAGAAGGAAGGGAGGAAGGAGGAAGGAAGGAAGGAGGAAGGAAGGAAGGAAGGAGGAAGGAAGGAGGAAGGAAGGAAGGAAGGAAGAAGGAAGGAAGGAAGGAAGGAAGAAGGAAGGAAGGAAGGAAGGAAGAAGGAAGGAAGGAAGAAGGAAGGAAGGAAGGAAGAAGGAAGGAAGAAGGAAGGAAGGAAGAAGGAATGAAGGAAGGAAGGAGGAAGGAAGGAAGGAAGGAGGGAGGGAGGGAGGGAAAGGGGGAAAGCAATGCCTCTGTTGGAAAGGTACGGAAGCTGCCTTTTACTCCTGGGGATCAGGGCCCGCAGCAGGGCTGGAGTGGGCAGGAGGAAGCTCCCGGCAGGACATGCCCAGCCCCAATCCTGTGGACGACAGCTGTGCAGCAAGAGAATGTGGGCAGAGGAGGTGGACTGGGCAGGGCTCTGCTTCAAGCCAGACTCCCACCTGTAGGCCAGGCTGGGGGACTGAGGCCTTGGGTGAGGACCCGAGGCTCTGAGCTACAGTGGACCCAAAACCCAGACCGCTGCTTTCGCCAGTAAGCGGAACAGCGTCGGGGACAATGGGCCCTGGCTCACGGGCCACTGGCTGCTGAGAAGGTGGTGGGGAACTGAGCCAGGGGCTTCAAGTCAACTGCAGTGAGAGGATAGGAGGGGCTGCCTCCAACTTGCCTGGTGCTAGCACCTGCAGCCCATAGTGGGCCCAGCCTTCCCAACCAGGCCCCACCATCAGATCCAGCAGCAGGCCCCTGGATCCCCTGGTTTCATCTTTGAGGCCACCAAAAATCACTTTCTCTTTCCTCTCAGGTACCCACTCAACAAAGCCACTCAGGGCCAGTTAGTCAGAAAGAAGGAAGGAAGGAAGGAAGGAAGGAAGGAAGGAAGGAAGGAAGGAAGGAAGGAAGGAAGGAAGGGAGGGAGGGAGGGAGGGAGGGAGGGAGGGAGGGGAGGAGGGAGGGAGGGAGGGAGGGGAAGGGAGGGAAGGGAGGGGAGGGAGGGGAGGGGAGGGAAGGGGAGGGAAGGGGAGGGAAATGAAGGGAAGGGAGAGAGGAAGGAAGAGAGGATGGGAGGGAGAGGGAAAGAGATGGGAAGGAAGGGAGACCAGAGTTCTGGAAGGCTCCAAGGACCTGGTTAGACCATGGCATGAAGAAGCAACGTGCCCAACAGTGAGGCAGTATTTGCCACAGCAGGATATAGAAGGGAGAGGTAAGACGGCGTGTGCCGGTGCCCACAGTCTTTCAGCTGCAGTGGACCAAGGAAGCTGTGGCTTCCCTTCATTGCCTACTTTTAGGTTTTGTAACCATGTGAATGCCTCATCCACTGAAAAAATTAAACTTACGAACTTGCCAGAATTTGCCCCCGAGGGCCTGAAGCCCCCCTGCGCGGGGACGCTGCAGCTGTGCGTGAGTAAGACCCTGTATCTGCAGGGCCACCCCTCTACCACCCAACTCAGCACCCACAGCCCTCAGCACCCCAGGCTCCTCTGCAGAGCTGAGGCCCCTCCCCTCCACGGAGGCACTTCCCTGTCTCAGAAGGGAGGAAGTCTCTGCCTGAGTGCCACCTGACTGGAATCTCACAGGAGGAATTGAAAATCAGCGTCACACGCCCCGCTCCTGGCCTCCACCCCAGCCCGGCTTAAAGAAAATCAACACATGAAGGAGATGGCTATTTTGAGTGCTGGGAGCCAGTTTCTCTCCCTTTTCTCCCTTGTCTTCCTCCCCCTTTCCAAGGGCCCGGCCCCTCCTGGGAAGGCAGGGAAAGGACAAAGACCCTTGGAGAGGGACCCGCCTGCCACGGCCCAGCCTGGGCCGCAGAGCAACACAGGCGCCGGAACTCACCCTGGCATTGGCCTGGCAGGAAGGCCCGGCTGCCCGCTGGCCCGGCTCCTCCTGGGCAGCTCCGTGGGAATTCCCTGGGGGCAGAGCGCATTACAGGAAGCAGCCGCTGGGTGCAGGGCGGGCTTCTCTGGTTCCCATAGACCATCACCTCCCCATGAACTGGAGCAGGCTTCCCGTGCAAGCCCATTTGGCCTGGAAGTAGGAAAAATACCGCTCCTACGGCTCTGTGTTCTGCTGGAGAAAAGTCTCTGGGGCCGGGCCCCACCCCCATCCCCGCGTCTCATCCGCCCCACCTACCCTGGCCGTCCCTCCATTTTCTCCTTACTTCTCCCCACTCAACCACACTCCACAGGGCCATGGCTGCTTTCTCTGAGCTGATAATGCTGGTGCCACCGCACACAGGACCACCCTCTGCACCCCTAAGGGGACAATGGCCAGTTGCTGGGCTTGGTGATGGATCAGGGTCTTCTAAACCTTTTCTCTGCCTGCCCCCCTCCACAACCCACCGCAGACTGTGACCGCAAACCCAGGGCCTCCATGGGAGAGGAGAAGAGTGTCCCAGGACGTCACACACCAGAGCAGCACAATCTGCCAAGCCAATCCCTGCCCTGGTTCCACACCGCAGCCTCCACCGAAACCCCGGAGGCAAAGCCTCACTCTGGCTCTTATTCTTAGCATCGAACTTGCTCCCACTACAGTGGGAATAAGGTGTCTGGCGCCGGCACATGCAACAGTGGGCCGGGGGCTCAGGCTGTGGGTTCATTCTGAGAACCCTCCACCTCCTTAAGACATTTCTTGAGGACTTGGGTTTACAATGAGTGAGTCATGGAGCCACCTAATTAGAGATAGGAAAGGCAGCTTTGCCAGGGCCTCCACTTGGGCCAGAACGTTCTGCTTTTAGATTCATGGAACAATCACATCTCACTGGACCTGAGACAAGTGAGGAAAGTGAGCCCCAGAAAGGCAACTGTGACTCTCGGTGGAGTATACGGGGAGCAGGGACAAGGTGAATGGGGGTCCTGCATCTCCAGAGGTTGGGTGCTCTGGCCAACGCATGGCATCAGAAGTACCAGCAGCTCTAGCAAGGGACGCTGTATCTCCAGCCCTCCAGGGGGGCCATGGGGCCAGTCCAGTCTGAAGAAGGAGCTGGGGGCAGACCCTGAGGGTCAGCTCAGGCCTCAGAGCAGAGGACAGCTGGGATCATGATTAGTTTTTTTCAATCTCAGCCTCAGATCCATGCTCCAAGAACAGGAGCCTAAAGGAGGCCAGGCTACCAGATCTGACACTTGCACCTGCTCCTGGAAGCCAGCCTGGCCTCTGGAGGCCTGAGGACCTGGTGCCACTGTGAGGACCACATGCCACTGTGAGGACCTGGTGCCACTGTGAGGACCTGGTGCCACTGTGAGGACCTCATGCCACTGTGAGGACCTGGTGCCACTGTGAGGACCTCGTGCCACTGTGAGGACCTGGTGCCACTGTGAGGACCTGGTGCCACTGTGAGGACCTCATGCCACTGTGAGGACCTGGTGCCACTGTGAGGACCTGGTGCCACTGTGAGGACCTCATGCCACTGTGAGGACCTGGTGCCACTGTGAGGACCTGGTGCCACTGGCTTCTCGCTCTGGGCTTTTCCTTCCGGTTATCACTCTGCGGTGGAGACTGGTTTCCACTGAAGGGGCGAGGATGTTTGGACACCAAGAGAACCCTCTA
This sequence comes from Macaca fascicularis, assembly GCF_037993035.2. Taxonomy (NCBI): domain Eukaryota; kingdom Metazoa; phylum Chordata; class Mammalia; order Primates; family Cercopithecidae; genus Macaca; species Macaca fascicularis. The sequence goes on along the minus strand of NC_088388.1, from coordinate 5,119,555 downwards.
GAAATTCCAGGGTTTTGAATTTCAAGCTGAGCTGGATTCCTGTAGTACTCAGGTTCACTGGAAGTTGGCACAAATCAACCTCCTGCTTACAATGGGCAGTGGGGAGGAGTCAAGGAGAGCCTCTTAGGAGGTACCAAGGGCATCTCAGACGCCAGCGAGTGCTTGCAACACGTGTTGCTGAATGGAGTCTGGGTGAATCACAGACACGAGGACTGCATTTCCCTCGGAATACACTCGGGCCTAATAATTACACCAGAAATCACTTGGCAAATCCATGTGGGGTGTTGCTGAACCCAAAACAGTCAAGAAGATGTTTGACTAATCCCGTCCCTGGGCTCATCCTCTCCAAAAGGGCAGGGGATGGCGTTGAACAACTATGGGCCACGTGCTTGCAACCCACAAGGCCTGGCTGCTTTCAAAGAGGGTTTCCCTGCCCTTGAACCTCCAGGAATGGAGTTCACCTGGAGAGAGGGGAATCTTTCCCTGGTGATTCCAGAGGAATTGATTTCCTGATTCTCTGGTTCTAAAACTTCAACAGCATCCACTGGGGTGGAAAGTGAGGTGAGGGGAACGTGGGAGGCGGGGTGGGTGGTGGTTCCTGGGGGACTTGTTAGTGAGGTGGGGGGAACATGGCAGGGCGGGGTGGGCGGTGGCTCCTGGGGGACTTGTTAAGAAATGTTTTGGATGATTCAATGACTCTCGGGACTAGAAGGCTTTTGATTTTGATTAACCACCAAAAAAACTCCACCAGCCACAGTGAGATCATTGTGTGAGCGGGGCTGCTTTGCATTGCCATGAGAGTTCCATGAAGGCCCCGAGGGCACTCCGAAATATCACAGAGGCTTCCAGGAAATTCTCTGCCAGCATCTGCAGGCAGGAGACGAAGGGTTGCCTTGGGTGCAATTTCTGGGGCAAAGGCGACGCTCCACACCCCGCACTTGGCGGTCTGTACTCGGCACCCCGCAGTCCTCACTCCACAGGCCGGACTCCGCACCTCGCAGTCCTCACTCCGCAGTCCACACCCCACACTCCGCTCTGCACTTCGCACTCTACTGTCCACACTCACAGTCCACACCCCACACTCCACAGTCCGCACCCCACACTCCACAATCTGCACCCCGCACTCCACACTCCACTCTGCACTTCGCACTCTACTGTCCACACTCCACAGTCCACACCCCACACTCCACAGTCCACACCCCACACTCCGCAATCCGCACCCCACACTCCGCAGTCCGCACCCCACACTCCACACTCCGCACCCCACACTCCACACTCCGCACCCCACACTCCACAGTCCATACCCCACACTCCAAAATCCGTACCCCACACTCCACAGTCCGCACCCCACACTCCACTCTGCACTTCGCACTCTACTGTCCACACTCCACAATCCACACCCCACACTCCGCAGTCCACACCCCACACTCCACACTCCACAGTCCACACCTCACACTCCACACTCCACAGTCCTCACTCCATAGTCCACACTCCACACACTCCACACTCCACACTCCACACTCCGCACTCCGCAGTCCACACTCCACAGTCTGCACTCCGTGGGCTGCTGGCAGGGCCGTGCGTGTGTTTGCTCAGAACCTCCCTCCCCAGAGCCCCAGCTCCTCTGGCTGCCTGGGTGGCCTCAGAGGGTCTAAACAGCCTTCCACACTCCTTCGCACTATACCTCTGGACTCGGGGCACGATTGGTGCCACACACTGTGCCACGCGGTCACCAGCACTGCATGGCCAGATTTCCACAGGTGTCCACGATGCAGATGTGCACTAAGGGTCCACTGTGTGGCAGAGACGCCTAGACAAAGAAGACGCAGCTCATGGCTTTGCGTGACTTACGGGTGGGGAGACCCACCCACCTGGTCATGGCAAAGCCCTGAGAGAAGTGGAATGCACTGCCTCGTCCATCCCCCGCCACCCATCCGTCCGTTCCTTCATTCCATGAATATATGTTTGGACGTGTAAGACGTGCTTTTATCCCCTGTAGCTGCTATGACAAAGTCCCACAAACTGGGTGTCTTAAAAACAATAGACATTTACACCCTCATAGTTTCAGAGGCCAGGGATCCAGAATCAAAATGTCAGCAGGGACAATGCGATACGGTTTCACTCTCCCCCGAAAGCTCGTGTATTGGAAACATGGTTCCCAGTGCAGTCATCTTGAGAGGTAGGACCTTCAGGAAGTTTCTGGGCCATGAGGATCCTGCCTTCGAGAGTGGATTAATCCATTCAGGGGATGAGGGATTCATGGCTTATGGAGGGAGTGGGGTAGTTATCACGAGAGTGGGTCTGTGATGAAACTCAGTTCAGCTGTATGAACTGAGATGAGCTCCCGGGCATCTGAGGCCCTGTGCCCCCTCGGGACTCTGCAGAGAGTCCCTGCCAGCAAGAAGCCCCACATCAGAGGCACCCCTCAACCTGGGACTTCCCAGCCTTCAGAACCGTGAGAAATAAATATCTTTTCTTCATAAATCACCCAGGTAATTAGTGATAACAACAGAAAATGGACTAACACGGCCACACTGTCTCTGAAGGCTCCAGAGGAGGATCCTACCTTGCCTCGTCTGGCTTCTGGTGGTTGGTGGCGTCCTTGGCATTGCTTGGCTCATGGCCGAATAGTCTCCCCTCCAGTAGTCACGTGGCCTCCTCCTGTCTGCGTCCCTGTTATCAAATGTCCTTCTTCTTCAAAGAACCCATGGATTTAGGGCCCACCCGCCTCCATTCTGACCTCGTGTTAGCTTATTACCTCTTCTATCTGCACCCACCCTATTTCCATGGGAGATCCCTGAGGTCCTAGAAAGGCCATGGACTCTGTGGGGTCACCTGCCAGCCCAGCACAGGCATCTTCCAGGAGCAGGCACTGTTCTAGTCCCTGCCGTCATGGACCTTGTATTTCCCATAAAGGAGATGGATTTGAAAACCATAATCCACAGGTAACAGAACTCCCAGTGGAGCGCAGCTCTATGGAGAGAATGAAGCAGAGGCGAAGGCTCCAGGGTGATGGGGACACCCTTGTCTGCAGGGCAGCCTAGGAAGGCCGCTGTGAGGAGCTTACAACTGCAGGAGGGTAGTGGGACCCCCCGGGGGAGGACTGCTCCGGGCACAGAAAGCAGTCAGCGCCACAGGCTGGAATGAGGAGTGTCCCCGATTTCCCAAGGCCCAGCAAGGAGGCAGAGTGGTGACTGTGGAGGGACTAAAGGAGGAGGAGAGGCGGGCGGGGCGGCCACTGCCAAGGCCCAGGGCAAAGCATCTTTCCCGACCATGACGCTAAGGATGTGGGAGTTGAACTGTGGGCTTGGGGGAGCCTCGGGGGGGCCTTAAAAGGGAAGTGGCCTGGACGGAGTCTGTGCTAGGCCTGCCCTGGCCAAGATGGGGAGAGCCAGGTGAGGGGCGACTGGGGAGGAAGAAAGGCAGCTACGGAGAGGCTGGCAGCCACCGCAGGGTGAGGCTGAAGTGGGGGCGATGCGGGGTTCTGGACGCAGGTCTTGGTTGTGCCAACGGACCTTGTTGAGCTGCAGGATGGGACCATAAGAGAAACACCACGGGCAGCTATGAGGTTTGGGGCCTGAGCACCTGCCAGGTGGCTGTGCTGTTGGCTGATGGGAGGGTAATCAAGCTGCAGATAAAATGCTCTGTGGTCGGCTGGGTGCACTGGCTCATGCCTGTAATCCCAGCACTTTGGGAGGCTGAGGCGGGCGGATCACAAGGTCGGGAGATCAAGACCATCCTGGCTAACACTGTGAAACCCCATCTCTACTAAAAATACAAAAACAAAATTAGCTGGGTGTGGTGGTGGGTGCCTGTAGTCCCAGCTACTCGGGAGGCCGAGGTGGGAGAATGGCGTGAACCCAGGAGGTGGGGCTTACAGTGAGCCGAGATTGCACCACTGCACTCCAGCCTGGGCAACAGAGCAAGACTCCGTCTAAAAAAAAAAAAAAAAAAAGTGTTCTGTGGTCACAGCAGAAACTGAGAGGAAACCTGCCTAGAGTCAACATTCAGGGAAGGGGAATTCTGAGTTAGGTTTTGAAGGTTGACTAGGAGCACCCTACTGCACCCAAAGTGAGCAGGTCCTTCAGGGGAGGGGTCGGTATGCCCGTGTCAAAGTCTCTGATGAGAGCAGTTTCTGTCTCCTCTCCTGAGCCTCCAGCCCCTCCTCTCCTGAGCCTCCAGCCCCTCCTCTCCTGAACCTCCAGCCTCTCCTCTCCTGAGCCTCCAGCCCTCAAGGCAGGTCCTGTGTCACCAGGAGCAGCAGTGGGCAGGAAGAAGGGGGAACTGTGATGTTTGCAGCCTGGCCCCACTCTCAGCTGGCAGCATTCCCTTGGGCCCTGTATAAGGTTGGATTGTGTCCCCATAAAAAGTTACGTCCACATCCTAACCCCCGTGCCTGTGAATGTGCCCTTCTTTGGAAATAAGGTCTTGACAGATGTAATCAAGGGAAGATGAGGTCGTTCTGGGCTAGGGTGGGCCCCAGATGCAAGACCTGGCATTGTTCTAAGGAGAGGGAGATTCAGAGGCATATGGACGCACCGAGGGAAGAAGGCCAGGCAAAGGCGGAGGAGGAGACTGGGGGAATGAACACTGAAGACTGCCCACAGCCTCCTGCAGCCCCTCAGAGCCTCCAGGAGGAACCAATCTGGCCGACACCTTGATTTCAGACTTTTGGCTTCCGCAACAGTGAGAGAAGGAAACTCTGTTGCTTTCAGCCCTGCTGTGTGTGGAACCTTGTTTCAGCACACTCACCCAAGCCCCAGTGCCATCCTCTAGAAGACAGGCACAGTGCACACCACCCAGCCTCAGGCACTGTGCCACGGGGCAGCGTCCTGGGCTCCACCAGCACAGCCGGCAGACCAGCCACATTGACATCACCTGGAAGCTTGTTAGACCGGCCCATTGGACCCAGTGAGCCAGAATGTGCATTGTGATAAGATCCCCTGATCTCCCAGCACGGCATACGTTGAGAAGTTCTGCTCTAGGACGCAGAGCCTGAGGCCAGGACGTCGGTGCCGACCCTGGCTGAGGGAGGGATCAGCCGAGGTGGGGGAGTGAGGAAGAGGACCACGAAGAAGGCACAGGCACGGGAACCAGAGGGGTCTTGGGCAGAAGCACCCCAGGTGTCCCAGCAGGAACCGTACCTCCAAGTGGCCCACAGAGAGGAGGGAGGAGGGGGTTTGTCAGCCTGGCTGCCCGTCACTCCTCTCCCACTGTTAAGAGTTTACCCCGCGGTAGAGGGTGGCAGAGGATGAGGAGCGACTCCTCAAGGGCTCCAGCGCTTTTGGGGTGACGACAACGTTTTAAATCTTGAGGGAGGTGGTGGTTGCACAACTCATTAATGCAGTAAACGCCACTGAGTTGTTCACTTGAAAATGATTAATCCATGTTCAATGAATCTCACCTCCGTTTTTTAAGACGTTTATCTGTGAGACGCTAACGTCTCCTGCACTTCCGGGTGCTTCTCAGAACACCGGGTCCTGCACGCTGAGCCTGGCGTCTGGGTACCACCGAGGACGGAGAGGCGGAGTGCAAGAACACAGTGGCAGAGTCGTGTTTGGTGACTGCTTTCTCGTTCTCATACCGTCCTCTCCAAAAGTTGAACCAGTTTCAGAGCGCATCTGGCAAGGGTCAGGCACGGGGAGCATCCTCACCAGCCTACAGCCCAGAAGGGAGGCACCCTGAGAAAGAAGCATGGAAGGAAAGAACGGTGCAGCCGAGAGAACAGCGCCGCACACTGTGGAGCTTCCAGAAACACCAGGGTGTGACGTACCGCAATAATCATTCAACTTCGGGTGACTTGTGTGTCATAGGATTGCAGCTCAGGCGTGCGCCACACCACCCTAAGTCAAAGGGAGGCTTGGGCAAGTCACTCAGCCTTTCTGAGTTTCAGTTTTCTTGTCTGTAAGATGGAAGTGATATCCACCTACGCAGAGCTGTTGGGGGCAACGAAAGCAGATGCCACTTCGAACCTAGCCCCGAACACTTCCTATAGATAAAGCTTTATGGAGAATTCGTAGCTCACAGCCAAAAATTGCAACACATGAGAATAAAAGCCAGCAGAAGTAGGAGACAGCAGATCAAAACCACAAAGACTTCAAAATTGAAATGATCAAATCTAAAACATAATATAAATATGTTTAATATGTTTAAAGGAATAAAAGCGAAACTTAAAACACGATTAGGGGATTCATAAGAAATGACAAACAAGTTTTGAAAAAAGACAGAATTTCTAGAAATGAAAAATGTAATTACTAAAATGTAAAACTCTTTGTGTGCTGAGTAGCTACATTGATTTCAGACAAAGCTGACTTTGGAGCAAAGAAAAGCTCCGGAATAGAAAGGGGCGTTACATTCTGATAAAAAGGATCAGGCCAGGCGCGGTGGTTCACACCTATAATCCCAGCACTTTGGGAGGCCAAGGCTGGTGGATCATGAGGTCAAGAGATCGAGACCAGCCTGGTGAAACCCGTCTCTACTAAAAATACAAAAATTAGCCAGGAGTGATCACACCCACCTGTAATCCCAGCTACTCAGGAGGCTAAGGCAGGAGAATCGCTTGAACCCGGAAGGCAGAGGTTGCAGTGAGTCGAGATCGTGCCACTGCACTCCAGCCTGGGTGACAGAGCGAGACTCCATCTCAAAAAAAAAAAAAAAAAAAAAAAGGATCAATTCACTACTGACACCACAAAAACCCCAAATGTTTATCACCTAAGAGCAGAGCTTCAAAAGACATAAAGCTTGCAGATTGACAGAACTGAAAAAAGAAACAGATAAATCCATAGTTAACAGTTGGAAACTTCAACACTCCTCCCTCAATAACAGAACTAATAGAAATCATCAAGGATAGAGAAGAACTGAACAATACTATTATCATCTGGATCTACGACACATTTAGAACATTCTGCCAACCAGGGGTGGTGGCTCTTGCCTGCAATCCCAGCACTTTGGGCAGCTGAGGAGGGAGGATTGCTTGAGCCCAAGAGTTGAGGCTGCAGTGAGCTGTGATCACATCACTTCAACAGAGTGAGACCCTGCCTCAAAAAAAAAAAAAAAAAATTCTACCCAAAAAAGCATAAAACATAGTTTTCGATTGCACATGGAGTGTTCACCAAGACAGACTGTATTATGTCATAAAACAAACCTTAATAAAGGTAAGGGAATTTAAATTATACAAAATATGTCCTATATTGCAATTAAACTACCAATTAATAACAGAAAAATAAGATTCAAGCACTTGGAAGTTAAACACCACACTTTGAAATAATGTTTGACTCAAAGTCTCAAGAGAAACTGAAAAACATTTTGAACTCAACATAAATGAAAATACAACATGTCAAAATGTATGAAAAGCAACTACAGCAGTGCTTAGAGGGAAATTTATAGTATTAAATGCTATTATATATAAGAAAAGAAGAAACATCTCAAATCAATAAGCTAAGCTTTTATTCATAAGAAACTACAAAAGGAAGAGAAAAATAAATCCAAAGTAAACAGAAGGAAGGAAATAATAAAGAACAAAAATCAATGACATTGAAATCAGAAAAACCAAAGAGAAAAATCAATAAAACCAAAATATGGCTCTTTAAAAAGATCGATAAAATTGATGAAGCTTTAGCAAGCTAACAAAGAAAAGAGAACACCTCACGGACATTAATAATGATTAAAAAGAATACTATGAACAATTCTATATACCTAAATTCTATATCTTAGACAAAATGAATGAATTTCTTGGGCACAAACTACCAAAATTCATCCAAGATTAAATAAATAACTTGAATACTCCTATAACTATTAAACACATTTAATTCATAGTTTTCTATTTGTTTTCAAAAAATAAATCTCTAGTCCCACGTGGTTTCACTGGCTAATTCTACTAAACATTGAAAGAAGAAATAACATTGATTGTTACCCAGAAAATAAAAGATAAAAGACTACTTCCTGACACATTATATGAGCATTGCCTCAAAAGTGGAAAAAGAATGTACTAAAAAGGAAAACTACAGACCAGATTCCTACATAAACATAAACACAAAAGTCTTCAACAAAATATCAGTAAATAAAGTCCAGCATTATATGAAATACACCACCACCCAGTGAGGTTTATTTTCAGAAGGCAAGGCTGGTTCAGTACTCAAATATCCATCAGTGGAATCCACCTTATCAATGACCTAAAGAAACACCATATGATCATTTCAATAGACACGGAAAAAGCATTTAACAAAATGAAGCATCCATTCATAATAAAGTTCTCAGCAAAATACCGACAGAAGGGAACTTCTTCAATCTGATAAAGGACATCCACAAAAATCCTACAGCTAGCATCATACTTAATAAGGAAAGACTTTCCCCCAAAGATTGGGAACAAGGCAAGGATAGCCACTCTCATCATTCTATTCAACATCATAGTAGAAATCTTAGCCAACAAAATAAGGCAAGAAAAAAGAAATGAAAGGCTTGCAGATTGGAAAGAAATAAAACTGTCCCTGTCCTCAGGCAAAATAACTACACTGAAAATCCCAAGAAATCTATATTTAAAAAAAAAAAAAATACTCCTAGAACTAATAAGCAGGTTTGCAAGGTCCTAAGATAGAAGATCACCACACAAAAATTAATCTTATTTCTATATACGAGCAATGCAAAACTGGAGTGATTTTTTTTTGTTGTTTTTTCAATTTTTTGAGATGGAGTCTCGCTCTATTGCCCAGGCTGGAGTACAACGGGGTGATCTCGGCTCACTGCAACCGCCACTTCCTGGGTTCAAGCAATTCTCTTGCCTCAGTCTCCTGAGTAGTTGGGATTACAGGCACCCGCCACCATACCCAGCTAATTTTTGTCTTTTTAGTAGAGACGGGGTTTCGCCATGTTGATCAGGCTGGTCTCAAACTCCTGATCTCATTATCCACCTCGGCCTTCCAAAGTACTGGGATTACAGGTGTGAGCCACAGAACCTAGCCTGTTTTTTTGTTTTTTGTTTGTTTTTCTTTGTTGTTGTTGTTTGGTTTGTTCATTTGTTTGTTTTTTGAGACAGAGTCTCACTCTATCACCCAGGCTAGAGTGCAGTGACACGATCTCAGTTCGTTGCAACCTCTGCCTCCCAGATTTAAGCGATTCTTCTGCCTCAGCCTCCCGAGTACCTGGGATTACAGGCGCATGCCACCACGCCCAGCTAATTTTTGTATTTTTAGTAGAGACAGGGTTTCATCATGTTGGCCAGGCTGGTCTCGAACTCCTGACCTCAGGCGACCCACCCGCCTCAGCCTCCCAAAGTGCTGGGATCACAGGCGTAATCCGGCCAAATGGAGTGATTTTTTAAAAAGATTCCATATCACAAATTATCAGATGCAACACACACAACACTTATAAGGAAATTTAGAGTTCTAAATGATGAGTAATAAATCACATACGAGTCAGGTTTATCCCAGGAATACTAGCCTGATTTGTGCAAGTCTGTTAATTAGATTTAAATCTATTAATTAGATCTAAAAATCTAATTAATATAATTTGCCACAATAACAGATTAAAAAAGAAAAATCAAATGATATCTTAGTAAATGCAAAAGAAAGCATTCAATAAAAGTCCATATCCAATCATGGTTTAAAAATTTTAGCAAAATAGGAATAGAAGGGAATTTCCTTCATCTGATAAAGAGTCTCTCCCAAAAATAACCTGCAATAGCCATCACACTGGAGAAAAGCTAAAAGCATTCCTGTTAAGACCACGTTCCAGACTCTTCCGTGTAACACCAAACTGGAGCTGCTAACCTGTGCAGTAAGACACGAAAAGAAAATGTAAAGGAAGAAAGATGCAGGGAAAACTCTTATTAGTTACAAATGAAAATACTGTCTACATAGAAACCTGAAAAGAACCTATGGAAAAGTATTAATAAGACATTTAAATAAGGTAGGTGGGTACAAAACCAGCATATAAACCTCAATTGCATTTCTATAAAGCAGCAACAACTAGCAAACACAAGTTTTAAAAAGATGCCATTCACAACAGCAACAGCAACAAACACAGGTATATGATGCGTACATATACGTAAATAACCTGGGAATAAATCTAACAAAGATGTATCCAAATTGAGCTTTTTTTTTTGAGACAGATTCTCACTCTGTTGCCAGGCTGGAGTGAAGTGGTGCGATCTTGGCTCACTGCAACCTCTGCCTCCCAGGTTCAAGTGATTCTCCTGGCTCAACCTCCTGAATAGTTGGGATTACAGGCATGCGCCACCACGCCTGGCTAATTTTTGTATTTTTAGTGGAGACGGGGTTTCACCATGTTGGCCAGGATGGTCTCGCCCTCTTGACCTCATAATCCCCCTGCCTCGGCCTCCCAAAGTGCTGGGATTACAGGCGTGAGCCACCGTGCCTGGCTGAGCATGTTTTTTGATAAAAGACTCAGTATCATAAAGGTATTGATTCTCCCCTAAATTGTATATAGATTCAGCATGGTTCCAGTACAAAAAGAAATGCTTCCACTCTTTGATGTATTTCAGTGAAGTTCCATCATTTTCACCATAGAGGGATTATTACTCACTTGCCCTGTGATCTTGGACAAGATCTTGAGTTTTCTCAGCTGAGAAAACAAAAGGATGGGAACAGATGATCCCTAACGCCCCCTCCTGTGCTGAAAATCTAAGACCCTTCAGGAGGAAGAGGCAGGTGAGGCACATCTGACACTTCGGCGTGGCTCCTGCTGAGGGACATGAAATGATAAACCAGGCTGGGGTGGGTCTAAGACTCCACCCTATGACCTTGGCATCTAATAGGAGGTAAAATGGAAAGCAAATCATGACACGTCTCAAACATTATGTAATCATTGTAAATAGCTTTTAAAGGATTACATAGACACGGAAAATATTCACGACATGTTAAGTGGGAGAAAATCGCACACATCCTATAATTACAATTCTAAAGGCAAAGACAAGATCCAGGAGGCAAGGCTGCCCAAACTCTTTAAGTTTTACGGTTTGATCCTGTTGAGAAGCACAATAATGACCAATGAGGAGAAAGAGCATCAGTAAATGCTCCCGCTTTCTAAGCCCTCTGGTAGGAAGTCTTTATTTGCTTCCCGGAGTCAGGACTGGGGCATTGGGGAGTTCAGGCCAAGGATTTGGGGTAGCGGGTGTTTCAGGCCTAGGATTGGGGATAGCGGGTGTTTCAGGCCTAGGATTTGGGGTAGCGGGTGTTTCAGGCCAAGGATTTGGGGTAGCGGGTGTTTCAGGCCTAGGATTTGCTTCCTGGCGAGGAGCATGTGTCTGGGAGCCAGGGATGCTTCACCTTTGTGCCTGGCCTCCTAGGAACATCACCAGATCCCGGTCTGTCTGTCTGTCTGTCTGGGACAGTGCACATGTTCCCAGCCCACAGGCCTCAGGCTGAGTTGATGCTCCTGGGAGCACTTTTACTTCCTGCCAAGTCTCTTCCTGTGTCCTGGTTGCTTACTTATCGCTGTCTCACCCTAGAAGGCAAGTGCCCAAGGCCAGGGCTGAGTTTGCCTTGTTCAGAGCTGCGTCCCCAGCATTCCTGTTCCACAGATGTTTGTTGAATGACTGAATGAATGTGTATGGGAATCAGAAGCACTGGGAGGGAGCAAAGGCCAGGGTTTTGGTAGAAAGTTCCAGATTATAAGTCTGAGGGTACTGGCCCTAGAAAGCCCCAAGGTCCCTCCCTCATGTCCTAGATCATGGCTACTCTTAAGTCTTGACAACGTCACGTGCTCTGGGCCGTGGCTTCCAATGTCAGGATGAGGCCAGCCAGGTCCCAGCCATGTCTCCGGCCTTGACCTGGGTTAGTCCTCTATATGTCAGACCCAGGCCCTCTGCTTAGGTCCAAGTATGTGAAGATGACGTCAGTCCTTCCACTACCCAGCTCCAGTCCCTGGCCAGGCCCAACCCCAGGTAGACCTTCGCCAGACACCTCTTCCCCTGTAAAAGCTCCGGAGAAACTTGCTGGGGCTCTGCCACCAGGCCCTTCCCCACCGCCAGGCCCCGCCCTCCCAGGGTCCACCACCTGCCCTCCTGGGTCTTACTTTGAGGGCTCCCTGTTTCAGATGGTCCCCTGCGGTGAAGTCCTGTCTTGGCCAAAAAGGGTGCATGCACGGTGATCAAGCCGTGAGGCCTGGTTGTGGATGTGGCGTGGGGGTGCCTGTGCCGGGGCCGGAACACAGCAGCCACGTTCCTCCGCACACGCACACAGCAGTAGCTGAGGTTGGCCCCATGCTGTCACGGGTGTTCTCACCTGTGCCTCTCCACAGTCGGGAAGCAGGAAAGTGAGGGTCATCCCGCAGTTCTAGATGAGCCCAAGGTGATGGGACCGCAAGTGGAGGGGCGGGACCTAGAGCCCGGGCTCCCGTCTCCCTGCCCAGGGCCCTCCCAAGGGCGCAGCCTGTGTGCATTGCTGTGTTGCTGTCACCTCCCTGCAGGAGCCAGAGGAGTGAGGACAGCCCCTTTGAGCCAACACTAAGAATGAATGTATGGGAATCAGAAGAAGATGAGCAGGCCGAGTTGGTGACAGGGGCCATATTGCCCCGCTTGCATGTCCATCCACTGGCCCCTGACTCCTCTCCCTGCTCCATACCCCTCTCTGTCACTGGCCCCACTCCCACCTGGGAAAGCAAGATTTGTGCAGGCAACCTCATTCCCCCCGCTCCTGCCTGGCCAGAGCCCACCACTGCACCACAGGATAAACACAGAGGCTGCGGAGCGAGATGCTTTGTGTGTCTCATGAGGCTTAACAACGGTGGTGACCCCCGAGAAGACGCAATAAAAAAGACAACCTAATTTTGAAATTGGCAGAGGGATCCGAACAGACATTTCTCCAAAGGAGCTATACAAATGGCCCACAAGCCCATGAAAAGATGCCCAACAGTGCTCCGTGCATCTTGCAAAAAAAACCTTTTTAAAACCCAGCTAGGAGGCCGGGCACGGTGGCTCAAGCCTGTAATCCCAGCACTTTGGGAGGCCGAGACGGGCGGATCACGAGGTCAGGAGATCGAGACCATCCTGGCTAACACGGTGAAACCCCGTCTCTACTAAAAAATACAAAAAATGCCGGGCGCGGTGGCTCAAGCCTGTAATCCCAGCACTTTGGGAGGCCGAGACGGGAGGATCACGAGGTCAGGAGATCGAGACCATCCTGGCTAACACGGTGAAACCCCGTCTCTACTAAAAAATACAAAAAATGCCGGGCGCGGTGGCTCAAGCCTGTAATCCCAGCACTTTGGGAGGCCGAGACGGGCGGATCACGAGGTCAGGAGATCGAGACCATCCTGGCTAACACGGTGAAACCCCGTCTCTACTAAAAAAAAAAAAAAACCCAGCTAGGAAATTCGGAGTCAAATCTGGAATTTCACGCTGGCAACATTAGCTCAGGGAAGCGGTGGGGCAGCCCTGGGGCAGCTGAGCCATGCAGGAACGAGTGTCCCGCGAAACATCAGCTGTCAAAGGCCCAGCTGACCTGGGAGGGTCATGCTGCTTCTGCCTCAGTGCCGCCCTACCCTGGGCAGCTTCAGGATTCCAGAGGGGTCATGCGCTCTGAGGAGCAACCCTAAATGTGGTAGAGGGATGCAGTGACTGCTCAAAGCAAGCGGGACAGATCCCTGGAGGGCCAGCCCCTTGCCGTAGGTGAAAGGCGCTTCTGGTCTGCTGTTCTGGGTCAGAGGAAGGGCTGAAAAACTGGAGCAGAGGACTGTTCCAGCCCCTTCCCTGTCCTCGGATCCTCCTCCAGGGCTGCCAGCTGTTCTGTGCTCATTCCATCCATGCCTACGGGATCTGTCTCTGAATTTTCCTGCATGACCCCGTCAATCCAGGGGATGGAAAAAGGAAGGCAGAAGATTTGCCCTGAATCCTGGAAAAGAGTTCAAAAGTGTGCTAGCCTACCATTTCCCCGGGGATATTTTGTAGATAGCCTCCCCACTGCCTTTTTTTTTTTTTTTTTTTTTTTGAGACAGAGTCTCGCTCTGTCGCCCAGGCTGGAGTGCAGTGGCACGATCTCGGTCCACTGCAACCTCCACCTCCCAGGTTCAAGCAATTCTCCTGTCTCATCCTCCCGAGTAACTGGGACTACAGGCGCCCACCACCACACCCAGCTAATTTTTGTATTTTAGTAGAGATAGGGTTTCACCATGTTGGGCAGGTTGGCCTCGAACTCCTGACCTCAAGTGATCCGCCCACCTCAGCCTCCCAAAGTGCTGGGATTACAGGCGTGAGCCACCCCACCTGGCCGATATCCCACTTTGCTAAAGGCTTGTGTGATCTAATATATTTGGAAAATACTAGTGCCATTTTTTGTTTTTTTTTTTTAAAAAAGGCTTTTTGTTGTTGTTGTTGTTGTTGCAAGTCTACACAGATCCCTGAATATGCAAAACTGCCCTGGATTTTTCTAAGAGAAACATCTGCACCATTTCACAAACTCACTTTTTGGAGGGACTTTATCTCAGCGAACCATGAGGGATCAGCATTCCATGAAAAATACATCAGGGAATCCCAATCTAGCCCTGTTCCTTCATCTTGCAGATGGAGAGAACAAGGCAAGAGGTAGCGGTAGACAGCCGATTAAGGCCACATGGAGAGCCAGGACGAGGGCCCTGGTCCCCAGATGGCTGTCTCTCAGTTCCTTCCCCTGTTCTTACATCATTGGCCGGGCTAGTGCACAATGAAAATGCAAGACCCCTTGTTCAAACCCTAGTAAGATTTCAAGATGGTGATCGCAGGACATTGCAGCAGGTGCAGGCCCGTCTGGGCACGCTCGGCTCGCCTGTGCAGCCGGCCCTGCTCCCTCAGCAGCCCAGAAGGGCCCTAGCAGACATTACCCTAAGCACAAACCCGAACACCCCAGCTCTGCTCCTCATTAGCCCAGCCACCTGGGATACAGCACACAGTCTCTCTGAGCCTCAGTTTCCACTTCCTGAAAGTGAGGTTGTAATGCCACCTGTCTCACGGCTGTGGAGGAGTGGTTGTACAACACTGCAAACAGAAATCAGAGCCGGATGCGGTGGCTCACACCGGTAATCCCAGCACTTTGGGAGGCCAAGGCAGGTGGATCACCTGAGGTCAGGAGTTCGAGACCAGCCTGGCCAACATGGCAAAACCCAGTCTCTACCAAAAGTACAAAAAAATAGCTGGGCATGGTGGTACATGCCTGTAATTCCAGCTACTCAGGAGGCTGAGACAGAGAATTGCTTGAACCCAGGAGGTGGAGGTTGCAGTGAGCTGAGATCATTGCACTCCAGCCTGGGCGACAGAGCAAGACTCAAAAAGCCTTATTCAAAATTTAAAAAGATCCAAGCCTGTGCCTAGAGGGGCCAGGCCTGCCCACTTCTTGGATTCTAGAGCTTCAAAAATACCCTCCGCCTTTGGCCTGGGGTCTTTTTTCACTTGTATTGCTATAAAGGAATACCTGAGGCTGAGTAATTGATAAGAAAGAGGTTCATTTGGCTCATGGTTCTGCAGGCTGTACAGGAATCATAGTGCTGGCATCTGCTTCTGGGGAGGCCTCAGGAAGCTTCCCCTCACCTTGGCAGAAGGCGAAGAGGAGCTGGCAAGAGAGGAAGGAAGAGAAAGCAGAGGGGCCAGACCCTTCAACCACTAGTTCTCACATAAACTAATAGTGAGAACTCACTCATTACCAGGAGAACGCACCAAGTCATTCACGAGGGATCTGCCTCCATGACCCAACCCACCAGGACCCTCCTCCAAGCTTGGGGGTCAAATTCCAACATGGGATTTAGAGAAGACATAGGAACCGTACCCGAAACATGGCAGCTGGATGCTTCTGAACACACTGAGGGTGACTGCTACCAAGGGGGCAGAGTAAAGTCACAACACCCGCCTGCAGGTTCACCTCCCGTACCAGGCACTTTACAGCGTCATTTCTGATTCCTGGGTAACACGGCCACAGACATAGGAGCCTAGACTCAATTCCAAATCCATCTGCTCTGAGGATTCCATCCCCTCCTCTACATGGGGCGTTTAGTTTCCCACCTTACTTAAATCTTCTCTGCACTAAGTAAACTCGGTGAGAAAGACAGTATGCCCAGTGTCTGGATACAGCAAGGGCTAAATGCATTTGACAGTTATTGCTAGTACCATTCTGAGTCCTGTTCTGTCACCCAGGCTGGAGTACAGTGGCAAGATCTCGGCTCAGTGCAACATCTGCCTCCTGGGCTCAGGCGATTCTCCTGTCTCAGCCTCCCAAGCAGCTGGGATTACAGGCACATGCCACCATGCCCGACTAACTTTTGTATTTTTAGTAGAGATGCAGTTTGACCATGTTGGCCAGGCTGGTCTCAAACTCCTGACCTCAAGTGATCCACCTGCCTTGGCCTCCCATGGTGCTGGGATTGCAGGCGGCAGCCTCCGTGCCCAATCGGTATCATTATTAGGTGGTTATTTTGGGTGCTGTTTGGGACTTGTAGCGTAATATAATTTTTCTCATTGATTTTTACATGTATCTCAGCACCACTGCTTTCCCACCATAACCTTGGGCAAGTCCTGTCACCCCTCTCTGCCTCAGTTTCCCGTCTGTGAAATGTCCCTCAT
Source organism: Macaca fascicularis (assembly GCF_037993035.2). Lineage (NCBI taxonomy): Eukaryota > Metazoa > Chordata > Mammalia > Primates > Cercopithecidae > Macaca > Macaca fascicularis. The sequence continues at coordinate 5,103,015 of NC_088388.1, read as the reverse complement.
GTAAGCACCCATCTCAGAGGGTTGCTGAGCTGATTAAATCAACTACTACATGGAAAACTCCTGGGAGAGCGTTCGGCAGAAAGAAGATGTTTTGATAAATGTTGGCTATTCTTAGTATCTATGCCATGTAGGACAAGCTTACAAGTCTAACTGGGCGGCAGTCTTAGCTTGTTCGTTCACTCTGTGCCTGCATAGCTCATTCCCTAGGCCTCCTTAAAGACAAACCAGGCACACATGGATGTGTTAGTCTGAGATCCTTTGGCCACCTGTCTCCTAGGGGGTCCAGGAAAGGGTTCCATATGAACTAGCTGCATCTGGTAGATAGAGGCACCCCAAACACTGGTCTCACCACTGTCATCCAGTGCTTTCTTGTCTGGTCTCTGTAGGTTCAGTGGAAATCTCTGACTTTTTCCTCCCACGTTCTGCTCCTTGCCTGTGTCTGAGAAATAATAACTCATTCTCAAACTAGGAAGAAGCTAAGGCCACGTGGGCCTCTTCTGTCCTTATGAAACAACACCCCGAACCCAACAAAGCGCTCTCTTTTCTTTCTCTGATTTTCCTTCCGCTCCCACAGCCTCTCCCACCACCACATCTGTCTGTTGTCTGTCACGTCACATCATCTAAGTATGAGGATGCTTTCTGATCTACCAGTTACGTGATAAGAATAAAGACTTTCCTAAAACGACTTTATGTGGTGCCGTTAAAAGAACACAAACCTAGAAAGTAATTTCTTCTGGGCCTCACACATAACGCCACATCTGGGAAGTGACGGCTCTGGGGTTTCTCTCCCTCCCGGGTCCCTCTCACATCAGCCCTGGATGCCGAGCGTCAGGGGTTGTGGGGGCAAGGGGGAGGGACGGGGAATGTATCCATTTCTATGAAAAATTGAACAAAAGAAGACTCAGTTCTCCAGTGCGGCAATGAAGCCTCGGCCAGCAGACATCCATCTGGGTACCTAAAGGCTTATTTTTAAGTCCATGGATGTGTCTCATAAAAAAGGGTTCGCCTGGTCAGGAAGTGGCTGAGGGCTTTTTAGGAGGGCCAGGCCAACACACAAAGGGGAGATAGAGGCACACATGGCAGCCTCAGAGCCCTGGCTCTTTGTCATTCCTGGGTCCAAGGCAAGGATCCTTCACCAGAGAAAGAGCCCCGGGGCTGAAGGGGCCTTGGGATCTGCAGCTGAGATGGGCCAGACAGATAGCCTTGGGTTCTCACAAAGGACGTTCCTGCTCAATAGGGCTCTCCCAGCGACTCCTGTGCTGTTCTCGGAGGTCCTGCCCCACACTCCCCTAACATGGGCAAAAAGAGGCCAGGCACCCATAAGGAGATCCTGCGTTTTCCTGTTTTCTCTTCAAATGCTCTGGCTCTGCATTTTTTTTCTCTCTTTTGTTCAGATGAAAATCACGTGACATAAAAATTACCATTTTAAAGTGAAAAATTACTGTCTAGTCCCAAACCATTTTATCAGCCTTTCCAGAAACATCCATTCATTAGCAATTACACACCCTACCCCTAGCCTGGAGGCCACCAATCTACTCTCCGTCTCTACGGATTGGCCTAATCTGAACATTTCACAGAAATAGAATTGTACAGTATGTGGTCTTTTGTGTCTAACTCCTTCCTTCTCTTCCTTTCCTTCCTTCTTCCCTTCCCTTCACTCCCCTCCCCTCCCCTCCCCTCTTTCTTTCTTTCATTTTTTGAGACAATGTCTTGCTCTGTTGCCCAGGCTGGAGCGCAGTGTCATGATCTCGGCTCACTGCAGCCTCCACCTCCCAAGTGCAAGCAATTCTCCTGCCTCAGCCTCCCCGGTAGCTGAGATTAGAGGTGTGTGCCACCAAACCCAGCAAAGTTTTGTATTTTTCGTAGAGATGGGGTTTCACCATGTTGCCCAGGCTGATATCTAACTCCTGAGCTCAAGTAATTTGCCCACCTCGGCCTCCCAAAATGCTAGGACTACAGGCATAAGCCACCATGCCTGACCTAAAAAATGTGTATCTTAATTTTAAAATATCGCTGAAAAGTGCTAACAATCACCCGAACCTTCAGCAGGTCGTAATCTTTTTGCTGGTTAGGGGGTCTTGCCTCGATGTTGATGGCCGCTGGTTGATCAGGGTGGTGGTTGCTGAAGGCTGGGGTGGCTGTGGCAATTTCTTAAAACAAGATAACAATGAAGTTGGCTACCTTGATGACTGACTCACTCTTTCAGGAAAGATTTCTCTGTAGCATGCAATGCTGTTAGATAGCATTTTATCCACAGTGGAAATTCTTTCAAAATTGGAGTCAATCCTCTCAAACTCTGCCCTGCTTTATCCACTCAATGTATGGAATATTCTAAATCCTGTGTTGTCATTTCAACAATGTGCATAGACTTTTCACTAGGAGTAAATCCCATCTCGATAAATGACTTTCTTTGCTCATCCACAAGAAGCAACTCCTCACTCATTCAAGTTTTCTCATGAGATTGCAGGTACCCAGTCCCATCTTCAGGCTCCACCTCTAATTCTAATTCTCTTGCTGTTTCCACCACATCTGCAGTGAATTCCTCCACTGAAGCCTTCCTTGAAAGCCTCAAAATCATCAATGAGGTTTGGAATCAACTTCCAAACTCCTGCTAGTGTTGATATTTTCACCTTCTCTCATGAATCATGAGTGTTCTTAATGGCATCTGGAATGATGAATCCTTTCCAGAAGGTTTTTAATTTACTTTGCCCAGATCCATCTGAGGAATCACTGTCTAAGGCAGCAATAGTCTTGTGAGATGCATTAGATGTTTCTTAAATAATGAGACTTGAAAGTTGAAATGACTCCTTTATCCATGGGCTACAGGATGGATGTCATGCTTTCAGGTATGATTACATTAATGTCAACATTAATCTCCTTGCACATCTCTACCAGAGCACATGATTGAATGACCAGGCACCGTCAATGAACAGTAATATTTTGAATGGGATGTTTTTTCTGAGCAGCAAGGTCTCAACGGTGGCCTTAAAATATTCAGTAAACCATGCTGTAAACAGATACGCTGTCATCCAGGCTCTGTTATTCGGTTTATAGAGCACAGACAGAGTAGATATAGCATAATTGTTAAGGGTTCTAGAATTTTTGGAATGGCAAATGAGTGTAGGATTCAATTTAAAGTCATCAGCTGCATTAGCCTCTAACAGGAGAGTCAGCCTGTCCTTTGAAGCTTTGACTTCTTCTCTAGCTATGAAAGTCCTAGATGGCATCTTCTAGAAAGCTGTTTTGTCTACATTGAAAACCTGTTGTTTAGTGTAGCCACCTTCCTCAATGGTCTCAGCGAGATCATCTGGGGAACTTGCTGCAGCTTCTCCATCAGCACTTGCTGCTTCACCTTGCACTTTTATGTTATGAAGATGGCTTCTTTCCTTAACCTCATGTACAACCGCCCCTGGTTTCCTTCTTTTCTTCTGCAGCTTCCTCTCATCTCTCAGCCTTCAAAGAATTGAAAGCTGGGTGTGGTGGCTCATGCCTGTAATCCCAGCACTTTGGGACACCAAGGTGGGTGGATTACTTGAACTCAGGAGATCAAGACCAGCATGGGCAACATGGTGAAACATCGTCTCTAGAAAAAACACAAAAATTAGCCAAGTGTGGTGGCACACGGCTGCCACCACACTTAGGAGGCTGAGGTGGGAGGATCAATTGAGTCTGGGAGGCGGAGGTGGCAGTGAGCCAAGATCAAGCCACTGCATTACCTCTGTTACTCCAGCCTGGGTGACAGGGCTAGACCCTATCTCCAAAAAAAAAAAAAAATTAAATTAAATTAAATTAAAAAAGAAGAATTGAAGAGAGTTAGGGCCTTGCCTTGGGTTAGGCTTTGGCTGAAGGGAATGTTGTGTCTGGTTTGATCTATCTAGAACACTCAGACACTCTCCAGATCAGCAATATGGCTGGTTCACTTTCTTATCATCCATGTGTCCACTGGAGAAGCACTTTTAATTTCCTTCAAGAACTTCCTTGCGTTCACAACTCGGCTAACTGGTGTAAGAGGCCTCGTGTTCTGCCTAGCTCAGCTTTCAACCTGCCTTCCCCACCGAGTTTAATCATTTCTAACCTTTGATTTAAAGTGAGAGGGATGCAACTCTTCCTTTTGCCTGAACACTTAGAGGCCATGATAAGTTTGAAATATCACGATCATTTCCAAAATATGACATGGAGATACAAACTTGAGCACATGTTGTTGGGAAAAGTCAATAGACTTGCTCTACCCAGAGTGGCAAACCTTCAATTTATAAGAAACACAACATCTGTGAAGCACAATAAAGTGAAGTACAATAAAACGAGGTATGCTTGTATCAGTGTTTCATTTCTTTTTCAGGGCTGAATAATATTCCATCCTATGGACAGAACACATTTTGTTGATCTGCTCATCCACGGGTGGACGTTTGTGCTGTTCCCACCTTCAGGCTGCTATAAACAATGCTGCTGTGGACACTTGCGTACATGTGTTGTTTCAACACCAGTTTTAAGCTCTTTCAGGCATATACCTAGGAGTGGAATTGCTTGTCACATGGTCATTCCATGTTTACCTCTGTTATGGTTTTTTTTTTTCCTCTTTTGGCTCCGTTTTCCCAAAACCTCAAGATGTTCCTTCCTCAGTGAGGTATCTTGACATGTACTCATTGGGGTCCAGTTGTGTTATTTGGACCTCTTTGGGGACCCACCTATACCCTGAAGATGCTGGAGTTACTATTCCTAAAAAGGAAACCCCAGGTCTGCTCCCAGGTCAGGGGCAGGGCTGCAGCTGGTGGGGGTGCCTTTTGTAGCTTTCAGTGCTATTGCCTCTTGGATTCTTTGCCTTTGCTGTCAGGGGTCAGGTCGGGCCCAGGGAGGGTCTCCCTTCTTGCAGGACCCACTGCCTTCATGGATCATGACCCAGGACAGTCACCACTGCCACCCATTCAGGGCCTGTTGCGGTGGCCCCTCTGAGTCAAGAGCCACTGGAGTCACTGGGAACCGCCCAGCCAAATCAAGACTGCCCATGAGTCCTCTGGGAGCCCTGTCCACCTGCTGACTTTGTTACCCAGGACATGAAGAGAACTCGGAACATAAAAAGGCCTAGAGCCCATGGGCCTAACCATACTTTTTCTCCAAAGAATGAGACCTGTACTGACAAAGGAGCCCAGTTACAATGGGAAAGAAATGGGGGGCCAGGCGTGATCCCTGAAAGGCCTCTGTGCCATCATGGCAGCTCCCAGAGTTGCAGAGGAGGGAAGCAAATGAAACTTCATCCTCAATATCTACTTCCTGATACACCAGCCATGGCCCTGGGATTTGAAATGCAAAGGAGGTTCCAGTGCAGCGGGGCTGGGGGCTGGGGGCTGGGTGTTTGGAGCAGGGACCTGACTGGGAGTTTGGGCAAAGGCCTGCCCCACATTGCAATGACCAGAGGGATCAACAAGAGGGGAGCAGCAATTGATAAATAAGTTAGCAAATGCAAAAAGTCTAACAGTCACCTTCATCTGTAGCAAATATTTATGAGACTTTGCTCTGTGCAAGATGCTGTGCTGAGAACTCCACCTATACTGTATGGTTAAATTCCCTCAACAGCCCAGGAGGCACATATATTATTATCCCTATTTTACAGAAGGAGAAACTGAGACTCAAAGAGGTTAAATCCCTTACTCAAGGCCACATGGAGCCCAAATGTTTATCCACCAAGCCATGCTGCAGCCCATGGTCCAAAGTACCCATGAGGACTCTGCCGTCATTCACTGTTTGATAATCATTCAACCATTGGACAAACCCAGTTCAGTCTTCTGAAGGGCTGGTTGGTATCACAGACTATGGCAAAAAAAGAAATAAGTAGAATATAAAAAGAATAGATTTCTCAGCATTTCTTAAATTGTCATTAAAGATCAGAGGGCTCCTAGGAAATGAGGCACCCGAAGACGGTGTCCCGAGGTCGCCCTCTCCGGAAGTCCGTGGTGGGGCCCCATGTGGCTGGGAGAGACCAGCACCCACGTTATTTGTCAAGTACCCAGAGGCTGGAGTGCGAGGTCCACCACTCCACTCTCGGGGAGTGCAGCCTGAGAAGTCCCTCATCCTGTTTAAGCCGGTGCTTCCTTCTCTGTTAAAAGGAGGTAGTGCCCATCATAAGTTGCACTGTGGCCCCTAAAAGCTATGTCCACGTCCTGACCCCTGGTCCCTGCAATGTGACCTTATTTGGAAAAAGGACCTTTGCAGTGACGTGAAGGCTCTTAAGAGTTGAGATCATCCAGGCTTAACAGGGTGGGCCCTAAATCCCCTGACAAGTGTCCTAGGAAGAGGAGAGACGAGGGGGAGGCCATGGGAAGAGGAGGCAGAGGTGAGAGTCATGCGTCCACAAGCCACAGAATGCCAGGAATTGTCGGCAGCCACAGGAAGTTGGGAGAGAGGCCTGGAGGAGATTCCTTCCTGGAGCCTCCAGAAGGAACCTTCCCTGCAGACACCTTAATTTCGGGTTTCTAGGCAGCAGAACTGTGAGAGAAGAGATTCCTGCAGCTTTAAGCCTGCAGGTTTGTGGTCATCTGTTAGGATAGCCCCAGGACACTCACAGCCCCCCAGGACTCAAATGTGCACTCATACAGCATAGACTCACGTTGAAGCAGGTGTAGACTCACGTAGGAGCATGTGGTCCACCTGCCCTGGTAGGCTCTTGACTGCCTCTACCCAAAACCTCCCAAATGTGCAGGTCTGCCCTTTGATTTAGAACTTCCCCCTCTGGGAATTTATTCTAAGGAAATGAGCAGACGATGTGCAAAGATGAATGCACAAGATCATCAAGACGGAATGATCATCATGGCGGGATTATTTAAAGTAGAAAAAAGGAGAAAACAGCTCCAATACATTGGTTAAATATGTTGGGATATATCTATTCCAGGGAAAACTATGAATCCATTTAAAGTGATCAAGTAGATGGATTTTTTTTGACATGCAGAGATGTTCATTGTGTGTGTATGTGTGTGTGTGTGTGTATATATATATATGTGTGTGTATATATGTGTGTGTGTGTGTGTGTATATATATATATATGTTTGTTGTTGTTGTTGTTGACACAGAGTTTCATTCTTGTTGCCCAGGCCGGAGTGCAATGATGCAATCTTGGCTCACTGCAACCTCCACCTGCCAGGTTCAAGTGATTCTCCTGCCTCAGCCTCCCGAGTAGGAATGGGGTCACCATGCCTTTTTTATTTTTTTATTTTTATTTTTAGTAGAGATGGGGTTTTACCATGTTGGTCAGGCTGGTCTTGAACTCCTGACCTCAGGAGATCCACCCGCCTCAGCCTCCCAAAGTGCTGGGATTACAGGCATGAGCCACTATGCCCAGCCCATTGTATATTATTAAGTAAATGTATGATTCCAATTAGCTGACTTTTAGGAAAATGCAAAACCACAGAGAATTACTAGATCACTGGCTGCCGTAGTCTGGGGGTTAGAAGGGATGATGAGGTGGACAGAGCACAGGGAATTTTTAGGGCAGTGAACCAATTCTGTGTGATACTGTAAAGGTGGACACAGCACATTATGCTCCGAACCCACAGAATGCACAGCACCAAGAATAAAACTTAATGTGAACTACAGACTTTAGTTAATAATAATCTATCAATACTGGTTCACTAATTGAAACAAATGTACCACAGCAATGCATGATGTTAATAATGGGGGAACTGTGTGCTTCAGAGGGAGTTACACAGGAGTACTCTGTACTCTCCGTTTAGTTTTTTTGTGAATCTAAAAATGTTCTAGACCCCCAAAACACAAGCAACTAAAGCAAAAATAAATAAATAAATAAATAAAGGACCTAGACAGACACTTCTAAAAAAAAGTGACATACAAATGACCAACAGATACATGGAAAAAATGATCATCATGACTAACAACCAGGGAAACACACATTAACATCACAATGAGATACCACCCTACACCTGTTAGAACGGCGATTATCAGAAAGACGACAGATAACAAGTGCTGGTGAGGAGGTGAAGAAAAGAGAAGCTTTATGTACGGTGCTAATGTAAATTAGCACAGCCATTTTGGAAAGCCGTATGGCGGCTCCTCAAACAACTGAAAACAGAACAAGCATGTGATCGACAGTCCCACTTCTGGGTAGATACCCATGGGAATTGAAATCCGTATGTTGGAGAGGTGCTTGCACTGCCACATTCATTGCAGCACTATTCACAACAGCTAAGATACAGCAGTAACCTGGATGTTCATCATCAGAGGAATGGATAAAGACACTGTGATACATATACACCACCGAATACTACGCATCCTTTAAAAAGAAGGAAATCCTGACATTTGTGACAACATGGATGAATCAGGAGGATGTTATGCTAAGTGAAATAAGCCAGGCACACAAAGACAAGTACAAATACAACATGACTTTATACGTGGAATCTAAAAAAGTTGAATTCAGCCGGGAGCAGTGGCTCACGCCTGTAATCCCAGCACTTTGGAAGGCTGAGGCGGGAGGATCATGAGGTCAGGAGTTTGAGACCAGCCTGGCCAACATCGTGAAACCCTGTCTCTACTAAAAATACAAAAATTAGCTGGATGTGGTGGTGGGCACCTGTAATCCCAGCTACTTGGGAGGCTGAGGCAGGAGAATCGCTTGAACCCAGGAGGCGGAGGTTGTAGTGAGCCGAGATCACTCCACTGCACTTCAGCCTGGACGACAGAGCAAGACTCTGTCTTGGGGGAAAAAAACAATGTTTAATTCATAGAAGCAGAGGGTAGAACGGTGAGTACCAGAGGCTGGGTGCCGATGGGCATAGATGAGGCAAGGAAAGGTGTTGATCAAAGGCCATACAGTTTTCATCAGGCAGAAGTAAGCTTTAGCGATGGATTACATAGAATGGGGACTATAATAACTAATCATGCACTGGATATTCCAAAACTACCAAAAGAGTTGGTTTTAAATGTTTTCATCACAAAAAGGTAGTAAGTATATGAGGTTATCAATTTGTCAATTAGCCTGATTTAATCATTCTACCCTGTAAACATATCAAAACATCACATTGTATCCCATAAACATATCTGCAATGATTATTTGTCAATTAAAAATAAAATTTTAAGAAATGAAAATAAACATTCTAAAATAAGGACGATTAACTTTTTAAAAATAATACATCTTACAAAAAATGCACATTGAATTATCTCACTTTTTGAAGGAAATACATATCTTTCTGCAAAGAACCTGGATGCCAAGCCCCCAAGTGAAGGCAGCCCACCTGTGTGTGCTGTGATTCCAGTTGCTGTCCTTCTGCTCACTTTGTTTTCTGATCTTTTGAGACAAACAAGCACTACTTGGGCAGTAATTTTGTGTTGATTGACTTTGTAAAACGTTTGAAGGTTTTTGTTTTTGTTTTTGTTTTTTTTGAGATGGAGTTTTGCTCTTGTTGCCCAGGTTGGAGTGCAATGGCTCGGCTCACCGCAACCTCCATCTGCCAGGTTCAAGTGATTCTCCTGCCTCAGCCTCCCAACTAGCTTGGATTACAGGCATGCACCACCATGCCCAGATAATTTTGTATTGTTTTAGTAGACACAGGGTTTCACCATGTTGGTCAGACTGGTCTCGAACTCCTGACCTCAAGTGATCTGCCCGCCTTGGCCTCCCAAAGTGCTGGGATGACAGGTGTGAGCCATCATGCCCAGCCAAATGTTTGAACTGTTAGAACTTTATCCAATGCCTGTATGCATAAAATTTGAAGAATCAAATATTTTGACTGGCGAAAGTTCTTAAGAGTAGAAAGGACACTGGCCACACACCTGGCCCTTAGGGTTGGACTTGCACCCTGGAGACTGGAGACCCCAGACCCGGTGTTGTGGTCCCAGCCTGAGCTGCTTCCAGCTGGAGCACACCCATCCATGGCCCCAGGCTGCCCAAGGGTTTGTGCAGCTCTTGGAAATGTCAGGAATGTCCACCTGTCCCTGCAACCTGCGGGTCATGCAGCTGGTATTTCCTCAGCCCTTCCTCGAGGGCCCCTCCATGCCCTCCAATCACAACCCCAGCCCTCAAGGTGGCTGGCATGTCCCCCGGCAGACCTCGCCCATCACATAACCACCCTTGCTCGCCCATCATGGGCTACACCTGGTCACGTCGCAAAATACTCCACACAAAGACAGGCCTCAGTGCAGGGAACAGGCCCCACTTGTTCAGACAGACGAATTCAGGAAGGACAGCGAGGTTAAGTCCCTCGGCTGAAACTGTTTCCAGCGGGGCCTGCTAGTGCCCGACCTCAAAGGTGTCTGCAGAGCAACTCACATTGGCTAAGAGCAAACAAAGAACTCAGACACGAGAAAAGGGGATTTCATCTGTACACTAGAGACTCGTGTGTGTATGTGCACTCCACGTGGAAACCTGGGTGCGTGTGCACTCCATGTGGAAACCTGTGTATGTGTGTGCACTGCGTGTGGAAACCTCTGTGTGTGTGTGCGCGCACTCCACCTGGAAACCTGTGTGTGTGTGCACTGCGTGTGGAAACCTGTGTGTGTGTGCACTGCGTGTGGAAATCTGTGTGTGTGTGTGTAATTGCTTTATTTTGAAAAATATTTCTGGGATACTTTTCATGCTCCATGGTGTGGCTGTGCCCACTTCTCCCCTCTGCAGAGAGGACAAAACAAAGACGGATGCATGGAAAAACACCTCATAAATTATTGTAGTCACATAAAACTTAATAAACCATTCCTTCTGATTCTTCAAAGCAATGGTTCTAACTGGGGGGAGGTTTTGCCCTCCAGGGGATCTTCAGCTGTATCTGGAGATGTTTTTGGTTGTCCCAATCTTGTGGTTAGGTGGACACTGGCATCCAGCGGTGGGGAAGCCAGGAGACTGCAGAGTGCCGGCCCCACCCGGCACTGAACTGTCCCCCCTACCAAGAATCATCAGCCCCAAATGCCAGTAGCACGCACGCTGAAAAACCCCCTTCTGAGACTTCATGATCCCAGCTTCTGTGGTCCTAGGGTTAGCGTTTGTTTTTGCTGTTAGTTTTCAATAAGGCCCTGAGCGCCACACACAGGGCTCCCTGTGGGCGCAAATGTGTGCCTTCCCCACTCTCCTGTGGCCTTGGGAACCAGTTCTGGGCAAAGTCAAGGAAGTAGCCACCCGTCGGTGGGGCTCCCAGGAAAAGGAAGCCTCCCAGAGGCTCCCTTTGAAAAAGGAAGGTGCCTCTGGCTTAGCCTGTAACCCCTGTCTCTGTTCCCTTCTTCTTGCCTGGGCAGAGATGGGTTATGGGCACTGTCTTGGAACCCTGAGGACACGCTGATGTGGAAATGGCTTTGAACACCATCCACAGACCAACGGCTCTCACCTCGCACCTCTCTCCTAGCCCTCCCTTCCCACATGCCAGTCGGCGTCTCCCCCTGTACGATCCACGGACAGGCTTCCCGGTCCTCCCCTCCAAATCCGCTTCACACACACCCTCCTCCGACCCAGCTGACGGCAGCTTCTGCACATGCACCAGGATTGCTGAATCCATGGCCTACTGGTCTACTCCTCCCCTTGGGTAGGGCTCAGGGCCCCCAGTGGAGGCAGGCTGGAAGACACGGCCCCTCCGTAATGCCCTTGCTGTGACAACCTGCTCCAATGTCCCAGAGAGTCTTTTCCAGCCCTTCTTGGGTGCCCTGGGCTCTGGGCTTGCCTCCTGCCTTTTGGAGAGATGTGAGGGAGCAGGGGCTGCCAGGAAGTCACATCTTACATTCCTGCTATGGGTTAGGGGATGCTGCAGGACAGGACGGAGGGCCAGGTCCAGGTCTCAGCAGGACCATGGTCATCTATCCATGTATCTCCTGCTCTCAGAAGGGAGGTCTGGGGTAGGATCCTGGTCAACCTATCAGCAGAGAGATAGCCGGAGAATTCTGACTCTCCTTACCCACCTCATCTCCTCTTGCCAGACTCTAAGGACGGTTGCCCAGGATTCCAGAGCTGAGAGGCTGGAGATAAGCATGTGTTCCTGCCCGCTCATAGTTTAAAGTGCGCTTCTCTTTAATTCGGGGGCATCTGCACCTCAGGAAACCCACCTGTGTGCATTCTCTCATTCCTGGGGGAGATCCCATCCTCACTTCCCACCAACCGCCAACTCAAAAAAACACCTTTTCAGCCTTTTTTCCGGTTACTGCTAATGCCCAAGGGGCACCCCCAGTGGGCACCCCCAGTGGGCGCCCCCAGAGGCTGTGTGTTTTCCATTTCCTCCACTGGGCTCTCCATGATCCCATTTCACACGTGCCTGTGGGAAGTGGGAGTTTCTGTGTCAATATCATGATGACTAGACCCCAGTTCCCTGCGAGAATCAGTGCACTGTCTCGGAGTTCGTTGGCCTCGAAGCCAAAGAATTGGTTAAAACCCAACAGAGTATCTACTCTCACATCTCCAGGCCCCGTGACTGGTGGACCAGGAGAATTTGCAACCTTTAAACCAGCTCACCTGAGAGCCCAGTGAAGGTGCAAATTACTCACAAAAGCAATGCTCTTGGGATTCCTGGGTTTGGTCATCGGGGTCCACAGGTTCATGGGGCTGCAATTTAGACAGCTGGGTTTCCCAAACCCCTCCTGATCCTCAGCGCAAAATGTGCTCCTTGGATAGCAAATGTGCATTTTCAATGTGACTTAGCAAGCTGAAGGATCATTCTGTAGTCAGCCTCCAACAGCCATAGCCAGGCTTATTTTGCAAAGTCGGGCCAAAGGTTTCAGGAAAGCTGGGAACCTCATTCCTCTACTGAACCTAAGGACCTTCAAGGAGCAGTGAAAATGCAAGTCCCTGTGCTGTCCCAGCAGTTCTGATTCACTGAGTCTGAGCAGGGGCCATGAGTTTGCATTTTTAACCAGCTTTTCATATGATGTTGATCCAAGAGGTCTGAGGAACTCTGCTCCAAGAAAAAAGGTCTAGCGATTTTTTGAGGATGATCATCTTTAAACAAACCATGTTCCCAAAAGACCTGCCCTCACGGATGGTGAGTACAACTTCTTCCTTGTGCTGAGAGTTTTGGCTGTGGGTCTGAGCCAAAGAAGCAACAAATAATGAGGGCCTTTCATGTTGTGTGATCAACTTCCAAAACTTCATAACGCTTTTGCAAACCAGATATTTGATGCCGAGGACTTTACCTGCCTCTTACCGAAGAAAATAAAAATAGAGGGATGTTGGTGGTCTTGTCCAAAGACTCACACCCAGAAAATCCTTCATCCAGGAATAAAAACCATTGTGGGAGTGGAAATAACTTGATTGCGGTCTATGTTATATATCATATAATTCACTGGTTTTGAGCGTGCTAGTGAATGATGTCTTTGTGAATTTACCAAGCAGTGCGATCATCAACATACAGCTGCAGAGCCATTCGTCACCCCAAGAAGGTTCCTCCTGCTCCTCACTGGTAATTCCCACTGCACCCACTGCACCTCCCATCCCTGCCCAGCCAACCACTGAGCTCCTTTTTGCCCCTGTAGATTTGCCTTTTCTGGACATTCCATCTGAATGGAATTGCGCAACGTGTGTTCTCTTGTGGTGGGCTTTTCTCTCTTCTGCAAATGTTTTCTATCCATCCGGCTGTGGTACGCGGCCTTAGTTTGTTCCCCTCGATTGCTGAGCCGCATTCCTCTATGTGGATGGACGGCACTGTGTTTATCCATTCACTTGATGATGGACATTCAGGTTGCTTTTAATTTTTGAAACCACCCCTTTTGAAATACCACAATCTAGCTGCTTCTTGGAAGGGCTGTCACACTTGGACGTCCTGTCCAGGTGGATGGATGGGGAGGGGGGGCTGGAAGTGCGCAGTGAGTCGCATCTTCTGGGCTCTCCTGTCTACCCAAGGGGTAGCCATCGGCATGGGGGGACATCAGACCCGGCACAAGGCACACGTGGCCTGGGTGAGGCCAGGCTCTCTGGACACCAAGCCCAAAGCAGAGTTGTGGAGTGCAGGCTCCTGGGGAAGCCTGCCGGGAGGGATGAGCAGGGTGAGGCAAGAGGAGGAACTGAGCCTGGCTCTGGCCTCAGCGAAAGGCTGCCCCTAGCCCGGTGTTTGGGGCAGCTCCGGGGCATGAGTCCCACTGCACCGCTGGTGCCAAGGCTGGGCCAGCCTTTGATCCACCTCCAGCAGTCACTGGTGTGGGCTGCCCCTTGAGGTGGGGGGTTAGGTAACTGCCTGGGCAGCAGGACGGGGGGCTCCTAACAGCACCCGCCAGGTGCCATGGACAGCCAAGACCCTCAGCAACTGGGAGGTGGATGCCCTTACTCATAAAGGGGATCTGGGCAGGCACCAATAGTGTTTGCTACAGCCTCACACAAACTCGGGTTCCCATGAACCCAGCAGCAACATCAGCTCGCTCCTGCCAGCTCTCCAACCTCCAGCTGCCTGGGCCGAGACCCCCAAGACAACAAGCTCGTCCCCACCTCGGGGCCCCCACACACGCTGCTGTCTCTTCCCCCAATGCACGCCTTGCCGCCTGGTCTTCCCAAAAGTACACAGCACACGTGTGTGTGCATGCAGGTTTCCAGGGTGGGGGGCTCAGGAAAAGGTGGGACCACCCTGCCAGCAGCCTCCAAGTAGCTCTGACCTCACGACCTGTCTCACAAACGGTTTAGAAAAGGTCAGCCATGCCCAAGGTGCCCGCTCATGCTGCAGTGAAATCGGTCCTGTGTGCAAGCACAGAAGTGAAGACAATCGCAAGTCAGGGAGGGAAGAGATGTTGGGAAGACACACTGGAATGCCGTGGCCACACTGAAGCAGGCCTGGACCATACCTGCCATGGATATTAGAGGGCTTCCTGGAGGAGGTGTCAGTTGAGGAGACCCTAGGAAGGTAGGACTCAGTCCAGTGATGAAGAGGAGCCATGAAATCCAACGGGGAGAAATTGGCACCCAAGGTGAGGCAGCAGAAGAGGTCTTGCTCAGTTAGGTGCCCACAGCTGGCTGGAGTTCAGGTTGAAGGCAGGGGTCCAAGGGTGAGGCTACAAACGGGGTCAGGAAAGGCCTTCTGTGTTTGAGTTTTAGCTCAAGGCCCATGAAAAGCAGGGAAAGACTTGACCACATTGGTTATGATCTGCTCACCAGCCTCATTTTTCCTGTGGAATTTGACACTCATTATCCATGTGGCTTTCACTGGGTGACTCTGAGGGTCCAGGGAGAACTCCAACCATCGGAACACAACTTGTACTCTATGTTGCTTCCTTAAGTCTTCCAGTCTTAAGCTGGGCCCACCCCTGAGATGCTTATGGATGCTACCATCTTGTTAATTAAGACTTGAACTTCTGAAGAATGCAGAAAAGCGTAGCTACACGTTAAAATTGTTCTCTGCGGTATCCAATGAAGAGGCCTTTGGAAGGAATGCAATAGGTTTTTACTGTTTTAGGCTGCCAAGCTCTTGCATGCAAAGAATCTGGCATCCAACAGCAATTCATAGTCTTTTCTCCTTCAAATACTCCGTGTTTGCCAGCTGATAAGCCAGCTCTGCGGTACCAGGGCCAGGCAGCAGTCCTGGGTCCTAACCGGGCTGGTATCTGCACTTGGGAGGAACGGAAAAAATAATCCATGCATTTCTCATTGGCTTTGGAGGGCAGCACCACCTGCCTGGATCAGGGGTCACTTGGTAGCTGAGTTCACTGAGACAGAAGCCACACCAGCCCTGGAAGGGCGACTGATAAGAAGCTTTCAGGGCACCCTGGGGAGAATGCAGGTGCCAGGAACAAAGCCCGTGGCCCTGCTGCTCTCGGAAAGAGTAAAGATGTCATGGAAATTCAACTATAAGGTCTAGGAAAACCCAGTGGAGAGCTTTCAATGGTTTTGACTGAAATTTTAACCGTGTGTGCCTCCCTCTGTTAACGTGAGTCTGGGAGCTTCCTGGCTGAGCCACTCGAGGGTGGATTCCCCAGCCAAGCCCAGAGACAGAGATGGCAGGTCCACAGAGCTAACAGGCCATGCTCCAGCCCAGCTCTGTTCCCAGGCCCCTACTCCTGGCTGCACCCATGGCTGAGGCCTGGGTGTCTGGCTCCTCCCCATCACCCCAAGCCTCATCAAGTCTGCCCCGGCACTGAGGCGGCAAAAGTGCAGTGCGTTCAGAAGCTGAGAAGCACGTGGCTGGAAGGAAGCCTTGCCCCCACCCTCCCTCCCACCATCTACTCAGGGTCCAGCCCCCAGGTGTCCCTGGCTCCCTGCGACTCTCCCTTCACCTGTCCTGAGCCCACAGCTTCCTGACTCCACTATCCCATCACCTACTTTTGCTCCCATCTGCACCCACCTTGTCCCCCAAGCCAACAGCCTCATGTCTCATCACCAAGGCCACTGAGGCCCAGGGAGGTCGGAGGCAGGCCAGGGTCGCAGAGCGAGGGCGAGAACTCAGGGCCTCTTTCGCCAGCCCAGGGGCCCTGCCTCTTCCCACCAAGCTGCGGGTCCAGGCTGTTTCTACAGGGAGAGACGCTCATAGCTCTGTGTGTCCCCACTGGACCTTGGTCAGACCAAAGCCACTTGAAGTTGGGGACAGCCTTGGAGGTGTTTATTTCCCTCAGGGGTGTGAGGTGGTGGATGAGGCCGGGACACTGGGGGCTCCCTGTCAATACCTACAGCCTGCTGGGGGCTGGGTTTCCGTAGTTTCTTTCCTCAAGTCCTGAAGAGTTGATGCTCTTTCAATCACCCTGTCTCTCCCCGTCTCTCTCTGTGTCTCTCTGTTGTTGTCTCTCTCTGTCTCTGTCTCCCTGTCTCTCTCTACTGCTATCTCCATGTGTCTCTTGCTGTCTCCCCCTCTCTGTCCCCGTCTCCCCGTGTCCCCGTGTCTCTCTCTTGCGTCTCTTTGCCCTTGTTTCTCTGTGTTTCTTTCTGTCTCTCCCTCTCTGTCTCCATCTTCCCCTCTCTGTCTCTCTCTGCCCGTCTCCCTCTCTCTGTGTGTCTCTCTGTGTGTCTCCCTCTTGTGTCTCTTTGCTCTTGTCTCTGTCTCCCTCTGTCTCCCTCTGTCTCTCCCTTTCTGTCTGTCTCCATCTCCCTCTTTCTGTCTCTCTCTACTCTCTCCCTGTCCCTATGTCTCTCTCCCCACATGGACTGAGCTTTGAGACCTTCCTCCAGCCTGTCCCTCTTCCGGGACGACTGCCCAAAGGTCTGAGGTATGTGGGATGGACCCACACTGCCTGGAGGGTTCCCAGGCCCAGGAGAAGCGGTGGTGGTGGAGGCGGAAGGAATTTAGAACGCCCAAGGCGTTAAGCGGCAGGAGATAGTGACTCTTGTGGGCTTTAGTGTCTCTGTCCGCCTGGTTTTCTGGTGTTCTGGAGGTAGAAAGGTCACTTGCGTGAGCACACAGAATCACTTTGGCTGAACGGGCAGTGTCTGGCTAGCTGTGGGGCTACCCTGGGAGGGCAGTGGGCTTGTGGTCTGCCCAGGACAAGCTCTCCTGGATGCATGACAATGGGCCAGTCACCCCATACTTCCAACCTGTTTCCTCCAGGGACCCTTCCAGCTCCTCTCTGCTTCTTATCAGCGCCAGGCTGGTTGCAGGGGAGGCGTGGGGCCCCAAGCACATTCCTTCCCCTTTTCAGGGTGGAGCAGGGCAAGTTGCACGTCTGTGAGCTCCAGAGCAGAGGACCCAGCCCTACCTGTGAACCTTTCAAGATGCACACCTGACCTGGGGTCTTTGGGCAGAGCCTGGCCGGCCAAGGTGCCCTGACTCTGACCTTAGTCAGGATAGGGCTGCCCCACTGGCCTGGCCATCTCCGGATATTTGCCATTGGCCCCAAGAGGAACTGGAGAGAGACTGAGTGCAGAACAGCCTAAATCCACTCGTTGCTTGCAAAACAAACCCAAGTTCTTTCCTTCCTGCTGGTGGGACAGTGGCAGAATCTTAGAAGAAGGGGGCCACTGAGTGTGGGGCTCAGGGCACAGTAATGAGACTGGCCTGGGTCCAACACACGAGAGCTCACTCTGCAAAGAAGTCCGATTAGAGATCCCGACGCCAAGCCTGGCTCAGAGCAATTTGGGCACTGCTCGAGGGATGCTTAACCATGCTAGGAAATTCTTCCGGTGACTTTATTACCACATATCAAAAGTGGCTCCCCCACCCAGCCCCATAACCTCCTCTGCACAGAGCTGCCTACCTCCTGCTGATCTGCCCTCAAAGCAGCGGCCACCTCTGAAGAGTCCCCCCAGGATGTACGTCCTGTGTAAGGCAGCCTCAATGTCCCAGAATCTACCCTCAGAAAAGAAAGGCCCCCTTTAGAATGGAGGCCTTACCAAATCGCTCCTGTTGTCAGTCTCCCTCTCAATATTTTGTTTCATGTTTAATAGACTTAATTTTTGAGCAGTTTTAGGTTTACAGAAAAATTGAGCAGAAAGTACAGAGAATTCCCATCTCCTCTCTCATCCCGCCTCCAGCTTCCCCTATCACTAACATCTTGCATTGATTTGGTACATTTGCTACAAGTGATGCACCAACGGCGGTACATTCTTATTTGCTAGAGTCCACAGTTTACAACAGGGTTCACTCTTGGGGTCATGCATTCTGTGGGTTTGTTTGTTTTACATTTTTTTTTTGAGACGGAGTCTTGCTCTGTCTCCCAGACTGGAGTGCAGTAGCGTGATCTTGGCTCACTGCAACCTCTGCGTCCTGGGTTCAAGCCATTCTCCTGCCTCAGCCTCCTGAGTAGCTGGAGTTACAGGCATCTGCCACCATGCCCAGCTAATTTTTGTATTTTTAGTAGAGATGGGGTTTCACCATGTTGGTCACGCTGGTCTCAAACTCCTGACCTCAGGTGATCCACCCTCCTTGGCCTCCCAAATTGCCAGGATTACAGGTGTCAACCACTGTGCCCAGCCCGTTCTGTGAGTTTTGACAATGGTACAATGACATGTATCCATCTTTACTGTGTCATATGCAATACAGTCAGCCCTCTGTATCCATAGGTTCTTCATCCACTGGTTCAACCAAGCACAGATTGGAAATAAGAATTTGTGTTCACTAAGTCCCCTGTGCTCCACCTATTCATCCCTTCCTTCCCTGAGCCCCTGACAACCACCCATCATCTTACTGTCTCCATAGTTTTGGTTTTCCTGGAGTTAGAGTTGGAATCACACAGTATGCAGCCTTTTCAGCTTGTTTTCTTTCACCTGGTAAGATACATTTACAATTCTACCGCATCTTTCATGACCTGACAGCTCATTGCTTTTTCTTCTTTCTTTTTTTTTTTTTTTTTTGAGACTAAGTTTCACTCTTATTGCCCAGGCTGGAGTGCAATGGCACAATCTCAGCTCACTGCAACCTCCACCTCCCGGGTTAAGTGATTCTCCTGCCTCAGCCTCCTGAGTAGCTGGGATTACAGGCACCCGCCACCACACCAGGCTAATTTTTATATTTTTAGTAGAGACGGGGTTTCACCATGTTGGTCAGGCTGGTCTCGAACTCCCGACCTCAGGTGATCCGCCTGCCTCGGCCTCCCAAAGTGCTGGGATTACAGGCGTGAGCCACTGTGCCAACCAGTTGGTTTGTCTCTTCACCTCCTGAAAGATATCTGGGTTGCTTCCGAGTGTTGGCAATCGTGCAGAAGCAACAGTAAACATCTGTGTGCAGGTTTCTGTGTAGACATAAGTCGTCAACTCCTTTGGGTAAATATCAAAGAGCGTGATTGCTGGATCACATGAAAAGAGCGCGTTTAGTTTCATAAGAAACCACCAAACTGGTTTCCAAAGTGGCTGCACCGTTTTATATTCCCAGCAGCCGTGATGAGAGTTCCTGTTGCTCCACATCCTCGCCAGCATTTGGTGTTTTCAATTTTGGCCACTCTAATAGGTATTTAATGGTGTCTCATTGCTGTTTTAATTTTCAATTCCCTAATGACATATGATGTTGAGCATCTTTTCATATGTTTATTTGGCATCTGTATCTCTTTTTTTTTTTTTTTTTTTTTGAGACAGTGTCTCGCTCTGTCACCCAGACTGGAGTGCAGTGGCACAATCTCCGCTCACTGTAACCTCTGCCTCACAGGTTCAAGCAATTCTCCTGCCTCAGCCTCCCAAGTAGCTGGGATTACAGTCATGGAGTCATCAAATCTCAGGCTACTGGATTTTATTTTCCCAGCCTCTCTTTTGGCCAGATGTGGCCACATGGTAGGTCCAGGCCAAGGACCCATAAGCAGAAGTGCTGGGTGGGGTTCCAGGGACACTCTCTCAAGGGAGCTAACTCAGATGGGAGCTCTACTCCTTTCTTCTTTCTGCTGCCCGGAACTCAGATGTGATGGCTGAACTCCAGCAGCCAGGTTAGACCATGAGGTGTCCTCGGGAAGGGAAATGGCACACTAGGATGGTAGAGCTGAAAGACTGAAGAAGGAGCAAGGTCCCTGGTGCCTGTGAAGCCCCCATACAGCCTCAGACTACTCACTTCCAGACTTCTTTTATGAGAAAGACAAAGAAACTTCTATGCTCTGTAAGACACACTTATTCTGGACTTTCTATTACAAGCAGTCGAATGTATTCCTATCTGAAAGAGATGCAGTAGCAGAAACAACCTCAGTCTCTGGAGACTCAATGCCTATGAAAGGTGTCATTGAGAGGTGAAGATATCTAGCATAGCCTTAGAATTCTCCCTGGGACCATGGCCTCATAACTGTAAATGTCCAGTATGCGGGGCCCGAGTACTTTATTATTTTTTTTTTAGAGATGGGGTCTCACTATGTTGCCCAGGCTGGATTCAAACTCTTGGGCTCAACGGATTCTTCCACCTCAACCTCCCAAGTAGCTGGGACGACAGCTGCATGCCACCAGGCCCAGCCCACGTCTTTTAAAGACCACTTGGCTGTGGGGTCTCCACTACAGACCTATAAAAGAAATGAGAGAGCACTTGCCCCACCTTTATGGGAGTGGCTCCTTGAAGGAGTGGACAGGTGCCAGCTAGTCCAGACAGGAGAGGAGCTGCACTCTGCAAAGTGTTGCCATAAAACCATGTCATAATATGTGAGATGGGAAAAGCAATATGTCTGCATCAAAGCATTTCATGTCGTATGTAATCGTAAATGTGTGTATGTGCAACTAGATCAGTGAGTTGGACTAGATAAGTAGATGTCTCACAATTTCATCTATGTCCCCGCAAGTTCATGTGTTCAGGCTCGCTGCTCATTACTCAAACTCCTTTTGAAGCTTCTCTTCGGGAAAATAGGCACCCACCACCATCTATTCAGGATCACCAGGTGTATTAGGCAAGCCTGGGCAATGGCTGTCTTGCAGAATAGGTGTGTATCCCCCTTGCATGACTGCAAAGACTGGTTTTGTTAAATAATATATTTGTTTGAAAAAGCAATCACATTATTTTATTATTGGTAGCATTTGATAAATCCTAATCATGTGGATAATTCTAATAATATATTCTAATCACGTGGATTCTTATGATAGCCTAATGATAGCGATGATGACGTTCTAGTGATGAACGTAACAATCTATTCTAATCGTGCAGGTGTCCTGTTGGTACGAGATGCCCTGTGAAAGCATCTTTGATCTTCTCGCCTTGGATTTTAACTTGACACCTGTCCCTAATGGGTCATTCACGGGTCTTCGATAGAACGGCCGCTGGTCACCTCCTGAAGTGGTTCTTACTGGGGTCAGATAACTCAGGCCCAGTTCTTCCAGCATCTCAAGCCATGTGCTTCCACAAGCATGGTATTGATAACATGTGCTCTAGGCATTGCCTGAACCCTGACATGATGGCCACACCAACTTCTGGAACTCTTGGGAGTGGGATCCTTCAGCAAGAGTAGATCTGGCCCCAGTCAGCCTTCCTGAGGTTCCTACCCCATGACGTGAAGGACACAAGGCCCACTTCTCCCTTAAATTGCTCTCTGAAGCCCTGAGTGTTCCTCTTCACGGAGTCATAAAAATCTCAGGCTCCTGGAGATCTTACTAGACCATTTCTTTCATTGAAGGCTCTCCAAAGGACTGCTGCAGCTTCAGACACAGCCTACGCTCTGTCCATGCAATTCAATACAACCAAACTTACCAGGTGTGGAAAAAGCAAGCAAATAAGTGATCTGCCGCTTAGATGGTGCTGTAGGTTGAACGGTGTCCCCCAAAAAGATATGTTGACGTTCTCATCTCTGGTAGCCGCGAATGGGAACTTATTTGGAAACAGGCCCTTTGCATATGTAATTAGTTAAATTAAGATGAGGTCATGCTGGAGTAAGGTGGGCCCTAATCCAATAACTGGTATCCCTATAGGAAGACGAAAGACAGACACAGAGGAGAAGGCCATGTGAAGATGAGGCAGAGACTGGAGTGATGCGGCCACAGTCGAGGAATGCCAGGAGCCCCCAGAAGTTGCAAAAGACAGGAAGGATCCTCCCCGAGAACCTTCAGAAAGAGGCGATTGACACCTTGATTTTGAACTTTCAGTCTCCAGATCCACTAGAGAATGATTTTTTGTTATTGTTTTATGCCACCAAGTAACTCTTAGTCCAAGGCCAAAGCCCTGAGAACCTGGCACTGGCAGCGGGGGCGAGAGGGGCGCGCAGATGTAAATCTTGGGTGTGAAGGTCCATGTATTAGCAGCAGGAGCTCTGATGTCAGAGAGAGGAAAAGAAGCGTTTCCCAGTTCCAAGAGAAAGAAGGAATTTACCTTTCCTCTGTCTTTTTGTTCTACCCAGGCCCTCAATGGATTGGACGGTGCCCACTCACACTGGGCGAGGGTCAATCTTCTTTACACAATCCACTGATTCCAATGCCAGTGTCTTCTGGAAACACCTTCACAGACACACCCAGGAATAATGCTTTACTGTTATCTGGGTATCCCTTAACCCGGTCAAGTGGACGCTTAAAATTACCCACTACATTGTTTAATGTATTACTAGGGATTTTATAATTTGGGTTGCTATTGTGAATGTCTTTATTTTGTATTATATTTCCTACATGGCTCTGGCTGGTATATAAGAAAGTTGTATAATTACTTTCTAACCAGCCACCTTCTGAATTCTCCTACAATACAGCCTAGTAAGTTTTTCATGAATGAGCTAGGGTTTATACATAGATAGAATAATTATAGTTTGTCTCCTCCTTACCAAAACTACACCTCTGTAGGAATTGTAGCAGTAACAGCAGGGCATTCTGCCCTGTCCCTGACTCTGGTGGAAATGTGTTTCGTGGTCGGTCACTGAGTACAAAGGTGGTTGCTGGTTTCGAATGGTATTTTCATCACGGCAAGGAAGTTTCCTGCTGGCCTTTACTTACTAAGAATTTCCTTTACTTTTCAAATCAGAAATAAATATTGAATTTTATCAAATGTCTCTTTGGAAATTATTCAAATAATAGTAGGGATTTTTCCTCCTTTTGGCCCATTAATGAGAGGAATTATTAGTAGATTGTCTAATACTGAGCCCGGCTCCCTTTCTTTGAATAAAACCTGACTGTTTATGCTGTATGCCTTAAAATATTCTGTCGGACTGTGTTTGCATTATTTTATTTGCAATCTTACTTTGTGAATTTGTGAATCTGTGTTTACAAATTAGGTATGTCTGCAGTTTTCTGTGGTGTGAATAGAGAAACTCTTCATCCTGTTTTTCAGTAAGAGTGGTCTACATCGTATAGGGATGACTGATTACTTGAGGGCTTGAGGGAATTCAGCCTTTTGGGAGGACAATTCTTTGATAACTTTTCAATTTCTCCTATGGGTGTTTGTCTTTCCAGGTTTTCCACCCCTCCTTAATTCAGTAATTTTGCCACTTGTATTTTTCTAGGCAATAGTAGCCACATCATAGGCACCCAGTAAACATGAAGCCATTTATCAGCCGTGGGTCTTCCATAGCTTCTTTGTAACTGTGTGAATTCTCCAACTCTGTGGCAGAGTCCTTGTTCTCGTTCTTATTTGTTCTCCTTTTTTATTCCTTAATAATGAAAGCATTTAATATGTCTCCAAATTCAACCTTGACCACATCCCATAAATTTGGACGTCTGTAATTTCAGTTTTTACTTCTGCTTTGACCTAATTTAGAAGAGTGTTTTTTAAAACCACGTGCTTGGGTTATAAATTTCTGATTTTATTGCTTTGGAATCATACAGTGTGATTTATATAAACATAAAACTGTTACAATAAGAGCCAGAAAATGTGCATTCTCAATTGGTAAGGTAATAAACACACACACATAAAGGCGTTTATTAATTATAATTTTACCTATTATAGTTACGATTATGTTGTATACTCTATTTTTTGCCTATTTCATAGGCCAAAGACTGAGAGAAGTATGTTCAAGATATCTTTAGCACAGGCCCACAAGCACTTACACAAATCCACTGGAGCAGGCTATAAATCAAAACTCAGAGTGATCTAGTTTTTAGAAAAGTAATATAAGGCATTCACGTAAAGCCTCCAGACAGATGGGAGGCAGGACCCCATAATCAAATCCAGTGATGTTTCTTCAGTGAAATACACAAATATCCACACTGAGTGAGATAAGACTATAAATAGCCTCCTAACAGCTCAAGTCCGGTTTCATTCCCTAGCTGGTGTTAGGCTTACGAAAAGGTTTTGCCTTTCAGAGTTTTTTGAAAATCAAATGATGAAAAGAAGATTTGGGGCCTTGATGGATTTCTGTCCATTTCTCCCTATATTTCTAGCCATGTTTGCATTATATATTTTAAGGCATAATTATCTATCACCAAGAAACTTAAGTCAGTGTATCTTTATTTTGAATTTTATCATCCATAAACATAGCCAGTAATATGCACCTATAGTCCTAGCTACTTGGGAGACTGAGGCAGGAGGATCACTCAAGCCCAGGAGCTCAAGTTGAGCCTGGGCAACATAGCAAGACCTGTCTCAAAAAAATAAATAAATAAAAGTAAAAATAAAGTTACTTTCTCTGTTCCGCTTCTGTTTTTGCTATTGAATTTTACTTGGGCCAATATTAATATTGTGACCCTTTTTTTTTTTTTTTTTTTTTTTTGAGGCAGAGTCTCACTCTGTCACCCAGGCTGAAGTAGAGTGGCATGTTCTTGGCTCACTGCAAGCTCTGCCTCCTAGGTTCAAGCAATTCTTATGCCCCAGCCTCCCAAGGAGTTGGGACTATAATCATGTGCTACCATGCCCAGGTAATTTTTTGTATTTTTAGTAAAGACAAGGTTTTGCCATGTTGGTTGGGCTAGCCTCAAACTCTTGGCCTCAGTGATCCGCCCGTCTCAACCTCCCAAAGTGTTGAGATTGCAGGCGTGGAGCCACCATGCTCGGCCCCTTCTTTCTTTGTATTTGCATTTATTAAGTATGTATTTTCCTACATACTTTTTTCACCTTTTGAGCAACTATATTTTAGGGGTATCACCTGGAAATGGCACATAACTGAATTTTAGAGTCTTCTCAATTAAAGAATATGTCCCATTTACATTTATTATTATTACCAAGATATCCAGTCCTATTTTGTCTCTTTATTCTATGATTGTGTGTGCATTTCTTTTTGTTTTCTGTCTTTGATATGTTGTATTAGCCTGTTTTCACACTGCTATAAAAAAACTACCTGAGACTTGGTAATTTATAAAGGAAAGAGGTTTAATTGACTCACAGTCATGCATGGCTGGGAGGCCTCAGGAAATTTACAATTATGGCAGAAGGTGAAGGCAAGGCATGTCTTACATGGCGGCAGGAAAGAGAGTGTGCAAGGGGGGAACCACCACATACTTTTAAACCATCAGATCTCATGAGAAACTCACTATCACCAGAACAACATGGGGAAACCACCCTGATGATCCAATCACCTCCCACCAGGTCCCTTCCTTGACATGTGGGGATTACAATTTGAGATGAGATTTGGGTGGGGACACCCAAACTATATCTTATGTTGAATATACATTAAGTTGAACCCATGAAATTGCCTATATTGAGCTGTTTTAGACTTATAAAAATGGCAATTTCATAGGATTTAACCCAATCAGTCTCCTGATCTTTATTTGGGTCGGGGGGATTCTGCAATAGAACATTTTCAGACTGTGATCCTCATCTTTTAGATACTGTTCTGTTTCTCCTGTTTTGCCCCTTATTGGCATTTATTTATTTATTTTTTATTTTTTATTTTTTCTGGACGTTTGTTTGTAGGTTGGTTGGTTTGCTGGTTTGCTTCTTTTTTAAAATCCCTGAAAATGGCAAGATCTGTAAAGGCATCATGTTTTTAAATGATCAGGCAAATAATTGTACTTGGTGGATTTCCTTTCTCAGCCCCCAAACAGGGAAGCAAATTAGGTGCTCAATTCCCAGTCTAATTCCCAGTTTCTTTGACAGAACTTACTTAGTACACTGTTCTCTGTGAGGCTAAACTCTTGTCCGTTCTTCTCTGATGTTGACATGAAGCTGTCTCTCAATGCCATCTGTGGTATCATATACTTTAAGGTTCAGTGTCTGTGGGGACATTTTATTGGAACTTGGAGAATTATCTGTGATTGGTGGTCTGTACCAGTTAGCCAATTCATATCCCACCAACCTATGTCATCATGTCCCATTTAAAGTTTTGTTCTTAGGCTAGGCACGGTGTCTCATGCTTGTGATCGCAACACTTTAGGAGGCTGAGGAGGGATGACTGCTTAAAGCTAGAAATTCAAGACCAGCCTGACCCCATATCCACAAAATATCAGCCGAGTGCAGTGGCTCGCACTTATAGTTCCAGCTATTCAAGAGGCTGAGGTGGGAGGATCTGCTTAAACACAGAAGTAAAAGGCTTCAGTAAGCTATGATGGCACCACTTCACTCAGCTTGGGCAACAAAGCAAGACCCTGACTCAATAACGATAATAATAAAGGTTGTTTCTTTGGAGTCATCTTGAAATTTTAACATATGCACATAAACATGAAACGCTGAAAGCAAAGAAGGCAGAAATAAGCCCTTAACAAAAGCCAAAGGCAGATGGTTTCCTCCAGACACATAAAATAGAATTTAATCTCTCAGTCTCACAATGAGGAAACTTCCCTTGCAACAAGTCAGGGTGATATGCAAAGCAAATACTCTGAATAATTATGACATCTGGTTTTACCCTTAAAAATAATGTTCATATATTAAAAGCTCAGTGTCATTAGATGACAAGTCTGACATGGAAAAGGCTTGGCCACATTCTCTGTTAAGAGAAGCAGGA
The DNA here is from genome assembly GCF_037993035.2 of Macaca fascicularis. Classification (NCBI taxonomy): domain Eukaryota; kingdom Metazoa; phylum Chordata; class Mammalia; order Primates; family Cercopithecidae; genus Macaca; species Macaca fascicularis. The sequence continues at coordinate 5,075,958 of NC_088388.1, read as the reverse complement.
TTCCTGCCCCTAAGCTCACCGGTAACCTGCATTTGTTATTGCTGAACATCAGGCCCATGTCGCCATGTTCAGCCTGCACGTCGACATCAGTTGCAACAACTCTACCTCCAAGTATGACACATTCAGTACCCACTCCACCAGGACTCGTTGGGATGTGAACCATGACAATGAACCAATGACTGTACCTCACCTAGGCTTTTCCAAATGGTGAGTTATGAAGGACATAGGGTGGCCCTCAGTTTCCCCCCCGGCTGCTGTCACAATGGGCTCTTAAAACCGTGAATCTGGGACAGGCACGGTGGCTCACGCCTGTAATCACAGCACTTTGGGAGGCAAGGCAGGCAGATCATGAGGTCAAGAGATAGAGATCATCCTGGCCAACATGGTGAAATCCTGTCTCTACTCAAAATACAAAAATTAGCTGGGTGTGGTGGTGGGCGCCTGTAGTCCCAAGCTATGGGGGAGGCTGAGGCAGGAGAATCACTTGAACCTGGGAGGCAGAGGTTGCAGTGAGCCAAGATCGTGCCACTGCACTCCAGCCTGGCGACAGAGTAAGACTCTGTCCCAAAAACAAACAAACAACAGCAACCAAAATAAAAATAAAAATAAACGTGAATCTGACCAAGCCACTCTCTGCTTAAGAAACTGCAGTGTTCCCCACTGCTGGGGCACTGTGGCCAGACTCCTTAGTGGAGCCCTAAGGGACCCTCCTGAGTGGCCCACCGACCCCTACAGCTCTTCTAACTCTTCTCTGAGGAAGAGTTACAGCCATTTTATTTTATTTATTTTATTTTATTTTATTTGAGATGAAGTCTCACTCTGCCACCCAGGCTGGAGTGCAATGGGGTGATCTCGGCTCACCAAATCCCTGCCTCCCAGGTTCAAGTGATTCTCTTGCCTCAACCTCCTGAGTAGCTGGGACTACAGGTGCGTGCCATCATGCCAACTAATTTTTGTATGTTTTTAGTAGAGACAGAATTTCACCATGTTAGCGAGGCTGGTCTTGAACTCCTGACCTCAGGTGATCCACCCATCTTGGCCTCCCAAAGTGCTGGGATTACAGGCGTGAGCCACCATGCCCGACCTAGTTACAGCCATTTTAACCCCAGCCCCCTCCCAATGTCCCTGGCTGTCACTTTTCATGGGCTCTGCTGCTTCCAGAAGGCTGGCCAATCCACCGGAAGGCCATCCTCCCTCCTAGCCTCCTCCCTGTCTTCCTGCTAAAACCCAACACATCCCTAGGCACCTGCCCCTGTGTCTGGTGAAGCCCTCCCTGATATCCCAGGCAGTCTTCTGGATCCCCTCAGCACCTCTTTCCCCATACAGCAGGTGCCACATGGTACTTCAAGCCATGGCTTCATGCCTTCAACAGCGTCATCACCCTGAGCTTCCAAGGACATACCCATGCACCCGTTGTCTTGAGGAGGCAATGTGGCACAGAGCACGGGTTTGGACTCAGACTTCCCAGACACACACCCTTGTGGGAGTTACTTCACCTCCGCAAGTCTACTTTCCCCATCTACAAGTTGAGGTCTCAATAGCACCTGCCTCATTCTGCAGACCCAATGGGCGCGTTTTTGTGATGTGCCTCCCAGTAGCACCTGTGACAGAGAATGAGCATGTGTTTTTGCTGTTGCCACGATTGTACTGTTATTCTCAACACCTTTGTCAGCCCAAAGTCAAAAACAGGGCCTGACACAAGTCAGAGGAATGTCTGTGCTCCGGATAGAGGAGCCACATTCATCCCTTTGTTTTATCTGATGTTTCATGCATCCTTTTGACTCATCCTCACGCCCTGTCTTGCCAGGACACATGGGCAAAGGCTGGGTCTGGGCTAAGAGACGCGGCTTCCAAAAAGATGGGTCTGAAACCGTTGTGGCCTGATGGCTTGCTTGATTTTTAAAGCTGTTTGCAAAGCCACAGCAAACTACGTATGGGCAACATATATCCTCTCCCTCCCTGCTGTGGTTATCAGCCGGGAACTGCCACCTCCCTGCCATTCTTGGCCTCCCGAAACTTCTTTTGCATCCCTATCACATATTTTTGTTTTCCTCCAGAAATCAACAAAGCACCAAACAACACAATTCAACAGAAAAATCGGCGAATTTTGATTTTTAAAAATTTCAAATAGCTCCTTTCCCTTCTATTCCCTCAAATAATTAACCAGGGACAGGCCATGCTTCCTCTGATCCTATTCAGGAAATGAATTTTGATGACCAGAGTTACGTGGACGTGTGGTATGTTTCCCATCCGTGGGAGTTTTCTAGCCGTGGACACTTTTTTCCAGTCCTATAAAGATCCTGCTGGAACTGGACACAGAAGAGTTGAGTCAAGTTCCTCAAGTCAGCTCTGGATCTGCGATTGACGAGTTCAAGTTCTCTGCATGACCCAAGGCTGAATCATCCGCAGTTTGGCCTCTGCCCAGTAAAGTAAACTTAGGTACTGTAGAGCAGCTACGTGATTTTTATAATAAAGTCCATCCACCAGGACGACTCATGCCTGGCCTAGGATTACGGACCCAGTGGAATGGTTGTGAATCCCTACTATATAAAAAACTCTTGAAAATCAATGAAGAAAAGGAGAGAAGCCTATTGGAAAACTATGGGAAAGACACGAGCAGGCAATTCAAAGAGAAGGAAATTCAGTTACCAGTAAAAATATAAAAAAGCGCCCAACCTTAAAATTGGTTTAAAAACTGTGCATTTTTTAAACCAATAGTATAAGAAGTTTGGGTTTTGTTTTTGCTTTCTTTATCAGATTGGCAAAGGCAAAAAAAGGTTGAAAATACCCAAGGTCACTATTGGAGAGAGCATAAATTAACTCAGCCTTGGGAGGGGTAGGGACTATAAGCAGCTATTGATCACATTTTAAATTGTGGATGATCTTTGATAGCAACTATGCATCTATGAATTAGCTTAACCGAAAAACCCACATGAGCGTACAAGTATAGATAAGAAGGATATTCATTACGGCATTGTTTTTAGCGGCAAATTTTAGGACCCTCATCCCCGAAAAGGAAGCAGGCCCAGAAGATTCACAGGGAACAGCTCCTAAACTTTTCATACCAATGCAGTTTAAAACTTGAGCATACAATTAAGAAAATTTTAAAATTATTTTTATAAAGTAAGCATAACATTGATACCAAAACTTGATGGAATCTTTGGATAAAATTTCTTATAAATATCAAGGGGAAAATCCAAAGTAAAATATAAACAAGTAGAGTTCAGAAGCACATGAAAACGAGAGTACATTCACACTGGGAGATATGTTAATAAAATTGATTGTATTAATTGACTTGACGGGAGGTAATCAAATGATCGTTTCCACAGTTGAAAAACATTTGAAAAAGTCCTGGTTAAACACTCAGTAAAAAAGAATAGATTGAAATATCTTTAATCTTACAAAATATTTCCATCTCAGCCAGCTTCCTCTTAATACAAGAGACATGAAAGGTATTGCCACTAAGACAGCAACATGTATTATCAACACTGTTATTTAATTGTTCCAGAATTACTAGCAAATACAACCAGAAAAAGGCAAATAAATTCAAAGTATAAAAGTGGAAAAGAAGAAAAAGTCTTAGTATTTGCAGGTGATATCCTTATATTCCTAGAAAACCCCCAAAATACATTGAAAGGCTATTATAAACAATCAAATGCATCACTCAGAGAGCAGACTATATTAAAAAATCAGTAGCTTTCACATGCATACACACACAAATGTGCACACACAAACCACACACAATCCAGAATCTGCTTCTCAGTTAATTTTTTTAAAAAGATAAAATGCTAGGAATAAACATAAAAAGAATTTTTAAAGAACACAAAATAACATAAAGAATTGGAAAAACAACCCAAATTCTAGAAGCCAATTCTCACAACATTAATTTCCAAAGTCAACTTGACCCCATTGAAAATAGAAACAGCTTCTTTTTCCCTAACCAAAGTAATGGTAAAATTCATGTGGAAAAATAAATAAGATAGCCAAGAAAACGCTGAAAAAGAAGAGGAGAAAAGAGTGTGATAGTCTTGGCAGATATTTAAACATATTATAAAGCATCAGTCATTAAAATAGTGTGGTATCAGAAATAAATAGACCACTGACAAGGCATAGAAAGTCCAGATAGACTTGAAATACACATGACACTTCAGTACGTGGAAAAGAGGGCATCTCACCCAATGAGGAACAGATGGCCACAAACGGTGTTGGGACAACCAGGGACCTCGTCACAGAGCTCAGATGAATTCCACATCGGTCAAAGGTTCAAATGAGAAAAGTAAAGGAAACAAATTTTAAAAGTGCTACAGAAAAACATGAAAGAATTCTTTTACAGCTAGAAAATGGGGAAGGCCTTTAAGTTATGACTCAATATATTAAAGGGATTAAAAAGTTTCAACTACATGAAAACAAAAATCTCCCACATGTTAAAAAAAGAAAAAAAAAAGCACCATAAGAAAAACCAAAAAGCAAGACTAATTGAAATCTTTAGGGTAGGCCATAATCCAATAAAAATGGTGTCCTTACAAGAAGAGGAGATGAAGATGCAATTTCAATTTCAATTTATGAAACCAGAACTGTGGTTATTCAACTATCTATAAATGTTGTCAGTTTTGATGGTGTAAAGTTAAAAGTACAGTTGGGAAGGGGAAGAGAAAATGACCCTAATCTAATACAACTGGTATCTTCATAAGAGGAGACTAAGACACAGTTTCAATTTATGAAGCCTAAACTGTGGTTAGCCAACTATCTATAAATGTCCATTTTGATGGTGTAAAGTTTCAAGTACAGTCAGGAAGGGGGAAGAGAAAATGAGGAGAGGTATGTTATAGACTGAATGTTTGCATCCCTCCAGGATTCATACGTTAAAGTCTGACAGCGTGGCTATATTTGGAGATGGGGCCTCTAAGTAAGTGACTAGGGTTAAATGAGGTCAGAAAGGTGGGACCCTGATCCAATAAGATTGTTGTCTTTGTGAGAAGAGACACCAGAGCTCTCTGTCTCTCTCTCTCTCTCCCTCTCTCCATCTTCCCCTACTGCCAGCCATGCGAGGACACAGCAAGAAGGCTGCGGTCTGCAAGCCAGGAAGACAGCCCTTACCAGCAACCAACCCTGCCACCTTGGTTTGGAACTTCCGGCCTCCAGGACCGTGAGACAATCGTTATTTAGGCCAACCAGTCTGTGGTATTTTGTTAGGGCAGCCATAAGCATCTCACAGAATGGTGAATGGAAAGACGCCACCAGCCCTTGCTGTGTCCTATTCACGTACCATCTCTTGCTCTGACAGATGTGGATGTAATTCACTTACAATATCGCACCATCTCCTCCTGAAACAGTGAGAGCAGATTTCATGTCCTCTGTGAGGTTCATTTTTGATTCACCGATATCACTGTCATAAGACTGAAACAGGCTCTTGGGATTTGAGAACTATGAGAAATGCCAGTCATTAATCCCACGCACCCTATCAAATCATGCTGACGGGAAGGATCCTGCTGATGGGGAGTGTTAGGGTTGAGTTGTGCTCCCCCAAAATGAAAATGTTGAAGTCCTAACCCCCAGGGCCTCAGAACTGACCCCAATTGCCCAGTGACTGCAGTTGGACATAAGGTCTTCACAGAGGTGATTAAGGTAAAATGAGGTCAGATGGGGGGATCCTAATCCAATCTGACTTGTGTCCTTATAAGAAAAGAAGATGAGGACACAGATATGTACAGAGGGATGAACATGTGAAGACTCAGGGAGAATGAGTGTCTACAAGCCGGAGAGACACCTCAGGAGAAACCAGACCTTGACAGCCCAGCCCTCCCCAAACAACCCCATGTCTACACGAAAGTCCCCTCCCAGCCTTCCCACCCACCCCCACCCATATGGAGTGTCCCCCATCCAGCACCCGATGGTGAGCAGATTCCAGGAATGAGATTCAAGGTACAATAAGAACGGACACAGACAAGCCAATGAGAAAAGGCCAGAGAGGGCAGGGGGCTCTCCAGACAGAGGGGCTGGGGCTGTCCATGAAGGAGGGTGTCGTGTACATCTGTGAAGAAAAGGAAAGAAATGGAAAATCCTTTCTCAGAAGGAAAACGAAAGGAGACCCGTTCTCTAGGAGCTTTTCTCAGCTACATCTTTCCCCTCGAAAAAGTCTCCAAAAGCTGTCATGTTCTTCACAGTCCTGTTCTCTGAACCATCTTGGATTCTCAAGTATTGTGAGAAAAATTTAATCCTTATGTTCCAGATTCATCTATACTAAAATTATCAAAATGCTTTCGTCTGTCTAAGGGGACTTTGGTGTTCTTTTTATAGACCTATTCAAGCCCATTTTTGCTTTGAATCACGTGCTGGCAACTATAAATGAATGCAATCTCCTGCTCCCTGAATTCCATTCTGTTTCACGGTTGGAACTCTAGAGTGGGGACGGCGCTCTGTGTGGCTGAATGAACTCCCCTCTCTTCCTGTTGAGCTGGACTGTGCTGCACACAGAGGGCCCGAGGAGGCCACGTCTGCTCCGAGGGCCCACGAGGGCTTAGCGGGCCGCATGTGTTGCTTCCTGATCATCCAGTACCCACAGCAGCCCAGCTATAGACAATGAGCTCTCAACACCAGGGCCTCTGCCCAGCGGCTCTGGCAGCTCCTTGGCGCAGTGAGGCCGTCCCTCTCCAGTGGCTCTGGCAGCGCCCCGGGCAGTGAGGCCGTCCCCCTCCAGCGGCTCTGGCAGCTCCTTGGCTCAGTGAGGCCGTCCCTCTCCACTGGCTCTGGCAGCGACCCGGGCAGTGAGGCCGTCCCTCTGAGTGCCCACTGTGCCAGGCGGCACACACTCTTGTCTCCGGGTCCTGGTCTAAGAACCTCCCCCCAGTGTCTGTCTGGCTCAGTGCCTCCCAAAAGCGGCTGCATTTCAGAATCGCCTGGAAGCTTTAAACAAACCCAGATGGATTCTGCCAGAATGGCAGTGGGTGGCCTTCGTCTTCTTGCAAAACTGCCCCAGGTGAGTCTTCTATGTGGCCAGGTGAGAATCGCCGATCCGACTCAGTTCCATGCACACAGTAAGTGCCTGTTGAATACGCCAATGGGAAACGCTTCCATGAATGAAGTGCTGGCATCCATGGGTAGGTGTTCAAAGGTAGCTTTCTCCAAAACTTCCCCCACACCCCCGCTCTGTCCCCATTGGCCATGAGTAGGCCAGTCATCCGGGTGACAAGAGGAGGGTCAGGGAGCCTCCTTCTTGCTGCTGGGGTCCCCTTTCTGGGCCAGCCCTCTTTCCGCAGCCCATGGGGGAGCAGATTGGCACCTCATTTAAGCGTTTTCTCTGTGGCTGAACTTTTAACTCTTTGTTTCCTGTGTCATTGCTTTATCTCCCCAGCCAGGTATAAACCACTGAAGGCAGAGGCCACATCTCCAGGCTGCTGCCCTCCCCAGGGCCTGATTGGAGGCCACACCAGGAGGCCGCACAGGAAGGATGAGGTTTTGGCCTTGAAGGCCAGCTCTGCCAGCTCCAGGCACCTTGGAGAACAGATCCTAAGTTGGGTACATTCAGTCTCAGGGTGGGCAGAGACAGGCTCAGCCAGCCATAGTTCCTTTTCTCCTTCCCACAGACACAGCGATTGGCTCAGGGCAGTCATGTGACCCAAGCAGAGCAAATCAGAGTCCTCCTTGGCATTGCTCTGTGGGTGGTGGCACACATGAGTGTTGTTTCCACTAGGGTCGGAGAACAAGGTAAGCCTGGAGTCCATCATCTTCTCCGGCCACATGAGAGATGCCCGTGTGAATTGACAAAGAGAAAGGAGAGAACATTGAGAGGAAATCAGAGCCAAGACAGAAAACAAAGCCTAATGACATCACCTGAGTGCCTGGATCCAGCCATCCCTGAAGTTGCTGGACTTCGCCAGTCACAAGAGCCAACTGGGATCCTTTTGGCTCACGCTGGTTTTTGTAGGATTTCTACCCCCTGCCACTAGCCATCTAAGAGAGCACACTGAGGCCTGTGCAGAGGAGGCCACCAGAGAGGCAAAGGGGCTGACACAGTGAGCCCGAAGGAATGGAGTGCTTAGCCCAAAAAGAAGGGCACTGTGCCGGTTGACTCCAGGTATTCAAAGGGCAGGTGAGGGAAGAATTTGCTCAAACGAGCAGCCTCACAGTGCCAGGGGTCGGGGTGGGTGTGTGGACTCTGCTGTGAGGGAAGGCTGCTCCACACAGCTTCACCCTCTCCTTGATCAGGTCAGGGTTCTGTGGTGCAGACATGCAAAACTCAAGCTTCCCCATTCTGCAGCCTATTTCAGGGACACTGATGACTCAGCCAGCATCTTACCCTCCCACCCACGCCAGCACCCACCCAGCAGAGGTGGTTGATGTCCCAAAAAGCCTGCATTTGCTAGACATACATGGGCTCCCCCAGGAACCCGCTGCACGGACCCCACTCTTACTGCAGCTCACCCCAGCCCATCGCAGCTGACATGGCCCTAGCCAGGTGCTGACAGTTCCACTACTTGCAGGGCGTGGGTGAGTCCAGGGACACTTGTGGCCCTTGAGGCAGTAGGGTCTGTGTAATAAGAAGACTGGCATCAAGTGTGGAAGGGGTCTTCTCCTGGGAGTGGAGACCTGGGTGAGAGGCAGTCCTGCCACAAAGAACTAGGGACCTGAAGCCATGTCTCCTGTCCTCCTTGGGCCTCCGATTCCTCAGGTCTGAATACCAACAAGCCTTTGGAGCTTATGCGGTCACAAGAGCTAGGACCACTGCACCAACTTCCCCTGGAGCCCACCCCATGTGTGATGGGCCCAATTGTGTCCCCAGAATTCATATGTAGAGGTCCTAACCCCAGTGCTTCAGAATGTGACGGCTTTAGACATAGGGCTTTTAGGAGTAATTAAGTTAAAAGGAGGTTCCCCAGCACAGGCCCTAATCCCATACGACTGTGTCCCTATAAGAAGAGGAGATGAGGACACAGACACACACAGAGGGTCGACCCTGTGAGGACACAGGGAGAAGACACCATCTACAAGCCAAGAAAGAGGCCTCAGGGAAAACCAACCCTGCCGACACTTTGATCTTGGACTTCCAGCCTCCAGAACTGTGAGACAATACATGCCTGTAGTTTAAGCCATCCACCGGTTTTGGCAGCGGGACCAACAACTGCACCAGGTCATGCCTCGGCACCACTGGTCCTACTGGGCCCTTGACCTGTGGTGCCCGCCCTTTCCCACCGGCCAGGCTCTGCCTTCCACTTCTGCCTTCAAGGCGTAAGTTGGTGTCACTTTTGTTGTTGTTGTTGTTGTTGAGACAGAGTCTCGCTTTGTCACCTAGGCTGGAGTGCAGTGGCTGGATCTCGGCTCACTGCAAGCTCCGCCTCCCGGGTTTGCGCCATTCTCCTGCCTCAGCCTCCCGAGCAGCTGGGACTACAGGCGCCCACCACCTCGCCCGGCTAGTTTTTTGTATTTTTTTTTTAGTAGAGACGGGGTTTCACCGTGTTAGCCAGGATGGTCTCGATCTCCTGACCTCGTGATCCGCCCGTCTCGGCCTCCCAAAGTGCTGGGATTACAGGCTTGAGCCACCGCGCCCAGCCAAGTTGGTGTCACTTATTCTAGGAAGGCTCTCTGGTACACACACGCTCACACACACACGCTCACACACACATGCTCACATACACACACATGCTCTCACACACACATGCACACACATGCTCACATACACATGCATATGCTCTCTCACACACACTCACAGACATGCTCTCACACACATGTTCTCATACCCACTCACACACACATGCACACATACACATATGCTCACACACATGCTCACACATGCACACAATACTCTCTCACACACACATGCTCACACGCATGCTGACATACATGCTCTCACACACACAGATGCTCACACATACACATACACACACAGTCTCACACATGCACGCACATGCTTATACACATGTATGCTCTCTCACATACATGCTCACACACGCACACACAAATGCTCTCACACACACATGCTCACATACACACATCCTCACACATGCTCACACACACTCACATACACACACATGCCCTCACACAGGCCCACATACTCACAAAAACATATGCTCACACACACACTCATACACACATGCTCACACACACACACGCTAAGTCATGCACAGGCTCATGTACACATGCTCACACACAGGCTCACACACTCACATACACACACGCTCATGCACAAGCTCACACACGCACTAACACATGCTCACACACACACAGAGTCACCGCCTTCTGTTAGATGGTGGGCCCTGGCAGCAGCAAATGCCACCTTGATGTCTCACCTTGGCCATCCCATCACCATCTCCCTGTCCCTAGAGTCCCCAGGTGGACACTGCACACCTGTGCTTAGAAGCCCAGCATCCCCTTCTACCTCACTGGGACCATGAAGCACCTGCAGGACCACGAAGGTCCCTCTAGTCCTTGGACTCAGCATCCAGCACTATGCTAGCACCTTGGCTTTCAGGACTTGTCCGGTGAAGGAGTGACAGGCACATCCCAGCCACCATCACCACAGACCCGTGGCTGGGCTCACGGTGGCCCCTTCCCTTTCCCAACTGCTTTCTTTCCCCAGAACTCCCAGGACCTCATACCTTGTCCTCACACTCTCCTTGCCAGACACAGGGACATGGCTACGTGCAGACATTTTGGCCACTCCTGGACCTCTAGGGACTGTGTTGACTCAAGTCTTAATGGGGCTTACTGGAGATATTTTTCTTCTTCTTCTTCAACAACAGCAAAATGGACCCTACCGTGTGCCCGTCCTGGAAACAACAGACACCTTGTTGGGTGGGCTGGGCAGTGGAGACACAGAGCAGGCCCCACCCAGTGACCCCTCCAGCCAGGAGCCACCATGCAAGAGTGGCCCTCCCAGCGTTCTGTCCCCTGAGAGGCGAAGTGCGGGTGCTGGCTTTGTCAGGTGGTTGAGCTCTCAGCTACCTTCCTCGGGGGTCCCTGCAGGAAGAAACTGAGGGGCTCTGAGAACCTGTCCAGGCTATGCCCAAAGTTGGCCCTCCCAGTGATGATGTGAAGGGGGTGGTAACATCGGGCCTGCCCATGGTCACCTCTGATTTCTGCTGCTGCCTCAGAGGGGGATGTGGGCTGCTCAGCCCAACCACAGGCTCCAGCCAAGCCACCCCCATTTTGAATTTCCCTCACATGCAAACCAAAGGCACAGGGAGTACCTGCCATGGGAGGGGGCAAGCAAACATCCTTCCCGCAGCCCTGGCTGTGGGACAGGGTGGGAACCCCAGAACACCGGAGTTTCTCTCCGTGGACAGGTTAGCATCTCGTCCACTGTCCCCAGGGGATGCCTCTCTCCAAAGGGCAGCTGCAACCTGCAGGGTCAGTGCCAGCCCCCACGAGTTGGAGGGAGAGGACTGGCCCACAGGATGCAGTCCTCTGCTCAGGATGTCATAACAAGGTCCACAAGCTGAGTGGCCTAACAATCAAAATGTATCCTCTCACAGTTCCGGAGGCCCCAGGTCCATACTAAAGGTGCCAGGAGGGTTGGCTCTGTCTGAGGGAAACCTGTGCCACACCTCTCCTTTGCTGCTGGGGGCCCCAGGCACTTCTTGGCTCCTTGGCTTGTCAATGGCTTCCTCTCCCTGCATCTCCCCTGGTTGTCGGTTGTCCCTCTGTGTGATTTCCCCATTTCATGAGGGCCAGAGTCATGTTGGATTAGTGCCCATCCTAATGACCTCATCTTAATCATCTACAGAGACCCTATGTCCAAACAAGGTCACATTCCCGTTCATGGGTACCAGGGCTCAGGACTCCAGCATCACTTAAGGGGGCACAGTCCAGCCCATGCCACAGGATAGGGGAGGCTGGTGCTTTGTGTCCCTTCCCACCAGGCCAGGAGGTGCATCAGCCCGTGGGATGCCAGGCACAGAGTGTAGAACATTCAGGAGAAAGTCCTCTCTCTAGTCCACCAAAATCTCCAGGACTCTGTGCACTAGGAGCTGAGGAAATGGCATGGAATTTGTCTCGTCTTATGGTGATTCCAAGTAGACTCAGCATTGGTGCCAGATACGGGACACTGGCAATACCAGGTCAGCCTTTTAAAATTGTTGTTATTATCATTATAATCATTGTCACTGTTACAATTGATGCAGCCTAAGTTGTACTTAGAAAAAAGGAACGGCCATGAGCTTTTGTGACAACTGGGGACTGACATCAGGACAGAGGTCCCCAAGGTGTGAGCACCTGGGGTAGGAAGGAGCACTTGCTTATGTGCTCACGGCCACTGAGTCCTTGCACTGTCAAGAGGAAGCAAAGTTCCCTGGAAATATGGCCAGAGGGATGTAACCACTTCCTTATGCATGGCACATGGGTTCCTGGTCCCCACAGTTGGTGCTGACAGCCACCCGGCAGGCAGGAGTAGCATGGCTCTGCGCACTCTTGTGTCAGGCTCAGGGTCCAGTCAGCAGCCCCAACCTCTAGCCTGGGAGGGTCTGGACAGGTGATTGGTCATCCCTGGAGGGCCACTGACCAGGTGTGGCCCTAGTCGAATTAGGGTGTAGCTCTAATCTGATAGGACTGTGGCCCTATAGGAAGAGCAAGAGACACCAGAGAGCCTGCTCCCTCTCTTCCTCCACCATGCAAAGACACAGCAAGAAGGCGGCAGTCTGCCAGCCAGGAAGAGAGCCCTCACCAGGAGCTAAACCTGGCAGGAACCTTGGTCTTGGACGTCTGGCTTCCAGAATTGTGAAAATTCTGTTGTTTAAGCCACCCAGTCTGTGGTGTTTTGTTATAACACCCTAAGCAGATGGAGGCAGCTCTCCTTGCTTTGCTAATAAAAATCATTTGCCTGGGTACATGAATTCAGGTGTTCAGAAAGCTTTCCTGGACAGGCATGGTGGTTCACACCTGTAATCTCAGCACTTTGGAGGCAGAAGTGGGAGGACTGCTTGAGCCCAAGAATTCAAGACCAGCTTGGGCAACATGGTGAAAACCCACCTCTACTGAAAACAGAAAAATTAGCTGGGCATGGTGGCACATCTGTAGTCACAGCTGCTTGAGAGGCTGAGAGGGAGGAGGATCGCTTGAGCCCAAGAGTTCAAGGCTGTAGTGAGCCATGACAGCAACAATGCACTCCAGCACAGTGACTCACGCCTGTAATCCCAGCACTTTGGGAGGCCAAAGTGGGAGAATCGCCAGAGCCCAGGAGTTCAAGACCAGAAAGCTTTCCTACCCTTACTTCTCAATCTTAACACTCTACGGTGCAAATGCTTTGTGGGTGATGGGGCCAGGCCAGAGCCCAGGGCTCAGCCCCCTGGCTCAGTACTATGTCCCATACTCCAAAGTTAGATTTCAGAGCCATTTGTGATCAGTCTACTTGGGCACTTGAGAATGAAACCCATTCCTCAGAGTGAAAACAGAGGCCAGAGGAGTTAAACAAATGCCTAGAAGCCTGAGGAGCCTGGCTGTCCATATTCCTTTAGAGCATAAACAAACTGACCAATTGTAATAAAATGGGTTCAGGAGGCCGGAGAGGCAAAGAGAGTTTGAGTTCCTGCCCATCAGGCACACCCTGCAGGTTTCAGAGCAGCCTTCCAGAGATGTTCCTGGGCAGCCACAGGGCCGCTGCTCTTCGCAGCCAGAGATCTCCCCTGTGGAGTTCCCAGCCATGCACCTAACCCTGCCTCATGAAACTGGATCCCACCAGACAGCTAAGCCTTGGGATGCCTGTAATTCCTTGGCTAATGCTAGGCTTAATTAAGACATCGACTTTAATAGCATTCTCACCGATTACTTTAAGAAATGGCAGGTCTGAAAGATGATATTTCCTGGTGTGCAAAGATATCATGATGAAATCTCCAAGTCATCGTTTCAACACAGGAAGTTATCAGCTACCTGGGGCAGTGCCGGTCCTGCCGCACAATTGGCCTGCTGTTAGTAGCGTTATTTAAGAGGCTGAGGCATCCGTGTTTCCCAGGAGCCGGTCAGTGGGGGAAAAAAGGATCAATTGAGTATTTTAGCTCTGCATATAGGCCTTCTCGATGTTTGGTTTGCTTTGATGCGGGGGAAAAGTAAGCGTTATACGTTTGAACTTGTTGCTTTACCTTTTCCAGACTTCTGTCATGCCTCAAAGTCAGCTAAAAAAAAAAAAAAAAAAAAAAAAAAAAAAAAAAAAAAGTCGGCTTGAGTTAAATTAGCATTTCTACCTCTCTTCCTTTGTCTGTCTTTATGCCTTTCCGTTTTAAAAGTAAGTATTGTAGCTTTATAAAAATCGAGTACCAGAATCTTTACAGTTCCACATGGCATAGCTGCCACCCAAGTCGAACGTGAAGCTGAGCTCTCCTGTTCGATCTGCAGACGCTCCCCATCAATGTCCATCCGGTGCATCCGGGTTGCAGGGGACACAGGAGAGGAAATGCGATTTCTATAAGGAATTGAGTACAGTTTCTAAAACAAGCTATTTGTTTCCACCATGAGGTGGTCTATCTCTGGCAGGGTGTTGCCCTTTTTATAACATGGGTCTCTGTTTTCAAAAGAAATTGTCTGATATGTGCAAATTATTATTTTTGGAAGGATGAGACCAAAATGTCAGTGCTTTCCTAAGCCACCCTAGGGGTAGGGGTGAGGGGACTTGCCTGGGATCCTCCTCCATCGTCCAAGCAGAATCAAAGCTGGGGCAAGATTGCATTTGGATCAGCACCACCCTCCACCGCCATGTCTCCATCCCTGGAGCCCAGATGGATTCAGTAGGGTGATGAGTTAATACTAGTTTCCTTCCTTAGCCAACTGGCCACTTAGGGTCCAAAGAAGGGACCTTCCGTGGGTACTGACTAAGGCCAGCACCCACAGCAGGAAGAACTGCTGGCAATGGGCAACTCCAGAACCCATATCTGTGCCTCTTGGGAAGGACAGTGGCCTGTGGAGCGGCATCCACATGGGAGTGCGTGCCTCCCAACACAACTCTCACCATGTAAACCCCTCCCTACCTGGGACCCCATGCCACATTCAGACCTCAGAAATTCATGTGTACTCAGGAAATTCAAACACATTATCATCCTCCGACATGCAGTGATGATGGTAATGATACTGGGAAGCCTTCACTCAGTACAACCGTGGATGGAGCGGACAGGGCAAGTGTTAACAGGACCACCACTGATGAAATGGGAAGGAAGCGAAGCCAAGCACATTTCCACTCCTCCTTGGCTCTCGATACCCCCAGGCTCCATACCTCAGACCATCTCTCCCTGAGTCGCTCTTGGGAACAGGACCTGTGTGCTCTGGCTTTTGCAGGAGCAGCCGCTGCTTAGGACCCCCCTAGGCCCCAGGACTGTGGCCAGTCCTCGCCTGCCTTTGTTCTTTGGCAGGCCCACCAGGCAGCCACGTCCTCTGTAGAGATGCACATATTCGTTTATTTATTCAATTCGTTTTGACTTATTCATCAGATTTAAATGGACTCTTTTTGATAAAAGCCCAAAGAGTAGAAGGGAGGCGGCTCTCCAGATGCAGGTGCTGGGCCCCATGAGTTTCCTGTTAACCCCTTGATGAGGTCCCTGCATGTGCACGACCACGGTGGCAGAGAGGAGACTGAGAGCAGAGGCCGTGGGATACAAGAGCTGCTTCACGCTCAGCTTTGAGGGCCAGCCTGGCCAGGAGAAACCTAAAGGTGGGAACCTGCAGCTTGCTGGGTCCAGCTGAGCTTGAGGTGAATCCACATGTAGAGGGTGCAGAATGCAGGACTGGCCGCACAGCTCAGATGGAAACTCCCCTCCTACAGTCAAAGTCCAGATTCCTGGCTTGGCCTTCAAGTCTCCAGACCGACTACTTTTCCAGCATCCACTTCAGGGCCCTGTGGTCAACACAGCAGAGCAGCTGCTTTCTCATCCCTAAGCTCACCGTCCAGGTCCCCTGTGTTGGCCTGGCTTCTGGGAGCATCCCCCAGTCTCTGATGAAACCTACTGAGGACTCACAGCCATGTCCTGAGCCAAGAATTGCCACTGACTGCAGGGAAGCCCCCTGGCCTGGAACATCCCACTGGGACCACCCTGCCTGGGAGGGCCATAGTCAGTGACTGACTGACTGACCCTGGGGGTCTAAGGGCCCCCATGCCTCACTATGGGACTGACTCTGTGATGCAGGTCACACTCCAGAGCCCCCCGTGGGGCTGAAACCACCACTGTGCTGAGCCTCCCCTGCCCCATCTAGCCTCTCTCACTTTCTTTCTCTTGAAAGCCCTCTGTCAATCAATCCCATGGACCCAAACCCTTGTCTCAGGCTCTGCATCTGAGAAGCCTGGCCAGAGACCCTGTCCTTTCATATCCTTCTGGCTTTGCTGCCTCTGTCCCCTCCATGGAAAGGCCTCTTTCTCCCTTATCACGGGTTGAATTGTGTCCCTCAAATATTTATGTGCTGATGTCCTAACCCCCCATATCTCAGGATATGTCACTGTTTGGGGGAACAGGGACTTCAAAGAAGTAATTTAAGTGAGGTCACATGGGTGGGCCTTAATCCCATCTGATCCATGTCCCTGTAAGAGGAGATGAGGACACAGACACGTACAGAAAGACCACCCTGGAGGACACAGGGAGAAAACAGTCGACTATAAACCAAAGAGAGAAGACTCAGGAGCAACCAGCCCTGTGACACCTTAATCTGGGACTTCTAGCCCCAGGACGGTGAGAGGATCAATTTCTATTGTTTAAGCCTCCCCGTCTGCAATAGTTCATCATGGCAGCCCCAGCAGATCAAGGCACCTCTACATCCACTGACACTGCATTTGCCCTTCAGGATCCAGCTGTCGTCCACCTGCAGTGCCTCCCTGCTTCTCCAAGATAGAATCATTTCTGCAGCACATTCTTGTGCCCCTCTCAATATAAATACCACACCCCTACTTGCATTATGCTAGTTATATACATTCCTATTCTCAGCAGAGACTTTGCCTTTTAATGTATTCATCCTTGCATTCCACGTAAGACCTACTAAATTGTCAATTAATGTTTGTCGAGTTAAAAATGGACTTGGATTGAATTCCTTGACTCCCCAGGACAGGCCACCTTCCTCCTCCCCAGCAGGCCGAGCTCACTGGCAACTCAGATGGTATCGCACACGGGCACGGTGCAGGATCACGCTCCGGTCTCCGACACCAGCCCCATTTAAATGACTCTGGGGACAGAGCATAGGAACTTAAATTTCTTTCCATGCAGCTGAAGGCTTCCTCCTAGGAAGTCGCTGACTGAACACACTTCACCGAAAAGATCACAGATGAAACTGAGACCCTAGACCCGTCTCAGCTCCCCTAGGGGTTCCTGAGCTGCGGGACTGGCTTCCCTTAAGACCCCCTTTGGGAGCGAGGCTGCTGGGAGTCTGTGCACCAAGAGGTCAATTGTCCGATATCACTGAGCCAAAGCTATCTGTTTAACAGACAACGTATCTGAGTGTCAGAATCAGCGACCATCATCCAAGATGCTGGGTTTTTTCTTCCGCGTTGAAATGGATCCTTTGAGAGTCAGTCAAGGGGAAAGAATGTGGAAGGATGAAGCTCAGCAGAGCACCTCGGAGAAGGAGGCCCTCGGTTATAAGGGGGACATGAAAAACTGGGAGTTTCCTCTCCCATCACACACTTCCCTCCGTTACCTCTACACCTCTCTGTGGAAAAACTACTCATTTGTGTTTCTGAAGACAGGAGGACAGGGGGTGTGGGGATCATCACAGCAAGGCATGTTTCCTGAAAATGTTTTTGATTGTCAGGAGACTTTTCGAAGTAAACGCATGAGAGTCTCCCTACCCCCACCCTCCATTCGAATACTGGGGGCTGGCTTTGCATAAGCAGCTTGTCGGCAGGAGGAAGGAAAGTGGATGTATCCCAGGATGAATGATAACTGCGCAGCCCTGGCCTTATGAACAATAGCTTTCTGGCCAGACAACATTAGCCACAGCCAGGTTGCATTTTTAAAAGAATGTTTGTGCATTTTTTTTCTCTCTCTCCTAAAACTGAGAAGTCTCTTAAAAGACATCAAAAGTGTTGAGTGCAGATATTCAGAACACATCAACCCTTTTTCCCCCCAGTATGGTGGTTGTTGTAATAACAGTCTTCTTATTTATTGGATACTCATGTAACTTAAGATGAAAAGACATCTTATAGCCTTCGGGCAAAATGATGGGAAACCAATGGTACACTGGAGGCTCCTTTACGCCCAGGAGGGAGTCAGTTTCAGGCCATGGGAAAGGGGTTCTTTTCACTGCTTCTTGAGACCCACCTCCTGCCTTTCAATATTTCCCTACAGCGACTTTTCATAAAGGCATGTAAAAAATACCTTGGTTAATTGGTTGTGATGAAAGAACATAACACAGTGGTCACGGAGACCCATTGAGGGTTGGTCCAAGAATTCGTTAAGTAACTGGTTTCTGAGTAGATTTGCTTAAATGTGCATGTTCCTCTCTGATTTGGAGACATTTGGCAAGCTGAGGTTCAAAACAGGAAAGTCGGGTTCCAAGGCTCTAAGCAAATCGGTTCGACCTAATGGGCCTCAAATAACCCAGCTAAGAAATGGGTCTAATTATACCCACGGCCTCGGATTGTTGTGAAGTTTAATTAATGCTTGAAAATGTTTTGAGATCCTTGGATGAAAACAGACCACAGATACAGAGTGTTATTATAGAATCCTGCCGGAGGCCTTCTTCTGCAATAAAATGCTGTGGGCATTATCTGAACTTTGTCCCTGCCAGCAATGGGGTTTTCTGAGATGTGCCTCTGTCCACTACACCTGCTTTCGAACCCTTTAAAGCTCTTTGACTGCTACAGGCCACTGATATGTAAATGCCCCAAGACAACAGACGAGAGATCTGACAGACTCCTTAGCAACTCAATTTCCAAGAAGCGGCCGGGTGCAGTGGCTCACGCCTGTAATCCCAGCACTTTGGGAGGCTGAGGCGGGCGGGTCACTTGAGGTCAGGAGTTCGAGACCAGCCTGACCAACATGGCAAAACCCTGTCTCTACTAAAAACACAAAAATTAGCCGGGTGTGTTGGCACGCGCCTGTAATCCCAGCTACTCAGGAAGCTGAGGCAGCAGAATTGCTTGAACCCGGGAGGCGGAGGTTGCAGTGAGCCGAGATAGCACCGTTGCATTCCAGCCTGAGTGACAGAGCAAGACCCTGGCTAAAAAAAAAAAAAAAAAAAAAAATTCCAAGAAGAAAAATGTGTCTGTGCTCTCTCCTGTGGATTTTGGTTAATTTCTCCACCATCAACGGTATCATTTGAGGATGACTGTGGTACCCCCCACACCTGGCTTAGATTGCTCAAAATCAAAATGCTCTTTCTTAATGAACAGCCAAGGAGAGGGCTTGGGTTCACCATCTTTTATTTATTCTTTTGTACTATAATAAAGTAGAAAAGACTGATCTTAACTAAATTTGGTCTCTAATAAAGGGATTCCGGATGCACATAGTTTTGTTTTCCTTTTGATCTTCATCCTTTAAACATAAGTTTCTTGCTGGGCTCATGTACCCGGGGTAAGAGATGGATGGAAGGCTCTGCGTGGCCTGCCAGTCACAGACTCACTGGCATGTGGAGTTCTTGTGTAATCTGGCTAGGCCCCGTTCTCAGGAGTCTGATGGGAAGCTGAAGATTTGTTATTTCTAAACGCTGAACGGACTGGAAAGAAAGTGACTCTCACCTCCCTGATGTGGTCCCTCATGTCCCCTCTGCCCAGGACACTCTGCCCCCATATGGCCACTTGGCTGTCCTCTTTGGCTCACTTGGAGGTCCATACAAATCCCCCCAACCCCCCATGCTGACTGCTCCCCGCTCCCCTCTCCTTCCACCCACTGTCACCCTCAATTTCTTATCTGGCATTATTCCCTTTGTGTTCTCACTCATTCAGTTACATGGAATTCTCTGTCTCTCCCTCTAGAATTCGGCATCCATGGAGTGGTGGGGAGAGGTGTCCGTTTAATTCACTGTAGTATCCCCAGCCCGAGTATCCTACCTCACACATCGTGAGAGCTCGATCAATACTGCCGGGTAAACGGCCTCAGCGCCCAGTGGTGCGGAGTACGCAGAGGCTGAAACAAAGGCTTGAGTGTGAGCCCTTCATGGAGAAGTATGATCTGGGTTGGGGTGAGCAAGGCTGGAAGGACAAGAGGCGATACAAAGGCACAGCCTTGAACCTGCTATTGCTACCTTCACTGGTCTCTCAAACCAAGGGATTCCCCGACGAGTGTGTGACTGTTTTCCTGGACTTTCCTCTGGAGAAGGGAAAACATTAATTCCACCATCATCCACCAGCGACCACCCTCTGCTAGAGTCATCTCACAAACTCCGGTAAGGTGCACGACTGGGTCGCAGTGTGACCATGAAAGGCGTCACTCCTACTGCCCATGAATTCCTGGGGACACAGCCCCGTGTGCCGGCCATTAGCTCAGTGCATTCACCGCACACTGGAAGATGGGGTCCCAGTGCCACTGGGTGTTGCCCTGAGCTGACGCCTTAGCAGAGTCTTTAGCAAGATGCTCTCACATTTCCTTGGGCTGATGCTTCTGGCTTATGGGAGTATATCTGTCGTAAGCCCAGTAGATCTCACCAGTGTGTGCTCCAGTGAGCATCTCCCGCACTATAAAAAGTGTCCTTGCTCCAAGGCATCTGCCAATTCCTTGGAGACAGATTCTGTCAGCCCTTTGATTGATGTGGGCAGAGCACTGTGAACACAGAAGGCAAACGCATATCTAGAGTAATGCCAATTCCAAAAAAGACAAGTGTTATCTCCTTTAGACTAGAAGGGGACCAATATAATCAGCTTACCACTAAGTGGTTAGTCAGTGCCCTCAAGGAATGAGGCCTTATTGAAGGTTTGTCATTACTGTCTGCTTTTGTGTGTGTTTGTTTGAGACAGGGTCTTGCTCAGTTGCCCGGACTGGAATGCAGTGGCACAATCACAGCTCGCTGCAGCCTCAATCTCCCGGGCTCAAGTGATCCTCTCACCTCAGCCTCTGCAGTAGCTGAGACCACAGGTGCACGACACTATACCTGGCTAATTTTTTGTTTTTTGTAGAGATGGGATTTCACCATGTTACTCAGGCTGGTCTCAAACTCCTGGACTCAAGCGATCCGCCCACGTTGGTCTCCCAAAGTGCTGGGATTACAGGCATGAGCCACCACCCCGAACCTAGTGTCTGCCTTTGAAAGGTTGGGCAGACCAGCATGATCTGTAGAACATCAAGATGACTACGGTACCTGTGACATATATTCTTGGAGAACAGGAGCTAGGATAACACAGATCTGGAGTGAGATTGTGAATATCCTTCCTATAATGATAAATTGCTTTTTATCCTCTTTACTGATCAGGATAGAGAACACATTTGCTATAGCAATAGCTGCACACCTTCCAACTTCCAATTCTGGCCAAAAGTAACCTTCCTGCCACACACAACTCTAAAACTGGGGGACAGGGGAGGGATATGAAATAACTGTGCCCAGGCATTGGGTACAGGCAGCAAAGACTGTGATCTCTAAGAGAAGGGAAACTCCTGGTGTGAGCCCATGGATTGCCCTGCCTCTCTCCCTAAGGAAAATGTCCTGACTGTGGTCCAGGGGACTCAGAGAGAGCACAGCAATCTTACCCAGCTGAAGAGGCTGCCAAATAGCTGGATCTATGGGTCAGGACACCAGAAATGGGGGAAGCTCTTCCAAGCATGGGCACCTCAAAAGTTTGTGTGGGGGTCACCCACAGTCCTCGGCCAAAGGTGGAGCTGTGTGTATGCAGGGAAAGACTGAAGAATTACCAGAGATCAGTTGCTATGCAGTTGAGAGGGAGAACGATGCTGAGATATATTAGAACTCCAGCTCAGCCAGAGGGGAGTGGTTTCATTTATATCCCAAACATGAGAGACATCAGAAAAGTCATACCTCAGGGGTAAGGACCACAATCTAGAATAAGGTCTACTCTACACTCTCTGTTTTTTTTTTTTTGTTTTTTTGTTTTTTTGGTTTTTTTTTTTGAGACGGAGTCTTGCTCTGTCACCCAGGCTGAGTGCTGTGGCCGGATCTCAGCTCACTGCAAGCTCCGCCTCCCGGGTTCCCGCCATTCTCCTGCCTCAGCCTCCCGAGTAGCCGGTACTACAGGCGCCCGCCACCTCGCCCAGCTAGTTTTTTGTATTTTTTAGTAGAGACGGGGTTTCACCGTGTTAGCCAGGATGGTCTCGATCTCCTGACCTCGTGATCCGCCCGTCTCGGCCTCCCAAAGTGCTGGGATTACAGGCTTGAGCCACCGCGCCCGGCCTACTCTACACTCTCTAATGCCTAAAACTAAGCCTCAACAACAGGAGTATCACATATAGCTGGAAGGCAAAACTTGGAGGATGAGTTAAATCAACTTAGAGGGGCTTAGGAAACACTAGATCCTAGTTTATGCAAATTCAAGTTATCCGTCAGAATGAAACTGCCTGCTAGAATAGAAATCAACGGTACTCAGAGGCAAACAGCAGAATCCTAGATTTCTAGGGTGTGTTATATGCAATGTCCAGAATATAATAAAAACAAATTCTAGATATCCAAGACAACAGGAAAATGTGAGCCATACTGAGAAAAAAGGCAATCAATTGGAACTGACACCGAGATGTCCCAGATGTTGCACTTAGCAGATATAGACTTTAAAACTGTTATTATAATAAATATGTTAAGGGTTTAAAGAAAAATATGGGGTTAATGAGTGAACGGATAGGGAATTTCAGCAGAGAAATTAAAACTCAGAGAGAGAACCAAATGGAAATTCTACAGTTCAACAACACAAAGCAAATGAAAAAGTAGCTGGATTGACTTAAAAGAAGATTCGAAATGAGAGAATAAATGATCTAAAGACAAATCTGTGCAATCTAATAACAGATCAAAAAAGAAATGTAAAGAAAGTAACAGATCCTGAGATACCTATGGAACAAAATCAAATGGCCTCGCAGTGTGTAATTACAGTCCTAGAAGGAAAAGAGGGTGATAACAAGGCAGAAAAAAGTCTGAAGAAATAAGACGGAACTTTTCCGAAAGTTGATGGGAATCGTCAACTTATAGATCCAAGTAAATCAGTGAACCCTGAACAAAACAACTGCCAAGAAAACCCACACCTAGGCACACCATAGTAAAACTGCTGGAAACCAAAGATAAAAAATCTTGAAAGCATTCAGGGGAAAAAAATGTACATTACAAGGAGGGAAACAAAGACACAAATCGTACTGATGCCTCATCAGAAACAATACAATCAGAAGAAAGTGCCAAGAGAGACTTAATGTGTTGAAAAAATTTTTCAACTCAGAATTCTATATCCAGTGACAATACCCTTCAAAAACAAGAGTGGAGGAAAGGATGGAATAAAGGCCTTTTTAGACCCATAGAACCTGAAAGCATTTCTCATCAGTGAATCTGTACTGCCAGGGTGTTCCTTAGGTGAATGGATATTATACCAATGGAAATAAGAACCCACACAAAGGCATGAAGACTGTCTGAACTGGTAAATAAGTGGGTAAATAGTCACTTGCCAAATGTCAGAGATTGTGTCAATCTGCTGCAACAAATTTACCACATCTGGCACAACAGCAGGAACGAGGTTAAGTTTACATGGTTAAGTTTACCATACCATCATGCACCATGACCCATCTGTTTTTGCAGGGGCCAGACAGGTGAATTGGATGACAATGCCATGGAGCAGCATCACTTCATACCTTAAGTTTTTTGTGATGGTCCTAAATCCGTGCAGTTCCCCCTGGTTTGTAATATTGCTTCTGATTTTACCATCTTAGCCAGGAGGTGACAGTTTCAGGGGCTTCCACTTGGTTCTTCCCACTTCATGGCTCTTTTCCCACAAGTCAGAGAATCAAAGCAAGAGTCCTGCCAATTCTGAAGTCTAGCTACTGCAATTACTACAATCAGGGAGCAAGAAAATGACTATAAGGTGAGTCCCCGGATCGACTGGCACCACTGGGTGATGACCTTGGGCAGGAACTCCATTTATCACCTGGTCTTCTTAGGAAGGCCTCCCACCATCCGCTGCCAGTATAACCAGGGGATAATCAGGAGTTTCAGATTGCCTCATATCAGGCCCTATATCAACAATCCCTGAAAGCGTAAGTAATCCTCTTTCTTCAGTGCACAGTTACTCTGGTAGATAGCCACATGTCCCTTCAGGAAAGCATCAGGGAAATAACTGCTGCATACACTGGCAGTGGTATTACAGGATCCTCCCTCAAGGATACTCAACTTCCCTTTTAGTTAATTAATTAATTAATGGAGTCTTGGTTTGTAAACTGAAATCTACTACTACATATACTTCCCTGGTTCCCATTGGTACATATTGATTAGCTCCTGATTTTTTCACTAGTGAGCTATTTCTTCTTAGAGCAGGAAACGATTTCCTCACATGGGCCATGCTCAGGGCTGACCCTAGCTATGAGCCTTATTGGCTTGGACGTACTGAGGTGGGAACACATACTGAAAATGGCAAATGTCATGTTACATGCCTGCTTCAAGTGAGACTTTGTGAATTGGAGGAAGCTCTAGGCAAAGGGGGCATTTCTCATCGAGGGGGTAAGGATATCTGCTGATGTAGAGGGCTCAAAAGAATCTGGAGGTACAGGATTTTCAGGCTCATCCACCTAAATGTTACCATCCTGGATCTCAAAGTCCCACTCTTTTCCTACCAGAACCCTAATTTGGACAAAGCAGATCTGTGCATTCAGTGTCCTTTGCTGCTCTGCCACTCTTACAATCAGATTCTGAGCCTGATTTTCAGTACAGTCTGCCCTACAGAAAATGAAAATCTTTAAACGCTTCCAGAGACCCTCTGGATTCCACAGCTTGACATGAACTGACAGATGGCTAATCTAAACCTATCACTTTCTTTTTCAAGGCTCCCAAGGCCATTTAACTAAAGGAAGCACGCTCCATGCTATTCAAGTGCCACAGCCCTGCACAGCCCAATGCCTCATTTTCCATGTGTACCTCATCCCAGGCAACCACAGGTGAGAGCCTTGGCTATGTGTGCCATAATCATTACCACCACCTGGAATGGGCCCCTCATTGATGTTTGACTAGTGAGTGATCCAATACCAAAATCCCATCCTGGGGCTCTGCTTTCAGAGGTTATTTTTTTTTCCCAACTATCTTAGCCCAGTGTTCTTAGCAAATCCTGAAACAAAGACTTAACTGCAAGTACTTGGTTGGGAAGTGAGAACAAGTGAACAGGGCTGAGGGAGAGGAGGAGCAAGGAAGGGAGGAGGGAAAAGCCAAGTCACCCTGTGTTATTTGGTTAACCTCCAAGCACCTGCCATTTCAAATCAATAAACATCTGCTGGCTAATAGACCAACAGTAATGGTGGGCATGTCTTAACTGTGAAGCAGGAAACTAAGGCAACTGCCTAGATTTTAAATTCAGGAGCAAACTTTAGGCAGAGGTGAGAGGATTTGGGAATTATTCTCATCCTTGCCTCAGTTCCTTGAATTTCAGGGGAAGGGGAAGAAGTCGTAGCCCACTTATAAGTATGACATTGGCTTCATTTCCAATTCCATACCTAGCCAGCCCTCCAAAACACTATGTACTTTGTTTAAGTAAGGAAAGGAAATTAACATGGGCAGATGACATGCTGCTCATATTTTAAGTAAAAATACTGGGATCTAAAGATATACAGGTATCTGTTCAAAGTTCCAAAATTCAAACTAAGAGTCTGCTTCATTCCAAAGTTCTTGCTTCCCCTATCTGACTGTGCTGAGAACTTTGTCCTGAGAATCCAGAGTCCATCAACCCCAAACAGGCCCCAAATTATCTGAAGAATAGTTTGGGTGAGGTAAGTGAGGTTCAGTTGTTTAAGGGAAATTGCCTGTTAAATCAGTGGATTCAGCTGAGTCTGAGATCACACATGAGCCCACCAGAACCATATTCTGGTCTCCATGGCCAGGAAGTTTTCTTTTTCCAAGAGATTGTTTTCTAAAGTGAGAAAATAGCCTTTTTCTTCTTCTTCTGTATTCTGAGGGATTTTCCTCTTTGACTGTACAATGTGCTGAAAATATACATTTTGATAAGAGAAATATTTGGACATCTGGGCAGGAGGGAAGTTGTGAAATCTCTACCCACCGTCCCAGGAGGGAACGGAAAGTGAGGAGGCAGCTGGACTTCCGGGCTCCGGGATCAAAGTGACTCTGCTTGTCTCCATCAGACCTTCCTGATGCCAGTGTGCCCAGCTCTTTCCCTGTCGACATAGGCACCCACCTAGCCGGGGTGCCCTTGCAGCAAGAGGGACAGGGAAAAAGACCAAAGCACCTATCGCAAATGCCATCCTCAAGGTCACAGCCTGCAGGGTCACCGGCCTCAGCCCACTCCCACCGTTAGAAAGCAAATGGCTGCTAGCAGCTCAGGATCACCTGGGCTCTGCAAACCCTGACCACGAGCAATCATTTTCCACAGGGATCACCGTGGTGTTTGTGCACCAGCACATCCCCTTCCTCCAAGGGTCCCCAGCCTTGGAGAGGACTCCCAGCACCTCAGGGAAACCACGTGGCTTAGAACCAAAAAATGATGTCCAGGGAGCCCTGTTCAAGAGATTAGGGCCCTTGGCATCATGGCACCAGGGAAACCTGGGCCTGAGCAGTAAGAGTGTTGTCATGACCTCTATAGATCCAGGTAGGCTTCCTGGAGGAGGTGAGGCCCAGAAGATCTTTGAGAAACATGAAACATTGGGAAAGGTGGGGAGTGGTTGGGGATGGGGGGAGGGCAGTGAACAATGTAAACAAAGCTAAGGAAGCCCAAGTGGGCCTGTCCAGTTAGCTGAGAGTCGATGGCCTCGGGGCCATATTCTTGGGTGGGTGCGCGACCCACGATTTCTCCATGAGGTTTTTAAAATTGGTGTTCATTTCAGTGACCTTGTCCTCCAGGCATCACATCCACATGTAATCATCTGGAATCATCTGGATGCTTCTGATTTCAGGGCTCAGATTTGCATTTCTCATTCAGCGGACACGAAAAGAAGATAACCGGGGCAGGAGCTCTGAGCCCTTTCTGCAACGTAGACTTTATGGGAAAGTGTTCAATTCTATGGACCCCTTCTCAGAATAACACTTATCAGTGCAAAATACAAAACATATAGGAATACAAAGGAAGCGAATTACACTGAAATCAGTTAACTGAATATTCTATTAAAAAAAAAAAAATGTGTGCTGGGCAGGGTAATCCCAGCACTTTGGAAGGCTGAGGTGGGCAGATCACATGAGGCCAGGAGTTTGAGACCAGCCTGACCAACGTGGGGAAACCCCATCTCTAACAAAAATACAAAAATTAGCCGGGTGTGGTGGTGGGCACCTGTAAGCCCAGCTACTTGGGAGTCTGAGGCAGGAGAATCGCTTGAACCCAGGAGGTGGAGGTTGCAGTGAGCTGAGATTATGCCTCTGCACTCCAGCCTAGGTGACAGAATGAGACTCGGTCTTGAAATAAATAAATAAATAAATTTAAAATTAAAATTTTAAAAAAGACAAGTGTATCATATGGAAACTGCCCTGCTTTTCCAGCACATGCACTAAAGCCAGCAGCAGTTCTTCTCACTCACTTCCATGGCTTCGAAGGGCACAGGAGCACAAACAACATGCCG
Organism: Macaca fascicularis; assembly: GCF_037993035.2. Taxonomy (NCBI): domain Eukaryota; kingdom Metazoa; phylum Chordata; class Mammalia; order Primates; family Cercopithecidae; genus Macaca; species Macaca fascicularis. The sequence continues at coordinate 5,048,383 of NC_088388.1, read as the reverse complement.
AAATGTCTGCAACAACTGTAATGCGACTTGAAAAAATCCACAGTTTCTACGAACGACAAAGCCACACGCCCTGCTGCTACGGCTGTGGCTCATGGCCTACCCTCAAATGCCAAAGTGCAGTCAGAGGTCGGTAAAAATCAAGATGTAACTTTCCCCTGCCCCAAGTTCATGGGCCCCAGGTTAAGAGCTCCTGACCTCTTCACATGCTGGGAAATGCATGTCTAGCTGCGGTCATATCAGCAAGTGGTGGTGGTGAGATCACGGTTCCACACACCTTGATCATCAGGGGGAAGCCCTTCACCAGCTGGAAATGGAAAGATGGTTCCTTGGACAAAGCCTTAATGTGCCACACTGGGGCTTTAGTTCAGCATCTTGAAAATGGTGCCCTGTCTTAGTGTCTTGTAATATCAAATCCCTTTCACAGACAGAGGCTAACAGTGGTGAACTTGATACACAGACAGCGTCTGTGCTCCACAGGAAGGATATGCAAGGAATGAGACATTTAGCCTCCCTCAAGCAGGTCCACGTTTTACTCCTTAAGGGAGTGTGATGGTTTCAGGTGGGCGAGGGAAGAGGCGGCCGGGCCTAGCTGGGAGCCTGGCTCTCCAATGCAGGGTCAGAGCCTCCCATCTCCACCCCAGCAGGGGAACCCAACCCAGCCCGTGGCAGGACGCAGGAAGGTACTCTCAGGTGAGTGCCTGATCCAGGGTGCTGAGCCACAGTGGCAGAGGGCACAGAAGAGACAGGAGCGGGGCAGGGGGCATTAGAAGGGCCCCCAAGCAAGGTGAGAGGGCGGCAGGCACAAATCTGTCCCTCTGAGGTCTCAGGCAGGGGCATGAGAGGACCTCAGGAATGGACCTCCTTCTCTACCTTGAAACGTTCAAAGCTGTGAATACCGTAAGATAGGACAAAAAAGAAGTTTCAGGTGTCTGTGCTACCCCACCACACGCACCCTCCAACAACGTTTTCTTTTAAAAAAGCCATTTTTGACTGTACCTCTTCCGAAGGGCAGGGAGAGGGCTGGCGGCAGGGCTGTCCATCTCCACACGGAAACTCTGCAGAGGAGGGAATGCTGCCTGCGGTCCGCTGACCAAAACAAGCCCATTTGCAAATTGGCAGGTGGAATTCGCCCTGTGAAGATAAAGAGCTTGATTGGGGAATGTTTAAAAAAAGTGATTTAAATGTTTTTATGGAGTGCAAAACAAAAGAGGGGGAAAAATTAAGTTAATAAAAATTTTACTGAATTAAGATAGAAACAAAGGCAGCATTTTACAGCAGCCATTTCCACTGAGGTTTTTAAAACAGATTTTTATGAGCTATTTTTTTCTCTCTTTTTTCTTTTTTTTTTAAACCTTGCTCAGTGAAAAGCCTTCTAAATTACTGCTGACCACATTATTTTCAGTTCCTGAGCCATGATTTTTCCCTGCGCTGAGGGAGGCTCCATCTCCCAATTTACAGATGGGCAGGCCCGCTGCCCTACTGGTGGCTTCTGCAATTTGACTCTGAGATCCGTTAATGAGTCTGGCGTTTAATGTTAAAGCCATTTAATGGTAACCAAACTCCTCAGGGATCCCACAGGGCTTTGATGGAAGCCCCAGTCCTGTTGGCCCCTGCTAATTGCTCCGAGGCCCAGCTCCCCAGTTCTCCCCCACCCATAACCCCCCGACACACACCAAAAAAAGGTGGAGATGGAGTGAGGATGTTGTAACGAGGAGTCCTTGGAGTCTAGGAGGAGTCGTGGCTCAAGAGAAAGATGGTGTATATATTGCAAATCAACCCAGGATTGTCATCCACGGGCAAGAGACTATGAGGTTAGGGCTTCTCAGATGTCATACTGGAAACGTGGTAAATTTTGGAGTAAGGAGCCAAGACTTATGGGGTGCCAAACCCCAAAGGCTGGCTTCACCAATGTGACTGGATGCTGGTGAGGACCCTTGTGTGCAGAGGCACAATTACTGCCCAAGAAAACCCTGAACCAAGGGGTCCTGGATGCTAGCGGGGCCCTAGAAACAGACCCAGAAGCAACACAGCCTCCACCTCCGGCCCCATCCTGCATGCCCTGGGCCAGGCGACCGCACCGGAAAGGCTGCACCTGCTGAGAGGCCGGGCCATGCAGGGCTCAGAGAGGCCTCTGGGAGCCTGGACTCTGGACCAGGGGCCTGTGATGAGCACTCACAGGAGCTGCCAGCGTGGCCCTGCAGCCCGACACAGTAAACAGCAGCAGACGCTCAGTTCCAGCCGAGAGGCCCAGCTGAAATGAAGTTACAGGGTCAGTCCTAGACTTTGGGGTCCTTGAATTGACTCCCACCTGCCTTGGGTGTAGCAGGCACAAGTCAAGGCCTGGGAAAGTGCTTATCTTCACCTCCCCTGGGTCAGGAACCAGTGCCTGCGTTGTCCCCAGCCTGCCCTCCCGCAGGCAGCCCCCAGGAGGCAGAACCTCTACCGCACCTTCACCCTGGGCCATGGTGCAAGCCCCAGCATGTATTTGAGTAGGGGGCTCTGAAGCTTGAAACCAGAGCTGGTCCTGCAGAAGCCCCTGGGTGGGGAGGGGCCTGCAAATGTGGATAAACCCACACGCAAGGCTTCCACGGCAAGCTTTCCTGCTCCCAAAGAATGCAACTATTAGTGGGGTTTATTCTCTCATGCCTTTGGCAAATTGGAGAGAGCTCCGAGGTCTAAAATGCATTCTTGAAGCAGAGTTGCGGCGGATGCTGACTGCTGGGGGTTGGTTGGAAAGGCCCGGGAACCTCCTTCCTGCCTCTGGTGAACCTGTCCTCCAAACTGCCCCACCTGCTTCCCCACCTGGTCACGCAGCTCTCTAACCTGAACATCTCCAGTGTGTCCTGCCGACAGGTGGACAGAGCCCAGCCCAGAGGCCCCCACACAGGCCCGGCCAATGCTTCCCACCTCCTCTCCTGACTCTTGCCACAGACACTCCTGGAACCCCCCAGCTGCCCTCCAACCATCCTTGCCAGGCCTCATAGTCTTTCTAAATCAAATTCAATTTAACTTTAAACCCAAAGAGGCAAGAAATGCCATTTTGGAACTAATAATCCAGGTAAGGGGGCCATCCTGGCAACACACACAAAGCCCTTCGTAAAACACCTGGTGCATCCTAAGCGCTCGATGCATTGATCCACTCAACAAACTGGCAGAGAATCACTTCTGTGAGCACCTGCAGGGCACACAGCTGAGCCCAAACCCAGGCCCTGCCTCACAGGGTGCATGGTCTAGTGCAAGGATTTACACGATAAATACCATACATTACAGAGCATGCTGGAAAGCAATGCATACCACAGAACAAAAGAAAATGGGCTGGGTGCAGTGGCTCATGACTGTAATCCCAGCACTTTGGGAGGCAGAGGCGGGTGGATCATGAGGTCAGGAGTTCGAGACCAGCCTGACCAACATGGTAAAACCCCGTCTCTACTGGAAATACAAAATTTAGCCAGGCGTAGTGGCAGGCACCTACAATTCCAGCTACTCGGGAGGCTGAGGCAGGAGAATTGCTTGAACCTGGGAGGCAGAGGTTGCAATGAGCCACGATCGCGCCACTGCACTCCAGCCTGGGCAACAGAGCGAGACTCCATCTCAAATAAATAAACAAAAAGAAAATGGCAAGGGGGTGGGGTGCACTGGGCAGGGGGTGCCCTGCAGCATCAGGTGGGTTGGCTGGGGACAGCCACACCCAGAGCACAGCATTTGAAGAGTTAAAGCCCAGGAGGAAGCCTGCCCTGTAGCTAGCTAGGGAAAGAGCGTTCCAGGCCAAGAGGGCAGCCAGTGCAAGGGCCCGGAGGCAGGAGTGTGCCTGATGCATCAGATGCTCAGCAGAGAAGCTGGCCGGGCTCAGCAGAGTGAGTGTGAGGGAAACTGTAGGGGCAGAGGCCAGAAAGAGTGGGGAGGACCCACTGAGGGTGGGGAGAAACGGTGCAGGACCTCAGGGCGGCAGAAGGAACTGATATTTTCTCTGAGTGAAACAGAGAATGGCCTGGGGGACGAGGGGCACTGGGACCAGCCACACGAGACCAGCTCTGTCTCGTACCAGACACAGGATAGATTGCACTATCCTCCCTACTCAAAGGCCAACGAAATGTCACAAGGGTGATGTCCCTTGAATAGACAATTTCAGGGCCAGGACAGCTCAACCATGCCCTTTCTTCCTCTGGTATGGTGACCAGCTGGGGCCCAGGGCCCCGAGCCCCCTGGCACACAGTGGGTGCCCAGCATGAAGCAGAACAGAGCCTTTGTTGTTTCCAGCCACTGAGATAGGGTTTTTTGTTACTGCAGTGAAACCAGCCTGACTCTGATATGGGGGCAGAGACAGAAGGGCAGCTAGGGCACTATGGCAGTAATCCCAGTGACAGACAACGCAGCTGAGGCCAGAAAATGAGCAGGTGAGGTGCTGAGAAGCAGTCGGAGTTAGGTATATTCTGAAGGGAAAGCTGGGAGGGGGTGGGTATGGGGTGTGAGGGGAAAAGATGAGTTGGAGATGACTGCAAGGTTTGGGCTTGAACAACTAGAGAAATGGAGTCTCCACCAGCTGAGATGGGGAGGCTGGAGCAGGGAGGGGATCACGGGTTCAGTTGTGAACACGTTTGTGATGTCTCATTAATGTGAAGCCTGAAACATTCACGAGGTGGCAGGGGCAGGCGTCCCATGAATTAATGTGGGGACCAGGGGAGGTGTCCAGGTGGGAGACATCAACGTGGGAATGGGTGGTCAGTATCGAGATGGGACTTAAATCCCTGAGCTGAATGAGATAACTGAGGGAATGCATGTCCACAGAAGAAAGGCCAGGTTCAAGGACAATCCTGGGATCCCAGAAAGTTAGCATCCTCTGAGTCATGCAAGCATTTGGTATTTTACATGGGTCTAGGGTGGGAGAGAGGCCAGTCTTTGGTCCATCTGGACTGCCCAGGAGTGGCTCTCGTTGGCCACGTGAAGGTGTGCTCCATCCTGCTATGCCAGGATGCACAGGGATCCCAAGAAGGGAGCCCCACCCCAAAACTGTCTCCTTTTCCCTCCCCTACTTCTTAGAGACCTGCTGCTTTCCTGGATGCTCTGGAGGAACACCACAAGGGTCTTTCCCACTCTTGGAATGTCCCCTCTTTTAAATAAAGCCTCCATCTTGTCTGCCAGTTCTGGCCACATTTAGTTAGGCCACTCCTTCCCAGGCCCTGTTGCAAACCCTAGAGCTTCCTCTAACCCTTGAGAAATTTCAACCCTTTTCTAAATAGAGTGTCTGTTTTTTGTTTGTTTGCTTGCTTGTTTGTTTTTGAGACAGAGTCTCGCTGTGTCACCAGGCTGGAGTGCAGTGGCGTGATCTCGGCTCACTGCAACCTCTGCCTCCAGAGTTCAAGAGATTCTCCTGCCTCAGCCTCCCAAGTAGATGGGACTACAGGTGCGCACCACCACGTCCAGCTAATTTTTGTATTTTTAGTAGAGATGGGGTTTCACCATGTTGGCCAGGATGGTCTCAATCTCTTGACCTCATGATCCACCTGCATCAGCCTCCCAAAGTGCTGGGATTACAGGTGTGAGCCACCGCACCTGGCCTGCAGAGTGTCTTAATCCTTCCCTGGGGCCAGAGCAGCTGGGTCCTCTTATCTCAAGGTATCACTTGCCCTCTGGAAGGAGAAGTAGGAAAGGGAAAAAAATAGCTCTCATTTTCTTTGGATTCTTCTAGAACAGCAAAGAACACAGAATATTATCACAATATATTAACCTTCCACATATGCTTATCAACTTTGCTCAAATCATGAAAAATGAGTATCCTTCAAGGAACAAATAATCCTTCTACTAAATCAACCATTATAAATATATATAAAATGGGGGACACAATGGGAGTATGACACGATTAGGGTTTTGAATCAAACCAAGAACAGCGAAACTTTAAAGACTCGTCTGTATCATGAACATGGACCCTGGCAACACAATGAGAAAACTAGCCAAATCCAGTGAAGTCTGGAGTTTAATGAACAGTGTATTAGTTCATTCTCACACTGCTATGAAGAAATACCCAAGAGTGGGTAATTTATAAAGAAAAGAGGTTTAATTGACTCACAGTTCTGCATGGCTGGGGAGGCCTAGGGAAACTTACAGTCATGGCAGAAGGCACCTCTTCACAGGGCAGCAGGAGACAGAATGAGTGCCGAGCAAAAGAAACCCCTTATAAAACCATCAGATCTCACGAGAAGTCACTCGCTCGCACGAGAACAGCATGGTGGAAACTACCTCTGATTCAATTATCTCCACCTGGTCCCACCCTTGACATGTGGAGATTATTACCATTCAAGGTGAGAGTTGGGTGGAGGCACAGAGCTAACCTATATCAAAAATATAATATACCAGTGTTGGTTTCTTAGCTTTGGCAAATGTACTGTGGTTACGTGAGATGTTAACAATAGGAGAAACTGGGTGAGAGGTATATGGGAACTCTGTACTATCAAAAATTATTCCAGAATTGGCTGGGCATAGTGGCTCACACTTGTAATCCCAGCACTTTCAGAGGCCAAGTCGGGCGGATCACCTGAGGTCAGGAGTTCAAGACCAGCCTGACCAACATGGTGAAACCTCGTATCTTCTAAAAATACAAAAATTAGCTAGGTGCGGTGACGCATGCCTGTAATCCCAGTTAGTTGGGAGGCTGAGGCAGGAGAATCTGTTGAACCTGGGAGGTGGAGGTTGCAGTGAGCTGAGATCACACCACTGCACCCTAGCCTGGGCTCTGGGCGACGAGCGAGATTCTGTCTCAAGAAAATAAAAATTATTTCAGAATAAAAGTTTTATCTTAAAATTCCAAATACAAGCAGAGACTCTTGCCACTTAAAAAAAAAAAAAGTGTCTATAGCAACCAAGAAAAGTTTATCCCAAGACTACATCAGTGGCATTAAAGCAGGAAAATTATTTACATGATTTATCATATTACCATGAGAAATAGTAAGATCCATTTAATTATCTCAATAAATATCAATGAGGCATTTGAAAAAAAGTCACTAGAAATTTGTATGACAGGTTTTATTCTAAACATGATAAAGATTACGGGATTTTATTTTTTATTTTTTGAGACAGGGTCTTGCTCTGTCACTCAGGCTGGAGTGCAGTGGCACAATCTTGGCTCACTGCAGCCTCGACCTCCCCAGGCTCAGATGATCCTCCCACCTCAAGTCTCACAAGTAGCTGGGACTACAGGTGCACTCCACCACAGCCGGCTAAGTGTTTGCATTTTTTATAGAGACAGGGTTTTGCCATGTTGCCCAAGCCGGTCTTGAACTCCTGGGCGTAAGCAATCCTCCCTCCTTGGCCTCCTAAAATGCTGGGATTACAGGCATGAGCCACTGCACCTGACCAAGATTATGGATTTAAAATCAAAAGCCACCAGGCACAGTGGTGTGTGCCCGTAGTCCCAGCTACTTAGAAGACTGAGGCAGGGAGACGAACTGAGCTCAGGAATTCAAGGCTGCACAGTGAGCTATGATCATGCATGTAGATAGCTACTGCAGTCCAGCCTGGGCAGCAGAGCAAGACCCTATCTCTTAAAGAAAAAAAAAGGCCAATTATTGCTTAAGGAATAGAAAGTCATTAGCACTAAAAATCTGGACAAGCTCTCATTTGTCCAGTTACCACTCCTATTTTAATATAAAACTAAATTAAAACTAGAAACACTGGCAAAAGCTAATAAGAAAAAGAAATAACGTGAATATCAGAATAGAAGACATTAAAATGTGAATTGTCTTTTAGCCAAGATTATAAACCTAGGAAAGCAACCAAAAGGACCAGTAAATTACTTCCAGAAGATACATAAGAAAACATTTAATCGAGGGCATCCTATATGCATATAATGCAGCTAGAAAATGCGTGTAAAATAAAAGAGAATTCAAGAGCAATTTAAAAATCAAATAATTGTATATCCACTTAATTATAAAAGAGAATTCAAGAGCAATTTAAAAATCAAATACTTGTATATCCACTTAATTGGGGACCTAAGACGCTTACCCAAAGGGCATGGTGAGACCCTAATAGGAGAAATGAAGGAAGATAAATAAAAAAAACAATTTTTCCCGCTCCTGTTAGGAAGAAGCACATAATAAAGATGAAAAATTTATCCCTGCCAGCTGGCAAGAGACAACTCTTGAATATTCAGAAAATTTGACAGTCATTTGTTAAGTTAGGTATAGCTTGAAAGTGGCCACGGTGGCCAGCACAGTGGCTCATGCCTGTAATCCCAGCACTTTGGGAGGCCGAGGCGGGTGGATCACGAGGTCAAGAGATTGAGACCATCCTGGTCAACATGGTGAAACCCTGTCTCTACTAATATACAAAAATTAGCTGGGCGTGGTGGTGTGCGCCTGTAGCAGCTACTTGGGAGTCTGAGGTAGGAGAATCGCTTGAACCCTGGAGGTGGAAGTTGCAGTGAGCTGAGATCGCACCACTGCACTCCAGCCTGGCGAGACCCAATCTCAAAAAAAAAAAAAAAAAAAAAAGAAAGAAAGGAAAAGAAAAAAGAAGAAAGTGGCCACAGTATGGGTATTTCTACCAAGCAGTCCACAAATGCACCAATCAGGGCTTTTCTTTCCAGAGAGCCGTTTTTCCTACACACCATTTAGTAAACGCCAAAATATTTTTTACTGTTACTTTTAGGAATGTAATGAATTGATTGAGGAATCCCCAAATTCCTATTTTTATTTATTCTTTTACTTATTTATGTTTTGAGACAAGGTTCCACTCTGTCGCCCAGGCTGGAGTGCAGTGGTGTGATCATAGCTCACCTCCAGAGCTCAAGTGATCCTCCTACCCTCAGCCTCCTGAGTGCCTGGGACCACAGGAACACACCACCATGCCTGGCTAATTTTTTGACTTTTTGTAGAGATGAGGTCTCACCATGTTGTCTGGGCTGGTCTCAAACTCCTGGGCTCAAGCGATCCTCCCACCTCGGCCTCCCAGAGTGCTGGGATTACAGATGTGAGCCACAGCACCCGGCTACATTCTTTTGCATTTTTACTTACAATTGTTCCAGCTTTATTGAGGTATCATTGACATGAAGCTAATTAACATATCCATCCCCTTACAGAGTGACCGCTTTGTCTTTTGTGGTGAGAACATTTAAGATCTCTCTTAGCAATTGTCAAGTATGTGACACATTATTACTAACTGTAGTCACCATGTGGTACAAGAGAGATCCAGAATTTACTCATCCTGGGGAAAACATTTAATTTGTTGTATTTAAACATTGAGAGAAGTCTGAAAAGATCTACAAAAATATGTCTGAGTAGTGAGATTTCAGGTGCTTTTTTCCAATTATTTATTTATTTATTTATTTATTTATTCATTTATTTTTGAGACAGAGTCTTGCTCTCATTGCCCAGGCTGGAATGCAATGGCGTGATCTTGGCTCACTGCAACCTCTGCCTTCCGGGCTCCAGCGATTCTCTGCCTCAGCCTCCCGGGTAACTGGGACTACAGGTGCCCGCCACCACACCTGGCTATTTTTTGTAATTTTAGTAGAGATGGGATTTCACCATGTTGGCCAGGCTGGTCTCAAACTCCTGACTTCAGGTGATCTGCCTGCCTCAGCCTCCCAAAGTGCTGGGATTACAGGTGTGAACCATTGCGCCTGGACCACTTATTTTTAATTATTTTTATTTTTTTCTATAATAAACATGTATTACTTGTGTGATGAGAAAACATTATTTTTATTTATTTTAACAAGCTAGAAGAAAAGAAAATCACATTTTTTGCCCACCTGTGTAAAGGAAACAAATTCTGACTAAGGAAACAAAAACATCTCATTAGAGACAAGATGGCAGGGGGCTGTTGAGCATCTTTCAAAAGTTGTGAACTCCTAGGGCCGGGCGCGGTGGCTCACGCCTGTAATCCCAGCATTTTGGGAGGTTGAGGCGGGCCAATCACTTGAGGTCAGGAGTTCAAGACCAGCCTGCCCAACATGGTGAAACCCCATCTCTACTAAAAATATAAAAATTAGCTGGGCGTGGTGGTGAGTGCCTGGAATCCAAGCTACTCTGGAGGCTGAAACAGGAGAATCGCTTGAAACCGGGAGGCACAGGTTGCAGTGAGCCGAGATTGGGCCACTGCAGTCCAGCCTTGGTGACAGAGCAAGACTGTCTCAAAAAAAAAAAAAAAAAAAGAAAAGCAAAAGAAAAAAGTTGTGAACTCCTTACATAATCATAGGCATGATAAAACACAAATAGAACAACAGCATTGGAAAATGTGTAATAAATGTAAGTTAAAAGATAACTGTCTAGATATATGAAGTATTGCTATAAAATATACAAGCTCAAGATCCAGTTTCAAGTTAATGAGTGATCAGAGAAGGAAAAGAATACCATTTACACACCAGGAAATTAGGACAAAAAAGCATCCCATGAAAAAATGCAAAGCGTCAGTAGCAATTCCAGAAAATACAACCAAAACAACACGAAAATCACTAGACACCTGTGAACCAGCTGAAGGAAGCAAAACCTGTGTTGTGAGGGCTAAAAGGGAAACAGGTTTCCGCATTGTCTGAGGTGCCTGCTATAATTTGGTTTTGTTTCTGGAGAATATTCTGACAGCCCTTCTTGGCTTCTTGAGGAAAAAAGAAGACAAACTATTTATACCCTTTTGTATCACTTTGGAAAATATGTTCTGGGCAGCATCTTCCAAGTAATATTTCTAGAATACTTCCAAAGGATGTTGATAGATATTATATAGAAAGTGTATTGTAATTACAAACACGGATGTTTCTATATTTCAGGACCTGTCAGTGCCCTTTACCTGCTAATGTGCCTTGTGGATCTCCAAAACTATGTGCCATTTACTCAATTAATTTGACCCCAGAATCGTTGTCATGGTAACTTTACTAACAGCTCACAGAGCATTAGGCTGCTGGCAATCAGACTGAGAATAAGAAAAGTATTAGGGGTTTTTTGTTTGTTTGTTTGTTTTTGAGACTGAGTCTCGCTCTGTCGTCAAGCTGGAGTGCAGAGGCGCAATCTCGGTTCACTGCAACCTCCACCACCCGGGTTCAAGCGATTCCCCTGCCTCAGCCTCCCTAGTAGCTGGGATTACAAGCGTGTGCCATCAGGCCTGGCTAATTTTTTTTTTTTTTTTTTTTTTTTTTTTGTATTTTAGTAGAGACGAGGTTTCACCATGTTGGCCAGGATGGTCTCCATCTCCCGACCTCATGATCCACCCGCCTTGGTCTCCCAAAGTGCTGAGATTATAGGCGTGAGCCACCGCACCCAGCCAAGAAAGGTATTTTGTATTAAGATGTTATTGGTATAAGTAAAATCTCTGAAACAACCTGGATTTTTGCCAGCCGAGTAAAGTTTATCCAATTCATCTGCATTTAGTAACAGTTATTTGAGTGTAAGTTCTCTCTCATTTGCCAGTTAGATAAGCAGGCCTTGTAGACTTCTTACTTAAGTCACTGAGCCGAGAGTTGAACAGTAACAGAGAGCAAGCCCGTGGCTTGTCACCAGAGACCCATTTCCTCGGCTGCCACTGCTCAGCGGTCCCTGTTTGATTGGGAAAACCACCGGACTCCATTATCATCTAACCCAGAGATGCTATCAAGAATCACATGCCCTGCCGAAGTCAAACCGGAAAGTATATTTAGTTCTAGATGTTTGTGTATCTTTGTTAACCTTTAGAAAGAGGAAGAAGCTGGAGCCTGGTTCCCCATCAACGGTATCAGCTCAGCTAACTGACCCCGATTCGATCTTGAAGTTAGGACGAGGAATTTGCACTGTATAAACTCATTCATGTCTTATTCATTCTTACATGCTGTCGGTCTGGTTGCCTTCAATTTCCTAGGACGCATTTCTGTTTGAAAGTTTCCAGTCTTCTCCCAGCCAAATGGAGGGGCAGCAGGAATTCAGCCCATATGGGTCACAATGGGTTGGAAGGAGTTGAACCAAAGAAGTATCAGTATAAAACCAGAGCCTCAAAGACTCCACGGACACCAATGTGTAGCATATGCTCACAGACACTGTGCTCAACGGGAACCCAGGGTACCCCTACAGGAGCAGAGAGAGGGTAGGAAGCCTCGGCTGTGGACATTATTTATCCCTCCCCTACCCCACCCCACTACTCCTTCCCTCCCTCCCTCACCCTATCCTGCTCCTACCCCACCCCTCCTGATTTTCCACATTTCTCTCTCTCTCTTTCACACACACACACACACACACACACACACAGTTTGTCTTCTCAGTAGCCTTCTGATCTTGGTGATTTACGAATCCAGAAAAATGCACAAAAGCAGTCATTAGCCAAAAAGAACCCATGTATTCCTGGTAACATTCAAATGACCCCGGTACTCAGGAAGGTTTCTTGGGGCCATCAGCCTATCTGGAATGGCTATCACTCTTCAAGACCAAAACATGTTTTTAAACACTTCTGTCCATTCATTCCTTCATTCCTTGGTCAAACAGATCTGTGCAAAGCTCCTACAGTGGACAGTACCCCAGACTATACGTTTATAGTCTAGCGCAAGCCTGTCCAGCCCATGGCCCACAGGCCACATGCGGCCCAGGACCGCTTTGAATATGACCCAACACAAATCTGTAAACTTTCTTCAAACATGATGAGATTTTGGGGGGATTTTTTTTTTAGCTCATTAGCTATGTGAATATTAGTGCATTTCATATGTGACCCAAGACAATTCCTCTTCCAAAGAGGCCCAGGGAAGCCAAAGCATGGGACAGCCCTGGTCTAGGGCATGGATAATATCAAACACTAATATCTAGCAAATACGAAACTCAATAGCAGGGTGCATTTAGAACTAGATGATAGCCGAGTGCGGTGGCTCATGCCTGTAATCCCAGCACTTTGGGAGGTTGAGGCAGGTGGATCTCCTGAGGTCAGGAGTTCGAGACCAGCTTCACCAACCTGGTGAAACTCTGTCTCTACTAAAAACACAAAAATTAGCTGGGTACAGTGGCGGGTGCCTATAATCTCAGCTACTCGGGAGGATGAGGCAGAAGAATCCCTTGAACCCAGGAGGCGGAGGTTGCAGTGAGCTGAGATCACGTCATTGCACTCTAGCCTCGGTGACAAAGCAAGACTCCATCTCAAAAAAAAAAAAAAAAGAACTAGATGATAAACACGACCAGTGACTTTTATCTCCAAACTCCCAATGCCAGTCATAAAAGGGCTCTTCCCAACTGCCTTCGAGAGCCCCACCTTCCTGGCCCTTCCCAGCCTCAGGAGCGTTTGCAGCATGTTTTTAATGATGGCTCGTGGTGGCTATGCGCTTCAGTCACAAGCAGAGGTTTGCAAGGTTATCACATTAACTGTGCCTGATCCCTTGCACCCAAATTACAGGCTGAAGCCACAAAATTGTCTCCCAATCAGAGGCCTCTTGCCGAACGCCCCCACAAACACCAAGTCCCCTTAATCAGAGTTGAGTGGATGTGCCGGTGAACTCTGCAACAGGGAGAACGCTGATTTTTCCAATTGTGCAAAGTACCTCAGCAGTCTCCCTCTAATTTTCCTTTTCATGTTCTTTTGAGGAGGTTTGTGTATTGCCAGTCAAGATTCTATGGCAAAAAAAAAAAAAAGAAAAAAAAAACATAAAAAGCCCACAACAGCGAAAACGACGACGACTAAATGCAGAAAGCAGTAGAGAGCTGCCTGCTGAGCCTCCGCCTGGGCTGAGGCTCCCTGGGAGTCCAGCTCCATCCAGCCTTGGTGCTCCAGTTGGGCATCTTAGCATGAGAAGCTGGAAGTACATGATCTCTGTGTTTTCATGACTTGTCAGGAGCTGCCTTTGCACAGACCCCTACCTCCTGGCACTCCATGCCTGCTTCAAATATCAAGCCAGTCCACCTTCTCCAAAGAGAAGTCTCCCCGGACCTGCCAGCCACGTGGGATCCCTCCCTCTCCTGAGCCCCTGGAGAGCCTGGGATGGCAGTGGGAGGGAATGGTGGTCACAGACTCTGGAGGAAGTCACTCTTCCATAGAGCAACACGTATGGTGCTTGAGACATGCGGGCAGCTGTGGGTGGTGGCTGTGCGCAGCTGGCTGCTGAGCCGCATCGTGGCGGGGTGGGACCACGGTGGGGTCTTGTGTTGAAGGCCCAGATGCTGTGCACTTGGAGGCAGGGGCACCACTGCAAGAAGAGCTGAGTCCCGCGGCTCGAAAAGAGGGGTGGTAGGCCCCTAGGGGTGAGGAGAAGTTGACTTGGGTGAAGAGGGTCTTGGAACACCACGTAGTGATTTTAGAACACCTTCAGGGACCGCCGGGGAGCCACTGAAGGTGCCTGAGTGCACAGTAGCATCATAAGACAAGTCCTCGGGTGTAGCCTGCCAGGCAGGTGGGCAAGGGGAGTGGTAACATACAGCAAGCTTCACAGGCCTGACATCAAGCCATGTGATGAGGGTAACAGCTGACACCTTCTTCAGCACCAGCTGTGTGCACACCCTGGGTCGAGGCACTTTACAGGAATTGACTTGTTAAATCCTCCCATTGTTATCACTCCATTTTACAGGGAAGTAAAACAAGGCACATGGAGAAAGCAACTCAACTAAGACCATGCAGCCAGCAAGTAGCGGAGCTGAGACTGGAAGCCCGGCGTCTGGCCCCAGAGCCGCACACGTCATCACTGCACAGCCTTGCTTGGCTGGGCTGTAATCCATCGGCAGACCTGGGAGGCAAGGAGGAGGACAGGCCTGTACGCTTGCTTAGAAATGAAAGGACTGAATCAGGAGCTGGAAACATGCCTCTCCTTTTGTATTAGTTATTCACTGCTACGTAACAAGCTGCCTCAATATGTTGTTTAAAACAACACTCATTTGTTATCACCTAGGTGACATGGGTCAGGAATGGGCATGGGGCTTAGCTTGGTCCCCTGGCTCAGGGTCTCTCACAGGCTGCAATAAAGGGCTCTTGGGGGGCTGCAGCCATCTCAAAGGTGGACTTTCAGGCTCACGCCCATGGCTGTCAGCAGCCTGCAAGGCCGTGCTGTCTGTGGGCTGGAGACTGCGGTTCCTGGCCATGTGGACCACCCAGAGGACAACTCACAACATAGCAGCTGGCTTCTCCAAGGGCAAGGGCTCAAAGACAGCCAGCAAGGCAGACGGCACAGCCTTTTCAGAGCCCGGTCTCGGAAGGGACGTCCCATCACATTTCCTTGGAAGTCATAGGCCTCACCCACACTCAAGGAGCAGGGGATTGCACAAGGGCAAGAGTGTCAAGAGGCAGGGCTATTGGGTGCCATTCTAGAGATCGTCTGTCACAACTTTTAAAATCAGAGCTTATTTTATAGTTCTTTTTTGTGTTATTAAAAAAATGTTAATGATCAGCATTGAAAAACACAAACATTTCATGATCGGCACTGAAAAATGCAAAAAGTGTTAAATAAAAACTCTCCAGATTTCTGTCTCCTCGTTCATCATTAGCCCTTGTTGGACCTCCTTTGTCCCTTGCCACTGCTATGGCTCAGGCTGGGTCCCGCTTCATCCCTCAGAACTGGGACTTTTCTCCTTGTCTGGGTACTTTGTCCTCATATGTGCCCCACCCTCCCAGAAGCCCCCCATCCCTGCATTTATGACCACTGACTCTTCTGTCTCTTCCATGAATGCAGACAAACCATTCACATTCCCAGCCAGAGCCAGCTCCTCTGCCTGTGCAGTGGGCCCCGCTCCACAGCCTCCCCACTTTGCAATGTTTGCCTCTCCCCAGCATCATTTTCCTTTTCTCCTGGAATGTTCCCATCAACAAACGAGTCTGCTGCTATTTCTCCCATTGAAAAGAAAATAAACCCCCCTGTGACCCATTCTCCTCTCCAACTTCCTTCCCTTTCCAACAAAGCTGATTTCTCCCCTGGCAGCTCTGCTCTCAGACTTCCTGCTCCACCTCACAAATCCTGACCCCACTAAGAGTCACTACCACGTTGCCATTGACTGTGTCTCTGTGGCATCACTGTTCTTGCTTCTTATCCTTCATGGCAGAGGACAGGCCTCACTGAGGGCTAGGAGACCTAAGGGAATCATAGTAGAGAAGGGAACAGGTTAAGTTCCACAACTTGAGTCACTGCCCCTCATTTCTGGGAAGCACCACAGGAAGTTCAGCCCTGCACAGGGCCCCCTCATCCCTGTCCCTGTGCCGTAAGACCCACCGTGGGCAATTCCAAGTCTCTTCCTCTCATCTGGAGCACTGCCTCTTGCCCTTCAAGCCTGTTGCCCTTCCAATCTCTGCCTGTCTTCAAGGAAACCACTCCCACTGCCAATATCATGAATACAAAGTGGCTGAAATAGGGTAGAAAATGTATTTTTTCCTCTTATGTACAAAACTTGGTATGGTGGCACTACTCTGTAATTTGAGTAAAGGGCCCTCATCACTGTGACATCCCTCAATCACATCATTCAAGAAGAGCCACTGCCATGTTTGCGCCTCATCAGGAAAAGGAAAAGGAGAAGGGGAAGGCATGCCCCTGCCTTTTAATGCCCCAACCCAGGAGTTTCAATCAGCACTTGCTCTCACAGCCCATTGGCTAGGACTTAGTCACAAGACCATCCCCTGCTGCAAGGGATGCTGGGAAATGTAGTCTTTAGCTGAATAGTAGGTGCCCACTTAAAAACTCTATTGCTATGGAAGAAGGAGAGTATCAAAGATATCAAAGGGCACTGAGCAATGCTGGCCACCCAAAACCCTATCACCCAGCACTACCTTTTCCCATCTGTCTATATAATGCTCCTGGGAGGAATTGAGGGGCTGGGAGACTCTGGAGGTCTAGCAGCCTTCAAGGTGTCCTGATTTGCCCTAGTAGACAGCAGGCTGCTGCTGGATCAGACACACATGTGTCTCCCAAGGACCTCATGAATTCTTAGAGGTAGCATGGTTAAAGTTCATGCTAAGGAAAACATGGCTGCCTTACTGCTGCTTACTCAGCAGCCACCCCACCGGCCCTGTGGCAAAAGGATTGTACGTTGATGCTATAACTGTCATTTATCTTTCCATTTCCTCCTGCTTTCGGCCCATGCCCTGCATCTTAGGAGGCAGAACCCAGGCCTCCTGTCCTCCTGTTATCATCATCCAGTGACATGAAAGCCTGCCTTTGCATTTACGTGCAGCATCTGCCCTGGGACCAGACCAATTAAATTCTACCTGAAACACCAGCCTCCCATTCCACTGTCTGCTGGAAAGGAGGTGATGGGGAATTTAGGATCCTCCTGAGCCTGGTAATAGGGGGCTGGGCAAGGGGCTCCTCCCTCCATGACAGACAGAATCCCATGTAGCTACTGCCCAATAAAACACAAGGGATTTGGTTCAGGTGTTCCCAGGAAAGCCAGGGAGCCTGGGGCCTGGGGCCTGGAAAATACCTGGGTGTCTTTTGAAGTTGTTTCTGGTTGGATTCTTTTCTCTACTATAAAGGTAGTATTTGTTCATAATAGAATGCAGTGTGTGGAAGTACATAACAGAGTATAGAAAAGGGAAAAATTGGCCAGGTGCGGTGGTTCATGTCTGTAATCCCAGCGCTTTGGGAGGCCGAGGTGGGTGGATCACCTGAGATCAGGAGTTTGAGACCAGCCTGGCCAACATGGTGAAACCCTGTCTCTACTAAAAATACAAAACAAACAAACAAACAAAATAGCTGGGCATGCTGGTGCATGCCTGTAATCCCAGCTACTCCAGAGACTGAGGCAGGAGAATCCTTTGAACCCAGGAGGTGGAGTTTGCAGTGAGCTAAGACGTACCACTGCACTCCAGCCTGGGTGACAGAGCAAGCCTCTATCTCAAAAAAAAAAGGGAAAAATCACTGTGATCATCCCAAAAGTCTCAGCTCCTACTCTTTTGCTACATGTCCT
Source organism: Macaca fascicularis (assembly GCF_037993035.2). Taxonomy (NCBI): domain Eukaryota; kingdom Metazoa; phylum Chordata; class Mammalia; order Primates; family Cercopithecidae; genus Macaca; species Macaca fascicularis. The sequence continues at coordinate 5,030,576 of NC_088388.1, read as the reverse complement.
TCAAACCAGCTATGTATTTATTTTGCTGAATTGATGCTGGTTTTATCTTTTGTATCTTGCTTTTTTTCATTTACTGTTCTTCCATCCAGTGAACACACCATAATTTACCATTCTCCTCTTCTTGAACATGAGATTGTTTCTAGGGTATCTCTTGCAAATATGATAATTGGCAATGATGTAACAGGTCTCTATGCAGCTTACAAAAGTGATCAGTCCTGGTGTCCTCCTCATCCTAGTTTTTGGTTCCAAGCAACAGAAACCAATGCTGGCAGATTTCAGCAGAAAAGGAAAATCGGATGCAGAAGATAGGCAGGAACAAGGGAGGCAAGACAGCATGAATCACAATGAAAGCATGCTGCAGATCTCATCTCATGAGAAGCCAGGGCCACCCCTCCCCGCCCCCACACCAGACCCTTCAATAAAACTGCAGGGGCTCAGACCTTGTCACCAGAGCCCATGGCTCTATGATGGGCACCACAGATACTGCTGCTCATAAACCTGGATGTCCCACCCAGTTCTACACTAGAAGACATTTCCTACTTTTTCTGATTCTTCCCACCACCAGCTCCCAATTCAAAATCTTGATCAAAAAAGATGAAATGTATAGATAATGCTATTTGTAATGACATCAAAATATCAAGTACTTAGGAAGAAATCTAATAAAAGATGCATAACACACAACACACACACACTCACACACACACACCTGCAATGAAATTAAAGACAATCTAAATAAACAGAGGTCTATATCATGCCCATGAATCATGAATTGAGTGACTCTGTTAGTAAAGTGTCAATTCCCTCAAAATTGATCTATAGATCCAATACAATCCCAATCAAAATTCCAGCGTCATGTGTGTGCAAGCATGTAAGTTGATTCTGAAATGTTTATGGAACCCTAAGGGCCAGGAATAGCCAGGGCAATCATAAAAGAGAAGCGATTTGGAGGATTTAGCCCACCAGATATCAAGAATTCGTAGTGTACAGCTTCCATGATGCTTCTAGGGTAAGGACTGGAAAAGAGACCAATGGAACCAGATAGAAAGTCCAGAAATAAGAGATTTATGTTAAATGAGCAGATTTTAGCTGCTCTTTTCACAAAAAAAGTAATTATGTGAGATGACGCGTATGTTAATCCGATTCACTCTGGTAACCATTTTACTATGTATATGTATCTCATGACGTCAAGCTGTCAGGTTTATTTCAAAAATACATTTTAAATAAAACCTTAGCAGCGTTATTCATAATAGCCAAAAAGTGGGAACATTCTATTTTTCAAAGAGCAGAAACTTTATTCCTCAAAGGAGAAATAGGTTGATAATAATAAGAATTAAGGCCAGGTGTGGTGGCTCATGCCTGTAATCCCAGCACTTTGGAAGGCCAAGGCCAGAGGATCACTCGAGCTCCGGAGTTTGAGACCAGCCTGGGCAACACAGTGAGACCCTATGTCTACAAAAATTAAAAAATTTGCTGGGTGAGGTGACAAGTGCCTATAGTCCCAGCTACTTGGGAGACAGAGGCAGGAGGATTGCTTGAGACCAGGAGGTCAAGGCTACAGTAAGGTATGATCGTGCCACTGCACTCCAGCCTGGGCAACAGAGCAAGACCCTGTATCCAGGGGGGAAAAAAAAGATGAGCCTTGTGAAAGAGAAATGAAAACAGCATCCACATATAAACTTGTACCTCCATGTTCATTGGCAGCAGCGTCCACAGTAACCAAAGGTAGAAACCATTCTAAGGCCCATCAACTGATGAATGGATAAACAAAATGTGGTCTCTTGATAGTATTGATAGTACCCGACCATAAAGAGGAATGAACCATGGACACATGCCACCTGTGGGCCTTGAAAACATGATGCTAAGTGCAAAAAGCCAGATGCAAGAGGCTGCATAGCATACGATTCCATCTGTTGAAAACGTCCAGAAAAGGTGGATCCACAGAGAAAGCAGATTAGTGATTGCCGGGGGCTGAGGAAAAGGGGGAAGAAAAGGGTGAATAACCACAAATGGGTCCAGGGTTTCTCTGGCGGATGATGAGCATGTTCTCAGATGGTGATGGTGACTGTCCAATATACCAAAATCCATTGAACTATATACTTTAAATGGGTGAACTTTATGGTATGTAAATTATTTTTCAATAAAGTTGTTTTTAAAAAATAAAATAAAATAAAATAAAAAGGTGAACCCTGCCATTTCTAGGTGCTCTGGAGTTTACCGTTTTTCTCCTTGCATTTTGGAGTCAGAGTGAGAAGGCATCTCAGCTCTACCATAGCTGAATGATGCAGCGGGCTTCGGTTTCCTCATCTGTAAAATGGGGATAAAGGGCCTCTCCTTGGAGCTGCCGTGAAGATTGAATCAGATGCCCTCTGTGAAGATGCGGGGCAGGTGGAGAGCACAGTAAGCGTCCCCGGGGGCCGCGCCATCACCGCCAGCGGGGCTCACCGGTATCTTTGCCCGGGGAACAGCCAGGGTCTAGGGAGCAGCCAGGGTCTAGGCAGAAGGGCTGCTTCCCTACGGAGGCTCCTAACTTCCCCATCTCCTCCCTGTTTCTCCCCTGCCCACCCCCAACTCCTGGAAGTTCGACTCCCTGCCTCCTCCTGGGCCTCCCCTATATTGCATCTCCCCAGTTACTGTCTTTATCTCTCATCTCTTCTTTCCAAACAGCCTCTGTCTAACACCTTGGAGCTTGCATGGTAATTCACGAGTGGGTGGTTCACAGGTGGGTGGATGCCGAGCTTGGCTTCATCAGATGGCAACCAAAGGGCAGAGGCCCGGGGGGCAAGGGAGCTCCAGGATCTGTCTCCCGTTGGAGAAGCCCAGATTCACCTTCCCAGAAAGCTGCTTTGGCCTCACCACCATGGCCCCTACAGCCCCTACGCCCCTGACCCTCAATAACCTTCAGTGGCGCCCTTCTTGCAGCTGTAATTCCCCTCTTGGGATGCTACAAAAGGGATTCCAGGGATTTTTTTCCCCGTAACTCAAAAGGGATGGAGTAAACAATGTATTTGCCCGGGACAAGGCAGCTAAGGGAAGGCCTCAGGCTTCCTTTGCCTTTGCCTGGAAGTATACCAACCCTTAGCCCAGAGGGCCAGCAGAGAACCAATGCTCAGAGCCTGGGGACCCAGGGAAAGGTTTCCAGGCTGGACATCCCAGTAACCCTCTCTCCCTTCCCCATAGCAAGATACTAAGAGCAGAGGCTGGCCTGGCAGGCCATGTCGATGCCCTGAGCTGACATGGCCTTGGCAGCTTCTTGACAGTTGTGTCTTTTTGTTTCCAGCAGTGACACTCACTGACCCACACCTTTGGCCAGCGTCCCTTGTGACTGCCCCCTCCCGCTTGAGCAGAATGGCTCCTATTACGCAATGAGTGCCAGGAACCCGGCCAGTCCATCCAAAGACAGGGCAGAGCCCTGGGCTACTGACCCTCTTGGGCCAGCCGAAACCTCCCTATGGCTTTGCCTCTCATCCTAGCATTGACACTTGTGCCCTTAATTAAAGTGCTTCTTTTTTAAATCAACATTTCTACTCTTTTTGCAGAGTAAGAGAAAAAAAAGTTAGGGGAGAAGAAAGAAGAAAGGATTAATGCGGTTAATTTTTTTTTTCATGTAAAAGTTTGTTCCATGATTTAAATCTCATGGCCACAAACAGCTCAGAAGTCAGCATAGAGAAGCAAGCTGACAGATTATAAAGTCATTTGTAAAATCCTCTTTCTGAATATAAACTGAAATGTGTAATTAATTCCACATACTGCATGTGGCACATGGCCTTCATCCTGCATAAGAACAAATACATGAATGAATAAATGGAGCAGGCCTTGACACACGCCAGGCCCTGCGCTAAATGCTTTCCACATATTACCTTAATTACTCCTCACCGTGGCCTTGTGAGGAAAATGATCATAGCCCGTTTTACAGATGGGGACAGAGATTTGTCCAAGGCCACACAACTAGTGGCAGATGTAGGTCTGTGTGTGACATTCTTGTTCAGTTTCATAAATGTGGCTGCCACCTGCCTGAAATTTTGAGAAAAAAAAAGTGGTTTGGCTTTGCATGAATTCCTGAAAAAGTAGATTTTTATCTTTATCAACTTCTAAGCAAGCTGGATTTATTCTGACAGTGTCCATGACATGGCTACAGACCATCACTGTTGCCAATGTTGTGAACCTGAACAAGGCGCCTGGACAAGTTTCTCTGTGCCTCGGTTTCCTTACCATTAAATGCATTTCCCTGAGATTAAGTGTGTGAAACTATAAGTTGGCTGGAGGAAACACCTCATAGAAGTGAGAAGATGAGGATGGGTGGTGGGTGAAGACTTTTTCTTCAAACCCTACAGGAGATGGACCTCAAAGCAAATGGCCATGCTTCCCGTAGACTGGGTGAACTGGTGCTGCTCAGGGCTAGAGGTGTGTCTAGAACCATGGGGACTAATGCAGCCCCCACCACCCTAGGGCATATAACCTGTCTCCCTCCCATAGGATAGCAGGGACAGCTCTCTGTCTAAGCCAGGATTCAGTGAGATGGTCCAGGAGGGGCCTAAGGATTCCTCTGACTCATCCAAGCCTCGGCTCGGGAGGCAACACAACCTAGCCTGGATCTCAGGGGGCCACAATCATGCCCTGAAGCTCATGAGCCCAGGCAGGCATCCTGTTGGTTAAGGTCGGGCTCAGGGTCCAGGGATGCACTAGATTCTTTATCTTAAAGTGACCCTCAGGCAAAAAAAAAAAAAAAAAAAAAAAAAAAAAAAAAAAAAAGCTATAGGCAGTTTCTGGACGTTTTCCTACTTGTTAAGCACTTTCTGGCTCCGAGCTTTCCAGCCACAGCGCACTGGACGCCATGGGAAGGGTGCAGCTGCTCTTTAGTACTTTACCAGCGCTGAGAAGGTGGAATGGTCACGGCCCGGTTCCGTCACTTTCTTCGGCCGGACAGTCGCCCTATTACAGATTCCAGTAGGGCCGAGCACCCTCCTTCCTGCCCGTCTTTACAGATGAACACGCTATCGCTCCAGCAGTACAACCCGCCTTATTACGTAAAAAAGCAGCCCCTATCTACCCGCAGGGAAGGAGTATGTTCGGCATCACACAGGGACCGGCGCCGTTCAGCGTCCTGGGAGGTCCGCATGCGCTCGGGAACCGTGATGCGCGTCTTTTCTAAGCCTTACGGTAAACGCGAAAGCAAGGCAACCACGTGGCGGTGGAACCGAGGCCGGGCGGGAATGCGCGGAATGCGCGGCGCGGCCTCGCGCGGCTCCCGGGCCACGGCCCAGGGTCCGGCGGCGCGCGCTCTCGCCTCCCCCGTCACCTCTTCCAGCCGCACCCCGGCCCTGGTCCTGCCACCCAGAACTCGCTGGGCAAATCGTGCCCCGCGTGAACACCCAGGAGGGACTTGGAGACCGAGCGCGGCCCATCAGTCCCTCAGACCCTGCGAACCCAGAATTCCCTAAGGGGTCCGAAACCGAATCCTGCCCCCAGCCCTTAAGGCACGGGCTCCAGGGACCCCAGGGGAAGGGCGCGGGGCGTTAGGTACGCAACCCGTTTCCCCGCACCTGGAAAAAAACTCCGTTTCCCTCCCTTCCCCTGCTTGTTGAGTGTCCCGAAAACAGAACTCTAAGGTGGCCCCTAATAACGACCTCGCTGTCCCTCCACCCACCCCCAAGTGCCAAGCCGAGGGATGGAAGCGCTTTCAAGCGTTCCAACGGCATTATGGAGCGAACTGGAGAGGCGCGGGGATGCGGGGTCCTCCCCGCAGTCTTCCGGAAAGGGCGGGGGAGGGCGAGGCAAGTTCCGGAGTGGGGCATGCCGTGGGAGCCCACGAGGACCTCAGCGCGGATCCTCCGCCGGAAAACCGGCTCCTGCGAGCCGCCGCCGCAGGTTTCCTAGGCCCCGCGAGTCCGGCAGCGGCGCCCTGCGTCTCGGTCCGACGCGGGGGTCTGCTCAGCCTCGAGTGGGCCGCGGCCAGGCCTGACTGCAGGGGAGAGGGTCGGACGTGACCTCCGAGGTCACCGCCAGCCCGCTTTCTCTCCTGTGGCCCGAGGTGGTTTTCTTCTCGATCTGGGCGCCTACTCCCCACGACTTGGTCTGAGAGGGGCTGGGGCCAGCCGGAAGGCCAGGAAATCCCTGGTGGATTTGGGGGTTCACATTGCTCAGGGTACCAGGCGATGCATTTTGAGGGGCGGGAGTCGAGGAATTAGAATCGCCTTTAACCCTCAAGAGTTGCGCCTTCAGCCTCGGGATCCCAGATGCGTCGTTGGAGCCAGGGCCGCCCCCCTACCTGTTGGGTTGCGTTTTAACTCCCGCTCACATCTCGCCCGCAGCCTTCGGAGCTGGAGGAGGGGTCCCGTTTCCCCGCAGCCCGCCTGACGGACGACTGGGGCGCGGGGGCGGGGGGGGGGCAGGGTGGTCTGTGTGTGGCTGAAACTAATTGATCTACAGCGGAAACGCACGTCTGCGGTTGGGGCGATGGGGGGCGGGGTGCGGCTGTCCATGTGCCGAGCGTGTGGCTGCCTCGGGTGGGCACTGGGGCCGGAGTTCGCCCCGGCTCACCTCGCAGTTTTGGGGCGCCGGGAATCGGCGCTACGTAACCGAAGCAGAGCTGCCGCAGCACGTGGGCCGCCACGCGCACCCCAAAAGCGAGTAGTGTAGGGGGAAGGGGAGCTCGAGCGTCTTCGGAACCCAGGGGCCGGCTTTCGGAAGCGTTTTCCCGGGCGACTTAAGGGCTTAACAATGGAAAACTCGCGGAGCCTGAGCCAAGTCCTTTCAAGTCGCCGCCAGGTATGCGGCTGCAGGTGACCCCACCTGGGTGCGCCCGCCCGCCAGCCGCCCTGGTGGTAAGGCGGGTGCCGGAGGTCGCTGGCGAAAGGTCGGGACTGGTCCCTGCACCACCCGCCCCCAGCCCCGCGGCGCGCAGCCGCGCTGAGTCCCGGGGTCTGCGCCGCGTCGCGCCGGTTCTTGAATGAACGCGCTCCCTTCCCCCGCCTGAATGAAGGTTCCCACAGCCAGGGACGGTGGCGAACACGCGCCTGCAGCGGAATTCGCTCTCTCGGGGCCGACCATCCGCCCAGGCCGCGGTCACCCGGGCAGGGGCCAAGGGGCGAGGAAAGCGTGAAGGTGATTTAAGTTACTTTTGGATTTTCTTTCAAACCAGCGTGGTTACCCTCCCGACTGGGCCACTTGGCCTTTGTCTCCAAATGGTCACCAAGAAATAAGAACAGAGCACTTTAAATGAGCCCAGAAGCCGCAGTTCCTGCTTCGTGGTGGGTTTTAAGAAGACAGTGTAAAGTAAAACTGCAACAGAAAAGTTTTTTAAAGTTGCTTTTCCCTTTGGAAAAAAATCAAAATGCTTTCTCTGCGCTTCTTGAAGCAATGACCCTCAAAAGCCCAGAGGTATTGGCCCCCTCAGGGGACCCGGGGGCCGCTAAGCAGGGTTCCCCCAGGTGGAGGCTGGACAGCTGGCGCTCCCCGCCGGGCCCCAAATTCCAGCGCCTCCCCCGCGGGTTCCTGGACGGCTCTTTACGCTCGCTAGCCGGGCTTGCAATTTTGCGCTCGTCCCTGAGCCGGGAAATCAACGAAGTTCCTAGCCTAGATCTGCCCGGTCCGCCTAGTAACAGCGCCGCGCCCCCATTGGCTCATGCTAATTCCAGTTTCCTCTGTCTTGCGCCCGGGATGGGGGGGTGAAGCTCCCTCCTGGACCCAGAGCCGGTTTTGCCGGAGTGGGCGAGCCTCTTTATGCCGTGCTGCCCCTAGCCGACTTCGGCCCGCTTCGCGCCTCGGGCTGGGCCAGGGCGCACGCGGGGCTCGGGGCCCCTCGACCCCCGGGGTGGGAGAGGCCGGGTGATAGCTCCGGGCCCCATAAATCATCCAGGCGGCCGCCGGGTCGGGATTTTATGAATGAAAAAGCAGCTGGGCCGCCCTCGTGCGCGGGCTGATGCTCTGAGGCTTGGCTATGCTGGGGCCAAAGCGATTATGGGTGCTCGGGGAGTGGGGGGGACACGACCGTGGGTGCTCCCTGCTGGGGCCACCCATCGCTCCCCATGCGGAATCTGGGGGTAATTACCCCCCAGGACCCGGAATATTAGTAATCCTAATTCCCGGCGGGGGAGGGGGCACGGGAGGAATTCACCCTGAAAGGTGGGGGGTGGGGGGGGTCGCATCTTGCTGTGAGCTCCCTGGCGAAGGGGAGGGGACTTTTTCTATCCGTTTTCTTTGAGCTTTTACTGTTAAGAGGATACGGTGGTTTGATGACACTAAACTATATTCAAAAGGAAGTAAATGAACAGTTTTCTTAATTTGGGGCAGGTACTATTAAAATAACAAAAACAAAAGTTAAGACAGTAAAATGTCCTTTTATTTTTTAATGCACCAAAGAGACAGAACCTGTTATTTTAAAAACTATGTATTTTAATTTACATCTGCTTAAGTTTGCGGTAGTGGGGACCCTCTCATGAAACCACGAACACCTATCGATTTTGCTAAAAATCAGATCAGTACACTCATTTGTTTAATTGATAATTGTTCTGAATTATGCCCGCTCCTGCCAGCCCCCTCATGCTCACGAATTTAGTCCCAGGGCAAACTCTAAAGGTGAAGGGACGTCTACACCCCCAACAAAACCAATTAGGAACCTTCCAGTGGTCTTGTCCCAGGCTGAGGCGACTAATATTTCCAGCAATTTAATTTCTTTTTTAATTAAAAAAATGAGTCAGAACGGAGATCACTGTTTCTCAGCTTTCCATTCAGACGTGTGTTTCTCCCGGTTAAATTGCCGGCACGGGAAGGGAGGGGGTGCATTTGGGGATCCCCGCAAGGACCGACTGGTCAAGGTAGGAAGGCAGCCCGAAGAGTCTCCAGGCTAGAAGGACAAGATGAAGGAAATGCTGGCCACCATCTTGGGCTGCTGCTGGAATTTTCGGGCATTTATTTTATTTTATTTTTTGAGCGAGCGCATGCTAAGCTGAAATTCCTTTAACTTTTAGGGTTACCCCCTTGGGCATTTGCAACGACGCCCCTGTGCGCCGGAATGAAACTTGCACAGGGGTTGTGTGCCCGGTCCTCCCCGTCCCTGTATGCTAAATAGTTCTTGAAATTTACACGTGTTAATGAAAATGAAAGAAGATGCAGTCGCTGAGATTCTTTGGCCGTCTGTCCGCCCGTGGGTGCCCTCGTGGCGTTCTTGGAAATGCGCCCATTCTGCCGGCTTGGATATGGGGTGTCGCCGCGCCCTAGAGTCCCCCCTTCTCGTGGTCTCCCCAGGCTGCGTGTGGCCTGCCGGCCTTCCTAGTGGTCCCCTACTGCAGAGCCACCTCCACCTCACCCCCTAAATCCCGGGGAACCCACTCGAGGCGGACGGGGCCCCCTGCACCCCTCTTCCCTGGCGGGGAGAAAGGCTGCAGCGGGGCGATTTGCATTTCTATGAAAACCGGACTACGGGGGCAACTCCGCCGCAGGGCAGGCGCGGCGCCTCGGGGATGGCTTTTGGGCTCTGCCCCTCGCTGCTCCCGGCGTTTGGCGCCCGCGCCCCCTCCCCCTGCGCCCGCCCCCGCCCCCCTCCCGCTCCCATTCTCTGCCCGGCTTTGATCTCTGCTTAACAACAGTAACGTCACACGGACTACAGGGGAGTTTTGTTGAAGTTGCAAAGTCCTGGAGCCTCCAGAGGGCTGTCGGCGCAGTAGCAGCGAGCAGCAGAGTCCGCACGCTCCGGCGAGGGGCAGAATAGCGCGAGGGAGCGCGGGGCAGCAGAAGCGAGAGCCGAGCGCGGACCCAGCCCGGACCCACAGCCCTCCCTAGCTGCCCAGGCAGAGCCCCAGCCATGGAACACCAGCTCCTGTGCTGCGAAGTGGAAACCATCCGCCGCGCGTACCCCGATGCCAACCTCCTCAACGACCGGGTGCTGCGGGCCATGCTGAAGGCGGAGGAGACCTGCGCGCCCTCGGTGTCCTACTTCAAATGTGTGCAGAAGGAGGTCCTGCCGTCCATGCGGAAGATCGTCGCCACCTGGATGCTGGAGGTGCGGGGCTTTGGGCGGCTCTCTTAAGACTTCCCTGCAACTTGTTGCCCAGACCCACGTTTCTTTGCTCCTCACCCCCCTCCCTTCTCTCCCGCTAGAACTTTGAAGTTTGCTGTGGTGTTGCTAGGGATCCGCATTTTAAAAATAAAAATTGTGGGTATTTTCTGAAGCAGGAAGGGGTGGGGGTGGGGGTGCTATAAGTTGCGTTTCGTGGGAGGGGAGAAGGGGGTTGGGGAGGGGTGCCGTCGGGAGAAGCCAGTGTCGGGGCACCCCAATGGGCCCGAGGGTGCGGGCTGGCAGGCTGAGTGCGCTTTGTGCCCCCCGCCTGCGCCCCAGCCCGGCTGCGCCTCCTCTCGCGGCCGCTGCGGCCGAGAGCCGCCAACTCCGGGGGGAGGGGGCATAGATTTGATTTTTAAATTAATATCCATGGACACGTATGCAAGGGCCGCTCGTGCCAGTATTATGCGCCATCTTTGCTCTTTTATTGCAAAGCAAAAGTGTTTATTAATAATTGGGGGCAGGGTGGGGGCGGGGAGCGGCCGCCGGGCGCTGGGGCCGCAGCTAGGGGCCGCGCGGCCGCCGGGAGCCCGCGGGAGGGGCGCAGGGACGCGGCATGGGGAGTTTTGGGGGGACCCCGCTCGGGAAGGGGGGCCCTTTGTTTAAGCAGCGAGTCCCGGGGCGCCCCAAATGGGCAGCCAGGGCCGGAGAGCACGCCGAGCTGCAAGGTCGCGTGGCCCCCAAGACGCCAGGGCTTGATCCCCGTCTGCAGGGATCTCGGCTTGGGGGACCTTCTCTGAGGGAGCCGGGGGCCTGGGAGCACATTTTCAGACCTTCGGTGGGCGCCTGAGGGGCCCGCAAGTATTTTTAAATAATTTTTGAAAGTGCGGCGTGGTGCCCTTGCGAGAGGGAAACGCCGCCCGCGCCCAGGGGGAAGGGGGGCCCCGGAGTTTGAATTCCTGGGGCTCCCCCCGGAGCCTGTAACGAACTCCCGACCCTCGGCCTGGGTAAAGGGTCGCCCGAGGGTCATTTTCAGGGTTTTTTTATGCACTTAGTTATTTTTTTAATATTTTTAAATATTTTTTGAAAAGATGACGTCTGGGGAAATGCGGCGCGGCGGCCTGGGACGCCACCTTTGTGTCTCGCAGGCGCGGCGCCCAACCCCGCGGCCCGTTCCGCGGCCCCGCACCCCAGTGGGTGTCGACCCTCAGTCAGAGGGACCACGGAGCTCCAGGGCGGGCCGGGGTCCCCAGGGCTGGCAGCCCGCGCCGCCGCGCACGCCGCCCAGCTGTGCCCGCTCCCGCCCCCACCGTGCCAGCCTCGCGGGGACTTTCCCTTTCAGTTTCGGGGAGGGTGGGTACTGGGGACGCGCGGGGGAGGGGGCGCATCACAGGAAGGTCCTTCCGCCCCCGGCCCCCACCCCTCCGCGCCCTTCAGAACTGGCGGTCCTGCCGAGCGCGATGGGGGGGTGCGGGGGCGGGGGTGGGGCGGCGCGACCTGGCGGCGGCGGTCACGGGCCCCGTGCCTCCGCAGGTCTGCGAGGAGCAGAAGTGCGAGGAGGAGGTCTTCCCGCTGGCCATGAACTACCTGGACCGCTTCCTGTCGCTGGAGCCCGTGAAAAAGAGCCGCCTGCAGCTGCTGGGGGCCACCTGCATGTTCGTGGCCTCTAAGATGAAGGAGACCATCCCCCTGACGGCCGAGAAGCTGTGCATCTACACCGACAACTCCATCCGGCCCGAAGAGCTGCTGGTAACCGCGGGACCCCGCCGCCCCCTGCCCCCCGAGAGTCGCACGCAGGATCACGGGGCCGGGGAAGGTGCAGGCAGTGGCGGCCGGCCCGCCTCTGACATATCTGCTCCCAGGGAGGGCGGCCCCGCCGCCGGGCGTCCCTGTCCCGGGAGCGGGCGGGATCCTAGCCGCCCCCGTCCCACCGCCCCCAAGTCGCTTGCCTGCGACTCCCACCGCGTTCGCGCCCGGCAGTGTGGCCGAAAAGTGGGCGGCGCGCGCCCTCCAGCGGCTGCACGAGGAGCGCCGCGCTCCGCACTGAGCCTTCTGTTTCAGGTGGTGGGAGGTCTTTTTGTTTCCACTTGCAGAGTCTTTTCACGCAGCGGGCACCTTTTCTGTTTTGATCTGGGATCGCGTGTTGCCCCGGCTCCCCGATACCACCCCCATCATTCGCCAGCCCTCCCCTCCCACCTCCAGGACCGCACGAGACGCAGGGGCCAGTGCTCTGAGCGGGAGGTGCTGCATGGCCCGGGCCCCCATGCTGCCGGCTTCCCCGCGCCCCCGGGCCGGCCCGCACCTCCCCTGATGGCCGCTCACCCTGTGTTCGCAGCAAATGGAGCTGCTCCTGGTGAACAAGCTCAAGTGGAACCTGGCCGCCATGACCCCGCACGATTTCATCGAACACTTCCTTTCCAAAATGCCAGAGGCGGAGGAGAACAAACAGATCATCCGCAAACACGCGCAGACCTTCGTTGCCCTCTGTGCCACAGGTAGGGTAGGCCCAGCAGCCCCCGGCCTCCGCTGGAGAGCCAGCTCCTTAGGTGACCCTGGCCGGCTTCTCGCTCTCCACCGGGGTGATGTCTGGGAAGATGTCCCTAGGCTCCCTCCTGCGCTGGGAAGCGCTCTTCCAGCTCTGGTGAGCAGAGGCCCAGGATTATTTGTTGTGCTGGATGGAAGGGGATTTGCTCCCTCACGGCCACCATGCAGTACCTTGGGCATCGGTGTGGACAGCTCGGCCTGCCTGTGTCCAGCTTCTGTGGCCTCATCCTCCAGGCCAGGCAGCCTGTGGCCACTCCATGCTCAAAGGGGTTTACCTTGGCTGCAGGGCCGCCTCCTTTCCCCACCCACCTCCAGCCCTTCTTGTGTCCTTAAGGAGCCTGAGCTGCAGGGCCCCCTCCTGGCCTCTCCCAGGCTGGGCCACCTGCCAGAGACGCCTCCAGGGGCGGGGAGAGCTGTTGGCCCGCCTGCACCACGTGCTCTGGGCAGCCGAGTGCAGGGGTGTCCAGCAGAGGAGCTCTGCTGCCTGAGGCCCTGCCAGGGGTGCTGCCAGCCAGCCGGGCTCAGCTGAGCCCTGGGGGGTGCTTCAGAGCAGTCTCAGCTTGGGCCGCCACCGTAGGCAGCAGAAGCACCCAGTCCTCACTTCCCCTGGCATGGCCCCAGAGGCCCCTCCTTGACATGGCCCTGGCCCCAGAACCCAGTGGGGACAGACACGCACATACACAGGGTGCTGCCTCCTGCTGTCCCCAGCCCTGCCTCTGACCCCCGTGTGACTGCCTCCTTTCCTGGCCCAGGAAGCCTGGTTACCCTGATGGGGGGGGGTATGTCCCCATCCCACCCACCTCTGCTGTGGCCCACCTTTGCTCAAGCCTCAGTCATCACATCTGTTTGGGGGCTCACTCTGGGTGACCTAGGCCGCAAGGCCCAGGGGGCCTCAAGGAAGCAGTAGCATCTTCTCCCCTCCCCAGAGGGCGGAGCCCCCCAAGCCTACTTTGTGCTCCCTTCTGACACCAGTATCTGGTATTCCAGAATAGTTTCTGGTTTAGGCGTGAGGCCTCCCCCACCTCCTCCACCTGCTTGGGGCATGAACCCGTCCCCAACATGTTTCCAAGCTAGTCCCCAAGGTGGGCAGATGAAGATGCCAAGGATGTCGTCCAGCCTGGATGGGTCTGACGGTGGGGGGTGGGGGCATGCGGCAGACAGGGAGGCATTCTCTGGCTGGTGCTCCTCAGAGGAGAGAGGCCTCTGGAGACTCCAGCCAGCCTTTTATGGAGCTGAAAGTGGCTTCAGAGAAATGCAAAGTTTCCTGGAGAGAACGTGGGGCGTGGTTCTTGCACAGCCTTCCTACAGGGTGGCTCCTGCGGACGAGCTCCCGTCCCAGGACCCCTGAGTGCTGGTGGGAGGCAGTGGGCAGGTGCAGAGTCTCGCCCTCCCCGCTACTGCACACCCTTTGTCTGCTAAGGCGCCCCCAGCGGTGGGTGGAGGAGGGACACTCGGGGACCCAGCTATGCACTTACTCTCAGTAGCTGTGGAGTCCACTCCAGGGTGGGCCCCGAGGGAGAGGCAGGAGGCCAGAGGACCCACCCCTGCAAAGTGCTCCAGGTCCTGACCCATGGCCACCCCATGGAACGTAACTGAGCAGCCGGTGCCTTGGTCCTGCTGGACATCTATGGAGATGAGAGTGACTTAGGGCTGCTTAGAGTTAGAGATGGCTGAAGGAGGTGGAGGCATGGAAAAGAGTCTGGGAAGGTGTTTCTGCCGTCCACGTGGCAAGGGTTACGTTTAAAGGGGATGCTGGGGGTTCTCCCTGCGCCGGGCATCCCTGGCCCCACGTCCCCAGCGGGTGTGCACATGCCGCATACACTCACGCATGGGGGTTTCAGGGCAGGTGTGCCCTTGGCTCTGCGAGAGGCCAGATGAGGAACATCCAGTACCTAGGAGCTTCCAGGATGGCTGTCAGTTCCCTTTACAACCGGGCAGCGGATGGGGTCAAATCCTGGAGCTTTGGTGTCTAATTCTGGGTGGCTCCCAATCTAAACACAGGCAGCGCCACACATTCGGGTGGGAGAATGAGCTTCTGAAACAACGTGGCCCCAGTGACTCCGCTTTGCGTGTGCCCCTGGAGACGGGGGGCACCAGGTACGGGGCCAGCTAGAACCTGTCGCTCCCTGCAGAAGCGGTTTCTGTGTGTACGGTTCTGATTTGCCTCCATGAAAAGGTTTTCATTCATGGCTCTCAGACTGGGTGGAACTGCTCCCATTTAAAGGGGAAAAGAGGTGGCTCGGCTCGTTAAGGATTTCTTTTTTTTAAGTTGTTACGGCGCCCAGCAGCCGGCTTTGTCTCCCCTTCAGGGTGGCTGCCTTTCTTCCCAGCCCCTCGCCGGCGCCCCTCTCTAACAAGGCCGAAGTTGTTTATTCTCTCGGGATGAAGTCTCGGATGGGCCGCCGCACCCCTGGCGGCCCGTGGGGGCCCCTCTCCCTTTGTGCCTGGGTCGGCTCCCATTCAGCTCCCCCGACCCCCCTTGTTCCCGGGCGCTCAGTGGCGCGAGATGAGGCGATGGGGCCGACAAAGATGCCACACTCATCCCTGCTGACGTCCAGCTCCCAGCCCAGGGCCCCTGGTTCCTATGCAGAATTCCTCGTGGGTGTGACAAAGGGCTACCCCCAGCGGAGCTGGGGTGGGGGCCAGGCTGAGAGGCACATCCCACGCTGGCCCACCTGTCCACGGTAGGTGCATGACTGCTTGAGGAGGGGAGGCCGGCGTTCCCCGCCACACACTGGGACGTGATTGGTGGCGAGGCTCTCTATGGAAAGAGCTGGTCTGCTGTTTGTCTAGGTCAGTCATGGAGGCCCTGAGATGCCCACTACTGCAGCCTGGCAGGCAGATGAGTCCCAGTATCTGACAGTGACCAGAGGGAGTTTTGTGCAGACCACAAAGGCTGATGGGCCGCCCTAGATTGGTGTCCCCCTTGGAAGTAGGCCCAGATGTGCGGGACAGTCCCCAGGAAGCCCCAAGTAGGGGGATTGGTGCCTTCTTGGGAAAGCTGCTCCCTCCTGGGACCCGGCTCCTGGCCCAGTCCACCAAGGGTGTCCCATAGTGCCTGCTGCTAGGAACCCCACACCTCTTCCCTTACTTGGGAAGTCGCTGGAATTGCTGGGCTACATCAAGTGGCCCAGAGAAGCGTTTTTGTCATCGGCCAGAAGTAGAGTTGTGAGTAGAGGGCCCTGGGTGGAGTTGGGGTGTACTTGGTCCGTGCTCTGAAGGTCACCGTGACAGTCGTGGTCCCACGGTAAGGGCCATGGGTTGCTGGAACAGCTCTTCCTTCCCGAGTGAGCCAAGCCGGGCTCTCCTGACGCCAGGGCCTGAGCCGGAGCCACACCATCACGGCCACCCTGAAGGCTGCCGGCCAGGGCTTGCCCCTCGATGGACACAGGGAATGGCTTCATCAATGCCCTGCAGCCCCATGGCCTGGCCCCGTGCAACGTCCCTTCAGAATATGACTTGTCTCCAATCCCTGCTGCTGGGGGGTGGCACGTACTTGGGGTTAAGGTTTAGGGTCATAGAGGCGACATCTCTGTGTCCTCATATTTGTGTCATCTAACTTTGTTTTTGTGAATAAGTGATAACATTCACAAGGCTCAAGATGCTGAAAGGATGAGAGGGTAGTGATGTCCCGGTCACCTGTCCTGTCTTCCCGTGGCTTTCTCTTTGCTTGGTTATGTTTGAGTCAACAGTGGGGCTGACATTCCTGGAGGGTCCCTGGGCCGGGCTCTTGCTCTCCTAGTAGCCAGGGATGGCGGGAGGCTGGGGAGGGCCTGGAGAGTGGTACCCACCAGGCCGGGCCGCCTGCTCAGAGCCAGCACGTGGGGATGCCCAGATCACGGGTCCCCTGCTCACAGCCCCCTTCCCTCTCTCCTGCTGCAGATGTGAAGTTCATTTCCAATCCACCCTCCATGGTGGCAGCAGGGAGCGTGGTGGCCGCAGTGCAAGGCCTGAACCTGGGGAGCCCCAACAACTTCCTGTCCTACTACCGCCTCACACGCTTCCTCTCCAGAGTGATCAAGTGTGACCCGGTGAGTGAGGGCAATGTCCCAGGGAGCCTCGCCGGGGCTCACAGGCAGGAGACGCCTAGTGCCACGGAAATGCCAAGGCTGGTGCAAGGGTGACAAGGTTGGGGTTGGGGCTGGGGCTGGGCCCCTCGGACCCCAAGCCACAGACTGACAGGGCACCAGCTTCTTCCACTGCTCCTAGAACTCACTGACCGGTCGGGAGGTCCTCACAGGCTGCTCATGTCCCCTGGGGCTTCCAGGAGCTGTAGAGTGTTTCTGGGCGAAGCGTCCAGGACGAAGGCCCCAGGCGGCCCCAGCCAATGGTCCGTGTGGTGATAGTGTGTGGGGTTAGGCCCAGGCGAGCTTTGTTTGGGCCACAATGTGCGTGGCCAATAAATAGATGCTTGAAAAGGGCTCCTGTGAGGTCCGAGACGCCGGACAACGGGCGGATAGAGACGGCCTTGTTTACGGCTCTTTGAGAGGCTGCTGCCGTTAAACCCTGGCATGACTGTGTCTTTCTTCTTCAAAATGCCATTGTTTTATTCCCGATTCTTTTCTTAAAGAAAGAATTAAAATGACAATCAAAAGGGTTTGTGGCATTTACCAAATTAGACCAGAGAGGTGGCCGGGTCAGCCGCCGGCCCTGCGGTGTGTGAGGGAGTGACCGCCTGACCCCAGCTTGGGGCCGGCTGGGCCTGCGAGGCCCGTTGTGGCTCTGGCCTGGGCCGCCTCTTGGGGGTCTGCCCTCGAGCCTCCCGGGGGCTCCGCACGGGTCTCAGCAGATGCTATCTAGCGTCTACCTGCCTGTCCCCTGCCTAGCGGTGCCTCTAGGCAGCTAGCGGCTGCCCAGCCCATGTGTGTCTCGGAAGAGGAAGAAGCATTTTTGCCATGGGATACTGGAGGTGGCAGGGGCGCCCTCCCCTCCCTTCTGTGCTCTCGGCCGTGGCCTCCCTTGCACCCTGCCCCGTGTTATCCTGTGGGGGTGGTAAGGTGTCCTCACCCGCTGTAGGGTGGAGGCCAGCAGCCCACAGTTCTCTCAGGAAAATGGTTCAGAAACGCCGTCGAGGCCTCCAGAAGCCCAGCAAAGGGAAAGCCCCTCCGTCAAAATGAAACTCGCATCTGCACTTTCATTTCCAACTCCACGCCCTGAGTGGAAACCGCCTCCCCGCCAGGGGTATCTGCCCGGGATGTTGCTGTCTTTGGGCAGTTGTGGGAAGTTGGGCACTGGCCCTTATTTGAGTAGAGACCATCTGAACTAGATGAGAGGCACACGCTCACAGCTGACACACGGGGTGAAGTTACCTGAGGCGGAGTCCACTCTGCCTGATTAGCTGAGCCCAGACTCAGAAAAACCGTTCACAGCAGAGGCCCCCTGCACTTTCTAGGGCGTGTTCTAGAATTTTCTTTGGTGGGTGGAATGTCCATCTGTGTGAATCGGGTGCACAGGGCCACACACCAGTGACTTTTCGTGGAGGAGCGTGCTGCCTCCTTGGAGCTTCTGGCTGTGGGAGAACAGCTCTGTCCACCAGGGTCGCCTTGCAGGCAGCTGTGGGGCCAGAGGAATGAGGGAAATGGAGTCCAGCTGCATGCGTGACCCTGGAGCGGGTCATGGTGAGGGGGGCGGACGACAGGTGAAGAGTCTGTGGGTGGAGCTGCCAGGCCCCTGGAGCTGGGAACTGAGGGTGGCTGGTGTTTTAGGTTGAACATCAGGAGTCTTGGATCTCACCCCAGGTCTCTGGCCTCAGTTTCCCCATCTGTACAGTGGGACTGTTTGTGCTGCCAGCCCAGCCGGCTTCATTTGCCATGATGAGAATTTATCTGAAAGGCGGGAGAGGAAAGCCCTCCCTATAAAGTCACAGGACGCTAAAATGTTATGACCCCAGGGGTCCACTGAAAAGTCCTTCTGGCCTAGGTCATCGCCTGTCATGCCCTGCCTTTGTCCACCCCCATCTGGTTGGAAGTTCAGTGGCACCTGTTGGGGCTGTGGCCCAGCCCTGCTCCTTGTGGAAAGTCTGTTTCCTGGGCTGCCTAGAGACTCGGCTTGAAGCCCTACTGTGGCTTCCTGGCAGTTGGGACACACACAGCCCCAACACATGAAGCTAGTTCTCTATCCAGAAGCCCCCGCACAGGAGATAGCCGCTTCGGGCTGCCTGGGACTTGCCCGTGCTGGAGCCGAGGAGAGGCCCCCGGCTGGGCGCGGGGTTCCGGATTCCATGGCTGCTCTTTCCCACTGACAGTGTGGTGCGGCCGCCGCCAAGGGGGTCTGGAGACCCGGAGGGCGGAGGTGCAGGACTTCCAGGAGCTTCTGTCGCACTCCACCCGAGGGCGAGCACCTCTGTGGCCGCAGCGGGTGGATGCATGCTGTGCCAGGCTGATGGGTGGCCCCGGGGCACAGGCCTGAGCGGGAGAGGATGGAGGTGAGGGATCAAGGGTCCAGGTCCCCCTGGGCACCCAGCATTCATCCTCAGTCATGCACGGCCTAAGACTTTGACAGCCGTTGATCATGGAAGGCCAGGTTCACCTGGAGGGCTGCCACACGGAGAGGCTGTCTGAAAAGGCAGGACTGAAAGGGCCTGTCTGTCCAGATCAGATGGCACTGAATTCCCCAGGGAGCTGGCAGGGCCAGTGGGAACAGAAGGTCAAGGAGCTGTTGAGCTTGGGGATGGGCAGAGCGGGTGCAGGGTGGGCGGGCAAGCATCTGCTGTCTTGTGGCTCCGGAGGCCAGGTGGGAGGTGGAAGCGTTGGGTCCTGAGTGTCTCACTGACAGGTGATGGCAGCTCCCACGTCTCGCTCAGGTTCAGAGGCGGCGGCATGGGTCAAGGGACAGTTTTTTACTTAGTCTTGCTCTTATAGAGGCCTTCCAGGTCGTGGCACCTGGGAGGGGGCCCTCACCGCAGGCCCCTCCTAAGGACCCCCTCTTCCCACCTCTCCCCACTCCGTCTCTCTCAGGACTGCCTCCGGGCCTGCCAGGAGCAGATCGAAGCCCTGCTGGAGTCAAGCCTGCGCCAGGCCCAGCAGAACATGGACCCCAAGGCCGCCGAGGAGGAGGAAGAGGAGGAGGAGGAGGTGGACCTGGCTTGCACACCCACCGACGTGCGGGATGTGGACATCTGAGGGCGCCAGGCAGGCAGGCGCCACCGCCACCCACAGCGAGGGCGGAACCGGCCCCAGGTGCTCCCCTGACAGTCCCTCCTCTCCGGAGCATTTCGATACCAGAAGGGAAAGTTCCATTCTCCTTGTTGTTGGTTGTTTTTTCCTTTGCTCTTTCTCCCTTCCATCTCTGCCTTAAGCAAAAGAAAAAGATTACCCAAAACTGTCTTTAAAAGAGAGAGAAAAAAAAATAGTATTTGCATAACCCTGAGCGGTGGGGGAGGAGGGTTGTGCTACAGACAATAGAGGATTTTATACCCCAATAATCAACTCGTTTTTATATTAATGTACTTGTTTCTCTGTTGTAAGAATAGGCATTAACACAAAGCAGGAGTCTCGGGAGAGGATTAGGTTCGATCCTTTACGTGTTAAAAAAGAAAGCGTAAAAACATTTTTAAAACATAGAAAAATTCAGCAAACCATTTTTAAAGTAGAAGAGGGTTTTAGGTAGCAAAACGTATTCTTGTGCTTTTCCTGAAAAGCGCAGCTGTAGTGTGGTTCTAGGCATCTCTGTACTTTGCTTGCTCATATGCATGTAGTCACTTTATAAGTCATTGTATGTTATTATATTCCGTAGGTAGATGTGTAACCTCTTCACCTTATTCATGGCTGAAGTCACCTCTTGGTTACCGTAGCGTAGCGTGCCCGTGTGCATGTCCTTTGCACCTGTGACCACCATCCCAGTGGAGGTTTGTCGGGCACCAGCCAGCGTAGCAGGGTCGGGAAAGGCCACCTGTCCCACTCCTACGATACGCTACTATAAAGAGAAGACGAAATAGTGACATAATATATTCTATTTTTATACTCTTCCTATTTTTGTAGTGACCTGTTTATGAGACGCTGGTTTTCTACCCAACGGCCCCACAGCCAGCTCACGTCCAGGTTCAACCCACAGCTACTTGGTTTGTGTTCTTCTCAATATTCTAAAACCATTCCATTTCCAAGCACTTTCAGTCCAATAGGTGTAGGAGATAGCGCTGTTTTTGTTGTGTGTGGAGGGAGGCCAGTTTTCTAATGGAATGGTTTGGGAATATCCTTGTACTTGTGTGTAAGCAGGACTTCGAGGCAAGTGCGGGCCACTGTGGTGGCAGTGGAGGTGGGGTGTTTGGGAGGCTGCGTGCCAGTTAAGAAGAAAAAGGTTTGCATTCTCACATTGCCAGGATGATAAGTTCCTTTCCTTTTCTTTAAAGAAGTTGAAGTTTAGGAATCCTTTGGTGCCAACTGGTGTTTGAAAGTAGGGATCTCAGAGGTTTACCTAGAGAACAGGTGGTTTAAGGGTTATCTTAGATGTTTCACACCGGAAGGTTTTTAAACACTAAAATATATAATTTATAGTTAAGGCTAAAAAGTATATTTATTGCAGAGGATGTTCATAAGGCCAGTATGATTTATAAATGCAATCTCCCCTTGATTTAAACACACAGACATACATACACAAACCTTCTGCCTTTGATGTTGCAGGTTTCATACAGTTTATTTTTAAAGATAGAACCTTTTATAGGTGGCAAAAAACAATCTGGAGGAAAAAAAACACACACAGACATTGATTCAGCCTGTTTGGCATTTCCCAAAGTCATCTGATTGGAAAGGCATGGGTGTCACAAGGAAAATTAGGGTACTCGACATAAGTTCGGTTCCGATATATTCTTATCCCCTGCCCCTTCCTTTAAAAAACTTAGTGACAAAATAGACAATTTGCACATCTTGGCTCTGTAATTCTTGTAATTTTTATTTAGGAAGTGTTGAAGGGAGGTGGCAAGAGTGTGGAGGCTGATGTGTGAGGGAGGACAGGCGGGAGGAGGTGTGAGGAAGAGGCTCCCGAGGGGATGGGGCGGTGCCCACACCGGGGACAGGCCGCAGCTCCGTTTTCTTATTGCGCTGCTACCGTTGACTTCCAGGCACGGTTTGGAAATATTCACATCGCTTCTCTGTATCTCTTTCACATTGTTTGCTGCTATTGGAGGATCAGTTTTTTGTTTTACAATGTCATATACTGCCATGTACTAGTTTTAATTTTCTCTTAGAACATTGTATTACAGATGCCTTTTTTGTAGTTTTTTTTTTTTTTTTTTATGTGATCAATTTTGACTTAATGTGATTACTGCTCTATTCCAAAAAGGTTCCTGTTTCACAATACCTCATGCTTCACTTAGCCATGGTGGACCCAGCGGGCAGGTTCTGTCTGCCTCGGCGGGCAGACACACGGGCGCGATCCCACACAGGCTGGTGGGGGCCGGCCCCGAAGCCGCACGCGTGAGAACCGTGCCGGTGTCCCCGGAGACCAGGCTGTATCCATCTTCTCTTCCCTGCGCCTGTGACGCTGGGCTCTTCATCTGATCGGGGGCGTATCATCATAGTAGTTTTTACAGCTGTGTCATTCTTTGCGTGTAGCTATGGAAGTTGCATAATTATTATTATTATTATTATAACAAGTGTGTCTTACGTGCCACCACGGTGCTGTGCCCGTAGGACTCTCATTCGGGATGATTGGAATAGCTTCTGGAATTTGTTCAAGTTTTGGGTATGTTTAATCTGTTATGTACTAGTGTTCTGTTTGTTATTGTTTTGTTAATTACAGCATAATGCTAATTTAAAGAGACTCCAAATCTCAATGAAGCCAGCTCACAGTGCTATGTGCCCGGGTCACCTAGCAAGCTGCCGAACCAAAAGAATTTGCACCCCACTGTGGGCCCGCGTGGCTGGGGCCCTGCCCTGGCAGGGTCATCCTGTGCTCAGAGGCCATCGTGGGCACAGGCCCGTCCCGCCCCACCCCTCCAGAACACGGCTCACGCTTACCTCAACCATCCTGGCTGCGGCGTCTGTCTGAACCACGCGGGGGCCTTGAGGGACGCTTTGTCTGTCGTGATGGGGCAAGGGCACAAGTCCTGGATGTTGTGTGTATCGAGAGGCCAAAGGCTGGTGGCAAGTGCACGGGGCACAGTGGAGTCTGTCCTGTGACGCGCAAGTCTGAGGGTCTGGGCGGCGGGCGGCTGGGTCCGTGTGTTTCTGGTTGCACCGCGGCGCTTCCCAGCACCAACATGTAACCGGCATGTTTCCAGCAGAAGACAAAAAGACAAACGTGAAAGTCTAGAAATAAAACTGGTAAAACCCCAGCATGGTGCCCGCCTGTTTGCTTCCTGGGCTGGCCGGGAGCCAGGGGCGCGTGTCCTGGTGCCCCAGAACCAGGGCAGGGTGGCAGGCTCCGCAGATGCGGGAGGCCACAGCCTGTCCTGTGCACTGCGGGAAGTTCAGCGGCATCCTGACCTCCACCCACAGGATGACAGTCACGCCACCCGCTGTGACAACCAAGAACGTCTCCTGACACTGCCACATCCCCGGGGGTGGGGACAGAATCCAGCCAGGAGCAGGCACACCCTTCCCAACTGGGAGGAAGCCCTGAGCACAGGGGTGTGAGGTGGGAGGAGGACTCCTGTCCCGGGGAGGCTCCAAAGAATAGTTTGCAGGCAGCCTGGCTGGGTGAGCCCACCTCCAACCACGCGAGACAACAGCTCCAGCCTGGGTGACGTGAGTGGTGCCCATTGATTGGGAACATCTTCCATCCCTTGCTTGCCCCACCAGTTTGTCTTCTCAGGTTATTTGCAGATAGGAAAATAAATAAAGCCGGCATTTGTTAACCCCCTTCTGGCACAAACTGCTGTTTGTTCTGGATGAATCATGACCCTTTGGCAACGCCAGGCTCCAGGAGAGCAAAGCACCGTGTCAGGGCTGTGATCCAGGGTGGCCTTTCACTGGGATTGTGGAGACCTGGAGGCTGCCTTATAGGATGCCCGTGACATCCACCTCTGGATTTCAGGTGCACGTGACTGAACCTAACTTCAAACCCCGGGGTGGAGGTGGGTAGTGGGAGTTCCCTGGGAAGGTGTCCGCGGACCTTGGTCACTGCTCCTGGACGCATCTGTGAGGTTGGTCTGTCCTTACCCCAAGCTGAGTGGAAGCTCAGGTCCCACGTCACTGATGGTTACTACTTGTCAGCTGTAGGTCAAATCTCTGGCCTTTATGAAGCACCTGCTGTCTACCCTTCCTGCCTTGTAGAGCACTCCTCCCAGGGCGGAAAGTGGGGCCAGGGTGGTCGGTGTGTTGGCTCCACAGGCACCTGCCCTGGGAGGAAGGTGGGGTATGGAGGGAAGCACTCAGCCCCTATAGGTCTCCACCAGCCTCTGCCCTGAGGGTGGGGGCTCCGGGAGCCTTCCCCAAGGGAGTCCCATGTTGAGTCGGTGGGGGAGTCTGCAGGGTGCCCCTGACAGGTCACCTCAGCAAGAGCTCAAGGGACCGTCGGAGCCAGAGGTGACACTGGTGGCCACTCAGGTGGCTTACAAGGCCCAGCTCCTTGCTCCTTGGGCAAATTACTCTGAAGGCAGGGACCAGGTCTGCACTATTGTAGCTGTTCAGTTCTGGGCAAGAGCCAGGTCCTGTGTCAGGGCTGGGGTCCTAGGGAAGCCATGCCCCGGCCCCCAGCCTGCAGCTGGGTTTACATTCATCCCCCGAGAGCACATGGGTGTAGCAGAAGGCCTGTGCAGAGAGTTCCAACCATCGCGCACCTTTGGTTGTTTCACGGAGCAGGCAAGGTAGCCATCGGACCCTGTTAGGTTTGAGCAAAGATGTGGGGAAGAAGCTGGAGAGCCACTTTGCCGAGCGCGGGGCTCAGCCAGGCTGGCAGGGCAGGGCAGGGGCCCTGAGTGGGTCAGGTGTGTTCACAGCCAAGTGTGTAGAGAGGGCTCGGGCCCAGAGTGAAGCGGTTGTGAGCTCCCCCACAGCCCAGTCTCTCTGTCTCGGCATCTGTGGCATCCCCTTGATGGTGGGGTCTGTACACCCCCCACCCCTGGCTGTGCCACAATGGGGGGATCTGTACATCCCCTGATCCCCCCACCCCTGGCTGTGCCACGATGGGGGGATCTGTACATCCCCTGATCCCCCCACCCCTGGCTGTGCCACGATGGGGGGGTCTATACACCTTCCACCCCTGGCTGTGCCACGATGGGGGGGTCTGTACACCCCCCCAGTGAAGGGTAGGTCTATACATCGTGGTCATGCCACGAGCTCCAAGGCTATATTAGTCTGTTTTCATGCTGCTAACAAAGACATACCCGAGACTGAGTAATTTATAAAGAAAAAGAGGTTTAATAGGCTCACAGTTCTACGTAGCTGGATAGGCCTCACAATCATGGCAGAAGGCGAAAGGCACATCTTACATGGAGGCAGGCAAGAGAGAATGAGAGCCAAATGAAAGGGGAAACCCCTATAAAACCATCAGCGCTCATGAGACTCACTGCCATGGGAACAGTATGGGGGGAACTGCCCCTATGATTCAATTATCTCCCCTCGGAGTCCCTCCGACACATGTGGGAATTATGGGAGCTACGATTCGAGATGAGATTTGGGTGGGGACACAGCCAAACCATATCAAAGGTGTGGTCTGGCTACTCCGGGCCCTTGTTCCCAACTCTCAAACTCCACTGACATCACTTTGGGGCCTGTGATCCCTCCTGGGACGCAGTGAAGACCTCGTCCATTGTTGGAGTATCTGCGCTGCCCAGAGGGTGACGGTAAAAAACTGACCTTTGAGGAAGTT
Source organism: Macaca fascicularis (assembly GCF_037993035.2). NCBI lineage: Eukaryota > Metazoa > Chordata > Mammalia > Primates > Cercopithecidae > Macaca > Macaca fascicularis. The sequence goes on along the minus strand of NC_088388.1, from coordinate 5,005,291 downwards.
CAGAGACAACGACTTCCGCAGTCAGCTCTCCCTGCAGCCCCTTCTCAGAAGCCTGTTCTCAGGTGCCCCAGCACCCCTACCCACTCACGAGGGGCCCTGCCCTGCCTCCTGGCCCCTGTCCCTGCAGGCAGACAGTCCTCATCCATTCTTCATCTTCTGCCCCCAACCCCCGGCCTTCCTATCTCCCTTCAGCTCCGTCCAAGGTCCTTGGGACTCAGCCCCATCTCTACCCAGCCTTGAGCCCCAATAAGCTCAATGTCTTTGCCCAGGAGCTCCTGACACACCAGACAGAATCAAGCTTCCTGTTCTGTGCTTGGCCCACCGCCTTGGTCCACAGGACCCTTCATCTCTGCACTCACTGTGAGGATGGGCTCTCTGGAGGCTTCCCCACCCCACACCAGGCAGGTGGCTCTGGGAGTCTGGGATTGTCATACCTGGGCACCTTCCTGCTCTGGCTGAGTCCCTCCAGGATGGAAATCTCCCTGATTCCTCTCTGCCTCCCTTCTCCCCACCCTGGCAAACAGTGGGTCCTAGGAAGGGGGCCAAATGGAAGGGAGGTCGTGTCGGCTCCCACAGGGCAGCCCCAAGCTGCCAGGCTAAGTTGCAGATCCATAGGTCCAGCCTGATCCGCGTGCCAGGAGCTGACTCCATGGCTGGAAGGGCCGGGGATTCCCCAGGGGCCCAGACAACACCTAGAGTTGTCATGAGGAGTGAAAGTCCCCGAGGGGACAGAGGACGGAGGCTGGACAGAGCGGGCATGCAGACTTCCGACCGTGCTTGTGGGATAACAGTGGGCAGGGCTGTTGCAGAGGATGGGGCAGTGCCCGTGGGAGTCCAGAGAAGCCAGGCCCAGCGGCAGTGGCATGCAGCTGGCACTCCCTCCAGCCACCCCGCATGCAGCGTGACCCTCCTTGAAGCACCCCAGGAAGCAGAGTCACAGCCTGGCTCTGCCCAGCATCGAGGGCCTGGCCTCTGAATCTGGTGGGGAAGGCTGTGTTGCCTCCTGGCACCCGCTCCATCACCAGTCCCACCATAAGGCTAGTCCCCAGAGTCAGCACTGCAGCCAGGGCCAGCGAGGGCCAGCAAGGGCAGGCCTGTGCAGGGGCTGCAGCATGGGGTGTGCGTCCCGCACGCTGGGCCAGCCTCGCAGCTCACAGGGCTCTGTCATCCCAGGAATGTCTTTGATCAAGAGTTTATGCAAGACGAGGAAAGCAAGCCCAGGACCTCTAATCCGTTCCCACAGTCCCCTGCCCGCTGGGGCCCCACAAGCCCAGCGCCACACCGCCAGGCTGGAGCAGACAATAGCTGGCGGACGGGTGGGCGGGCAGCTCCGGGGCCGCTGGCCTTGGGGCCCACATCCGGGAGCATTGTCACCGCCACTCACGGGGGCACACAAGGAGGACTGGGGAAGAGAGAATGCAGAGCCCTCTGCTGAAGGGGCTTCGGTGGGCCTTGAGCCTTTCAAAGACAGCGGTGTCCATTAATCCTTTTAATTTGCACCTAGCGGCAGCTGAGACAAGCCTCTCAACCGGCAGCCACTTTAAGAGCCGAGTGGTCTAACCCGAGGATCAGCTCCTATTCCAGACCCTGGGCCCTCTGAGCCTGTCGGGGCAGTCCTCCTTGCCTTTGTTTAATCACAGGAGGAACCAAAGCTAGAGGTTACTGAGCACGTACTGTGTGCCTTGTGTTTGACACTGAACACAGTTTCTCTCCGAGTCTTGCAACGACCCCATGGGTTGGTGACAGGGAGGGGACACTCTGGTGAGAGCCACAGACACAGCCCTGCCCTCTCTGAGCCTACACTCTCCTGCACACAATCATCCCATCTGCTAGGTCAGGGATTGGCAGGTTTTCCAGAGAGGGCCACATCGAGGGGCTTCAGGCTTTGCGGGCCACAGGGTCTCTTGCCCTGTGCAAAAGCAGCTGCAGCCGCTCTGTGAATGAGTGAGCATGGTTGTGTGCCAATAAAGCTTTATTTACAAAAATAGGCAACGGACTGGATTCGGGCGAGGGTAGTAGTTTGCCGACCCGTTGCAGATGAGTAAACTGAGGCCCAGAGAGGTAAAGTAACTAAGCTAGGACCGCACAGCTAGTATGTGACCAAGCCAGCCTAGTGGGTCAGCCTCATGGAGAAGAAAGGGCTCAAGCTTCAAAAATGGAAATGCATGGAGCCTTCACTGGGCCATTTGCAGCCAGGCCCCATGCACACAGCTCAGGGCCCTGCTTCGCCAGCTCCACCTGTTTCAAGGCTCCCAGTCGGTCGCCCCTGCGGGCAGCACTGTGTCTTGGCTGCTGGCCTGGAGAAGGGCAGCCAAACAGGCCAGCGGTGGACGTCTGAGGGTGATCAGCTGTTTAAAAAGAAAACTCGCCAGCATGTATAGACACACATTAAGCACACACGTTTTGGAGTAAAAGGCCCTGGGGTTGGATCTCAGATCTGCAACATTCCAGCTGTGTGGCCTCATTTCTCTGGGCCTCAGTGTTCACACCTGTAACATGGGGAAAGCCTGCAAGAACACAGCCCATGATGGGGAGTCGTCTCCATCTCCTACCCATGCCAATGACCAGCACAGAACAGGGGCTCCGTAAATCTCTGTCCAATAACTGAACTCTGTCTGGGGTACTGAGGATTCAATGGCTCAATGTGTATTGAGCAGTGCTGAGCACCGAGCTTGGGGCGCAGTGATCACTCAGGGAACGCCGTCATCCCCTTGGAGCATCCGCATAGTCACCATCACCATTCCACGCACCACCCAGGTCTGGAAGCACAGGCCCCCGTGCCACGGTGGCCACGGGTGGTGGCACCAAGGCTGATCTTAATTCCCTCCTTTGGCCCATTCAGTGGACAGTTCTGGGTTTTCTTGCCACCATGGATGCCCCCTCCTGGTGTTGACAGCACCCAGATGTTGCTCCAGGAGAACCACCATTCCCAGATCTGTGACTTGAATGGGACTGACCCCATCCCCAGCTCCAGGCCAGGCCCTGATAGGCTGAAATCCAACCGCACATCCATGCCCACCAGAAGAGCAGCAAGTTAATGGATGGGGGAGAAATCAAATAGAGCCACTGAGTCTTGAGGAGACATTTTCTGGGGCTTCTGAAAAAGAGAATGCTTCCCCCTCTTCCTTAGGATTCCCAGCAGGGGAACACGAGCCCAGGGGTGGCACTGCCCCTCTGCAGCCCCAAGGGAAGACTGAGCTGCTCCCAGAGCCTCACAGGGGAGCCTGAGCACAAGGCCAGCCTGAGGGAAAGCAGATAATGGGTAACGGGTCTCCAGACAAACTGCTGGATCAAGCCCCTCCTGAAGCCATCCCCCTTTTGTTCCAGGAGCCAATCATTGTCCTTTATTAAGTCAGTTGGATATGGGCACTGTGTCATTTGGTTTTCAAAGACCCTTAACTACTACACCTTGTGTTTTCTTTTCTTTTCTTTTCTTTTTTTTTTTTTTGAGACAGAGTCTTGCTCTCGCCCAGGCTGGAGTACAGTGGCGCAATCTCGGCTCACTGGAAGCTCCGCCTCCTGGGTTCACGCCATTCTCCTGCCTCAGCCTCCTGAGTAGCTGGCACTACAGGTGCCCACCACCACGCCTGGCTAATTTTTTGTATTTTAGTAGAGACGGGGTTTCACCGTGTTAGCCAGGATGGTCTCGATCTCCTGACCTTGTGATTCGCCCACCTCGGCCTCCCAAAGTGCTGGGATTACAGGTGTGAGCCACTGCACCCGGCCGCTTGTGTTTTCTACCTCTTCTAGATCTAACGTGTATGACTGACATAAACAACAGGAGCGACTGACAGAGTTACCATGTGATCTTAGAATTTCAACATGCCTGTCTTGCTTAGCTGGGAGTTCCACAGGGTCAGGGAATGACTCCTCTTGGGGCCACCAGTGCCCAGAGGTATGCCTAGAACTGCTGTCTGAAGGGACAGACCCCTCTGTGTGTAACACTCTGAGTGTAACAGAGCACATGTGTGACCAAACTGACTTGGAGGAAAGGCCTGACCACATCCACCTCCCCAGTTCCGAGGCCGGATAGTGCCCACAGGGGCTGAGACCAGGGGAGAGGATCGAGCCAGCCTTCTCTGGTGGACCCTGCCTCAGTCCTCTGTGCAGGGCAGTTGCACCTCCCAGAAGGCAGAGGCCTCTCAGGGAGGGAGCCTTGCAGCGACAGCACTTTTCAGGGGCTCCCGCCACTTGCCCTCAGTGACGGCTGAGAGCGGGGGAGTCAAGGCAAACCCCTGAGGAGGCCCCGCGTGCAAGGCGGGAAGTGTCTGGATGGTGCGGCCGGCACCCTTACCCTCCAGACCAGCAAACGAAAGCCCAGGCCGGGAGAGGGGCCTTGTCGTTTTCTGTGGCTGCTACAATGCATTTTCACAAAACAACAACCAACATTTCTCTCAGAGTTCCAGAGGCCAGCAGTGTCTGCCGTACCCGCTCTCCCCCAGCTTCTGGTCGCCTCGGACGACCTTCAGCTCTTGTAAGCTGGTCCACACACAGCTCCAAACTCGGCCTCCGTCCTCACAGGGCCATCAGCTCCGTGTCTTCACGTGGCAGTCTCTCTGGGCTGCCGGCTCCCCTCTCCTTCAAAGGACACCAGTCATATTGGACGAAGGGGCCACCCTACTCTAGTAAGACCTCACCTTAACTTACATCTTTTTTTTTTTTTTTTTTGGAGACAAAGTCTCACTCTGTTGCCCCAGCTGGAGTGCAGTGAGGCAATCTCGGCTCACTGCAAGCCCTGCCTCCCGGGTTCAAGTGATTTAGCCTCACTCAGCCTCCCGAGTAGCTCAGAAATACAGGCACTGCCGATGGGAGGGATAGCATTACGAGATATACCTAATGTAAATGACGAGTTAATGGGTGCAGCACACCAACATGGCACATGTATACGTATGTAACAAACCTGCACGTTGTGCACATGTACCCTAGAACATAAAGTACAATTAAAAAAAAAAAAAGAAAAAAAGAAATATAGGCACCGCCATCATGCCTGGCTAATTTGGTTTTATTTTTATTTTTAGTAGAGACAGGATTTCACTCTGTTGGCCAGGCTGGTCTCGTGTTGGCCACTCCTGACCTCAACAGATTTCACTCTGTTGGCCACTCCTGACCTCGTGATCCACCCACCTCAGCCTCCCAAAGTGCTGGGATTACAGATGTGAGTCACTGCGCCTGGCCCCATTCACATCTTAAAAAAATCTACAAAGACCCCATTTCGTATTTCCAAATGAAGTTGCAGGCACCAGAGGCTAGGACTTCAACGTTCCTTTTTGTGAATACATTCAATTTGCAACAGACTTGGGCTCTCAAAGCCTGGAAGCAGGCTCCACAGTCCCCTCGAATTTCAGAGGCACATACTCACTGGAACCAGCAGAGGGACACCAATCCGTGAGCCTCTAGCTCAGCAAGCACCACATACTCTACACGTTCAGGTGTCGCCCGAGATAGAGGCTTCCATCCCTGCAACCCAAGGCCCAGCTGCTCTGGTAAAGGGTGCCAGGGAGGAGACACAGCCAAGGCGCTATCCTGATGCGGGTCACCAAGGGGCAGATGCCAAGGCCTCGATGCCACCTGAGTTTACCAGCCAAGGAGAGTTATGAAAAAGTGTATGAGCAAGGAGTGACTTTCCTTCTTGGAAGTTAATCTGAGAGATCCCAGCTGAACCCTAGTCACGCTGGCTTGGACAACTCGCTGAACCCTTGAGGCCTGGCTCCTCGCCTGCAGGCCCCGTGTCCTGTGAAGCACCAAACACAGTGACCCATTTTTCTCAGATTGTAAGAACTCTGTGACTTCAGTTTACTGAGTCACAAACCAGTTCCTCATTTGATTCATTAAGGATCAGGATAACTGTGGGAATTAGGATAAACTTGCATGTTAATTACCCTTTTTGGTGTCTCCAGATTACACTGGTGTTTTCAGGTGGAGTGGGAGAGACTTTCCTGCGGCGTTGTAAGGCCAGATGAACGCTCGCAAAGCTCGGTATGAAGGTCATCTCCTCCTGTGCCCACCCTCTCACTCCCTCCTCTCCCCTGGGCTCCCACAGTGCCAGGGCCATCCCTAGGTGAGACCTGCTCACAGGGTCTGGGGCAGCTAAGGACCCATCCAGGCACTGCCTCTCCTACAGGCAGCCGGCATGGGTCCTTTTCCATAAATCCAGCTGCTTTTGCCTCAATCTGGCCTCAATCTGCTAGATCGGGGTCCCCCATCCTCAGGCCGTGGACCGGCACCAGTCCATGACCCAGTCGGTACCGGGCCGCACAGCAGGAGGTGAGCAGCAGACGAGAGAACATTACTGCCTGAGCTCCACCTCCCGTTAGATCAGCAGAGGCGTTAGATTCTCATAGGAGCGGGAACCCTATTGTGAACTGTGCACGTGAGGGATCTAAAGGGCGTGCTCCTTATGAGAATCTAATGCCTGATGATCTGAGGTGGAACAGTTTCATCCCCAAGCCACCCCCACCCCCAAGCCCTGGCCATGGAAAAACTGTTTTCCACAAAACCAGTCCCTGGTGTCAAAAAGGCTGGGGACTGCTGTGCCAGATGCAAGACTGGTCCTGAAGACAGGCTGCAAATTCTCAGAAAGCAATGGCCTCAGGAAGCGAATCATTCAAGCAACCTGCTCAAGCCCTGCTGTGCCCCATCAAGCCTTAAGTTGGCCACTTACTGTGACCACTGGACTTGTCCTCAGTATCTCTGCAAAGCGAGGGTGGTAGCCCTGCCTCCAGCACTGGTGGATAATCCCGGTAAAGGGCGGGCCAGCAGCAGCCAACGAGCAAATAGGCCTCTCGTCCCTTCTTCCTATCTCCTCATTCTTTTCTTGCCACTGGTTAGAGAAAAAATGTCAAGGGGTGAATGGAAAATAAAGTGAAAGGTGGTCGTGTTTTAGGACCACTGAGTGGCCCTTGGGCAGTTCCCTTTGGCCATCCAGTGACTCTGACAGGTGATTCCAAAGTGGAGAGTTCAGTGGAGGACTGACTACTCTTGCTTGTGCCTAGCTGTTAACATTCTAGAAAAACTAACTGAAGTAACTTCAACTTTTACATGAAATGGCTTTATTTTCTCCCGAGTCCCAATTCAACAGTCTATCCAGCAGCCACAGCTGGGTCCTGTTAGGGACTAAACTGTGTCCCCACAAGACTCATGTGGAAGCCTTAACCCCCAGTGCCTCAGAATGTGACTGTGTGAAGAGTGAGGTCTTTAACACGTAACTAAGTTCAGATGAGGCTGGAAGGGTGGGCCCGAATGCAATCTGACTGGGGTCCTTATAAGAGATGAGGACACACACAGAGGAACGACCACGTGAGGACATGGGGGGAAGACAGTTGTCTGCAAGGCAAGGAGAGAGGCCTCAGGAGGGAGCAGCCCTGTGACGCTTGATCTCGGACTCCAGCCTCCAGAACGAAGGGAAGGTGGACCGCTGTTGAAGTCACCCATCAGGGGTGCCGTGGTGGCAGCCCGAGCTGAGACAGCGGCAGACAACACGCTGGGAGCTTCCGACAGGAAGGAAGGGGCAGGCCAAAGCCTTGGGAAACCAACCACAAGGGATGCAATCCAACCCCAGGAGCTCCCAAACTCAAGGCCACTCTGGACAAAGGCTGACATCCAGAATTAGCGGGATGGGATGGGCCTGATGGGGATGGGGAAGGCAACAAGCAGCCTTTGTCCGCAAACAACGGAAACCCAGGGCCACGGCCTTCCACGACGGGGATGGGCAGCGCCTACAGGTGCGAGCAAGGTGGCTCAGGGCTGCTGGGAACAGCACGCGGTGGTATCGAGGACGCAGGTTCTTCCTAGCTCTTCGCTCTGCCAGGCTTGGGGTGGCTTCAGCTGTAGCCAGCTTGCAAGATGACTGGAGCAGTTCTAGCTGTCACATCCCAACAGGATGATGTTCAAAATAGCACCAGCACCTTTTCTTTGGAATGACGTAACCTTTCCCAGACCCCCGCAGGACCTTCTGCCAACTCATCTCCTTAACCCAGCAGAGACATACAGTCATTCTAAGAGTGGGCCCACTGTGCTGGGGACTGGTCAACCCTCTACTAACACCTCATTAGCAGAAGAGAAGACACAGACATGCTCATTCCCAGGGTAGAGGCTGAGGATGGCGTTGCCTGGATAGGATGGAAGCACCTGTTACAGTGGGCTCTGTCTGTACCACAATGTCGGGGGTGACCAAGGGATCCTGGAAACTGGGTCTCGTCCTCTAGAAAGGGGCCAGGCAGGCACAGGCCAGCACAGTGTGTGAGAATCTTGAAGATGAGGCAGCCCGGGCTCCCTGTGAGGCAAACCAGAGGAGGAAGCGGCAGTCTGCTGCTCAGCCAGCTGTGTCGAAGAGGCAGGCAGGGAGTAGGGAGAGAGAACAGGAGACAGAGATGGGAGAAGAAAAAAAAAAAAGAGGAGGGGAGAGAAGGTCGGGGACAGCGGGGATAGAGATGTCTCGGAGAGGGTGGATGAGTAAGAGCTGGGCCAGGTGAGCAGGAGCTGACCAGTCCCCAACACAACGGAACCACTCTCGCAGCGGCTGTGTCTACGCTGGGTTAAGGAGACGAGCTGGCAGAAATCTAGGGCACATGTCTTCCTTCATATCCAGATCCGAAATGCCCTGGAGGAAGAAACAAAACTGGCTGGATGTTGTGCTATAAATGATGCTGTGTCATACGTGACACTGTTTTATAAATGACACTGTGTTACAGGTGACGCTGTGTTATAAACGATGCTGTGTTATACACGATGCTGTGTTATGAACGATGCTGTTATAAACGGTCCCAGACAAACTTTCACTTTAAAATATGCTATTTACTTTTTTCCAATTATAAAAATAATACATTATCAAAACAGACAACTTACAAAACACAAAAATCCACCAAGGGAAACACAACAAAGGCCCCTGATCCTGCCATCTAGAAAGAATGGAAATCTTTCTGCCCGGAGGCACCAGCTCTGATGAAGGCACAATGGGGCGATGCCCAACGCAGACTTCCCCAGACCTGAGGTGAGGCCACAAACGAGGGGTGCACAGCCACACACGCAGGTTTACAGTTCAGGAGGAGGAGACCTAAGTCTTGTCTTCAAAAAGAAAAAGCAGGCTGGGAGTGGAGGCTCATGCCTGCAATTCCAGCACTTCGGTAGGTGGAGGTGGGTGGATCATTTCAGGCTAGGAGTTCAAGACCAGCCTGGCCAACATGGCAAAACCCCATCTCTACTAAAAATATAAAAGTTACTTGGGCGTGGTGGCGGGCACCTGTAATCCCAGCTACCAGGGAGGCTGAGGCAGGAGAATCGCTTGAATTCAGGAGGTGGAGGTTACAGTGAGCCGAGATCGCGCCACTACATCCCAGCCTGGGTGAAAGAGTGAGACTCTGTCTCAAACGAAAAACTGAAACAAAAACAAAGCAGCGCTCTCTCTCCTCCCGAGCCGCCGTGGAGGCCCGCCCGCCACCGTGGAGGCCCGCCTGCTGCTGCTCCTGAGGGAGTCCGTGCTCTGGCTCTTGCAGCCAGCAGCTTAGGCAGCACAGCACAATCCACTAGGACATTCGGGAATGGTTTTAAAACCGAAGTGGATTCATGGTGACTCCTTAATAATCCCGTGGACTGCTTTCAGACATGCTTTCTGGAACAGGAGGGGTGGGGAGAGCCAGCGTGCGGGGACTTCGGTGACCCTGAGGTGCACACAGGAGGGTGCGTGAACACATGTCATCGCATATGACCACTCACCTCGTGGGGACCCACCGAACCATCCACTCCGCTCATCCGTGCCCAGCCCAGTCTCTGTATGGCACCTCGTTAAGGACCGACAGAGACAAAAGAGCGCCTAGGAGAGGGGAGAATGCAGGAGCCTGTACACACGGTTCTCAGTTTCTGCAAATATAACGGCCTCCTAACATTTGGTCTTTGGTTCAAAATATTTCCCCCCTTCACCATCTTTTAATGCTGCAGAGCTCATCGCCCCTCTGGGGACAGTGTGAAGGATATGTCCGGGTCCCCTCAGGATTGGGCTGGCCTTTCTTCCTCTCAGCCAGATGGCCAGGCAAACTGGCCACCACGGACTCCCCCGTGCTCCTCGAGGCTCAGCAGGGCCCATGCGGCCTGGGAGGGAGGGCAGGGACTCCCAGTGCTGAGGTGCCGGCCTGTGCATTCCAGAGGCGGCTGTGCCTGGTGGCGGTGAGGCACGGCCTGGGGGCGGAAGTCCTAGCTCTGCTGCTGGCTGCCCTCAGACCACGCAACCCCTTCTTGTCTCACCTTCTTCCTCTGTAAAATGGGAGTAACACCCACCCCGTGGGCTCCTGAAGGGATTAAATAAAACACGAGACGTACGTCCTGCAGGGCCTGGCACACAATCGGCTTCGACATGCGGCACAGCACCCGTCCAGACCTCCCACGAGCCTCGTTGAGGGCCAACTGTCTCTCTCATTGCAAAAAAAAATTTAAAAACCTGCCTTGAGTCCAGGCCTGGGGACTGACCCTATCCAGAGCCAACCCCAGGCCAGAGCCAGCCAGGCCTGTGCTGCCGAAGAGGCCGTCAGGCCAATGCACGTGGGCCCAGCAGGGAGCAGCCACGCGAGGGCTCTGCCAGGGATGGCTTCAGCCCAACAAAGGGCATTGTGAAGAGGCCCCACGGCGGGCACCGAGATGACACAGGCAAAAAACCCCGGGGAAGGAGGCCCTCCCGCGGCCGAACCGGAAGCCTCACCCTCCCACTGAACGACGGCCTTCCCAGCACCGTCTGGCCCTTCGCCGCATTTCTAAACATGTCACACACACATCTGTTCCTCGATGTTCAGTCTCTGTTCATCCATCGTTCTCAAAATGAAAGTCCGGAACCTTCTGCACTAATTTTAAAGTCTGGCTGAACGTTGAGTAATGAACAAAACTGAAAACACAAAAGAAAAGGGATGGTATTTTTAATCTTGTGTATTTTTACTGAAAAACGAGAAGATAATTCTATCTCTAGCGATAGCTTTTCCTGTCTACGTGGCCAGCCCATAAGTGAGTTCTAACTCCTATTTTCTGGACCATCTTCGGTTTTCCCGCAGTGCGACTCAAGGACGAGGCGCCTCTACGGACAGTTCCACGGCGCACGCAGCCCCAGGCCATCGCCGCAGTGGCCCTGGAGTGCGCCGCCCCGCCCGGGAAAGGCACAGTCAGGCGCTCCCAGCAGGAGGAAACACACAGTGCACGCACCTGTTTAAATTTTCCCCTGATTTTGTCTAAGTCTTCATGGAGTTTATCATAAGTAGGGTCATCATAAGGGAATTTCTGGATCATTCCAATCAATGATTCTAAGACCTTCATCTTTCGGCTGTAAAGCACAGAAATACAGACTCTCAGTCATGTGCACACACCAGGTTCAACTTACGCAACAGCTATGCTGCTTGCTTACTGAAACCCAGCAGGTGCGCTAAGAATGCCTTCGTTCAAAAGCTGGATGATCATTTTCTCATTACACGAAATCATATTTATTTACCTAGCAACGTGCTTAGGCCCACACCCAGCACCTCGACAGCAAGTGTGTGCCTAGCTTACAGACATGCCTCCATCCGGACCATGGGGCTGAGTGGCTGAGGCAGCCTGAAGCCCCACTGACTCTCGAGGTCGCACACGCAAAAACAGACAGAACTGGGCAAGAGGGACTGGGGCTGGGCACAAGCAGCCTGCTCTGGGTCTGGGGATTTTCCAGGATTTGGAATCTTTGTGCTCAAAGCCTTCCGGAGTTCAGCTGCAAGTAAACCAGCAAATCCCTCCCTCAAAAGAGCGGAAATCAGTACTGTCCCCTCCCCAGGAAGGACAGAGCTTTGCTAGGGAGGCAAGGAGGTTCTCCAGAAAGGGTGTGCACTCAGGAGACAGCAGCCCTGGGCATGACTGCTCCCCAACACCGACCTACCCGCTCTCAACCCTGCTGGCCTCGTCTGTAAAATGGGGGGCATCCCAGTCTCCAGATGGTAATAAATTCATTTCTGTTGTTTATCTTTTTTAAAATGGGGAGAGTAACAGCAACCTCATAGACTTCCAAGAGGATTAAATAACTGACATGGGCTGGGCCTGGTGGCTCACGCCTGGAATCCCAGCACTTTGGGAGGCCAAGGAGGGTGCATCACCTGAGGTCAGGAGTTCAAGACCAGCCTGACCAATATGGTGAAACCCCGTCTCCACTAAAAATACAAAAATTAGCTGGGTGTGATGGTGTGTGCCTGTAGTCCCAGCTACTCGGGAAGCTGAGACGGGAGAATTTCTGGAACCCGGGAGGTGGAGGCTGCAGTGAGCTGAGATTACGCCACTGTACTCCAGCCTAGGGGACAGAGCGAGGCTCCATCTCAAAAAAAAAAAAAAAAAAAGACATGAAGCTTGGACTCCAGCATAGAGTAGGTGCTCAATAAATGTCAGTCTCTTGGTTTCCTCTGGATCCTAGAGACCAGGGCTCTCACCTGCAGGGGTTTAAAAATAATCCACACGTGTGTACATCTGGTGGGGCCAGGTCCTTCCAATGAACCACAGAAGCACGCTGCCCCTGTGCCGCATTGGGCCATGTGAGTGGCCAGAGTAGGCAAGATTCTCGATTAACAGGAATTTTAAAGAACTGACGGTGAGGATGGATCGACAGCAATTCAAAGCAACCAAGACTCCTGTGTGTGTGCAAACAGCTGGTGCTCCTGGACACACAGAAGAGCAAGTTCGCCAGCTGCATCCAGTTTACAAGAGCTAACGACGGCTACCTCTCTGAGAAAATACAAAACTGTGAAAGGTCAAAGCAAGTCAGTTTTAGCAACAAAGCACCTGGTTTCCAGGGAAACCAAAGGGAGATGCCAAAACGTGGGAGGTGGCTGTATGCTACCCAGTGCAGAGGACCACCCTCGGTGCTCAGCGATGCTGCTCAGACACACCCAGCCGGGCGCACCGTCACAGGCAGCACACATCAGGCAGGTGTGGGCAGCTCAGGGCTAACGAAACAAAAGTGATGGCACCAGAGCCCCCACGCTCAGCCCCGGCACGCGCTGCTCTGCAGAAGGGTTTCACCAGACTGCTAAAGCCGGGGACAGAAGTGCCACGCAGTTTACTGGAAAGCTAGTTACTCAACAGAAAGCACCATCTTTTGGCCCGAGATGCCGCTCTCCATGGTTTCTTTGGTGTTACCATGCCCAGCATTTTGCTGAATGACAATGCAAGTGGCGGGTGTTTTTCTCTTAACATCCTTATTTGGAAACATTTACAGGTAAAACATGCAACATCAGCCCTTCTTCATTTAAAAAAAATAAACAAAACCTGACATATAAGATCCAAATATCCGTGAACCACTGCTCTACAATAAAGCCTTAGGTTCCAAAGAGACCTCTGGGTACTACTGGACGGGGTGAGGGTGGCTGCGAGGGGGGTCTGGCCGGGCTTCCACCAGCCCCTCGTCAACCAAAGCGGTTCTTCTCTGTTAGCTAGACTGGGTGTGCTGCGTTAAGACGTCAGCAAACCCCTGCTCTGGGGTAAGGGCTGGCAGCCTCCTGGGATGGGACCACGGACACACAGCGCAGCACTTCTCCGGGAGCCGGCAGATTCTGCCGCGGTGGGAGACGGGAGACGGGAGACGGGAGACGGGAGACGGGTGGAGAACGCCAAGCACACACATCCTTTTGTGGCCTGGAGTCGAGAGCCAAGCTCAGCTTTGACTGCCACCCAGTGGCGGCACAGGCTGCCAACAACGACTGCCCTGGGGTCCCCAGCTGCCTGCCACCGCCTGAGAACCAAGAGGAAAATGTCCTCAGGTGCCTCTCTACTAACCCAGAATCCCATCAACTCCCAGCCGCTGCTACAAATGCAGCAGAAAGAACCACCAAATTAGCTGCAAGCATCCTCATTCTTAAACATTTGAATATTCAAGATATTCAAGGTATTTCTAGAAATTCCAGATATTTCAAATAAAAGCACAAGGCACGTGGTTAGGGCGAGTGTTATCCACTCTCCCTGTGCCCCCCCACGCTAGGCGAGGCCACGAGGTGTCAGAACAACCCAGAGCACCAGCTGAGGTCCCGCGCTTGCTGCCGCCCATGAACGGCAGAGTATCCAAACCATCTCTGCCGTTTACTTGAGGGTTCATTTCCAGCTCCAGAATGAAGCTAGATAAAGCAGGGCCATGTGGGGCCTCAGTAAGTACAATGCAGGAAGAAGAGTTTTTGTTTGTTTGTTTTTGAGAAGGAGTCTCGCTCCGTCGCCCAGGCTGGAGTGCAGTGGCGTGATCTCAGCTCACTGCAACCTCCACCTCCCGGGTTCAAGCAATTCTTCAGCCTCAGCCTCCCGAGTAGCTGGGACTACAGGCACCCAGTACCACACCTGGCTAATTTTTGTATTTTTAGTAGAGACAGGGTTTCACTATACTGGCCAGGCCAGTCTCGAACTCCTGATCTGGTGATCTGCCCACCTCGGCCTCCCAAAGTGCTGGGATCATAAGCGTAAGCCACTGCACCCGGCCGAGAAGAGTTTTTAACAGCTAAAAACAATTCAAATGACAGCTAACATTTATTGACTGTTGACAAGCTCCAGAAAGGAGTTAAACACATATAAATGCATTTTCTTGTTAACAGACTTAGTTGGCTACATTAAAAAACTGATGACAATGGCATCCTCATTTCTGGGCCCACGTCATACAAAACTGTTATAATTTGTTTATTAGAAGCTCAGGGGAAAGGTGAACGAGAAAATACAATCAATGTCAACATTATTTTATTGGTAGGGTATCTAAAAGCCACGTGGTTCCCTAATGACTCCAGGTAAAAGGCAGGAGCAGAGAACTCGTGAGAAGCAACAACAGCCAGTGTTCATCAAACACCTAAAACGTGCCTGGCGCTTTCTGTTTAGTATTTTCATTAAATCTCCTAACAACGCTCAAGCTTGACACTGATTATTTTCTCCATTTTACAGATGAGGAACAGACAGATTGATTACTCAAGGGCATGTCGGTAACCCATGGAACTAGAACTCCTGGTTCCTACACTAAGAAAGAAAGACACCTCCATCTTTACCTGTCCTTCTCAGTGGTGCAACTGTGCAGTAGACACTTCCATGCAAAAGCAAAACCCTGGTAGCACCCGATCTGTGAATGTGAAAAATATGTAAGAGTGAAATTAATAAGCCAACTAGCTACACTTTCATTACCAAGATCTCTCAAAACAAAAGGTGGGGGCAAAGGGCAGCGGTGCTTCTTACACTATTGTTCTGGAAGTACCCATTGGGCATTAGGCAATGGAAATTAGGAGATTAGGTCATCGGTGGGGCAGCCAGTCTCCCAGATGCCCCAGTCCTCATCTCCTGGTACCCATGCCCTATGCAGGTCCCTCGACACTCCATCAGGGTGGCTTTCGTAACCAACAGAACGTGGAGGACCAGTACAAAGCTCCTGAGTCTAGGGATAAACGCCAATGCCACCTGCCTCACCAGCTCTCTTGGACCACTCACTCTTGAATGTCACAAGGACACACAAGCAGCCTCACGGAGACGTCCATGCCCACAGTCAGGTGACAGCACCACCTTGGAGGCAGATCCTCCAACCCCAGTCAAGCCGTCAGGTGACATGGCTCCGGCTGACACCCTCAGCCAGGACCACCCAGCAAAGCTGCTCCTGAGCTCCCAACCCTCAGAAACATGTGAGACCATCAATATTTGCTATGTTAATCCCCATGCATTTTGTGGTGATCTGTTTCGAAGTATCAAACATCCAATATAGTCATAACTGCCTCAACTCAGACTTTGCCAATAAGGGCCACTTATCTGTAAGTAAGGGTCAATCTAGGACAAAGGGCAAGAGGAGAAAAAAAACCCATAAAGTTAATGAAATTTCAACGTAAACATAAATGTAATATTTTCACATGACAGAGGGCACCCATGCTTTGGACAATGATTCAGCTGGCTTAGTACATGAGCCAGCACCACGACACTCCAAAATAAACTGAGGAGACCAGGGACTTGTTTTATCTTATCCAGCCTGCATAACTTAATTATACCTACCCACAGCAAAATGCGCTCTCGGTTCTGTACTAAGAGTATTTCTCCAGCAACGGTCCATCTAGTCCATTAACTCCCACACAAAGGCACTGTGATTTTTGTTTGTTTGTTTTTTGGACACGGAGTTTCACTCTTCTTGTCCAGGCTGCAGTGCAATGGCACGAATCCTGGCTCACTGCAACCTCCGCCTCCCGGGTTCAAGCAAGTCTCATATCTCAGCCTCCCAAGTGGCTGGGATTACAGGCATGCGCCACCACGCCCAACTAATTCTGTATTTTTAGTAGAGACGGGGTTTCACCATGTTGGTCAGGCTGGTCTCCAACTCCTGACCTCAAGGTGATCCGCCCACCTCAGTCTCCCAAAGTGCTGGGATTACAGGTGTGAGTCACCGTGCCCATCCAGCACTGTGACTTTTTTTTTTTTTTTTTTTTTGGAGACGAAGTCTCGCTCTGTCACCCAGGCTGGACTACAGTGGTGCAATCTCGGCTCACTGCAAGCTCCGCCTCCCGGGTTCATGCCATTCTCCTGCCTCAGCATCTGGAGTAGCTGGGTCTACAGGCGCCTGCCGCCACGCCAAGGCACTGTTGATTTTAAAAGGCCTGACATTCTTACTCCATCACACTGAATATCCAAATAAATTATAAACTGTAAATGAAGAGGTTTCATCTCCAGATGGGGGTTCCCACTTACCTCAGACCCGATTTTGGCTCCATGCAGCGTGCCATGTTGCCTTCCTTCCATCACACCCAAACTACTGCCTTCTTCGTAGCCTTCCCGATACCCTTCCCCATGAAACCTGTGAAGAAGAAACATGCTTCATCAAATCAACAGAAGAGAGAATACTTTTTCCAGCTTCATCAAATCAACAGAAGAACACTTTTTCCAGAAAAATTTTTCTCTCTTATATTACCCGGACCCAGTAAGACAAGCCAGAGTAAGAAGGAAAAGCCTAAAATTCAAGTTAGAAGACACAGATTCCGGTCCCAGATATACCACTTCCTAGTCTCCTCTGGAAGTCACTGTACCTCTTGTAGCCCAGTTTCTTCATCTACAACAAAGGGCTAAATCAGTGATTCCCAAACCTGATAAGAGTACTAGAGACACACAAGGAAAATTCAAAGATATTAACTCAAAAGCCTCACCCCCAGAGATTCGGTAAGTCCGGAGCAAGGCCCTGGAATCTACTTTTCTTTCTTCCTTCGTTTTTTGTTTTTTTTTTAATTTTGAGACAGGGTCTCTGTTGCCCTGCCTGGAGTACAGTGGTACAATCACAGCTCACTATAGCCTCAAACTCCTGGGCTCAAGCGATTCTCCAGCTTTGGCCTCTCAAAGTCTTGGGATTGCAAGTGTGAGCCACCACACCTGGCCCAGAATCTACTTTTTTTTTTTTTTTTTGAGATGGAGTCTTGCTCTGTGGCCCAGGCTGTAGTGCACTGGTGCAATCTAGGCTCACTGCAAGCTCCGCCTCCTTCACGCTCTCCTGCCTCAGCCTCCCAAGTAACTGGGACTACAGGCGCCTGCCACCACGCCCGGCTAATTTTTTGTATTTTTAGTAGAGACGGGGTTTCACCATGTTAGCCAGGATGGTCTCTATCTCCTGACCTCGTGATCCGCCTGCCTCAGCCTCCCAAAGTGCTGGGATTACAGGCATGAGCCATCGTGCCCAGCCTTTTTTTTTTGAGATGGAGTTTCGCTCTTGCTGCCCAGGCTGGAGTGCAATGGTATGATCTCAGCTCATGGCAACCTTCACCTCCCAGGTTCAAACATTTCTCCTGCCTCAGCCTCTCGAGTAGCTGGGATTACAGTGCAGGCATGCGCCACCACGCCCGGCTAATTTTGTATTTTTAGTAGAGACGGGGTTTCTCCACGTTGGTCAGGCTAGTCTCAAACTCCCGACCTCGGGTGATCTGCCCGCCTCAGCATCCCAAAGTGCTGGGATTACAGGTGTGAGCCACCGCACCTGGCCCGGAGTCTACTTTTCGAAGTCTCCTAGGTAAGTCTGGTTTGCAGCCAGAGTTAGGGGGCCAAAGTTCTGTGAGTGTTCAAGTAGCACTAGCCCAAGTCAACTGCTTCCAAAAAACTGCAACATACACAGGGTTTGACATCACATTGGTAGGACAACAGAGAGAAATGGCATCAGATCACCACAAAATGTACTCCCACTGGTACCTGGAGTAGCACTGACCGTGAGGCCCAACAGTGGAACTGGCATTATCTTAACCTGCAGTCACCAAAGACGCAAGGAGTGGGCTGCAGCACTCCATGAAGCAGACTGCACAGCTCCCCACTTATCAGTTATGTGACCCTGGAAAGTGACTGTGCCTCCTAGTCTGTAAATTCCGAAGAATAATTGGATCCACTTACTAAGTAGGGCTGAAGTAGATAACCAGGGTGGAACGTTTAGCTCTGCGTCTGACTCACAGCGAGAGCTAAATAAACGTCAGCAACTGACTGCTAAATGTTCGGTCGCTTTCTTAACTAACATCTATGGACGTGTCCTGTGGGCCGGGCACTGGAAGTCAGCCAGGAGACAACTCACAGTTCCCCCACTGTCGCAGCACGAGGGGCTCCCCAGGGGCTCTGGAGGGAAAGGGGTGTGGTCGGGCACATCTATCAGCACATCCATGAATACTGCCGTATGTCCTATGGTTAAGGAACCAGAAAAAGAGGCAGCTCCCAGATGGCAAAGTCTGTCCTCCCAGAGGACGGGGCGGCCTCGGAGGAGGGGAACCACCAGGCTGAGCAGATGCTTGGGGCAGCCCTGACACGGAAGGCGGGTCTGGAATTGCAGCTGGGCACGTGCCTCGCCGGAGAGGGCGAGGAGAGAAGGACCAGAGCCTCAGGCCCACACTTGTCCTGCGTCCACGACCACCAGGCGCTCCCCAATGCGCACGCCCAAGGGACGCCAAGCTCCAGCAGCCGCCCTGGGCCTCAGCCGGCGGCGAATCCGCTGGGAGAGGACCAGACAGGGCGGGGTACGGGCCTGGCCTCGCCACCCACCTCTCATCCGCCATCACGATGGAATCGAATATATCCTGACTGCCAGCCATAGCGGCAAGCAGCCCGCCCTTGGCCCCCGGGATTCTGCAGCACTGCGATGCCGTCGCAGTCCCGGCAGGTTCAGGCACAAACGCTCCGCTTGGGAGGAGACAAGATCCACTTCCGGAAGCGGCAGCGCGGGGCAGGCCGGGTAAGAACGGCACGCGGGAGGGTCCAAAGCGGACGGCACACGGCGCATGCGCGGCTGCGGCGGTGGGCGGGGCTGGGCTCGAATGAAGCCCCGCCCTGGGGTCCCTCCGCCCTGCCCCGCTCCCGCAATGGGACTGTCTGTCCGCGCTGGGAGCGCCCATTGGCCGCGTGCGGGGAGAGCCTGTATTTTACCACCGCAGATGGAACCGAATTTCCCAAAGTGACTCTGAAAGAACCAAGGAAGAAATGGAGAGTCATCAGCTGGGCGCGGTGGCTCACGCCTGTAATCCCAGAACTTTGGGAGGCCGAGGCGGGCGGATCACCTGAGGTCGGGAGTTCCAGACCAGCCTGGCCAACATGGTGAAACCTCGTCTTTACTAAAAATACAAAAATTAGCTGTGCATGGTGGGCGGCGCCTGTAATTCCAGCTACTCGGGAGGCTGAGGCAGGAGAATCGCTTGAACCCGGGAGGCGGAGGTTGCAGTGAGCCGAGATCGCGCCACTGCACTGCAGCCTGGCGACAGAGAGAGACAACGTCAAAAAAAAAAAAAAAAAGGAAAAGAAATAGGAAGTCATCAAACAACCGACGCCTCAAGAGACTCCGGGCCAGGAGGCTTTGCATGTGGCATTTTGGGGGGAAATTTGTCGGTTTTAGTTCTCATATTTGTCATTTCCATGAGATGTACTTTCTGAACACGATTTTTAAAAAGCGATTTCAAACTCTAAGCAATCACGGAATTCAGATGAGAAACACCAAAAGCATTCCTAATAAAGTAAGTAGTAAAACCTCACGTGACCACTGAACATCTTTCTACCAGCCCTGGCCAATGCAGTAAAACATGAAGCAAGAAGTGCAAATACCAAAAAAAAAAAAAAAAAAAAGGCAGGAATACTACTGTTTGCAGATGTCATGGCCCACCTAGAAAACCCAAATAGTTACCTAAGACATTCTTAGAATCCATAATCGCAGCAAGTAGCTATGTGTATGATGAATAGGGAAAAAATCAGTTTCTGTTATTCCAACAAAAATTGGTAGTAACCTGAGCAGGGATGATGATGGGAAAATCGCCTTATGATAGTCATAATATATTTCTTAGAAATAGGAATTTCTAACAATTTGAGCAGGACCCATATAAAGAAAACTACAGCTTTACCTTGACTGAGGATTGGAAAACTGGACAAGTGCAGTACCAAAGAAAATTCCATGAGATCTGGTAAAATGTGTCAAAATCCTAAACTTTTTCATCCGTATGAATAAACTAATAAAAACAACTGAGATGTTTTTGAAGAAAAAGAATGATTTTCACATGAGATATGAAAAGATAAAGTGACAATATAAATATTGTGGTATGTTGCTTCAAGAAGAGACAGACCAGTGAAATAAAGTGAATGGCCCAGACAATGGACTCTCATAGATGTAAAGCCTTCTCATGTAAAAGAAGATAAAAAGAAGAATCACAAATGAATCGGGGAAAGGGAGTATTAAGTAATAACTATAATGGAAAATTGGTTGTTTGGGAAAACCTTGGTTCCATGTATGCCTCACACCATTCATCAAAATAATTCCAGATGAGTTAAAGAGTTAACTTAAAAAAATGAAGCACATTGGCCGGGCATGGTGGCGCACGCCTGTAATTCCAGCACTTTGTGAGGCCGAGGCAGGCGGATCACCAGAGGTCGAGAGTTCGAGTCCAGCATGACCAACATGGAGAAACCCCGTCTCTACTAAAAATACAAATTAGCTGGGTGTGGTGGCACATGACTGTAGTCCCAGCTACTTGGGAGGCTGAGGCAGGAGAACCCGGGAGACAGAGGTTGCAGTGAGCAGAGATCGCTCCAGTGCACCCCAGCCTAGGGAACAAGAGCGAAGCACTGTCTCTAAATAAATAAATAAATAAAGCACATTGTGCCTGTAATCCCAGCACTTTGGGAAGCCGAGGTGGGCGGATCACGAGGTCATGAGATTGAGACTATCCTGGCTGACATGGTGAAACCCCATCTCTACTAAAAAATACAAAAAAAAAAAAAAAAAATTAGCCATCTGCGGTGACGCACGCCTGTAGTCCCAGTTACTGGGGAGGCTGGGGCAGGAGAATGGCGTGATCCCGGGAGGTGGGGCTTACAGTGAGCTGAGATCGCACTACTGCACTCCAGCCTGGGCGACACAGCAAGACTCCATCTCTAAATAAATAAATAAATAAATAATAAAATAAAGTACATTAAAAAAATCTAGGTGGAACATTCAGACAAGTATGAAGATGCTCTTTTAACACATAAAAGTCATGAAGGAATTCTCAGCAAGCAAAACCAACATTTTACTATGTGAAAATGCAAACTTGTGTGTACCAAAAGTGATAATAAACACAATTTAAAGTTAAAGAACAATATGGGGAAATATTTGTCATAAATATTGTAACTAAAGAAATAATATTTCCGGTAAAGAGTTTATTTAGATGGATAAGAAATAAATACATCCTAATGGGGAAAAAAAAAATACTTGAAACATTATTCACAGAAAGAACAATGGCTGGCTTATCAGGGAAAGCAGATGCAGCCTTACTAGTAACCAAAACAATGCTCAGAAAGAATAATGAGATGCATTTCTTACCTTTTAAAATAGTTTAAGCTCTTTTTCCCCTTTTTTTAGAATTAAAAGATACTTTTATTGAGCATAGGTGCATAAATTTAAGACACCTCTTGGTCAGGCAGTTCAAAACACAGGAAGGGCATTTCTATAGATATATATATAGGTTTTTTGTTGTTGTTGTTGTTTGTTTTTACTAGCTGGGCGTGGTGGGTCACTCCTGTAATCCCAGCACTTTGGGAAGTCAAAGCAGATGGATCACCTGTGGTCACGAGTTGCAGATCAGCCTGGCCAAACAGTGAAACTTCAAAAAACAAAAATTAGCCGGGTGTAGTGGTACGCACCTGTAATCCCAGCTATTCTGGAGGCTGAGGCAGGAGAATTGCTTGAACCTGGGAGGTGGAGGTTGCAGTGAGCCGAGATCGTGCCACTGCACTCCACACTGGGCAACAGAATGAGACTCTGTCTCAAAAATAAAATAAAATAAAAGTTTTTTGCCCCTTGACCAAATCATTTCACTTCTAAGACTTCATCTCTAGGAAATAATCAAAGACAAGTAAAAATATTATGTACAGTGGTGTTCAGTGCAACACGATTTGTAAAAGTCAAGGCACGGAAAGCAGCTTACATTGACAAAATGGTAGAATTATGACATGTATTGTAGGATATTCATGTTGAAGACTCCTAAGCAACCATTACAAATAATATTTCAACAAACGTCACATCATGTAAAACGCTCATGATATTTCAAGAAAAAGAAAAAAGAAGGCCTCTATCTGAGGCTGCAGTGAGCTATGATCATGCCACTTCACGGCAGCTAGGCCAGGGCAACAGAGTGAAATCTCATCTCAAAAACATAAAAAGAAAGAAAAAGAAAAAAAAATAACTCTACATATACTAGAATTCCAATCACACCAAACACCACTTTAAAAGAATGAAAGTAGCCAGGTGAGGTGACTCACAAGTATAATCCAACACTTTGGGAGGCCAAGGTGGAAGGACTGCTTGAGCCCAGAGCTCAAGACCAAGCTAGGTAACAGTGAGACCCCATCTCTCCAAAAAATAGAAAAAAAATAGCCAGGTGCAGGAGTGCACACCTGTCGCCCCAGCTACTCGGGAGGCTGAGGCAAGATGATTGCTTGTTCTCAGGAAGTTGAGCCTGCCGTGAACCGTAATCGTGCCACTGCACTCCAGCCTGGGCGACAGAACGAGACCGTATCTCAAACAAAACAAAAGAACAAACAAAAAGACAGAAAAGAAAAAAGGAAAAGAGAAAAAAGAGTGAAAGCAAGTACACCAAAATGTTAATAGAGAATATAGCTAGATTTTGGAATTACAGTAATTTTTAATGTCCTCATTTATATTTTTTGGAACATCTCATGTTTGTTTGCACAATGAACATAAATTATGTTATAAGCATAAAAAAACAAAAATGTTTGTGGTGGATGAAATTAAATGGACTTTGTATTATTTTGTTCTGAAGATGTCTTTAATTTTTAGGTTTTTTAAATAAGCAAATGAAATCACAAAACACTTGGAATGTAGGAAAAAGGGAAAGACAGCAAGCAAAAAAAAAAAAAAAAAAAAAAAGTTCGCCCTGTCCACCAACTGATTTTTGCTAATTTTGTTATTTTTCCCTTGAATTTTCATATAAACATAATTTAATATATAAACAATGTAATATCCTTCTCCCTGCCCACTTAGCATTAGATTACAAACATCTCCCGAATAAGGGAACTGTTCTCTTATCAGTACGTATTTAAAACACCTTTTTGGCCGGGCGCGGTGGCTCAAGCCTGTAATCCCAGCACTTTGGGAGGCCGAGACAGGCGGATCACGAGGTCAGGAAATCGAGACCATCCTGGCTAACACAGTGAAACCCCGTCTCTACTAAAAAATACAAAAAACTAGCCGGGCGAGGTGGCGGGCGCCTGTAGTCCCAGCTACTCGGAGGCTGAGGCAGGAGAATGGCATGAACCCGGCAGGCGGAGCTTGCAGTGAGCCGAGATCCGGCCACTGCACTCGAGCCTGGGCGACAGAGCGAGACTCCGTCTCAAAAAAAAAAAAAAAAAGAAAAGAAAAAAACACCTTTTTGAGCATACATTTCGTTAGCTGAAATAAAATAAAATAAATATATCTTTTGGCATAGGAAAATAGATAACGTGGTGAGAAAAATAAACGACCACTTACAGAATAAAGCCCGTGGACATGGAGGCTCATACAGAAGAGCGTAGGTTTTAATTTCTAACTTTAAAAAAATTTGCAAAGCATCAAACAATTATATGTGCTACAAAAATCAACACTATTGATTCAAACTATTGATCTGAAATAAAGCTTTGGAGAGATTTTCCGTCCCCAATCATCAATTTGTTCATCGGTTTTGTTCCTAAAATATTTATTTTGAAGTCAGACTATCTTAGCATTAAAGACAAAGAAGGGCCAGGTGCGGTGGCTCACACCTGTAATCCCAGCACTTTGGGAGGCCGAGGTGAGTGGATCATCTGAGGTCAGGATTTTGAAACCAGCCTGGCCAACATGGTGAAACCCTGTCTCTACTAAAAACACAAAATTAGCCGGGCTTGGTGGCTCATGCCTGTAATCCCAGCTAGTTAGGAGGCTGAGGCAGGAGAATCGCTTAAACCTGGGAGGTGGAGGTTGTAGTGAGCCAAGATCGTGCCATTACACTCTAGCCTGGGCAACAAGAGTGAAACTCCATCTCAAATAAAAAATAAATAAAATAAAAAATAAAGGCAAAGAGCCTGATTCCATTATCCTGGATTTTCAATAGTCTATTTACAAATTGCTTTATTTTCAAATAAGGACCAAATGGTTAGAATAGGGCCTTTGGGGCTGCATGCAGTGGCACACTCTTGTAATTCCGGCACTTTGGGAAGCCGAGGCAGGAGGATTGCTTGAGGCTAGGAATTTGAGAACAGCCTGGGCAACATAGTGAGACCCCCATCTCTACAAAACATTTAAAAATTAGCTGGGTATAGTGGCTCACACCTGCAGTCTTAGCTACTTGGGAGGCTGAGGTTGCATTGAGCTGTGATTGTGCCACTGCACTCTAGCCTGAGCAACAAAGGGGAGATGCTGTGTGCTTAAAAACACATGCGCACACACAGACACACACACAGACATACACACACTGACACATACACATATGCACACACACGCACGCCCACATAGACACACACACCGACACACACACATGCACACACACGCACGCGCATACACACATGCCTTTGAAAGTAGAAAAAGGCAGTTTTAAAGTCCAAATATTTACATCAACATCCTTAAATAAGTTGCAAATTTTATGCTTTAGCAACTGAGCACATAAAAAGGGTAGGAAGAATCTAAATTAATATCTTCCCTTGACTGGGTGTGGTGGTTCACTAATTGTATTTATTTCAGTGGTTTAGAAACACTATTAGTAAATATTTAACTTATAACAAAAGGTATAAAGGAGATAATATAATCACCTGCCAGGAATCTACCACATTAAGAAAAAAAACATTTTAAAAATAGAAATGTTGGCCGGGCACGGTGGCTCACGCCTGTAATCCCAGCACTTTGGGAGGCCAAGGCAGGCAGATCACTTGAGGTCACGAGTTCGAGACCAGCCTGGCCAACATGGTGAAACTCCGTCTCTACTAAAAATACAAAAATTACCCAGGCGTGGTGGTGGGCGCCTGTAATCCCAGCTACTTGGGAGGCTAAGGCAGGAGGATCACTTGAACCCAGGAGGTAGAGGTTGCAGTGAGCCAAGACTTTGCCATTGCACTTTAGCCTGGGTAACAAGAGCAAAACTCTATCTCAAATAAATAAATACATAAATAAATAAATAAGTAAATAAAGTAGAAATATTGCTTACATTCTTGTGAGAGTTCAAAGAAAAACCAGGTCAACATAACTAAAGTGAAAAACAAATTCATCGAAGTTTAATATTAAACTGTATTTACTTACAAGAATACATTTTTAAAAATTTTATATTTACATTTTTAACCTGTAGTCCCATGCTCAAAAAGAAAAAAAAAAGAGGACATTAAAAAAATTATGGCAATTCCAAAATCTAGATATAGTGTCCATTAACATTTTGGTGGACTTTCTTCTAGCAGCAAAATACTAGGTAGTTTTCAAACCAAACCAAACCAAACCTGACAATGTAGATCTACAGTTGTTAACCTGGAAACATACTCATTTTATTAGAAAAGAAAAAACAAACAAGTTAAGAGCAAATTATCATTTGTTCTTATTTTGGCTCAAGAAAAAAGTCCTCGAGCATAGCAACAGGTTTTTATCTATGTATATAATAATGTGCAAGGACCGCACCCCTGAGGTTGCAGTGGTCATGTTTGGGTGATGGATTATGTGTCTTCTTAATTATATTCCTTTGTTTCTGTATTTTGTGATTCAGGTTTATTATTTTTTTTTACAGCACGAAGCTGCTGGATGCGGTGGCTCACGCCTGTAATCCCAGCACCTTGGAAGGCCGAGGCGAGTGGATCACCTGAGGTCAAGAGTTTGAGACCAGCCTGGCCAACATGGTGAAACCCCATCTCTACAAACAATACAAAACTTAGCCAGGCATGGTGGCAGGTGCCTGTAGTCCCAGCTACTCAGGAGGCTGACATGGGAGGATCACTTGTGCCCAGGAGGTCCAGGCTGCAGTGAGTCATGATCGCACCACTGCACTCCAGCCTGGGTGACAGAGCAAGACCCTGTTAAAAAAAAAAAAAAATGAAGCAAGTGCGGCTTTCACAATCTGGAAGTAAAAGAAGCGGTTTTAAATTCTGAAAAGGAAGTCGTTAAATGACAGTTCAAGGAATAAAGTTTCATCTCATGCTCTATTCATCATAAATAAATAACGCATTTGGAAAAGGAGGCAAGTTGCAGGCAGGCCTCAAATCCAAGTTTGACCCCATGGGGCAGGGGGAGGAGAATCTGAGGCGTGAGCCACACTGAATCTTTCCAGCCGAGCCTCCTCTCTGTTCCTTCCCTAATAGGTGTGCTTGGGTTTGGGAGCCTGTCAAATGCCATTTTCTACCTGCTTCCCTGGTGGTCATAGTGCAGGAGACCTGGGTTGGGGTAGGGGTCTGGGGCTGTGAACAGTAACTGAGAACAGGGCTCCTCTGGGCACCCACCTGGCTGCTGAAGTTCTCCGGCCAGCAGGGTTCAGCCTCTGCCCATCCTTAAGGCTCCCAGGGGAGTCCTCTTCTGAAGGGCCCAGCCCCACTGGGTCGGTGGTTTTTCTCCCCATGTGCGGAGACCAGAGATTGTCGGAATAAAGACACAAGACAAAGAGATAAAAGAAAAGACAGCTGGGCCCGGGGGACCACTACCACCGAGAGGCGGAGACCGGTAGTGGCCCCGAATGCCAGGCTGCGCTGATATTTATTGGATACAAGACAAAGGGGCAGGGTAAGGAGTGTGAGTCATCTCCAGTGATTGACAAGGTCATGTGAGTCACGTGTCCACTGGACAGGGGACCCTTCCCTGTTTGGCAGCCGAGGTGGAGAGACAGAGAGAGAGAGAGAGGACACAGCCTACGCCATTATTTCTTCATATCAGAGGCTTTTAGTACTTTCACTAATTTGCTACTGCCATCTAGAAGGCAGAGCCAGGTGTACAGGATGGAACATGAAGGCGGACTAGGAGTGTGACCACTGAAGACAGCATCGCGGGGAGACGGTCAGGCCTCCGGATAACTGCGGGCAGGCGTGACTGATGTCAGGCCCTCCACAAGAGGTGGAGGAGTAGAGTCTTCTCTGAACTCCTCTGAACTCCCTTTCCCCGTCTGCTAAGTAGCAGGTGCTTTTCCTTGACACTGATGCTACCGCTAGACCGCAGTCCACTTGGCAACGAGCGTTCTTCCCAGACACTGGCGTTACTGCTGGACCAAGGCGCCCTCTGGTGGCCCTTCCCAGGCATAGCAGAAGGCTCACACTTGTCTTCTGGTCACTTCTCACTATGTTCCCTCAGCTCCTATCTCCGTATGGCCTGGTTTTTCCTAGGTTATGATTGTAGAGCAAGGATTATTATAATATTGGAGTAAAGAGTAATTGCAACAAACTAATGATTAATGATATTCATATATAATCATATCTATGATTTATATCTAGTATAACTATTCTTATTTTATATATTTTATTATACTGGAACAGCTCATGCCCTTGATCTCTTGCCTCGGCACCTGGGTGGCTCGCCACCCACATTATTCAGGCTTCTAGAGAAGAGATAACATTTTGGGAACGTGACACAAAGATCTGGCAACAGTACCTCTACTGGGTGTGGGCTGAAAGTCTGAGAGGGTGCCTACTTTTCACTGTCTAACTTGCATTAGTCAGGTTAGGCCAGGCTGTGCTGCGATAAGAAATAAGCCCTGACATCTCAGTGGCTTAACCAGGAAGGGCTATTTCCCATTTCCACTAAGTCCACTACGGGTGGGGCAGCTCTTCTCCAACTTGCAGGAACCAAGGCCCCCTGATTGCCCCAGTAGAGGAAGAGAGAGACAGAGGAAGCAGACTAGCTCCTAGCTGCCTTGTCCCAGGAGAACATTTTACTTCCATTCCATTGGCCAGAACCAGTCCCAAGGCCCTGACCAAACTGCAGGGGAGCCTGGGAAACGGAGAAGAGCCCACGGACGTTTGGTCAACTCTGTCTCTGCCACAGTGCTTTAGTGCTGTTGGGATTTGTTTTGAACCCTGTAAATATATGGCTTCTCGAACGTAAAAAGAAAGAAAAGTGAAAAGGGAGAGTTGTTATCTAATGTGTATATTATACATTATGTTATATATTCTATGTATGTAACAGGTGGAATATATCAGTCACTTCTCCTCACCCAATTGAACAAAATGCAAAACACATAGATGCTGTCAAAGAGATATGTCATATCCACATTTTACTGAAAATAATAACAATGTCTCCAAAACTGTGGTTCCTGAAGTAAATAGACTTAAAATAAATGATGAAAGTTTGAATCTTAGCAGATACCAAACATGTAGATCTTACTTTGCACAGGGTTTAGCACATAACGGGTGCTCAGTAAATGGTTGTTGAGTGAATACGCGAGAATGCAGAGTGTGGCAGCTGGCAGAGAAGGCCCCTCTGAGCCATGGGAGGGGGACAGGCCGTGTTTGCCGTGGTGTTTGCCCATGGCTTTCGGATCATCTCAGTAGAGAGGGTGCCTGGATAAACGACTCTTTCCAGAGCTCAAAGACCGTTTACCAAAACTGGGCCCAGCCCTTTAGGGCTAGCTGTATTTCCCTGTTTGTATCGAGGAAAGGGGAAATGAGGGATCCAACCTGGGCTTGGGGCTGCCACCTGCCGGATGCGGTGGCTCATGCCTGTAATCCCAGCACCTTGGGAGGCCGAGGCGGGTGGATCACCTGAGGTCAAGAGTTTGAGACCAGCCTGGCCAACATGGTGAAACCCTGGAGAGGGAAGTGAGGCAGCCGAGGACGCATAGTGGCTGTGGGGGACCCAGCCCTGCCATGGCCTGATGCACTGTCCTTCTAGGTGGGAGTGTGTAGGACTCATGCACCCCCCAGGGAGGCTCTAAAAGAGTCCCCCATTTGACCGATACCCCTGATTTCTTAGAAGGCCCTAGCCTGGCTGGGCGTGATGGCTCACACCTATAATCCCAGCACTTTGGGACGCCGAGGCAGGTGGATCACCTGAGGTCAGGAGTTCAAGACCAGCCTGGGGCCAACATGATGAAACCCCGTCTCTGCCAAAAATACAAAAATTAGCTGGGTGTGGTAGCGGGCACTTGTAGTTCCCAGCTGCTCAGGAGGTTGAGGCAGGAGAATCACTTGAACTCAGGTGGCGGAGGTTGCAGTGAGCCAAGATTGCGCCATTGCACTCCAGCCTGGGTGACAGAGCAAAAGTCTCAAAAAAAAAAAAAAAAAAAAAAAAAAGAAGAAGAAGGCAGCCCTAGCCCTGGGGCTCCAGTGTCTATCTTCCAAGGGCTGTGGCCTTCATCTGGCCTCGGGCTCCTCCCTGGCTTCTCCTCTCCTCTGCCCTCCACCTCCCAAGGCTATAGCCACGAGTTCCCTCTCATCCCTGCAGCCTGGGGGAGCTTCTTCCTTTCCGCCCTTGGTGGAGCAGAAATTCTTGCTGGGCTCCTTCCCCCACACCAGGAGGGCTGTGAGGAGTGGCCTTGCTGCTTCCATCTTCTTTCTTCTGCACTGGCCGTTCCCCCTTCCCAACTGGACACAGCACCCCAGAGGCAGGACTGTGACTCCTTCTAAACCTTGGTGCCCCCAGCTATGCCCAGTATGGAGTCTCCAGTATGAAGTCTGGTGCAATAAAGGGTGAGCCGTTCTCATTACCTGCCTTCCCATGTCCTCCTCTGGTCAGTGGGCTGTGCTGGTCCAGGAAGCCAGGGATTTTTGGCTTCTGAGATGCAGTCTCCCCCACTCCACATGTTTTTTTGGTTTTTGGTTTGTTTTGAGACAGAGTCACGTTCTGTTGCCCAGGCTGGAGGGCACTGGCATGATCACGGCTCAGTGCAACCTCTGCCTCCTAGCCTCAAGTGATCCTCCCACCTCAGCCTCCCAAGTATCTTGGACTACAGGTGCATGCCATCACACCTGGATAACTTGTATATTTTTTGGTAGAGATGGGGTTTCAAACTCCTGGGCTCAAGTGATGCACCCACCTTGGCCTCCCAAAGTGCTAGGGCTACAGGCATGAGCCACTGCACCCTGCCAAATTCCAAACGTTTCTCGACAGCGTTAGTGAAATTCACGTTCCTGCACCTCAGTTTGCTCATCCATAAAATGGGAGTGATACTGGTACCTCCTTTTCAGAATCAACATGAGGATGAACACTTGCACGTAGGAAACAGAATAAATATATTGATAGATAAATATTGTGAACATAATAAATTCCTAACACATGAACAGGAAGTTGTGGAGGTGATGGAGCCTGCCTCTCCTTTGCCCTTTGATGAGGTCCAGGCACACACAGTAGGGGCTTTGTTGATTCTTACGTATATCCGATGTTCTTTTGCTTCCTGGGGGCTTGTCTGCAAAAGTTGCAGGGGACGGGGTGGAAGGCAGCTGGTCAACCACCAGATCAGACTGCGAGAGGGGCGAGCGTGAGCGCGCAGCTGCTGGGTGCGCTCGGGGCAACCTCGCGGCTTCCGAGTTCCCGGCCCTGCGCGGATGAAGGGGCACCGAGGGCAATTTGCAGACCGCACCCTGCACACCCTGATCCTCGGCCTTGCGCGGGGTCCATTCCAGCCACTGCCACCGGGGGCCGCCATTGCGCCGCGGACGGCCCCGCTCCTCCGGGGAGCCGCAGACCTGCCTCCCTCCCGGGCCCGCGCTTCGCCGCTCTGGGACAGTGTCCCTGCTGCCTCTAGAACTCTCTTCTGAATCTCCACTTCCCCGGCCAGATGTCATCCTGATAATCAGACCTACGGGAGATCGGACCGTTTACTTTTTCTTTTTTTCTTTCTTTTCTTTTTTTTTTTTTTTTTCCGAGACGGAGTTTTGCTCTTGTCGCCCAGGCTGGAGCGCAGTGGCGCGATCTCGGCTCACTGCAACCTCCGCCTCCCGGGTTCAAGCGATTCTCCTGCCTCAGCCTCCCGAGTAGCTGGAATTACAGGCATGCGCCACCACGCCCAGCTAATTTTGTATTTTTAGTAGAGATGGGGTTTCACGATGTTGGCCAGCTGGTCTGGAACTCCTAACTTCAGGTGATCCGCCCTTCTCGGCCTCCCAAAGTGCTGGGATTACAGGCATGAGCCACCGCGCCCTGCCCGGGCTGTTTTCTTAGATCCTCACTTGAAGATCCTAACGGTTTGCTTTGGAGATGGACGTTGTGATGAGTCTCACCGGGGAAGGCACTGCGCTCTGGGAGACACAGCTCCTAGGGGCAGGTGTCAAGGCCAGGCCACACCAGGCTGCCCCTCCCACTTCAGTCCCCACCAGACCCGCCCCTGCTTCCTCCACCCCATTAGGCTGAGGATGATCAGAGGGGCCCTGGCCCACTGCCCGGGTCCCTGCTCAGAGGCCCCACACAGCTCATGGGGAAAAGGAGACACGGGCCCAGTGACAGGTTGCCCGGCTCTGATGGGAAAAGCGAGGTCATGGAGCCCTGCCTGTTGTGGGTGGTTCTGTTCGTCAGCCTGCTTGGGTCTGGGCTGTCCCCTGAGTCTCAGGCTCCTCATCTGGGCTGGCATTGGGGCCCAGGCTTTAGCCAGGTCTAGACTCCCCACTGGCCATTCAGGCATCAGTCACTCCATCTGGGACCCCAGGAGCCACAGGGCAGGACAGCTGACAAAGAAGGGGGCCCCCACTTCACCCTGAGACTGCCTTGAGCCTCCCATGTCTGGTGAGGACCCCACCAGCCCCAGTGTCTGGGGAGGGCAGGACTCTCTGAGACAGGTATCCCAGCCCCGGTAGGTATCAGTGTCGGAGAAAACTCAGGGCCTGTCACCATCACCATCGTTCTCAGTTTTCCCAAAAGTAAGGTGAGTATACGTGGTGCCGATGAGCCAGACTCCAGGCCCAAGTGTGCATTAAAATTTCCCTGGGGAAAAATAGAGAGTGTAATTTGGCAGGCTCTGCGGAGATTTTAGAGGTGCGTGCAATTCACTTATGCCTTTCCACTGCAGTAGTGGAATGGTGTCCCCCAAAAAGACATGTTCAAGTCCTAACCCTGGGAACGTGAGAATGTAATGTTATTTGAAAAGAGTGTCTTTGCCGATGTAACTAAGGAAAGGATCTTGGGATGAGACTATCCTGGATTGCTCCAGTAGGCGCTAAATGCAATGACAAGTTTATAAGAAGAGGAGAGACAGAGCAGAGAGGACCACGTGATGACGGAGGCAGAGGAAACTGGGGTGATGTGGGCACAGCCAACGAATGCCTGGGGCTACTAGAAGCTGGAAGAGGCAGGAAGGGCCCTACCCCAGGCCTTTCCAAGGGAGCATGAGTCTGCTGACCCCTTGGTTTTGGAGTTCTGGGCTCCAGAACTGTAGGAGTGTCAATGCCTGTTGCTCTCAGCCTCCCAGTCTGTGGTATTTGTATGGCAGCCAAGGAAATACACACAGCAGCCTAGAAAAATCCTTGCCCATGTGCACAGTGAGTTATACTCAAGGACATTTCCAGAGTGTGGTTGGCAGCGACCCGTGTGCTCACCGCTTGCCCATCTGTGGCTTGGAACCGGTGCTGGCCAAGGTGGGGATGTTTTAGTTGGTGTGATCAGGAAAGAAAGACTGCAATAAAGAGAGAAAGTTGCACAACATTTAGGGAAAGAACTTTCTAGGCAGAGGCAATGAAAGACCCTAAAAATGAGTGGTCAGGTTGGAGGCACAGCAAGGATCCCAGAGGGGCTGGAGCAGAAGGAGGGTGGGCTGGAGTCCACCAGGAAATGGAACGTTAAAAGGTGCCTGTGCAGCTAGCGTTCTAGGAGAGATGGGATAAACACGAGTTGCATTTTCTCGTTTATTTTTCGTTCTTAACAGAGTGTATAGGGATGAATGTGTGTATTTGTCAGGGTTCTCCAGAGGGACAGAACTAATAGGATGTACATATGAAAGGGAGTTTACTCAGGAGAATTGACTCGTAATCACAAGGTCAAGTCCCATGATACCCTGTCTGCCAGTTGAGGAGCAAGGAAGCCAGTGGTGGATCAGTCCCAGTCCCTAAACCTCAAAAGTGGGGAAGCCGACAGTGCAGCCTTCAATTTGTGGCCAGAAGCTAGGACAACAGGCATGTGCCACCACACCTGGCTGATGTTTACATTTTTTGCTGAGATGGGATCTCCCTATATTGCCTAGGCTAGTCTGAAACTCCTGGCCTCAAGTGATCCTCCCACCTCAGCCTCCCAAAATGGTACATGTCCTTTTAAATGACAAATTATGTCATACTATAGATGGTGTCCTGAATTTAATTCTACTACACAATATACTTTGGATAACAAACCAACTGTGAACTGGGCAAGACTCAGAATAACAAAAGTTTATCTCTCCACTGTTCTCCTCCGAGGCCAGCACAGGTCACTGGGGGGTCTGCTCCACGTGGTCATGCAGGGACCCAGGCCTGGAAGGTCCATCAATCTGTGTCGCAGTCATTGCAACCTCTTCCGCGTGGCTTGGTAGAGAAAGGAGGAGTGTGAAGAATCTACATTTGGTTTTTGGTTTCCTTTTTAGTTTCTATTACATCATTTCACCTGTAAATACTTCAGTACATATCTAACAGATACAGCTTCTTCACATAACCATGATACATTATCCCACTAGCAAATTATCAATAAAATTCAATACCCAGAATCATTTCCATTTATTTCAACAGTTAAAAACTGTCGGCTGGGCACGGTGGCTCGTGCCTATAACACCAGCACTTTGGGAGGCTAAGGAGGGAAGATCACTTGAGGTCAGGAGTTTGAGACCAGCCTGATCAACATGGTAAAAACCCATCTCTAGCAAAAATACAAAAATTAGCAGGGCGTGGTGGTGGACGCCTGTAATCCCAGCTACTTGGGAGGCTGAGGCAGGAGAATCACTTGAAACCAGGGGGCAGAGGTTGCAGTGAGCCAAGATTGCACCATTGCCCTCTAGCCTGAGCCACAGTGAGACTTTGTCTCAAAAAAAAAAAGCCTTAAAAAAAATTTTTTTAAACAGCCTCACCCACATGACTTCATTTAACCTTAATCACCTCTTCAAAGGTCATCTTTAAGTATAGTTATACTTTGAGGTGCACTAGAGGTTAAGTTTTTTTTTTTTTTTTTTTTTTTTTTTTGAGACAGAGTCTCGCTCTGTTGCCCAGGCTGGAGTGCAGTGGTGCAATCTCAGCTCACTGCAAGCTCCGCCTCCCGGGTTCACGCCATTCTCCTGCCTCAGCATCCCGAGTAGCTGGGACTACAGGCGCCTGCCACCACGCCCGGCTAATTTTTTTTTTGGTTTTAGTAGAGACAGGGTTTCACCGTGTTAGCCAGGATGGTCTCGATCTCCTGACCTCGTGATTCGCCCGCCTCGGCCTCCCAAAGTGCTGGGATTACAGGCGTGAGCCACTGCGCCCGGCCTAAGTTTTTATCATATAAATTTTAGGGGCACAATTCATTCACATATGAGTGTGTATATAGACATCTATATATACACATATATATACACACGCAAACAGTTTTTGAAAAAAAGAAACTCAAACTGAAGAAAAGGGTTATAGCAAAATTTTCCTTCCTGTCCTGTCCCCAGCCCTCTAATTCCTATCCCCAGAACGACCCACAGTTTTATTGTTGCGTATACTTCTTCCCAGAGAGGTTCTCTCCATATATAAGCATGCATATATATGCCTTTTTTTTTTTTTATTTTGAGACGGGGCCTCACTCTGTCACGCAGACTGGAATGCAGTGGCACTATCATAGCTCACTGCAGCCTTGAACTCCTGGACTCAAGGAATCCTCCCACTTCACTTCCCAAGAAGCTAGAACTACAGGCATGCATCACCACACCTAGCTGATGTTTACATTTTTTGGTAGAGATGCTATCTCACTGTATTGCCCAGGCTGGTCTCAAACTCCTAGCCTCAAGTGATCCTCCCATCTCCGCCTTCCAAAGTGGTACACGCTCTTTTAAATGACAAATTATATTGTACTATAGACAGGGTCCTGAATTTACTTCTACTCCACAATATACCTTCAATAACGAACCAAGTGTGAAATTGCCAAGACTCAATATAACAAAGGTTTATTTATCCACTATTCTCCTCCAAGTCCAGCACAGGTCACTGGGGGTTCTGCTCCACATGGTCACACAGGGATCCAGGCCTAGAAGTTTCACCAGGTTGTGACATAGTCATTGCAGCTTCTTCCAAGTGACTTGGTAGAGAAAGAGAGAGTGTGAAGAATCCACATTTGGTTTTTGGTTTCCTTTTTACATAGACATTTCAAACATACCCAAGTGTAGGTAGTGTAAACAGACCCCAATATACCAATACCCAGCCTCAGCAAGGATCAATATTTCACTGTTCTTGTTCCAACAATGACCTCATTCCCCACCCCCACCTTTTCTTGCTGAATCATTTCACCTGCAGATACTTCAGTGCATATCTAACAGATACAGAGGTTGTTTTACGCAAGCGTAATGCATGATCCCACCTAGTCAATTAATAATATAATTCAGTTTCCAGACCATTTCCATTTATTTCAACAGTTAAAAGCTGTCTTTTTAAAGTGTTTTTTTTTTTTTTTAGCAGCCTCACTCATATGACTTCATTTAGCTTTAATCACCTTTCAAAGGTCATATCTTCAAGCACAGTCATACTCTGAGGGGTACTAGAGGTCAAGTTTTTAACGTGAGTTTTGGCGACACAATTCAGTCACGTGTGTGTATACACACACGTATACATGTATACACACACACACGGTTTTGGAAAAAACAAACTCAAACTGAAGAAGAAGGTTATAGTAAAAGTTCTCTTTCCTACCATCTCTCCAGCCCTCTAATTCCTGTCCCCAGAAGCACCCACAGTTTCATCGTTTTCTATACTTCCTTCCAGAGAGGTTCTCTGCATATATAAGCATACACATATATATGCCTTATTTTTTCTTTTTTTTTTTTTTTGTGACGGGGCCTCACTCTGTCACCCAGACTGGAATGCAGTGGCACAATCATAGCTTACTGCAGGCTTGAACTCCTGGACTCAAAGAATCCTCCCACTTCAATTCCCAAGAAGCTAGAACTACAGGCATGTGTCACCACACCTGGCTGATGTTTACATTTTTTGTAGGGATGACATCTCGCTATATTGCCCAGGCTAGTCTCAAACTCCTGGCCTCCAGTGATCCTCCCACCTCAGCTTCCCCAAATGGTACACGCCCTTTTAAATGACAAATTATATTATACCCTAGACAGGGTCCTGAATTTACTTCTACTCCACAATATACCTTCAATAACAAACCAACTGTGAAACTGCCAAGACTCAATATAACAAAGATTTATTTATCCACTGTTCTCCTCCAAGTCCAGCCCAGGTCACTGGGGGTTCTGTTCTACATGGTCACACAGGGATCCAGGCCTAGAAGGTTCACCAGGTTGTGACACAGTCATTGCAACCTCTTCTAAGTGGCTTGGTAGAGAAAGAGAGAGTGTGAAGAATCCACATTTAGTCTTTGGTTTCCTTTTTACATAGACATTTCAAACATACCCACGTGTAGGTAGTGTGAACAGACCCCCATATACCAATACCCAGCCTCAGCAAGGATCAATATTTCACTGTTCTTGTTCCAACAATGACCTCATTCCCCACCCCCACCTTTTCTTGCTGAATCATTTCACCTGCAGATACTGCAGTGAGTATCTAACAGATAGAGATTTTTTACATAACCGTAATGCTTGATCCCCCTAGCAAATTAACAGTATAATTCAGTACCCAGACCATTTCCATTTATTTCAATAGTTAAAAACTGTCTTTTTAAAGTTTTAACAGCCTCACCCATATAACTTCATTTAACCTTAATCAACTCTTCAAAGGTCATATCTCCAAGTACAGTCAACTTTGAGGTGTACTGGAGGTTAAGTTTTGTTTTTTGTTTGTTTGTTTTTGTTTTTGAGATGGAGTTTCACTCTTGTTGCCCAGGCTGGAGTGCAATGGCGGGATTTTAGCTCACCGCAACCTCCACCTCCTTGGTTCAAGTGGTTCTCCTGCCTCAGCCTCCCAAGTAGCTGGGATTACAGGCATGCGCCATTACGCCGGGCTAATTTTTTTTGTATTTAGTAGAGACGGGCTTTCACCATGTTAGTCAGGGTGGTCTCGAACTCCTGACCTCAGGTGATCCACCCACCTTGGCCTCCCAAAGTGCTGGGATTATAGGCGTGAGCCACCGCGCCTGGCTAAGTTTTTAACATATGAGTTTTGGGGACCCAATTCAGTCATATATGTGTGTGTATACACACCTATACACACACACAGACACATATATATGGTTTTTGAAAAAAGAAACTCATACTGAAGAAAAGGGTTACAACTAAGACAAAAGGCTTTACACCTATTTTGTTGAACTGAAAACCAAACAAGGCCTATGCATTGAGTTGTTGGCTGGGTCTGCTGGGTCTCTTTATTTTCGACTTCAGTGATGAGACTACACAGGAGGAGAGTAGCGCAGAGAGGACACGAAGGGGAAACCTGAACCGCAGGAGGTTTACAGGGAAGAATGAAAGTGGGTGATGCTTTGCCTTAAGCCATAAATAACGGCAAGGGAGAGCAAGCAGGCAGCTTTGACGTTAGCAGGGAAGTGAAGAAGAAGAAGATGGAAGAAAGAAAGGAAGGACCAGGGAGGAAGGGAAGGTGGGAGGGAGAGTGGGCGGGACGGGGTAGAAGGCAGGTATCAAAATTCACACATCATATCAAGAACAAGGAAAATTCCAACTTCAATGTGAATAAACAATCCACAGACACGGAGATGAATGAGATGACAGAATGATTCATACACTGTTGGACAAGGATTTTAAAGCAGCCATCATAAAAATGCTTCAACAGCAATTATGAATTCCCTTGAAACAAATGAACGCATTAAAAATCTCAGCTGTCAGCCGGGCACGGTGGCTCACACCCGTAATCCCAGCACTTTGTGAGGCTGAGGCAGTTGGATCACTTGAGCTCAGGAGTCCGAGATCAGCCTGGGCAGAATAGTGAGACTCTGTCTCTACAAAAACTACAAAAATTAGCCAGGTGTAGTGGCATGTGCCTGTAGTTCCAGCTACTTGTACTAGAGAGGCTGAGGTGTGAGGATAACTTGAGCCCAGGAGGCAGAGGTTGCAGTGAGCTGTGATCAGCCACTGCACTCCAGCCTGGGCGACAGAGCTAGGCCCTGTCTCAAAAACTAAAAATAAAAAAATAAAAAAATCTTAGCTGTGAAAACTGATCTTAGAAATTGGATTATTCTTGTCATACCTGACTAAACAAAGTCAAGAAGCCAGGGGGATAAAAGTACTCCCCATTCATAACAGTACTCCAAAAATGTAATTCTCTGCAAGCCTGGCTGCTGAAACTGCCTGCTGTAAACTTAAATGAGTTTTACGCAATAGTTGCTGACACAACCTGCTGCAACCCTAAGACTAGGTTTACTCACTGCCCTCACTCACCAATCAGAGCTTGCCAGCTCCCCAAAACCTCCTTCATGCCGATGAACTTTCTTGAAGAGCAATAGGTAATATTTCTCCTTTTTACAAAACTTTTAACCTTCCCTTTGTTTTCTGGATATATTGAAGACTCCCTAGTCTGTATGTGTGCCCTAAATTGCAATTCTTTCTTCCCAAATAAAATGTTTTAATTTCAGAGATTTGTCTCTATGTTTTACCGGACTTTGACACAGCAAAGAAATGGAAGTTATGGAAAAGAACCAAATGGAGAATATAGGATTGAAAAATACAGCCGGGTGTGGTGGCTCACACCTGGAATCCCAGCACTTTGGGAGGCTGAGGTGGGTGGATCACAAGGTCAGGAGATCAAGACCATCCTGGCCAAGATAGTGAAACCTCATCTGTACTAAAAAATACACAAATTAGCCAGGCACTGTGGCAGGCGCCTGTAATCCCAGCTACTCGGGAGGCTGAGGCAGGAGAATCACTTGAACCCAGGGGGCGGAGGTTGCGGTGAAATGAGATCACACCATTGCACTCCAGCCTGAAGGTTTGGGCACGGTGCCTCATGCCTGCAATCCCAGCACTTTGGGAGGTCAAGGTGGAAGGATCGCTTGATTCCAGGAGTTCAAGACCAGCCTGGGAAACATAGGGAGACCTCATCTGTACAAAAAATGAACAAAATTAGCCAGGCATGGTAGTGTGTGCTTGTGGCCCCAGCTACTCTGGAGGCTGAGGTGGGAGGATCTCTTGAGCCCAGGAATGCAGAGGCTGCAGTGAGCTGAGACTGTGCCACTACACTCCAGCCTGGGTGACACAGTGAGACTCTGTCTTAAAAAAAAAAGAAAAGAAAATGGTCAAAGGAAGTTCTCTAAATAGGCTTTGAAGTTCAGAAAGGAAAGAGGAATATCGGACTGATTAAAAATGGGGTAAAAATATGAGATTGTCCTTCTTATGCATTTTAAAAATCATCTTTGATGCCTGAAACCAAAAATCATGGCATTTGATGTGGTGCTCAATATATGTAGAGGAAAGACTTAATGAAAATTTAAAAGTGGGGAGAGAAAGAGACCTAAGTAAAGGTCATGTGGGTAATGTTCTTGCATTTCACTCAAAATGCTGAGCTGATAGCCTCAGACCATGGTACGTTATGCAGTCATGTAAGTATGCAACCATGCAATGTGAACGATGGGGATACGTCCTCAGAAACGCATCAACTGGGCGATTTCGCCATTGTGCGAACATTATAGAGTATACTCACACAACCCTAGATGGGTGTAGCCTGCTGCACACCTGGGCTATGTGGTACAGCTGATTGCTTCTAGGCTACACACCTGCACAGTACGGTACTGCTCTGAACACTGTAGGCAAAGGTTGCACAATGGTAAGTACTTGTACATATCTAAAAACAGAAAAGGCATAGTAAAAATATGGAGTTGTAACGTTATGGTACCATCATTGTATATGTGGTCCGACATTAACTGAAACATCACTATGGGGTGCACGGCTGTATTGTAATACCCAGTGTCTGTGTGTCTGTCTCTCTCTCTCTCGCACACACACGCTCTCTTTCTTTGCCTCTAGTGGCAAAAGGTATACCTTCTCTCCCCACTCCCCTAATTGAGGTTCCTTTTACTCACCTTGAGAGTGGGGGAGGGAGTCTGAGACTAGGGCAGGAAGGATGCTGTCTCACGTCCTCCATGGCTGAGTGGACAATTTCTGCATCTGGGTGGCCCTGTCCCCACCCACTCCCTCTCCTCTTTGGTCTTGTAAAACATTTTTGGCTGTCATTTCCCAATCCGAAGAGGGAAGCTTGCCCAGTGGATGGTGAATTGTAGGAACTTGGGGGAATATCTGTGCCCTGGGTTTTCCTCTGGGGGAGTGTCTCTCCCCTTCTTAGTGCTAGCATCCCATGAGGGCTGATTCTTCCCTGGGCTATAGAAGAGGACACAGCCCAGTTGGTCAGAGCCTCCCGTGCCCAGCTGGGATGAACAAGGGACACAGGAAGGATCCCTGGGACCCAATCTGGGGCTCTTGCTGGAGTTGTTGGTAAGAGAAGATAATTGCCCATCATCTCAGCTGAGGCTGCTGGGGCCATCTTGTCACTGCAAAGGGAAAAGATGCTTGAAAACGGACAGACAGATGATGCCTGGTGTGGTGCCGGTTCCCAGATCCTGCATGCCTGAAGCGCGGCACCGCCTGGCCTTCTCAGTAAGGTGAGCCAATAAGTTCCCTTGTTTTTCCTACCGCAAGTCAGTTTGAGTTGTGTTTTCTGTCACCTGCAACCATGAGAGTCCTAATGCTGGAGTGTTGGGTTCCAGCCTCCTTCTTGGATGAGATGCCTTTCCCAGCCCCTGGGCACTTTGCCAGAATCCCCAGGAGTCAACAGGCCTTGAGGCGATGAAAAGGATCTCACTTTACAGATGCAGAAACGGCCCGAAGAAAGACCGGGATTCACTCAAGGCCACCCCTGCCCATGGGATCTTTTGAATTCCATTTTGGACTCTTACCAGCAGAGAGTCTTGTTCAACAGAAACAGTTTTTATGCCCCAGCCCTCTCTCATTTTTAACTTCATGTCAGTGGTGTGGGCCTAAAGCTAGGCTTGCCAGACAAAACACAGGACACCCGGTTCAATTTGAATTTGAGATCGACAATGAATAACTTTTTAGTGTACATATGTTCCAAATATTGCATGAGACACATTCCTACTAAAGAAATGCATTGCTCATCTGAAATTCAAATGTAGCTCTGGATGCTGTATTTTTATGTACTTGGCAACGCTATCTAAAGCAGGGACAGGGGATGCAGGAAGAGGGCAAGGCTACCTCTTAATGAGGACCAGGGGAAGAGTCGGGGTAGGGTGGGTGCTAAGAGGCAGCCTCAGAAAAATAATCTTCCCCATCTCCTGCCGAATTCCCACATCACCCACAGTTTGTCATCAGGGCTTTGCAGCTGCCAGGTGAGTAAAAATGTGGCCTGGAGAGCAAACATATTAACCATCAACAGTCTAGTGTGAATTAGTTTACATACATTTACTTGTCATCCACATACTGTTACTCCTTCCCTGTACAGGAGGAAGAAGACACCAGAGAGGGAGGTGCTGATAAGCCTCTTTCTTCATTTTCTCCCTGAAGTGCTGGTCTTCAGAGCACAAAGGATGGAATCTGAACTGGTTCCCTGTGGTTCCCTGCACATAAGAACCACAGGGGAGCTTTTGAAAAAAATCCCAGTGCCCAGACCACACCCATCCCCATTAAATCACAATCTCAGCTGGGCACAGTGGCTCATACCTGTAATCCCAGCACTTTGGGAGGTCAAGGCAGGAGGACCACTTGAGCCCAAGAGATCGAGACCAGCCTGTGCAACATAGCAACACCCCATTGCTACAAATTAAAAACAAATGAGCTGGGCCTGGGTCTGTCGTCCCAGCTACTTGAGAGGCTGAGGCAACAGGATCCTTTGAGCCCAGGAGGTGAAGACTGCAGTGATCGGTGATTACACACTCTACTCCAGCCTGGATGACAGAGTGAGACTGTCTTAAGAAAGAAAGAGAGAGCGAGAGAGAAAGACAGACAAAAAAAAAAAAAAAAAAAAAAAACCCAGAATCTCCATGAGTGGGTTCCAGCTATCATCTTTTTCCAGTGTGCAGCCAAATTTGAGAACCAGTGGACGTAATAGCTCAGGACAGATCATTTGATCCTTGGTGAGGGTTGCTGTGGATAGGCAGCTGACTCTGTGTCAGGCATCCCGCAGACATTATTTCACTGGATTCCTGTATAGCCCTACCATGCAGATCCTGTTAACCTCATGTCCACGGAAGGATGCAGGCTCAGAGAGGTGATGTGACTTACTCAAGGTCACACAGCAATCAAAGGGCCCTGCTCACAGCCCCTGAGCTGCCTCCAGGCCGTGTGGCTCCAGGTGAGTGCCTTTCCTGCCTTGCCCTGCCACAGGTAGAGAAGGCTGTGTCCACAAGCATCATTCAGTCCTGCCTGCCAGCTCTCTAATCAGCATGGTTACATGACGAGGACACCAAAGAATGAGAAGAGTATCTCGATTGGCAAATGGAGACAGGGAATGGCCCAAGGGTCAACTCTGGGTGTCCTGGGCATGTCATCAGTGAGAATGACAAGTGGAGGTCCCCTTTACTGAAGAGCGGGGAGGCTTCGCCTGAAATAGCCTTTATAGTCTTCAACAATGACATTACCCCCCTCACTGCCAACATAAGTACCTGGGAACTACTGCCCTGAGCGACCCAACCCTCCTCCCCAACTCCCTCCACCATCCCTAATTGCTGGCAAACACTCACTTGGAATTGTGTTTCATGCACACATTGGTGTCTGGTTGCACCTGCTCCTCCTTGCACTCAGGATGTGGACCCACACCTGGTCACCCTGACCGCTAATTCTTGCCTTCCCAGCCTGCCTTGCAGCTGGGGCTGGCCTGGTCCTGCGATGCAAACCTGGTTCATAGGATGTAACCGGAATTTGCTGAAAGGTTCTAAGGAAGTGTTGGCTTTCTTGATGAGAGAGGCCCAGCCCAAAATGATTCCCTCTCGCTGAGTACAGAGCGCTCAGCTGAAGCCACAGCAGCCCTGCCGAGACAAGGCCCCAGCATGACAGGGACACCAAGGGAATCACAGAGGGCAGAGCTCAGGTGTCGCTGGGCCATTGGGCCCCTCTGGATTTGCGGCTGGGCAAAAAGAAATCCTATTCGCTCAGGTCAGTGGTCCTCCGTTGAGGGTGATTTTGCCCCCCAAGGACATGCAACAACTTCTGGTGGTACTTTGGTTGTCATAACTTGGGGGTTGCTCTAGGCATCTAGTGGGTGGGCTGCTAAATGCAGGAACATCTTCCCCTCAGTGAAGAGTACTGAGGGTGAGGGGCCCTGACTTAGGCCACTGTTCCTTGGTGTTTCTGTTTCCTGCAACCAAAAATACTCCTGGCAGAGAGGCCGCCCTAACCACTGAGATTGCTAGAGAGAAGGTGGTCTGAGGAAGCCAAGTCCTTAGACATAAGGAAAGGGCAGGACAGCAGGGTCCAAACCAACCTCCACCACTAGAGCTGGCTGGCCCAAACCCGTTGAACTTCCCACCCGAGCTTTTGGTGTCAAGGGCAAACACACCGAGGGTTTCCTCCCGTGGGCGGCGCTGCTCCCCACCAGCCCCTTCCCCACTTTCCCTAACATTCCAGGCGGATAACAGAATGCAACTTTTCATACAAACAAACTCCATTTTAATGTACAAAACAAACCTCACTTACATACATAAATATAATTTGGGGGCATAAATAATGTAAGAAAATAAGAGATGTACATATCAAAATAAATTACTCATAAATATCATGTTGGAAAACTAAGTGCTGGGGAAAGGGTTCTAAGTCTTCCCCCGCTGCTTCCACACCGCAAGTTATTGACAAGACTTGGGGTCTTCAAATCTTTTCTTTTCCTGATTTTTGAACGAGAAGTGCAGGTTGACATAAGGTGGGGGGCCTGGGAAGCCCCAATCCATGGGGAGACATGTGAGGTGGGCAGAGGGCTGGTGGGCTGGGGGGTGGAAGCAGGTGACACCGGGGACAGCAAGTTATTCTCAGGACAGCATCCATGACAGAACTGGCCTCAGGGGGAATTCTCAAGCTGTCCCAGGGCTGGAGTGGGGCTCTGGGCTTCCCCTACTCCTGAAGCCTCTTGGGCCATGCCTGCTTCAGTCAGTTCTGGCCTGGAGGGGTTTGGGAAGGGCAAACGGTCCCTGGAAGTAGATATAGATCAATTCCCACATGGGGTTGAGTGAAATGTACATGCTGTTTTACAGAGTAGATCACCTGTTCCTGAAATTTAAACCACTG
Source organism: Macaca fascicularis (assembly GCF_037993035.2). Classification (NCBI taxonomy): domain Eukaryota; kingdom Metazoa; phylum Chordata; class Mammalia; order Primates; family Cercopithecidae; genus Macaca; species Macaca fascicularis. The sequence goes on along the minus strand of NC_088388.1, from coordinate 4,960,604 downwards.
CCTATCTTCCGGCTGCTCCTGGGGAAGTGATGAGAAAAAAAAATTAGAGAATTTCAGCTTGACATAAGAATTTTTCCAAAGGAAGTGAGTTCCCCATCAGTGGAGGTATTCAAGCAGGACTGAGACAGCACAGCAGCTTGTCCAGCAACCTCGAGGGAGCAGAATGCGGGCCCGGGCAGCAGCTGGGCAAGCTACAAGCTTACAATGTTATGATCAGACAAGTCTATTGGCTAGAAACTGGCACGGCCAATGGAAAACTCTGAATATGTACAACTTCTAGATGTTTCTTCCTAAAGCTAAACAGAACGTGGACTCGGGACTGCTCTTGTAGAAGCACGGCCTCCACTCTGCAGGTACCACAGCCCCTGGCAGCAGTGAAGAGGCCCGGGCATGGCCTCAGTTATTTCTCAAAGCTGGGACTCCTCACCGCCTCCAGTCCGGTGACAAGCCCAAATGGGTCCATGCTGTCAGTCTCCAGGGGCGAAGAGAACATGTCAGATTCCAAGTGGCCCCTGAGGTCCTCAGGCTCCTCTGGGGCCATGGGCAGCATGGGTAGGAAATGAGAGAGCGGAAGAAAGCCTCTGTTCTTATACAGCTGCCTCTGTTTGGCACTGCTCAGAGAGACCGGCAGGCGGTGCTTCTCGGATCGGTATACATTGTAGCCATCAGGGCGGATCTCCTCCTCGAAAGCACAGTCTTCCTCTGAGTACTGAAGCTGCAGAGAAAACGGGCAGCTCTGAGCAATCCACAGTGGACGGGGAACACGGGTACACATGGACATTTGTGCTACAGACTGTCCCTGGTGGCCACCAGCAGTGACCTTCCCCATGAGCATCTCTTGCATGTTTTATACATACTTCCTGATGTACACACTGTATATGTAAGTATATATAAAATATACCTTTATATATAAGCATATATAATATATAATATACTTTAAGGCCAGGCACAGTAGCTTACACCTGTAGGCCCAGCACTTTGGGAGACCCAGAGCAGGTGGATCACTTGAATCCAGGAGTTTGAGACCAGCCTGGGCAACATGGTAAAATTCCATCTCTACAAAAAGTACAAAAATTAGCAGGGCATGGAGGTGGGCGCCTATAGGCCCAGCTACTCGGGAGGCTTAGAGGTGGGAGGATGGGTTGAGGCTGGGGGGTCAAGGCTGCAGTGAGCAATGATCACGCCCCTGCACTCTAGTCTAGGTTACAGAGCAAGACCCTGTCTCAAAAAAAAAAAAAACAAAAACCCACAACTGTATATATACACAGAGAACACACATATATAAATGTACTGTAAGTATATGTAGTATGTACATTATGTTAATATATAACACATTAATAAATTAAATATACATTTATATACCGTTACAAATTTTTAATAATCTTTATATAGATATACATGCACACAGACAAAACTGAGGTTTATTATTTCATATATGTATATTTTATGTGTATACTTAATACTTCATATACACTTTATATAGACCCAAACAATTTCCACTAAATTACCTCACCTTTTCCGAGAGCCTTGTCCTGAGCAATAATATCCATCAACCCACAGGAATGCCGTCCGTGTTTCCCTCACCCTTTACATTACATACACAACTCCTGGCATTTAAAAAGTTCCTGGGTATTTCACTGGCACTTTGGGAAACACTGATAAACCGGGTTATCATCTTAGGATAAGTCTTTTAAATAAATTGCATGTAATCCGATCTGGAGCCCAGATGAAAGCATCTGTTCCCCACCTATCTCAGAAATCACTGTGTGCCTTTATCATTCTAAGGCCTTCTGGTCTGCAGCAGTTCTGAGAACCATCAGCCCCCCTGTCTCCTCCATTCAGTCACCAAGGGCTTTCTAGGCAGGCTGCCAGAATCCGGATCTCAGTAGCCCCTCCCCCAGGTCAGGCCAGGCCAGGCCGGCGCCCAGCTGGTGGCCGGAAATGTGTGCTGAGGGAAGCCAGTCCCTCTTAGAACATTCATAGTCCACAGGGTTGAGAGGTGCCAGTGGGCAAGTGCCATCCCACACAGGTGTCATTACCCCTTGGTGACCCAGGACAGGCGCGGGCAGGAGCCGGAAGGGCTGGGCAGTAAACACACTGCAGGACGGCCTCAGTCAGGTTTCTGCCTAAGTCTGCAAAGGTCACTGAACTGCAGGTGGGTGAGGATGTGCCTGTGCCAATAAGCTCCTGATAAGAGGCTCATTGCAGCAACCCAGGATCCTGCCGAGCCCACGGATGGCTGGGACAAAGCACTGGACAGCAAGCACGATTTCTCCCAAACATGCCAAATGATAAATAAACAAGGAACACAAAACCGAATAACTGGAGGACCTCCTTCTATTTACTCGGCTTGTCCTTTGGGAGAAATAAGTATTACATTCCCCATACAGAAGATGAAATGACTTCAAGTTTCTAGAAGAATGTGGAATCTTTATTTAAGAAAGAAAGAGGCCAGGCGAGGTGGCTCACGCCTGTAATCCCAGCACTTTGGGAGGCCAAGGCAGGCAGATCATGAGGTCAGGAGTTCGAGACCAGCCTGGCCAGGATGGTGAAACCCCATCTCCACTAAAAATACAAAAAAACTAGCTGGGCATGGTGGCACGACGCCTGTAGTCCCAGCTACTTGGGAGGCTGAGGCAGAAGAATTGCTTGAACCCCACAGGTGGAGGTCGCAGTGAGCCGAGATCATGCCACTGCACTCCAGCCTGGGTGACAGAGCGAGCGAGACTCCGTCTCAAAAAAGAAAGAAAGGAAGAGAGAGAGAAAGGAAAGAGAGAGAGAGAGAAAGGAAGGAAGGAAGGAAGGAAGGAAGGAAGGAAGGAAGGAAGGAAGGAAGGAAGGAAGGAAGGAAGGAGGGAGGGAGGGAGGGAGGGAGGGAGGGAGGGAGGGAGGGAGGGAAGGAAGGAAGGAAGGCAGGCAGGCAGGAAGGAAGGAAGGAAGGAAGGAAGGAAGGAAGGAAGGAAGGAAGGAAAGAGAAAGAGAGAGAAAGATCCTCAATCTGTGTTAGACCATGCACAGGGGATCAAGAGGCACAAAGGGGGCTGGGCCCGGTGGCTCACACCTGTAATCCCAGCACTTTGGGAGGCCGAGATGGGCGGATCACTTGAGGTTGGGAGTTCGAGACCAGCCTGGACAACAAGGTGAAACTCCATCTCTACTAAAAATACAAAAATTAGCTGGGCGTGGTGGTGGGCACCTGTAATCCCAGCTCCATGGGAGACTGAGGCAGGAGAAACGCTTGAACCCGGGAGGCACAGGTTGCAGTGAGCCGAGATCGGGTCACTGCATTCCAGCCTGTGGGACAGAGCAAGACTCTGCCAAAAAGAAAAAAAGAAAAAAAAGGCACAAAGGGATTTCAGGTGACCCAACCCCCAATTTGGGCAGAATGGCGGGTTAGGTTGATGTCCCCTGCTGGCCTCCCATCATTAGAAGCACTCCCCCCACCATCATATATGTCAAAATTAAAGTTGCAAGGGTGGGTTTGGAGCGGCTCTGGGTGGGAGTCAGCGTCCAGCGTGCCGACCACCCCGTTTCCCTGCAGTCCTCTCACGCAGGACTCCGCCATAAAACCTGAAACAGGCGCTCTGAGTACACGGAGCACGACAGAAGCACCGAGCAATTTTGAGACTCTTAAAATGCTTTGTCCCGCTGTTCACAAAGGAGCTGGTTGTGCTGGAGGCGGCCCCGCCTCTGCATCCTTTCTGGGGTGGGGGCCCCGGGCAGGCGCGGCCACCCCCGCCCTGGCCCCTGCTCCGCCAGGGAGTCCGGGGCTGCGTGTGAGGCCTGCGCGGGCCGAGACCTCACACAGCCTCCTCTGCGCGCGGGGCCGCGGGAGGGGCGCGGGTTCGTTCCTTTGAACTCCCAGCCTTTGTTCCAGGGCCACCAGAGCCCCAGCGCTCGTACACTTCCGGCCCCGGGACCTCTGCGGTTACCTGGGCCTTCCCAGCCAGCCGCCACCCCCTGCCCCCACCAGAAAGCGTTTACAGGACAGGTGAGGCCCGCAGGAGGAAAAGCACGCCTCTGGCGCAACTTGACTCCAGCGCATCTGCGTCTAAGCCACATCGTGCTCCTGGTAGATTAAAAATTAATTCTAAAAAAACTCGCCTATCCCAAATGCACTGTTTTCTGCCTTGCTGGACAATTGATTTGTTTTTTAAAGGAAAGTTATGGGTAGACCCTCTTTTTTCTTTCCTGTTCTTTTTTTCTTCTTTTTATACTGGAGGGAGGGAAACGGAGGCGAGGACCACACACGCGCAGGCAGAGGCTGAAAAGGCCCGAGGTGGGTTTTCCTGTTTAATATCAAAGGAGGCCGAATAATGGGTTTCCTCGGTCCGGCTGGGCCGGCCTTTGACTCAATTGCAAATGCAAAGGCAGCTTTTGCCTATTCTCTGGCTACTGGCTGAGACCCTAAATTTCAGTAGAAAATCGTCGGACATGCACTTAATCGGTCTTTGCAATCTCCCTCAAAGTTGCACACGGGTCTGGTCGGAGGAGGCGAGAAAACCCTGGATTCGAACCAGCGCCTTTTTCTCCTTCCGGCCTCCGCCCGGGGACAGGCGTTGGTTCCCCGCCCCGGCGCATCCGCCCCGTGGGGACACTTACCAGCCCCTGCATCTTGCCGTCGGCGCCCATGCAGAGGTACCGCACGCTGTGCACGCCCTTGATGGCCACGGTCCGCAGAGCTACTGCCTTGATCTCCAGCAAACCTGGGCGCAGGGAAAGCGAGAAGCTGCAGCCGGGACCCCCGGGGCTCGCACCACGTGGGTGCGGTCGGTCCACGAGCCTGTGCCTCTCCCTAGCGTCCCGCGCCGTTTGGGGACTAAGGGAGGGATCCTAACGCCCAAGTGCCAAAACCTGGGGTTCCCAGGAGTTGAGGGGTCCGCAGGAGCCTAAGGGTGGCAAAGGAAGGAAGGGCGCTGGGGTGGGATGCGCGGGGCGGGGCGGGCGGGGGACCTGGCTGGCACTCACTGTGCGCGCTTTGGCCCCGCGCGCAGTCCACGACGCCGTCGGTGCGGATGCGCAGGAAGCAGCTGGAGAGCCCATGGGGGCCGGAGGTGTACAGGTGCCGCAGGCGGATGGGGTCGCCCCAGCCGTAGTGCACGTGGGGCCCCGCGTCCGAGAAGGCGAGGGGACGCCCGGCCACGGCCAGCCAGAGGCTGGCCAGGATCCAGGCGTGGACCACCACACACCCGCTCCTCATGGCACCTCCCTGGGGCTCTCGGCGCAGTTCCGGCGATGGGGGTGCGGGAGGCTGGGCGGCGACCGGGATGCGCTGCGGGGCTGTGAGTGCCGGATTGGGATGGCCGTGGCCCTCGATCCTGGACGCAGCGCTCCTGCTCCGACGGCGCGGCGGCTCCGGGCCGGCAACCTTATATAGTAGCGCCTTACGGGCCCCGCGGGTAGGTGCCCAAGACACCCGAGCATTTCTTATCGGGATTGCATCAAGCCTCCGCCCCCCGCACACACCCACTCACACCCCGCCTCCGGCCCCAGCCCCCTCCCCGGGCCCGGGCAGGCAGGCGGCGGCTTCTTGTCCCAGCCGGGGTGACCCCGCCCAGGCCGTTCGGATCTGCGGGAGGAGGAGGCCTCGTTTAGCGGCCGGGTTTCGGGGAACTCCTCCCCACCGCGCAGCGGCCCCGAGGTTCTTGGCTGGGAGAGTTTGACTTTGCAAAGCAATCGACAACTGGGGCCCCTCCCCCAGGCGTCGGGCTCCCAGTGGATGCTCTCGGCATGGGGCACCAGCAGGGGCGGGGTCAGGAACCCCGGGGTCAGAGGTTTGGGGGCACCGAGTTTTGCCTCCTTCACCCTCTAGTCGGTAAAAGCCTCACCTCGGCCTTAGGGTCCTTCCCCTTAAAAGGCCACTCGCACTCCCTCCCCCGACTTTCCCAGCCCAGCACATCTGACGTCAAAGCCGTCCAATAGAATTTCCCCCCGCAGTTCCGACCGTCTCAGGTTCTCCCAGCTTCATCTTCTTGCAATTCCTGCCCCGCCCCTTTTATCCGGGTAAATTGCCCCCCGACGGGGGGCCGGGCGCGCTCTCTGCGGGCCGGGAAACAATGGGAGCCGCGCGGACTGTAGGTGGCGCCGCAGCCTCGGCGTCGGCCTCGGCTTTGCGCTCCTGGCCGCGCGCCCCTGCCTGCTCCGCGCTCGCCCCGGCCCCGCGGCTGTGCCCGAGATGCTACCTGAAAGGGGGCACTGGGAAGAAGGCTCTCGGGCAGGGGGTGCGGGCCAGCTGCGGGATTGGTGAACCCCAGCTTCTCGGCTGGAGGGTGATGGAGGCAGAGGCGCAGGGAGGGAGGCCTGGGCCTCCGTTTCCCGGTTTTTGAGCTGTCTTGTGTCGGGGGTCTGGTCCTTCAGTCCCCGAGTCTCTGCGCACGGGGTCAGGGGGAACAGCACGGTCGGGGAGGTCGAGAGCGCCTTACCTGGTGGGGAGGGGTCGGGAAGGGGCCAAGGAACGGTGATGGGCGCCCCTGGCTTCCGGGCATGTGCCAGGTGAGGAAAGAAATAGGGGCCGCTCCATGAAGTGGTTCCTGTAAATAAAGAAAAGGACATCCAGAGAATACCCTGGCGGGGAATAAAGGGGTCCTCCTAGGGGGGTTTGGCTTAACTCTAATTATTTCTTGTTATTCTTCCAAACCCCCAGCTCCTAGATGTGGGGCCCCAGGAGGCTGGTTTTGGGGCAGAGCCCTCCTGGCCCAGCGCAAAGGCGATGGGGAGGGCAAACGGGAGAGACAGCGAGAGAAATGCCAGGCCTAATGAATTTCAATGAGCACAGGCCACATTCATCCCCCAGTCAGTGACTGGCGTTAATGACTGAGGGCGCAGCAAATGTCACCAGGAAAGTCTTTACAAAAAGACATCATCCCGAAGGCTTTCTAGACCAGGGACCCCCACGCTGTGTGTCTTGGTTCAGAAAGCAGTGGCTTCTGTTAAATCTAATTACTTCCCCCCTGTGGCTTTAAATCGACGGCGGCTCCTATTAAACTTAATTACCCTCCCCTGCAGCTTTCGTTTTAAAGATCCGTGGTAAATGCGTGATAAATGCTCTTGAGGGCGATGGCAGAGGCTGCACTGGGGGACACGACCCAAACCGGGTGGGGGCGATGGCAGCCTCTGGTTCCACACCTACCCCTCTGCAGCCCCTTCCAGGGACATGGGGAAGAGAGTGGCTGATGCGATCAGGGAGCGTGGGGAAATAAGGAAGGCGGCTACTGTCCCCCCAGCCCCTGTTCTGAGCGCTCCATGGATGTTTTCAGCTCAAATCTCTACAAGAACCCCCCCCCATGGTATTCTATTCCTCCCTCCCCCATGGAGCAGGAGGGAAATGGGGGCCCCAGAAAAGTGGCTGAGTGACCCAAGGTCGCACACCCTGTTAGTGGTGAAGTTGGAATTTGAACCCAAACAGTGGGGCTTGTAAATCCAGGCTGTGCTGCGTCTTATCCCGGGACAGGGGCTCTGGGGTCAAACCCACTGTAGTGTGGATCACACCCAGCCACTCCCTGGGTAGGTCGTGGACCACTGACTGATTGTCCTCTCAGCTTGCTCTCAGGCTTGTCCTGAGGGTTACAAGGAAGAGGAGACAGAGGGCCTGGGATGTAGTGCTCACGAAGGTGGTGATGGCAGGCCTGGAGGTCAGCTGTGTACCAGCCATCTCACAGGCACAGCCATGCTCTGAGCGCTTAGGGGATGGATCCTGCTCGTGTGAGGAAGCTGAGGGTCACAGAGATGGACTGCCGGGTCTTGAGGGTTTGCCCCAGGTGGGCCAGGCACACAACCCTGGGTGTTTGCTGGGCTCCCTGGTGTGTGTGGTTGGAGGGAGCCAAGCCCGCAGAGGACAAGGCAGCGCTGGCCAGCAGGGGGCTCTCCAGGCAAGAGCAGAGGTGTGGCAAGGGCTGACTGAGGTCCTCCTCCCACGCAGCTCTGTGCACACCGGAACCTCTGAAGCCACCAGTGTGCTGAATTGGGCTGGCTTTGCTTTTCAGGTTGCGTTTGATTTGCCCCAGGTGGCTAAGCCGGCTGAATCGCCCAGGTGGGGTTTCATTCATTAAGTGGCATGAGCACTGGGGAGCAGGTAGGATCAAGGCACCGCTGACGTCCTGCTCACCCATGCAGGGGCACGGGGGTCTCCAGCCCAGGTGTCCAGAAGGGCTTGGCTTGGTGGCTTTGTTCTGGATTTGATGTGAGCTGTTTTTTTTTTGTTTTTGTTTTTTAATTACCCTGTAGAACTGTAAATCCTTTTTCTGGGGTCTTCCTTCTTCCTTCTGAGGGTGTAGAGCTTCCTTCTTCCTGATTATGGCAAATGAGTCATTTGCACCGTTTCTAAACCCATGTCCCAATGTCTAAGAACATCTTGTTCGGCTTCACCTCCAATTTTTGCATTATGAAAATCATAGTTTTCCTTTCATTTTGCAGTGAGAAATGTACGTTTCGCTGTCAAATGTGCGTTCATCTACATAAGCACTCCCTGGAGCCCCTCCCAAACCCCCTGCCCCCACCTTGTGATTGAAAATTATTTTGTAATTTGAGAAACTTCTGGGGGTGGTAAAAGTCTTTATTAGAAAACAAGAACTGCAGGGTAGCGTGGGACTGAGAGAGCTGTGAACACTGAGGTGATCGAGGCCACGCCCCACAGCTGGTTCCTGGCCAAGTGGAGGCTGAGACCCAGGGACTCCTGAATCTCAGCCCAGTATTTTTGCTAGAACCTGCTAGAACACGCATTATTTCCCCCAAGACTTTCTGATTCACCAACACCCATTTTTTTCCCCTATATGCATCGTTATTCTGAAATGAGGCCACCCAGCTAGCCCAGAAATTGGCAGAGACTATGACAGAGTAGAAGAAGGAAGACCTCTTTGAGATTCCATTTCCTCATTTGTAAAACAACAAAAGGAAAGCTAATTTACAGGGTTAATGTGAGCATTAGAAAAGACATCGCCATCTATCAAGTGACCAATATTTGTAAGATAGAGACAGGCCTGGCACATGTAAAGCACATAACAGAAGGGTAGCTATTGTTACTGATGTAAATGCTGCTCTCTGGTGATCTTGGTTACATTTATTACTTATTTTAACATTTAATGGCAACTCTAGAAAAATATATATAGTGACAAAAAGCTGGATGGAGATCCATTAGAAAAGAGTAAATAGAAGGCTGGGCGCCGTGGCTCATTCCTGTAATCCCAGCACTTTGGGAGGCCGATGCAGGAGAATTGCTTGAACCCGGGAGGCGGAGGTTGCAGTGAGCCAAGATTGCGCCACTGTACTCCAGCCTGGGCAACAGAGGGAGACTCTGTCTCCAAAAAAAAAAAAAAAAAAAAAAAAAAACAGAAGGAGAAGGAGGAGGAGGAGGAGGAGGAAAAGGAGAAGGAGAAGAAGGAGAAGAAAAGGGTAAATAGAAGATGCAAATGTTCTCTATCTTTATTGTGGTAGTGAATACACAGGCAATGACATTTATCAAAGCTCATTAAGCTGTTCCCTTAAAATTAAGGTGCCTTTTTTCAGAGTAATTTCTATTAAATTCTAAAGTAAATTGTGTCTGAATTTTAAATAAGCATTAATAGATCCTTTTTTCCAGTTGTTTTATTGTGTTTAAACATAAACAACATAAAATGTACCATCCTAACCATTTCTAAATGTACAGTTCAGAGGAATTAATACATGCATAAATCTGTGTGGATCACCGCCATCCATCTCCAAAACTCTTTTCATCTTGTAAAAATGACATTCAGCTGGGTGCGGTGGCTCACTCCTGTAATCCCAGCACTTTGGGAGGCTGAGGCAGGTGGATCACTTGAGGTCAGGAGTTCGAGACCAGCCTGGCCAAAATGGTGAAACCCCCATCTCTACTAAAAATACAAAAATTAGCCGGGTGTGGTGGCGCATGCTTGTAGTCCCAGCTGCTACGGAGGCTGAGGTGGAAGGATCGCTTGAACCCAGGAGGCGGAGGTTGCAGTGAGCCAAGATCACACCACTATACTCCAACCTGGGCAACAGAGTGAGACTGTCTGGAAAAAGAAAAAAGAAAAGGATGTATGTATCAAAAAAACAAAAAAGTCATTTGAATTGTAACCTCCTTTCCGCCAACTGAGTTGTAAACACTTCCCTTGGGATTAAATATCCTAGCACATCCTTTGACACCAGCACATCCGAGTGATGCAATCTGTTGTCACCTATTGCTGGACGTTCAGGTTGTTTCGAATGTCCCCTGCCAAGACCATGCAGGGAAGAACATTCTTGGAGACACATCTCGCACATGTCCACTCTTGGAATTACTGAGCCCTGTCGTCTCTCGCCCAGGCAGGCCCTGGCCCTGTGTAAAGGGTGGAATTCAGGAAGCTACCTTGCTTCTGTTCACACAAAGGGCTGCACAGCTTCCTCCAGAGATCTGCGGTGAGCCTGGGTCTGCATGTAAGCGCCACCACCAGCAGGCACCATGTGGCATAGCAGCTAGGATCGGAGCCCCCGCTTTACTGTCATTTCAGAAGGCCCAGGACGTGAGCTCCCCTAGCTGGGAGGACCTGTGCAGTGAGCCTTACTTTTCTCACCTGTGAGGACAGGAGCTGACAGAAGTAGCCACAAAGGGTATTTCTGGTATGTGAAAGCCCGTTTCCCTCAGAGAGGGAGACTCCAGTCTCCCTCATCAAAACAGAAATGAGTTCCCATCGCAAATGTGTTGAGCTGTCAGAGTAGTGACGTCATGGAAGAATGCACCCAGGCTTTGAATGTCAGCTATTGAAAGAAAACAAAAAGTAGCTTAATGAGAAAACATTAACAGTGTTCATGCTGACTTCCTGAAAAACCAAGTGAAAATATCGAGGTTGGAAATTCTCAGAAGCCCTGGCCTCTGTCGGCTTCATAAACCTTTCGTGAAGAAGGACGAGTCCCAGACTCCACGAGTTGATGGTTCTTCAAACTTCATGCACGAAGGGATGGCCTTTTCTCTCCAAAAGCTCAGCCGCCTTTCCACAATGTCTTTTGTCTGTCTTCTGTCACAGATGGTTAGGAAATCCTGGACAGGCCTGGCCAGCACCATTTGCTGAGTGCTTGAAATCCTCTGGCCATGGCGATGGTGGTGGTGATGGCTGGTACCAAGTGTCCAAAAGTGTCCTGGGCAGTTTATGTGCCTCATGGTGTTTGAGTCTCACAGCACCCATTCTAAAGAGGGGCACAGTGAGGCTCAGAAACTGCATCTTGCCCAGAGTCACGAATAAAGCCAATAAACAGCAGAGCTGGGATTTGAACGCAGTTCTGGCTGTATTTGAGTCACAAAGCTATTTAATCATTACTCTCTTTTTATTTTTATTTTTTAAAAAGAAGCAAAACCAGGCCAGGCACAGTGACTCACACTTGTAATCCCAGCATTTTGGGAGGCCAAGGCAGGCGGATCACTTGAGCCCAGGAGTTCAAGACCAGCCTGGGCAACATGGCAAAACCGCATTTCTACAGAAAATACAAAAATTAGTTGGGCATGGTGGCGTAAGTCTGTAGTCCCAACTACTTGTGATGCTGAGGTGGGAGGATTACTTGAGCCTGGGAGGCAGAGGTTGCAGTGAGCTGTGATCCACCACTGAAAAAGGAAAAAAAAAAAAAAAAAAGCAAAACTCAAACAGCTGCTTTTTCAGAAAGTTAAGAGGCCTGACCAAATTCAGAACCTCAGTTGGGCACATGGCTCAGCTGGCTCATGTAATCCTAGCACTTTGGGAGGCCAAGGCAGGCGGATCACAAGGTCAGGAGTTCGAGACCAGCCTGACCAACAATGGTGAAACCCCGTCTCTACTAAAAATACAAAAATTAGCTGGGCCTGGTGGCATACGCCTATAATCCCAGCTACTTGGGAGGCTGAGGCAGGAGAATCACTTGAACCCAGGAGGCAGAGGTTGCAGTGAGCTGAGATCGTGCCATTGCACTCCAGCCTGGGCAACAGGACGAGACTCAGTCTCAAAAAAAAAAAAAGAAAAGAAAAGAGAAACAAATTCAGAACCTCAGCTAGGGGCTTGGCCCTACTCTTCGATTCCTTGGCCCCATGACCTGCCCGGGTGCTTCCAAGAGTGGTCATTGGAGACCCTGGAGTGACTCTAGCAAGACAGCCAGAGAGCCCCCCTTCTGAGTGCAGCCCTCAGCTCCTCCTGCTCTGCTGTGTGGTACCTGGACATCATGTCTTGGGGTGGAGACTGACCCGACATGTCTCCTCTTCAGACAAAGCTCTGTGGAAGTGAGGATACAAGTGCACGATTTGCAGGCATGACCCTCGCGTCCTGCATGGAGCCAGCCTGACACTTGACACTATCAAAAAATATTGGATGAATCATTTAAAAGAACTGGAAGGGCCAGGCACGGTGGCTCACACCTGTAATCCTAGCACTTTGGGAGGCCGAGGCGGGTGGATCACTTGAGGTCAGGAGTTCAAGACCAGCCTGGCCAACATGGCGAAAACCCATCTCTACTAAAAATACAAAAATTAGCCAGGCGTCGTGGGCACCTATAATCCCAGCTACTCGGGAGGCTGAGGCAGGAGAATCGCTTGAACCCGGGAGGCACAGGTTGCGGTGAGCCGAGATCACGCCATTGCACTGCAGCCTGGGTGACAGAGCCAGACTCTGTCTCAAAAGAAAAAAAAAAAAAAACTGGAAGGTGTTGACATTGCTGTGCACTCACTGGACTCCTTGCTCATCCTTTCATTGTTCATCCTGTCTCTCCTTCCTCCTGCCCCCCTTTGACTTCCATTGCCAAACTGATCATTCATCTCACCTGCAAACGAGTTCCAGGCACTTCTGATGGGTCACACATCATGTCAAGAAAATCAGGCCAGCACAGTGGCTCACGCCTATAATCCCAGCACTTTGGGAGGCTGAGGTGGGCAGATCATCTGAGGTCAGGAGTTTGAGACCAGCCTGGCCAAGATGGTGAAACCCCATCTTTACTCAAAATACAAAAAAAAAAAAAAAAAAAAAAAATGGCTGGGTGCGGTGGCAGTGGCGGCTCATGCCTGTAATCTCAGCATTTTGACAGGCCGAGGCGGGCAAATCACGAGGTCAAGAGATTGAGACCATCCTGGCCAACATGGTGAAACCTCATCTCTACAAAAAATACAAAAATTAGCCAGGTGTGGTGGCATGTGCCTGTAGTCCCAGCTACTTGGGAGGCTTAGGCAGGAGAATCGCTTAAGTCTGGAAGGCAAAGGTTGTAGTGAGCCAAGATCACACCACTGCACTTCAGCCTGGGTGACAGCGTGAGACTCTGTCTCAAAAAAAAAAAGAAAAAGAAAAGAAAAAGAAAAGGAATTCTAATCTCTTCCAACCCTGTGGTATCTTAGCAGTAGGGCTTCTAGCTGGGCGGAAGGGGTATGTTTGGGGCAGCAGGGGACGCAGGCAGGCAGGTCCCATGTGGGTTGATGTTCCTGTTTCTGCTGAGGGCAAACAAGAACTGTCTTCAAAGTCCACAGCAGAACATACTCCGGGAACTGACCCCTGCACGCAGTTTCATTTCAGGGGCCGCTTCCACATGCTGAGTCCCCCACCTGCATGGTCACCGTGACTTTGTAAATGCCAGTATTCCTCCTGATGAAAACTGATAGGAGAGAAAGTCACCCACCAGTATCCGGCGGCTGATAGGAGAGGAAGTCGCTGGCCAGTATCCGGCGGCGGGGAGTCAGGACAGAGATTTCCACTTGAGTCACATTCAGTCTCTTCGCCTCAACTTGCAGGTACCAAGGCCTCACCCCTGGGGAGTGGCCTGCAGTTATTCCTGCAGCAAGGCGGATAGCCAGGCATTCTTCCGTTTTACAGGTGAGAGGCCCACAAAGCCTGCCTGGCTCTAGGACCCATGGGTGGGTAAGGGACCATGAGCAGGCTCCGAGAGGCCAAGTGCATGGCCTGCGGTCACCCAGCGAGCAGAGGCCTTATGGACAGGGTTTCCCTCCCTGTCCAGCTACCCCCGGGTCTGGCCAGAGATCAGCAGGCTGGACAGATATTCCTGGAGGCTAAGCCTGTAAGATTCTGGAGGGTGTTGCTCCAGCTCATTTGCAACAGATGAGCTCAGAATTCCAGGGTTGGAAAGGACCTTCAAGAAGATTTCCTTAGCCAGGTGTGGCGGCTCCCTCCTGTAATCCCAGCACTTTGTGAGGCCGAGGCAGGAGGATCACTTGAGTCCAGGAGTTCGAGACCAGCCTGGGCATAGGGAGATCACATCTCTACAAAAAAATTTTGTAAATTAGCCAGGTGTGGTGGTGTGCACCTGTAATGCCAGCTGCTCAGGAGGCTGAGGTGGGAGGATGGCTCAAAGCTGGGAGGTTGAAGCTGCAGTGAGTCATGATTGCACCACTGCACTCCTGCCTGGGTGATGGGATGAGACCCTGTCTCAAAAACAAAACAAAACAAAGATTTCCTCCAAGTCCGTTATCCTCATCTAAGCAAAATAAGAAGCAAAGAAAGGGTTCGCCCAAAGACGTCCAGCCACCCGGCTGCAGCAAAGAGGCTGGAAGTATTTAAAAACAGCATCCCTTCCCTTCCCCAAAATAAGCACACACGGCATAGTTCCACATTTAATTTGTAATAAAGTATTTTTAAAATAAAAAAAACCCACACTTAGAAGAGACCTTATGAAAAATCCCTGCCTAAGCAGATGGGAGGTTGCCAGAGGTTGTGCCTAAGCAGATGAGAGGTTGCCAGAGGTTGGGAAAGAAGGGGGGGTGACTGTTTCATGAGTCAGGGGCTTTCTTTGGGGTGATAAAGATGTCTAGAAACTTGATAAAGGGAGTTTAGGGGAAGGTACTAAATGCCATGGTGAATCATTCACTTTAAAATGGTTAATTTTGGCTGGGCGCAGTGGCTCACGCCTGTAATCCCAGCACTTTGGGAGGCCGAGACGGGCGAATCACGAGGTCAGGAGATCGAGACCATCCTGGCTAACATGGTGAAACCCCATCTCTACTAAAATACAAAAAAAGTTAGCCGGGCGTGGTGGCGGGTGCCTGTAGTCCCAGCTACTCGGGAGGCTGAGGCAGGAGAATGGTGTAAACCTGGGAGGTGGAGCTTGCAGTGAGCCAAGATCACGCCACTGCACTCCAGCTTGGGCGACAGAGGGAGACTCCATCTCAAGAAAAAAAAAAAAAAAGGTTAATTTTGCATTATGTGAATTTCACCTCAATAAAAAGAAATCATATAAAAAGAAAGAAGCAGCCGGGCGAAGTGGCTCACGCCGGTAATCCCAGCACATTGGGAAGCCGAGGCGGGTGGATCACCTGAGGTCAGGAGTGCAAGACCAGCCTGGACAACATGGTGAAACCCCATCTCTACTAAAAATATAAAAATTAGCCGGGCGCAGTGGCTACTGGGGAGGCTGAGGCAGGAGAATTGCTTGAACCTGGGAGGTGAAGGTTGCAGTGAGCCCAGGTCGTGTCACTGCACTCCAGCCTGGGCAACAGAGTGAGACTCTGCCAAAAAAAAAAAAAAAAGAAAAGAAAAGAAAAGAAAAAGAAAGGAAACAGCTGAGACCTCACTAAGACATGGAGGCCCTCAGGGGAGCTTGGTTATGGAGTGGAAGTTGGCAGCAGCCCTCATAATGCTTGAACTTCCAGGCTTGTGGCTTGTATGTATCAGGATGGTGTAGCGAATGTCCTTGTAAGAAACAAGTGCAAGGCCAGGCGCTGTGGCTCACTCCTGTAATCCCAGCACTTTGGGAGGCTGAGGTGGGTGGATCACCTGAGGTCAGGAGTTTGAGATCAGCCTGGCCAAGATGATGAAACCCCGTCTCTACTAAAAATACAAAAATTAGCTAGGCATGGTGGCGGGCGCCTGCAATCCCAGTTACTCAGGAGGCTGAGACAGGAGAATTGCTTGAACCCAGGAGGCAGAAGTTGCAGTGGACTGAGATTGCACTACTGCACTCCAACCTGGGTGACAGAGTGAGACTCCATCAAGAAAGAAAGAAAGAAAGAAAGAAAGAAAGAAAGAAAGAAAGAAAGAAAGAAAGAAAGAAAGAAAGAAAGAAAGAAAGAAAGAAAGAAAGAAAGAAAGAAAGAAAAGAAGGAAGGAAGGAAGGAAGGAAGGAAGGAAGGAAGGAAGGAAGGAAAGAAAGAAAGAAAGAAAGAAAGAAAGAAAGAAAGAAAGAAAGAAAGAAAGAAAGAGAAAGAAGAAAAGAAAGAAAGGAGGAAAGGAGGAAAGGAGGAAGGGAGGAAGGGAGGAAGGGAGGAAGGAAGGAAGGAAGGAAAGAGAAAGAAAGGAAGGAAGGAAGGAGAAGTATTTCGAGAGAAAAGTGTCGTATCCACAACTAATTTCCAAATGGCCCAGGAAAATCCATCTGTGTGCAGACGTGTGTGTGTGACGAGAGTGAACGCAGATGGGGCGGGGTGCAGGGGAGTGGAGGTGGAGGCTGTACAGGTTTTGTCATACTATTCTTGAGACTCCTCTGTGGGTTTGAAATTTTTCAAAATAAAAAAAAAATGGAGGGGAAGAAACTCAACCCACCTGCCCGGTACCAGCCTGTGTCTTATTCGGCAGAGCCCTCAGCCGCGATGGGCAGGTGTGTGCAGCTCACACATTGGTTTCTAGGCATGCTCCTGGAAGCCCAGCAATGCTCTGGGAAGGCACTCAGCACTCAGGTGACAGTCACTGGTCCCAGCTCCCAGGGCAGGAAACCGAGGCTCGAGAGGCTATGTGCTGACCCACGCAGCGAGGCCCAGCACCAAAGAGGGTGCAGAGGGGGAGTCAAGGTATTCTGGGTCCCCGTAGGGCGTGTCAGGGGAGCCATGCTGCACGCCCAATGTGACAGGCAGGGGGCATATTTTCCAAGGCAGCCGGTCCCTAGGGAGTGACAAGTTCATCACTCGGTCCTCATCCTGCCCTGCTCCAGGACGTGGCGGCTTAGTCTTTTCTCAATTGCCAGCTTCCTTTCAGGTCAGACGTTATGCTTTGTGTTTTGTTTTGTTTTCTTTCATTTTTTTAAACAGAAAAGTTTTTACAAACTTGGTTTTGGGTCTTCTTCAGCATGGAGGAGTCAGTGTCCCATCTGAAGTCACTCTCAGGTACAAAGCTGAGAGGCCAACCCACACCCAGGCCACAGAGAATAGCCCCTTTAGGACTAGAGATCTTGAGAAGGCCAGCTCCCGTATCTGGTGATCTAGAACTTTCTGCAACTGTTTTCTTACTAATGAGAGGCACCGTATAGCTGAAGGCCCTCTTGAGGCCGGACTCCGTGTGTGTGTGTGTGTGTGTGTCTGAGTATGTGTACACATGTGCCATTGTGTACATTTGTGTGAGTGCATGTACTCATGTGTGCACATGTGTGTGCATGAGTATACGCAAACGTGTGCTCATGTGTGTATGCATGTGCTGTGTAGTTCTTGCAGCAACAGCTCTGACAACTCATTCTCCATGTTGCAGAAGAGCAGATAGAAGCTCAAAAAGGCTCAGGAAGAGCCCTTGTCTCCTTTGCAGTGCTTGCTATAATTGCCTTAAAATAATCATCTATGGAATTATTTGCCTATGGTCTGTCTCTGCCTAGTGTCTGTAAGCTCCATGGTGGCACACACATGTGTGTGTGTCTTGGTCACTCCTGCCTCCCCTGGGCCCAGCATAGCGCTGGCAGGGCATGGGTGTGATGAATCTCCTTCAGCGGAGGGGAGAAGGGCGGGAGGGAGGGAGGGAAGGAGAAGGGGAGAGAAAGCGGGGGCTTCAGTCTCCTTCTAGCCTTGCCTGTCTAGCAGGTCAGGGGAGGCCAGCATTTAAACAGATGCTCTGGGCTCAGCTCTGGCTAGGGTTTCTGGCTGCATACACCACAGATCAAGGGGGCTGGAGGATTCCTGCCAAAGGCTCCCACTGTGCGCCTTGGGACAAGCCCTTGGCTCAGTTTCCCCACCTAGGAAACAGGATGGACACGGGGTTGCCAAGGGTGGCCAGAGGGAGCCAGGCCAAACGGCTGGGACATGGGGGCTGGACAAGGAAGGGCCTCTTCCCGAAGCCCCAGCCAGGGCTGCCAGTTCCCCCAAGACATGCCATGCTTTGTCTCCTTGCAAGGAGCTCCCATCAGCTCCTCAACCCTCCCCTCCAGAATGGTGCCTGCCCTGAACCGTTGCCTTCCCCCCTCCACCATCATGCCTCTTGTTTCAGGCCCTCTGTGGGACAGGAAACAGATGCAAGTGCCTGGTGCAGGCTGTGTGCGTGCAGGATCTAGCACAGCCCCATTCTACAGATGAGAGCACTGAGGTGAAGGGGCCGTCAGCCTTGGCCAGTGCAGAGTGAAAAAGAGCTCCTCCTTCCTTCCTCCTCCCTGCCCCACCACCTACAGTCTCCTTCCTCCTCTCCCCTTCCCTTCCTAACTCCTCCCTCCTCCCCTCCTCTTCTCCTCTTCCATCCTCCTCTCCTCCCTCCCCTCCTCTTCCCTCCCCTCCTCCTCCCTCCCCTCCTCCTCCCTCCCCTCCTCCTCCCTCCCCTCCTCCTCCCTCCCTTCCTCCTCCCTCTCCTCCTCCTCCCTCCCCTCCTCCTCCCTCTCCTCCTCCTCCCTCCCCTTCTCTCCTCCTCCCTCCTCTCCTCCTCTCCTCCTCTTCTTCCCTCCTCCCTCCTCTCTTCCTTTCCTCCTCTCCTCCTCCTCCCTCCTCCCCTCCCTGTCTCTCACCCTCCTCTCCTCCTCCTTCCTGCCTCCTCCTGTACACTGCTCATTGCTGTCACCACTGGGGCTTGGGGTTTTTGCTGGGATTGAGTCCATGGTCCTGGTTGCGGCTAGGGGCTTATTCCCAGAGGTCCCATGGCCAGAGTGGGAAACATGGATTTCCGTTTAAGCCTCATTTATGATGGTGCAGTCAGCCTGTGCCCAGCCTGATTCCCGGAGGTCAGTTAGTGGGTGGGTTACAGGGTGTCCCTCGTGGAGAGGCTGGCAAGGAGAGCCAAGCGAGGGTGGGGTGACCCTGCCAGTGTGGAAAACCTGGCCTGTGAGGGCAGTGCTTCCTCTTCCATCTCCAGCATCTGATTCCCATGAGCTCTGTTTGTTTTAAGGGTTTCTTGTAGAAGCCTCCACACAAGACAGTTGGGGGTCACAGTCTCTGCTGCTCTTGAACTTGGCACCAATGACCTTGAATCTTTATGTGACATCCCGATGAGACTTGGCTGAGCTCTGGGCTCTGATGAGCGGAGCTGGGGTCTTGTGGGGTGTAGTGGCAGCTGGGGCACCTCCAGTACCCCCGAAGACCCCCAGGGAGCACCCCACCTGCCCGGCATCAGGCACTCGGGGCTTTTCTGAGCAGTAGCAGCATGCATTGGCTTTCCTGGTCAGGTCGTCAGGTCGTGAGAACAGCAGGGGCCGCCCACCGGGCACCTGGCCCCTCAGGCTTTAACGAGCAAGCAAGGGACTGCCAGTCTCACACCAGCCCACGAGGGGGCAGGTTTTCCTGCCCGAGGCCACACAGCTCTTCAGCCGCAGGGTGGGGACTCCCAGCTGACTGCGGGACTCTGATGAGTCCCCTGGGGCTCCTGGGACAATGATTACAGATGGTAGCTTAAGTGACAGATTTCTGCTCTCACCGTACTGGAAGCTGCAAGTCAGAAATCAAGATGTTGGCGGGGCCGGGGCTCCTGGGGCCTGAGGGAGGATGCTTCCTGCTCTCCAGCCTGGGCGTCGGCCTCCTCTCCCTGCTTTCTGTGTCTAAACTCCTGCTCCGTCTTTCTCTTCTGTGGACATTTTCTTTTTCCAGGACTCTCATCAGCTCACTCAGCGCCCCCTGCCCAATCCAGGATCATCTCATCTCGAGATCCTTCACTTGATGACATGCACAAAGACCCTTTTCCAAGCTGGGTGACACCCACAGGTTCTGGAGGGACACACCTCTTGGGGAGCGTCACTCAGCTGACTCCGTGAGCCAGTGCTCATCCTTCTCAGCACCCGGGCCCCAACCCCAGGAGCCCCTCTGCTCCCCAGAGAGACGGAGTGGGCAGCGGGTCCCCAGAGTGTCCTCAAGGTGAACTTGGGAAGTCGACGAATGATTTTGCAGAAAATAAGGGTAGACGGAAAGGAAGCCAAACCTCCATCCTCACCCCTGCTCGATTCTTCACGGAGTTTGGCTGCACCGTCCTCAGGAGGGAGAGTCAGCAAACTGCACCCCCTAGTACACACTGGGGGAGCACTTCTTCAGGGAGCACACCTGTTGCGGGGGCCGGGGGGCCCTTGGACAGAGGCAGCTAGGAGGGAGATGGCAGGTCCAGATGCCCCTGAGGACGGACTCAGAGGGGTCCTCCCAGCAGAGGGCCAGGGACACTTCTTGATGTTGGTTCACCGAGGGGCCCAGTTCCAGGCACCCTGGGAACCGGCGGGCTCATTGACCCCGTCCCCTCTTGGCCTGGCAGGCTTGCAAAGCTGCTCCCCAGGTCCCCAGGGTGAAAACACCCGCGTTTGGGTCCGGCCCTTGGCTTCCCTTGGAAGGGGAGACGGTGGTGCAGTTTGCTGACTCTCCTTCCTGAGGACGGTGCATCCAGAGACAAACTCCACGAAGAATCGAGCAGGGGTGAGGATGGAGGTTTGGCTTCCTTTCCGCCCACCCCTATTTTCTGCAAAATCATTCAACAACTTCCTAAGTTCACCTGGAAAGTCGTGAGAAACTGTTTCCAAAAGAAGAAATACACATAGCCAATGAAGATAAGAATGTTCAAACTGGAGGGAGAAGCCTTCTTCTTACTTAGCAAACTGACAGAGGCTTATCGGAGAAATCCTGCTAGGTAGAGACTCCTAGGTGTTGGGGGAACAGCCTGTCCCGAGGCCAGGGGGTGGAGGAGCGAATTGGTGAGGGTCTCCAGCCTGGCAGAAACCCTGCAGCATCCATCCTAATCCACTCCTGTGGGAAGCTGCGCCGTTATCACGATGAGTCCAGAGTCCCTGCCAGGTCCCAGGAGACCCTGCCTAATGCCCATAGACTTCGCCAAGTGGTGCCTCGCTTTCTCAGAATGAGACAAGCTGAGGAGAGCAGGGCCTGGCCTCATGGGGTCCACTGCAGCTCCCGCCCTGGCACGGGATCAGTACAAAGTGAGCTGATTCAATGAATGAATATGCTTCAAACTGTTCATCCTTTTTAACCACACAATTCTACTTCTAGGAGTTTAACGTAAAGAAAGTCCTTAGGCCGGGTGCGATGGCTCACACCTGTAACCCCAGCACTTTGAGAGGCTGAGGTGGGCAGATCATGAGGTCAGGAGTTCGAGACCAGCCTGGCCAATATGGTGAAACCCCATCTCTATTGAAAATACAAACAAATTAGCCGGGTGTGGTGGCACATGCCTGTAATCCTAGCTACTCAGGAGGCTGAGGCAGGATAATCTCTTGAACCTGGGAGGTGGAGTTTGCAGTGAGCCACTGCACTCCAGCCTGGGCAACAGAGCAAGACTCCACCAATAAAAAAAGAAAAAGAAAAAGAAAAAAGAAATAAGAGATATGCAAAGATACTCATTAGGGCCCAGTTTTGTGCAGGGATCAGCAATTTTTTTCTGTAAGGGGCCAGATAGTAAATTTCAGCTCTGAGTGCCATAGGTCCTTCTCACAATTCCTCAACACTGCTGTTGTGGCATGAAAGTGGCCACAGGCAATGCATTCACGAATGTGCATGTCTGTGTGCCAATAAAACTGAAATTTGGGGCCAGGCATAGTGGCTCACTCCTGTAATCCCAGCACTTTGGGAGGCTGAAGCTGGCAGATCTCTTGAGGTCAGGAGTTCGATACCAGCCTGGCCAGGATGGCGAAACCCTGTCTCTACTAAAAATACAAAAATTAGCCAGGCATGCTGGTGAGTGTAATCCCAGCTACCCAGCTACTCAGGACGCTGAGGCAGGAAAATTGCTTGAACCTGGGAGGCAGAGGTGCAGTGAGCAGAGATCGTGCCACTGCACTCCAGCCTGTGCGACAGAGTGAGACTCCATCTTAAAAAAAAACAAACAAACTGAAATTTGGGTTTCATAATATTTCATGTGTCACAAAACCTTATTGTTCTTTTGAGGTTTTTTTTTTTTTACATTTTAATGTTTAAAAATGTAAAAAAAAAAAAAAAAAAAAAAAGACTGGGCATGGTGGCTCATGCCTGTAATCCCAACACTTTGGGAGGCCGAGGCAGGTGGATCACCTGCCTCCTGGAGGTCAGGAGTTCAAGACCATCCTGGCCAGCATCGTGAAACCTTGTATCTACTAAAAATACAAAAAATTAGCTGGGCGTGGTGGTGGGTGTCTGTAATCCCAGCTATTTGGGAGGCTGAGGCAGGGGAATTGCTTGAACCCGGGAGGCGGAGGTTGCAGTGAGCTGAGATCGAACCACTGCACTCCAGCCTAGGTGACAGAATAAGATTCTGTCTCGAGAAATAAAAAAAAAGAATTTTAAACAGTTAAAAAAAAATCCTTAGCTTGTATAACAAACAGCAGGCTGGATTTTGCCCATGGGCCACAGTTTCAATGGGTTCCACGAAGAAGAGTGAGTGCATCCAAACAATTAGGCCCCGGATAAAAATTGTCACCACGTGAGGCAAGGTACAAACAGCAGGACACCCAGATCTACAGTAAAATTGATTCTATAAAAGCCAAAAAAAAAAAAAAAAAAGAAAAAGAAAAAGAAAGAAAGAAAGAAAGAAAAGAACAAAACACGCATCCCAGTCCATTTTTTTTTAAGTAAGAGAATACACCCATTCTGTCCTTATTTTTATCTGTCTCTTTTTTCCTGCATTTCCTACACTGAAAATGGATCACTTTTATTATCACAACACAGGAGCTATTAAACCAGGAAGAGATTTTTTTTTTTTGTTTGAATTTTTTTTAAATTTATTTATTATTATTATACTTTAAGTTGTAGGGTACATGTGCATAACGTGCAGGTTTGTTACATATGTATACTTGTGCCATGTTGGTGTGCTGCACCCATCAACTCGTCATTTACATCAGGTATAACTCCCAATGCAATCCCTCCCCCCTCCCCCCTCCCCATGATAGGCCCCTGTGTGTGATGGAAGAGATATTTTTAAAATGTTAACTTGGGGCCAGGACAAAGGAGGCCTGTGGTGTGGTTGAGTGACTCCCATCAGTCAGCAGCGAGCGACCACATGCAGGGACGTCGTGCAGCTTCAGTGGTCAAAGGTGTGCAGACGGCGCTGTCTTACCCGTCCCCGAATGTCACCTTCCTCCCAAACAAATCCCCGGGGCTCCTGCACAATGGCTTTCTACTCAAGATCCTCCAGCCGGAACCTCCCCGATGTTTTCCTTAGAGGGTCAGAGGAGCTGCCCCCTGGGATGGAATCCACCGTTCCCTGGCTCGCTGGCTCAGCTGCCCAGGGCTATGACCTCTCGGAGCCAGGCTCTCCGGGCCACTTTGTGCTTGCAAAGGAGGCTTTTAACTTTTTCAAATGCGTTCGCAGCCCGTGATGGTGTCTTCTCCAAAGGGCTCCATGAAATTCTCGGAGACCTGTCAAACCTGGCGAGTCCGCAAGTGCTTTGATTTACAGGACAGATGTTTGCCAGCCGACACTTGGAGGGACGGAGGGAGGCGGGGCGGGGTTACATAGGAATGGGGGTGTCAGCTCCCAAAAGGTGGCAATCTCGGCTCTAATTCCTTAACGCCCAATATGGTTCAGAGGTCGGGCTGTTAATGGGCAGGGAACAAATTGGGGATAGCCACCTGTGCTTCAGCCAAAGGGGGAGGGGACCCCCTTTACAGGTCACGGACCGGCTGCCAAAGCTGCTGTGCTCCTGGGTCTGCCACTGACCGGCTTTGTGATGCTGTTTGTCCTCTCTGAGCCTCAGTTTCCTCACCCATAAAACAGAGCCATCCTGAAGAGTAAATGAAAGCTGCCCGGAAACACCCAGCCCCGGACCTGGTACATAGCAGGTGCTGTTTTTCTTTCGTTGTGCCTCCCCACAACCCAGACAGACCATCAGAGGGCAGAGTGGTGCCCTTCCTGTGGGCTTTTTCTACATTACAGAAACTTCCGGGAAGGGCGGAATGGCAGACACCAGGCCTTAGGAACCTTTGTTCATCAGCTGCCTGGTCTCTGAGAGACAAAGGGGCCAGGGAGGACAAGGACCCTTGTACAAGGCTGCTGTGCACAGTGGCTCAGGCTTCGCACTGCACAACTACACAGTTGGTGGACAGATGGAAGGTGGTGTGACATGGCGGCCTGGGGGGCTCAACCAAAGGGTAGAAGTAGGGAAAGAACAGATTCCAGAGTGCCTGACTTCCGGCTCCAATGCTACATGACCTGACTTCTTCTTTGAGACAGGGTCTCGCTCTGTCACCCACCCAGGCTGGAATGCAGTGGTGTGATCTCCACTCACTATAGCCTTGACCTTTCAGGCTCAAGTGATCCCCCTGCCTCAGCCTCCCAAGTGGCTGAGACTATGGTTGCATGCCACCACGCCTAGCTAATTTTTGTATTTTTGGTAGAGATAGGGTTTCACCATGTTGCCCAGGCTGGTCTCAAACTCCTGGCCTCAAGCAATCCTCCTGCCTTGGTGTCCCAAAGTTCTGGGGTGAGCCATGCCTGCCCTGACTACTACTCCTTCCCCTTCTCCCTCTCCTTCTCTTTCTCCTTGAGAAAGAGAAACAGCAGGCTGGATTTTGCCTATGGGATTTTGCCAAGGGAGGCCAAGGTGGGCAGATCACTTGAGGTCAGGAGTTCGAGATCAGCCTGGGCAACATGGTGAAACCCCGTCTCTACTAAAAATACAAAAATTAGCCAGGCGTAGTGGTGCGCGCCTATTATCCCAGCTACTCAGGAGGCTGAGGCAGAAGAATCGCTTGAACCCAGGAGGCAGAGGTTGCAGCAAACCAAGATCATGCCACTGCACTCCAGCCTGGGTGGCAGAGCAAGAGACTCTGCCTCAGGAAAAACAAAACAAAACAAAACAAAAAACAGCTGGAAGTTGGGTGGGGGAGATCACCTGAGTATGTAAAAATGTCTATCTGGATAAATAGATCACACTCTTATTTATCATAGTGAAACACTGAAACCAACCTCAATGTCCAGTCTCAGGGGACACTTTGGTACCCAAACCATGAGTGGCTATGCCAGTCGGTTGCAAGGTGTGCTTGCTGACATAGACAGATTTCCCTGGACTTCCATAAAACCAGGCTTCAGAATATCACCTGCCATATGAGCCCAAAACAAACATGCTCATTGTTAGCCACGTTTATGTTAAACCATAAAGAGGGAATAAAATGAAATGTGAAAGCAGACCCCCACTGCTGTCAGTAGTCCTGCTGTTAACAGATTTTTGTTGTATGTGTCTAAGAGTGTTCCATGTGGGCCAGCCACGGTGGCTCACACCTGTAATCCCAGCACTTTGGGAGGCCGAGGTGGGCGGATCACCTGAGGTCTGGCCAACATGATGAAACCCTATCTCTATTAAAAATACAAAAATTAGCTGGGCATGATAGTGGGTGCTTGTAATCCCAGCTACTCCAGAGGCCGAGGCAGGAGAATCCTTTGAACCCGGGAGGCGGAGGTTGCAGTGAGCCGAGATCTTGCCATTTCACTCCAGCCTGGGTGACAGGTCGAGACTCCATCTCAAAAAAAAGAAAAAGTGTTATCTGCACTGCACACACAGCATTTATAGGAAAACCTTTTTGTTTGACATCTGTGTAGCCACATACTAACCTTAATTTTTTTTCTTTTTTCTTTTTTTATTTTTTGAGACAGAATTTCACTCTTGTCACCCAGGCTGGAGTGCAGTGGTGCAATGTCAGCTCACTGCAACCTCCACCTCCCAGGTTCAAGCAATTCTCCTGCCTCAGTCTCCTGAGTAGCTGGGATTACAGGCTCCCACCACCAAGTCTGGCTAATTTTTGCATCTAACTTTCCTTTTCAAAGATCTATACATATCTGCAGAGCAAAATAGTCTGCTTAAAAAACAGAGTGCAGTGGTGTCATCTCAGCTCACTGTAGCCTCGACATTTCAGGCTCAGGTGATCCCCCTGCCTCAGCCTGGGACTACAGGTGCGTGCCACCATGCCTAGCCAGGCTAGCACCATTTGGTAAAGTTGAAGGTCTACGTGCTGTATGGTTGCTGGGTGGATTCCCCTCAGGACCAAGGTGTTCCGAGCAGCCAGGTTCCAACAGCTCCAGACTAGGACATTGAAAGACTAGCTCCATCGAAAGTAATGGCAAAAACCGCAATTACTTTTGCACCAACCTAATAGCACATTCACACTGTGGGATATGATACAGCAAGGAAAAATAAACCAAGTACAAGTTCACTCGTTCATACAAATAAATCTCACAAATTCACACGAATAAATCTCACAAATATAATGAAGAGGGAGAAGGCAAGACCTACACGTAGGAAAAAGTAAAAAAGGATATTTTTTAGAAAGGAATATCTAGGCTGTAAAGATCTAAAGAAAGCAGGACAAAGTCAGAACGGTGATTCCCTTGGGGAGAGAAGGATCAGCTGGGCTCAGAAAGGGGATGGGAGCGACTTCTGTATGCTGATTGGGGTCTGTCTCTTGCAGGCCTGTTGGTTTTGTGAATTTTCACTTTAAAATTATTCACAAAATCAGCATGTGGGCCAGGTGTGGTGGCTCATGTCTATAATCCCAGCACTTTGGGAGGCCAAGGTGGTCAGATCACCAGAGGTCAGGAGTTCGAGACCAGCTTGGCCAACATGATAAAACCCTGTCTTGACTAAAAATACAAAAATTAGCTGGATGCGGTGGCGTGTGCCTGTAATCCCAGCTGCTCAGGAGGCTGACGCAGGGTAATCGCTTGAATCCAGGGGGCGGAGGTTGCAGTGAGCCGAGATCGTGCCATTGCACTCCAGCCTGGGCAACAGAGCAAGACTCCGTCTCAAAACAAAACAAAACAAAATGAAAAAGCAAAAAACTGCCGTGTGCTTTTTTTGCACTTTTCAGTATGCCTGAAATTTTCCAGGACAGAAGAAGGAAAAAGTATGCAAGGAGAGACCATAAAACAGTAGCCATGCTTATCTCTGGAAGGTGAGATTCCTGGCCGTTTCCACTTTGATGTTAATAAAACCCATCACCATTTATGAAGGTTTGCGAAGGGCCTTTGCTTGACAGCTGTCATCTAATTTCAACCTCGTGACAATTTTGAATAGCTTTTGTCCATCCCCTTTTCACACCTGAAAACCCGAAGGAAGAGACAGTGGGATTCAGGCTCCTGTCCCTCTGAAGAGCTACGCCCTTCGATGCTTTTACGTAAAGAATGACCATATATGACTGGAATGCTGTGCAGGAAGGAGGAAGCGGCTGTCGGCTGTCACAGTGGCTGGGCTTAGGGCAGATTCCAGGCCTGCCTGGCCCAAGGTGACAAATGGCGGGGCCACCACGGTTTCGGGGCCATCCAGGGGGCTGGTTCCCTTTCTCGGTGCTACAAGCAGGTTGTAAAGCACTTTAGAGGCCAATTGGCACCAGGACAAGGAATTGCACCCTTGAGGTGGTTCGTGACCCCATAAATTGCCCAGAGGTGGGAGGCAGCTGGGAGGCCCGGGAAAAGCACCAGCCAGGTCCTCGGAGGCTGCTCCTTTCCCAAGGTGCAGCATTCCATGGGGTGATGGCCCTCAGGCCCCGGGAGAGGGAGAGGAACCTGGAGGAAAAGTGGAAACAGACAAGTCCCCAGTGGAACGGGCCGGACGGCAGGCACTCCAGGACATTGTGAGTCAGGGTGGACAGGGTGCCTGCCCTGCCGGGGCCTCTCCCTGAGTGCCTGCGGAGACTCTGTAGGCCTGCAGCAAAGGGGGTTTAGGTTTCAGAGCGCACGCACATCAGAGGAACCACATCAAGAGCCTGCAGCTTCCAGGTGTGAATAAACCTATGGGGAGCACTGGCGCTGGGCGTGGGCCCTGGGAACGGTTTAGTTTCCGAAGTAACCCGATAAGCGCTGGCTAACACCTGCACTCACTACCTGGAATATACAGAAATATCCATCCCCATCCCCTTCCCGTGGGGAGCCGTGGCCTCGATTTCATGCTTGGGGTGCACCTACTTACTGTCTGCAAAGTTCCGGCTGCGTCCACCATCAGAGGGGGAAGGAACCCTGTGTTTCTGAGGGGAAACTGAGCCCAGAGAGCAAGCCTGACTCTCCGAGGCCAAGCAGAGCTGGGACCCAAGGCTCTCCAGCTCCTGCCATCCTGCCATCCCACTGCAGGCATCCGTCTTCTCTGGGCTTTTCGGCTTTCGAGGGAGCGCCACCCAGGGGCTCCCGGGGACAGGGCGTGTGGCTCTCCCTGCCTCACAGGAATGTTGCAGAGGTGGAATGATATGGGCAGAATGATGTGCCCATCGTGCCATATGACTCTTAGAACAACAGGACAAAATTGCAGGTCCCCATTTAGCCTTGTGTTAGGTGTTCGTACTGGGCCAGCTCAAAGACCACACAACGGCATCCTCTACCGCTCGACGGGCTGCTCTCCGTGGCGCCGGATGGGTGCTCATGGTGGGCCTGGCTCTGAGGCATCTCCCAGACAGAGCTGTCCTGGACGCAGAACACATGCCCGACTGTTCCCAGGGGGCTGCCCAGCCTGTCTGTCCAGGCCAGGCCCAGGGATGTGGAGACCAGGGCCAGAGTTCCACCTATCCAACTGCTGCACTGCACTGGCGCTGCCTGCCCATGGAGGGCGCCGCAGACGAGCAGGGCAGGTACTGAGCGGTCAGAGCCATGATGAGGGTGGCACACCCTAGGGCTGAGGACCCTGAACTGAGGGCAGCTGACGAGAGGGAGAGGTCATGGAACAGGAGCCGGGGAGCATCCTACGGCTGGAGCCGCAGGTGTAAGAAGTGGGGCTGGGAGTCGAGGAAGCCAGAGTCAAGCCTTTGAGAGAGACGGGCATCACCAGGAGGGGGAGGCTGGCAGGTGCTCTGCCCTCGCAGTATCTGCAACAGAGAAAAAGGTGCCCCTCGCTCTGGGCATGTAGCTTGGCAGGCAGTGGGAGGCTGGGCATCGTCCAGGAGGGGCCCTGGTACAGCAACTTGCACAGCTGTACCAGGCTGGCCTGCCCAGGCCTGTGTGCGTGTGTGTGTGTGCATATGGGTGTGGGTTGCCCAGAGAAATGCCCCCATGTGTGCACACACTTACACACTCAATCTTGCACACAAGCCCAAGAGAAAGACTGCCAGAACAGTGGGACCCTGGATGTTCTCTGGGCCAGTTAAGCTCAACGACGCTTCTCTAGCCTGGTTGGCGGGGCCGGCTTGGGAACTGGGAGAGACAATGGCTCTGGAGCCCCCAGGAGCTTGGATTTACTCTTCCTCATGTGTAGAAAGAATGACACGCTCCTCGTGCCATATGACCCTCAGAACAACACTACAAAACTGCAGGTGCTATGACTGTCCAAATTTTGCAGATGAGGAGACTGAGGCTTGCAGATGTTTGCAGTTGCCCAGGTCCAGGTAGCAGGTAGGAGGTTGGTACGGCAACAGTAGCGGCTGCTGCAGGATGAGCCTCAAATCCATGAGAGGGGGTGCTGGGGTCCTCCTGGGCTGGCTTTGGTATCTGCGTGCCTTTCTGTGCCTTGGGAGCTTATGTGCAGAAAGAAAGAGTGACCAGCAGAACGCTGGCTGCAGGGGGATGTTCTGCAGGTTCCAGGCACATGAGGGGCTGTCTCCACACTGCATCTTCGGGCGTTTTCTAGTTGGCCATTTGCAGTGAGTCCCTCGGGTCTGAGTCACCAGGGGTCAGGTTTAAGAGCTGAGGGTCAGAGGTTACCAAGGCACCCATGCCAGGCCAGAGAGCTGACCTTTATTTGACCAAGTCGAAGGACCCCCAGGACCCCAAAGAGGGGCTTCAGGCCCCTGGCCGCCATCTGAAATGATGCTTGGGGGTTGATCCTAATCATCCCTAATTTAGGGGCCAAATGGTCAATTAAGGGTCTATTTGAGAGTCAGAGAAGCAGAAGGTGAACTGAGGAGACAGATGAGAGGCAGCTGATGCCTCTGCCATCGGAGTTAGGCATGGGTTCTGCTGGCCAGCCCAGGCCTCCTCCCCTGGCATTAGGGGCCTGGGCTTTGTTGTCAGCACCCCCGAGAGACCCGACGGCAACATTCCCTGAGGTCTGCTAGCAGCCAAGTGCCTGGCAACATGCCCCTTTGCCATTTCTTCAGTTAATACTCAAATAAGTTAAATATCTACCGAGTACCTCAGTAACCGGTCAAACACCAGTCTAGGTGGTGGGGACTCATCAGGGAGAGAAGTCAAGTCCCTGCCCTTGAGGAGCTGTAATTCTGGAGGAGGGGGTGGGGACTGAAAGAAAACTAAGCAGCTAAGTGTGCAATACATCAGATGCCGCTGCCTTCCCAAGCTTAGTGACTTCACACGAAACCCTAGTATTGCTCACAATTCTGTGCACTGGAACTGGGGACTCAGCAAGGTCAGCTTGTGACTGCTCTACCTGCCCGCTGGTCTCCCTCTGAGATTTCCATCCTCAGGAGGCCAGGCTGGGTCGGAGGTCCGAGGTGGCTGCCCTCCTCCATCACGGACCCCAGGGCTCTTCTACACGTGTCTCTCTCCACAGCAGGGCTACTTGAGATTGGGCTCCGGTCACAGATCTGTGGGGTCCTAGAGGCCTTGTAAGAACCCTGGCTTTTGCTTTGAGCAAGAGGGTCCCAGAGTGTAAAAGCACAAAGGTGGCTGCACTGAGTGGGGAGGGGCACAGGTGAACTCCGATGGTGGCTGGGCCCAGGGATGATCAGATTCTGCCTCCATCCTGCAGGGTGAGGGGACAGGGCCTGCTGCCGGACAGGGCTTCTGGCCTGGGAGCTGGAGGGTGAAGTGGCTGAGTCCCCAGCTGGGAGATGGGTGAAAGGAGTAGGTTTGAGTGGGAGGTCCTGGCACAGTTTGGACTTGTGGAGTTGGAGGTCCTGTGAGACATCCATGCAGCAATCTCCGGAGCAGCTGGAAGCAAGAGTCTGGAGTCCAGGGAGACAGACATTCTGGGTCACCAGAGTCAATGAATTTCAACTGAAGGGCATTGGGAAGTGTATTAGTTCATTCTCACACTGCTAATAAAGACGTCCCCGAGACTGGGTAATTTGTAAAAGAAGAAGGTTAATTGGCTCACAGTTCCGCATTGCTGGGGAGGCCTCAGGAAACTTACAGTCATAGCAGAAGGTAAAAGGCACTTCTTCACAGGGCGGCAGGAGAGAGAACGAGAGCCAAGCAGAAGGGGAAGCCCCTTATAAAACCATCAGATCTTGTGAGACTTGTTCACTACCACGAGAACAGTATGGGGGAAACCACCTCTGCGGTTCAATCATCTCCCACTGGGTCCCTCTCACAACACATGGGAATTATGGGAGCTACAATTCAAGATGAGATTTGGGTGGGGACACAGCCAAGCCATATCAGGGAGCTTGCCTGCCCGGTGAGCAGGGGTCAGACAGAGCTGCAGCCCTGCGGCCTTGGGAGGTCAGCGAATGCAAAGAGAGCAGCACGGGGAACACAGGAGGAGGTGACTGGGACCAAGAGGCACCCACACAGTGTGGAGCCCGTTGGGGGTTGAGGGGTGATCAGAGGTCCTGCAGACTGAGGACTGAGGAGCAGCTGCTGGATGTGCCAAGAGCAGGTCGGGGATCCCAGGGAGGGGCCGGCCTGGCTGTGTGGGTTCCACGGAGCTGCAGGAGAGAGGGGCAAGTGTGGAGCCTCGTCCTGGAGCTGGGCACAGATGGGAGCCAGGACAGACGGGGGCCAAGCCTCTGGGCCTGGGGGCAGGAGGCAGGGGGTGAGGAGGGGCCATGCATACAGGCTGTCTTTGGAGGAGAGGAGGCATGAGGGGAAAGAATCTTCTAGAAGGTTCTACAGACCAGAGGTTAAGCCACTTGTCCAAGGTCACACCACAAGAAAGGGGCCCTGTGTGGACTGGACCTCATGCCTCAAGGTCAGGGGTTAGAAAAACCTGGGCTCACCTGAGGCTGTGGAGTGAAGCCCATGGAGGCATGGCAGCTACCTCCTCCTCTCTGTGCTCTAGCCTCCAGGCCCGCCTCACCTCCGCCTGTCCTGGCCACCACAGAGATCTTGCCCAAGCACAGACCCGTGGCAAACCTGTGGCGGGGATTGGCGATCTCCAGCTAGGAATGGTTGTGGGGGGTACTGGATCTGGCCACCTGTGACTGTGCCTGGCATTGCTGGTCTCTGCCCTGGAGGCCCCTTCCCTGGGTCACTGGCCCTAACCTGGGTCCTGTCAGGGATCCCCTGAACTGAGGGGCTGTTGCCTCAAAGGTGCCCCTCCATCCTTGGGCCATGCATCCACCGTTGGCTTCTGGTTACACCCCTGCCTCCTCACAAGGCCATGGGGGCCTCGATGACTGCCCCCCACCTGGGCTGGGTGCTGGCCTGGCCCCCAGAGGCGCTTCACTAAGTGCTTGCTGGGCAGGTGAGAGCCTTGGCACATCTCCCGTGTAGAGGAGGCAGAGCGCATCTGGGTGGGAGGTCAGCCCTGCCCGCTTCCATTTGCCAAGCTGGGGCTAGGTCTCCTTGCTCCTGGTAGGACCTCTGACCTCCTTGCCATCCATGGAGGCAGAGATGGGGCAAACAGCTCTGGCGTTGGTGTTCCCCAGCATCAGCCAGGCCTGGAGGGATGGGGTAGACCCTGGCTTAGGGGTGGAAGGTTTTCGGGCGTCCACCAGGTGAGGCTACTTATACCACTCACATCCTATAGGTATGGACTGGGTAGGTCCCTTCTGCACGTGCACAGAAGCTCTGGGGCTTTGTTTTTTGTGCGTTTGTTTGTTTGTTTGTTTTTTGAGACAGGGTCTGGCTCTGTCACCCAGGCTGTAGTGCGGTGGGGCAATCACATCCAATTGCAGCCTCAACCTCCTGGGCTCATGTGATCCTCCCGTCTCAGCCTCCTGAGTAGCTGGGACTGGTCACCTTACTTGTGACATGAGCAGTGAGCCTGGGTGGGATCCTGTCTTTAGGTATCAGTGCACCTGCCTCCCAGGGCTGTGCTTAAGACTCCCTTGGGAAACATCTATCTCTACATTGAGAGGAAGACCCTCAATGCATCCATATACAACAGACAGGACCTCTCACCTAATACTTAGATGACAGCTTGACCAGGGAACATCACCACCTCCCCCAAAAAACAAAACATACACACACTTTAGTCACAGGTAAACCCAGCTCAAGAGGGGCCCCCAGTCCTGGCCACTGGATAGGGGGAAGGAGGCCTGGCTTGACCCCATCTCTGCTCTGTGATCAGCCCACTCTCCCAGGGGGTCCCCCAGCCCCTTGTCTGTTCCTTGAACTGTGAGTGGCTTTGTGGTTTGGGGTATCTTATATGTTGCTCTGTGATTGAAAGTGATTTGTTTTGGCCGAAAGTAATTTGTTTTCCAGGCTAATTCAATTATCCCCAGGGGGGCTTCCTACCTGGGGCCCCAGGCTACCCGCTATTACCATCAATTACCATAAAGACCCTCTTCAAAGGGTAGGACCCCTGAGGTTGGCCCATTAGGGCAGGGCTGAGCCCCTGAGGGCCAGCAATAAACTTTCTGATGTTAAATGATGGCTAAAGTGTCAGACACAGGTGATGGGGACCTGGGGCCAGGGCCGCTGTGGCTTATGAGGGGTGAGATGCCTACTTATTGAAAACCGGGTCTCTGTGGGGTTTCTGCAGCCCCCGGCAGGGACACCCTGAGCCAGCCCTGGAGTAACAGGCAAGGTCCATCTACACTTTCCTATATGAGGCTCCCAAAGTGGGAAGGCCCTTGGAAACTCTCTCCCAAATCTTGTCAACAACCCAAGAGGCAGGGGGCATTTGTGCCCATTTTACAGGTAAGGAAACTGAGGCTCAGAGAGGTGAAGGGAACTGCCCAGGCCACTCAGAGAGAAGATGGAAGATTACAGTATTGAGAGGTAGGCCCAAGTACCCCCCACTCCATCTGGAGACCCCCTAGATGTGATGGTTGTTAGGTACGTGCCCAATCTCTTCAGCCTCAGAGTGTTTGGGTCTGAGGTTGGGCTTGTGGTTACTTCCCAAAGGGAATCAACCCTATGACTCACTGGCCAGGTCTAACAGCCCCAGTACCCTGCACAAATGAGTGGGCTCCATGGGGCATCAGAAGCCAGAATGGGAGATGAATCTGTCAAGCAGTTGGGCCTCCTTTAAGCAGATATTTCAGGAGCGGCGGGATCCTGAGGGTTGTGCTGTGATCCCGCACATGTGGGCAGGACCACGGCAGGCATCTGAGTGCGAGGACTAGCTGAGACTTCACTGGCAAACAGCTGGTGTCCAACTCTGCCAGCTGGGTCCTGTCCCCTGCGGGTGCAGGGACATCAGCCTGGTGACACCCTCTGTGTTTTCTCCCAGCTCTTCCCAAGGGAGTCAGTGGATCTCTGGAAACATTCTGTGGGGGCCTAAAGCCTTGACCCCAGGGGCCAGTGAACCATATAAACATTAAAAATCCTAGGAAAGGAAAGGAAGAAGGAAAGAAAAGGAAAGAAAAAGGAAGAGAGAGAAAAGGAAAGAAAGGAGAGGGAAAGAGAGAAAGAAAATAAAGAAGAGAGAAAGGAAAGAAAGAAAAGATAGAAAAAAGAAGGAAGAAAAAAGGAAGGAAGGAGAGAAGACAGAAAGAAAGAAAGAAGAAAGAAGAAAGAAAGAAAGAAAAGAAAGAAAGAAAGAAAGAAAGAAAGAAAGAAAGAAAGAAAGAAAGAAAGAAAGAAAGAAAGGCCTCTTTCTCCCCACCCCCTGCTACCAGAGTCCATCTTCCACTACAGCAGTGAATGTTTGGTTAGAGCCAAGAGAGGAAGAATAAGGACTTTCATAGACACTCTGGTGGCTGGAAATGCAGTGAAGGAATGCAGGAGACAGGATGACCTTTTACAGAAAAAATTCTCCTTTCTCAGCCCGCCCAAGGCTCTGCTGGCTTTTCCTGAGGCTTTCCCAGGGATTCCCCGTGAACCACTTCCTTGTGCCCCTGTTGGAATATCTGGGAGGAAAAAACCTGTCTGGGGACCCCTCGGCTGGGGTTTGTGCCAGGGAGGCTCTCAGGTCTTCCTTGAAGATGAAATGTGTCAGCATCCAGCATCAGTGTCCTGCTCAGACTGTGGATTTCCTCCTGGCAGGTCGAGACCTAGCTCTGCTGCCCACCCACCTCACCCCACCAAAAGGAGAGTTCACTGTGGGGGTAGTGTAGATGGAGAATGAGCAAGTTGGCCATGGGATGGGGAGGGGCTACATATAGTTAGTGATCGTATCTGGGGCAGGATGAGGATCATTGTTTGCTTTGATTTTATGACCAAACTTTTGGGGTATTTTATAAGATGGCTAATGTTTTCCATAATCTCTTATTACATGGTAGGTCACTCCAAAACTTAGGGGATGAAAACATCCACCATTTTTTTTTTTTCTCATAATTCTACAGTTTGGGCAGGGCTCAGCAGGGATGGCTCATCTTAGATCCATGTAGTGGGCTGGGTCACTCCCATGGGTACATTCAGCTGGGAGCTTGGTTGCAACTGAAAGTTCCAAGATGGCTTCATCCACATGCCAGGTGCCTCGGCTGGGCTGGCTGGACAGGCTGGGGGCTGGCTGGGCATTCTCATTCTCATTATTTCTCTCTCTCTCTCTCTCTCTCTCTCTCTCCTCCTGCATGGTCTTTTGCTACATAGTCTTTTCAGCAGGGTAGCTGGACCTTTTTACCTGATGGCTCAGGTCTGCAAGAGAGAGATAGTAGAAGCTGGCACAGGTGAAGGTGTACCCTCCTCCCCAGAAACAACTCCTAGGTATATACACCGTAGAAAAATGTGTGTGCTGGAACCAGTGTTGTTGGGAATGGCAGCAGCAACAACAATAACAAGGAAAGATCTGAATGTCCCCGACAGGAGAATGGTCACATGGTTTATACTATAGTCATGTGGTGGATTGCTAAGCAGCAGTGAAAAATGAATTTCTAGGCTGGGAGTGGTGACTCACACCTGTAATCCCAGCACTTCAGGAGGCCAAGGCAAGTGGATCACTTGAGGTCAGGAGTTTCAGACCGGACTGGGCAACATGGTGAAGCCCCCGTCTCTACTAAAAAACACAAAAATTAGCTGGATGTGGTGGTGCAACCTATAGTCCCAACTACTCGGGAGGCTGAGGCAGGCAAATCACTTGAACCCAAGAGGTGGAGCTTCCAGTGAGTAGAGATTGTGCCACTGCACTCCAGCCTGGGTGACAGAGCAAGACTCTGTCTCAAAAAAAGAAAAAGAAAAAGAAAAAAGAGTTTTTAGCCATTGGCAGGGATGGATCTTCCACACAAGATGTGAAGTGAAAAAAGCAAGTCTCCAAATGCAGAAGAACAGTTACCCCTGGGGAGAGAGGGCACGTTGGGCACCAAACTGTTGGTGATATTGTATTCATGAAGCTCAGTGGTGGGTTTACGTGTGTTTGCTTTGTTGGTGTTTTTTACACATTCTACATGCGTGACATGTGCAATTTATTTTCAGATCCCACTCAGGAAAGAATACACCAAACACATTCACATTTATCACATTTATTTTCTTTCTTTCTTTTTTGTTTGTAAAAGCAAATGACAAAGACTCTGTTTACCAGCTTTCCTTTTTTTTTTTTTTTTTGAGATGAAGTCTTACTCTGTCGCCCAGGCTGGAGTGCAGTGGCACGATCTCGGCTCACTGCAAGCTCCGCCTACCAGGTTCACGCCTTTCTCCTGCCTCAGCCTCCCGAGTAGCTGGGACTACAGGCGCCCGCCACCATGCCCAGGTAATTTTTTGTACTTTTAGTAGAGACAGGGTTTCACTGTGTTAGCCAAGATGGTTTTGATCTCCTGACCTCATGATCTGCCTACCTCGACCTCCCAAAGTTCTGGGATTACAGGCGTGAGCCACCGTGCCCATAAAGCCACCAGCTTTACTTTTTTAAACCTAAGCTTAATATTACATATTTAAATATTTAAACAATTGTCAAAGCGTACTAAGTTGCCAGCATTCATGCACAACTAGAAAACATCCTTTAATTTAAACCAGAAATGTATTACCATTAATGCATCAATATCTTTCACTACTAAATACCAAAAAAAAAAATTGAAATGATTTCTCTAGAAGATTCGTCCTGGCAGTGTTAACTTCACAGCAGGCTGACACTATGTGACTCACATTTCAGATGCTGTGGAAAAGCAGATCCATGCTGGTGTTAGTGTTAGTGTTAGTTGTCCTACACTGAAGAGTCAAGGCTCACCTTGCAGTACGTTTGGTAAAAAAGCAAAGAGCATGCAGAGATTTATACCAATTAAAAAAAAAAAGGGCTGGGCACGGCGGCTCACGTCTGTAATCCCAGCACTTTGGAAGGCCGAGGCGGGTGGATCACCTGAGGTCAGGAGTTCAAGACCACCCTGGCCAACACTGTGAAACCCTGTCTCTACTAAAAATATAACAATTAGCCAGGTGTGGTGGCACACACCTGTAACCCCAGTGACTCCAGAGGCTGAGGCAGGAGAATCACTTGAACCTGGGAGGCAGAGGTTGCAGTGAGCGGGGATCGTGCCTTTGCACTCCAGCCTGGGTGACAGAGTGAGACTCCATCTCAAAAAAAAAAAAAAAAAAAAGACAATCAAAAAACAAAATCAAAAACAAACAAAAAAAACACAAAAAAAACAATAGTCCTATTATGTGGTCCCAACAATCAACTCAAAAGTCCATGACAAATAGAGGCTCCAGTGAGTTGTTTATAAATACTTTAGATTAGGTACAATTATACTGAAAGTTGAGTTCATTTGAAATCTTCAAAAAAAAAAAAAAGTTCCTGTTAATCCTCAAATGGTGCTTGTTTTAGTTTAACATTTCTGTTAAGGCCGGGTGCGGTGGCTCAAGCCTGTAATCCCTGCACTTTGGGAGGCCGAGACGGGCGGATCACGAGGTCAGGAGATTGAGACCATCCTGGCTAACATGGTGAAACCCTGTCTCTACTAAAAAATACAAAAAACTAGCCGGGCGTGGTGGCGGGCGCCTGTAGTCCCGGCTACTCGGGAGGCTGAGGCAGGAGAATGGCATAAACCCAGGAGGTGGAGCTTGCAGTGAGCTGAGATCTGGCCACTGCACTCCAGCCTGGGCGACAGAGCGAGACTCCGTCTGAAAAAAAAAGAAAAAAAGAAAAAACCATTTCTGTTAAAAGCTTGCGTTGAATTACTTGCAGCAGCTGTTCCTTACCATGGATTGCTAAGGACTTTAACTGGCTGTCTTCTTCAACTTCTACTCTTTCTTTGACCATTCTCAACAATTCTCTTTGTAGTCATTTTTCTGCCATTAACCATTTTAGCAGAAGTTGATATTGATTTGAAGTTGCCCATCCCACTACCACCAAATGATGTGGAAGAGAATGAAGTGAGGCCCCCATGACCCAGGGACCTAAATGAAGTAAATACTGCGTGAAAAGAAGAAAATCCACTTCCAAAAGATGGAAATCCATTGGACGTGTAGAAAAATGACCCCATTCCTTGGCTTCTGCTTCCTCGGGGATGCCTTTGATTCCCAAAAATGTCCTCAAAAAGGTCTTCAAAGAAGTCAGATGAGAATGGGTCCCTTCCACCAAAAAAATTCCCTGAAGATGTCATCTCTGGGTTACAAAATGTGAAGCCAAACTCAAACGGACTGTCAAAATGACGTCCACCTCTTCCTCCACCAATTCATCCTTCTTTGCCATATTCGTCATAGATGTCCCATTTCTTAGCATCTGACAGCACCTCATACGCCTCCACTACTTGTTTGAATTTTTCTCTGCTTATTCTTTATTATCAGGATTTCTATGTGGGTGTCACTTCAGTGCCAGTTTCCAATATGCCTTTTTACTTTCCTTGGGTGGGGCGTGTCTCTACAAGCCTAAAACTTCACAGTAATCCACCATGTTTTAAGTGATTGTTGGAATACGTCTGAGATCAGAGGCAGCTGGTGACAGGATTCATGGGGAGGCAAGGTGGTGGCCTGGATTTTCTGTCAGTTCCAGCACTGCTGTGCTTGCAATGTTTTGTATGTGTGGAAATGTCAGATTCTGTCACACATGAACAGATTCCAGTTGTGCTGGCACACACATCTCCCTGCACACACTTTCACATACAGGTTTGCACATGATGCACTCACATGTGAACACTCATACAACACACTCAGGGAGCTGCTGTAGGGTCCTGGTGGGCATCCGGGACACTGCCCCCTCCAGAACTCAGCCCTGCCCATTGGCCCCTGAGGTGTCTCTGGGGCTCTAATCTTTAGGCTGGGCTCCCATGAGAAGATGTGAGGCTCTGGGTGGGCTGCTGACATGGGCTCTGGGTTGGAAGTCTTTGTGGCTCAATGTTGGCCCTTAGTGCTCACATGAAGGAGCCCTGGTGAGACATGAAGAGGCCTTAGACAAATGAAATTACAGGGGAGCTGCTGGGCATGTGGCCAGATCAGGCTCCCAGCTCCCAGGCAGCTGGCCCCAGAGGCAAGTCTAGACAGCAAAGCCACTTGTTAGGTAGGCTTCTGCCTGGCAGCATTCCCAAGAACACCTTGCCCTCTGAGAAGCAGTGGTAGCCAGCCCCCCAATGGCCTCCAATGGGCTACTCTCTAGTGTCAATGCCTGTGTAGAGTTCCCTCCCTTGTTGTTTCAGGGTTGCTCTCTAGGATCAGTAGAATGTGGTGGAAGTGGCGGAGTATGATGCCCAAGACATTACCACTTGCACCTTGCTCTTTCTTGGATCACATGCTCTGGGGGAAGCCAGCTGCCATGTTGGGAGGACACCCAAGCAGCCCTATGGAAAGTCCAAGTGGTGAGGAACTGAGGCCTCCTGCCCACAGACATGTGAGTGAGGCACCTTGAAAGTGGATGCTCCAGCCCCAGTCAAGCCATCAGATGAGACTACAGCCCTAGCTGACATCTTGATTTCAACATCATGAGAGATCTTGAGCCAAAAATATCCAGTTAAGCTGCTCCCACATACCTGATGCAGAGCTATAATGCTATGTGAGATAATAAAGGTCCATTGTTGTTTTCAGCCTCTAAATGTTGAGGAAATGTACTATGTAACAGTAGATAACTAATATAGGCCAGGTGCAGTGGCTCATGCCTGTAATCTCAGGACTTTGGGAGGCCAAGGCAGATGGATCACCTGAGGTCAGGAGTTCGAGACCAACCTGGCCAATATGGCAAAACCCCATCTTTACTAAAAATACAAAAATTAGCCAGGCGTGGTGGCACATGCTTGTAATCTCAGCGACTCAGGAGGCTGAGGCAGGAGAATCACTTGAACTTGGGAGGAAAAGTTTGCAGTGCACTGAGATTGCACCATTGCACTCCAACCTGGGTGACTGAGTGAGACTCCATCTCAAAAAAAATAAACAAACTAATATAGACACCCTCCCCATTTACTGAACACTTATGTGTGAATGCTTTACATCCTGACCTAGTCTTATCATCACAGAATTCTTGCAGGTGGATAAAATGGTCCCCATTTCATAAAGAGACAGAGGTTCACAGAGGATCAGTGACTTGTCAAAGTCTACAGCTAGGAATGGGCTCAGAGCCACATTCCAAACCAAGGTCCGTCTTTCCCTTATGCATCGCTTCTTCCTTTTTCAATTGCTTTGGAGACAGAGGGAGCTGCTGCTCATCTACAGAGGTCACTG
This sequence comes from Macaca fascicularis, assembly GCF_037993035.2. Classification (NCBI taxonomy): domain Eukaryota; kingdom Metazoa; phylum Chordata; class Mammalia; order Primates; family Cercopithecidae; genus Macaca; species Macaca fascicularis. The sequence continues at coordinate 4,920,054 of NC_088388.1, read as the reverse complement.
TGGGCCTAAGTGTCTGGCGAGACATTTCAGTGGCTCAGAGAATTCTTTTTTTTTTTTTTTTTTTTGAGATGGAGTTTTGCTCTTGTCGCCCAGGCTGGAGTGCAGTGGCTCACTTGACCTCCACCTCCTGGGTTCAAGCCATCCTCCTGCCTCAGCCTCCTGAGTAGCTGGGATTACAGGTGTATGTCACCATACCCAGATAATTTTTCTCATTTTTAGTAGAGACTGGGTTTCACCATGTTGGCCAGGCTGGTCTTGAACTCCTGACCTCAGGTGATCTGCCCACCTCGGCCTCCCAAAGTGCTGAGATTACAGGCATGAGGCACCGTGTACTGGTCACAGAGAATGCTTTAGAGTAACAACTACAAGAACAATGACTTGTATTTGTTATTAATTTCCCAAGGCTGCTATAATAAACACCTGCAAACTTGATAGCTTGCAATATCAGAAATGTATTGTCTCACAGTTCTAGAGGCCAGAAATTTCAAAATCAGGGAGTCAGCATGGCCCTGCTCCCTCTGAAGACTCTAGGGAAGGACGCTTGCTGCCCTTTCCACCTTCTGGTGGCTCCAGACATTCCTTGGCTTGTGGCTGCATCACTCCAGCCTCAGCCTCCAGCTTCACAGGGCCTCCTGAATATCTGTATCTTCCCCTTGTCTGTCTTTCTGTGTCTCTCTCTCTTTTTTTTTTTTCTGAGATGGAGTTTCACTCTTGTTGCCCAGACTGGAGTACAATGGCTTGATCTTGGCTCACTGCAGCTTCTGCCTCCTGGGTTCAAGTGCTTCTCCTGCCTCAGTTTCCCGAGTAGCTGGGATTACAGGTGCGTGCCACCACACCCCGCTAATTTTTTGTCTTTTTAGTAGAGATGGGGTTTCACCATATTAGCCAGGCTAGTCTCAAACTCCTGACCTCAGATGATCCACGCATCTTGGCCTCCCAAAGTGCTGGGACTACAGGTGTGAGCACTGCGCCCAGCCGTCTCTCATAAGAATACCATTCACTGGATTTAGGGCCCATCCTAGTCTGCGATGATCTCATCTGGATTCTTACCTTAATTACATCTGTAGAGATCCTTCTCCCAAATAAGTTCACCTTGCGAGGTTCCAGGTAGACATACATTTTGGGGGGACACAATTCAACTCAATACATATTTCTTCAGAGTATTGTCATTTAGAAAACGCCTACGCTTCAGAGCAAACTGGAGAGGTAGGTTCTGTTTTTATTCTCCATAGCCGATTGCAAAACGGGGACTCAGCAAGGTGAGGGTACCTGCCCAAGGTCTCAGAGCAAAGCAAACAGCTGAGGTGGGGTTCACATACGGAAAGTGGGACACCACGGCCCAGGAAGTGGGACCAGGCAACCTAGGCCCTCAAAGTCGTGGCTTCTGACTCCCGGTCCAGCGCTCAGTTGGATGGAGTCCTAGCCTTCCCTAGAGCAGGCGTGGCAAGAACCACAGGTGGCTGCCCCGCGGGCCTCTCCAGGTGGGCTCCGAGACCATCAGAACGTGGTAATGATTGGGGAGTTCTCCTTGCTGTGTTCCCTGATGGTCCATTAAAGGCAAGTTTGGGCCCAATGATTACAGGGAAAGTTCAACTGGCTTCCCCTTTGAAATACACAAAGGCTGTGCAGGTAATGGGCTTGAGCCCCGGCGTTTGAAGTGGCAGTCCTTCCAGGGAACATCTGGAGGGCTGTGCCACTGCACTACAAACGCTCGCAGCCCGGCTGGCCCTCAGAGGCTGCTTGGGCCAAACGTCGGGGCACGTTCTGCTTTTTTCTTTGGTTTTGATGCGTCCCAAATTCTAGGATGCTCCCTTGTGTCTTTCTTTGGTGATGGGTAGGTGGCGGGGCGGTCTTTCTTTTTATTTTTCTCAGAGCTGAACTTCAGAGAATATTAACACCAAAGAACCAGTGTGGCCTCATTAAATCAGGATTAGAGACGAGCCAAGTGATTACTGCAGATTCTCACAACAGTTTAAAAAAAAAATGTGCAGTTCAGAGCAGAGAGCCAGCCTGATCAGAGCCCTGTTGCATGAGTGCTGGGGACCTGCAAGCTCCCCTGTTTCTGGTCGCCCCATGCACTCAACACGATGCTTATCAAGCACCTACCATGTGCCAGGGGATGGTAGCCACACGGCAACCACAAAACACTTGGTCCCTTCTTCGGGGCCACAGCATGTGGGTGAGGAATAATGATCAGCGAGAGAACCAATGCACGAGATGGTTTTGGATGGTAATACATGCTTGGAAGAAAATCAAATAAGCGGCCGGGTACAGTGGCTCGCACCTGTAACCCCAGCACTTTGGGAGCCCGAGGCGGACGGATCATTTAAGGTCAGGAGTTTGAAACCAGCCTGGCCAATATGGTGAAACCCTGTCTCTACTAAAAATACAAAAAAAAAAAAAAAATTAGTTGGGCATGGTGGCAGGTGCCTATAATCCCAGCTACTCAGGAGGCTGAGGGAGAATTGCTTGAACCCGGGAGGAGGAGGTGGCAGTGAGCCGAGATCGCACCACTGCACTCAGGCCTGGTGATAGAGCAAGACCCTGTCTGGAAAAAAAAAAAAAAAAATGGCTCTCACATGTCGCTGTGCAGTGGCAAAAAATCAGCTACAGTCCCTCAGCCACCACCTGGAGGGTCTGTGGACCCTCCTTCTTTCATTCCCCATTCCCCGCCCTAGCCCTTCCCGGCCCTCCACATCAGTGATTCACAAAGGCCACCATTCTGGCATGACCAGGGCTTGCTCGGGAAGAGGCTGCACAGCAGAGGGCCCTCCCTGGCCCAGCCTTCCCTCCCCCACAGTGCACGGGCCAGTGCCGCCTGCTGGCGCCCTGACCCCACAAGGACAAGTCTTCCCTGAGCCGCCCCGCCGACTCTGGGGGCAACCTCCAGATGTGCCAGGGCCAGCCAGGATCCCCAGAGGCTGAAACGAGGTCCCAGAGAGGGAAGGATGTGTCAGTGGCCCCCCCCGGGGTGGTCCATGATACCTCAAGGTGCCAATCACCCACACAAGGTCCAGCAGGCACTGAAGCAAGCCCCTGCCTGGGTGGGCACGGAACAGGCTTTCTGGAGAGCAATTTGGCAGTACAAGGCAGTGCAAAGCAAAACAAGCAAAGCACGGATCCCATCCCTACCCACCACTCACCCTTCAGGCCTGGAGCCTGAGAGAGTGACCGTGGACATGCAGTGCGTGCTCACACAGAGGGGGATGTGGAACGGAGGTTCCTCAAAAACTCGAACAGGGCCGGGCGTGGTGGCTCAAGCCTGTAATCCCAGCACTTTGGGAGACAAGAGTCATTTTAGCAGGCATTCCCCCAGGGCAGGGGGCAAAGAGATGAAGGAGGGCAGTTCGGACTATTTCAGACAGAGGGCATGGGGTTGTTTCTGTGCAGAAAGATGACAGAGGAAGTCAGGGGTCAAGGAACAGCCCTAGTGCCTGAGGTTGGTGGGCTCCACGGATGTGACATCTGAGGACGCCAGAGGTGAGGGGATAGGCACAACCAGAGTCCCCTGCCGGGATCCTGAGCACCCATGAACCATGGCTATGGAGGCCAGAGGCCACCAGGGGTGTGGTGGGCAGGGAGCCTCCCCAGGCTGGACCTCCAGGCACAGACGAACAGAGGAGAGGACATCTAGGCTGGAGGAAATCGGGAGGAGGCGCAGAGGTGGCCTGTGTGAGGACAGCGAGGGCCAGGCTGGCTGGGGCCATGCATTGGAGCCTGGAATGCTGGTCTAAGGCTTCCATCGGCAGCTGTTGCAGAGGGTTCTGATCCATCTCTGTGCCCCACGCAGATGGGCCTGCTGAGGGAGGCCAGAGTGCTGGGGTGCTGCCTAGTGAGGGACAGGGAGGGACAGGAGCCGGTGGTGAGGAGCCTGCTGCTGAGAGATGCCTCTCGGGGCCCGACATTGCTGGGGTCTAGTCTCGGTGGCCTCTGTGCTTGGGGCCAAATGCCCTTGGCCACCTCTTTCCTTCTCTTTTATGGGTCTCCAGTCCTGCCTGGGACGGAGAGGGTTACTGGAGATAGTGCTTTGTACTTCAATAGGCGCTTTCATCTGCAGCCCTTGGAGGGCTTTGCAAACATGGCTTAATAAAGGGCCCCAGCACCCCAGCCTCCTAAGCAGCGTTTTGAGCTGGATGCATGCAGAACAGAGGGATTCAGTGAATTGTCCAGGATTGCACAGCAGAGCTGGGTGGATTCCCCTACCGTGCCCTGAGGCTCAGGGCTGCGTTGGGCTGTGCCTGCCACCTTCCCTCTCTGCTTGCTGGGTCTTGTCTTTTGGGAGCCCCCGAGCTCTCAGCTGACGGCCTTTGGCCCCTGGAACCCCATGCGGCCCCTTGCTTGCCAGCTGCCAGCCCACGGTCAAGGCGTGTCTCTGATGTCGACGGCCGGCCGAGGAGGGGACCTTTCGGGAAGGGGTGGCCGTAGGCGAGGGTTGATCACTGGGCCTGGAATCTGCTCCCACAGGGCCTATGGGGCCTCATGGGGTTGCTGCTGGCTTCAGCCTCTGGGCGCTGGGCTGGCAGGGGTGAGGGGGCTGAGCAGAGATGCCTGCGTGTGGGGCGGGGCGACCCTGGCCCCCGTCCTGCTGGGAAATTCCTGACGTTCTTTCTTTGGGTCTGTGAGCTCATGAGCAAGTATGGCGGGTGCATTTTATAAACCGGAAAATAAATCATTCATTGAAATGGAGACAAACAAACGCATTTCCAGTCCAAAGTGTCAGGGGTCATCCAAGTCAAGGGCAGGGAGGCAGCCTGGCTGTCCCCGTGAGCTGAGACAGCATGATGTATGCAGTCCTGGCTCACCCGCCACCTCTTCTCTCCACCCCCAGTTCCCCTGGCATTCCAGGCACCCACCTCGCTCCCCTCGTGATGACAGGAGTCTTCGGGTGGTCTCTGCTCCTTGTTCCACGGTGATCTGTTCTCAGTCTCACAGTCAGAAGACCTTTTTACAGCCCAAGTCTCATCAGACTCCTGGTCGGCTTAAATTCTCCCAATGGCAGCCAGGCGTGGTGGCTCACGCCTGTAATCCCAGTACTTTGGGAAGCCGAGGCGGGTGGATCACGAGGTCAGGAGTTCGAGACCAGCCTGACCAATATGGTGAAACTCCATTTCTACTCAAAATACAAAAATTAGCCAGGCATGGTGGTGTGCACCTGTAATCTCAGCTACTTGGAAGCCTGAGGCAGGAGAATTGCTTGAACCTGGGAGGCGAAAGTTATAGTGAGCTGAGATCATGCCACTTCACTCCAGCCTGGGTGACAGAGCGAGACTCTGTCTTAAAAAAAATAAAAAAATAATTTAAAAAAAATCACCCAGTGGCTCCCATTTCACTCCGAGCAAAGCTCAAGCCTTGCCATGGCCCCCTAGGCCTTTGCTTCTGCAGCTCTCTGTCTGCCCTTCGTCCACTGCTGCAGCTGCTCTGGCCTCCTCCCTCTTCCAGTCCAATCTCCTGGCCTTTGTCCCCGCTCCGTCCTCTACCTGAGGCACCCTCGCTGGATCCACTTGCAGGCTCCCCTCTCATCGACGCCCAAGGGACCCTTTTTCTTTAGCAAGGCTTTTCCCGACCCCCGGAATTAAAGTTGCAGCCCCTCCCATCCCGCTGCCTCCCCGGCCTTCCCTGCAGCCCTCCCTTTCTTTCTTCTCCATTCTGCCTCTCACCACCTCCTGAGACACTGTGTCATTTTCTTACTTATTTTACTTGTCTTCTGCCCCCCACCTAAGCATAAATGCCATTGGAGTAGGATGTTTGTTCATTCACTACAACAGCGCCCCGCCTATCGTAGGCAGCAAGAAGTCCTTGCTCAACCCTGCACACCCCGTGGACCCCTCCCGGCAAGAGCTGAGTGGGCACCTGGAGGCCTGAGAGGTCCTCAGTGTGTTAAATTTCCAGAGTCGGCCTTGGGACTGTGCCGAGAATCCTAAACTGGAGAGGTAGGTCCCCAGGGATGAAAGGGGAAGGTCAGGGGCAGAGCCCAAACTCCTCAGGGCAAGGGGGTGACTGACTGGCCTGCTCACCTCCCACTGGGGTTTGGAGGGTGGCAGTTCAGCCAGACAGAGTATTAGACTCCAGAAGAAGGCAAGAGAGAAGAGGGCAGACAGCTAGAGCTTTCAGGCAAAGGTCTCCTGCAGCTGAGCCTGAAGGTCCTGGAGGTGAGAGGGAGGCGCACCAGAGAGGCGCTGCTTGGGGCACCGCCGGCTGTACCCCAGCATGGGCGCCTGTGATCCTAGGGGACCCGCAGCACACCCCCCCGCCCAGAAGCACAAATTTCTCCCATGCTGCAGTTTGTTGTGAAACTACCTATGCATGACCCCGGGTCAGGACCATGCAAAAGCGTGATTCCAATTGCTCCACCTAAAGCCTGGGCCAGGCCTCGATCCTTCCTGCCCCTGGTCTTAAGAGTCACAGTCCTGGCCGGGTGCCTGTAATCCCAGCTACGGGGGAGGCTGAGGCAGGAGAATCGCTTGAACCCGGGAGGTGGAGATTGCAGTGAGCTGAGATGGTGCCACCGCACTCCAGCCTGGGCAGCAAGAGTGAAACTCCATCCCCCCGCGCCAACCGCCGACACACACACACGGAGTCATAGTCCCTCTGTCAAACCTACCCTGGAAAAAGGGGTGTGGAAGAGTCCCCAAAGCTCCAGAAAGAAGAGCTACATGTTGGGGTTGCCAGACTTAGCAAGCAAAATGGAACACCCAGTTCAACGTGAACTTCAGACGAACACTGGATAAGCTGTTAGTATAAGCATGTCCCTGGCAGTTGTTGGAGCTGTTGGGTTATACTAAGAAGTTGTCATTTCTCTCAAATTCAGACTTAGCTGGGCATCCCGGATCTATCTGACAGCCTGGGGGAGACGACACTTGAGCCTCTAGGAATCCCCATGTGAGTCCCCAGAGAGGACTGGCCACAACCAGAGTGTCCAGCAGAGAATCCGGCCATGCTCTGTCTCCTGCATCCAGCCCCTTTGGCCCTGAGAGTGAGCGCCCCCTCACTGAGAGTATTCAAGGAAAGAGGAGAAGGATTCCTGCGCTGAGGAGGATTCCTGCTCTGGGCAGAAGGTAGAGTTTCTGGAATCCTAAGATTTTCAGAACGAGAAATGAACAGTAGGAGTGACCAAGTTTCAATTCACAGAGAAGGAAGCTGAGGCCCGGGGAGGTGGGCTGACTTTCTGAAAGTCCCCCTTGGAGTCAGCAGCTAAGCTGGGGCTGAATCCAGGCATCCCGACCCCTGCTGTCTTGCACATGACCGACTGCTGGAGCGAGTGTGGCCCCAGAACTAGTGTGACCTGTATGAAAGGCCCATCATCCTCAGCCCCACGCCCAGCAGAATTAGACTGGGATGCTCTGGCCAGTCTCCCAGCCCTGCACCTCTTCTGGCCTTGGCTCCTGGCCCGGAACAGGACAGGCGCACAGCCCTGCCCACACCTTGATTTTGGACTTCAGGCCCCTCTGCCACTCCCTCTGATCCTTGTTTGTCAAAGCTCCAGCCCCTGGGGACCCCAGAGGCCCCTGTGTTTTGCACATGAATAGGTGGGGATTTCCTGAGACCATCTTGCCATGAAAATGCACATTTCTCACCAAAAGGCTCCAAATCTGGGCACCACAGACTCTAGCAAACAGCCAGGCTGACTGTGCCCCAGGTGTGAAGGTGGCTGGACCCTCCCAGGGGCTGCCTGGATCCCAGCCAGCTGGAAGAAGCCACACAGGGGCCTGCAGGGAACCAGCACCCTGAGGTTGCCAAACAAACCCGTGGCCCTCTCAGCAGACAGGAGGAGGCGTGGAGTTTGGAACCACCTCTCCAGACTCCAGCTGCCTGGCAGAGATCTTCAGGGATGGGGTGAACCTAGAAACCAACCACCTCTCTGTGTGTGCTCATTCATTCACTCGACAAACATTCATCCAGGTCCTGCTGCATGCTGGGTGCCCTTATAGACACGGGACACAGCCGTGATAGGGACAGTGAGACAGGCAAGGGCTTGCTGTCGTGGGGCTCGGAGTCCAGGAGGAGACACTCAGTCGACGGGAACTCGATGGTCTGGGCTGCTCATGCAGGCTAGGGAGGCGCAGAGGCCAGGGCTGTGAGAGGGAGCGTCTGGGAGGCTGTAGCTGTCGCTGGGGTTAGGAAGGATGCCTTCCGGGTGTGGGGGAGCCCGCCTGTGAAGATCTGGGCATAAACCCTCCAGGTGGATGTGCAGGTGAAAGGCCCTGGGGCTGGATGGGTTGCAGGAAGAAGGAAGCTTGTACCTCCAGGACTGGGGAGAGAGTGGGAGGTGGCCCCGGCCTGTGGGCTGCTGAGGAGGGTGGCTGGTCTTGCTCCCACCCTCTTAGGACTGGCTTTTAAGGACCTGCCTTCCTCTAGGTTATGTCACTTCTCTAATCACCCACAGCCCAGGTCGGGCCGGCTCCTCTGTCCTCACGGGGCCTGGGCCCTGGCCTTGCAGGGGGTTCAGCCAGGCCAGCCTCCCCCTCTTGCCTCCAGAGCCCAGGAGAGAGGACCCCGCCCAGCAAGGCTGGGTGACATGGGGACAGGCTCGTTCCTCCTCAGCTACAGGAGGTAGAATGGTGTCCCCCCGCAAAAGATATGTCCACTTCTTAACCCCTGTGGCCTGTGAGTGTGATCTCACTGGGAAATAGGGTCTTAGCAGATGGAATTAAGCTTAGAATCTGGAGATGAGGTCCTCCTGGGTTTCAGGTGGGACGTAAGTTGAATGTAGGCACTCTTCTCAAAGCCGAGGGGGGAAATGGAAGCAGAGAAGCCCACGTGAAGACGGCAGTAGACACGGGAACAATGCAGCCCTAGTCCAGGAGAGCTGGGAGACCCCAGGAGCTGGAAGAGGCAGGAGGATCCTCCCGCAGAGCCTTCGGAGGGTGCACAGCCCTGCCCTAGACTTGATTTTGAACTTCTGGTTTCTAGAACTGTGAGGAAACAGATTTTTGATGTTTTTTTGGTTTGTTTGTTTGTTTTTGTGATGGAGTCTCACTGTCACCTGGGCTGGAATGCAATGGTGCAATCTTGGCTCACTGCAACCTCCGCCTCCCAGGTTCAAGTGATTCTCCTGCCTCAGCCTCCCAAGTAGCTGGGATTACAAGCATGCACCACCACGCCCAGCTAATTTTTTGTATTTTTAGTAGAGATGGGGTTTCACTATGTTGGACAGGCTGGTTTTGAACTCCTGACCTCATGATCCGCCTGCCTCGGCCTCCCAAAGTGCTGGGATTACAGGCATGAGCCACCACGCCTGGCTAATTTTTTGTGTTTTTAGTAGAGATAGGGTTTCACTATGTTGGACAGGCTGGTCTCGAACTCCTGACCTCATGATCTGCCTGCCTCGGCCTCCCAAAATGCTGGGATTACAGGCATGTGCCACCGTGCCCTGCCAGATTTTTGATGTTTTAAGCCACCAAGTTTGTGATGTTTGTTAAGGCAGTCCTGGGAAACCCCTGCACTGCCCTTTGACTCCTCTGTGACTCGGTCAGTGGTGATGAGGCCCAAGCACCTCCGGACCTACTCACCTTTCCAGTCTGGGCCGTCTCTTGAGCCTGTCACCAGGGAGAAGGAGCCTGAGGAGGGTCTAGTGTTAAAGAGATTTGGGAGACCAGGCGCGGTGGCTCACACCTGTAATCCCAGCACTTTGGGAGGCCAAGGTGGGCGGATCACTTGAGGTCAGGAGTTTGAGACCAGCCTGGCCAACATGGTGAAACTCTGTCTCTACAAAAAAATACAAAAATTAGCCGGGCGCTATGGTGTGCACCTGTAATCCCAGCTACTCGGGAGGCTGAGGCAGGAGAATTGCTTGAACCTGGGAGGCGGAGGTTGCAGTGAGTGGAGATCATGCCACTGCACTCCAGCCTGGGCGACAGAGCAAGACTTCATCTCAAAAAAAAAAGAGAGAGAGAGAGATCTGGGGCTTGAATGTGGCCCCTGCATCTACCCTGAGGAAGAAATTGGGCAGGTAACTTAAATTACCTCTAACCTGACTTTCCTCCCCTGTGAAATGAGGTGGCCGCCTCATGGGGTCTTCAAGGCGTCTCAAGAAGGCCCCAAAGGCAGAATTTCAGCAGCAGCACAGATGGAGCCCTGGTCCCAGCCCATTCTCTGCCCAGACTCCAGGCTGGGCTCCAGCCACCCCAGGCAGCTCCCCTCCCCAGGTAATTGGGGGCTATTGAAGTCCATTAACATACTCTGGCGACAATCCTAACCCTAATCACATTAGCTCTGAAGTACAAATCAGGACCTGGCCCTGGAGCTGGTTTCAAAGATCAGGGGGCTCACGGGTTCTGGGGCTTTCCTCAGCCTCTGTTTGCTCCTCTCTTGAAATCCACAACCTCCTGGGCTGGTGTCAAGGAACTGAGAAGAGCCCAGGGGCCTCCCTGGGAAGTGTGAGTGTGTCTGGGCGGCAAACCCGGACCAGGACGGAGACTGCCCACCTGCCCAGGGCCTGTCTGGGTGCCCCTTCCTGGCCCCAGAGCCTGAGAAGGGCTTAGACGGTCTCTGCACCTGGATCGGGGGGTTTGCCCGAGGTACGGTTGTGCACACTGCGTTTCTCACCCTGGGACATGCGGATGCATTCACGGTGGGTCAAGGATGCCCCATGTTGGAAACTCACTCTGTGGTGATAGCCAAGGGCTTTGGAGCACGGAGACCTGAGTCCTACGGTGGCTCTGCCGCTCACAGCAGTGTGACCTTGCACAAGTCACTGCACATTGTCTGTGAGGTGGAGATGATGATGGCACCCCGTCCTGGAGGAGAACAGGAAGGGGATAATGCATAATGTAAAGAGCAGTGACTGTGCTCAACACCCCACTTCCACGCTGATGCTGAAAGGGTATCTCATGGCTGAATCGTGCCCTCAGTTTCATAGGTTAAAGGTTAATCCCAGTGCCCCCAGAATCTGACTGCATCTGGAAATGCCATCTTCACAGAGGCAATTAAGGTAAAATGAGATTATATGGGTGGACCCTCATCCCACCTCACTGGTGTCCCTATAAGAAGACGTGAGGGCCAGGCACAGTGGCTGACGCCTGTAATCCCAGCACTTTGGGAGGTCGAGACAGGTGGATCGATTGAGCTTAGGAGTTCGAGACCAGCCTGGACAACATGGTGAAATCCCTCCTCTGCTAAAAATACAAACATTAGCCGGGTGTGGTGGTGCATGCCTGTGGGCCCAGCTACTTGGGAGGCTGAGGCGGGAGGATCACCTGAGCCTGGGAGGTCAAGGCAGCAGTGAGCCATGATCTCGCCCCTGCACTCCAACCTGGGCAACAAAGTGAGACCCTGTCTCAAAAACAAAACCAAACACCCAAGAAAGGATGAAGACACAGACATCCACAGAGGGATGGCCACAGGAGGACACAGGGAGAAGGTAGAGTCTGCAGGCCAAGCCCAGAGGCCCCAGAGGAGCCAGCCTTGCCACCCCTTGATCTTAGCCTCCAGGGTGGTGAGAGGATAATCAGCTGTTGCCCATCTGTGGAGCTTTGTCATGGCAGCCTGAAGCCTCTCCCAGCTCTTCTTTCCTTTTCTTTTTTTTTGAGACGGAGTCTCGCTCTGTCGCCCAGGCTGGAGTGCAGTGGCCGGATCTCAGCTCACTGCAAGCTCCGCCTCCCGGGTTTACGCCATTCTCCTGCCTCAGCCTCCCGAGTAGCTGGGACTATAGGTGCATGCCACCACGTCCAGTTAATTTTTAGTACAGACAGGTTTTCACTGTGTTGGCCAGGCTGGTCTTGAGCTCCTGACCTCGTGATCTGCCCGCCTCGGCCTCCCAAAGTGCTGGGATTACAGGCGTGAACCACCATGCCCCGCCTAAAGCCCAGCTATTTCTTTTCTTTTCTTTTTTTTTTTTTTTGAGACGGAGTCTCGCTCTGTCCCCCAAGCTGGAGTGCAGTGGCGTGATCTCGGCTCACTGCAAGCTCCGCCTCCTGGGTTCACGCCATTCTCCTGCCTCAGCCTCCCGAGTAGCTGGGACTACAGACGCCCGCCACCGCGCCCAGCTGATTTTTTGTATTTTTAGTAGAGACGGGGTTTCACCGTGGTCTCGATCTCCTGACCTTGTGATCCGCCCGCCTCGGCCTCCCAAAGTGAAGCCCAGCTATTTCTTTAACTCTGTGTCCACAAGTCGGCCAGGGGATTTTTCCGCCGTGGGCTGGCTCGGCTCATCTCTCTGGGCACTGTCATGGTGGCATTCCAAATGAATAATGATCCTTCTAAGCGCACCAGCCTGTGTCTTTGTACACTCGGTGTTAAAATGTGAGAATCAGCAAGTACTAGCAGGGTGTGAGGGGGACACTGGCATGAGTTGAAAGTTTTCCATTCCTAATCAGAAGGATGAAGGAGAAGGAAAAGGGGACCGTCACCCACTCCATAGTTCAACAAGACTCTGTGCTGTGTCTGCCAGCCATCCATAGCCATCTCCTAGGCCACCAGAAGTGTGTGCCCGCCCTGGGAGACACTCCCAGAACTATGGGAAGCTGAAGTGGGCGGATCATCTGAGATCAGGAGTTCAAGACCAGCCTGGCCAACATGGTGAAACCCCATCTCTACTAAAAATACAAAATTAGCCAGGCGTGATGGTGCGCACCTGTAGCTGCAGCTACTTGGGAGGCTGAGTCAGGAGAATTGCTTGAACCTGGGAGGTGGAGGTTGCAGTGAGACGAGATGGCACCATTGCACTCCAGCCTGGGTGACAAAGCGAGACTCGGTCTCAAAACGATAAACAAACAAAACAAAAAACCAAAGATCTGTCCTTAACCGTATATGATAAATTCTAGTCCAGTGATCACAAGATGTTCAGATTCCATTTGCTCATTCACTCAACCAGCTCACACTGTGGGGTCATTTTGAGCACGGCTTCCCCACTGGGTTACAGCAGTGACGAAGGATGGCAAGGCCAACGCTTGGTATAAAACAACCCCTGCTAAGGACGCAGAGCTTAAAACTGGGTAACAACAAGTGAATATGGTCATATGAATAATTCTAAGTGCCACAAGGTGGGAGTCACCGGGAAGAGAGGCATCTTACGAGGTCCTCAGAAATGCCCCTGAGCCGGAGCTGAGTGCCACGTGATGCAAAGAAGCCACCAGACATGGAAGGTCTAGCAGGGGCTGTGTGCAAAGGCCCAGGGGGCAGGACAGAAAGAAGGTGTGCGTGTGAGGCTGGGCGCAGACAGAGGGAAACTGGGCGGTGGGTTGGGAAATATCTTTGCCAGATGATCTCGTAGTTCTCAGACTCAGCCATCATCCTTTTTCTTTTTTAAACCCATCTATTGAACATTTAAAAGTTATTTTAAAAATCTACACGTTATTTTAGAAGTTAATTGCTCCGTCGTTTCTAATTCCATCTCTTCTAGAAAATGCCCTTCCTTTCCCTTATTGGCTAGAATTCTCAGCTGAGTCTCCATCACACTTTGGGCTGGGACTTCCTCCCCCAGGCAGCTGAGGGCCCTTGGGTAAGCCGTTGTTGTCTTTGCTCTATCATGACTTTGTCTTCTCCCAGGCCCCATCTGGTCAGGCTGAAGGTGGAGGGAGACAGACAGTGGATGGTCCAGCAGCCTCTGCCCTGAGGCTGGGAAGCTCAAGAAGGTAGAGGGAAGGGATCAGCCATCCCCTCTCTGCTGGCTCTGGGGTGAGAGGCTTTCAGTGCCCGGGCGCCAGGTATAGGTGAAGGCCCTCTGCCAATTCTGGGGTCTGGGAACAATTCATCCTGCTCTAAGGGACCCCTCCTGGTCCTCAGGGCTCAGCAGGCACTCTTAGTCATCTGGGAACACTGGCAAGGGTTTGCACTGGCTGTTGGTACTGGAGTCCCTTCAGGACATGAAAATCCTGGATTCTGCCGGGAGCCACAAAGACAGGCAAGCTTTGTTCCTCACCACGGGTCCCAGCTCCCCTTCCAGCCCAAAGAAGCCAAATGCCAAACAATCATCCTGCCTTGGATGTCCCACCACGGCCCCAGGGAGGAAGTGGGCTGCAGAGAGAATGGAGTGCGTGCCTCACCGCTCTCTTCCCCACATCTCCATTAGCGCCTGTCCCGTCATCTCTTGCTGCATGACAAACAGACGCAAACCTCAGTGGTACATGGCAACCACCATTTTATTGAGCTCGCTGGTTCTGTTACAAGGAGCTTGCACTGGATGCAGTAGGATGGCTTGTCTCTTCCACGACATCTGGAACTTCAGCTGGGAAGACTCAAATGGATGTGAACTGGGACCATCCTGGAGGCCTCTTCACATGTGCGATGTCTGGGTTGGGACAATTTGAAGTCCAGATCTAGCTAGGACTGTGGCCAGAACACCTACACTTGGCCTCTCTGTGTGGCTTGGGCTTCCTCCCAGTATGGCCTCTTCCAGCCGTTGGACTTCTGATCTCTGTGGGGCTTGCGCTTCCTCCCAGTATGGCCTTTTCAGGTATGAACCTGACACGGTGACTCAGGGCTCCAAGCATGACCTGTGGTGACCCAGCCTCAGAAATCACACAGTGGCACTTCTGCCAATGCTACTGGTGGAAGCAGTTAGAAGCCAACTCAGACTGAAGAGAAAGGGACATTGGCACCCACCTCTCAGTGAGAGGAGAGTCAAAGAACTCACCACCACTTAGCTTCGTCTATCATTTTGTCAGGAATCTGACATTTGCAGAGAGCCATGTGCAAGCAAGTCCTAAGTGGGGTGCTCTGGGACGGCCCAGGGTTGCAGGGTCTCTGGCTGATTTAGGTGCCGTGAGTGGCCCTGGGGACAGGGAGCCCTTTGAAGATACGAGGTCACTTGCCAAGAGCAATTTCCCTCCTGGGTCAGATGCCTTGGGAGCTCCTGCAGGGACCTGCCACAGACGTGTTTTGTCTGGGAAGGTAACCTCAGCTTCCTCTTTGTGTCCACAGCGGCGTCCAACGAGCCATAGGAGTCACTAAAATCACAGCTTACCCTTGTGAGCACTTGCCAGCCTAGGGTTGTGCTGGACCCTTTCTGTGGATTAACAGGGTGCTGCCCCAGGTGCCACAGTGGCCCGTAGCAGGAGAGACACTTCTAGGTGGAACATGGGTTGGTCGCATTAACTCACATGGAATTGCCCAGTGAGAAAGCTATTCCCTTTCAGCCATTCTCACTCCCAGGACAAAGTCTCTGTTTGGTGACAGTAAGTCCTTAACACCCCTCTAACACTTGCAAATCTCTCTCGGGGCGGGGCGGGAGGTGGGGGAGAAAAAGAGACAGCAGGCCCGAGGCTCAGAGCTTTTGGCAGACACCTGCATCTTGCAAGAAATTCTCGACATCATTTTGTGTTTCTTATCATGGGCTACCTTCTGTGTGTGACAAGGGACAATGTTTTTCCAGTGAAGCTTGTCCTGCAAAATTTTAAAACAAGATTATTTAAGTAACAAAGGAATAGATCAAAAAGAAAATTCAGGTAGACAAAAGTACACATGGTAGGCAGGTGTGGGAACCAGGGCCCAGTGGAACCAAGGCAGCCCTGGAGACACTCGGATGTCTGAGTTTTTAGAAGCTCTGCCTTGGTTCCCTCATAACAACCCTGAGAAGGGTTGGTTATTGTTCTTTCCATCCCGTGGTTGAAGGAACAGGACTCAGTGGGGTTCAGTCTCCTTGCTCAAGGCTCACAGCAAGTGCAGGCAGCACCGGGGGTTCTTCCCCCGGAACCCAGGCTGTCCCCCACTGGGGCTTGCTGTCCAGCTCCACTCCCAGGATCGAGGTCCACTCCGAGCAGGAGAGTCAGGGGCTGACCACACAGAGGGACATTTCAGGACCAAACATGGGGAAGTTCTAGAGAGGGCAACTGCCTGGGGCCAATCCAGAGGCAAAGATGTGGGCACTGGGGCTTGGGGTCCAAAGAAACCACCCCTGAGTGGTAACCAGGGGTCACTAAGCCACTTGGTCCCAAGATGACCCACAGGAGTAAGTCCTGAAGCTTCTCTAGTCGTTGGGTCCACCCTGTACGCGTGTGGGGGAGGGTGGGGGGGTAGAGGTCGCCAAGTATCCCCCAAGGGAAGAAATGAGGACTCAAGCTCACATAGGCCCCAAGTCCAGGGTTAGGACATCTCACAGGATGGAACCCGCTAGCTCCAGCCAGTCACAGGCACCAGAAATGTGGAAGGCAGCTCGGTGCATGAGTCCTCCCAAGGCCTGGGGCCCGGGGAGCTGCTCCAGACAGTTCCCCATTCCCCCAGTACACACGCCATAAACCGGTGTGGGAAGCTGGGCAGAGTGGAGTAAGAGTCGGCTGAAGAAGCGAAGTGTGTCACCTGACTTTGGATGTGACTTCAGGAAAGGAGTCCCCAAGGCATCTAGGCCTCTGCCCAAGAGCCACTGGGGGTGGCCCCTATGGTGGGTGAGACCAGGAAGGGGCGGTGCTGCTTCCTCCTCTCCTAATTCCAGTGGACGCCCTGACATCTTGTCCCGCCTGCTATGGCCTGATGTCTGTGTCCCTGCCAAAAAATTCATATGTTGAACCCCAATCCTTAATGTGACGGTGTTAGGAGGTGGGGACTTTGGGAGGCAATTAGGTATTAGATGGAGCCTTCATGAGTGAGAATTAGTGCCTTTAAAAAAGGGATCCAATGGCCAGGCACAGTGGCTCATGCCGGTAATCCCAGCACATTGGGAGGACAAGGTGGGCAGATCACGAGGTCAGGAGTTTGAGACCAGTCTGGCCAACGTGGGAAAATGCTGTCTCTACTAAAAATACAAAAATTAGCTCCATAGCGGTGGCAGGCACCTGTAATCCCAGCTACTTGGGAGGCTGAGGCAGAAGAATTGTTTGAACCCAGGAGGCGGAAGTTGCAGTGAGCCAAGGTCGAACCATTGCACTCCAGCCTGGGCAACAGATTGAGACTCTGTCTCAAACAAACAAACAAACAAGCAAAAAACTAGGCAGGCGTGGTGGTGGGCAGCTGTAATCCCAAATACTCAGGAGGCTGAGGCAGAGAATTGCTTGAACCTGGAAGGCAGAGGTTGCAGTGAACCGCAATCGTGCCACTGCACTCCAGCCTGGGCAATAGAGCGAGACTCCATCTCAAAAAAAAAAAGGGACCCCAGATAGCCCCTTTGCCCCTTTGCCATTTGAGGACACAGGGAGAAGTTGGCAATCTGCAGTCTGGAAGAGGGCTAATAGGGTTTGGATCTGTGTCCCCACCCAAATCTCATGTCCAATTGTAATCCCCACCGTTGGAGGAGGAGGCTGGTCTGAGGTGATTGGATCGTTGGGGCGGATTTTCCTCTTACTGTTCTCCTGATAGTGAGTGAGTTCTCACGAGATCTGGTTGATTAAAAGTGTGTAAACCCTCCCCCTTTTCTCCCTTCATCCTACTCCGGCCATGTGAGATGTGCCTGCTTCCCCTTAACCTTCTGCCAAGATTGTAAGTTTCCTGAGGCCTCCCTAGCCATGCCTCCTGTATAGCCTGTGGAACCATGAGCCAATTCAACCTTTTTTCTTTATAAATTACCCAGTCTCAGGTAGTTCTTCACAGCAGTGCAAGAACAAGGGCCCTCATTATATTCCCCCTATGCCAACACCTTCATCATGAACTTCCAGCCTCCAGAATGAAGAGAAATAAATGTCAGCTGTTTTCTAGGCCTCTGGGTCTATGGTATTCTGTTCTAGCAGCCTGAATGGACTAAGACACCGTCCAACAGGAAAACCCTGTTTAGCTATAAATGTAAGAGACAAGGCTGAAAGGAGGACTTGGAAGTAAGTGAGCTACCAAATATGTTAAAGATGCACCAACTGTAGCCAGGCGTGGTGACTCATGCCTGTAATTCCAGTACTTTGGGAGGCCAAGGCAAGTGGATCATGAGGTCAGGAGTTCAAGACCAACCTGGCTAACATACTGAAACCCCATCTTTACTAAAAATACAAAAAAAAAAAAAAAAAAAAAAATTAGCTGGGTGTGGTGGTACGTGTCTCTAATCCCAGTTACTCGGGAGGCTGACACAGGAGAATTGCTTGAACCTGGAAGGTGGAGGTTGCAGTGAGCTGAGATCATGCCACTGTATTGCAGCCTCGGTGGCAGAGTAAGACTCCATCTCAAAAAAAAAAAAAAAAAGAAAAGATGCACCAATCTCCTGAGCCAGTGTTGGTGTGCTTCCCATTGGCCAGCTGGGTGTGGCTGCCACGTGTGCTGGGTCACTGGCTGGATGGCTGGAACTGGCTCGGGGTCTCCTCTTTGGCTGGGGCCAGAGCATGGATCAGATGCTCACCGGTGGGCATGCACACCTGAGAACATCATGAAAAGCACGGAGCAGCTCCCAGGTGCCCGGCAGTGCACTGGGGATCTATATATATATAGGTGGTGAACCAAATGGGTCCAGCCCCTGCCCACAAAGATTCCAGTCCTGGGGAGGGAGGGAACGCAAGCCCCAACAGGTGCGTAACTCACAAATCAATTACTCTGTGTAGGGGTTAGGAAGGGCTGTGTGGTGTGGTATGTTTCCCAGGATGGTGTCTTCACCCCACAGCTGCTGATGGCTTGGAGCTTCCCTGCTCCTGAAAGGGACCACATTGCCTGGAAAGGCCTGGAGGGTCCACTCTCCCTGATCCCCAGGGCAGCCTGCAGCCAGGGACTGATTAACAAGGGAGTATAGAAGCTCATCCCCCTTGATCCAACGTGGGACAGCTCTAGGATGCCCTTGGTACCCCAGAGCACCCCGGGGAGTGAGGAATCAGGCCAGACCAGACTGAATTGTGATCGCCCCTTCTTTGGCCTGTCCTGCTACTCTCCTTTCCTTGCCAGTTCTTCCTGGGAGCTCCTCCCTTGACAAACTCCTTGCTCAGAGATCCCAGTCTTGGGTTTTGTTCCTGCGGAACCTAACCTAGGATGCCAGAGAGTATGTGACAGGATGACTCGTGGTACTGTGTGGGCTGGGAGTTGCCGGAGAAGGCTCTGGGGACATTACAGCACTAGCTGGTTGGAATAAGCACCTACTGTATGCCAGGCCCTTTATCTTCCAAATGCCTCACTTCTTTCATCTTTAGAGCAAAGGACCTTTGAATTGTGACTTTAATAATGGATCTGAGGCCAGGCGCGGTGGCTCACGCCTGTAATCCCAGCACTTTGGGAGGCCGAGGCTGGCAGATCACGAGGTCAGGAGATCGAGACCATCCTGGCTAACATGGTGAAACCCCGTCTCTACTAAAAATACAAAAACTTAACTGGGTGTGGTGGCGGGCGCCTGTAGTCCTAGTTACTCGGGAGGCTGAAGCAGGAGAATGGGGTGAACCCGGGAGGCGGAGCCTGCAGTGAGCCGAGATCGCGCCACTGCACTCCAGCCTGGGCGACAGAGCGAGACTCCGTCTCAAAAAATAATAATAATAATAATAATGAATCTGAGTAACTGGTGTGCGGCCTGATGGGTGTCTCCCAAATGTCCTGTCTCCCCAGAGCTCATGAATGGAAACAGAGGCTTTGAAGGGCCAATCAAAGCTAAGATAAGGTCCTGCTGAACTTCTTCGAGGAGGTTAAATCCAGTGGCTCGTGTCCTCATAAGAAGAGGGAAATCTGGACACACAGAAACAGAGAGGAGAAGGCCATGTGGTGACAGAGGCAGAATCAAGCGATGCGGCTGCAAGCCGAGGAGTGCTGGCAGCTGGCAGCAATCAGAAGAGGCAAGGAAGGACCGCCCCCAGAGCCTTCTGAGGGAGCGGGGCCCCGCTTACACCTTGATTTCTGCCTTCTGGCCTCCAGAACTGCAAGACAACACTTTTCTGTTGTTTAAGGCTGCCTGGTTTGTGGTCATTTGTCACAGCTGCCCTGGGAAACCCAGCTGGGTGGAGTGCAGGGGTCGGGAAGATCCTTCCAGGCAGGAGGCTGGCATGTGCAAAAGGCCCTGCGGCCGAGCGGATGGCGCCTGTGGGCTCCGAGGGAACGTCGATGTGCTGGGAACCGGCCGCGCACAGGAATGTGGAGAGGGAGCTGGCAGGATGGGCACCGGGAAGGGCAAACGGAGCCTCTGCAGCAGATGAGAGATGACCACACATTCCGTGTTAGTCCTCCCACTGTAGCAGAGGCCTGCTTTCTCCCCTTGAATCACAGCTGGTCTGATTTCATGATCAATGGCAGAAATGGTGTTCTGGAACTTTCTGCACCTGCCCCTAAGAAGCCTTGGGCATCTTGGAGCCCTCTGAGCTGCCTCGTGAGGACTCCAGCCCCAGGAGAGGCTCCCATGCTGGAGAGATCCCGTGTGGGTGTTCTGGCCGACACCCGGCTGAACCCAGCCCTCCAGCCCTGCCCATCAGGGTGCCGGCCTCGGACCCCCAGATGAGCCCATCCAATGCCAAGGTCAGAAAAATCACCCAGCCAGACCCTGTCCACATCCCTGAACTGCCACACTGGGAGTTATAAGACGGTGGCAGTTTTGTCACTGTTTGAGGCAGCTCATTAGGCAGCAGTGAGTGATCAGAACGGCTTGGCTGACGGCTGTGATCTCGGTCTAAGAACGTCACGGGGCTGTGGAAAGCATCCCAGCCCAGGGAGCAGGATGAAGCTTGCACAGTGAGAAGGCCCCTAGAGAAGGGTCTGTCAGGGTGGAGGAAGAAGCGGGGGAAGGGGCCAGTCAAGGGGTTGCTGCAGCCACCCAGGCCTAGGGAGAGGCGGCCTGCACAGAGGTCCTGTGCAGATGGAGAGGTCCTTAGACTGCAGAGTCCATGAGGTGAAACAAACTAGATGGAGTGAGAGGCTGCTGGGGGAGGTGTGGGTTGGAGGAAGGGCTTGGCCTATGCTCCTGGACAGAAGGGACAGGCTGGGGACGGCTGTGACTGGGTGTGGACCCACGGAGGCCGAGGTACCCTGGCACCTCCCAGTGGGGAGGATCTGAGACCCAGCAGAGGAGTCTTGCAGGGGGCAGGGGTGGGCGGGAAAATGATGTTGTATTACCTAGCAAGGGTGTCCCAGTCCCTGGGTCTCCTGGGCAGTTTGATTCATTACAGTGGCCGCAGCTCTTCTAGCTCGATTTAGGACCTTGCCTGCATGTGGTCCCAGGGGAGGGTGGGCATGTGCTGGGTTGCTGTCCCCCTTCCCCACCCCAGGACATGGACCAGCACGGACGTCACTTTCCTCAACCACAGCTCACTGCAGCTGTGACCTCCCAGGCTCAAAGGATTCTCTCACCTCAGCCTCCCAAGTAGCTGGGACTACAAGTATGCACCACCACACCCAGCTAAGTTTTTAATTTTTTTGTAGAGATGGGGGTCTCACTATGTTGCCCAGCCTAGTCTTGAACTCCTGGGCTCAGGTGATCCTCCCACCTTGCCCTCCCAAAGTGCTGTAATTACAGGCGGGAGCCACTGTGTCCAGCCTCCCTCCTTCCTTTCATAAGAAGCATATAGAATTTGAATGATGGGCTGGGCACAGTGGCTCACGCCTGTAATCCCAGCAGTTTGGGAGGCTGAGGCGGGTGGATCACCTGAGGTCTGGAGTTCGTGACCAGCCTAACTAACATGGAGAAACCCCGTCTCTACTAAAACTGCAAAAGTAGCCGAGTGTGGTGGCACATGCCTGTAATCCCAGCTACTCAGGAAGCTAAGGCAGGAGAATCGCTTGAACTCAGGAGGCGAGGTTGTGGTGAGCCGAGATCGCGCCATTGCACTCCACCCTGGGCAACAAGAGTGAAACTGTCGAAGAGAAAGAAAGAAAGAAAGAAATAAAGGGGGGGGGGAGAGAGAGAGAGAGAGAGAGAGGGAGGGAGGGAGGAAGGAAAGAGAAGGAAGGAAGGAAGGGAGGAAGGAAGGAAGGAAAGAGAAGGAAAGAAGGAAAGAGAGAGACAGAGAGGGAGGGAGGGAGGGAGGAAGGAAGGAAGGAAGGAAAGAAGGAAGGAAGGAAGGAAGGAAAGGAGGGAGGGAGGGAGGGAGGAAGGAAAGAGAAGGAAGGAAGGGAGGAAGGAAGGAAGGAAGGAAAGAAGGAAAGAAGGAAAGAGAGAGAGTGGGAGGGAGGGAGGCAGGGAAGAATCTGAATGATGAATTGAGAACACTTAAAATTATTCATGTGGAAGAAACACTCTGAGCTCAGGAGCCCTTGATCTGAACTTTAATGTAGACCAGAGTAAGCCAGTGCAGGTCTGAACTTTAATGTAGACCAGAGTAAGCCAGTGCAGGTCTGAACTTTAATGTAGACCAGAGTAAGCCAGTGCAGGTTGCATTTGAGGGGAGTGGTCTTCCTAAAGGTCTTTTTTTTTTTTTTTTTTTTTCGAGACCGAGTCTTGCTCTGTCACACCAGGCCAGTTTGTACGCACATTTGTATGTTTTAAATTGTGCACTATTCTGAGTGGAGTAATGGAATCCTGTGCCGCCCAGGCTCTGTCCCACCAGGAACCGAATCGTGCCTGTGTCCAGTGTCTCCACGCTGTAGACGGTCCTGCTTATGAGTCAGTAGTTCAAGTCACCTGGATCTTACTTCATAATGATCCCGAAACAGGAGTAGTGATGCTGACATATTGTTATAATTGAACTTGATAATTAGTTACTGTTAATCTCTTACTGCACCTAATTTAGAAATTAAACTTCATTACAGGTATATATAGGGGAAAAAAGAGTGTATACAGTTGGCGCTCATATCTGTGGGCTTTGCATCCCTCAGATTGAAAACATTTGGAGGGTCAGGCGCGGTGGCTCATGCCTGTAATTCTAGCACTTTGGGAGGCTGAGGTGGGAGGATCACCGGAGGTCAGAGGTTCGAGACCAGCCTGGATAACATGGAGAAACCCCATCTCTAATAAAAATACAAAAATTAGCTGGGCCTGGTGGTGACTGCCTATAGTCCCAGCTACTCAGGAGGCTGAGGCAGGAGAATCTCTTAAACTCAAGAGGCAGAGGTTGCAGTGAGCCGAGATTGCGCCAGGGCAATAGCAAGACTCTGACAAAAGAAAAGAGAAAAAAGTAAGGAAAGAAAGAAAGAAGGAAGGAAGGGAGGGAGGGAGGGAGGAAGGAAGGAAGGAAGGAAGGAAAGAAAAGAGGCCGGGAACGGTGACTCATGCCTGTAATCCCAGCACTTTGGGAGGCCGAGGTGGGTGGATTACAAGGTCAGGAGATCAAGACCATCCTGGCTAACATGGTGAGACCCTGTCTCTACTAAAAACACAAAAAAATTAGCCAGGCCTGGTGGTGGGCACCTGTAGTCCCAGCTGCTTGGGAGGCTGAGGCAGGAGAATGGCGTGAACCCAGGAGGCGGAGCTTGCAGTGAGCTGAGATTGTGCCACTGCCATCCAGGCTGGGTGACAGAGCAAGACTCCATCTCAAAAAAAAAAAAAAAAAAAAAAAAAAAAAAAGAAAAGAAAAAAGAAAACGTTTGGGGGGGAAAAAAAAAAGCTGGGTCTGTACCGAACAAGTATAGATTACTTTTTCTTGTAATTATTCCCTAAACAGCACAGTATGACAACTATTTACATGGCATTACATTTTATTAGGTATTGTAAATAATCTAGAGGTGATTTAGGGGACCTGGGAGGGCGTGCGTAGGTTATTTGCAAATACTATGCCATTTCATATCAGGGACTTGAGCATTCTCAGATTTTGGTATCCAAGGGAGGTCCTAGAACCAGTCCCCTCAGATACCAAGGGACGCCTGTATAGGGTTCAGTACTATCTGCAGTTTCAGGCATTTGGTGGGGTTTTGGAACCTGTCCCCTGTGGATAAGGAGGGACTACTGTATTATTGTCATTACCTTAAAAGACTTAATTATGGTCTTAATGTCCCAGTCCTTTTCTATCTCCCCATTAATGGGATGATTTTCTAGCCCAGTGCTAGGAGCCACTGTCATGCCGAGAAAAGGCCCTTCCTTAGGGTGTGGCCAGGGTCTTCTCTTGAGAGGCCGGGTCTGGTGGAACCCGCACAGGGCCATTCACCTTGTTTCTGAAGACAGCCCGTTAGGGAGCTGGGTGTGGTGGTTCACGCCTGTAATCCCAGCACTTTGGAAGGCCAAAGCAGGCAGATCACTTGAGGTCCAGAATTCTAGACCAGCCAGGCCAACATGGTGAAACCCCGCCTCTACTAAAAATACAAAAATTAGCTGGGTGTGGTGGCGCGGGCCTGTAGTCCCAGCTACTCAAGAGGCTGAGGCAGGAGAATCATCGCTTGAATCCGGGAGGCGGAGGTCGTAGTGAGCCAAGATCGCGCCACTGCACTCCAGCCTGGTAACAGAGCGAGACTCCATCTCAAAAAAAACAAAAAACAAACAAACAAACAAACAAAAACATACAAACTGTGTATCCCTGGAATTTAATATTTTGAGACGAGGGTGACTGCAGGTAACCGAACTATGGAAAGTGAAACTTTGGATAAGTAAGGTCTAATCTAGCAGATGACAGTCACTGTTTGCTGTGACAGGCACTTTACACGCATCATCTTCTCCGTCCTCACGCCAGACACAGGAGGTGGGAATCATGAGGAGAGGTGAGGCGGGGTCCCCTGGCTCACCCACGGTCATTCAGCGAGGAAGCCGTGGGTCACCCACCTACGAAGCTGTGAGGCTGGCCCCAAACCCTGTACTCAGCCACGGAGACGTGTGTCCCCTAGGCAGCAGGCTGATTTTGAGAAACCCCATATCTTATTTTGACTTTTCACTCCCCATCGCACCAGCCTTGACCAACCTCACACCCAGCCTGAATCCCCATAATCACTTCCTCCTGGGACTCCTCCGCTTCCAACCATCTCATCTCAACCTTCCTCTGCTCCATCCCAGGGCTGTGAGATGGCACAAACTCACTGTAAGGAAAAGCCCAGTCCACACCACGGCCTCCAAGGCTCCAGGAGCTGGCCTCTCTGACTCTGCCTCCTCCCTGCCCATCCCACGGTGCCTTAAACATCCCAGGCCTGCTGCCAGCCCCACACCTTCACAGGGGCTGTTCCCTCTGCCCAGAACAAGCTTCCTCACATGGCACCTTGAAGTCTTTGCTCAGATGTCATCACCTTCACTGCACCCACCCTTACCCCCACCCCTCCCCACCCTGTTCTCTCTCTGTCTTGGCACCATCCACCTTCCCAGGTGACCCGCGTTCCTCATTCACTGTTATCTCCCTCGTTACGATGAGGCTCTAGGTGAGCAGGGATCCTTGTTTCCTTCTCTAATTGTGCCTGGCACAAAGGAGGCACTCAACAAGTATGTAAAGTGAATGAGTGACTTTTTAACCTCTCTTGGGATCTGTCCTTGACTCCCCATCATCCCTCTATGCTAGGAGCTGGAAAGCCAAGATGAAAGCTCAGTTCAGCTGATAGATCTTGCCAACGATGGGCAGACTTTCACCCTAGAAGCTGGATGAGCCATTCCTTGTTTGGCCAGGACAGATGTGGACAGAGACCCACAGGGTTTGCATGCATGAAGGGTTGCAGATCCAGATGGCTGGATCGTCTGGGTTGCAGTCCCATCCTCACCCCAGTGTGAATGGCTGCCAGTAGCAGCAAAGTACCACACACTGCAGGCTAAAACAACAGCAATTGATTATCTCACAGCCCTGGAGGCTACAAGTCTGAGGTCAAGGTGTCCACATCATTGGTTCCTTCTGAGGCTAGGAGGGAACCACTGTCCCAGGCCTCTCGCCTGGCTGTTGGGCATTTGCTGGCACCCCTCAGCAGTCCTTGGCTTGTGGAAGCATCACCCATCTGCCTCCATCTTCACACCACCTTCTCCCTGTGTCTCTTTACATGGCCTCCTTTATAAGAGGGCACCCGTCATAGTGGATTAGGGCCCAACCCCAATAGTCTCATTTTACCCCTATAAAGACCCTATTTCCAAATAAACTCACATGCTGAGGTCTTGGGTGTTAGGACTTCAACATATCCTTTGGAAGCGATCTTTTGGACGTAATTCACCCTCTAACATCACCTACGTATTTCTTTGTCGTACCTAGATCATGGGAGTCAAGAAATAAGGACAGAAAAGGACTGGGCTCGGTGGCCCATTCCTGTAATCCCAACACTTTGGGAGGCTGAGGTAGGAGGATCACTTGAGCTCAAAAGTGTGAGATCAGCCTGGGCAATAAAGTGAAATCCCATCTCTATAATATTTTTTTTTTTTTTCTAGAAAGGTAAGAACATAATGCCTTGGAGAGCAAATTAAGTACAATTAAGGGTCTTCTAACCCTGACTGCCTTTTTGCAAAGCAATTGGACATGTCTTACGGGGAGAGGAAACCCCATATTCTAGGTACATTAGATCAGCATTTAGCTTTTTTCAAAGTCATCCACTGCACTCATGAGTACTTCCTAGGAAAGACTAGTTATAAATACTATAATTGTATATAATTGAACTCAAATTTTCACAAAACAGTGTGCACCCCTGTGACTGATACACTCAGATAATTTATATCTATAAGATTTAGTTCCATTTCCTTCTTATAAAACAGTAACTGCTGGCCGGGCATGGTGGCTCACGCCTATAATCCCAGCACTTTGGGAGGCCGAGGCAGACAGATCACCTGAGGTCAGGAGTTAGAGACCAGCCTGGCCAATATAGAAAAACCCCATCTCTACTAAAAATACAAAAATTAGCTGGGCACGGTGGCGGGTGCCTGTAATTCCAGCTACTCGAGAGGCTGAGGCAGGAGAATGGCTTGAACCTGGGAGGCAGAGGTTGCAGTGAGCTGAGATCGTGCCATTGCACTCCAGCCTGGGCGACAAGAGTGAGACTCCATCTCAAAAAACAATTAAAAAAAGTAATTAATTAAAAATAAAAGACTAGCTGCAGTTCATTATATTGAGTTTGATACCCACGGATGGTGTCTACTTAGATTTTGAAAACTATTCTCGAGTCTGCCTTCTAATGCCCAGCTCTGGAGCTTCACTGCTCCCCTCAGGGAAGTGCAAATTGCTTTTAGAGAACAGGAGGCCAATGGGAGGGGCACAGAGTTTAGGGCTAGTTACAGGGTGGGAATGGCGGGAATTAGCCCCATCAGGAGAATGAGAATAAACTGCAAGACTCAGTGTCATGGCAAAACTCTGTGACACTCATACCCCCCAGGCTCCTGTTTTCTTTTTTTTTTTTTTTTGTTTTTTTTGTTTTTTGTTTTTTGAGACGGAGTCTCGCTCTGTCGCCCAGGCTGGAGTGCAGTGGCGCGATCTCGGCTCACTGCAAGCTCCGCCTCCCGGGTTCACGCCATTCTCCTGCCTCAGCCTCCCGAGTAGCTGGGACTACAGGCGCCCGCCACCGCGCCCGGCTCATTTTTTGTATTTTTAGTAGAGACGGGGTTTCACCGTGGTCTCGATCTCCTGACCTTGTGATCCGCCCGCCTCGGCCTCCCAAAGTGCTGGGATTACAGGCGTGAGCCACCGCGCCCGGCCGGCTCCTGTTTTCAAGGCTACATTTGTGTGGACACAGCTGGCTAAAATTCGTCTCTCTTGACCCCACCCCCACCCCCACCCCCAGCCATGTGAGGCTCGGGCCTCAAATAGAAAGACCCCTGGAAGACAGGGGGAGGGAACCAGGTCTTGGCATTTCAAGGCACAGTTTTAACAGTTTTTAATTCCTTTCCCCATTGTGTACATCCAGTCCAGTGGCGTCTTTTATACACGATAAACGCTTATCAATGCGCTCGGCATGTCAATGTGCACAGCACATACATCACAACGAGGGTCGGCACCTGTATAAAACTACAGATTCTGAAAACAGTGGCACATACAGGAACCTTGAATCCCCATCGCAGCAATAGGAAAACAATATTTTAAAGGGACAGTTACGTCCTTACAGGCATCACACATGATTTGTTGAAGAAATATCTGTAAGCAGTGGTCAAGGGTGAGTAAACCTAAGACATGTTAATTCCTGACAATCTGATTGGGCTCTGAGACAAGAAATCTCATAATAATTTAAGGCATTTAAGACAATCATGGTTTGTCACTAGGTGAATACATTAAAATCCAGAAAGTCCACGGATGATCCCGCCACACCCCCCTCCCGACCCCAAACAGCATGGAGACCTGCAAACAGCGTCTTTCCTCAACACTCCTGGAGCCTAGGGTGTGGTTTAAAACTTAAAAACATTTTATTGCATTGTAGGAACAGCAGTTTAAGATGTGTGGTCCTGTCTCAGTGGCTTTGCAAGTGTCTTCTTTCTTCTAGGCCTTGGTTAAGAATAGTATTTTAAGTCGATGATTTGCATTCGAACAAAGAGTTTTCAAAAGGAATGTGAAAGACAAAAACTCCAATCAGATTTTCCAGTCTTGCTGTCTGTAGACTCCCATAAAGTTAATTCGGGAGACAGTTCAGAAACATCCTAGGAGAGTATTAAAGTCTTGACGAAACATTCGGAGCATTTCTGGTAGCAAGCTAAGGTCATTTTGTATAAACTCTAAAAAGTCATTCATTAAAATTAAATGTTTGCCATCACCTCGGAACTTTTTTTAAACATCACCGACCCTGCCTCTTCCACGGTTGCTTCAACGACAGGGGTTACATTTGTAAAATATATAAAGAAAAATATAAGGTTACTTGGTGACCATATAGTGCATGTAACAGCTGTCTGCAAATATTTTCACCATGATCACCCTTACTAAAAGTAAATCACAGGGTAAAGATAGCTCAAACGTGACAAGGTTCGAATAGGACGCACCGACGCTATCTGCAATCCTTTTTGGCTACATATGGAAAAAAAAAAGCCACTTGGGATGGCATACTCCTGCACCGGGTCTGAGCTTTCTGCAGGTTTCGCCGGGGGTTTCAGGGCTTGTGAGGTAGATGTTAAACGCACTTAAGCAGGGAATGCATCAGAAAGCAGCAGGCTCCTCCACGCAAACACTGCACCAATTGTTTTGTACAATTACAAGGACATTTCACTTAAAAATAATAGCTAGCTCTAGCCCGAAGCTCCCTAAGCACAGGGAAGCCCGTTTTGAGGGGGGTTTGATGGTTTGTTTTAAAAAACATATTCTATCACACCGTCAGAAGCATCTGCCATCACAAATTATTTTTTGTCACCAGGGTTTTGTTTGTGATTGCAAACACACCATCTTGTCCATTTCTAGCCTTCCAGTGGGATATCAATTCCTCTCCATGGAATTTATGAAAGAGCTTCGTCCTTTCCCCAATGGTCACAGCGATGGGGGCTGTCGCTGATCCAAAAAAGGCAAACAGGAGTTTATAAAGTTGTCCAAGGGTCTCTCCCATCTGGTAGATCGAGGAAGATTGACTACAGGAAAGTTCAAAGGTCAGTCTGGGCAGATCTAAAAACAGAGTGGCAGCGAGGACGTCGACACCGCACTTTCTGTACCCGAAGTAAACCGATATGTCCCGATTAATAGCAACAGGGCACAAAGGGAGCGGGCCTCTGAGGATGCTCGCAGAGAGCCAAGCCCGGGAGCTCCCTGAACTGGCTTCTGAAGCCTCAGGCAGGCCTTTCCAGACAGAGAGATGCTCCACGCCATACTACAGGGGTTGACATCGGAATCCAATATCACCGTTTTTTTTTTTTTTTTTTTTTTTTTTAAACACAGAATAGCAGCACACTCGTGACAACTTTTGACAAGTTAAAGAAATCCAGTGGTAAGATTTTCTGTTGCACCAGAAAAGTCAGAGGTGGTTTTTTGGTTTTGGTTTTGTCTTTTTTTTCCCCCAGAAAATTAAAAAACACACCCGCAGAACTATAAATAATTTGGTGGCAATATATACACATTTAAATAATTAATTTAAATATCTTACACCTACTCTTGCATTAAACTCTTCATCCGAAGAAAGTGCACGAAGGTGGCCCTCGGCACTCCCCTCCGGGGGGCTTCCCGAGGCTGAGGCTGAGGCAAGGGTCCTCCGGAGGGTCACAGCCTGGGGAGGAAGTGGGTGACCTTCATGGTGGGCGACACTCGATTCCCCTTCTTGGTCTTCCCATTCTTGCTCAGGGCGATGAACATGCCCGGGTATTTGTAGGACTCGTAGGCATTATAGTTGTTGGGGAGGAGAATCTCCTTGAACTTGCACTCATCAGTGAAGAAGGGCTGGAGCAAAGCAGGGCAGTGTCAGGGCTGGTGCACCTCTTGGGCAAGGTACCCAGCCTGAGGCCAGGGGTCAGAACTCCCTTCTGTCCCAGACCCCACCCTGGGCTGAGATGTGTCTCCTGCACAGTTAGGGTGTCAAGATCCTCACAGGGTGAGAAGGGGACATGGCCAGCCCACAACAGCTGGTGCTCTCACTACTTGCCCTGCACCTAGCAGCCAGAGAATTCATCCCCTTCGTGTCCAGCCTCAAGCCGGCAGTTCCAACTCTGAGACCCACCACTCTGGACTAGAGAAGAGAAGGGCTCTCAACAGCGCCCTTTCCTCGGGCTGGGAGGGGCCCACTCAGGGATGGCAGGAACCTCATTGTTCCTGCCTTGGGGCTGCTTCCTTTGTCTGGGCAGCCCTGCCGGTCCCGTGACCCGGTGACCCTGCCACCCCTCCAAGACTCAGGCACAGGTGGGGCTGGAGAAGCCACGATCCTGCCAGCCATGTCCGCTGTTCCCCAACTAGGTACCTGGCCAGACCCCTGCGGTACTCACCGAGCCATAGAGCTTGCCCTTGCTGCTCATGGCCACGAAGAACCGGCTGGCCACGCCGAAGATGCTCACCACGCCCCGCTCCACCGGCGAGAGCTCCAGCAGGCCTGGGGGCGGGGCGCAGGTCATTGCGGGGCAGGTGACCCCTGGCCCACTCCGCCCCTCGGCCTGTTCGCCTCCGGGCACCCTATTTCTGGGGTAGGATTGGGGATAAAAGGCCCGGGGTTCCCGGCGCAGCCGCCCCCAAGGGCCTCCGGAGCCCAAGCTGCCCACTAGGGCCTCCGGAGCCCAAGCTTACGCTAGCTCAGATTAGCTTGCCTGCGTAGGGGACCTCCGGCGGCCGCACCCAGTCCCACACCTTCAGAAGCGAGCCCACCCCAGCGGTTCCCCAGCCTGGCCCAGGCCGGGGCGCGTGTCTCGGGCCCCCTGTGGCTGCACCGCGCGCCCTGTGCCCACGGGCGAAGGCGATGGAATTCGGCGCTGGGAGCCCGAGCTTCCGAAGGCGGGAGGCGGGGCCCGGCCTCAGGGGTTGCGCTGGGCTGCCGGAACCAAGAGTGTGCGTCCCCAGCCCCGCGTCAGAAGGCACCGGAGCCCGAGTCCGCCCCGGTTCCCAGGGCCCGCGAGCAGGTGCCCCCCTGAGGCCTCAGCGTGTGACTGAGCGCGTTGGCCGCGGCGGCCGTTGCCCTCCGCCCCCGCCCCTTCGCGCCCGGCCGCGCCACTCACTGTCGCGGGTGTCAGCGTGCGCGCCGCCGATGCGGCCGTCGGGGAGCGCCTGAAGGTGGAAGCCGATGCCCACGTTGCAGTAGAGCCGCCGCAGCCGCTTGATGCCCAGCAGGTAGTCGCCGGCGCCGCTCTGGACGGCCGCCTCCTTGGGCTGCGCTGCCACCGGCAGGCGCGCCAACGAGCGCGCCACCAGGCTCTCCCAGCGGCGCTCCAGCTCGGCCTCCAGCGTGCCGTTGGGTGCGGTGGGTGCGGCGGCGCCCCCTCGGCCGGCCCAGGGCGCTAGCAAGGCCAGCAGGACCGCCGGGAGCAGCGCCGCCGCGGCCGTCCCGGGCCCCGACATCCCGGCCCGAGGGCCGTGCGTCCGTCAGGCGGTCCGTGCGCCCGGGAAGCTGGGGGGCAGAGCTGCGCCTGTGGCGGCCCGCGGGAGCGCACAGCCGAGCTCGTGCGGGAATGCGTAGCCGAGTAGGAGCGGGAGGCGAGCGACGGGGCCCCCGGGCGCCGGGCGCTACCCCGGCTGCATGGAGCGGCGAGCCGGGCGTAAAGCGCGCGGCTGGAGCTGGGACCCTGCGGAGCAGTGCGCGCCTCCCTGCGCGCCAGGCCCGCCCGAGGCCGAGCCGCTATATATATAGCCCGGGGCCCCCTCCTACTCGCCCGCTCCCGCGGGGGGCCGTTCGCGTTCGCCTGGGCGCCCGGGGCGCTGTGGCGTTCGCTGCTGGTCGCAGGCCGCCTGCCAATCAGGGCCGGGGGAGGGGAGGAGGCCGGGGACTAGCGCCGCCAGTGCCACCTGGAGGGACCCCGGCCCCCACCCTTGGCTCCGCCCGGCCCACGGACCTGTTCGTCCCGCCCCTTGCGGCTCCTACACTTCTGCTTTTCAGCCAGTTTTGCCTCTTGCACTTTGTCCTGCCTGTCCCAGTCCCCGTCTCCTTCTCTGCTCCGGACCTCTTGGCGCAGCCCTAACTCGGGCACCCTAGGCTCCTAGTGGGCGCAGAAGCCAGCGGCTGCTGCCTGCCCTTCGCCTTTGGGAGGCTCACGGCAACTTGGTTTCTTTGCTGGGGCCTTTGAGGACCGGCCTGGGAAGGAGGGGTGGTTAAGAGCAGTAAGCGACACCGGGGCCTGACTGGGCAAGGGAGGGCCTTTTGGCTACAGGCGGGAGGGAGGCCACCCCCACCCCCTAGGTCTTGGCCCCACAGGCTTGGCGCGTTTCTGGGCTGGAGTTCTGAATACCTAGTGGAGGTCCACCTGAGCCAAAGGCAAGGTGGCAGAGATGCACCCAGGGAAGCCTGGTCCTGCACCCCCTACACACACACCCCTCCATGAAAGGACAGGTGGCAGGGCACAGGGCCAGAGGGGATATTCACCATCCCCTCTCCTCTGATTCCACAGCAGAAATATCCATGCACCATAGCCAGAGCCCCCAGTCTAGGGGGGACCCAGGCCAGGCCTCTGGAAGGCTCCCCTCTCTGACTCATGGTTCTACCTCCCACTGTGCCCCTTATGGCCTGATGGGGACGGAGCTAGCTAGATTCAGGCCCACCTAGGTGTGAAAAGCCCTGTTCTTTGTGGTCCCTGAGGAGCCTAGCTGGCCCTTCCGGCAGGCCCGCCTAGCCACAGCTGCAAGGGGCTTGGTGCCTACCCCACCTCTCCTATCACCAGCACCTGTGACCAGAGATGTCCCCAGGCCACCTCAGCCTCCTCCACCTCCACTGCATCCCCACAGGGAGATTCCTGGGACCCCTTCAGAACCCTGCTGGGGCCTATTCGTGCCCCTGGAGGGGACCTGGGAGGCTTGAAGGCTCTACTCTGAGGTGCAGAAAGGGGGGCACTTGGGGATCATCAAGTGTCTTTGGCAGTGCCAGAGCCTCAGCTCTGCACCCCTCGAGAGGCTCTTTGTTCCTCCTTGGGCCTGCAGCCTGCCTGGGCAGCACCACCCAGACCCGGGCCTTCCTGGGCTGCAGCTCACAGCTGCTAAGATGCAACCAGGCTGCCTCTGGGTCCCTGGGTCCCCCAGATGAGCCTGCAGATCTGGTGCCAAGAGGACTTCCCTGGCCAGGGTGCAGGGTGAAGGGGACTTAGGGCCCATCCCTCACTTGCTGTGTGGTCTTTCCGTCTCTGGGTCCCTGACTCCCCATTTGCAAAATGACATGGGAGGTGGACTTCCCTCCCTCAGCCTGGGTCCACCCGAACACGCCCTCTGGGGAAGTGAGACCCAGGCCTGGAGACCCACCTGTGCCAGCTGACCTGAGCAGAGGGCCTCTGATGTCTTCCCCCTGCGTTTGATAGGACGAGGTTCCTCTCTTCCCAGGACTCCCATGGCAAGCTCAGTTTAGGGCTTCCCAAGGACCTCTCCCTGTCTCTCCTATTTGCTGTGAGTTCAGCAAAGGACCCTGCAGGCGGCTGATATATGTCCCAGAACTACAGGCTCCCCCACACAGGACAGGTGCTTTTGGTGACTGGGGACTGACAGCCAGCAGGGCTTTTGGGAGCTGGAAATTACCAGCAGAACTGATCTGGAATCTGGCTTCCACCTTGCTGCTGGGGGGTCCCTGAGCACACTCTCAACCTCTGCAGCCCCTGGCCTCCTCAAATGTCCAAGGGAGGCAACAAAAGCACAGGTAAGGATGAATTGTGGGTGAAGGATGCACCAGGAAGCACTCACTTATCTGCATCTGATCCCTTTCTGTGCCCCTGGCCCTTGACCCCGCTTCCCACCTGCTTCCCTTCTGCTCCTGTGTTCCCGCCACGCTGACCGCGTCATCTCTCCCCCTTCCCACTGGATGTCCCCTGGCCCCAGATCTTCCTGCCAATGACTTCTCCCATTCAGGTTTGCCTGAATGGAGAAGCCACTCCTTTGGAGTAGCCACTCGGGGGTGCCTTCTGGATCCCCTACCCGGTCCTTCTGGCTGGAGCTTCTTTGAGCTCTTAGAGAACCTTCTGCACTTGTTAGCTGACTCTGCCACATTTCGATTGTCACCTCCACGGAGCAAGCCTGGATTTGTGTGTTGTTGCCAGTTGTACCTCCAATGCTGGGCACACAGTAGGTGCTCAATAGGTGTTTGTGAGTAAATGGTCGGCTAGGTACACTAGGAGCTCCTCTATCAGCAATCCTCGCTGCAACCTGCCCAATCTGCCACTATGCCCGGGGCAGACACACAGAGGTACCTGCAAAGGCCTCAGGCTGAGCTGCCAGACTCTCATGGGAAGCTCTGCATTGGCTTTTTTTTTTCTTAATGTGAAAGAAATAGTTGGACCGAGGTGACTAATCTTTTCCAGATCTGGTTACTTCTCAGCAGAGGGACAAGGGAATCTATCTATCTATCTATCTATCTATCTATCTATCTATCTATCTATATATTTTTTTTGAGATAGTGTCTTGCTCCTTTGCCCAGGCTGAAGTGCAGTGGCTCTATCAGAGCTCTACAGCCTCAAACTCTCGGGCTTAAGCAATCCTCCAGCCTCAGTCTCCTGAGTCGCTGGGACTACACACGCAGTGAATTTTTTGTTTTCTTTTTTAGTAGAGACAAGATCTCGCTGTATTGCCCAGGCTGGTCTCCAACTTTTCAGCTCAAGCAATCCTCCCACCTCAGGCTCCCAAAGTACTGGGATTACAGGTGTGAGTCACTGCACCTGGACAGGTGATCTAGAAACAGGAGCCTCACTTAGCTTGGACCCAAAGCCCTTCTGCCATGCTTCACCCCAGGATGCCCGCTTTGCCAAGTCCTGGGGTTCGAGGAAGGCTTGGGGCCATGTTGGGCTTCCGGTTGGGTTCAAATTTAGGCTGTCTCCTTGTTAGTTGTATAACCTTACGCCATTTCACTTCTTAGCATTCTCAGTTTCCCCATCTGTAAAATGGGCATGAACTGATGTCAGCCTTAGCAAGACAGGGTCTGACCCTAGGAAGAGGCTGAGCAAAGTGAGCTGTTTAGACTGTAAGCCCCTTGGGGGTGGTTCAGTATGGGCCTGGTTAACAGTAAATGCTGGGAATTTGTGAAATAAACAAAGCCATGTCATTATCGGGTGGAAGGCTCCCTGTACGTCATCAGCCACTGGAGGGGTAATAAATTGAGGGAGAGGAGCAAAGGCCCAGAAAGCCTCCTAACAGTGACCTTTTTTGACCTCCAAAAACAAAAAAAACCCCAACAATGTAGGATCTTCATGTGGATGGTCCTTCTCCTGTGAAGGAGTGAAGAGGCTTCTCAGACCCACCACCTCAGCTGTTAAGAACTTACTTGGCTTGATAGTAATAATAATAAAAAAGACAGTGCTGCATACAAATCCGCTTCTAGTCCTCAGGGCAAAATGACTGAGCTCAGCCCCGGGCAAGGGCCCAGGCTGTATAAACTTTGTAAATGGCTCAACCACTTTCTCAATTCAACTTCCCTTTCTTGGCTTTAGCAAGACACCCTCACAATGACGTCTTTTGGCAAAAGTCCAGGAGGATGATAAGGCCGGTGGGATAGACCGGTCTACACTGAGCCGAAGCACCCTAAGACAAGTGGCGTGTTTTTCTTTAGGACCTTCAGAACAAGGGGAGATTGAGCCAATTGTTTTTTTAACTTTTTAAAAAATGGTGTTAATTGGGCACAGTGACTCACCCCTGTAATCCCAGCACTTTGGGAGGCCGAGGCGGGTGGATCACTTGAGGTCAGGAGTTTGAGACCAGCCTGGCCAACATGGTGAAACCCCATTTCTACTAAAAATGCAAAATTAGCTGGGCGTAGTGGCACGTACCTGTAATCCCAGCTACTCGGGAGGCTGAGGCAGGAGAATCGCTTGAACCTGGGAGGTGGAGGTTGCAGTGAGCTGAGATGGTGCCACTGCACTCCGGCCTGGGTGCTACAGAGCAAGTCTCTGTCTCAAAAAAGAAAAAAAATAAAGGTGGTAAAATATACATAATACATAACATAAAATTGATGTTAACCGTTTTTTTGTTGTTTTTTTTTTTTGTTTTTTGAGATGAATCTCACTCTGTCGCCCAGGCTGGGGTGCAGTGGTGTGATCTCAGCTCACTGCAAGCTCCGCCTCCCGGGTGCACGCCATTCTCCTGCCTCAGCCTCTTGAGTAGCTGGGACTACAGGTGCGCACCACCACACCCAACTAATTTTTTTTTTTATTTTTTCTATTTTTAGTAGAGACGGGGTTTTACCGCGTTAGCCAGGATGGTCTCGATCTCCTGACCTCATGATCCACCCGCCTTGGCCTCCCAAAGTGCTGGGATTACAGGGGTGAGCCACTGTGTCTGGCCTGATGTTAAATATTTTTTAAAGACTTTTTTGAGAGCACTTTTAAGTTCACAGCAAAATTGAGAGGAAGGTACAGAGATTTCCCATACACCCTCTGTCCCCACGCCCCACCACACTCCAATTTTAGCCATTGTTAAGTGCACGGTTAAGTGGCATTAAGGACACTCACATTTTAGTGCAACCATCACCACCATCCATCTCCAGATGGTTTTCATCTTCCCAAACTGAAACTCCTGCCCATTAAACACTCGCTCCCCATTCTGACCCCTAGCCCTGGCACCCGCCATCTTCGCTTTCTGTCTCTAGGAGTTTGATTACTTAGGGACCTCATGAGTGGAATGATACAATGTTTGTTCTTTTTGTGTCTGGCTGATTTCACTTAGCATAATATCATCAAGATTCACCCACGACGTAGCATGTGTCAGAATTTGCTTTCTTTTTTTCTTTTTTTGAGTCTGAATAATATTCCAGGTATGGATGGACCGCATTTTATTTATTTACTTATCTGTCAGTGGTCCCTGAGCTGCACCCACCTTTTGGCTGCTGTGGACAATGCTGCTGTGAACCCGGGTGTGCAAATATCTGCTTGAGTTCCTGCTTTCATTTCTTGAGGGGATATACCCAGAAATAGAATTGCTGGAAGAGGTGATAATTCTATGTTTAAGTTTTTGAGAAACTGCTATACTGTTTTGCATGTTTTTGTTTTGTTTTGTTTTGTTGTTGCTGTTGTTTTCAAGTTACCTTGATCCTAGGGCATTAAAGAGACAGCAGGTCACTCCTTGGCTCGTAGCGAAGTCTTACCCAGTTCTGTGTCCAGGGGAGTTTCCTCTCTCTCGTTATTCTGCCCTGTTTCTCTTCTCCTCTGAAGGTGGCCCAGCCAGGTCTGGGCAACAGGGTTTGGGGGCAGTTTCAATGACTGCGAATCAATAAAACCAGCTGACTCCCTGTGCACATGCGTGCAGATCTTTTGCACATATCAGATAGGCAACCCTGGGAGGATGGAAGACAAACCGTGCCTCAGTTTCCTCATCTGTAAAATGTGGAAGATCAGAGTTCTCGCCTCAGGGGGCTTCTGGAATAGTTACATGAGAGAATGTGGGTTCAGCCCTTAGAACAGGCAGGCACACGGCGATGTGTGCCCGCAGGCATCACTGGTTGAGCCGTGTGACTGCCCAGCTTGGGCATGGATCTGGGGAGCCAGGTCCTGGCCTCGCTCGCTCACCGAGGGAATGTGGGTGATTTGCTGAGCCTCTCAGGACAATGATGTCTGCCTTCATTGCTTGCTAGGGAATTAGAAGAATTAGACATGTAAAGTGCACGGTGTCTTATCCAGGGCTGTGGGCTGGCGTGATTGCCAGCACCTCTCCAGATAAAAGTCATCATTGCCACGTTCATCAGGTGCTGGCAAGGAGCGGGCTTGGTGCAGGGTGGGGCTGCTTTGCAAGGCTGATCGTCTTTTCTTCTCACCCAGCCCTGTAGGGTGTGGCTCTGCTGGTCATCACCATTTTACAGAAGAATTAACCCAGGCTCAAAGCCTCTGAGCAGCTCACTCAAGGTCACGGAACTAGCAAAGAGCTAAGCCAAAACTCACACTTCAGCTGTGGGCGCCAAAGTCAGGCCCCTGACTACGCTGCTGCTGCCTCAGTTTCCCCTGCAGCAAAATGGAGCTCGTGATCTGGACCTTGTCTGCCTCACAGGGATGTCGGGGGTTCGAACTGTGCAGGTGAAACTCTTCTGTCAGCTCCAGAGTGGGGCTTCAGCTCCATGAGTTGATATCACAACCCCAATTGATTTGTTCATTTGGAGGATCACAAAACAGACCACCAAGCCTCCAAATCCCTGCAGTCTCGTTAGTATTTCAAATAAAAAGTGGTCAGAGCCGGAAGGGACTCACCCAAGGGCTGCTAAAATGACCCACTGCTTGCACAGAAGACAGTGGAAGGCCAAGAGGAAAAGGGCTCCCCCGTGTTACCTAGGGACCCACTCATGCAGGGGCTGCTAAAATGACCCTCTCCTTTCACAGACGACAGTGGAAGGCCAGAGAAGGAAAAGACATTTCCCCTGTTACCTAAGGACCCACCTTTCCTGCTCAGGGGTCCGGCACCCCATCATCCGAGTGGGCCTTTATGGAGTGCCCACTCAGGAGAGTCACAGGGTCTAGGGACAGGGTCATTTCAACCAAGACCTAAAGAAAGGGTGAATACGAGTCAGCCAAGGTGGAAGAGTGGGAGTTCCCGGAAGCCAGTGTGTGGAAGCTGAGTGGGTGCATGAGGTCGGAGGGGTGGGCAGGACTCTGTGGACCCAGGAAGGGTTTCGGATCCCGTTGAGGGGTGCTGAAAGCCAGGGTGCCATGGACTCAGCTCACCCCATGGAGCATGCCAGGGAATCCTTGAGGTCACAGCCTTCCCCAGCAGAAGGGGCACCCCACAGGCCTGGTGGGCTGACCCTCAGGGTGGTGGGGGTGCACTCCTCCCCACTTGCTTCTTCCCTTTCCTTCTGCTCAGGGTCTCCCAGCAACATGGAAGAGAGGCCCATTCTCCTCCCCAACACCACGGCTGGGCGTGGGATTCCGCCTGTCTCCCTGAGAGAAGACGGGAAATACCAGTGGGAAGCAGAGAGGCTCCCCGTTCCCCGGGTTTCAGACCACAGGCCCCTCAAGGGAAGCATCCTGGTAGGGAGGAGATGGAAGAAAAGTTCTATTCAGTCTTGGCAACTGTACCGTCCCTTCCCCTCCCTCTCCCTGGATGGACTCGAGGCCTGGGGAAGGCCTGACCACCCAGCCCTGGCTGTGTGAGACATCCATGCCCGAGGTGGGTTCCTTCTCTTTCCCCGTATCTCCCTCCAGGACGGCAAAGCCGGGTTCCATCCCACCCCCTGGGAGAGGTGTTGCCTGAGGACTAGATCTAGGGGGGACCCTAGGAAAGGTGTCTATGGTGGCACCTGGATGGGAACATTCTGGAATCTTGCCATTGGGATTGAGAGGGATGCTCAAGTGATCATAGCACAGAAACTAGAGTGAAGCTTTGGGGCCCGCCCTCCCCTATCAGGGAGGAGTCCCCTGTTCACACAAAAGTCACGTCTCCTTTGCTCTCAGGCAGTTCTGAACTTGGTGTTATAACTTATGTGGGTTCGTAAATCTGGATCACTGAGGTCAGGATGCACCCACCCCATCACTCAAATTTGGATTTAGATTGACCTCAGTCTGAAAAGCATTACTTGATTCTTGGGACATGTGTGTGTTTCTTTGTCCAAGGAAATAGGAGATCAGATGGGAGGACTTCAGCAGGGACAAGGGCTCAGAGGAATGAGGGTAATCTCTAGTACATTTCAAATATTAATGATTTAAAATACTCTTACTGTTTTTTGTCATTCTAGTTTTTTTTTTGAGGGCGGACAGGGTCCCGCTGTGTTCCAGGCTGGAGTTCAGTGAAACAATCACGGCTCACTGAAGCCTCAAACTTCCAGGCTCAAGGGTTCCTCCCACCTCAGTCTCCCAAGTAGCTGGGGCTACAGGTGCACGCCACCATGCCTGTCTAATTTCGTTTTATTTTTTGTAGAGATAGTGTCTCACCGTGTTGCCCAGGCTAGTGTGGCACTCCTGGACACAAGCAATCCTCCACTGCAGCTTCCCGAAGTGCTGGGATTACAGGCATGAGTCACTGCCCTGGGCCTTCTGTTACTTTTAGTTAATTAATTAATTAATTTTCTGGGGAAACACAGTTTTACTCTGCCACCCAGGCTGGAGTGCAGGGGTGCGATCTTGGCTCACTGCAACCTCTGCCTCTCAGGTTCAAGCAATTGTCCTGCCTCAGCCTCCTGAGTAGCTGGGATTACAGGCGTTCACCACCATGTCCGGCTAATTTTTGTACTTTAATAGAGAGGGTTTCACCATGTTGGCCAGGCTTGTCTTGAACTCCTGGCCTCAAGTGATCCACCCGCCTTGGCCTCCCAAAATGTTGGGATTATAGGCGTGAGCCACCACGCCCAGCCTCTTCTGTTACTTTTAAAAATATGTGCAATGGAGTCTACAGCCACACCAGTTTGACATCTGCCATCTTTTATTTTAGAAAAAAATACATGAATAAGCTTTACTCCAGCAGACAGAAATTATAAACCCTCACCCATTATCTTTATATTTGTATTTTCATTCTGTTTCCCACATCAATTTCACCCAAATATTCAAGGGTAATTTTAACCTCAAAAGTTTTTTATTGATCATTTTATTATTATTCTTTTTTTTTCTTCTTCTTTTTGAGATGGAGTCTTGCTCTGTTGCCCCGGCTAGAGTGCAGTGGCACGATCTCGGCTCACTGCAACCTCCGGCTTCCGGGTTCAAGCGATTCTTCTGCCTCAGCCTCCCAAGTAACTGGGATTACAGACGTGCAGGTGTACCACCACGCAGGGCTAATTTTTGTATTTTTAGTAGCGACGGGTTTTCACCATGTTGGCCAGGCTGGGCTCAAACTCCTGACCTCAAGTGATCCACCCGCCATGGCCTCCCAAAGTGCTGGGACTATAGGCATGAGCTACAGCACCTGGCTGCTCACTCTATCATTATTCTCTGCAATAAATGAAATATTTAAAAAACTTATTTCCTAGGCCGGGCGCAGTGGCTCATGCCTGTAATCCCAGCACTTTGGGAGGCCGAGGTGGGTAGATTGCCTGAGGTCGGGAGTTCAAGACCAGCCTGGCCAACATGGTGAAACCCTGTCTCTACTAAAAATATAAAAATTAGCGTGCCCCTGTGATCCCAGCTACTTGGGAGGCTGAGGCAAGAGAATCACTTGAACCCAGGAGGCGGAGGTCGCAGTGAGCTGAGATCACACCACTGCACTCCAGCTCGGGTGACAGAGCGAGACTTCATCTCAAAACAAACAAACAAACAAACAAACAAATTTCTTATGACTGTTGGCATTAAATGGTTTTGTTCTGGGTTTTACTTTAAACAATTTTTACTAATACATAGTTAATCAAAATGCCGTGAATGTAATATCACATAATTGATAAAGAGTACACATAAAATTGTCGTAGAAATGAACCTTTTCATGTGACCTAGGGCAGGGTTAAAAATAATTCCCTATGACCATTACTTATTGCTAGAATAATATGGGGTCTGGCCTCAATTTCATTCACATTTTCCATTTCTGTCGATGGCAAGGCCAAGAAGCCTTGTCCTCAGGTAGAAGAGGCAGAATTTAAGTTTTGTTATGGTGAGGTCACTCAAGGGTTTAAATACTTGCCAAGGTATACACTCGAAATCACCTGGTTTCTATCAAAAAATGCTGTCTCCTGCTCTATCTGCTGACACCTTCAGCAGCTCGCTTTTTTTTTTTTTTTTTTTTTTATTCTTTGAGACAGGGTCTCCCTCTGTACCCAGGCTGGAGTACAGTGGCACAATCTCCCCTCACTTCAGCCTCAACCGCCCCAGCTCAAGCGATCCTCCTACCTCAGCTTCCCAAGAAGCTGGGACTATAGGCATGTGCCACTACGCCCAGTTAAATTTTTTTTTTTTTTAGTAGATTTGGGATCTCACTGTGTTGCCTAGGCTGGTTGGCAGTTCCTCTCTTAATTCCTTGACAGCAAAGACTCACCAGTCATTGGAATTGCACTTTCTCAACTTCAGGAAATTTTCTCTAAAGGTTTTCTTTGTTTGTTTTGAGACAGAGTCTCACTCTGTCACCCAGGCTGGAGTGCAGTGGTGCAATCTCGGCTCACTGCAACCTCTGCCGCCCAGGTTCAAGGGATTCTCCTGCCTCAGCCTCCCAAGTAGCTGGGATTACAGGCGCCTGCTACCATGCCTAGTTAATTTTTGTGGTTTTAATGGAGACAGGGTTTCACCATCTTGGCCAGGCTTGTCTCAAACTCCTGACCTTGTGATCCACCTGCCTTGGCCTCCCAAAGTGCTGGGATTACAGGTGTGAGCCACCACGCCCGGCCCAAAGGTCTTTTTTTTTTTTACCAAGACCTATTAAAGAACAATTAATTATACCAGTTACTCTTTTACTTGGAGGAGACTTATTAAACCTGATATAATGAAAATGGGGGAGACTGGGAATGAAACTTTTGCTAATTTCAACATGGCTTTGCCAGTACTATAGTGATACAAAAGCTTCCAATGCATTGCGGGTTTATATCTATTTCTTTCTGAACCTTGCAGCTTCAGACACAACCTATACAACACATAGATAGCTTTCCCCGTATAGCCACAGAATCAGTAAAGCCAGTCTTCTCAGTGAGAGAGCCATGTCCCACTTACCATTGGAAGACCTCTGACTGTATTTTCCAATTCAAACAAGCGAGTTAATCTGCATCTCCAGAGTATACCCCCTGCTTCTGATTTCTGACCCTTTGAGGTAGGAGGAGATGCAGCGATGAAGAGAAAGGGCCAGATCCTTGCCTGGAGCTGGGCACCTGGCGACCTCCAGGCGCACCAGGATTTTTGCCTCCTTTCCTGGGCCTCTTTTTCCAGCCTGTGGCCTTGGGACCACAAGTAGTCCAGGACGACTTTGAACATGGTCCAACACAAATTCATAGACTTTGTTAAAACATTTTGAGATTTTTTTCTTTGCTTTTTTTTTTTTTTTTTTTTTTTTTTGCTTATCAGTTATCATTATTGTTAGTGCATTTGATGTGTGGCCCAAGACAATTCTTCCAATGTAGCCCAGGGAAGCCAAAAGATTGGACACCCAGCCGGGATCAGTGGCTGGGATCGGTGGCCCAGCACTTTGGGAGGTGGGCGGATCACCTGAGGTCAGGAGTTCGAAACTAGCCTGGGCAACATGGTGAAACCCTGTCTTTACTAAAAATACAAAAATTAGCTGGGCGTGGTGGCAAGCTCCTGCACTCCCAGTTACTCAGGAGGCTGAGGGAGGGAGAATCGCTTGAATGCGGGAGGCAGAGGTTGCAGTGAACTGAGATCGTGCCATTGCACTCCAGCCTGAGCGACAAGAGCGAAACACTGTCTCGAAAATTAAATAAATAGGCTCATGCCTGTAATCCTAGCACTTTGGGAGGCCAAGGTGGGAGGATCACCTGAGGTCTGGAGTTCTAGACCAGCCTGACCAGCACGGAGAAACCCCGTCTCTACTGAAAATACAAAATTAGCTGGGCGTGATGTCCCATGCCTGTAATCCCAGTTACTCGGGAGGCTGAGGCAGGAGAATCACTTGAACCTGGGAGGTGGAGGTTGGGGTGAGCTGAGATCACGCCATTGCACTCTGGCCTGGGCAAAAAGAGCAAAACTCTATCTCAGAAAGAAAGAAAGAAAGAAAGAAGGAAAGAAGGAAAGAAGGAAAGAA
Source organism: Macaca fascicularis (assembly GCF_037993035.2). Lineage (NCBI taxonomy): Eukaryota > Metazoa > Chordata > Mammalia > Primates > Cercopithecidae > Macaca > Macaca fascicularis. The sequence continues at coordinate 4,876,363 of NC_088388.1, read as the reverse complement.
AGAAAGAAAGAAAGAAAGAAAGAGAGAGAGAGAGAGAGAGAGAGAGAGAGAGAGAGAAAGAAAGAAAGAAAGAAAGAAAGAAAGAAAGAAAGAAAGAAAGAAAGAAAGAAAGAAAGAAAGAAAGAAAGAAAGAAAGAAAGAAAGAAAGAAAGAAAGAAAGATTGGGCACCTCTGCTCTGATGCATCTTTGTCAAGGGCGCACAGGTGATTGAAAGAAATAGGCCTCTGGCCCTTCACTCCCAAGGCAGGCCAAACAGGTAGCCACTCCTGCCGCCACCCTGCACCCTCCCGGGGCTGCTTCCAGGCCTGGGAGAGCTGGAAGGAGTGTCGGCTGCTGGTCCTCATTGCAGCTTTGTTTGGTGCCCTGAGGCTCCAGCACCTAAGAAGTGCTCCTTTCTTTTGTAAAGTGAGAGAAAGAGGCTGTGAAAGGGAAGGTGGGGAAAGGGAACCAGGGCTAGGTGCTCTGTTCCTCCCATTCACCAGGCAGGAGGAAGTGGGGGCTCCAGCTGCGGGTGTGGCCTTTGGGATGGAGCAGAGACGCTTCAGAGAACTATTCCTTCCCCTATGTGCCCATCAGACCTCAGCTCAACCTTGACCTTTCTGGGAAGCTTTGCCTGACTTTTCAAGTCCAGTCACCCATCACAAGGTGACCACAGGCCAGTCCAAACTGGGCCTTTTCAGAGAGAAAGGAAGTGCCCCTCACTATTGCCCTGGGGTGAGGGGTACACCCCTGCACGGTTCGGGACAAGCAGGACTGGAGCCACCTGACCTGTTCCACTCTCACCACCAAGCACCCTGAACTCGAGGGCAGCCTGCATGGCCAGCTCATGCTCTCGGAGCGCACCAGGAGGGCTCCGGGAACTCACCTGTGCCTGGATACTGTGCCTGGACATCTGCTGGACTGGGGCCTCGACTCACCCTGTGACCAGCTGTGCACAAAACGGCTGATGTTCTGTCTCCGAGGCTGGCGGTGTAAAGAGCTGCATTTGACCCTGAGGGACCCACAGGATGGGGTGGATCATAGCATGATCCAGCAATGCTGGGTAGAGGGCGAGGGTGCAGGGAAGACAGCCCAGCCCTTGGACATGGTGACCCCCATCAGCCTGCCAGTGGAAACCCCGTTTCCCATTCATTCACCAACCCCAAGAGGTGGGTGGGGATGATCCATCTCAATTTACCAGTAAAGAAACTGAGGCCTAGAGAGGAGGTGACATCCCCAAGCATATGTGACAGGTACCAAGTGGTGTCTTAAAGTCAGCGTGGGCAAAGGAAAACCTCAATGAGTCAGTGTCCTGGAAAATTCCTTCCAGAAGCCAATTCCCAGCAGGTGCCAGAGGCATTTTGCCCTCCAGGGTTGGCTTTT